>NW_026692498.1:5742500-7022500 GCF_021218885.2 Marmota monax | reverse complement strand
TCAAAATATTTGAAAAAAAAATGTGTCTGTATAGAATATGTACAGACTTTTTCTTGTCTTTACTCCCTAAACAAGTATAACAACTATATACACTGCTTTTACAATACATTAGGTATTATAAGATGATTTAAAGTATACAGGCAGATGAGTATACATTATATGCAAATCCTATGCCATTTTACATAAGAAACTTGAGCATCTGTGAATTTTGGTACTCACAAAGTCCCCAGAGCCAATTCTCTGTGGATACTGAGGGACAACTGTTATATAGAATTACAAAAACTGAGGTCCTTATTGATTTCCAAAAATAATCCTTTCTTTCTTTCTTTCTTCATTCATTCATTCATTCATTCATTCATTCGTCCTGAGTCTGGAACTCAAGGGTACTCTATTTTGGTACTAGGGATTTAACCCAGGGGGGCTTTATCACTGAATCACATCCCCAGCCTTTTTTATTTTTTATTTTGAGACAAGGTCTCACTAAGTTATCAAGGCTAGCCTTGAATTTGCCATTCTCCCACCTCCAGAGAAGTTGAGATTATAGGTGTTTGCCACCATGTCTAATTCCAAAAATGATCCACTTTACATTAACAGTGTTTAGATTAATAAACCAATGTAAATATTGTCAATAAAAGAGTAAAACTAGTCCCTAAAACTCCCTGTTTAAGTTAGGGACTTTAGAATGAAGCTATTTGTTAGGTTTGTGTCTTGTTTTTGTTTTTTCAATACTAAGGTTTGAACCCAGGGCCTCCTCTCTGTGAGACAAGCACTCTATCACTGAGCTCTATCCCAGCCTTTTTATTTTGTTTTGAGACAGGGTCTTACTAAGTTGCCCAGACTGGCTTTGAAGTTGCTGTCCTCCTGCCTCAGCCTCCGAGTTAACTGGGATTATAGGTGTGCTTCACTGTGCCCAGCTCTGCCTATTAGTTTTTCTGACAGTTATGAGAAACAACTGTACCAGATGTGGATTTTCTGCCTGTTTTTATGACTCTCCTAGAAATGGCATCTTCCCTATCTCTGGGTATTGTTCCTAATATGGAAGTGTAAGAATCAAAATTGAGGGCTTGGGCTGGGGCTCAGCCGTGGAGCGCTGGCCTAGCACGTGGGCGGCAGCTGGGTTCGATCCTCAGCACCACATACAAATAAATAAATAAAATAAAGGTTCATCAACATCTAAAAAATATTTTAAAAAAATTGTATTTACACTTTATGTTTGTACTTTAGATATTTAAAGAAAACATGGCCACACACCTTTATGATGGCTGACCAGTTGATTTACTTTGCATATGGTATGTCCCTGTTCCCTAGGTCCTGAGAACCAGCCCCTGGCCCATTTCCACCACTGTAAACAATAGCAGTGTTCGCTGGGCATGGGCTGCATGCCAGATGCTTAGCTAAACACTGCACAAATGTCATCTTTTAATCTGATGTTTACAGTCAGTCCTTGCAATAGCACCATTTGTACCTCCCCATATAGGTGAGCTAACAGGTAGAGAGAGGTATAGAGTAACAGGTATAGAGGCATTGAGGGACATGCCCAAGTCACCCAAGACCCAGGACTTAAAGCCAATTCCGCTGACTCCAGAACTGTCATCTCAACTGTTACCTGCCACCTGGGACACAGGGGCTGGAAGGAACCTCAGTTGCCCCTTCAGGTTATGCTATACAGTGTCACCCCAACATGCTCAGCTCAGGAAACAGGATGCTCTCAGCTCTGGCTGATGAGGGTCTTTTCTGATGGATGAAAGGGACAGAATCTGCCTCCCTTTGTCTTCCATGAGGAGATCAGCCTGGTGACTTTTGGGGCCTTGTTGGAAATAAGCCGTTCCCTACTCTAGGGAATCCCCAGATCTTGCCTCCTTCACTTAACACATATGCCTAGGACAGTGCAAAGAACAAGCCAAGTGGTAATCCTGGTGGAGTTGCTATTTAAGAGAGGAAGACAGACAGCAAATACATGTTGGCAGTGTCACTCTTCATCCCTGCTTGTGACCTTTCTGGATCTTTCCAGCTTTCCAGATCTGAAAACTTTTGGAAATGTGGCTTCAGATCAGGTAGCCACACAAAGAACAGGGCCAGGGCTGGTTGTGATGACCTCTGTGAGATACCCTGGCTTGTCACTGGGGCTTGGAGTGACCACAGGTCTAGGACAAACCCAGAGCTTCACTTTGGTTAAATTTTTGTAAAAAGGAAAGAAAGATCTACTTCCCTGTCACCATATGCCAAATAAGCAGATGGCAAGACAAGCCCAATCCACTGGCACCCCGTCCCTCTCTGCAACCCCAGCCCTCTTTAATGCTGCCTCCCCAGAGGCCCCAGCCCTTCTCAACAAATTCACATCTGCCCCTCTCCAGCCCCACCGCTCCCTGCTCTCACAGCTCCAGCCTGTGGGAGACCAACCTTGCACGTGACTGAGTCACACTCCCCGGCTGGGTGCTGAGGCGCTCAGTCACAGAAACGTGGCAGAGCTTTCCCCACCCTTCTTGGGTCTGAGGGTCGGTGTCCCATGCATGGGTGTGTCTTGCTACAGCCCCATGGGTGAAGCTATGGTCACCTGTTCCTTCATAACCCCTTGCCCTGTTTAGGATAGAATCTGCCCCATGGAAGTGCCTTGTGTGTGTCCCCTTCTCTTACTGTGCCCTTGGGTGTGGCCTACCCAGGTGTCAGTCAACCTGCTGACAGTGGACATCATGAAGCTAGACTCAGCCCCCTGAAACCTGACCCCTTGCCTCATTTGAATAGCTTCTCCTCAATAAAAGGGGTCAGTGCTGTGCTCTCTCTGTTCCTGCGGACCCATAAGGTCAGAGGAGCTGTCACAGCGACCCCAAAGAAAAAAGTATTTGTGTCTCTTGTGTGGTTATTTTGTGCAGCCCAGTCAGCCCAGTTCAACTGGAGTAAACCCTGAGCCTTTTATAACAGAAACCCTGCACCAGCCTCTTCCCCTCCTCAGGCCCACCCCCCACCTCTGGACTCTTCTACCTCCAAAATCTCTCCCCAGTCCTGCCACAGCCCAAGATCAAGTGTCAGTGCTGTTCCCTCAGATATACCCCCCACTCCACTCCTCCCCAACCCTGTTCTAGTAGAGTTTCGGAATAGGAGAGCGGATTTTGAGATTGTTTCACAGGTCATACACACCCACACCCAGACACATATTTCCTGTTATCCTGTGACCCTCCCTCTCTGGGCACAGACTCAGGACACAATGGAACAAAGGAAGTCACCCATGCTGGTTTGGAGTCCTTAACAATAGACTTGGAAGAATGAATGCCCACCAAGGAGGTAATGAGAGGATGAGGAGAGAAAGAGCAGGGTTTGAGGAGGCAAAGAAGTTGGGTTGTGTGTCCCAGATCCCAGCAGCCTCCACTGTGGCTGAGGCATGAAAATGAAGAAAGAGATCTGAGAAATTAGGTTGCTGAAAGCAGCAAGGTGCCATGCTTCTGGAATGGGGCCAGCGTCCAGGGAGCCTGAGGGATGGTGGTCGGGAAGCTTCCCGGAGTCTCTGGGCAGAGGGAAGGATCAGGACACAGGCGAGGGGTTCCACTGTGATCCTGCCATCAAGGGCTGGCAAACCCAGAGAGGCCTGTCCTTAGGGTGGTATCTTAGTCCATATTCTGTTGCTTTGACAAAATGCCTGTATAAAGAAAAGTCGTTTATTTAGCTCACAGTTTTGGAGGCTGAAAGTTCTAGATCAGCATGTCCCATCTATTAGGCTTCTGGTGAGGGTTCCCTTGGCTGTGGTCACAGCATGGTGGAGAGGCGGGAAGAGAAAATAGCCGAAGAGGACAAACACAAGGGTGTACCCCCTCTTCAGAACTGACTGTCTCTTGGAGACTCTCTCTAGAGACTTTCACCCCTAGGGCTTTCACTCCTTCAAGGACTGGGCCGCCAGTGTCCGGATTGCCATCCTCTGTCCCCACCTCTTAAAGGAAACACCACTTCCCAGCATCAACACAGTGGGACCAACTGCTTACCAGGATCCCTTGGGGGACAACACTCAAGCCCTATCCAAACCAGAGCAAGAGGGGGTCAAGATGCAATAGAAAGGGCTGCGGCTCAGTGGTAGGGCGCTTCCCCATGTGTGTGAGGCACTGGGTTTGATTCTCAGCACTGAGTATAAATAAATGAATAAAATAAAGGTCCATCAACAATTTAAAAAATGTATTAAAAAACAAATAAAAAACAAAGGTTAAATTCCTTTTAAAAATGTGGTAGAAGAAACCAATTGAGTGGAAATTCCACAGGTGCCTGCAGGGATGCTGCCTCTCCACAATAATAGTAATATTATCTAGCGTTCGTGGAGTATTCACAGTGTTATTTTTTTTTTATAATATTTGTTTTTTATGGGGCTGGGGTTGTAGCTCAGTGGTAGAGCACTTGCCTAGCACGTGCGAGGTACTGGGTTCGATCCTCAGCACCACATAACAATAAATAAAGTAAGAATATTGTGTCCAACTACAACTAAAAAAAATGTTTTAAAAATTAAAAAAATATATTTATTTTTTAGGTGTAGATGGACACAACACAATGCATTTATTTTTATGTGGTGCTGAGGAGCAAACCCAGAGCCTCACACATGCAGGCTTTGAACATGTAAGCTCAGGGGATTCTCCCATCTTGAGTTCCTTGGTAGCTGGGACTATAGCCATGCACCACTAAACTCAGCTTCATTATTTTTTGTTGATTCATATTTCCATCTAATATAATTTTTCTTCTTACTTTTCAAATTTTTTTGAGTGCTCAGGATCAAACCCAGGGCCTTATACATGCTAGGAAAGCACTCTACCACTGAGCCCTACCCACAGCCCACTTAACATTTTTATAATATAGATTTTACATTTTTAAAAGTTTTAATTTTTGTGGCTTACAGTGATGCAGGCCTGTAATCCCAGAGGCTCAGGAGGCTGAGGCAGGACGATTGTGAGTTCAAAGCCAGCCTTAGCAACTTAGTGAGGTCCTAAGCAACTCAGCAAGACCCTGTCTCTAAATAAAACATTAAAAAGGGCTGGGGATGTGGCTCAGTGGTTGGGTGCCCCTGGGTTCAATCCCCAGTACCAAAAATAAATAAATAAATAATAAAAAGGACTGGGGATATAATTCAGGTAAAGTATTCCTGGGATCAGTCCTCACCACCACCCCCCCCCCAAAAAAATTTTAATTTTGTCTTCATCTTCTAAAGATTTTTTAGCTGGGTGTAGAATTGTACAGTGAGAGGTTTTATCCTTTCTTTCTGCACTTTAAAGGTATTTCTCCACTATTTGCTTGCATTGTTGCCAAAAAGAAATGTTTTGTCACTCTTATTTTTAATTCTTCTGTATATAACAGGAATATTTTTTTTCTGGTGCCTTCTCTTTTTTCTTTAGTTTTTTCTTTCTTTTTAAAAAGAATAAAAATTTTAAAGTTTTTAATCTTTAATGAGATGACTTGGGAAATACACGTTTCTGTGACACTGACACTATGGTTTCTAGAGTCACAGTTTGCTTGTCAGATTTTTGTTGTTGTGACAAAATACCTGACAAAATCAACTTATAAGAAGGAAAGATTTATTTTGTAAGTACTTTTCTGTTGTTTTGTTTTGATGGTGCTGAGGATTAAACCCACACCCTCACACATGCTAAGCAAACACTCTACCACTAAGCTACACCCCAGCCCAGAAGATTCCTTTTGGCTCAGGGGTTCAGAGCTTTCAGTCCATTGTTGGTTGACTCCATTGCTTTTGGGCCTGTGGTAAGAGCAAAGCTGCTCACCACAGGGCGGGCAGGAAGCAAAGAGAGAGAAAGAACAAGGGGCCAGGGTCCCAATATCCCCTTTGGGGGCACAGCCCCTATAAGCTAACTTCCTTCCACTAGTCCCTACCTCTGAAAATTTCTACCACCTTCCCATAGCACAGCACCTGGGGAATAAGACTTGAGCGAGAGCCTTTGGAGGACACTCAAGATCCAAACCGTAACACGTGGTAAGACACAGAATTACATCTCTGATGAATGACAACTTATGTTTTCCAGTACTGGGGACGGAAATAAGGGACACGCTACCACTGAGTAACATTTCCAGCTGAGTAACATTTCAAGACAGGGTCTTGCTAAATTGTTGAGGCTGGCCTCTGCCTCCCAAATCACTGGGATTATAGGCATGTGCCACTGTACCTGGCTGAATGCCAATATTTTAAGCAGTAATTTCTGTTATATGGCAAACAACATTAAGAAAACAACCACAGGGGCTGGGGATGTGGCTCAAGCGGTAGCGAGCTTCCCCTGGCATGCGTGCAGCCTGGGTTTGATCCTCAGCACCACATACAAACAAAGATGTTGTGTCTGCCGAAAACTAAAATGTAAATTTAAAAAAAATTATATATATATATATATATGAAAACAACCACAAAATAGGCAAGGAAAAACCCAGGATATCATCTGAGAACAGCTGTTGCTTCAATGAAGGGGTCCTGGCATACCAGTGTTAAGACTGTTCCAATACCAAGGCCAGAAACAGCCGCTCTTACTGTTGCACCACCTGCATCCGTAAACTTGGCAGCACTATCGATCCCCATGGTTGCACTGGTCTGAAACTGCCTTTGAATTAGTTGACACACACCATTATGAGCCCATCCAATACTGTGAGGCCCTCTTCAGTCCTTGCCTCTGGTGGCAGTAGCACTGATGCAGAAATTGGTCTCTATGCAACTCTGGAGCCAGCTCAGAGCAGGGGGGCGGGGTGTAGGCAAGCTTGGCAGAGGTGAACATCTTATACTCTTTGGGGTTGCCCAATTGGAGGATTTATGTGTCAGGAAATGTGGGTTTCTTTCCCACTTCTCTTCCTGGGAATAAGCCCTTCTTTCTATCACCAGTTTTGGGCAATCTGATGTCTTTATTTATTTGTTCTATGGTACTGGGAACTGGACCCAGGGGCTTCCAACCACTGAGCCACATCACCAACACTTTTTGTTTTTTGAGACACGGTCTAATTAAGTCGCAGAGGCTGGCCTCCTGCCTCAGCCTCCCAAGTCTCTTGAGATTATAAGTGTGCACCCCCACACCCTGCTCTGTGACATGTCTTGATGTCAGGTTTCAGGTCTTTAGTTTGCTTAATTTTCTTGTGCTCAGGGTAGGTTGGACTTCTTTGATCTGTAGGTGTATAGTTTTTATCAAATTTGGAAAATCTTTGGCTATTATTGCTCCAAATATTTTTGACCCACCCCCTTAATTTGGGGTCTCCACATATATATATTCAGCCACTTGAATTTCTCCCATGGCTTATTGATATACTTTCTCTCTCCACCCCCATCTTTTTTTGTACTGGGTATTGAATCCAGGGGTGCTTTATCACTGACCTACGTCTCCTGGCCTTTTTCTTATTTATTTTTATTTTGAGGTAGGATCTCACTAAATTGCTGAGGATGTCCTTGAACTTGCATTCTCCTGCCCCATTCTTCCCTGTTGCTAGGATTACAGGGTGCATCACCTCACCCAGATACTGATGTGCTTTTGCTTATATTCTCTTTTTACATTGTGGTTCATTTTGGGTAGACCTATCTAATATCTTCAAATTCACTAACCTTTTACTCTGCAATGTCTAATCTGTACTCAATCTCAATTCTTCGTATTTCTCATCTCATCTAGTATGTTTGAGAATTTTTGTGTCTTTCATGTCCCTTCTTAACTCTTGACAATTCTAATATCAGTTAGTTCTAGGTCCATTTCAACGAATTTTCTATTATAGGTCAAATTTTCTTGCAATATATATAATTTTGATGGGCTTTTATTTTATTTACTTATTTATATATGGTGCGGGGGATCAAACCCAGTGCCTCATGCATGCTAGGCAAGTGCTCTACCACTGAGCCACAACCTGAGCCCTTTTCTTGCATTTTGTGTCTTTATAGTCTTTAGTTGTTAGACATTATGAGTTATATTTTGAGGGTGCATTTTGGGTGGCAGGATATAGTTGTATTCTTATACATATTTTGGAGCTGTGTCCTGGGACATGGTTAAATTACTTTAAAAGTATGAATGCTTGGGCTGGGGATGTGGCTCAAGCAGTAGCGCGCTCGCCTGGCATGCGTGCAGCCCGGGTTCGATCCTCAGCACCACATACAAACAAAGATGTTGTGTCCGCCAAAAACTAAAAAAATAAATATTAAAAAATTATCTCTCTCTCTTTCTCTGTCTCTCTCTCTCTCTCTTTTTCTTTAAAAAAAAAGTATGAATGCTTGCAATAAGGGGCTGGGATTTTGGCTCAGTGGCAGAGTGCTTGCCTAGCATGTGTGAGGCATTGGGTTTGATTCTCAGCACTGCATATAAACAAATAAATACATAAATAAAGGTCTGTTAATACCTAATAAAATTATATATATATTTAAAAGAGTATGAACGCTTGCATAAAAGATAAATGATCAGATAAGGTTAAAAAAATAAAATCCGTGGGGACTGGGGCTGTGGCTCAGTGGTAGAGCGCTTGCCTTGCATATGTGAGGCACTGGGTTCGATCTTCAGCACCACATATAAATAAGCAGAGGTATTGTGTTCATCTACAATTTTTAAAAAAAAATTGAATCAGTGAAAAACTGATAGCAGGGCTGGGGATGTGGCTCAAGCGGTAGCGCGCTCGCCTGGCATGCGTGCAGCCTGGGTTCGATCCTCAGCACCACATACAAACAAAGCTGTTGTGTCCGCCAAATACTAAAAAATAAATATTAAAAAAAAACTGATAGCAGCTTAAAAACAAACATATGGACCAATGGAATAGAATGAAGAGCTCAGAAATAAACCTTTGCTTATATGGTCAAATGATTTTCAATATGGGTGCCAAGACCATTCAAGGAGAAAAAAACAGTCATTTTAACAAATGCTACAAGGAAAACTGGAAATCCGTACACAAAAGAATGAAGTGGGACCCTTATGGCACACCATACAAGAATTAAGCCAGGGAAAATTCTAGGTGTGGTGACAAACAACTGTAATCCCAGATACTTGGGAAGCCGAGGCAGGATCACAATACTGGGCCAGTCTCAGCAGTTTACTGAGACCCTGCCTTAAAATTTAAACCTAAAAAGAGCTTGAGATATAGCTCAGTGGTAAAGCATTCCTAGGGTTCCATCTTTAGTATAAAAATTAAAAAAATAAAACCCTCAAACATGGATAAAAAATAAATCTAAATTAATCAATGAAAGCATAGACCAATATAAAGAAAACTACAATATCATGTTCAAAGATATTTTTAAAAATACATTTTATTTTATCTATTTTTTTGGTATTGGGATTCAACCCAGGGGCATTTAACCACTGAGCCACACCCCAGGCCCCTTTTTTATTTTATTTAGAGACAGGGTCTTGCTGAGTTGTTTAGGGCCTCACTAAGTTGCTGAGGCTGGCTATAAACTTGAGATCCTCCTGCCTCAGCTTCCCAAGCAGCTGGGATTACAGGCGTGCACCACTTTGCCAGGCAAGAAAGATATTTTAAATGTGGAACAGGGGTTGGGGATTTAGCTCAGTGGCAGAGTGCTTGCCTAGCACACTCGAGGCCCTGGGATCCTCAGCTCTGGGGGAAAAAAAAGCTAACTGTGGAACAAATGGAAAGATATTCTAGGTTTTCAGATGTCGAGACATAATAGCTTTATTAAAATGGTCATTTGTGCTAGAGCAATTAATTGAAATTCTAACACATTTTCTCTTTTAGTTGATTTAAAAGATCCTATTTGTTCATTATTATTTTACTTTGCTTTTTCAGTGTTGGGTATTGAACCTAGGCACATGCTCAAAATAAAGGTATTTGTCCATCTATAACTTCAAAAAATATATATTAAAAAAAAAAAAAAAGGAATACAAGCCCAGGACTGGGGTTGTGGCTTAGTGGTAGAGCGCTTACCTAGCCCTGGGTTGCACCTCAGCACCACATAAAAATAAAATAAATAAAATAAAGTTACTGTGTTCACCTACAATTTTAAAAATTTAAATAAACAAATAAAAGAATACAAGCCCTGGAACAGTCAAAATATGTACAAAAGAATAGTGAAGGTACCTTGCCTTAGCAGAAAGAAACACTATAATTGAATCAATATGGTATTGGCAAAGGAACAGACAAACAGTTCCATGGTACCGAATTAGAAATACAGAACTGGGTCTCAAACCTATTTGAGGATCTACTATATGACACATGTAATATTTCAATTCATCAGGAAAAGGGCTGGATTACACAAGGAACAGTAGTGGCACACAACTCATTTCCCATCTGGAAGAAAATACAGTTGGGCTTTTCTCTTATTCTAGCCCCACAAGAAATGCCAGAGGAATCCGATTCTTTAAAAAATAATAATAATAATAATAACATAAGAGTACTGTAAGAAAATGTAAGAGAGGGTGGAACCGAGGCTCAGTGGGAGAGCGCTTGCCTTGCAAGTTTGAGGCACTGGGTTCAATTCTTAGCACCACATATAAATAAATGAATAAAATAAAGGTCCATTAACATCTAAAAAATATTTAAAAGAAAAGAAATGTAAGAGAGGAGACTTTATATTTTTATTTTTTAAGACTGAGAATTCCAGGGGGGCTTTACCACTGAGACATATATATCCCCAGCCCTTTTTATGTTTTTATTTTGAGACAGGGTCTCTTTAAGTTGCCCAGACTGGCCTTGAACTTGGAATCTGAGGGATTTATTGTAGCAATGTTCATGTTGCCATTTAACTGGGAACAAAGCAAAGGCTCACAGATAACCAAATTCCACAGTGTGGAGTATCATAGTCATTACAAAGTGTGAATTAAAACTGTAACAGTTGAATTGAAGAGAGTTCCACAAGGCAGTTGTTGACCAAGAAAAAGAAAAGTGCACTTGGTAAAGCAATACTAACTAAAAACCAAACAATAATTACACTCTGGAACTGGGGTTGTGGCTCAGTGGTAGAACCATTGCCTAGCCTGTGTGAAGCACTGGGTTCGATCCTCAGCACCATATATAAAAATTCAGGGTGGTGAATAAAATAAAGGTCCGTCAATATCTAAAAACAATTTTAAAAAAAAGGAATATAAAAAAAAATTTTTAAATTACACTCTGTGTATAGGCACTGACACCTATCTACAATTACACATAAGTTGTGTGTGTGTGTGTGTGTGTGTGTGTGTGGTCCTGGGAATGAATTTGTGGTCTTCCTGCCAGGCAAGCACCTTAGGCTGTGCTACATTCCCAGCTTCGTGGAAGTCTATTCTTAATTAATAAGCAGGAGCCAGGCATGATGGCATATTCCTGTTAATTCCAGGAACTCAGGAAACTGAGGCAGGAGGATTCCAAGTTCAAACTTCTCCTTGTCTTCCACCTGGTTGGCCGAGAGCTGCTTCAGGAGCAGTTATATCGTCACATTTCCAGTCTTGCCCGTGCGTGAGCGGGACACTCTTGTGGACATAGGAAGCCCTAAAGAGCATTGCAGGTACCCGTATGGGAGACATCATCATATGCAAATGAATGTGGAGGGCTTGGGGACAGGGCATCTGCTTCAGATATGTTTTCCAACAACAGGCATAAATGAGATATTAAAAAACTACATCTATTTTTTTTTGTTTTGGTATCAGGGATTGAACTCAGGGGTGTTTAACCACTGAGCCACTTCCCCAGCCCTTTTTTATCTTTTATTTTGAGACAGGGTCTCATTAAGCTGCTGAGGATGGCTTGAACTTGTGATACTCCTGCCTCAGCTTCCTGAGCCACTGGGATTGAAGGTATGAGCCATCATGCCCAACAAGATGTTGAAAATATCTAACCACACTATTGGTGTTAAGAAGACTCTTGATTTTTGAATAACCACTATATGCTGAATGTAAACACCCTGACTGACCTGCACAAGCATGATCCCTAGGTGTTACCATTACTGTCCTTGTGATAGAGCCATCAGTATCACTCCTTCACTGCTGCAGATAGACTCTTCTGGAAGTGGCAGAAGCGGAACTGGGGTCACCTGTGCTGGTTACATTTTTTTTTTTTCTGTTGTGCTGGGGATTCAAACCAGGGTCAGATAAGCATTCTACCACTGAGCTATATCCCCAATCCTGCTGGAGACATTTAACCTGGAAGGTAAGTGCTACCTTGAAGGGCATTGCTCAATCTGATCAGGAGCCAGGTTCTTCAAGCAAACAGTCTACTAATACCTTTCAAGACAAAATTCCTTCTTTTTTTTTGAATCCCCCAGTGCTCTTTATCTCTAAGCTACATTCTGAGCCCCATTTTATTTTTTATTTTGAGACAGGCTGTGGCTAGGTTGTTTAAGGCCTGGCTAAACTGCTGAGGCTGTGTTAGACCAGGACGCAAGAAAAGACCACTGACTCCAATTAAAATCAAATTAAAGCAAGCTTATTATTTCGACCGGCCGGGCTGCCTCTCCCTCCCAAAACGGCGGGAACAAGACAGCACCCCAGCTTTTCTGAAGCCCAGCTTTATAGCCCAGAAAGTTACACAAAGGGGGGTTACAGATAACAGAACTCTGACAAGCATCACACTAATGGTAGTTTACATTTTTGCTGGCCCCAACATCAGAATTTATGAGGACCATTAGAGCCTCAGAGAGGGTCGTTGTCTGGCCAGGGAAGGCCAATATTTATGAGGTGTCACTAAGTTTCAGAGAGGGCTGCTATCTGGTCAGAGAGCCAGGCATGGGTGAGTTCAAGGCACGGGCAGGCATTCCAAGCAGGTTCAGAATTTGCAGTAATTTATAGTAAAGCCAAAATTATCTTTTCATGGTTTTGTGGCGAGATGCCCAATTTTAAGAAAAGATCAGGTTGGGTCTATCAGCTGGCCTCAATTTTGAGATCCTCCTGCCTAGGCCTCCCAAGCAACTAGGATTATAGGTACGTGCCATCATGCCTGGCTCAAGCCAAAATGACTAGAGCTATTGTAGAAGGGTGGGCCCTAGCTTTTTCTCTGCTGGCCCCTTTGCATTTGTTTGACAGGATGGTGACATTGCTGGGATCGGTTATGTGTAATCAGAGAAAATAAACATTTTTAAATTACATATATTTTGATGAAATAAAAGTTTTGGAAAATCTTCATGAATCTTCAGTCTTCAGGATGGTTTTAGGCAGAGCACACAGAGGAGCTTCCTTAGGGCTCAGAAGACCATCTGACTTGGGAAGGTGCGTTGGTTAGGACAAAGAACAGAGCAATAAAGTCTGCTGGACAATGAGAGGCTGCCCTTGTGGGCCAGGAAAACTTTGCATACATTTGTTTTTCTTTCTCCTTCCCTCCCTCTTTTTCTTTCTTTCAATGTGACATGGTCTCCCTATGTTGCCCAGGATGGTTTTGAATTCAGCTCATGTGTTTCTCCCAGCTTCAGCCTCCAGAAACTAGAGGCGCTTCAAATTTTAAGGTGAAACACCACAGCACTGCAAGGCTGTCTGTGGGCCGGGGCGGGCTCAGAGGCAGAGACCCTGCCTAGCACGGGGCTGGCTCTGGCTGTACCCCGGCGCCAAGAATGAAAGAATGAATTTGAAAAAAGGAAATCTCTAACTTGGTAGTTACTGCTGTGAACGCTGGGACAGCTCCCCGGCCTCTCTGCTGAGGTGGCACCTGTGTTCCAAGTGTCTCTGGCTCTGGGTCGCCTGTGGCAGGCCTGGCAATGGGCTGAACAATAGATGGGAAGGCAGCATCCGGGTTGGATTGGCACCTCTGCTGATGCAGATGGTCCCCGACTGTAAACTTCAGCAGAGACTGAGGTCTGAACTGATTTTTCCTGGGCTAATGGCATGAGACATGACACTCTTCTGATGCTATTTAGTGGCAGAAAGCCACAAGTCTCAAGGGTAAACCGCATATAAACTACAGTGCACTGTGCTAAGCGGTGACGTTCGCTTGGCCAGGTGTATTCAATGCATTTTGGACTGAAGACACGAGGACACAGCCCCACTTCAGGAGCGTAAGGTGCTCTGCTCAGGGTTGGTTCAGTCACCTGAGCTCTGCCTGTGGTTGATGAATAGAGCCCCTAACCTAGAGGGTGGCCTGGCTGTGGGTCCCATCCATTCCTGTAACAAAGGTTCACTGAGAGCCCCCATGTACTCACGCTGAGACGGTGCTTGTGACATTCAGGCTGACAGTCCCCAGGCCAAGTCCTGCAGGGAATGTGTCACTGGATACTCGCCTCACATGTGACAAACAGCTGGGGACGTGAGATCTGGAGGCTTCCTGGAGGAAGGATCACCTCAGCTGACAAAGTGTTGTCCAGGGGACAAGGCCCAAGGGCAGCAAGAGCAGTGGTAGCCAGGGAATGGCCACATCAGAGAAGGACACATGGGGACAACTGCACAGATGACTCTGCCTTTGCCTGTCCTCAGCCTCCAGGAGCTATCCATTCATTCTGTTTCTACTTACCCTTGTCCACCTGCTTCTCCGTGATGACCCCCCCAAAACACAATTTATTTTGCATTTTCACAATCCTTCATATATTTTCTATAAATAACATAAACACTGGATCATTTTTCCATAATAGGCTTGTCATAAAAGTTTCAGAGGGTTTTCTTTTACAAAGAGATAAAATAACTTGGTGCAGTGGTGCACACTTCTAATCCCAGCTACTGGGGAGGCTGAGGCAGGAGAAGGGCAAGCTCCAGCCCAGGCCAGGCAAAGGAGCCAGACCCTGTCTCAAAACAAAAATAAATGAATAAATAAAAACAGAAAAAGGGCTGAGGGTGGTGCTCAGTGGTAGAACATGTGCCCTGGATGTTGGAGGCCCTGTGTTCAAGCCCCAGTACAGAAATAAATAAATAACAGACAAGATATATTATGACCCAGAATATCACAAGACAATATATATCAGTAACATAAAAAAATCTGTAGCTATCTCAGACATTTGATGATAAAGATTAGAAGAAAAATGAAACCAATTAAATGCCAATTATTTATCAAATTGAGAAATAATACTACAAGCATTTACCGTTTAGAAGTTATCATTTTAAAATGAAAAATTAAAAAACACAAAGCATTAGTTGCCCTGATAGTCTTGATATTTTTTTCATAACAAATATTTCAGATGTAA
Organism: Marmota monax; assembly: GCF_021218885.2. Classification (NCBI taxonomy): domain Eukaryota; kingdom Metazoa; phylum Chordata; class Mammalia; order Rodentia; family Sciuridae; genus Marmota; species Marmota monax. The sequence continues at coordinate 7,007,496 of NW_026692498.1, read as the reverse complement.
AAACATTTCATTTTCCATTGTTCTTGATCAAACTGTTGAGAGGGTGTCCACAGCATCTTCAACTTGGGAATATGTGTTGCTTTATTTAAGCTCACTTCCTTTTCTTTTTTGAGGAAAATATTTCGTCTGCTTCTCTTTTTTTTATGCTGAAATCAATGTTAATTCAGATTTCAGATTGGTTTCTGATTTCCTGTCAGATTACTTCATAATATTCACATTTTCTCTTTGTGTTTCTCCTGCTGTTCACAAAGGACTGTAGCCTATATAAAATATTTAAATACTAGTATACTCCAGTGAACATTATTTGGTACTATTCAAATAGTGTAACATCTAGTAAGATTAATAGTTCTATACTGAATCCTGTGTTGAAATGATCAATTTAAGGATTTACTTTGCTTCCAAAAGGTATTATTTCTTGGAACAATACTTTTAGGACTTTTATAAAGGATCCTTTTATAAAGGATACAATGCATATAAACTTATTAATATTTTAATTTCATGAAAGAGATATTTATGTGGTATATGCATACAGTGGAATATTAGTCAGCCTTGAAAAGGAACAAAATTCTGACACATGCTACAATGTGGAAGAACTTTTATGGCATTATTATTATTATCATTATTTTAAATATTTATTTTTTAGTTGTAGTTGGACACGATATCTTTATTTATTTTTATGTGGTGTTGAGGATCGAACCCGGGGCCTCACAGGTGCTAGGCGAGTGCTCTACCACTGAGCCATAATCCCAGCCCTATGGCATTATTATTATTATTGTCATTTGAGGTGCTGGAAAATGAATTCAGGGCCTCATGCATGCTGGGCAAACCCTCTTCCACTGAGCTATACTCGCAGCCTAAAGACATTATTTTAATTGAAGAAAGACAAATGCAAGAAGCAGCTGTGGTATGAATATATAATCCACTTACATGAGATTCGTGGGGTAGCTCAAATCATAGCAAAGTACAATGGTGAGTGGCAAGGGCTGGGGAAAGGAGACTGGAGAGTTACTGTTTAACGTGGCAGAAAATTAGTTTAGAAACATAAAGTTCTGGAGATGGATGGTGGTGATAGTTGCATATTAATATGAAATGAGTTAATCATTACACCTATGATGATTAAGAACATAAGTTCTATATATTTTGCCACTTTTTTTTTTTGATCCAGGGTTTCATTATGTTGCCCAGGTTGGCCTTGCGCTCCTGGGTTCAAGGGATCCTCCTGCCTCAGCCTCCCTAGCAGCTGCGGCTCCAGGTGTGCACTGATCACTATACCACAGGAAAATGATATTTGAGCCAAGACTTGATGGAGGTGAGGGAGAAAACCAAGCAGATAAGTGGAGAAAAGATGTTGCAGGCAGGAAACAGCAAGGAACCTGGGGAGGGACAGGCCGGCGAGGTATTCAAACCGTAGAGAGGTCAATGTGGCTGGAATGCACTGAGCAAGGAGGACACCTGTAGGAGATGAAGCAGAATAAAGAGGAAAGGAGAATAGATTTGTGCGAGAATTTGTTTTAAAATAAACGAGAAACTATTGGTAGATTTTGATCATCAAAATGACATTGTCTCAATTACATTTTACAGTGACCCTGCTTTTCCCTACTCTGTATGAGGCTGTTGCGGTAGTCTGGGGAAAGAAGGCCATGATCTATTCCAGAGTAGCAATGGTGGGGTCTGAAGTATGTAGAGCCAAAAGCATTTGTTGACAAATTGAATGTGAGAACAGCAGACAAGTCTGAGACAACCTAATGATTTTTTAAAATTATATTCTTTAGTTGTAGGTGGACACAGTACCTTCACTTTATTTTTATGTGGTGCTGAGGCTCAAACCCAGTGTCTCACACATTCTAGGCAAGCGCTCTGCCACAGAGCTACAGCCCCAGCCCGACCTAATGATTTTTTTGGTCTGAGTCAGATATGGTGGTGCACAGGAGGCTGAGGCAGGAGGATCACAAATTAAAGGTCAGCATGGCCAACATAGTGAGACCCTGTCTCCAAATTTAAAAAAAAACAGAAAGGAGAGCTGAGGTTCTAGCTCAGTGAAGCATTTGCCTGGCATTTGTGAGGCACTGGGTTTGATTCTCAGCACAGCATATAAACAAAAAGCAAAATAAAGGTCCATTGACAACTAAAAAAAATTTTAAATAGAAAGGATTAGGGATGTAGCTCTGTGATAAAGCACCAGTGGGTTCCATCCCCAGTGCCACAGGATGATCTGAGAAACCAGAACACTGGTCATCACTGGCAGGGACAAGAAAACGGTGAGAGAAGAGGTTGGGAAGAAAGGCCAGAAGTTTAGGGTTGGATAGTCCCTTTTTTAGACATTCAAGTGGAGAAACTGGATGGGCAGTGAGAATGAGTTCAAGGGAGACAAACGCTTTGAAGACATGAATTTGAAGCCATAAACCTCAAGGGGATGTGAAGGGAATGAGTGTGGATACAAAGATAAAATCCAGGACTGATCTCAGGGCGAGAGGTCAGGGACAAGCAAAGGAGCCAGCAAAGGAGACAGATAATGAGCAAGTCTGGAAGGAGGAAGGAAGCTGGGAGCCAGGGTCTGGCGTCAGGGCACCCAAGAAGAGAGTGCTTTAAGGAAGAGGGCTTGGCCAACTCTACCAACAGTGGAAGGTCTGGGAGGTGAACAATGGATTCACTGTTGGTGTGCGCCAGAGGGGTGTCACTGGTGTCTTTGACAATGGGGCAGAAACCAAACTGTGCTTAGTGCAATATTTAGCATACCACGAATGGGAATAATTATTGGCTGTTATCAGCGAATGGTTGATTTCAATACCTGCCAATTGACCTGTTCTGGTCTTATTTCCTCCAATCCAAGAACTCCCTCCAAGTGATCATTCAAAAAGGCAAAAATAACCTGCCTCACTTACATCTTCAATGCAAATCATGCTGAGATGAGAATGTGTAAAGTTGCATGTAGAAGGACCTCTTCATGGCATTGACTCTAACAGGGAAAAACTGGAAATACTTTGAATATTTGACAACAGAAAATTGGATGTGGCAGTTAAAATGCATCTAAAGTAAACAACATGTAGCCATTAAAATAGTGACATAGAACATTGAGAGATAACGGTTTTTATATAACTATTTTAATTTATATTGCTAGATGAACAGCTGAGCAGTATGCAAATTAACAACCAATTTACCAGCTGGCCATGGTGATGGGTGCCTGTAATCCCAGAGGCTCAGGAGGCTGAGGCAGGAGGACTGCAAATTCAAAGCCAATCTCAGAAACTTAAGGAGGTGCTAAGCAACTTAGTGAGAACCTATCTCTAAATAAAATCGAAAAAAAGGCTGGGGATGTGGGTTAGTGATAAAAAGCACCTAAGTTCAGTCTCTGGTACAAAAAAAAAATTACCAATTTTTGTGTTAAGCAGATAGCAAAGTAATCCACAGCCAGGGTTTGCAACATTTTCTGTAAAGGGCTACATACAGCAGATATTTTAGGCCATGTAGACCATACATCTCAGACTCAACTATTTCGGTTTTAATGTGAAATGAATTGTAGGCAATATATAAATTAATGTGGCTATGTAATAATGAAACTTTGTGAACACTGAAATTCAAACTTTATATTTTCATGTCATAAAATATTCCCTCAATCATTTAAAAATGTAAAAACCACTCAGTCCATTGGCCATAGGAAGATTAGCAGGGGGTTGCCTTTGGCCCACAGGCCATCCTTTGTCAGATCTACAGACACTCAAAATGCTCACTGTGGACAATTTTCCCAAGATAATGGGAAGTTACACTTTCCTTTTTTTTTTTTTTCTTCCAGTACTGGGGATGGAACCCAGTGGCACTGTACTGCTCAGATACATTTTTGAGACTGGGTCTCCCTGTGTTTCTGAGGCTGGCTTTGAACTTGCAATCCTCCTGCCTCAGACTCCAGAGCCACTGGGATTATAGGCGCCCGGCTCTTCGCCTATTTAAACACTCCTATATATGTTTTTGTCAGACCTGCCCTGTCCATCTCCTTTATTTTCAATTTTTTAAATTCTACGAACTCTATCACCCATTAATAAACTAAAAAATTTACTCTTTAATGTTTATTATTATTTATTATCCAGCGTCTCTTCTCACCCTCCACCCCATGCGAAGACAGAGATATTAATTTTGTTCCCAGATTAATTCCCTGAACCCAGAATAGTGCCGGAACACGGTGGCAGTTCATTAAATATTCTTCCAACGCATGAGTGAATAACGTTATGAACTATAATTTTTTGGCGCGGTACTGGGGATGAAAGCCAAGGGCGCTCTGCCACTAAGCTACATTCCCAGCCTTTTAAAATTTTTCAGACAGGGTCTCACTGAGTCGTCGGGCTGGCTTCGAACTTGCATCCTCCTGCTTTCGTATGTACTATTCTTTTTTTTTTTTAAGAGTGGCAGTAATATGTACTTATATTTTGCTTTTATAAAGGGGAGAAAATTCGGTGCAGCATTTCATCCAGGTAACAAACTTCTTGAAAAGATGATGATGTGCACATATATTGAATAATTAAGACTTGAGGTTTGTCATGATTAATAAACTGACTGAATAGCCCTGCTCTTACATTAGAATGTATCAAAGATCTATGAAAATTTTCATTAGTGACTGTTGAAACTTGATTTTCAAATTTCACGTTCCAGATATCTGTTATATATTGTAAATGAAATACAAAGCTACAGATTGCTTTTTAAGAACTTGAACTGCTTCTCCTTTCGTATGTACTATTCTTACCAGAAACCTAAACTCCAATGCAACATAAAACTTCCGTGAATTTCCATGCCTTGGAATGAAGCTAACAAACTTGGCGGGGCAGTCCCCTTAGTTCCATCCACTCCTCCAGTTTCCGAAACAGCTACTTCTCGCCCTCCGGGGCCGCGCCCGCGCCCGCGCCGAGCACGCGCCGCTCGCTCCCGCCGCCACTAGGCGACGCCCCTACACAGCCTCTGAGCCCAAACACAAGTTCCACGTGATTCGCGTCGCACCCGGTGGGCGTCACGTGACGGACTCAGTTTTCCTCCAATGGCTGTGCAAGTTGTGGAGAATCTACTTAGGACCCGGCCCGAGGCGTAGATCTCCCCGTTCTTCTGCCAACCAAGCGGGCAGGCTCACCGCTTCCAGCTGGGCAGCGGAGTCTCGCCAGGGATTTCTCTTAACTAAGCTTCGGAGGGCCCAGGCCTGCGCCGCGGTCAGTCCCGGAAGTGACCTCTCCCAGAGGGGCCGGAAGTGGCAGTGGAGGGAGGGAAGATGGCGGAGGTGGTGAGTCCGGTGCCCGGGGCGGGGCGGAGGGAGCCAGGGGAGGTGGGTAGAGCCCGAGGCCCCCCAGTAGCCGACCCTGGCGCCGCGCTGTCTCCCCAGGGGGAGATAATCGAGGGCTGCCGCCTACCCGTGCTGCGGCGGAACCAGGACAACGAAGATGAGTGGCGTGAGTGACGTCGGGGGGCGGGGCCAAGGAACCTGAGGGCGAGGGGCGGGAGGGAGTCAACCGAACCCCCGGGATGGGGAGGGGCCTCTGAATCCTGGGGCGGGCGGGGCCAAGATACTCTGGGGGAGGGGCGTGGCTTCTAGCCGCTCCGAGATGGACAGGGCGGAGCTTGGAGAGGGGGTGACACTTGGTGACTGAAAGGGGTTTGGGCGAGAGCTTGTAAACGGTGAGGCATAGGGATCCGGCCTGGGGGTGGGGTTCAGGTCGTAGAAGGGTGGTGCCTCATGGTCTGAGACCCCTGCCTGTGTTGTTCTCACAGCCCTGGCCGAGATCCTAAGCGTGAAGGACATCAGTGGCCGGAAGCTTTTCTACGTCCATTATATTGACTGTGAGTTCTGGGCCTGGGTGAGGTGGGGCTGCAGGGTAGTGTGTGGGGCAACCTCTGGCATTCCTTCCTGAGCCATTCCCACTGCTGCAGTCAACAAACGTCTGGATGAATGGGTGACCCACGAGCGTCTGGACCTAAAGAAGATCCAGTTCCCCAAGAAAGAGGCCAAGACCCCCACCAAGAACGGACTTCCTGGGTCCCGCCCCGGCTCTCCGGAGAGAGAGGTGGTGAGTAGGTCCCTGCTTCACCTTTTCTCTCCTGCCTCCTCCTTCTCTCATCTCTTGGCCTTAGGGGCTCCTGGATGGGCAGGAGGCAGCACCCTTCCTCCTTGACTTCAACTTGCAAAGAATGGGGGCCAAATTGCAGATGTAGCTTCCAGAGTCCAGGGACTATTCTTGTGTCCTTGAGAAGGCAGAGGGTGGGGTTTGATCACTCTATGCTGAGGGGCCCTTCCCCTTTGCCATCCCACCACCATACCCACCCCAGAGGAAGACCCTGGACCTATTTCTACAGCCGGCCTCCGCCCAGGCCAGCGGGAAGACCTTGCCAATCCCGGTCCAGATCACACTCCGCTTCAACCTGCCCAAGGAGCGGGAGGCCATTCCCGGTGGCGAGCCCGACCAGCCGCTCTCCTCCAGCTCCTGCCTGCAACCCAACCACCGCTCAACGGTACCCTCAGCAATTCCAGGGACCTTGCTTTCTTCTCAGGTCCCACCTTCTCTACCTTCTGACCCACCTTTCTTGGTTTCTCTCTGCAGAAACGGAAGGTGGAGGTGGTTTCCCCAGCAACTCCAGTGCCCAGCGAGACAGCCCCAGCTTCAGTTTTTCCCCAGGTGAGCCCCCACTTCATCTTTTCTCTTCCTTTCTGATCTCTGGCAGCTTCCTTTAGGCTTATCTCACAATCACTCATTCTATTCCTACCATCTCATCTGCAGAATGGATCCGCCCGTAGGGCAGTGGCAGCTCAGCCCGGACGGAAGCGAAAGTCGAATTGCTTGGGCACTGATGAGGTGGGTCTGTGGAGCAGCACAAGAGGGAAGATAGGTGAAAAGGAGCGGGATATACAGAGTGGAGAGTTTAGTCAGCAACTAGTTTAAAATTTAATACAAGGGCTGGGGCTGTAGCTCAGTGCCTTGCATGTGAGGCACTGGGTTTGATCCTTAGCACCACATAAAAATAAACAAAGGCTTGCTCTCCATCTACAGCTACAAAAAAAAGATTTAATGAGTTGTCATATACTACCAGAGAAATGAAAAGCCGCGCTCCTTTTGTGTACAATGGACCAAAATGCATTCTGTCATCATGTACAATTAGAATATATTTTTTAAAAAAAGTGTTGTGGCTTTGTGGTAGTGCACTTGGGTGGCATGTGTGAGACACTGGGTTCAGTTTTCAGCACTACATATAAATAACAACCGAAAAAATACTTAAAAAAAATAAAAATAAATAATTGAGGAGGGCTGGGGTTGTGGTAGAGTGCTTGCTCAGCACATGTGAGGCACTGGGTTTCTCAGTACCACATGAAAAATAAATAACTGGGAGTGGGGGCGGGCACAGTGGCACATATCTGTAATCCCAGCAGCTGGAAGGCTGAGCAATTCAGTGAAACCTGTCTCTAAATAAAATACAAAATGGGGTTGGGAATATGGCTCAGTGGTTGAGTGCCCCGAGTTCAATCCCTGGCAAAAACTCTCCCCAATAAATAAATAAATAAAGCAAGCAAAGGTCAATTAATTAAAAAAATATATATTATTAAAAAAAAAAAAAGTAAATGAGGGGTGATGCATAGTGATGGTGGGATTAGGAGCCAGGTAGAACATTGCTCATATTAGTCACTGAGTGACCTTTTTCAATTATCAGTTTCTTAGTTTTGGTTTTATATTTGGGAAAGTGGGGATTATGGCTTTCCTCATAATGTTGTTATTAGGCTTGAAAGAGGAAGTGTGTGGCAGGGCTGTGAGCTATAGTGTCCTGTTGAGCCATCTCGTAAACCTGTCATCTTCCACTGGTCCTGGGCAGGACTCCCAGGACAGCTCAGATGGAATACCATCGGCACCTCGCATGACTGGCAGCCTGGTGTCTGATCGAAGCCACGACGACATTGTCACCCGGATGAAGAACATTGAGTGCATCGAACTGGGCCGGCACCGCCTGAAGCCGTGGTACTTCTCCCCGTACCCACAGGAACTTACCACTCTACCTGTCCTTTACCTGTGCGAGTTCTGCCTCAAGTATGGACGTAGCCTCAAGTGTCTGCAGCGTCACTTGGTAAGAGGGGTCCAAGGAAACTGCCCTCTCAGTGGCCCAACACCTTGCCCTTGCCCCTGATCATCTTCTCTTCCTCAGACCAAGTGTGACCTGCGACACCCTCCAGGCAATGAGATTTACCGCAAGGGTACCATCTCCTTTTTCGAGATTGATGGACGGAAGAATAAGGTCAGTGGCTGGGGGCAGTGGAAACAGCTTCCTTTCATTTTTCATGCTCAGGAAAACTGACCAGTCTGGCCAACAGAATATTTCAGCCTGTTTTAATTGAATTCTTACTGTAGGGCAGGTGCTGGGGGAAACATAGATGACCAGAAATAAGAGAAAATCTCTTGCTCTAAGAGCCCATGGCCCATGGCCAACACAGATTTGCCAGCAGCTACTTAGTTCCCAACGTGAAAAGTACCATGAAACACAAGGTGGGTTAGCAGGGTCCAAAATGCTTTGTAGAGATGACCTTGGAGCCCCGACATGAAGGGGAAAGTGGGTAAGAGAATCCAAGTAGTGAGGTTCTGAGGGGAGGCACATCCCTACAGGGATAGCATGTGTTGACAGGCAAAAGCCACTCTGGTTAAAAGGCAGAGGAAAGGGGCTGGGATTATAGCTAAGTGGCAGAGCACTTGCCTCACATGTGTGAAGCACTGGTTCAATCCTCAGCACCACATAAAAATAAATAAATAAATAAAGGTATAGTGTCCATCAGCAACTAAAAAAAAAAAAAAAGGCAGAGGAAAGGGAATGAGGCGAGGCTTTCAGAAGGGACAGAGCTTAAGTGACAGGAACAAGACCAGTGGGGTGGCATGAGGGGTCACAACAGGTTTAAGTCTGCACCAGTGGGAAGAAAGAAACCTGGAGATTGCTGAGACTCACCTGGTGGGGGAGCTGTGGCTGGGGTGCAAAGCAGGTGGTTAAACAGCTAGGTGAATCTCCACTGAAAGTGAAGTTGAAGCAGCAAGATCCATAAGTTGTTGGTAAAACCCCTAAGACCACTTTTTGATCAAATGTCAGGATTCCTTATCTCTGCCACAGAAGAGTAAGTCAGTTCCCAACAGGTGTGTGTTAGGGTTAGTGTGCAGGTTAGTGTGTTAAGGTTTTGATGGCCAGGTTCCCAAGACTTGCCACATGGGCATAGTTTCTCTCATTAACCTTGGTTCATGTCTGATTTCATGGAGACATGTCACTGTTGACAGTTTTTAAGTAGAGCAGGGTGCAGTGGAGGCCCCCAAGTCAAGCTTAGGTGGAAGAGGAACAGGGAGCAGGGGGAATCTGTCTAGCTTGCCAGAGAGGCAGATGCCAGCATGGAGCCAGTACACAGGCTCCTGGACACCGAGTAGCCCTGCCTAAGCAGCAAGGAGGGCCTGACTGGTGGAGTGGGTTAGGCCCCAGGGAATGATTTTTATCACCCATCTGCCTGGAACATAGCACAGAAAAGTTCTCCAGAAGGGTGACAGGTTTTTCCTTTGCAGAGTTACTCCCAGAATCTGTGTCTTTTGGCCAAGTGTTTCCTCGATCATAAGACATTGTACTATGACACGGACCCCTTCCTCTTCTATGTCATGACGGAGTATGACTGCAAGGGCTTCCACATTGTGGGCTACTTCTCCAAGGTCAGCACTTACCCTTGCTATCTCACAGCTCTGCCCTGAGCCAGGTCCCTCCCCTCACTCCTGCTTCTCTGGAATAGGAAAAGGAGTCCACAGAAGACTACAATGTGGCTTGCATCCTGACCCTGCCTCCCTACCAGCGCCGGGGCTACGGCAAGCTGCTGATTGAGTTCAGTGAGTATGTGTGCTGCCTGGTTGGGGTTGGGGCTGGGGCTGGGGCTGCAGGCAGGCCCAGACCTATTGTCAGTGCACCTCAGTGGTGCCTCACCTGCAGATGTGCCAGATTGTTGTGATTCTCAACCCTGGCTGTGCAGCTCTGTCACCAGGAAAGCCAGTCAGAAATAAACGTGGGACTATACCAAGGTCCTCTCCCTTCTCAGGGTAACTGCCCTGCTTTTTGGAGTAGGTTCTCAGCTTCCACTGTTCCTGGGCTAAGATTCCAAGTACCAGCCCTCTTTCCCAAATCTGTTTCATCTGCTCCTACTCAGGGCCCTGGGAAACGTAGTGAGCTCCTGTTGCTCATCTGTCTGGGTTTGTGCTACCATACAAGTTGTTAGGCAAGAACTAGAAGTTAATATCCCCAGGTGTCCAATGAGCCTCAAAGGCAGTAGGTATTTAAGAACTGGTTAACTCACCAAACTGATGTAACCACAGACTTGAGCCCTGCTCCTTTATTCCTTTAGGTCAGTTCCTTAAAGCCCAGAAAGAACTATGCTCCTCTTTATACATAGGCTCTTCAATATCCCCAACCTTGAGATCAACTTCCCCCACTCCCATTCCATTCACCTCACCACTCTCAGAACTCTTGGGAAAACCAAGTTCTGACTTGGAAGACAGGGAGGAAGCCTTAGGTTCTTTGCCATGTGAAGACAAAGACTTTGACCTGACCAAGGTCATGGTCTATCTAAAAAATTTTATTGGTTGATAGTACCAAGATGGGGTCATGTTCTCAGGAAACACTCAGCCTGGTAGAACAAATGGATCCTTAAGGAAACTCAGTAAATACTTCTGTGGAGATGGGATGTGGACAAGGTATTTATTTCTGACTAGCAGGGCAAGAGAAACATCATTGCAGGCAGCTCAAAGGGTGGGTGGATGTTCACTGGGGAGGATGTTCCCTGTAGTTGCAGAGGTGAGTATAGCCTCCAGGGACTCCCATCAGGACTCTGCATGCAGTGTGGACCCAGCAGAGTTGAGTAGGAATCCAAGTGTGCCCTCTTTCCCTTATTGTTTTCTCTCTCTGGATACCAGCCTCTTTGTCCTTTTTGCCATAGGGTGGTTGGTTAAAGTCACAAGAGATTGGGCAAGAAGATAAGGCTAGCCAGTAAAGATGTAGCAAGGGCAGGAAAGGCTAAGATCTGTTTTGAGGCCAATTATAGCTGAAGGCGAGGGAGGGCTTCTATAAAATAGCAGATACTCCAGGACCTTGACAGGAGAATGTAAACTCAGCTGCAGAGATGTGAGGCCACTCTACTCTGATTGAGGGTCTTGCCAAGGCCCTCAGTCAGTATAAGTAAGAAGGAAAGGGCCACTTCAGAGGTCAGCTACCTTGCTCCAAGGAATGACCTCTCTTGGGCTTGAAAAGTCCTTGCATCTTAATGCCACCCAGCCAAGCCAAACTGGCATTAGAACTGCTCACACTCCCAAGGTCACAGCTAAGGATTTGAGTGCATGGAGAGTTCAGGCATCTTTAGGCCTGGGTCAGAGATGAGAGTGTCTCTTAGTTCCTTGCAGACCAAAAAAGACTTGGATGATAAAGGAAAACCAATGGCTCTTTCTTCCCATAAGCCATTTTTTCTGCATTTCCCCTACCCATAAGCCTGCACTGGCTCCTGAGCACCCCTCTACTATAGCTGCTCTCAGTGCCCTTAGCCACAGATGAAGGTAAATACTCAGACCTTTAAGAGGGAATTGAGGGACAGCAGAGATAACTATAGGTAGCTTGACTCTGCAGTCTGTGTTCTTATATATTGTTTGTGTGGATTTGTGACCACTTACCATCCTCTCCTGCTCCAATGCTTTAGGCTATGAACTCTCTAAAGTGGAAGGGAAGACAGGAACCCCAGAGAAGCCCCTCTCAGATCTTGGCCTCCTGTCCTATCGAAGTTACTGGTCCCAGACTATATTGGAGATCCTGATGGGGCTGAAGTCAGAAAGTGGGGAGAGGCCACAGATCACCATCAAGTGAGCTGGGCTCTGCCTACCTGGGGGTGCATGGCATGGCTTATCTGTTTCTGGGGAGAGATGGAAACCCTCAGAGGATCTGACCTTTACCCTCCCACAGTGAGATCAGTGAAATCACAAGCATCAAGAAAGAGGATGTTATCTCTACCCTACAGTATCTCAACCTCATCAACTACTACAAGGTAGGGGGTGTGCTGGGGCGGACAGGTGAGTAGGGTGCTCAGGGCAGGACTTGCATAGGCTGATCACCCGCTGGACCCATCTCCTACCCAGGGCCAGTACATCCTCACTCTGTCAGAAGACATCGTGGATGGGCATGAACGGGCTATGCTCAAGCGACTCCTTCGAATTGATTCCAAGTGTCTGCACTTCACTCCAAAGGACTGGAGCAAGAGAGGAAAGTGGTGACCAGGCACTACCCATACCAGTGCCAACAGAACTGGGGCTGAAAGCCCATTCTACCCCCACTGGGGATCTGAAGAGGCATGCTAAGGGAGACAAGACTGAGGACAGCTCCAAGAGGGGATAGGCCTGGGAGGGGTCAGCTGATGGACAGCACCAATGTGAGCTCAAGGCTCAGGACAACTCCAAGGTCAGCTGGCTACAGGCCCAGGCCTGCTCTGAACCAGGGACCAGAGCCAGGCAGTTGTGTACAGTGAGATGGGGGTGGGGGCACTGTACAGAGGGCTGGTGATTGTAAAAATTCCTTTTGTAAAGTAGGAGCTGGGGGTGTGGTGGGTACTGGCTGCAAAAAATTCTGACCTTTCTTGCCCCCAGCAATAAATTGTTTCTATAGGCCAGAGCCACTAGAGGTTCTTGTGGGAATGGGACCCATGCTGGGGTAGGGGCACCAAGGTACCCAAAGACTCACAGGTACTGTGAAGAGCTCATTTATTGGGATGATGGAATCGCAGGCTCCAAAGTGAAGAGCCGGTTTACTGGTTTGAAGGAAATCAGTGGCTTTCAATTTCAAGCTCTGGTTTTCAGTCCTCAGGCACCTGTGCGTGAATCTGCAACAGGAGTCACCTCTACTATAGAGTTTCTAATATAGTGGCCAGGTGGGGAGGGACGAATGATACCCACTTCTAGAAAAGCCAGTGGTGGGGAAGCCATGCTTCCCACACTGCCCAGTCAAATTCTCCAGGGCCAGGCTCCATTGGCCCTATAATGCTTCCCCGCCCTAAATCTCCAAATCCCCCAAGGGCAAGACTGGGGCTGGGGTAAACAAGAAGAGGAGGGTGTACTCACCGCTTCAGCGAGGCTGGGCCAAGCGAGGGCCCCAAGCACTTTGGCATCCGGGCCAGGGGCGGTCTCCAGACCCCACAAGGTGAAGCTGCTGAAGCTGCCAGTGGCTCCGATAAAGCGGTCCTGGGAAAGGGGCAAGGCTAAACATTCGGGACGCGGCTCCTGCCCGCACCCCCTGCAACCCTGTCCCCGCGCTTACGAATTCTCGCTCCAGCGACTCTGGGGCTTCCACCAGCTCCTGCTCATCTTCCTCGCCGTCACTCTCTGAGCTCCCGGAGAAGTCCTGCTTCCCTTTCAGCCTCTCTCCTCTGTCCTCCGTCACCATCACGTATCCCGTGAAGCCGGGCGGCACCGCCGCCTCCTCGCCCCGTAGGCTGCGGCCCCGAAATGACACCTGGAGTCCTGCAGAAGGGAAGCGCGGGACCTGGGTCAAGACCTCCCCGCCACCTCCGCGGGACCCCGCTGCCCGGGCGCAGAGGCTGCCGGGAACGCGGTCCAGCTGCGAGGCTCACCGTCGGGGCCCTGGCGGACGGCGGGCGTGAAGAAACGCCCCACGGGTGCGGGCCCATTCACCAGGACCTCGCAGGGCAGGAGGTGCAGCGTAGCTGGGGTCGCGTCGCACAGCGTGCCGGGGCGCAGGTGGATGCGTTCCTTCTCCACCACCGCCTCGCCGCGGCATTCCATTCTCCGGCGCCGCTTGGGGCCGAGGGCAAAGCTGGCGCGGGAAGCGCGCGGGGCCTGTCGGGAGGCGGGGTACGGTCGGCGCGGAGCCTCACGGGAAGCGTAGTTCTTCCCCTTTGCAAGTCCTGCCTCCCAGCGGGAAATCATTGGTCTGCGCGCATAAAACTTGCAGAAATCACTCCAAAATCATGTCTGAACACTGGCAAAATATGAACATTATCCAAATCACAAAAATTATGAAATTCCCTCTTTCTTTTATAATATGGTGACTTATTTGCTGGGGAAGGGTGCTAGGATACTGCGCTTAGTGAACATAGGGGTGCTCTACTACTGAGCTGCTTCCCTGGTCCTTTTTATTTATTTGGAGACAGGGTCTAGCTAGCCTTGAACTTGTGATCCTCCTGCCTCAGCTCCTGAATAGCTGGGCTTACGGGTGTGTGATATGGTGCTCAGATGATTATTTTTTAAAGTACAATGCTAGACTCCAGCTAGTTTTCTTTCCTTCTACTTAAGATTTGTGAGGCTATCCCATCATATGGGATAGCCTCACTTGTTTTTGGGGGGTTCTTTTTGGTTTTGGGGATTGAACCCAGGGGCCACATCCCCAGCCCTTTTAAAAATATATTTTTTTAAGTGTTGATGGATCCTTATTTATTTTTATGTGGTTCTGAGAATCAAACCCAGTGCCTCACACATGCTAGGCAAGGGCTCTACCACTGAGCTCTCCCCAGCCCTTTTTATAGTTTACATTTTATTTTGAGATAGAGTCTAGCTAAACTGCTGAGGGTGGCTTTAAACTTGCAATCTTCCTGCCTCGGACTCTGGGATTACTGGCAGGCGCGACTGTGCTTGGCTTGAGATAGCCCCACTAGTGTCAACATCCAATCCGAAGAAAAGTCCCTGCTTCCTTCAGCCCTTCCCCAAATCACTGAATAGAAACACATCGCATATGTCCTTCCTAACATCCTGAGGCATATGCCTTAAAGTATATTGTGCTAGGAATGTACTGTCAAATTACCATTTTTGTGCTTTTTCTATTTTTGGTGCTGGGAATCAAACCCAGGGCCTCATGTATGCCGAGCAAGATCCTACCATTCAGCTACACATTTCTAGCCTCCAAATTACTGTTTTTAAAGTCACTTGAAATAATTCTTTCTGTGATTATACCACCAGCTGGATCCTTAGTTAGGATCACTAGTTTCATTTTGCTTTTGACTTTGAAAGATAGTTGTTTAAAATTTCACTTTTGTTTTATAAATACATGATTATTTACATGCTTTTGAAGTCAAATCTTCAAAGTAATATATATTCAAAGGAAATTAGTGGCATTCCTTGTTCCATCTTTTTTTCTCCTCCCATAAGTAATCTTTTAAAATATTTAGTTTTTCTTCCCATTATTCACTTTTTAGTTTTTAATTTTTTTTTAGTTGTAGTTGGACACAATACATTTTATTTATTTATTTATTTATATGTGGTGCTGAGGATCAAACCCAGGGCCTCACACGTGCCATGCGAGTGCTCTAACACTGTGCCACAACCCCAGTTCCAATTATTTACTGTTTTAAATTGTTAATAACTTTGTGTATATTGGATTCACCTTCCTAATATTCTGTTGAAGATTTTTGCACTTATGCTCACAGAGAAATCAATCTGTAGTTTTCCCTTCTTGTAAGGTCTTTATCTCGTTTGGGGATTAAGGGCATGTTGGCCTCATACAATGGGTTAGGAAGTATTTCCTCTGCTTCTAGTTCCTGGAAGAGATTGTAAAGAATTGTCATTTCTTTCTTAAAAATTTTGTTTTGTTTTAAATATTTATTATTTTTAGTTGTGGTTGGACCCAATATCTTTTATTTTTTATGTGGTGCTGAGGATTGAACCCAGGGCCTCACACATACTAGGTGAGCGCTCTACCACTGAGCCTCAACCTCAGCCCTTGTTTTGTTGTTTACCAGGAGAATTTACCAGGGAAACCACTGGGTCTTCCTTCTTTTTTGGAAGGTTATTAATTATTAATTCAATTCTTTAACAGATATACACCTATTCAAATAATATATTTCTCTTGTGTAAGTTTTGGTACTTTGTGTTGCTCAAAGAATTGATCCACATCATTTATCAAATTCACAAGCATGGAATTGTTTATTTAACGTCCTTTTAATTGTCCATGAGATCCATAACAGTGACCCCTCTTCAATTTCCAATATTAGTAATTTGGATCTTCCCCCCTTTTTTAAACTGATTAGTTCAACTAGAGATTTTTTTTTTCAATTTTAGCGATGTTTATAGAACAAATTTTCAGTTTTATGGATTTTTCTGTTTATTTCCTAAAGTCTGTGAAGTGCATATCAAAAAGCATGTGCTTAGCATGTGTCCTAGGTGTGATCCCTAGTGCTGCAGAAAATAAATAAGCATCTTATAGGGAGCTGTTTTGTGACTATAGAAATAACTTGTTCCACATCGTACTTTTGCCTACTTATCTGATCATTCACTGATGATTCTTGCCTGAAACATTTATTGCTGATGGTGATTTTCTACTTCCATCATTCCTCCTACAATTATTAGCTGATGTTTAAGAGCTGTCCCTTCTCCCTCATTTATTTATTCAACTACTTATTTGTGGGACTGAGAGTATAGCTCAATGGTAGAGCACATGCCTAGCATGTATGAGGCCCTAATATGGCCAAAAAGTAAAAAAAAAAAAAAAAAGAATTGCTTATTCACATCAACATGGTTATGTGGATATTTACCCATTGGTTTTCATTTACTAGTGTCATTTTTTTGTTGTTGTTGCTCAGTTTGACCATTGAGAGGTCCTTCAATTTTGCTGCCCTTGTACATTCAACATGCCCCCTAATTTAAAAATAAATTATAGACATATAATTCATATACCATAAAATTATCCCTATTAAACTGTAAAATGTTGGGGCTGGGGTTGTGGCTCAGCAGTAGAGCACTTGCCTAACGTGTGTGAGGCCCTGGGTTTGCTCCTCAGCACCACATATAAATAAATAAATACAACAAAAGTATTGTGTTAAACTAAAACTAAAAACAAAAAAAATTTAACTGTAAAACATAATAATTTTAGTGTATTCACAAGATTGTGAAATCATCACAAATTCCAAAATATTTTCATTGCTCCAAGGGGAAATGTCATTCATTACCATTTACATACCCCATCCTCTGGCAACCATTACTTTACTTTCCATCTTTATGGATTTGCGTGTTCTGGACGTTTCATATAAATGGAATCCTATTGCATGTGACCTGTTGTGTCTGGCTTCTTTGGTCACTTAGCATAATGTTTTAAGGATCCACATGAGATCTATCGGTATGTTAATATTTTTCTTTTGCAGTACTGGGGGTTTAACCCAGGGGCGCTCTATTGCTGAGCTATCTCCCCAGCCCTTTTTATTTATTTTGAGACAGGGTCTCACTAAGTTGCCTAGGCTGGCCTTGAACTTGTGATCCTCCCACCTCAGCTTCGATAGTAGCTGGGATTAAAAGAGTATGCCAATCACACCTGATTCTTTTATTCTATTTTGCGGTTATGAATGATGTTATAATGTATAGATACACCACATTTTGTTTACCCATTAATCCACTGATGGTACTTTGAGTTGTGCTATTTTTAAATGTTTGTGTCTCTCCAAAATTCATGTTAAAATATAATCCCCAGTGCAGCAGTATTAACAGGTAGGGCCTTTAAGAGATGATCAGGCCTTGAGGGATCTGCCCTCATGAATGCAATTAGAAACTTTACAGAAGGGCTGGAGTGAACTAATCAGGCCTCATTTTGCCCTTCTGTTTTGTGCTATGTGAAGTCAGAGTAGCAAGGCACCAACTTGGAAGTAGAGACCAGGCCCCATTAGCCATGAACCTGCTGGCACCTTGATCTTGAACTTCCAGCCTCCAGAAGTGCAAGAAATAAATTTCAGGTGGCTTGGTGGCATGTGCCTTTTATCCAGTGACTTGGGAGATTGAGGCAAGAGGATCACAAGTTTGAGGCCAGCCTGGGCAACTTCTTCAAATTTAAAAAAATTAAAAATTAAAGAGCTGTGTATGTAGCTCGGTGGTAAGAGTGCCCTGGGTTCAATCCCTACTACTTAAAATGCAAAAACAAAAATAAATTTTAATTGTTGATTAATTACCCACTGTATGGTATTTTGTAATAGCAGCATAAATGAACTGAGACTTGCTTTAGCCACTTGTAGCTATTATGAAAGATACTATCATCAATATTTATGTACAAGGTTTTGTGTGAATGTGTTTCCAATAATTTGGGGTAGTACCTAGGAGTGTGTATTAGTCAGTAAGGGGTGCCATAGCAAAATACCACAGACTGGTGGCTTAAAACACAGGAACTTATTTTCTCACAATTCTGGAGATTAGACATTCAGATGAAGCTGCCGTCAGGGTGGGTTTCTGGTGAAGCCTCTCTTCCTGGCTGGTAGATGGCCACCTTCTCGCTATACTCTTATATGGTCTTCTCTATGTGGTGAGAAGGAGTTCTCTGCTGCCTCTTCCTCTTATTCTAAGGACACCATCTTATTTAATTTGGGTCCCATCCTTAGTGACTCCACAATATAGTCACATTGTGGTTTAGGGCTTTGACATGGTTTTGGGGGTGGAGGGGCATAATTCAGTCTAAACAGAGTGGAACACCTGGTATGTAAAAAGTTTATGTTTACATTTTTAAAGAACCACCAAATGGTTTTTCTCCAAAGTAGTTGCATTATTTCAACATTGCCACCAGTGATGAGTAGGGAGGGGTTCCAGTTGGTCCAGATCTACTGTCTTTTGAATTACAGCCATTCTAGCAGTTGTGAGGTGGTGTGCCATGGTGGTTTTATCTTGAGTTTCCCTGATGACTAAGGATTTTTTTTTTCCAGTACTGGGATTAAACCCAGGGGCACTCTACCAATGAACTGCATCCCTAGTTCTTTTTATTTTTTATTTTGAGATGTAGTATTGCTAAGTTGCCCAGGCTAGCCTCAAATTTGTAATCTTCCTACCTCAGCCTCCTGAGTAGCTGGAATTATGGGCGTGTACCTCTGTGCTCAGCATGACTAATGATTTTGCACATCTTTTAATGTACATTTTTAATGACATTTGTACATCTTTGAAGAAATGTCTATTCAAATAATTTGCTGTTTTATTGAGTAATTTGTTTTTTTATTGTTGAATATTAAATTTTTTTATACTTTCTGGATATCAGACTGTTATCATTACCAATTTTTTTTTTCCATTCTGGGGTTGCCTTGTTACCCTGTTAATAGTGTCCTTTGATGCACAATTTTTAAAAATTTGATGAAATATAATTCACCTAGTTTTGTGGCTTATGCTTTTCAAGTCAGGTCTAAGACACCATTGCCAAATCCAAGGTCCTAAAAATCTACCCCATCTTTTCTTCTAAGAATGTTATATTTGCTCTTACCCTTAGATCTTTGATTCATTGTGAATTAATTTTTTCATGCTGTGTGAAGTAAGGTCCAGCTTCATTCTTTTGAACATGATTATCCAATTGTCCTAGTCCTATTAATGAGACTGTTCTTCCACCATTGAATGACCTTGACATACTTGTCAAAAGTCAGCTGTCCACATGTTTCTTTCTGGGTTTTCAATTTTATTCCATTGGTTTATATGCCAGTCTTCCACTAGCAGCACTATTTTGATGACTATAGCTTTGTAGTAAGTTTTGAAATCAGAAAGTGTGAGTTCTTTCTTTTTATAGATTTCATTTTTTAGAGTAGTTTTAGTTTGACAGCAAAATTGAACAGAAGATACATAGGTTTCCTGTAGGCCTCTGCCCTCACACAGATAGTTCTTTTTTAAAAAAAAAAACAACATATTTTTTAAGAGAGAGAGAGAGAATTTTTAATATTTATTTTTCAGTTTTCGGCAGACACAACATCTTTATTTTATTTTTATGTGGTGCTGAGGATCGAACCCAGTGCCCCGCGCATGCCAGGCGAGCGCATTACCGCTTGAGCCACATCCCCAACCCCCAGATAGTTCTTTTCCCACTGTCAACCTCCCACCCAAGCCAGGGCTGTAGTCACCCCAAACTTGGGAGCAGGGGAGTTCCCACAATGGAGTGGTTCAAATCATCCTGAGAGGAGGCCCGTGGGATTCCAAAGAAAGGAGCTCTAAACATCAGCCTGACCAGTTCACAGCACTGATCGGGGGAACCTGGAGGGCTGCAGGATATCCTTGAGAAGATGGAAGGAAACTGGAGTGTGCCACTGAGGCCTGCCCTACACAGACAGCGGGGTGTGGAGTGCATGAGGATTTAAGAAACTGGGCTCAGGGCCAGGGCTAGTTTCTTTCAGTGTTTTGGGCAACAACCTAGACATTTTTCTCAGTGCCTGGGAATGTCCAGGCTCTGGCTTAGGCTCAAGCCTGCTGGGAAAATTGTGCAACTGGCACTGTATTTCTCAATCAGATAGGAGAACAAGTAGGGAAAACTGAGGGAATCTACAGATACATTTGTTAACAAGTAGTGGACTTACATTGCCTCATCATTATCACCCAATGTCCATAGTTTATCTTCTGAGTTCACTCTTTTTTTGGGTGGGTACCGGGATTGAACTCAGGGACACTCGACCACTGAGCCACATCCCCAGCCCTTTTTTGTATTTTATTAAGAGACAGGGTCTCACTGAGTTGCTTAGTGCCTCACTTTTGCTGAGACAGGCTTTGAACTCATGATCCTCAGCCTCAGCCTCCTAAGCTGCTGGGATTACAAGCATGAGCCACTGAGCCCTGCTTGAGTTCACTCTTGGTGGTGTACCTTCTATTTGAGTTTTGACAAATACATGACAGATGTATCCAGACAGCTTTCTGTCCCTACAATTGCTTGAAATAACCAGTTTATTAGTATAATTTATTTTGGAAGCTTTCAGTCCAGGACTGGTTGGTCCTTTTCCTGTGTGCCTGTGGCAAGGCAGCACATCATGGTAGAAGCACCTGGCAAGAGCAAAACTGCTTGCCTCATAGCCAGAACACTGGGAAAAAAACATTTTCTTTTTTTAACATTAATTTTTTAGTTATAGGTGGACACAATGTCTTTATTTTATATTTATGTGGTGCTGAGGATTGAACCGAGTGCCTCATGCATGCTAGGCGAGTGCTCTACCTCTGAGCCACAATTCCAACTGAAAGACATTTTCAAAAGACGAAGCTGATAAAAGACTGTTGTCCAAGCCGGGCATGGTGATGCATACCTGTAATCCCAGCAGCTTGGGAGGCTGAGGCAGGAGGATCGTGAGTTCAAAGCCAGCCTCAGCAAAAGTGAGGTGCTAAGCAACTCAGTGAGACCCTGTCTCTAAAATAAAATATGAAATAGGCCTGGGAATGTGGCTCAGTGGTCACATACCTGAGTTCAATCCCCAGTACCAAAAAAAAAAAAAAAAGACTGTTGTCCAAAATATACAAGAACTCAGAAAACGTAGCAATAAGAAGACAAAGAGCCCAATTTAAAAAATGGGCAAAAAGCTTGATGACCCTCACCAAAGAAGTTCTACAGTTGATGCCAAGTAAGCAGATGAAAAGATGTTCAACATCATGTGGCATTTAGGGACTTGCAAACAAAAGCAATCAGATACCACCATACACCAATAGGATATCCACAATCCAAAACACTGACAACATCAAATGCTGGTAAGAACGTGAAGCAAGAGGAACTCTTACTCTTTGCTCTAGGAATGAAAAATGACACAGCCACTTTGGAAGATAGTTTGGAGACTTTTTACAAAACTAAACATACTTCTGCCCTATGATCCACCAATTACATTCCTTGATATTTACCCAAATGAGATGCAAACATATCTACATAAAAACTTGCAGGTGGATGTTTATATTACTTTTATTCATATTTTCCCAAACTTGGTAGCAACCAGATGTCTTTCTGTAAATGAATGTATAAACTGATGCATCCATATATTGGAATATTATTCAGTGCTGAAAAGAAATAAGCTATCTAGCCATGAAAAGGCATGGCTCAACCTACCTAAAATGCATAGTATTAGTAAAAGAAGCCAATCTGAAAAGGCTACATGCTGTATGGTTCCAACTATGTGACAGTTGTGAAGAGACAAAACCGTGGAGACAATAAAAGGATCAGTGATTTCCAGCAGAAAGGGGAAGGAGGGGTGAATAGGGGAAACAAACAGGATTTTTAGGGAAGTGAAACTACACTGAAAGATACTATAATCCTCTTGACAGTGTTCTTTTGCAAAGACACGCACACGCACACGCACACACACACACACACACACGTATTATATATATTTAGATAGATAGATCAAACCCAGGGCGTCACACATGCTAGGCAAGCATTCAACCACTGAGTTACATCCTCTGCCCAAGATTTTGGTTTTAATGAAGTTCAGATTCTCAGTTGTTTCCTTCATATTATCATGACTTTGATGTTCTATCTAGTGTCTTCTAGATACCCAAGGTCATCTTTTCCTATACTCTCTTCTATAGTTTTGCCCTTTACATTTAGGTTTATGATCTATTTTAGTTGATTCCTGTGGGGGTATAAGGTCTGTATCTAGATACATTTTCTGCATGCTCAGCACATTTTGTTGAAAAGACCATCTTTGCTCCATTTGTACTGCCTTTACCCCTTTGTTAATGGTCACTTGGCTCTACTTATGTAGCTCTATTGCTAGGTCCTCTATTCTGGTCCATTGATCTATTTGATTACTATATAATAGGTTTTGAAGTTGGGTAATGCCAGTCCTCCAACTTATTTAATATTATGTTATCTATTTTGGGGGTCTTTTACATCTCTGTATAAAATTTATAGAGTTAATTTATCAATATAAAAATAATAACTCTGGAATTTTGATTGATATTGCATTGGAACTGTAAACCCAGATGGGAAGAGCTGACATCTTGACAATACTGAGTCTTAACCATGAACACAGAACATCAATCAATTTATTCAGTTTTTCTTTGATTTCTTTCACCAGAGTTTTGTACTTTTCTTCCTACAGATCTTGCACATATTTCATCAGGATTATACTCAAGTGTTTCATTTTGGGATGAGATAATGTATATGACATTGTGTTTTCAATTTCAAATTCCACTTGTTCATTGCTGATATATAGGAAAACAATTTCCTTTTTTTTTTTTCATTTTATCAACCTTGTCTCCTGCAACCTTGGTATAATTATTTATTAGTCTCAGGATTTTTTTGTTGTTGTTGTTGATTCTTTCAAGTTTTTTACAAAAATGGTCACATCATCTGTAAACATAGTTTTCTTTCTTTCTTCCCAATCAGTATACTTATTTCATTTTCTTGTCTTACTGCACTAACTTGGACTTATAAAATGATGTTGAAAAGGATGGTAAGAGGAGCATCCTTGCCTTGTTCCTGATCTTAGCAGGAAAACTACTTTCTCATCTTTAAGTATGATGTTATTCATAAGTTTTAAAATAGCTGTTCTTCTAAATGGTAAATACTAGGTTATAAATATTTACACAATATTTTCTACTAGTGTTTATAGTTATAGCTCTTGTCTTTTTGACTTTAGGTCTGTTTTGAATTAAAATTTGTATATGGCAGAAGGTAGAGGGGCCATTTTTAATCTTTTCATGTGAATAGTCAGGTTTCCAGCAGAATTTGTTAGACAGAAGGTTAACTTTCTCAATGATTGTTTTGTAATCCTCATAAAAAATCAATTAGCCAAATGTATGTATATTTTTTAAGTTTCTAAACTCTATATTATATTAATTTATGTGTTTATCAATATTTCTGTACGATACTGTCTTGGTCAGTTTAGTTTTGTTGTTGACTTTAAAATAAGAAAGTATAAGATCTCCATGTCTGGACTTCTTTTTCAAGGTTTTTTGAAGTGATTTTCTTGTTTCCAACACAGGTTTTGTAGTTTTTGCCAGAAATCACTTAGCTGTGTGTACTTGGTTTAGTTTTGCTTTCTCTATTCAATTCTTTTGGTATCCTTGTTAGTTTCTATGCCAGAACCAATGCTGTTTTGTTTACTGTAGCTTTTCAACATCCCTTGAATTCAGTTTTTGTGAAGCCTCCAGATTTGTTCATTGCTCAGGATTGCTTTGGGCATGTTGTAATTAAATATAACTTTCATTATTATTTTCTCTATTTGCTTGATGATTGGTATTGTGGTGATGATATCATTAATCTATAGATTGCTTTGGAGCATATGGATATTTTAGCAATATTAAATATTCCATTCCTGAAAAAAAATAGCTGTTCTTTATCAAGTTGGGGAGGTTCTCCTCTATTTCTAGTTTTCTGTTTTTGTCATGAATGGGTATTGAATTTTGTCATGCTTATTCTGTGTTAATTGGTATTATCCTGTAGTATTTCTTTTTTTGGCCTATTGATGTGATAGATTACATGAACTGATTTTTGAATGTTGAATCAGTCTTGCATACTTGGGATAAATTCCCCTTGGTCATGGTATATCTTTTTATAAATTGTTCAATTTGCTGAATTTTTTTGCGGTACTGAGAATTAAACCCAGGGTCCTGTGCATGCTCGACAAGGGCTCTACCACTGAGCTATCTTCCCCACCCCTAATTTGTTACTATTTCACAAAGTAGTTTTGCATCAATATTCATGAGAGGTATTGGTTTGTGATTTTCTTTTTTTTTGTAATGTATTTATTTATTTATTTATTGCATTAGGGTGATGCTGGCCTCAAAGAATGAATTAGGAAATATCCCCTCGGCTTCTATCTTTGGGAAGAAATTTCAGAGAATTGGTATAATTTATTCCCTGAATGTTTGGTTGAATTAACCAGTGAACCCATCAGATCTGGTACTTTCTGGTTTGGCAGATTATTGATTGCTGTGGCTTCTCCCCCAATTCATGTTATGGTATCAATTTTTCCTGAAAGTTACATATTATGTAGAATACATTTTTAATATATAGCAAGTTACACTGCAGAAATATCAGACTTCTCATAGCCTTCACACACACAATGTACTCACACTATATATATGTGTGTGTGTGTGTTTACATATATTTTACATATACTTACATATGTATGTTTATATATATTTTTATTTATATATATATATATATATATATATATATATATATATATATATATATATATATATATATATATGGAACTGAACCCAGAGACACTATTGAGTCATAGCCAGCCTTTTTTTCTTTCTTTTCTTTTTCTTTTTTTGAGACATTGCCTAGCTAAGTTGCCCAGGCTGTCCTTGAACTTGTGATCCTCCTTCATCAGCCTCCTGAGTCAATGAGATTACAGGTGTGCACCATCATGCTCAGTCTATATCAGAAATTGATCCCACTAATTAGCTGTCTGGAGACAGGCCAAAAGCTGCTCTTCTCAGTGGCAGAGGCACAGCCTTGGAGAAGTTCAGTCTCTCTGCACTCTGTGGGTGTTAATGGCAGCAGTCCCACCCCCATCCTAAGGTCCGGGACCACCTTCTTAGTGCTGAATAGGGCTAGATAGCAGACAAGGAAGTATGTTCTGGAAATCACCAGCTCCAGTGGTGGCTTCCTGGAGGTCCAGTCTCCAACCTTCCTTGGGACTTTCTAAGTGTGGAGATTCTGTCTCACATCCTTTTTCTGCTGATAACAGCTGGAGACCTGACCTTTTTGTTGCAAGCTGACAGCAAATTACTGCCTGATTGGGGAGCACAGCTACTTGTATACCCTTGACTGAAAATGGTCCTCTTCTACTGGGGAAGGTCCTTCTCTATGACTGAGTGCACAGCTTTGGGAGGGGTACACATTGAGTGGTGAGGGAGGAAGGGGACATCTGCCTAGCCAGCCAGATCAGCTGAATAAACCCTGGTGATCAACAGGGTGACAAATGTTGCAGCCAGATCACCCTCACATCTCAGCTTGACCTTGAAACTGGCTTCTCAATGACCTATGACAGCTTCCACTGGCCCAGATCCTTCTTTCCTTTCCTAGCGTCCACCCAGTCAGGAGAAGTAAGACCGGCCCAGAAGATCCCAGAGGCAGGGGCAGCAGAAGAGTTCCTTTGCCAAGATCAGCCCAAGCCCAAGGTCTTTTTCCACCTAATGCTGCTGATGGCTGCTTCTGCAGCCTCCTGGGGTCTATCCAGGGCACACAGGGTTGGGGACTGTGAGGCTACTGCAGAGTTTTGCTCCAACAGTGTGATAATGGAAACTGCCACAGGATGACAAAATACTATTCCCAACTAGCTTAGAAAAGTCACTTAACCCCTTTGGCCTACAAATTTCCTCATCTGTTGGCCCTGGAAAGCTGTTGCAAGGATGACATGAGGCAATGCAAGTTGAAAATACTGGGTAGATGCCAGCAGCAGAACTGACCTCAACACATCTGAATCCTAAGCATATTGCATATTTTGAAAAAGAACTAAGGGAATGAGTTCTTCCCTGAGATTCCCAAGTACAGCCTGGGGATCCTAGGGGCCAGGCTTTGGAGCCAGGTTAGGTCTAGCTCAGATCACATGGCCCTTTTCTGTCCCCTAAGCTGGCTCCCATCAGCATTGGCCTGGGGAGATGAGGAGGAGTCACGGCAACGTCCTTTTGCTACTCTTGAGCTGGGACCAGGACCCTAAGAACCTGGGTTGGAAAGCACCAGCCCCCAGTTTAGGAGGCCCAAGTTCTAACTCCAGCCTCCATAGGATATTGCTGAGTGACCTTGGTCAAGGCCAGACACACTCTGGGAAACAGAATATTTTATCTCCTGCCTCCTGGTCAGAAATTCTGAGACTCTTAGCCTATCTGAGCAAGAACTACGGGGTCCTGCATTTCTGGACTTCAGGCCTTTGTTTCTCTGATTCTACCCTGTTGAGCCTGTTCCTACCAAAGTCCAAAACCAAAAAACAAGCCGGTGAGGGTCGTTGGTGAAAGTAAGTTTTATGGAAAAGGCACTCCAGGAGC
Source organism: Marmota monax (assembly GCF_021218885.2). Lineage (NCBI taxonomy): Eukaryota > Metazoa > Chordata > Mammalia > Rodentia > Sciuridae > Marmota > Marmota monax. Next base: position 6,980,803 of record NW_026692498.1, on the reverse strand, counting down.
GTGTCCTAGCCTTTAAAAGCCCCTCTTAGGCAACTTGCACTCCATCTGTCTCCCAGGAGTCACTCAGTGACTGCAAGCCCACGGAGATAGTCCCCAACCAGAGGCAGCACCTCCCAGTCATCAGTCCGCAGGGCCACAGGCACTCCGTCCACCTGAGGGGCCTCCAGTCGCAGCAGCAGCATGGAGTTTGGGGGCAGGCGAATGGCTATGTGGTAGCTGGTAGGGGGCCGGGCCACCACTACAAAGGGTTCCAGGTGGCGGGACACCAAGGTTTCCAGACCCTGTGGGCCTAGTGGGCACCACACTCGACTCTCAGCACCCTTTGGCAGGCAGGAGTCCCAGAGTCCCTCAAAGAAGCCTGGCTGGGCCCCCTCAGGGGGCTGAGGAAAAGGCAAAAAGAGGTCTGCAAAGTTCACAGGCAGAGGTGGCAGGTGGGCGTGGCACGTGAGGCCAGTGGGTGTGGTGTAAAGGGCCTGAACTTCCAGCCGTGCTGGGGCGGGCTGTCGGGGCCGCAGGGGCAAGAACAGAGGGTGGGCAGGGCGGCCAGGACACAGGCAGGGCACGTGGACAGGCTCCAAGGGTGCATAGAGCTGTCCTTCCACGAGGAAGCGCAACTCCAGGGAGTAGACGGGCTCCCGGGCTTCCACCTGGAGCTGCAGCACCGGAAGAGGGCCTGAGGCTCTCTGGGGCCCCACACTCAGCTGAATGGGGGCCAAGGCCTCCTGCACTATCAGCCCTGCTGCAAAGCCCTGGTTCTCAGCCATTAATGAAGAGGCTAGTGCTGGTGCGGCAAGTGAGGGGCCCAGGGCCACCCCCAACTTGGGCCCTGCCAGATGGGCAAGGAGGATGTAGTAGAGGCGGGCATGGTCACGCCCATCAGGGTCCTCTAGCTGCCTGGCCAGTGCCTGCAGCAAGTCGGCCAGGCCAGCCCCCCCACCCTCACGCAGCAGGGCCCGGCAGACCTTCAGCAGGGCCTCCTGTAGACCCCAGTTGGCACAGTGGGCAGCTGCAGCCTGCAGAAAGCTAAGGGTGGCACTCTGGGCATCCCCCTCTGCTACTTTTGCCAGCATTTGCAGGTGCCAGCGAAGAGCTTCATCCCTTCCTGGCCGGGACACCACCTCCTGCCGTAGTACCATCCTGAGGGGCTCCTCTAGCTCAGGGCCCACCCTATCCAAGAAGTCCACAAAGTGGGGAGCCAGCACAGGACGAGCTTGGTACAATTGGGCCAGTCCCTGGATCAAGGGTGTCAGCACCATAGGTTGCCTAGCCAGGCAGCTGGCAACCAAGTATGAGGCCTGGAAGCAGAGAGTGGCCAATGCCCGTGGGCCACCATCCAGGGCTGCCCTCTGCCGCAAGCCATCCAGCAGCTCCTCCAGGTACCACTGTAGGTTCTGAAAGGGGCCTTTCTCCTCTTCCTCATCTTCAGCACAAAGCAGGCACAGCAAATGCAGGCGGGACAGGAGGACCATTGGGTCATGCAGGAGACTGGGCATGAGACCACGGCATAACTGGGGCACCAGCAGCAATGGGGCAGCCTCCTCACCTTCAGGGCCGAGAGGCCAATTCTCAGGGAAGCTCAGGAGGCAGTGCAGATAAAAGAGGTGGGTGGGCAGTGGCAGAGCTGGGTGTTGGGCAGCCAAGGTGAGCCGGCGGAGCAGCAGCGCCTCATCCTGGGAGGTGAACAGTGCCTCTCCAAAGGCTGCCTTGAGAGCAAGAACTGCGTGCAGCAGTGTCAGCTGGGCTGTGCCCAACAGCCGTACCAACTGTGGCTTGAAGAGTGCTGGTGGCTGTCCCCGCAGACCCCGGAGGGCCCAACCCAGCAGCCACAGAAGCTGGGCCTGGGCCACAGGGGTGAGCAGGTAGGAGGTATCCAGAAGCTGGGCCACAGAAGCCCTCAGCTCCCGGACCTCCTCAGGGCTGGGCTCTAGCATTGCAAGGCCACATGCTCCCTCCTCTGTTGCTGGCCAGCAGGGTGCCTGGGGCTGAAGGTGAGCATGGCCCTCTTTAACTAGTGTCCAGTCCCAGGTACCACCCCCAGTGGAGGAAACCCCCGCCATAAGCAGGCCCTGCAGGCCAGCCCCAGATCTGGACTGTACCACCAGGGTGTTACGCAGAGCAAGTGCCAACAGCAGGCTAAGTGGCTGGATGGGGCCCTCCTGCCCCAGCTGACTTCGCAGCAGCCCCAGGAAGCCCCCTAGCAACCCAGGCTTGCAGCTCTCCAGCTCTCGTAGGCACTCACACGCGGTGGCCTGCAGGGGGCGCTGTTCTGAGATGGGACCAAAGCCTCGCCCCACATCACGACCTGTGGCCAAGCCAAGGAGTAGGGGCAGGAGTCGGCAAGAAGCTCCCGAGGTGGGGCCTAGCACACCTCCTGAGGCCAGGACTGTGGTGGCTGCCAGCAGCAGGGGCCGACGGAGAGCTGAGGGCCGTGGGGGTAGGAGGACCAGGATGTCCAACAAGGAGGTGGCAGCCGCCTCGGCAGCAGGGACGTCGGGCCACAGTTGGGCTGGATACTCCAAGCTCAGGGCCAGCAAGGAAACCTGGGATGGGGGATTTAGGAGGGAATCATGAAGATGATGTTCAGGGTGCAGTAGGCTGGGGTGACCACAGGGGCCATGGCAGGGAACGCATGCAGGGCCTACCTTGGTCTGCTCGCTCAGCTTCTCGCTCCTCAGGTCACTCAGCAGGTCGCGACCCAAATCCTCCCCATCGGCACCTGCCATGAAGGCTGACGGGCTGGCCCGGAAGGCCCCGAGACGCTGGGCCCAGGCTTCCCGGCTCAGGGGCCCCATGGTCAGGCACGCAGGGTCCTGTGCACAAGAGAGAAGGGAGTGTCAGGCCGGACGCGCGGGGCTCCACGGCCGCCAGACGGCGCCCGAGCCCTCCTCCATCGCCAAGAAGGCTGCTGTCACCCTGGCGCCCGCTCGCTGATCCCAGCAGAGACCCCGCGTCTGGGTCGCAAACTGAAACCTAAAGGTTTCGGGGGCGACGCCGGGGCGGACAGCCAAGGTCCTCGCGGGGCAGCAGCGCGGGCGAGCGGGGCAGGCGCGCGGGCAGGGTGCGTGCCAAGCGCTCATTAGGCCGCCAGCCCGCCCGCGGCCGGCACCGAAACCACAGCGCCGCCCGGGCTCCCGGCGCCCACAGTAACGGGCCGGCCTCTCTCACCGCCTGACTCAGCCGCCCCGGGCGCTCGGGCCAGCGGCTCCTTCCGGGAGGGCGGGCGGGCGGCGCGTGGGCGGCCGAGACCGGGCGGGCCCGCGGGGGGCGGGGCGTAACGGGGCCGCCGCCTGCCCCGCCCGGCCGGCAGGTGCCGACTCGCCGGTTTCGCTGGGGCTGAGTAACTGTCCCGCCGCGCAGGCCCCCCGAAACCGCCGCGGGCCCGGGCAGGGGCGCGGAGTTGGGTGGGCCGGGCTCCCGTCGCGGGGGCGGCGACCGCAGGACCCTCGGCGCCCGCCGGGCCAGCCTGGAGGGCCGCGCGCCCCCCGCAGGCGCCCGGGCGCACCGCACTCAGCGCCGCGAGCGCGCGGCCCGCGGGTCCTCGGGCTGCCGCTGGGGTGCGCAAAGCGCGGTCCCGGGCGCCGCAGGAAGTGCGCGCCTCGGCCCCGGCCCAACCGGTCCGACGGGCGCCACAGGGCTTCTTGGCTCCGCGTCCCCGACGCCGATCCCGCTCCCCTCACCCGCTCAGCTTGGGGGCACCTAGCCGGCGCCGGGGTCGCGGCCTGGCGGAAGCCGCTGACCTTTGCCCGAGACCGCACAGAGGGCCGGCGGGGTCGGGGCGGCTGGCCGGGTCCAGCGAGCGCGGTAGGACCCACATGCCCAAGTGAAGCCGGGAAACAACGGGACCCAGACTCGGGACGAGAGGGTTGGCAGGGTCTGGCGGGTCACGGGGTTCGCGGAGCACGGACGGAGAAACCACGGCCCAGGACAGTCCAGAACCACAGTCCTAACGCCCAAGAGGGCCGGCCCGCAGCTATTTGGGGGCACCTGGCGGGTGGACTTGGAATTCTCCAAGCAGCGCCTCCTAGGCCAGAGGCCCAGGCTGCGGCTGCTCCACTGACCGCTGGTTTCCAGGGCACAGAACTAAGGGCGTCCAAACCCCGCCGCCCACCGCCTGACTAAGGCCTCTGGCTCTAATGAGCAGCTTTGAAGATGAAACGCAGGAGTCCCCATGCCAACTCGCCTCTCCTCTTCCTCCAGTCTGCCCGAGCCTCTCCCCGCCCCATCCTGCCGCCGCTCCAAATGAGAGTGGTGAGGTAGAGAGCTGGAAAGGAGGCTGTCTGGCACCCTGGTGGGGGGGGGGGGACGAGGAGAGAGACAGGTCCAGCCAGAAGGCCTGGTCCTGGCTCCTCTGGGCTGGACTGACAGCTGACTCACAGGCGACAGCAGCAATCCATTTCCCTCTAGGTGCCTCAGTTTCCCCATCTATAAAATGGGAGTGATGACTCCCGCCCAAGGGGATGTGGGGTGGGGCACCTGGCTAATTAAACCTAAGATCAAAGAGGCCAGGATGAGAGCACCCCTGGGTAGGGAAGGCAGCTTGGAGTAGGAGCCTGTCTGGTTTTCCTGTCTGAGGTCCAGAGGGCATTGATAACTGCAAGTCCTGGGTCCTCACCTCTGTGAGAGACAAGGCTCCTTCTGGTCCCATCCTCTCAACAGCATGCCTCTGCCAAACTCCAGCCTACCTGTGCCTTGGCCCCCTGGGGGCTGGGATCTGGAAAGAGGGGGCCCCAAGTCTGGTTTCCAGGACTGAGATAGATGTGCCACATGGACTCACTGAGGCTCAGGACAACCCTGAGGTTGCCTGAGCAATCAAGGATGGGTACCTCACAGATGAGAGTCTGGAGTCCAGAGAGGTACAGTCATTTGTAGGAAGACCCAGAGCCCTCACAGGTAGATCCGGACTTCAGCAAACAGCCCCTCTCTGCGTCTGACTTGCCCCCGACATACCAGCTACCCTCAATCCTCTTGGGTGTCCAGTTCCCTGGGTTTCTGCTTTCTTTGCAGACCTTTCATGGCAATATTTGGGGTTGTCTTTTTATTTGTTGTCTGTTTCTTCCAGTCTTCTGTTTGTGAGGGACCCTCTTGGTAACATTTTTAAAGCTTTATACGATTTACACACCACAAAATGCACTCTCTCTCTTGCTGCTTCCACCTGCCTGCCTGGTAGTTGTTCCCATATAGGAGAGTGGTGATGGCTCTATCCCTGACATAGGCCAGGCATAGAGTTGAGCTCAGCCTCATCATCAGGCCTGCCTAGGAGAGTGGCATTCCTGCTACAAGGACCTAGGTGGGGCCACAGTCAGATGGCTGAGCAAGGAGTTCCCCACTCAATGCCCTCCCGTATTCCCTCTCTTCCTGCTGAGTTTCCGTCCTCCTCCATGCTGCCAAGTTCTGGGGAGACCCTAGGCATAAGGCTTGGAAAAAGGAAAGCCAGTTTTCCTGAGGGGTCCTGAATCTCGTTTTCTCATCTGTAAAACGGGGATACAACCAGCCCATCCCCACAGCACTGGATGCAGGGGAGCCAGGGAAGCCTCAAACAAAGGAGTGCATTGGCCCATCCAGAAACAAAGAGTAGTGGGTGCCAGGGGCAGGGTGCTGGGGAATGGAGGGTGACTACCAGGATCACAGGTTTTCTAGACTTGGTATAACTCTGAGGTGACTGACAACTACTGAACTGTACACATTATAAGGGGGTGATTTCTGCTGGTGTGGTGGCACATGCCTGTAATCCCAGTGGCTTGAGAGGCTGAGGCTGGAGGATTGCAAATTCAAAGCCAGCCTCAGCAACTTAGCAAGGCCCTAAGCAACTTAGTGAGACCCGTCTTTAAATAAAAAATATAAAGTAGGGCTTGGGGATGTGGCTCAGTGGTTAAGCGCCCCTGGGTTCAATCCCCATGTTGCAAAATGAAAAAAGAAAAGATGGTAAATTTTATATTATGAATATTTTACAAAAAAGAGAGAGAGAGTGCATTTTGTGGTGTGTGAATTGTATAAAACTTTAAAAATGTTACCAAGAGGGTCCCTCACAAACAGAAGACTGGAAGAAACAGACAACAAATAAAAAAGACAAACCCAAATATCGCCATGAAAGGTGCTGCAAAGAAAGCAAAATCAGGTAACAGGAAGTGAGGAAAGGTATCAGTAACGGGAAGTGAGGAAAGGTATCAGGCCAGTCATCACGTGGACAGGAGGAGCCACAGGAGAGGCTCAGCTTAGAAGAGGCTGCAGCCTGTTCAGGGGACCGAGGAGGGAGATATGGTAGGCACCCAGGGAAGTGGCAGGACAGAGCCAGAGGTCAGCAGGGCCAGGGCACACCAGGCCTCACCAGGATGCTATCTGGGGCGAGGGGAGGTATGGTAGGACTTGGGTTTTCAGAGCATGGACAGGGAACTGGGGGCTGCTCATGAGACGGATTCAGGGTCCTAGTGAGGAGCTCCAGGGTGGACATGGATTTGGAAACTGATGGGACTTGCCAATGGGTGGGTGTTGGGGGAGGAGGTCACAGGTGTCTGGATGGCCCCAAACGGCCTCCTCTGCCCATCCTGCCCTCACAGGTGTCTGGATGGCCCCAAAGCCGCCCTCCCCAGCCTTCTGCCACATGGCAGCACCCCCTCTAGCGGGCCCCCAGCCAGGAACTCATCAAGAGATGGAGACTCAGTGTCACCCATGGCACTTCACAGTGTGTCAGGGGCTTTGCCTACAGCCAAACAGAGGAAAGGCAGCTGATGGACCTAACCAACCTGTTCTAGAGGCCCCTAGCTGCTTTACAGCTGTTTGCAAGGGCATCTGAGCAAAGGCAAACCCAAAGCATCCCCTGATGGCTGAGGGCAGAACTAGAACCCAGAGCCTCACTTTACACGTAGAGAAACAGGTCCTGAGAGGGTAGGAGCTTGGCCCACGTCCCCGGACACTAGGACATCTCTCCCATGTGCCTTTCTGCCTTAGCCTCCAGGATCCTCAGCCCCTCCCCTCTGCATCCCATCCTGGTTCCTCCAGAGACCTTCCCTGAAAACAGGAAGCCAGGAACAGTGTTTCAAACGCTCTCTTCCCACCACCCAGCTTCCACCCTAGCTCTCCCTGTGTTCCTTGGGATGGGACCTGAGCACTAAATTCTGATGGCACTTTGAGGATCATGGTTCTTACTTGCCTCCTGTGGCCAGTCTTTCCTTCACACCCATCCACTGTAGCAACAAGAGATGGCCTCTCAGGATCCAGCTGGAATGGGTCCTCATGCCTTGAATGGGACCCGTCATTTCCTGCTTGGACTATTGCAGTAGCTCCTACTCTGGTCTCCTTATCACCACCCTCCCCACTGATACAGTCCATTCTGCCCCTAGCAGGTCTGATGGCTCTGGGAGACCACAGCTTCCCACCCCAATGAACCTCACATGGCATGACTCACCTGTCTGCAGTCTGAGTTCCCACACCATCCCTTCCCCTCACCATCCAGCCACTACAACTGTTACGTGCCTCGAGCCTCGGAAAAGGCTCCTTCTTGCTAAGGCCTTGGCACCAGCTGTTCCTTTCTCTGATCATTGCTCTTCCCCACTCTGCATAGCTGACCCCCGCCTCTCATTCAGATCTCAGCACCCCCATCTGCCAGCACCACATCACCCTAAAGGTTCTGTTTTTATTTTTGGTATCGGGCATTGAACCCAGGAGTCCTTAATCACTGAGCAACATTCCCAGCCCTTTTTATTTTTTATTTTGAGGCAGAGTCTCACTAAGTTGTTTAGAGCCTCCCTAGTTGCTGAGGCTGGCTTTGAACTTACAATCCTCCTGCCTCAGCCTCCCAAGTGGCTGGGATTACAGGCATGCACCACGATGCCCAGCTACCCTAAAGGTTCTGGTTTGCACTGTTTTCTTATCTCTTTGTTTATCCTGTATTGAAGAATCCCGGGGTCTACCACATAGTGGGCACTCAAAAAATTCTGGGCTTGGGCTGGGGTTATGGCTCAGTGGTAGAGCTCTTGCCTCACATGTGTGGGGCATGGGTTTGATCCCCAGAACCACATAAATAAAATTTTAAAAATGAAGGTATTGTGTCCATCTGTAACTAATTTTTTTTAAAAAAATTGCTGGGCTTTGTGGGGCACACTTGTAACCCCAGCAACTCGGAAGGCTGAGGCAGGGAATTGCAAGTTCAAGGCCAGCCTGGGCAACTTAGCAAGATCTTCTCTAAAAATTTAAAAGGTGTCTGGGGATATGGCTCAGTGGTAGAGTGCCCCTGGGTTCAATCTACAGCACCATAAGAAAAAAAAAAAAAAGAAAGACATATCTGTCAATGCAATTAAGGCACTGATGAATGATAGCTAGCTGACTCCGTGCTGAGTGCTGGGTGAACAGTAGTGACAGCAGGAGGTGGCCATCCTCACACACTTCACAGTTTAGCTCTGTTTTACCCAATTTCACCTACTTTGCTGGCTCTGGAGCTGCCCTTGAACCACAGCCCACACACTGGCAGCCTGTGGGTCAAATATAACCCACAGAAGTGTCTTGTTTGACCCAGTCCATGTTTTTAAAAAAAACATGAGGTAACATTTAAAAATCAGTAGGCTTCACGCACAAATCTGAATTTCTGACTTGTTTGGAAAATGGGAAGGTGTGGCCATGCTGTGTTCCAGTACCCAAATGACATGCTGTGACTGCCTGTTAGATAAAAGGCACGTTCTCCACAGTCCCCACCACTCTCCAGGACCTTCTGAAGATTTTTTTTTTTTAAAGAGAGAGAGAGAGAGAATTTTTTAATATTTATTTTTTAGTATTTGGCGGACACAACATCTTTGTATGTGGTGCTGAGGATCGAACCCGGGCCGCACGCATGCCAGGCGAGCGCGCTACCGCTTGAGCCACATCTCCAGCCCTCTCCAGGACCTTCTATCACAGTTTAGCAAGACTCTTTTCCTCATACTTAGGAAATCAGCTCTGTCTGTCCCTACCAAAAGTTGGCACATGTAAGGCAAATGGGTCACACAAGTCAAGAAAAAATAGGATATTCATTCATCCCACAAGTATTAATTGATAACTGTCTTCATTCCAGGCTCCATAGTGGATGCTATAACTATAGCAGGGGCCAGCATGGATAAAGCACTCTTCCTCCTGGGACCTCACTCTGTCCACTGTAGCTCTCTTGGCACCAGTGGAGATGTGGGACTGGCTGGCCCCACCCATTTGACCTCCCCACCTGGCCTCCTGTGTGTTTCAGTTTCTCCCCTGATGAGAAAGCCTGCATTTATGTTGGGGGGTCATCTGTGTTGACCTCATAGATGCTACTGAGCACCCACTACCTACCAACCCATCAGGGACTAACACAACAGAAGTGCTCAAGAAAAACTTGTGGAATGGGGAAGGTCATTTCACCTCTCTCCTAGATTATTTATCAATGCTTATCAATGTTTCTCCAGGATTTACTGTCAAATGTCAGTGCCCAGTGGTTGCTCACTTAATGTCAGTTGGAGGAATGGGTCCAGGATCAGAGGGGAGGGTGACAAGGGAAGTGTAGGCTTCCTGAAGACAGAGCCCTGGAAGAGGAAGGAAAGGGGCAGACATTAACAGCCCCTGGCAAGAGCTCATGTCTTCCTCCCAGTAACCCTGGAGGGACACCTGAGGAAAGCCCCTTTGCCAAACTCAGACTCTGGGAGTCAGGTAGGAGGAGGCTTGGCTGCCTGCAAGGTCTCCCCTCACCTACATAGAGGACTGACTCTACAGGGTGGGGGGATGTAACTGGTCTCTGAAAAACAGCCTCTCACTCTTGAAAATATGTCACCTTCAACTAGATGCCTGAGAGCTTCAGCCACTTCTCTTCTGACTCCTGTATTGCTCATTTCCCTACAACCTTTTCCAGCAAAAGCTTAATACTATGTGAGAAAGGTGTAGGTGCTGTAGGGACTCTAAAACGTTAGGAGGGGCTCCTATCCCTGCACTTAGTGGGTCAGCTAGTAAAAGAAACCCAGTCACAGAGGCCACCAAGCACTCCTGGGCAGGGTGGTGGATGTGGGGTATCCCTCCAATTGAGCCTAGCGATCAGCAGAATGTGGCCAGTGGAGTAGGGTGGAGGCAGAGGTCCCAGGTTGAACCTTTGCCCCTCGTGGACGGTGACTGCAGAAAGAAAAGGCTGGGCCTGAGCACGTCTGGGTTCCTCGCCCTCAGCTCTCCTCCAGCCTCATGGAACCTGACATCCCGTCTTTGAGACAGGAGACAGGAGAGTTGGACGATGTTGTAAGTCCAGTGACCAAGGTGCTGGGGTTTTGTACCATGTCGGTGGTACAGCGCAGTCTAAATGCTTACTCCCAAGCCTTCTCCGGGCAGAAGGGGCAGAAGACTCTAGCTGGGGTCCTGGGGACCCAATGGGCGCTGGCTGTACATTCGCATGTGCGTCCCGCCTCCCCGCTCCTGCGGCCCGGCGTGCCTTTCCGCACGAAGCCTGCACCCAGCAAATACCTCTGGATTGAACCACGAATTGCTCAGTCGGGCCTTTGGGATCCCGGGCCGCTTGGGCGCAGGCCCGGTTCAACAAGTGAGGGCCGGACCGCGGGTTCCAACCCGGCGGCTTCGCGCCTCCCTAGGCGCCTGGGGCGCGTCAGGCTGGGCCGGGCCCAGTTGGGCGAGTTTCATTTCATCACCCGCTGGGCGTGCGAGCGCCGGTGCAAATAACGTTGCCCTCCCCTCCCTCCTCTTCCCAACTCCCTCCGAAACTCCCGTTTGCAAACGCTAGCACGCCCGGCTGGCAGGTCCGGGGCGGTGGCCGGGTCGGCTGGGCAGCTGGAGCTGCAGGGGACTGGGTGCCGGCGCCCGCCCCCGCCCGTCCGCCCCGCCCGGGCCGCGAGGCCACCTCACCGGCAGCGGAATGGAAACCGGTTCGACAGGTAACAAATAGGTGGGTTGTCACCGTTATTTCCCAACGCATGCGCCATCGCTCCCCAGGCTACTCCAAGCTAATTAGATCAGATCACCCCCCTCCCCGCCCAGCCACCAACACACACCGCCGCGAGCCAATAAAGCGTGAACCTGTCGGTCCGGCTCTCACTTTAAGACTTCCCGAGCGGCCGAGGGGACGCCAGTCGAGTCAGGAGACGCCTACCTGCCGTTTCCCCGTGGCCCAGTGCACTTGGCTGCAAGGGCTCTGCTACCGAGGGGACCGCGACACTCCGCGAAGTTGGAACCGGCGCGCGCCGTCCCAGCACTGTCTTCCCTCGGAACGTGGGGGCGCCTCGACGATTCCTCCCCTCAACTGTCCGCTTCCTGCGCCTCCGAGCCGGCCCGGGAAAGGTGGGACGACCCGGTTCTAGTTGCGGAAACGGACCGCGCCAGGCCAGGAGCGTTCGAAAATGCCCCGCGCGTTCCTGGTGAAGAAGCCGTGCGTCTCCACGTGCAAGAGGAACTGGAGCGAGCTGCCAGATGAGGAGCGCGGCGAGATCTACGTGCCAGGTGAGGCGCCTGCAGCCCTCGGCGCCCGCGGCGGCGGGAAGGCGGGGCGCGGAGATGAGCGGCTCTGCGCCCGCCGCTGAACACCAGGATGCAGGCTGCCGCGGCCGCGGCTCCGTTAGCCCGCGGCTGGCTGACCCCGGGCGCGGGGAGGAGAGGGCTCGCGAGCGGAAGCAGCGTCGGGTGGGGGCGGGGGCCATCTCCCTCTACCGGCCCGAGCCACGGCGTAGGGGAGGCAGCGGGGTGTGTCACCGCTCTGGCGACCCTCGGCTCTCGAGTCGTAAATCCAGAAAGCGGAGACTTTGATGAAGCGCGAGGAGGGCGCTGGAGCGATGCCACTTTAGGGGGCAGGGAACGAGATGGAGTTTCAGCTGAGGCTTTGCCACTTAGATTCTGAGCCTTAGCCGCTTCCATAGGTCTTTCTCCCTCCGCCACAAATCTGGTGCCAGGTGGGGACGCGGGCGAGTATCCCCAAGTTGCCCTGCGGCTCTAGCCCCGCGGTCCGCACAGTGCGCAAGCGGGATAAGAAGGCGCCCGCTTGCACCCAGCCTGCCCTTGAGACGAAGATGGGATCGGTTCTCACCTTTGTTAGAAACGCGATCCTTCAACCTTGCAGAGGATACATGGAGCGGAAAGTAGTTTTAAGGAGCCCCCCCCCCCCAGCCAAAGACAAGCCCGGGGAAGCTGGTGCACCCAGTTTATTTTGAGAAGACGCCTTGACAAGAGTCCGCGTCCACTTTGAATGAGTAACCCGAGTTGTCTTCCTTTGAGGCATCTTCCTAGGGTCCCTGAGGACGCTTTTGCTCCTTCTGTCCTCCCCCTTCCCCCAACAAAATCTTTGGTCAGGAAGCCTTGGCAACTCCCCTTTTCCGACCGTGGGGGTGGGGTGGGGGCTGCAGTCAATACCTTGCCCAGTGTCTCCAAGGAAGGAGAGGTGGTAATTAACCAACCGACTTTGACCCTTGATCTGCAGATTCCCTGGCACCGCCTGGGCCTTAAGGAAAGTCAGGAAATCATCAGATGAGGGGCCAATGAGGGCTCTTGCTTCAGTCTCCCTCTTGAATCAAACTCTTGGGGGTAGGGTTTTTGTGGCCTGAGCTGCCAGGATCCTGTGACCTGAAGCCAGGGTGGGATGTGTCACAGCTTAAGCTTATCTCATGGGGGCTGGGCCATCCTCTGTAGCCTCTTTAAACATTGGAATGATCCCAGTGGGGAAACTGAGGCAAAAAAGGAAATGAGTGTCTCCCTATCTAGGTGGGAGTGGGCCAGGACTGTAGTTTTTAGCTGGCTGTGTTCCCGCACCAGCTGGCCAGTGCTCCACCTCCGGAAGGACCAGGGAGAGACCAGCCCTTCCTTGCTCCTACCTCCTCCCCAACCTGTGTTTGACTTGCTGCTTAGCTGCTCCATGGGATCTGATAAACTGAACTTGGACTGTGTTAAAGGTGAGCTGAGACTTGGGCCCGGCTCAGAGTGCTGTTATTTTTAGTTTTATTTCACATCCCATTTAGTAACAGATCACATATTGACTTTTACAAAGGACAAAGAAATTCCGCTTGTTCAAATCATTGACTTCCTTGGGTCCTAACAATTTTCCCCATAAGAGTTTTGGTGGCCAAAGTGGGAATGGTAGAAGAGACCTGGGCCCCGGGATTGTCCCATCAGGGGCAGGGGACGACTCCTAGGTGGACAGTTCATCTGCCACTACCATCCAGGTGGAGGAGTGTACAGATGCTCACTCTGCAAGAAGGTCCTGGAATGGAGGGCAGGCTGACCTCGAGGGCGATGGTAAAACTTGCCCCCGTGGCTCTGGCAGTGGATGAGAGTTCTGTGGGCCAAGTAAAGGGCATAGGTTTTACCTCTAAAGGCCACGTGACCCACTGGAGAATTTTCCCACAATTTTTGGAAATGAGAAAGGGAATGTCCTTGGGCCACACTTGGACGCTTCAGATGGCTGGAGGGGGCAGTGTTGTGGTGGCCTGTCCTCTGGCTGGGTCATTCCATCACCAACCGACCATGACCCCAGGAGTTGACTGGGCACGTTTCCGTCACCCCCACCTCACAGACTCTCAGCACGTTGTGACCAGCTAAGCACTGACCCCTTTCCCAGGGAGGGCAGGGGAACATGCGGGTGTCTGAATTTTGACCTTCCTGCCGGGGCCCTTGAGACACTCAGAGCATCAGAAGCTCCCTGGAATGAGTGGCTAAAAATACTGGGCCCAGTCCCAGTCTCATAAGTACCTCAGCCTTCCTCCCCCAGGCAGAATTCTACAGGTTCCTCTCCCAGGGCAGAATCTTTCCCTGAGCCCCCATCATCCTCCCAAAGCTAAGGGGAAGCCCTGGTCAGCTGGGTCTGGAATGCAGGCAAGGGAGAAGAGAGCCCCATCTGCTCTGGGATCAGGGGGAGGTTAGTGGATAGGATGCTCCCTCTGGGGGGCCTTGACCCCTTATCTTCCCTCACCTCCCCGGGTGTGGGCTTCTCTCCTCAGTTGTGTCAGTATTGACTGTGGAGTAACAGGAGGATGCTGGTTTCTGGAGGATGAACCAGGTACTTGTACCTGTTACTTCCACTTGGAGGGATGATGCGTCCCTCCAAGCCTGGCCCCTGCTGAGTGAAGTCTAGATGCCAAGAAGGCACCTGGGGAAAGACCCATCCTGGAAGCTGGAACTCCAGGAGCATCCCTGGGGCCTCTTCCAGAACCCCAGACTCCCACTCCTGGGCCTCCCCTCTGGCTGCCAGCGGCCGCTGTTCTGCTGGTTCTGCAGCAGGGCACAAGCCCAAGAGGCCAGTGGGGCTGAGCTGCAGGAGCCCGGGGTTTCCTTTAGATAATGCAGCTGGGCCTCGCTCTGCTGTTAGGCAGTGTGGGACTTGACCATTCTTTTTCCAGGCTGAGTCAGAAAGGCAGAGAAAATCAGCTTTGGACCCCAGAATAGGGGTGGGAGCGGTGGGAGAAGCTAGGTTTCCAGTGAGTGTTCTAGTGACTTCCGGAAGTGCTGGCCAGTGGAGTGGGTTTGCTGTGTCCTCTTGGGAAAGAGGCTGGGAGGAGACAGCCAGTTAGTGCATGGGACAGAAGAGCAGCTTGTGCCCTAACTGGTAGGACTCCTACAAATCCCATGGGGCACTGTCACCGAAGCTGCTAAGCTGTTTGTCCCAAGCTTGGGTGTCCTGTGGCAGAAGCTGCCAGACTGTCCCAGAAAGAGAGCAGGTGAGAGCAAGTGTCCTGGGTGCACAGAGGATGAGGACTGAAGCCTGGCCATCATTGGTGTCGGGTTCCTTTTTACCATTGTTCATCCTCTGGCATCCTATAGGGCCCCACAGGCCTGTGCTGGGCAGGAGGATGAAGGATGCCACAGGAAGTGCACTTCCGGGCTGGCCAAGCCATACACACTGGTGTGAGGACTGAGGACACAGTTCTGACTTCACCATGGACACTGAATGAAAAGCAATCAAGAAAGGGGGCAGATATCGCCCAACAGAGATGGCAGCAGAAGGCCGAGAGATAGGTCCATGTGTCCCCAGGCTGCTGCCCTGCTGGATGGCAGATACCGCTCCTTTCAGAGGATTGCCAGCTGACCTGCAGGACTGGGCACAGGGGAACCCAGCCCTTGTTGATAAGGGTACAAGGCTGCCTGAAACCAGCCTGGGCTGTGCACACACCCAGAAGAGAGTTGACCCCACCAGCACCTGCGTGGTCAGCACCCAGGAGGTGGGGCACCCTCACATCTGCCTCACTTGCTCTCCCCATTCTCTCCCCAGAGAGCCAGGGATCAGGCCTCCTGCCCAGTCTAAGGCCTTTGATGGGGCAGGACCTAGCATCCTAGCCACTATTTGGGCCAGTGACTTTCAACCCAAGAAAGGGGGAACTTTTTTTTTTTTTTATACAGGGGATTAAACCCAGGGTCACTTAACCACTGTGCCACATCCCCAGCCTTTTAATTTTTTTTTTTTTTTTTTTTTTGAGACAGAATCTCACTAAGTTGTTTAGGGCCTCACTAAATTGCTAAGGCTGGCTTTGACTTTGCAATCCTCCTGCCTCAGCCTCCTGAGTCTCTGAGATTACAGGCGTGTGCCATGATGCTCGGTTTTAAGAGGGGGGACTTTTGGAGGATAAGGCAGAATGTGACCCTTGTATAGGCAGCTACCCTGGACCTAAGTCCCTTTTTGTCCATCCCATCGCTCTGGACTGGTCTGGAGGCATGTTGGGCCAATAGGAGGCAAAGCATGAGCTCCTGAGGGAGGAGGGGAGGTAGGCTAGTTTGGCCTTACCACACTCCACAGCTGTGGGTGGGCAGTGAGTGGCCACAGCAGCCACCGCCTTGTTGGAAACATCTAATTAAGGGACAGAGAGCAGCACCAGCAGGGCCTGACCAGTTCTGCTTCCTGCCTCCTATCACAGTGACACTCAGACGTGTGGCATGCTAATGTGCACTCCTGTGTATGCAGCCCAGCAGGGACACACGGGGGTGGCAGGGAGACAGGTTTGGCAGGGTGGGCGGGATGAGGCAATATCCCCACCCTAGCAGCCTTACCTGCCCCTCTCTCAGGGTAGAGGTGGCACAGAGAGCCAACCCAGGGAGGCTTCACCCTGTCCATGCTCAGCACCAGCTACGTCAGGTGTGTGTGGAAGGGCAGAAGCAGACAAAGGACACGGGATTGCCTCCCTACAGGTTGGTCCCAAGGACCCCAACCATGAGCCTCCCCTCTAGTGAAGCCAGAGAACAAAGTGTGGCTTCTTCTTCTTCTTCTTCTTCCTCTTCCTCTTCTTCCTCTTCTTCTTCTTCTCTTTTTAATTTGTTAAATTTCTTAGTTGTAGTTGGACACAATATCTTTATTTTATTTATTTATTTTTATGTGGTGCTGAGGATTGAACCCAGGGCTTTGCACATGCTAGGTGAGTGCTCTACCGCTGAGCCACAACCCCAGCCCCCTTTTTCTACTTCTTTTCTTTTTTGGGGTGGGGGATTGAACCTAGGGTTGCACTGTCTCTGAGCTGCATCCCCAGTCCTTTTCATTTTTTATTTTGAGGCAGGGTCTTACTAAGTTGCCCAGGCTGGCCTCGAACTTGTGATCCTCCTGCCTCAGCCTCCTAAATCTCTGGGATTATAGGTGTGTGCCCCCAGGCCAGGCTAAAACTTTTTTTGGGGTGGGGGGGTTCTGGGAATCAGACTCAGGGCCGGCTCATGCTAGGCAAGCACTCTACAGTTCATTCTGAGTTCAAACTAACTCATCTCACCTGCTGCCCCTCCTCTCTCCTTTGCTCCAAGGCAGACAGAGCTGGGTTCTGGCTTTGGGTTTTCAGGCTCCTCATTCACAACATCCCAAACTGACAGACCCAGGAGAGTAGAGATCCCTGTTTTGTCCACCTGGGTTGAGAAATGGAAATGGCCGTTCAGTTTTGAACACTTGGCCAAGGTCATCAGTGGCCGGTAAGCTGGCACCAGTAGCTGCCAATGCTGTGCCCTAGGTCACCCAGCCTGGTCCCCTGTGCACAGACGTAGGAGGGCAGACAGGCCACTGACAGCTGGACCCCCAGAGCTCGGGCCTGACACCAGCCTGTGTGGCTCAGAGAGAGGTGGGGCGCCAGCTCAGGGGCCAGGCCAGGGCCTGGCGCTGGTGAATCAACCCCTGGAATGAGGTGGCTCATTAAAGTCCCCCGGACAGACGGACGCCAGCGCCCGTAGAACGGGTTCTGGGCGCGGGCAGGCACATTCTTCCCCCGTCAGAGCTTTGTTGTGTTTTGAGGGGGCGAGATCTGGGGCCTTTCCTGAAACTTCAGTGCCCTCATACTTACCCAGCCTCCATTATCCCGGTCCTCTTCCTTCTGCTACATCCCCATTTGTCCTGCAGAAGAGGTGAGGGCAGCGGCCCTGCCCTGGTCCTCACCACTGTCTTTCCAGCTTGGAGGGGTTGGGGCAGAGGACCTTGCTGGTGGGACTGAAATCCCATATGCACCTCTCTCTCATGCTCCCTCATCCTTTCTGTCCCAGGACTGTCCCTCTTGATTTGTCTTTCTGAAATTTATAGGTTTTAAGTTCAGACCTTAGGATGTACTGAGATTTTAATTGAAATATTAGACCATTTGCCCAGCTCTGCTGGCTTCAAGACCTGACTCCTCTGGGTCACTTCTCATCAGGACCAGGGCTGAGGGTCTGCAGCCAAGCCTCCCTGGCCCGTTTACTGTGATGTGTCTGCTGCAGGGAGTGGCTGCCAGGTATCGGTGCTACCACTGCCTGAGGGAGCCCAGCCTGGCTGCCACAGCAAGCGGTCCGCTGTGGGGGAGGGTTGCATAAGCCCCGGGCAGGCTGCCCGAGCATCCACCTGCTGCTCCCTGAACTCCTCCCTCTCCACCCACCTGGCCTGTTTGCCTGCAGAGCTGGGCTGGGCTGGAGTTGGGAGCCTGGAGCCCTGATGGGCTATGACAGCAGGGACTAGCAGGCTAGAGGAGGAAGGGTCTAGAACCACCTAAAAACCCAAGACCAATGGCTAAATCTGCCTGGAGGAGAAGCCTGAAGGGTCCCAGACCATCACCCTCTGGGGCCAGGATGACTCTCAAGGAGTTGTCCTTGGCCAGGGCCTCCAGTGGTGCCCTTTGTCCCAGCAGGAGCACACACAAGCTTGGAATCCAGAGGGACTGGCCCAGGTGGGGCAGGCCGATAGGTCTGCAGCCATAATTGGCAGGGCAGTTTGGTCCTCCCAGTTCCGCTAAGACACAAATTACTCAGCGGGCAGTGGCGCTTGGCTGGCGTCACCTGTAATTACCTTAATGGGGCAGAAGGGAGGCGCAGCACGTGGTGGTTGGGAGAAGCCCCACTCTATACATGCCTGTGAGAGCTGGGACAGAGGCTCTAGCCACCTTCTTGCTGGAGAACCTTTCTGAAATCCTCACCCGGCTGTTCTCTCCACAGTCAGCCTGGGCTTCTGCCCACCACAGCCCTACCGGGAGCCAGAGCCATCAGTGGCCGAACCCCCTTCCTGCCCCCTGGCTGTGGACATGAGCCTTCGGGACTCCAGCTATAGTACGGCCCCAGGAGCCTGCGTGGTGGCCCAGCTGCCCTCTGAAGATGTGGGCCGCCTGACTGACCCCCAAAGCAGAGATCAGGGCTTCCTACGCACCAAGATGAAGGTAACGACTGTCACATTGTCTCAGGGACCAGGGGCACATATGGAGACCTATGTCCAGCCCATGAGATGTGGCACCAATGAAATGTAGGCAGACTGACCTGGGCCCTGGGCCAAGGCTTCTGCAGAGAAGAATTTAACTGCAGCACAGATGGAAGAGACGTAAGTCTGAAGTGAGAACGGCCACTGACCGCATGGTTTGTGTGGCCACAAGAAGCAAGGAGAGCTGTAGGAAGAGCCCCCCAAGGCAGAGAGGCAGGAGTCTGGCCTGGCTGCATCTCCTGTCTGGGTCGCATTGAGCATGAGGTCTGAGTGGCCTAGCAATTAACTATTCCCTGAAGCAGCAACCACCTTGCCCAGATCTGTGTCTCCAGCCTGATCAGTGTCTAAGGACATGACTAGAGCTGGGCCTGGGTGAGCAGCCCCGGTACCCTCCACAGTACAGGCACGAGGCAGCGCAGGTGTCCCTGCTCCCAAGGACAGCACCAACAGCAGAACCGGCCTGCCTGGGTCTGCACTTTGGAAGCTCCAGGGTTGGGCAGCATCTGCACAGTGATCTAGGGAAGGGTACTCCTTTATTGATGTCCTGTGTCACCAAAGACTGGAACACCATATTGCAACTGGGGGGGAACATCGTGTTCTTTGTGCCCCTGCTGCTCTTCCCCTGACTCTTGGACCCCTGTGGGTGGGGAGAGTAGAGGAGTTGGAGGACTGCATCCTGACATTTCCCAGGTGCCAAATAGGAGGTGTAGTGCGACAGAGGCCCAGGATCTCAGGAGGAGCAGCCAGAGACAGACCACCCACAGAGCACAAGCACCCTCTAGATGGTAACAGAGGTGAGAGTAGAGACTCCATCATCCTGGCTGTTCAGCCACTCCTGTGCTGATCTCACCTGGGGAGCTGCTGTAGCCACTCTGAGCAGCATACTTTCCAAGGTGTTACAGGCACCCAGGTCTTGCTTCAAATGGACAAGGCAAGGGGGAAGCAGGGTAGAAGAGATGGAACAGGAGTGGCCCTGAGTGACAGGCACAGGCTTGTGATATTGTCTCCATACTTTTGTATAAATTTGAAATCTTCCATAATTAGAAAAACATCAGAAAGATTTACAGGCCAGAGGATGGATGGCACAGGGGTCTGACCCACACCATGCCACCTGGCTCAAGTGAACCAGGGAGCTGGCTGGCCTGGGCCAGATTCTAGTCTTGCTGCATGCTTCAGTCTGTAGGCTGCGATCGAGACCCTTTCCCTGGGTGGTCATCTACTCTGTCACAGAGGCAGAACAGGAATGAATTAATAGACACTAGAGACATGCAGATTTAGCCTCCATGAAGAGTGAATTGTCTTTGGACGCACAGCTGTTTCTGGGTAGTTCAGTTGCCTGTCTCCAGTGGTTAAGGAGGGCCTCAAAAGGGAACTCAGGAACCAAGCAGGATGCTGGACCCATGACGCAGAGGTTCCTTTGAGCCCCCAGACTTCCCATCTTTGAGCAGAGGGCCCAGGGCTGTGGCCTGTGGACATAGACACTGCTTTCCTCAGGGCTGGGGGTTGGCAGTCCCAAATTCTGGATGTTTGTCACAATGCTGTCCTTGCCCACAGGTTACCCTGGGGGACAGTCCTAGTGGAGACCTCTTTACCTGCCACATCTGCCAGAAGGCCTTCACCTACCAGCGTATGCTGAATCGCCATATGAAATGTCACAATGATGTTAAGAGGCACCTGTGCACATACTGTGGGAAGGGTTTCAACGATACCTTTGACCTCAAGAGACACGTCCGAACCCACACTGGTAAGCACAGGCCCAGGCCCAGGCCAGGAGAGAGCACCCCAGGACTGCCCGACCCAGGCCATGTGGGAAGATTCCATGGTGGGAGGGGCATCCTGCAGCTCAGGGTAGAAGTCCTCCTGAGATCAGGGATGTGGACTTGATTTGAGAGTCACTCGGGAAAAGTGGTGATGGACAGGCTTCATCCATCCCTCTGCCTGAGTCAGATGTCCTGACCTTTCTGTGTCTGGATGCTGCTGACAGGCTCCAAGGTCCCTTGTCAGGTCCCTGATGCTGGCCCCTGTCTTCCTTAGGAGTGAGACCCTACAAGTGCAGCCTGTGCGACAAGGCCTTCACCCAGCGCTGCTCCCTGGAGTCTCACCTCAAGAAGATCCATGGCGTGCAGCAGAAGTATGCGTATAAGGAGCGCCGGGCCAAGCTGTACGTGTGCGAGGAGTGTGGCTGCACGTCTGAGAGCCAGGAGGGCCACATCCTGCACCTGAAGGAGCACCACCCTGACAGCCCGCTGCTGCGCAAGACCTCCAAGAAGGTGGCTGTGGCCCTGCAGAACACTGTGACATCCCTACTGCAGGGCAGTCCCCACCTCTGAGCAGCTCAGGCTTGCTGCCCAGCCAGTCCGCCCTCCTGTGGCCTCTCCTCACAACCCTGACATCAGGACTGGAGTCTGTGCAGTCCCCCTCACTCAGGCTGATGCGACCTCGACTCATTTCCCTGTTTGTCTTATGGGCAGAGTTGATCTGCACCTGAAAGACACGCAGATGTCTGGGCAGGGGTGAGGCCCACGGATTAGCAGCTGCCACCTACAGAGACAGGCACCAGGACTTCCTTCACAGAGGAAATGCGGTGAGAGGGGATCCTGTTGCCCTGGGCCCTGAGTGCAGGACAGAGGCTGCAGGTCCCCTTGGACAGCAGAGTCAAGAACACTGGCGAGGAGCACCCTGCAAAGACCCACGTGGGCACTGGTGGAGGCTTGTGCGCCTGCAGGCCACGCATGCGTGCACAGCCATGTGCATGTGTGTGTGCAGCACTGCTCTGTGCGTGTTCAAATAGATGTGTCACTCGTGTGTGTACACAGGTGCACACAGGAGGCCTCTTCAGGTATCACCTCATTTTTAAAAAATCAAGGTGCCAGGGAGGTTTTATTTCCTTTTTTAAAAGATGACAAATGTACAGATATTAATATATATTTGGTGACCATGGAGACTGTTTTTAACAGAGGGATGGAGCTGGCTTTTCTCCTCCCTGTGTGGTTCTATTTATCCTGGACATTTCAAACTTCTCTGTGCCTTGGGTCTGGGGCTCCTGCCCAAACCACCCCTGTTCCCTGAGATCTCCACTGAAGACCTCCTCGGGCCCTGCGGAGGGTGCGCTGCTCCTCCTCTCCTTCCTTTTCTCTGGGCAGCACCTCACTTCTGCTCCTCCCTGGGGCTCTGCCTCCCAGATCCTCTCCCGGCAGTCCCCAGGTTTCCTGAAGAGCCTGCTGGCACTGTTTGTTGGTGGTCCCAGGCTGACGACAGAGGTCAGCCAGGCAGGATGGAGAGTCTGTGACGGGGAGGCTGCTACTTGCAGTGCTTCCAGCACAGGAGGGCTGGAAAGCCAGCCCTTTTCCTGGGTGAGTCAGACACCCGAACACAGCAACCAACAGTTGGCACCAAAAAATAAAGACAACTGAAACTTCGAGAGGGAAGAGAGTGTGAGATGGCTAATAAATTCTCTTTGTAGCCTTTTTCCTGACTGTTTTCTAAATGGCAAAGCTGGGTTTTGAGTACCTGAGCTGGTTGGCTCCTCTGAGCAGTGGTCAGGCTCCCTCGGCGTAGTTGGGTTTCCTGCTGATAACAGCAAAGAGCAGTGAGTCAAAAGGGTGTTTTTCCAGTGGGTCAGAGAAGATGGGCAGAGGCCACAGCCAGCCTGCCTCCCTTGCCCTCCAGCAGATCCACCAGAAGGCCACAGAATGTAGCAGACTGGGCAGCCTGAGCAGCCCACGGAAGCCAAACCCATCAGAACCGCCATGGCCTCCCTGCCGGGAAGGTGCAGCGACTCTGTGGACCCCAGCTCTGCCCCACTCCAGGCTGAGCTGAAAGGAAAGAGCTTCTTGAATGGAGCTGGATATAGACTAACTCTGCAGACCAGTTTCATTTTACTGTTGTGTGTGTGGAAGCTGCTCTATTCTGAAAGTTCTAGAGTTTAGCTGGGAGCGGTTTGTGTTTACATTTCTGTCTCTCTGGGTTCATTACCAAGCTGAAGCCTCATGAGACTTTTTTTTTTTTTTTTTTTTTTTGTCTTATTTTATAACCTTCCCTTCGACTAGTAAAATCAGAAAAATAATGTTTTCTGTGTTCTGATTTTCTATCTTATGAGTCTTTTTTGCAGAGAAGTTCATCAAAACAATTGCTGCACTCTACCCAGACCCTGTCCCTTTATGGTTACCGTGGGCTGGAGGAAAGGCAAGACTCTGACCCAGCTAGATTAAGTGACTGCCAAGGCCTCACCCTACCGGTGCTTCTGCCCCACCCAGCCTGCTCTGCTCTGAGGCTGTGGCAGCTGGGGCCCTCTTCCTGGGCTCCCTTCCTCTGTCCACCACCCCAGGATCCCAACCAAGAGCCTCCACCACCCAGAACCTGCAGCTTTCCACAGTGGCTCTGCCTCTGTCCTAGCTTCTTCTTAATACCCTGCCAGGATGGGAGCAAAGGAGGAGGAGCTGCAGTCACTTCCAGTCAGACACGAGGGAGGTCTGAACAATGCACACCCTAGGGATGGCTACACTCAAGTGAACAGACCAGGCATGGGAGAAAGCCCAGGGAAGGGTGAGAGCAGGTGCAGGCTGTGCCAGCTCTGGGTTTGGGGTGACGATGGCCTGCTTTGTTGTGGGAAGGGGCTCCCTTTCCTATACTCTGGGTCCAGCCCCTGAAGCCATGGCTGCCACTTGACCCAGGATGTCCCACTCTCACGTCCAAAACCAACCCGCTTCCTTCGTGCCCCCTGACAGCCCCTTCCTCATCCTGAAGTTTGTCTGACGCCCACCCCCCTTCGGCAGTGAGGCTCCTTGGGCACCTCTGGCCCATCCTGGTGCTCTTGCTCTGCCTCCCTGTGTCCTCTAGGCCTGAAGATCCCCGGGGCAGTGTCTGTGGGCTGCGGGCTCCTGGCATGTGGGCAAGTGGCTGCCAGCAGGAGGGTGGGCTGAGTCAGGTGTGGAGATCGGGTTGGGCAAAGGAGGCATGTTGGAGTAGGTCTCCCGGGCTGTTCCCTGAGCGTAAGAGCTGGGAGGCAAGTGGCTGTTCCATGTGTTCCTGACTTCTTCTCACTGAATACAGTTGTCCCTGCTAGCCTCAGGGGATGCACTGCAATCCCCCAGTGGATCCCTGAACCACAGAGAGTACTGAACCCCGTGTACACTGCTTTTTTTCTATCACAGAGACCTATGATGAAGTTTATAAATGAGGCACAGTTAGAGATTAACAGCAGCTAACAATCAATATAACAATTACAACAGCATACTGTGATAATGTGTGCATGTGCACACTCTCTCTCAAAATATGGGATTTTCCGTTTAGTATTTTAAAACTGTGACTGACCTTGGGCAACTGAGACCATGGATGAGCGGGACTGCTGTAAAATGGTGCATATGCTCCTTCTTCATTCTTTTAAAATAGAATAAAACAAAATCAGGAATCTTTTTAAAATGTACTCAGATGTGGGGGGGTGGGGGAGCCAGGTCACTGTCACTGTGCAAAACCTCAAATGCAGGCTGCTTACCTGTGTTCAGACTCCCTCCTGTCTGAGGACTTGAGGGGCATTGACACGCCACCTCCCACCTAGAGAGGACACCATGGCAGGTGAGTGTCACTGAATGTCCAGGCTGTTAGGTAACTCCACCTGTTAGTGTCACAGCGGCATGTCCCATCCCATAGAACAGCATTTGGGGTGTAGGTCCTAGGGCACCGAGAGAGGCCACATATCACTTATTAAAAACCTAAGAGTCCTCAGAGTTAGGTTTTGCTTTAGGCACACATGTAAACATTCCTGTCACCACAGCTAATCATCCCTTGCATTTATTGAGCTCCTACTACGCGCGGGCAGTTTCGAGCTAGGCTTCCCTATGATGTCATTGCTAATCCTCACAACAACCTAAGGAGGTAGTTATTATTGTGCCTATTTTTAGACAAAGAAATTGAGGCTCAGGAAGATTAACCATCCTGTTTAAGGTCATACAACGCTAGTGAACAATGAAGCCAGATTGATCAGAGGTCTGCTGGACTCCAGAGGTTGGGCTTTTGACTATGGAATGAGAGATCTGCATTTGTTCTCTGGACACTGAGCACCTACAATATGCCAGGTGCCCTGTGGAGGTTTTTTGTTGCCAGACTGAACAAAATGACCTTGTTCCAGAAGTTCACATGGGTAGTGGGAACAAACATGGCCCCAGCCAATGCAGGACACACCAGCAGTGAGAACAGAAACAGCTGGCTCCACCTGGGACCCAGAACTGACCCTGCTACAGACTCCAGCCTAGAACAGAAATCTCTAAGTTCCAAATGTCATCCCATGATGACAGAGATGAGGAAAAAGGAAGGAAGGAAGAAACGTGAGCAGGGTTGAGTACCCACCTTCTGTCCATCTGGTGTGTTGAATGGAATCTCCTTGAAACTTCCAACAACCCTGAGGTGTTGGTACTGTTACTGTCTCTTTATAGACAGGGACAGTCTCTGACATCACATTGTCTTCCCCAAAGTGTGGAAATAGAATAAAGGAGAGTGGACACCCCAAGGCTCCACTATAGGGCAAAGCCAAGGCCTCATAGGGGACCAGGTGCTAGTCTGGCTCCTGCCACAGAATGCCAGGTGTGTTTGTTCCCCCTAAAGTTGCAGCTACACTGTCTTTTAAACACTCCAAACCTGGAGAAGGGGCGAGAGAGCAGAGAGAAGCTGCTCAGAGTGGGGTGGGACATTCCAAAGCCACCAGAGACATGGACTCCAGCACCAACCCTCATCATACCCGACCTCCACCCTACAGCCCCAGTTTTCTAGTCTTGTAAGAAACTCATGCTGTCCTCACCTCCGCTGCCCGACCAGTCCAGCCGGCTCCCGCCCAGCCCCCTCCCTGTAGCCTCCACCTCTGGGGACTCCAGGTAACAGGCCCGGGCGCCTCCCCCTCCCCACACGCAGCAGCGGATGAGTTGCTGAAGAGACCAGGAGAACTGGAAGGACTTGAGTCCCTTCTGCCCTCTGCACAAATGACCTGCCAGCGGTAATAACAGGGCAAAGGAGCGGACCCGCCTGGGACTGGGGAGGAGGGGGGCCGGCTGCTGCCAGCAGCCTGTGGCCGTGTGCCCACCGCTAAGGGCCTTGCTCAGAAACTTGAGGGTCTCTGTTCTTGCCATGACACTACTCATGCTAAAATTCCCATGTCTCTGCTCTTCCACTGTTCTCCCGGAGTTCTAAGGGGTTCACATCAAGGTTTTCTGAAATAGGGGCTCTAGGGTGCAACGTACTCCCCAGGCAGCAGATCCTGTCAGAGGGAGCGGGAGGAGATGAAGGTTCTGGAAGTCAGAATAGAAAGGTTGAGACTACTCTCATGGGGTCTGGAATTTCTTTCCTTCTTTTGTCTTTTTTTTTTTTGATATTAGGGATTGAACCCAGGGGCACTTCCCACTTAGCCTCATCCCCAATGCTTTTTATTTTGAGACAGAGTCATACTGAATTGCTTAGGGCCTAAGTTGCCGAGGCTGCCCTTGAACTTGTGATCCTCCTGCCTCAGTCTCCTGAGTGTTGAAGCTACAGGCATGTACCACTATGCCCAGAGGGATTTGGAAGCCAGTCTGGGTAATTCAGTGAGACCCTGTCTCAAAATAGAAAAGAGCTGTGCATGGTGGCACTAGCCTGTAATCCCAACCAATTGAGACAGAAGGATCTCAAGTTTAAGAACACTCTGGGCAATTTACTGAGACCTTGTCTCAAATAAAGGGATGGGGGGCTGAAGATATAGCTCAGTTGGTAGAGTGCTTGCCTTGCATGCAAAAGGGCCTGGGTTCAATCCCTAACACCACAAAAAAATAAAAAGGGCTGAGGATGTAACCCAGTAGTAGTACTCCCGGGGTTCAATCACTAGTTCCACAAAAGGAGAAAAAAAAAAAAAAAAAAAAGAACGCATGGACTGGGGTTAATCTGTCAAAGAAAAGGAGGAAAGGAAAAACCCAAACACCCATGGTCTAGGTTGGAAGAGTAGGGGTGACGGGGACAACACACACACAGATGCAAAGTGGGTCACTAAGAGGTAATGCTAACATGTGTCTTTGCCATATGAAGAGCTCTTGAGCAGAGCAAGGTGGCAGCTGAGTAAGATGCTTCAGTGGTGGGGGGAGGGAAATAGAGTTCTTACACATCCACAAGAAAACTAAAACACACACCACGGAAACTGACAAATTAGTATTAGATATTCATAAAAAACTTTAAGTGATAAAAATCATATAAAAAATACTCAAATTCTTTAATAATCAAATAAATGAAAATTAGATACAATTTACCTATAAATAGAAATCTATAATAAAACAGGTTGCTATAATATTGAAAAAGTAGGAGCAACCTAAATATTTGATTTTAAAGTACATTAAAATTTAAAATATATACTCACTGAATATGATGTTATAAAAACATTTCAGGAAAATGCTGGTAATATATTAAGTTAATATGAAAGTTTCCAAACAGCATCATGGGATGGGTACATGCACCATTTTTGTAAACAAAGTAAGTTTATGTGTACATCATACAAGTAATGGAAGACGACATGCCACCATTTTTACAATACTGTTATTGCTGATGTCAGGACTATGTTTTTTATTCTATTCTGCATTTTTATTCTATTCTGCATTTTATCTATATTTTAAACTTCTCTATATATTTTTTTCTATATTTTTAACGTCTCTATAGAATATAAAAATATGTTTTCATATTGCTTTTGCAGGGTAAAGGAAGTTTATTGGTGAATCTGAAGGGTCCTCAGGAAAACTCATTTTCTTTACCTGTATGTTGCTGAGAAGTAGACTCTTCTTCTATTGGATGGTCACAGAAGTGAGGTGAGATGAGGGTGGTTGGGTATGTAGCTCAGAGGCAGAGTGTTTAGCTAGCATTTACCAGGCCCTGGGTGCAATCCCCAGCACCACACACACACACACACACACACACACACACATATACACACACACAAAATATAAAGAAGTGAGGGGAGATGGGGATGATGGGAGAAAGGCTAAGGGGACAAATCATCTGAGGAAAGATCCCCAGGAAGGAATCCTGACCTTGGTGTTACTTTAAAATCTAGGGGAGGGGGCATGACATTGTATGGAAAACACGAAGGACCTGGAGTCAGGGTCTGCAAGTTTGAATCTGAGGTTGGCCTTAAGGAAAATACCTTTCTGAGAGTCAATGTCTTTAAAATAAAATAACAGTGACGCAGGATTACTGTGAGGATTAAATAAGATTATGAGTTGCTTTGGAAAGTATAAATCCCTAAACAAATGTTGGATATAATAGTTAATAACATTCATTTACGATTTAACTTGGGCAAGAAAGTGGACCAGCTGCTGTGGGTGAGTTTACATGGGCTGTTGAGGGCATTGGACATGCTGGAGGCAGGAGACAGTTTTCCCACATGGTTAAGACAAACTTTGGTTTGCTTATCCATAGAAATAGAATATAAAAATAAACCTACTCTGAGCTCAGAAGAAGGCTTTTGGCCACCTTCTGATTATTCTCTGAGGAAAGAGTATAAAGCTCCTGTTAAGCTAGGCACACACCTGTAATCCCAGTAATTTAGGAGGCTGAGGCAGGAGGATCACAAGTTAGAGGCCAGCTTCAGGAATTTAGCAAGATCCTGTCTCAAAATGAAAAAATAAAAAGGGCTGGGAGTGTAGGAACTCAGTGGTAGAGCGTCCCTAGGTTCAATCCCTAATACCAAAACAAAGAAACACAAATATAAACAAATAAAGCCCAAGAAATTCCTGGTTAGTCACGAGTTGGTCACTGGAAGGAGAAAACAGTACAAAATACAGAGACCTGTGACCTCCCTCACCTGTACTTGTTTACTGATGTTTTGACAAAATGCCTGGGGGCTGAGTTGGGTGGACCAAGGATGCCAAAGCTTGTCATCTAAGGAGACTGGGAGAGGCTGGGCGTTGATTCCAGTTAGATGGGTCCCCACCCTGCACGAGGCAGGTACACCTGCACATGACTCATACGCCCCCTCCTGTCCACGCCAGTCAGCTAGTTTTTGCCATCCCACTCTGGGCTTTCACACTGTATGGTCCCAAACATCCGCTTTCTCCATCCTCCTAGACGGAACGGCTGAATTTATCATGACAGCTCTCCAGGTACTGGCCATTTTGGAGACTCGTTCTCGACTGTGCCACTCCACATCCTTCAAATCAGGGACAGAATCTTCATTCTTCCCTTTGCTCCTTCCAGGACACCCCACCCCCATTTTTCCATTTTCAGGGTCTTTTTAGTCCTCTTTCTTTCCTCCTTCCTTAGCTTCCTGCTCCTTCTGTTCACCTCTCTGGCTCTTGATCCAGCCAGCATTTACCTCTGTGCCCCTCATGTCATAGGCACCTCCCACCAGGAGCCCCTGAATGCCAGGTGAGCTCAAGTACAGGGAGGACCCAGTCATGGGGGGGCCTGCCCCTTCCCACCAGGGCCACCAAGGCTATGGGCTCACGAGCTTCTTTATCCCCCTCTCCATTCATGATCCTGTCTCTGAATTATCCAACATAACCGAGTTTTTCTCATAACACTGCTGCCAATCCCAGCTCCTCCCCTCCCTCTCCTGTGGGAGCTTTGGATTGGTCCCCGCCTGCTGGTGCTGACCTGCTGACATGCTGCTGGTGCTGACTTGACACCGAACACCGTGGCCAACATGGTTTCCCCTGGTGAGTGGAGAGGTACAGGGTGCTCAATCAGGGTGGGGACAGGCAGACAAGGAACAGCCTGGCACTTGCATTTTGGGGGCTGCACTGCTACCCCTCCATTCTTGGCTCTTCTGTGTATCCCCGCTATCCAGCAGGGTGTCCGGACAGGAGTTCTTCCTGCCTCCTTCATTCCTTAGAACCCCACCCACTATGT
Organism: Marmota monax; assembly: GCF_021218885.2. Taxonomy (NCBI): domain Eukaryota; kingdom Metazoa; phylum Chordata; class Mammalia; order Rodentia; family Sciuridae; genus Marmota; species Marmota monax. The sequence goes on along the minus strand of NW_026692498.1, from coordinate 6,951,369 downwards.
GTTTTCTAATCTGAATCTTGTTTTGAAATCTCCTGCCCGAGGGGTTTCCCAACCCCTCCTAGTTTTGAGCCAACCTGCTGATCACAGCACTCCCAGATGAGGAATAGAGACGTTAGGTGGGACCTGGCATGCCATTGTGCCCTGGAGACGCTCCTGTGCCTGCAGCAGTCGTCCAACTGGTGGCATCTGGGCAGGAAGGGGAAGACCAAGTAGGGTCCAAACTGAGAACAAAGACTGGCAGAGGGCAGATGGCAGCCCAGCCCTGTTCTTCCCCAAGGGCAGCAGGTACAGGTCTGGTCTGCATCAAAGTGATTCTGTCCAGACAGCCCATGGAGTCCTCGCTCCCATGGGAAGATGCCTTTTAGTTCCCACCTCTGACTTTATGCACTGGACTTGGGGCAGCAGGAACCCTGCCACAGGAGCAGCCTCACCAGAGCTCGTCAGTCTTCCAAGTGCCCCACGGAGGCCATGGGGCATGATCATTCTCCAGAGGAAGCTGAAGGGCAGCTATCAGGTTAGAGTAGCAACCTGGGTCCTCCATCAGGTTCTAATTTTTAACCTTGCTTTTTAGTTAAAAAAATTTATGCAAAGCCTCACTTCTACATCCCCCAGACAGCCGATCCCTTCATGCAAAGGAGCAGAGTGGAATCCTGATCGAGGCTCCTGCTCTCCGTCTCGGAGGGGAACACTGCAGACTAAGCCTTCTCTCCAGTCCTCTGAACCAAGGTGAAAAAGTACTGGATACCACACTTGCTCTTATTCCTGGCACATGGTATCACTCTTGCTTCACTTCGTCTCAGCCCAAAGCTAAGATTGGTGGCAATCACACAGAGAACTTTCTCCTGTCTCCACCCCTCCACGCACATATGCACACACGTAAACACGCACCTCCCAGGAGTGCCACATGGGAGATGGCGCTTGGAAAAGGGCCGCTTGGAAAAGCAGGGGACAGGGGTTCTCATCTTCCCGGACCAGGACCTGCATGAAACCAAGTCTCCTGAAATTGTTAGCTGTTGACTTGGCCAACATAATCTCAAATCCAAAATGCTCAGAAGACAATCTAATGGCACACACCTGCACAAATAAACAATAAGGCTTACTGGGCCCTTGTGGGTACCAAGGGGTCAAGTTTGGCTCAGCTTTTGAACTCAGTCTAAACTATCAGAACATCAGAGACCACCAGAGCCAAGGACCATTCCTAAAAAAAATCAGGTGTTGGTCCAGTTTGCCCTGCCCACAGGGCCAGAGAAAGAGTTTGAGTTTTTCTTTTTTTTTTTTTTTCTTTGTACTGGGATTGCCAGAGCTCCTTTTATCTTTGAGACAGCACCCTGCTAAGTTGTGGAGGCTGGCCTCAAACTTGAGATCCTGCTGCCTCAGCCTCTCGAGTCAGTGGGATTACAGGAGCGTGCCAAGGCGCCAGGCAGGGTAAGGGCTTTTGAGGTCATTTGTGTATCTTCTCAATGCATTGGCTACCAGGCCTTGTTGGTCCCAGTGTGGCAGTTCACATTTTTTCCCTAAGAACATCTTCTGGAATGTTCTGTTCACTTTGCATGAGTTAAACTAATTAGTATGATTTAATGTCTCCTCCTCTAGGCTCTAGAGCCACAGCGCCATCCTCACAATCTCCCAGTTTCTGCTGTATCCTGTCCATACTCCAATCACCACCAGGCTCCTCTCAGCAGGTTCAATAAACTCCCAGTGGGCTTCTGGGCTAACCGCGAGTCTCCTTCTGCACCTTTTCTCCCTCCTGACATCGTCTTACAAGATTTCTCTGTCCCTGAGGCTCCACTGTGGGTGAGTGACCTGCATGGGGACGGTGGTTCCTTCTCTAGGGCACAGCCAAAATATCCTTCTCATAAGAAATCCAGCTTCTTTACCACCCATGCAAGGAGAGTGGGTCAGGGCAAAGGAGACATCTAACAGTCCCTAACAATCGTGGGCTCAGTGAAGAGCCATCACCCAGGAGAGTCCATGTGGAGAGGGCTACCTGGCCAAGCGGCAGCTGTCCTGTGACCACACTTCTCCCTGTGGCGGACACAGCATCGTCACCTGAAAAGCATATGGCATCTAGGTTACAAGGCTTGAGGCTGCCTTGATGTCCCTGGTCCCTGGCTGTCCTGAGCAGAAGGTGGGGCTTCCCTGCCCTGTCACCCTGATGCCTTCCTGCACAAGTGAGCAGTTTAACCATTTCCCTGCCACCTCATCTTTGAAAACATCTCATAAAAGCGCATCAGAGGAAACAGCCTTTTCATTCTACCTATTATTAGTTCCCGGAACAGAGGCTTGAAATATGCAGTCGCCCTGGAGGTGATGAGCAGACACGAGTGGCAGAGCTACCATTTAACCCATTTCTGGAAACGATTGTTTATATCAAATTCAGGGGCCACCAACTCCCACCAACATGACCACGTGCCACTGTGTCAGTAGCATCCCTTCCGTCTTGGGCATCATTCCAGGCCAATGGACAGAAACTCTGGTCAGAGGGCATCTGTGATGAAGCACATGTAATAATGAGTGGGGCTACGTGATGACTGACATAGTTAAAGGAGTTTATAAGGATTATCTCATCCATCTGACCAGCATCGCAGGAAGGAAGGAAAAAAAGGGGAGGGGGAGCTCTTAGATGAACCAGCCACCTAAACTGTCAGTGAAGGAATGAAAATGAACTCAGAAGCCCTTTCTCTGGCCCCTTGGCCAAACCAAATCAGACAGACACAGGATTTTTTTTTTTTTAAGAGGATGATTCTCAACTCAGGCAGTCTGATAGTCTGACAGTTAAATGATTTCAAGAGATGGACTGCACTTGATCCCTCTAAACTGACAAGGGTACCAAACCACAAATCGCTTCCCTGCCTTCCACAAACTTCATAAATAACAGAGACGCTCACTTGAATAGTTAGAAGAAAAAACTGTCAGCCAAGTAGTTTAAGGCGGCTTAGGTGTGGCTGGAAGCATTCTGTGTATTTTCTGTAAAGCCAAACATGTAGACAGTCAAAAATACTACTTTAATGAGCTTATAAATTTAGAGTGACGCTTCACAGCTACAGCGAGGTCTGGGGTTCAACTATTTTGTCTTTGAAATCAAAGCGGCTGCCATGAGACATTCACCCCATTGCTTTGTCCAGGGTGGCGCGGGCTTCTTCCTGGCAGCTTGTTCTTGGACCCAGGTAACTGACCCAGACAGTTCTACCTCCAGCATTTTGTGCAGGGAAAACTAACTCTTGGTATTGGGAGATGTTTTCTGACTTCTTAGCTCTTTCCTTCCTTCCCCCTTCATCTGCTCCCAGCTTCCCAGAATGCCTCTCAGCCAATGCTGTTACCCTCAACAAACTTGAATGCTTCTCAGAAGAGATGGGCACTTGTCCTGGTCAATCCTACAAGTTCACAAGTTTCTCTAATGCTCAAGTTCAAAGCACTCTAATCTCAGTAATCATGGTTTGTTAAATGTGTTTCTAGCTTTTCCTATCTACAATATTTCTAAACAATTTAAGTGAGCTTAAAAGAGATTTACATAATGTGCCACAATTTGGCAAATGAATGTTGTACATAGTGTCTTGCTGACAGGGTAAGTCTGGTGCAGGAACACCCTGTCAGCAGCGCTGTCCCATACGCGGCTGCTGTGATTCCGACATGGCCTCCAGGGCCCCACAAGGCACCAAGGGGAAGGGCGAGGTAATGCATCTGCGACTTCCTTAGACCATGGCTGGATCTAAAGGTGCACACCTGTTCTTCCCAGTCCGTTGGCTTTTCAGAACCAATATTTGGATGCCACTTCCATATTTTCCTTTATTCCCGATCCGTGCCAGCCTGGAGACCAAGACAGAACGAGTCTTCAGATGAACACTTGGCCATCAGTTTTTCCAGAGCCCCAGGACAGTGTTGCTAATATTCATGGTTATGTGTGACCTTGCTGTCTCTCTCCACAGAACTATCTGTTAATTAAACAGACAGACAACCTTACAATTAGGTCAACTCCCTATACTCTGACTTAAGCCCTGGGTTCCTTTCTCTCCAGGATTAGAGTACTCAGAGGGAATGTCTCAATGGCCAATATGCAGAATGTTCTCCTTATGCCCCTAGAGGACTCCTCAGTCAACAGCCACCCCCTGAATATCCCAGGACTTCTGGCACCTGAGCCTCTTACGGGATCTTCTGTTTTTCTGTCTCTATTGTTCTCACTGGTTTTTCTATGCTGTTGAGGATAGAATCTAGACAAAGAGAAGCCTCAACCTATGTGTGCTGGTTATGTGGCTCTGGGAAAATCATCATGACATGCCAAGCATTCATGGTGCAAAAGTTCCCAGTCCCTTAGCCAAGTGCTATGACACACATTTGTAATCCCAGCAACTGGGGAGGCTGAGGCAGGAGGATCGCAAATTCAAAGCCAGCCTTAGCAGCTTATCAAGGCCCTAAGCAACTTATTGAGACCTGCCTCAAAATAAAAAATAAAAAGGGTTGGGAATGTTGCTCAGTGGTTCAGTCCAAACTATAATAATAATAATAATAATAATAATAAAAGTTTCCAATCCTACTCTCCTATCCCCAAACCAGCTGAGATACAGACAAGCCCTTGGCCAGGGTAACTTAGCTCCATTAGATAGGCATCTAGAATCCGTGCTATCTCCCTCCCAACTGAATGGGTGCCCAACTGTCACCTCCCATGGCTCCTTGAGACATCACTAAGTACAGCCTAGGGGTGACAGCTTCCTTCAGGGAGCCTACCATCACCTGAGAGCGCCACTTCAATCTCCCACCCTTGCAGGTGCATAGGAAAGACTCAGGAAAGAGGTGTCCTGCCATGTGGCAGCCCAGAGCCAAATGGGAAGAGTGGCCTCAGGAAGTGGGCAAGGTCTGAGAAACAGAGGAACTGCCCGAGATGCCAGCACAGGGCTGAGTTGGAAGGCTGGGCGAGAAACTGTATGACAACACAGATATGCATTCTCAGCAGTGATCAAACTCCCACTAGCTTGGCAATCTTCCTTCCTCTTCCTCCTCCTCCTCCTCCTCTTCTCTTCGTCTCTCATCTCTGCAGTACCTGTTTTCCTCTGGGCACATGAAAATTTTGCTTTCTCTCTTCTTCCATCCAATTCCGAGGTGAGAGAAGTGAGGAGCAGAGTTCTCTACTCTGCCAGCTCAGATCATGAATGGATGAATTGTTCTGCTCAGACACACCAAATACAACCGATAGATGTGTTGATGGGACATTCACAGAGTGGACAGGAAGCACAACAGTGTCAAGCTGTGAAAGACACACGCCCTGCGCCTCTGAGCTTTTGTGGGATTAACAGGCCAGCATGGATATATCTGGCTTTTTGCATCTGCCTTTATAAATGTCTGCACGAGGTCAGATTTTTCTAAATGGAAGGCTCATCTCCTGGCTGCTAAGCCTTGTGCTCACTGACTATGAGCTCTGCCTCTGATCTACACCTCCAGCCCCAAAGACTCATGTCTTTCCTACTGGGTAATCAGACCCTTGATTTTCATATTATAAGACTGATTTTCCACGGATATCTCTGGTTTTTCTGTCCTCCATCCTACTAAATGCTCCAGAAGAGCTCCATATTTAAGTAAGCCAAGTATGAATCTACAGTAAAGTGGAGACCATTTTTATAAGTAAGTCTTCAATGTGTTTGCTTCAGTGGAGACTGGTATTTCTTTTCTAGAATGATCTCCACCATACTTCCCATTTTCTTCTCATCTTCGATTTTTTTTTTAATTGCCAAATAAGGAGTTTGCCACCTAAACCACAAAATGGGAGATAATCAATTTCTGCCCTTGATACATCAAGAATCCTTTGGGGTTTTACAAATACAAGTAATCATTATCAAAGGATTTGAGTTATGAAGGAAGAAGGGGAAGTAGAACTATTTCAAGGAGCACAGGGATCTCTGGACCCAGCTCTGCCACTGCTGCCTGGGTCAGGCAATTCTTAAGGAAGAGTGTGTTTAAGAAAACACACTCTTAAGAAATTATATTTTCAGAAATGAGAATTGGTGAGGGTCTTGATATGCCATCAGACAAAGGGCTGTGTTTTCTGTCCCAGAAATGCATATTGTCATGGAAAATAGAGGCTATACAGGTGCCCACAGGACAGCTCTGATAAGAGGCCATTCTCTGCCATATGCAGCTCAGCAATTTCCCAGGGGCCTCCAGGTCCCCCATTCTCTCCTCTGGTTTGCACTCCCTAGACACCTGAGCTTATTAAATTGATTAAAGCAGCTGTTCAAACAAATGTCCAAACTGATCTATCTGGTTACAATTTCCATTTTCCCCAAATCAGCCTCTTTTTTTAAAAAAAGAAGTAGGTTAGCAGTAAATGAACATAACTTCACCCACTATTGCCCTGCACTAAACCGGACCTTTTCAGAAAATTAAAAAGTAATTATTCCAAAAGTAGGTTTTATGGTTAAAATGAAACCACAGTCAAAAGCTATTAGAACCTGGACTTTGGGCAAACGCCAAAGAGGGCAGTGCTGGGCATCTTCTTGAGGGGGAGGGAAGGGACTAACCAAAGAAATCTTAAATGAGCATATAAAAAAGTAAGTAAAATGCTGAAACCTGTTCCGCCACCCCACTCCAGTTAGAAGGCACTTTTAACAGCATTAGGAAAGCGAAACCAGTTGTGGGTGGGGTGCAAAGGCTGCCAGGTCATCCGCCTGAAGAAACTCCAGGCTGCGCCTACATGAGCGACGTGCGGCCTCCAGGACCGCGGGCAGGGTGCGTGGCAAGCCGCGGGCCTGGGAGGGGCAGACCGGGTGTCGGTGGTCACTGGCTCACAGCTGCGGGTGACTCGGGTAGCTGCTCTGACCTGTTATCCTACAATTTGATTAAAGAACAAGCGTTTAAGAAAACACAAGCACGCACTAGCATAGAGAAGCCCGCAGGCGCTGGGCTCCTGTACCCGGACTCCCGGAGTCGGGCCGTCGGGGCGGCGCCCTCTGCTGGGGCGCTGACGGTCTCCTGCCCCCGCCCGGTGCGCGGCTGCCCTCTGTTGGACAAAAGGCTTTCAGCCCCACCAGGCCGTCGTTGGTTAAAGCGACACGCTAGCTACAACCCCTAGGTGGCATTAGAAAGGCACAGCCGGCTGAACCTCTGTTTCCACGTCTGTAAAAGGGGCGCGACGGTCATCCTTGCTCACGTCAAAGGGTCGTTCTCAGGAGCAAATGAATGAGGCCCTGCTGTTTTTACCGGTACCACGCCTGCTTCTGCCCAAGCAAAATCCATTTCACTTCCCCGAGGAGATCTTTCACCCCAGTGTCTCTTGCCGTGGGAACACAATTATGTGGCAGCTTTTTTTCTAGCAGCTCTAATAACTTCACTTTTTTTTTTTTTTAACTTTTTGCAGTGCTGGGGACCCAATGCAGGACCTCACACATTTCTAGCCCACACAAAATTTTTAACACAGTATTTACAGCGTTTTTCCCCTTATAAACATGTATCATAATTAAATTTCCTGTCAATTATCTGTTCAGTATCTAAACCCCTGAATTCCCCGGGTCTGTCTAGCATTATGCCTACTGTGTACTAGATGCTTGACAAATACCTTTTTTTTTTTTTTTTTTTTTTTTTGGTGGCAGTTTTGGGGATGGAACCTAGGGCCTTGGCATGCTAGGCAAGCACACTACCCCTGAACCACACCCCAGCCCTTGATAAATACCTGTTGAATAAGGACAAGGAGGAACCATAGGAACTAGTGCAGGTCAGACAGAAATGGAAAGAACAAAGCAGAAATGGGGGAAATCCTATTTCAGGAGTGACAACATAAATTAATACTGAAAAATATGGGGGCAATGGCAGAATGCCTGGTTAGCATGCTCTGAGTCCTGGGTTCCAACCCAGCACCACAAAGTAAGTAAATAAATAAATAAGAAAAATGAATAAAAAGAGCATGGATGATGGTAAAGTTTTGAACTAGAGAGGTGGTGGCTGGGCAACATTATAAATGGAACAAATGCCACTGATTGTAACATATAACAATGTTAATGTTAGGTGAAATTCACCTTGATAATAAGAAAACAAAGGGGGCAGAACTGCAATATAATAATTATAGTTAATAATACTTGATGATTTAGCCACTTTACAAATACTTGATGGAGACAACATAAACAGAATATTCCTATACAGTGTTTGATGTTTATACAAATGTTTTCACATAAATGATTCCACTGGTTCCTCCCAACAAGCCCACCACAGGCAGACAAGGCCCAGCCAGGACACAGTCAGTGAGAAGCTGCCACTCACCAGGCCACTAACACACCTGGCTGGGAAGCTACGCCCTCCTGCTGCCCTGCCTGGAAAGGACTCCTCCAGACAGCTCCCTGGCAGCACCTGGCCTCCTTCCCACTCTGCTTCAAGTCTCCCCATCAGAAAAGCCTAAGAGCAGCCCACCTCTCCATTATTGTGCTCTCTCTCTTACCCTGCTTGATTTTTCTTCAAATATCTTTCATTCTTTTCTTTTATTTTTATTTTTAGGTTTTAGTCGCCAATGGATCTTTATTTATCTGTGGTGCTGAGGACTGAACCCAGGGCCTCCCACCTGCCAGGCAAGTGCTCTGCCACTGAGCCACCGCCCCAGCCCCTCTTTTCTTTTTCTTTCTTTCTTTTTTTTTTTTTTGGTCTGGTATTGGGGATGGGGTCTTGCTAAGTTGCTTGGGCCTCACTAAATTGCTGAGGCCAGCCTCAAATATGATTCTCCTGCCTCAGCCTCCTGAGTCACTGGGATTACAAATTTTTCTTCAAATTTCTTAGAACATATTACTCATTCATCATTTTTCTTTCTATAACAATGTAAGCTCCAAGAGAACAGGGCCATTCATCCGTTTTGTTCTCTGTCATAATAATCCTGACTCCTGGAATGGTATCTGACAAATATAATAGGTACTTAATAAATTTGTGTTAAATGAATGAATAAGTACTAGAACTTTGCTATGAACTTGGCCAAATCTTTTGAGGAACCTAGGTTTTTTTGCAACACAACAAAATAAAATTATAATGTGACTGAGATAAAATGCCAGCTGTTAGGGAACTATATCCAAGTTCAGGATCAGAGCTTGCCTGGGTTCCTCTCATCCCCAGCTTCTTGTTTTGGGCATCTGTCAAGAAACAATCTGAGAACAGAAGAATTGGCCACAGCCCATGTCTAGGTCCCACCCTAGGCCTGCTCTTGGCAGGGAAGGGTGTCTCTGAGGAGGAAGGAGAAGGTGCCGGGCAGCGGTCAGAGTCCAGGGAGCAGCAGAGCGTGACCTTACAAGATCCATGTAATCTGAGTAGAAATTACACCCAGGACCAAATTGATGTGCAACAGGAACTTTTTGATTAACTCTCGTTCCCAGGGGAAAGCTTGCCTCTAACAAGTTGAGGCAGTGTGGTGTGACAGAGCAGTGACCCTTGCAAAACAATGAGACTCTGAGACCCAGTGGCAACCCCAGAATTGTGCCCAGTGGCCTTGGAAAACCTCATGGCCAGCATCAACATTCACTTTCCTCCAGTGCCTGGATCAGGCAGCCAGGCACGAGGGAAGGTTGTCAGGCGGAGTGCAAAGAGCAGACTAGGAGTCAAACCTGGGCAGCTCTAGTGTCGGTGGACTTCTTGCATCTGATGGCAGTTTACAGATTGCAGATTGGTCATTTGTCCAAACTGACCACAGCCATGGGATATCTTAAAATAATTTATATCTTAAAATAATTATATGTTATATCTTAAAATAATTATTGACAAAACATTTTTGACAAATGCCTGTTTGCCAGTCCAAGCCTTACATTTTAACTTAATGGTACAGAAACATGTTTTCAACCTTTAATAAATCATAAAACTTTCTAAAGGAAATATTTCCTGGACTTTCTCTTTCTTTCTCCCTCTTTCCTCTCTCTCTGTCTGTCTCTTCTAATGCCATCTGGTTTCAAATCCTGTTACTATTTTTCTTAGTTTAAAATATTTATTTTAATGCCTAGGTGCAGTGCATGTAAAGGAAGAAGAACTGTTAGAACAGTTCTTCTGGAACTGAGCACCTATAAGAAATTCTAAGCTATGTAAGCTGTGGCCCCCCGACCCCATATATACAAGCACTGTCCCATGTGGGCACGCATACATACACACACACACATCCCCCTCAAAACTTCCTTATAACACATCCAAAGTACATAGCTGAAAATCCAAGCAAATGATTCCTTACAAATTAAACAAAAACATCACAGCATACTTTGCATACTAATAATAGGCCATGACTTTTGCCATTTTCTGAGCGCTATTTGTTGGCATTTTAACCTGTGCTGGTTTCAGGAACTACAACCATTCACCTTTGTCCTGCAGGAACCACATTTAACCCTCCTCCAGCCCTGGGCACTCAAGCATGGGTGGGTATTGAATTTTTCTCAATTCCCACAGCATGACGGTAAAAAGCAAACAAAGTAAAACCGTGGTTGTTTTTGCCTTATATTCCCTAAAACTTGGAAAGGGCATTTGGCCATCTATAAAGACCAGGGCTTGACAGGGATTAAAGGACAGCCTGGCATCTAATCCCAGCTGAGCAGCACACATTGTGGTGGAGCCCACCTGTGGGCCTGTGGAGGTGGGCAGAGGCCCCAGATAGGCTGGTGGGTTTCAGGCAGATGAGGGAGCACAGGTCCCATCTGAAGGATGTGGACAGACAGCTCTGTCTGGAGGCTGCATGGTGCCAGTGTATTTAGATCTCCTCACTTTCCAGGAAAAGCCAGAAACTGAGTTGTTAATGTGAATCTCCACATTTTTAAAAGTTAGAAATTAGTTCTAAAAGTGGTATTAAAATACTGTTTGAGTTGAGTGCAGTGGTACATTCCTGTAATCCAGCTCAGGAGGCTGAGGCAGGAGGATCACAAATTCAAGGCCAGTCTCAGCAACTTAGCAAGGCCTTATCTTGAAATTAAAATTAAAAAAAAGGAATTAGGATGTAACTCAGTGGAAAAGTCCCCTGGGTTCAGTCTCTGGTACCAAAAATAAATAAATAAATATTTTTAAAAATATGAGCCAAACACAATATATCTATGGCCTGATATGGCACACAGGAGCCTGACTGTGCACTCTTTGGAATAGTAAGTGGTTCTAGCAGGTTTCAGGCCTCAATCCACCACTCATTAACTGGTTTCTGGGTAGGTGCTTCACTTCCCAACCACTTAGAATTGGTGATCCAGGATGATGGAGAAGCTAGGGCGTTGATTTCCTCCAGTTCAGATCCTAACTCCACCACTTACTACCACCATATACTAGCTGGTCATTGGGATGGACTACCCTGGGCTCCAACTCCCCCACCCCCATAAAATGCAGACAAGCTGGGCACAGTGGCGCAAGGCCTGTAGGCCCAGTGGCTCAGGAGGCTGAGGCAGGAGGATTGAAAATTCAAAGCCACCCTCAGCAAAGCAAGGCACTAAGCAACTCAGTGAGATCCTGTCTCTAAATAAAATACAAAATAGGGCTGGGGATGTGGCTCAGTGGCTGAGTGCTCCTGAGTTCAATCCCCAGTACCCCCACACAAAAAAATTGCTGACAACAATGCAATCCCTCCCACAGGGCTGATGTGGGATTAAATGAGGTGATGCACACAAGTGCCTTCTGTGGAGGAAGCACCTGGTAGTCATGGCAGCCACTGCTGTCATGAGCTTGGCGTCCCTTTCTCCATCTGTCCACAGCCAGTCAGCCAGTCCTGCTAAATAAGACTTCTGAAACTCTCAAATCTATCCCAGGCATGACCTCACCCTCACTCTCTTCATCCTGAACTATCACAATCATCTAATGGTCATGCATCCTGCTTTCCTGAGCAGCCTCGGGAAATCAGCTGCTCCCATGTGATTCCCTCTCCCAGCTTACGCTGGCATTCATTCTCCCTGTCACCTGCAGAACAAAGTCTACTTCTCTAATCAAGGCTCTCCCCAGGCTCATATCCTACCAGTATCTATAACATTTTTATGCCCCAGCCACACCCTACCCTATCCTTGCCTTTCCTGAAAGCCATGCTGTTGACTGTCATCAAATCTCAGCAATAATATTCTTTCTGCTTACCTTGTTTGTCCTCCATGTCAACTTTTGACCACATCTCACCCTTCTAAATCCAGACCAAAACAGTGATTTCCACCATGAAGGCTTCTCTGATTGTCCCCCTAACCAGCCCCTGCGGTAGAGCCCTCACTCCCCTGCATCTCTCCACACCTAGTGCATAGTGCCCTTTCGCCCATCTCAAAATGCCCTGTAGTCCACTTGCTGACATCTGCCAAACACGAGGTAGGGGCTGGGGATATAGCTCAGTTGGTAGAGTGCTTGTCTCACATGCACAAAGCCCTGGGTTCAATCCTCAGCACCAGGAAAAAAAAATAGGAGAACAAGGACAAGAACCTGGCCTTTCTTTCTTTTTTTTTTGTACCAGGGATTAAACCCAGGGGTGCTTAACCACTGAGCCACATATCTAGTCCTTTTTTATATTTTATTTAGAGACAGGGTCTTGCTGAGGTACTTAGGGCCTCACTAAACTGCTGAGGCTGGCTTTGAACTCATGATCCTCTTGCCTCAGCCCTCCAATTTGCTGAGACATTACAGGTGTGTGACAGTGAACCCAGCTGCCTTACACATTTTTTAAAAAAATTTCTAGCTGGCACACAGTTAAGTTCTTGGTGTTTGCTAAATAAATTAATAAAGGCATTGTAACAAGGTCAAAGATAACATCACTTTTAATATATCCTGTTGCAAGAAATTGGGATCTTTGGGAATATACTTGCCACAAAGAATAGGAGGGGCTGAGGTTGTGGCTCAGTGGTAGAGCACTCGCCTAGTGTGTGTAAGGCCCTGGGTTTGATCCTTAGCACCACATAAAAATAAATAAAATAGGACTGGGGATGTGGCTCAAGCGGTAGCGCGCTCGCCTGGCATGCGTGTGGCCCAGGGTTCGATCTTCAGCACCACATATAAACAAAGATGTTGTGTCCGCCGAAAACTAAAAAATAAATAAATAAATATATATTAAAAAAATAAAGGTATTGTGTCCAACTACAACTAAAATAAATAAATAAATATTTTAAAGAAAGAAAGAATACAAAAAAAAAAAAAAGGCCCATAAAAATCACTTAAAAGAGCAGGTGCTGCAATACTCGCCTGTAATCCCAGCAAGAACTCTGGAGGCTAAGGCAGGGGATCAAAAGTTCAAGGCCATCCTGGGCAGTTTAGTGAGATTCTGTCTCAAAACAAAAACAAAAATAAAAAAGGGCTGGGGATATAGCTCAGTGGTAAAATGCCCCTGGGTTCTATACCCAGTACTCCCCAACACCCAGCCAAAGAAATCAATTGAAAGCCCTCAACTTGCCAAGCATAGTGGCACATGCCTGTAATCCCAGTGGCTCAGGAGGTTAAGACAGGAGGGTTGAAAATTCAAAGCCCACCTCAGCAAAGGCAAGGCGCTAAACAACTCAGTGAGACCCTGTCTCTAAATAAAATACAAAATAGGGCTGAGGATGTGGCTCAGTGATTGAGTACCCCTGAGTTCAATCCCTAGCACCAAAACAAAAAAAAAAAAAAGCCTTAAGTTCCCTGGAATGTGTGCATTTTGGTTCATTTTAGCATAAAAAGATGTTATATTTAAAACTCTAACTACCTAGATAGTTGAAAATATGCACTTACAGGTGGCTGGCATTTGTCACAGAGCCTTGACATTCACTTGTCTTTCTGTGGCCTCCATGGAATGCATGATTTCCCAGGTGAAAATGTCATTCAGACAAAGAACAGAAATCTGATGATTTGGGTCATAATTTATACAACGTGCCAGTCTGAGAGGTTTTCACACACGGGGAACTGCCTGAACCTTGCCCTTGTGTCCATGCAAGCCTCTTATGAGAGAGAATAATTCCTCAGCTGAAGAGTCAAGAAAGGAGGCTGGAAGCCATCCTCTCTGGGAGGCACAGACCTGGGGAAGAAAATAAACATAATTGTTTTAGAATTTGTATTCTTAAAAACTTGCCACAAAGCATTCACCAAATGAATGGAAGGTTGTGACTCAACCTCATCTCCCCCTCCTCCCCCAAGCAGCACAGCAGAGCTTGCTTTGGCAGCCTGGGAAACTGATTTCTGGGGTTGGTCTAGAAGGAATGGGGGCAGCAGTTCAACAGAGAGCTTTTCGGGTGCTCTGGGGTGAGGCTCTCTGGGATGGCCTGGCTCTTGCAGTTTCTAGTTGGTGCGCTTGATAGATAATGGTTCTTTTTTTCTTAATATTTATTTTTTAGTTGTAGTTGGACATAATACCTTTATTTTATATATTTATTTTTTATGGAGTGCTAAGGCTCAAACCCAGGGCCTCACACATGCTAGGCAAGCGCTCTACCAATGAGCCAGAACCCCAGCCCCAGACTAATGGTTCTTACTGCAAAAAGCTGTAGGAAAGATTAAATGATAAAGAACAGGTAAAGTGTTCTATCATGGTACCTATTAAATACTCTGATTATGACAAGAGTTTAGGAAATATTAGCTTTTATTATCATTCATCAAAAAGATCCTGGGCTGGGGTCGTGGCTCAGTGGTAGAGCGCTTGCCTAGCAAGTGTGAGGCACTGGGTTCGATCCTCAGCACCACATATAAATAAAAAATAAAATAAAGATATTTTGTCCATCTACTAAAAAAAAAAATTTTTTTAATTCTGCTACTAGGCTTGAGCTATATGGAGTTTATCTTTACAACTTCATATATTCTTAGTATCTCTATTGTCCATCTATGGGAACTGAAGAAGGAGAAAGCATTCAACTTCTCACCAAGGAAAAGGCAGAAAGAGTGGAGATAGAAAAAAAGAGGCCACATCCACATAAAGGCCAGCCCTGCAACTGGTTCCGGCATAAAAATAGATCTGGACTCCAGTGGCTGCACTGGAAGGAAGGAAACAAAGAGCGCCTTCAGTCTGCCACATAGTAGAGAGCAAATCCTGGGCCTGGACAAACCTCAAGTTCAAGTGTGGAATAAAGACATTTTCAGACTTTGAGGCCTTTGAAAACAAGAGGCATTCTCAGAAACAGGGTAAATTATTACAGTGATTTTTTTTCAATAGATGTTAAATGATACTAAGACTACTAAAGCCACTGAATGTGAAGGATTCATTCATTCCACAAATACATCCTGAGTGCCTACTATGTGCTGTTCATTCAGCAGGCCAGAACAGGTCCCCACAGACACTTGCTGCTGCTCCATGGAATTTACTTTATAGTAACAAACAACTACAGGAGGAAACTGAATCAAAGAGGAAAGTGACAGAGAAAGAAAAATGAGGCTCCTGAACTCCAACTTTCAGTTGAAAAACTACAGGAATTGCAGCAGGTAGAAGATGGAACCACCTGCCATCCTCAGAACCCACTCAGATAAATCCAGAAGGTGGAACTGGCCTGGGCTGGGCATGAGGCTGCGTGCCTGTAACCCCAGCGTTTCAGGAGGCTGAGACAGGAAGATCTCAAGTTCAAGGTCAGCCTGGGCAACCTAGGGAGACCCTATACAATTTTTTTTTAAAGGGAGGGGACCTGGATGGTATAGTTCAGTGGTAGAGCATTTACCTTGTTACATACAAGCCCTGGACATACTCAATCCCTGGAACCAAAGAGAGAGAGAAAAAAAATGCCTGGGTTCCTGAAAAAAGTCAAACTGTTAAAAACAAGACAAGAGGTAGACTTGTGTAGATTAAAAGAGTTAACAGGAGCTGAGGGTACCTCCATGGTGGAGTGTGTTTAGCATATATGCAAGGCCCTGGGTTCCATCCCAGCTCCTAAATAAATAAATGTTAACAATCTCATCCAACTAGTAAACCCTTGAGTATATCCTGAGCCAACAAAAGCAATTTTTTGTTTGTGGTACTGGGGATTGAGCCCAGGGGTACTTTACCATTGAGCCACATCCCCAACCATTTTTATTTTTTATTTTGAGACAGGGTATCACTAGGTTGCTGAGGCTGGTCTCAAACTTGTGATTCTCCTGCATCAGCCTCCTGAGCCACTGGGATTATAGGCATGTGTCATTGCTCCCAGCTTAATTGTTTTAATCTTTTTATTTTTCCATCTAAATGAAAACATTCAAAAGGTGGTATGCCTGTAGTTCCAGCTATTGGGGAGACTGAGGTAGAAGATTTCTCAAGTGTGGGTATTGGAGGCCAGATTGGGCTACAAAGTGAGACCCAGTCTCAAAAAACAATAACAACCAGGCATGGTTCCTCACACCTGTTATCTCAGCAGATCAGGAGGTTGAGGCAGAAGGATCACAAGTTCAAAGCCAGCCTCAGCAATTTAGTGAGGCACTACATAACTTAATGAGACCCTGACACAATAGTACAGTGACTTGTTTACTATGTTAACTATTCTCACATAGGAAAAATCATTAAGAGGAAAAGCAAGGTTCTGCAATGTGGCAGACTGAATACATTCATGTATTTATCTCTAAACCCCAGTTAGATGAAAATAAAGAAATAAAAATGAGGCTGGGGTTGTGGCTCAGCGGTAGAGCACTCGCCTCGCACGTGCGAGACCCTGGGTTTGATCCTTAGCACCACATAAAAATAAATAAACAAACTAAAGGTATTGTGTCCAACTACAACTAAAAACTAAATATTAAAAAAAAAGAAAGAAAAATGTTATAAACCCACAAAACAATGAGGTGGATTAGAGATGTCAACCAGCTTTGGAAGATGGAATGGAACTAATAGCCCAGTAGAAGACTCCAATGCCTAAAGAGAGCCTGGGGATATGGCTTAGTTGGTAGAGTGCTTGCCTTGCATGCACAAGACTCTGGGTTCAATCCCCAGCAACACACACACACACACACACACACACACACACACTCAAATGCCTAAAGAGGAGAATGTATGCAAAAAATATAACAGTCATCTTTCACCAATGTTCAGGACCTGGAGAGACCAGACACCTCTGATAGAACAAGGACATGGAGCTGGAAGCAGGAAAACTGTTTAGAAGTCTGTACATAAAGCAATTAAATGTGGGCGCAGTGGTACATGCCTGTAATCCCAGCATCTCGGGAGGCTGAGGCAGGAGGATCAAAAGTTCAAGGCCAGCCTCAGCAATTAAGTGAGATCCTGTCTCAAAATAAAAAATAAAAAGGGATGGGGATATGGCTCAGTGATTAAGTGACCTGGATTCAATTCCCAGTACCAAAAAAACAATTAAATTCACAAATCCCCTCCCCAACTTTTTTTTACCATTGAGCTGAAAACATAAAAACTGCGATAAAATGTATATATCTTACTACATCTACATCTACAGCCCTATACCCCCTTCCCTATTGCTACAATCTCAACATTGTGGCCCCATAAGTATTCCCCCATGCAGGTAACTGGAAAATTCTCTGGAGAAACCAAATAGTCCCTACAATATGATCTACACATTCTGACACTTGGGGGTACCCAGAAAAAAATTCTGCTTGTCCCAGTCACCCACAATAGGGTGAAGCCCATCAATCGACATGCCCCATCTATGTGAATAGTTTCCAATTAGCTCTGCTTAATGTCTCAGTATCAAATATGAAAAGCAAGCTGTTGAAGAAAATCTCCAACAGCATACATACACTTCAAAAGAAAAAAAAGGGGAGGCAAAATCAGGGGAAACAGTGTGAAAAACAGAAAAAAAAACAGAAAAAATATAGTTCATGTAGTGAAACCTAACAGACTCTATCAATTCATTTTTTTCTCCCTTCCTCTCCCTAAGAGAGCTAAGAGAATATGTACACAAAACAAGAGGACAATGCTATACACACACACACACTCTCTCTCTCTCACACACACAATAGAAACAGTGACAACAATTTAAAATTTAAACATTAAAATTCAAAAACTCATGGGGCTGGGGTTGTGGCTCAGAGGTAGAGCACTCGCCTACCATGCATGAGGTACTGGGTTCGTTCCTCAGCACCACATAAAAATGAAATAAAGATATTGTGTCCACCTATAACTAAAAAATAAATATTAAAAAAAATAAAATTCAAAAATTCAATAGAAAGGGTAAGGTTAATGAGCTTGACCAAAGAGTAGAACAAAAAGAAAGATAAAAGGATAAGATGCATAATTCAAGTTCCAACATCAACAGAAAATGGGATGTGGGAGGGCCGTCGCGCTGAGTGACCAGCATTTCTTCTCGTGATCAGTGGAGGCTCTGTGGGTCATTTTCATAGTGATCTGGCCACATTCATAGTGGCCCCAGACACTGCCCCCCGATCCTCGAAATAGCAGAATGTGTCTTCATGCATAGGCGTGCCTTCCTGCAACCCCAGGGGTGTCCCTTTGTGATATTACTCCCTTGCCCTGTTTGGGATAGAATGTTCCATGGAAATACCCTTTGTGTGTCCCCTTCTCTTGTTCTGCCTTTGGGTGTGGCCTTCCTAGATGTCAGTCAACCTGCTGACAGCAGACATCATGAAGTTAGACTCAGCCCCCTGAAACCTGACCCCTGGCCTCATTTGAATAGCTTCTTCTCAATAAAAGGGTCAGCATGTGTTGGCTCTCTCTCTCTCTCTCTCTTTCTGTGGACCCTTAAGGTCAGAGGAGCCGTCACAGGACCCCTAAAGAAAAAGGTATCTCTGTCTCTTGTGTGGTTATTTCATGCAGCCCAGTTCCCCTGGAGTGATCCTGAGTGTTTTAGTGTCGAGGAACGCAGCAGGGATGAGTATATAGGTTTAGCCATGAAGTGACAGAAAACAGGTAATTTTTTTTTTTAAAGAGAGAGTGAGAGAGGGAGGGAGAGAGAGAGAGAGAGAGAGAATTTTTAATATTTATTTTTTAGTTATCGGCAGACACACATCTTTGTTTGTATGTGGTGCTGAGGATCGAACCCGGGCCGCACGCATGCCAGGCGAGCGCGCTACCGCTTGAGCCACATTCCCAGCCCTGAAAACAGGTAATTTTCATGGGAAAGAAAAATATATCCTTACAGTCAAAATAAAAGAACACCCAGATGCAATGCCACATGCCTGTAATCCCAGTGACTCAGGAGGCTGTCAGAAGGATCTCAAGGCCAAGGCTCAAGGCCAGCCTCAGCAAATTAGCAAGGCCCTCAACAACTTAGCAAGACTCTGTCTTAAAATTTAAAAAAAAAATTTTTTTTAAAGACCTAAGGATGTAGATCAGTGGTAATGCACCCCTAGTTTCAACCCCCAGTACCTTAAAAAAAAGAACAGCAACATCTTAAACATCTTGAACAACATCTTGAATGGCAACATTTGGAGTTAGAAGATAGTGTTAGAAGTTAAAATTCTATGGGAAAAATATTCCTAACCTAGAATCTATACCTAGCTAAACTATTAATCAAATATGAGAAAAGAATAATACTTTCAGACAGATTCAGTTATCACAAAGTTTACCTCCCATGGTCCCTTTTTTGGAAGCCATTAGATGATGCAGTTGACTAAGAATAAGGGAGTAAAATAAGCATTTTAATTTAAACATTTTGAAGGATGGAAGGAAGAAGGAAGGAAGGAAAGAAAGGAGGGGGGCAGGGAGAGATGAGAGAGAAAGGAAGAAGAGGAGGAAGAAGAGGAGAGAGGGGGAAACAAGGACCATTGATTTTCTGTTAGATTAGACTACATGAACAAAAATATGGCAAGGGGTTTAATGATCTTCTGGAGTCTTTGGGACAAATTACCCAAGAGTATGCAGAAAATATAATCAATAACACCAGCTATTATATGTTTGTGTTATGATACTTGTGTTAGGATAAAGTTTCTACTCAGAAATTTGGCAGACTTTTAAAAGTACACAGAGGATAAAAATGGTAAGTGTTTCTTTCATCCTATTTCTGCTTTTAGCCACCTCTTACATTCTTGCCCAAGAGACAAACAATCCAACAGACCAAGTTAAGACTTGGACTTAACATGGAAGTCTTCACATTAGACACTCAGGGGACCTTCTCTCCTCCTTGGGATAAGAGTAGAGAGTGTATAACATAAAAAGAAGACCCTTAATGAGATACAGGGGAGCTGTGGAAAACCTCATGTGATTAGATAAATAATTAAAAGTCAAGATCAATGGGCTAGGGTTATGGCTCAGTGGTAGAGCGCTTGCCTAGCGTGTGTGAGGCACTGGGTTCGATTCTCAGCACTGCATATAAATAAAGAAAAATAATAAAGGTCCGTTGACAACTAAAAAAATATTTTTAAAAAAAATCAAAGATAGGGGCTGGGGTTTTAGCTCAACGGTAGAGTGCTTGCCTAGCACGTGTGAGGCTCTGGGTTCGATCCTCAGCACTACATAAAAATAAATAAAGGTATTGTGTCCAATTACAACTAAAAAATAAATATTAAAAAAGAAGTCAAAAGGCTGGGGATGTGGCTTAAGCGGTAATGCACTCGCCTGGCATGCGCGGGGAGCTGGGTTCAATCCTCAACACCACATAAAAATAAAAAATCAAAAGATATTGGGGGCTGGGGATGTGGCTCAAGCGGTAGCGCGCTCGCCTGGCATGCATGCAGCCCGGGTTCGATCCTCTGCACCACATACAAACAAAGATGTTGTGTCCGCGAAAACTAAAAAATAAATATTAAAAAAAAAAAGATATTGTGCCCACCTAACTAAAACTAACTAACTAAATAAATAAATAAGATGTCAAAGACAGAAACAAAAAGCAGGGGACTAGGGTTATGGCTCAGCGGTAGAACGCTCGCCTAGCATGTGTGAGGCACTGGGTTCGATCCTCAGCACCACATAAAAATAAATAAATAAAATAAGTGTATTGTGTCCAACTACAATTAAAAAATATTGTTTTTGCATTTTTTAATTTGTTTTAATTAGTTACACATGACAGTACAATGATCTTGACATATCATACATTTGAATCAGATGGGATATAATTTCTCATTTTTCTGAGTGTACAGGTTGTAAAAACTAAATATTAAAAAAAACTAAATATTCTGCTGGACACAATGGCACATGAAAGAAAGAAAGAAAAAGAAAGAAAGGAAGGAAGGAAGAAAGAAAGAAAGAAAGAAAGAAAGAAAGGAAGGAAGGAAGGAAGAAAGAAAGAGCAGGTACAAATAATTGAACTAACCCCATCTCAAGCATGGGTAATTCAAATTTGGGGTGGAGGTCGGGGTACCCTGTGACATACTGGCCCTGCTAAAGTAGGTTAAACAGTGCAGCCCAGCAATTATTCTGGGTACAACTCTGGTGCTATTTAGAAGATCCATAAGGATGAATTTGATCCAGATGTGTATAGGACCCTGAAAGAGGCCTGTCACAGTAGATGGTAAAACTGGCTTCATGGGAGTGGCCAGTACAGAAATAGTGAAGGAAGTAAATTTAAAACCAACAAACATAATCATCATTATGGAATATGGCGTCTTACTTTTTGAGTTTTTTCCCCTTCATTTGCTCATCTCCTCTTCACTTGCTTTTGTAACTTTGGAGCCACTCATTCTTCAGGATCCATTTTCATTTTGCTTACTCCAGGCCTGCTGCTTCTTCCACAGCCCTCGATATCTATCCTTTATCCTGTTGTAATTCTTCTCATCAGGCCATGCCTGCATATTGTCTCCCTAATTATGTGTCAGATGAAATCCTTCTAGCCCATCCTAAAGCCACTTCTCAAAGAGCTATTTAAGAACCCCAAATCCAATTTTCTTCTATCATTACCAAATCTATTCTTTCTCCTCAGAATGTTCTTATTTTCCTCTTTACCACTATTTTTTTTTCCCTTCCACTGGTACTGGCTCTGCCTTCATGCCCAGTAGCTCTGCTCCATTCCCACATCCTTCTTTCTAGACTCTTCTTTACCCCTTCAAGATCAATAATGTCTCTAATAATGACTCTAATGTCTCCTCTTTGACTTTCAATAGTTCCCCTACCTGGATATCTCCTTCTTTAGCTGCAATCCTTCATCTGCCTCATCCACTGGGACCTTCCCCTGTAATATTTTTCTCTTCCATAGAAACGAATTCACCAGTAATATCTTTCACTTCATGAAGGCTATCCTCATCAATTTCTATTCCTTCCTCAATCCCTTCTAGTTCTTCATCTCTCATTTTTGTACTTTCAGAAGGAATTTCCATCTCCTCATCTGTAAATTCTATCCCTCTTTCATCACCAGTAATTTCTATCACTCTTTCAATGTTCTCTTCACTTCTGCTCCGTTTTTCTCCATTAGATTCCAGTTTCTCTTCACTTGACCCCGCTTTATCTCCAATGGATCTCGAATCCTCTCTATCAGTCCTTGGTTTCTCTTCACTGGACCTTAGTTTCTCTCTACTCAACCTCATCTTCTCTCCACTGGACCCCCGCTTCTCTCTCCTGTACACTGGGTTCTCTCCATTGGACCCCCGCTTCTCTCCGCTGTACACTGGCTTCTCTGCAATGGACCCCCGTTTCTCTGCAGTGGACCCCCGCTTCTCTGCAGTGGACCCCCGCTTCTCTACAGTGGACCCCCGTTTCTCTCCCCTGGACTCCCGCTTCTCTCCACTCAACTTCTGCCCCTCCTTCTGCTGCAATTGATATTCTCTGGATCTCAAGTCGTCTCCACTGGTCCCCACGTTATTCCCAGTAGACGTGGGCATCTCTTCAGACAGAGACCACCCCTTCCTAGACTCTGCGGTCATCCCTGAAGCGTTAGATTCAGCTCCAATTTTGCGTTTGACGTCTTGTTTTCCCCAAATCTCTCTTGCAGAATCCTGCAATGCATCTGCTGTACTACTGCCAGTCCCTTCCTGACTCAGGCCTGCCTTCTCTTTCAAGACGGTCTTTCCCACACTTTCTGGTCGCAAGTTCTCAGGACCAACCCTCGGGTCCCACGTTCTAGGCTTTTGCGTCTTTCTGCCCAGAAGCTCCACCCTCTTTCCAATCACGATTAGCCCGTTCCAGGGCACCCACATTTTCACTTTCTCTCGCTGCACCTGCGCCCTCTTGCAGCCCCGCTCCAGCGAATGCCAGCGGATGGAGGCCTGAACGGCGCCTCCTGGGGTGAGGGCCTTGCTGAGCCGCCTCAACTGATTGTTCAGCCGCTCCCTCGCGCCCCTGAGCGAAATTATTAACGGAATCCCTTTCTGCTCAGACATCGCCACCTGCCCTGGCGGGTGGCCCACTGGCTCCACTCCGGGGAATCATTCCCTAACCCTCCCTCCCGCCCCTCCCGCCCCACGCCGCCCCACCCGCCGCCTCACCCACCGCCTCACCCACCGCCTGGAAGGCGCGAGACCGAGTTAGTGTGCACGCGCAAAACGCGCGCGTGGCCGTTGGAAGCCGGGCCGGGAACCGCCACGAGCCGGAGTCCCCCAGCCCCGGGGGCGGGGGATGGGGCGGTGGCCGTGACTCGTGATGTTCCTGGCCCTGAAGTGTGACCGAGGCCCTGAAGTGCTCGTGTATCACCCGCCCTCTTTCGGTTCCGCGCTGCCCGTTAAAAGCCCTGCTTGGGATCTCACACACACACACACATATACAAAAAAAAAAAAAAAAAAAAGACTTGGGCGTTATTGCCAATGGAGTCCAGCAAGCTCGACCTGCTACCCAATCGGAAGGCGCAGCTGCCAGGGACAGGGTGGGAATCACCCGGACCCCAGGTAACTCCCAGGCTGGGAGGGGGAGGTGTCACCAGCAATTGATGGGATCCCCACTCGGTCCGTTCATCCGGGCGAGTTACAGTGACGAAGCTGCGGGAGCGCGCGGGCAGCGTCCATCCACGGAATGTGTGTGCTGCAGCTGAGTAGCCCGAAGGAGCAGCATCGGGAGGCTGGGAAGGAGAGTAAGGTAAAGAAAAGATGTAAACCCTCTTCCAACCACCACCTCACTCCATGGTACCCGATTGATATCCAAGGAGAGTGAGAGAGCGAGCGCACAGTGGACCAGGGGATGGGGCGCCTCTGTGCCCTTGCATAGCTGTATGGCGACTGGTGAGGATGCCAAGGGACACAGGGTTTTACCTTTGCCTGCGCAAATGGAAAGGGATTCATCACTGTAACTCCTCCCTAGGACTGACTCGCACTGGCTAGATGGGGAAGAAGAGGAAGAAGGGATGTGAGGGATTGTGAAGGGGCTGGTGTCCTCTTCCCTCCGCCCCCGCAGTGGGGGAATCCTGAAAGCACGCATGGCTTCACCTGTGTATCTATGTTCATATAATCATAAGACCCTTCATTTTTCCTTTCAACCTCATTCTACAAATAGTCATTGAGCATCTACATTGTGCCAAAGATGGTTAAGGCATGCAGAGGTGCACACTTTGTGGGCTGTGGCTGAGGCTGAGAATGGAGCAGCTAGGGTACACCCTGAAGGTCCTACCTCCCCCAAGCAGCTACCCAGCAGTGTAGTTGAAAGCAGGGATACTAAGCTATCAGGAAGCAGGGCAGGTGACTAGGAGGCCTACTGTATCACTGAACCAGACTGCTTGTGTTTGGAGCCGGATGCTGGTAAGGGGAGTTAGGAGAGCCTGTCTTGGGAGTGTTACAGAAGTGA
This sequence comes from Marmota monax, assembly GCF_021218885.2. Taxonomy (NCBI): domain Eukaryota; kingdom Metazoa; phylum Chordata; class Mammalia; order Rodentia; family Sciuridae; genus Marmota; species Marmota monax. Next base: position 6,926,954 of record NW_026692498.1, on the reverse strand, counting down.
GGAGAGGATTCTAGTGGAATTTGGAGGGACTGATAGACACAAAACAAAACAACAAGTGACTGTTTTAGTGTTTATCTATGTTCATATTCATGGTTAAAATAGATTACAAAATATATCTCAGAGCTTAGTGTGTGTATGAAGTACCTAGCGTACTGTAAAGACAAATACAAGTATTAGCTGTTATATTAATATTGTTGTTATTCCTGTTGTTAGTGCTATCATATGGGATGTTGTGTTTTCTGAGGATGTACTGAGCCACACACTCTGAAATTCCACTCTTAACACTTATCCTCTAGGTTAACATTGCCTCCTAAAGCTCCTTCTTTAAATGCAGAGACATTAGAAGAAAAGCAAGTATTAGGCATGGTAATACACACCTGTAATCCTGGCTACTCAAGAGCTGCTCAAGAGGATAGCAAGTTCAAGGCCAGTCTAGGCAATTTAACAAGGCTCTGTCTCAAAATAAAAATTTTAAAAGGGCTGGGGATATAGCCAAGTGTTAGAGCACTTGCCTACCATGTGGAAGGCCCTGGGGTCAATCCCCAATACTTAAAAAAAAAAAAAAGCATTTTCACATTGGATTTTGAAAACACAACTACATACTATACATGTAAGGACACAAAAAAGGTTGAAATAAAGGATAAAAGGAAAGGAAAATGTACACCATGCACACACTAACCAAAAAAAGCTGATGTTGCTATTAATTTCCAAGAGAATAGACTGTAATCATGAAATATTACTAGAAATAAAAGGGACATTTTTAATGATGAGTCAATTCAACAGAAAAACATTCCTAAATTTATATGCATAAATTTATATATGCAAATATGTACACATTTATAACATAGCTTCCAAATATACAAAGTAAAAGTGACAGAACTGAAAAGAGAAAGAGGCAGTTTTAGTTAGAGATTTTAACACAGCTATCTCAATAACTGCTGGAACAAACAGACAAAAATAATCAGTAAGGATTTTGAAGATTTAAACAGCATAATTAATCAATTTGATCTAATTGACCTATATAGGAATCTGTACCTAACAACTGCAGAAAACATTTTTGTGCACATATTATATGTTAGGCTACAAAGATAGTTATCAACAAATGTTAAAAGACTGAAATAATATAGAATACATTCTCTGACCCAGGATTAATTAGGAATTAAAACAAACAAACAACCAAAAAAAACTAAATTCTAAACTATTTGAAGACATTGCTTCTAAATAACTCATAGGTAGAAGGAGAAATTATAATGGAGATTAGAAAATACTTTTAAATAAATGACTATGAAAACATGACACATCAAAACTTACAGAATATTGCTAAAGCAGTGTCCAGAGGGAAGCTGATACATCCACAGGCACATGCACATTTTGGAAAAGAAGAAAGACTGAGAAGTCATTGATCTAAGCTTCAATCTTAAGAAGCTAAAAGAAAAGAAAGTTAAACCCCAGGAAATTAGAAGGATAAGAAAAGAAAGTGATAGAGAAATTGATATGTAGAAAATAAATATATAGGGCTGGGGATGTGGCTCAAGCGGTAGCGCACTCGCCTGGCATGCATGCGGCCCGGGTTCGATCCTCAGCACCACATACAAACAAAGATGTTGTGTCCGCCGAAAACTAAAAAATAAATATTAAAAAGTTCTCTAAAAATAAATAAATAAATATATATATATATATATATATATGTATATAAAGAAAAAACAATAAGGTAAATTTTTGAAAATGTCAATAAAATTGATAAATTTCTAGCAAGACTAAGAGTACACATGGAAGAGAGAAAAAGCAGGATGTAGGGGGAGAATACTAATTATCTGTATTAGGAATGATATTGAGTATGTTGCTGAAGATGCTCCAGACATTAAAAAAAAAAAAAGGTAATAAGGGCTGGGGCTGTAACTCAGCGGTAGAGCACCTGCATTGCATGTGTGAGGCACTGGGTTGAGTCCTCAGCACCACATAAAAATAAAGATATTGTGTCCATCTACAACTAAAAATATTTTTAAAAAGGTAATAAGTGTATATGTGCCAAAGAACTTGGATAATTTAGATGAATTAGACAAACTCCTTGAAAAAATGAAACTTATCAAACCTGATAAGCAAGAAATAGAAAAGTCTGTGTGGTTTTATCATTTTTTTATAAATTGATTATGGAATTTGAACCTTTCTAAAAATATCTATATACAGATAAATTCATAGGTGAATTCTTGAAAGACTTAAAGGAAAAATGCCTTTTTTTACTTTTTAAATGGACACATATATGTACATATTTATGTACATAATTATACTATACTATAGTATAATTTAATATGGTGTATATAATGTACAATAATCAAATCAAGGTAATTAGTATTTTCATCTTCTCAAACATTTGTCATCTCTGTGGGTTGGAAACCTTCAAGACTCTTCTAGTTATTTTGAAAAACATGAAATACTTCATGAATTAATGTGGCACAGAGGCCTTGCTAATCTTCTCTGTATTGTTCCAATTTTAGCATGTGTGCTGCTGAAGTGAGCACAATAGTACCATTCTTACACAAATCCTTCCAAAAAACAGAAATAGAAGGCACAGTTCTCATTCTAGTTTAGGAGGACAGCATAACCTTGATACAAAAATCTTTCAAGAAGAGATACAAGCAAAGACTGGGATGTGGCTTGGTGGTAGAGCCCTTGCCTGGCCTGTGCGAGGCCCTGGATTTGATCCTCAGTACTGAAAAAAAAATAAGAGAGAGCAATGAATTGTGGCAAGAACTACACAACAGTGTGAATGTACGTTGTGCCACTGAATTATACACTTAAGAATTGTTGAAATGGTAAATTTTAAATTTATGTATGTTTCACCACAAAAAAAATTGTCAAGAACATAAGAAAGGAAAAAAATACAATCTCTCATGAACATAGATGCAAATTATAAACCAAATATTGTCAAGTTGATAATATAATATAAAAGGATAGCATTTAATGAGCAAGCCTTCTTCCAAAATACAATGGTTTAACATTAGAAGATCAGTCACAGAGGTCAGTACAATGGTTCATGCGTGTGATCCCAGCAACTCTGAAGGGTGAGGCAGGAAGATTGCAAGTTCAAGGCCAGCCTCAGCAAGTCTCCAAATAAAAATTTAAAAAGGGCTGGGATGTAGCTTAGTGTGGTAAAGTGCCCCTGGGCTCAACCCCCAGTACCAAAAAAAGAAAGAAAGAAAAAGAAAATCGGTCAATGCAATGTGAAGGATAAGAGAAGAAAGTGATAGCAGAAATTGATATGTAGAAAATAAACATATATAAAGAGAAAACAATAATGTAGATTTTTGAAGATGTCAATAAAATTGATAAATTCCTAGCATATAAACAGAGTAACAGGAAAATCCATATGATTATTTCAAAAAGGTAGAAAATAAAAATCAACACTCTGGCCGAATTAGGCATAGCAGGGAGCTTCATTAATCTGAGAAAGTGTATCTAGGAATATCTTCATTGAATTTTAAAAGCATCCCCTCAGTCAGGGGCAGTGTTGCATACCTGTAATCCCAGTGGCTCAGGAGGCTGAGGCAGGGGGATCGCAAGTTCAAAGCTAGCCTCAGAAATTTAGTGAGGTCCTAAGCAATTCTGCGAGACCCTGTCTTTAAATAAAATATAAAAAAGATGGCTGGGGATGTGACTAAGTGGTTAAGCATCCCCTGGGTTCAATTCCCTATACCAAAAAAAAAAAAAAAAAAGAGAGAGAGAGAGAGAGTTCAAAGCCAGCCTCAGCAATTTAGCAAGGCCCTGTCTCTAAGTATAAAAAAGGGATGGGGGTGTGGCTCAGTGGTTAAGTGCCCCTGTGTTCAATCCAAGGTACCCCTATCCCCCTCCCATGAAATAAAGCCAAGACTTTCCTTTGTCGCCATAGCTTTACTTTGTTTTGTATAATTTCCCAGTGAGTGCAGTAAGGCGAGAAAAGGAACTGAAAGCATAAAGAATGGAAAGGGAAAATATCATTTTAGATTACAGGATTGTATATGTAGGAAACCAAAGAACCTATAAACTATGAAGTTAATAAGTAAATTTATTTATTTACTTTTTAATTTGTTCTAATTAGTTATACATGACAGTAGAATGAATTTGATACTTTGTACAGAAATGGTACACAACTTCTCATTCCTCTGGCTGTACATGGTGCAGTCACACCAGTAGTGTAATCAAACATGTTATAGGGTGGTAATGTCTGCCAGTAAATTTAGCAAGGTATTTTAGTAATTTATACAATTAAAGAGTAGGTGCTATAGGTGTTGTAGCTCAGTGGTAGAACACTTGACTGGCATACACAAGGCCCTAGGTTCAGTCTCCAGCACTGCAAAAATAATAATAAACAAACATACCTGGACACAAGGTAAATATATAGAAATATATTGTTTCTGTGTATCAGTATGATTGTAAAATTTTAAAATATGCCATTTAAAGAAAATTTTAAAAGAAAAAGAATTTTTAAAATAGCAAAAAAAAAAAGATCATCAAATATCTAGAATAAATCTAACAAAAGCTATGTAAGATCTTTAGACAGAAAACTACAAAACATTACTAAGAAAAATTGAATTACTTAAAAATTAGAAGATATTCCATGTTCATTGTTTATAAGATTTAATATTTCAAAGATATCTGTTTTTTTTTCTGTTTTTTATCTACACATTTAATATAATTTCAATCAAAATCCCAACTTAAGGGGCTGGGGCTATAGTTCAATGGCAGAGCACTTGCTAGCATGTGTGAGGCACTGGTTTGATCCTCAGCACCAAATAAAAAATAAATTAATAAAAAAGATCTTGTGTGTTCATCTACAACTAAAAAATATTTTTTTAAAAAATCCCAACTTAAAGGGGCTGAGGTTGTGGCTCAGCAGTAGAGTGCTCGCCTAGCACTTGCAAGGCCCTGGGTTCGATCCTCAGCACCACATTAAAATAAATAAAGGTATTGTGTCCAATTACAACTAAAAATTAAATATTAAAAAAATCCCAACTTAAAATCAGCATACAGGCTAGGATTGTGGTAGAGCACTTGCCTAGTACATGTGAGGCACTGGGTTTGATCCTCAGTACCACATTAAAATGAAAGTATTGTGTCCATTTACAACTAAAAATATTTACCAAAAAAAAAAATCAGTATACTATAGTGATAATAGCCACATTAATGTTTAGAGCAGCTCAATTCACAGTATCTAAGCTATGGAACCAAGCTAGGTGCTCTTCAACAGATGAATGGATAAAGAAAATGTGGTATATATACACAATGTAATATATTACTCAGCCATAAGAAAAATGAAATTATGGCATTTGCTGGTAAATGGATGGAACTGAGGCTATCATGCTAAATGAAATAAGCCAATCTCAAAAAACCAAAGGCTGAATGTTTTCTCTGATATTCAGATGCTAACACATAATAAGGGGTGGGTGGAGCAAGAAGAAGTTCATTGGACAAAGGGGAATGAAGGGAAGGGAGGGGGATGAGAATAGGAAAGACAGTAGAATGAATGAATTTGATATAACACTGGTCATGTATTCGTATATAATTTGTTTATATACGAATACATGACCAGTGTAACTCCACATCGTGTCCAACCACAGAATGAGAAGTTATGTTCTATGTATGATATGTTAAAATACACTCTACTGGGGATGGTGGTGTTGCTCAGTGGTAGAGCACTTGCCACGTGTGAGGCATTGGGCTCAATCCTTAGCACCAATATAGAAAAAAAATAAAGGTATTGTGTCTATTTACCAAAAAACACTCTATAGTCCTGTATAACCAATAAATAAATAAATTTTAAAATAGACAAGTAGAGAGGGGAAAATAAAATCCCAGTAAGTTTTTTTGGGGGTAGAAATTAACCAGCTGAATTGATGTGGAAATGTAAAGGACTTATAATAGCCAAAATGATTTTGAAAAAGAACAACAAAGTTGGAGACTTTACATTATCTGAGTCCAAAGCTTGCATATCAGTTTACCATATGCAAGACTATAAGAGAGAATGTCATAAGAATAGACATAAAAATATATGAACAGGAATTTGGTTGCCATTTGGGTATATTCATATACACATGAATGGATAGAAACATGTAGGAATATATATGTGAAAATATATATAGATATTCAAATTAAAAAAATAAAGTTTAAAAAACTGAGCACAAACCAAAAAAATAAAAAAGAATACACTTATAGATCAGTGGAACAGAAGTGATCACACTTATACGGTTATTTGAATTTCTATCAGCATGTGCACCAAAGCAATTTAATAGTGAAAAGAAAGTCTTTTTAACAGATAGTGCTAAAATATCTGGCTGATATCCAGCAAAAATGAACCACAGGGCTGGGGTTGTGACTCAATGGTAGAGTACTTGCCTAGCGTACATGAGGCACTGGGTTCGTTCCCCAGCACCACATTAAAAACAAACAAACAAAAAAACCTCAATAAACAAAATGAAAGTACTGTGTCCATCTACAATTAAAAAAAATCAAAATGAACCACAATCTGTACCTCACACTATATACAAAATTAATTGAAAATGGACCCCACCTGGCTGGGGATATAAGTTAGTAGTAGAGTGCTTACCTAGCAGGCACAAGGCCCTCAGTTCAGTCCCAGTGCTGAAAACAACAACAAAAACATAGACCTAAATGTAAAAGGTAAAACTTAAAACTGTAAAATTTCTAGAATAATAATAAATAGAATATCTTCAGGACCTTGGGATAGTCAGATTCCTTCAATAGGACATAGGAGCTGGGGGTGTAGCTCTGGTAAGAATGGGTACCTAGTGTACTCAAGGCCCAGGATTTGACTCCCCACCACTAAAAAGGAAAAAGAAAATAGGACACAAAAAGACTTAACTGTCAGGAGCTGCCACATAGGAGTGAGCATGGACCCTTAGCCTTGAGCCATGGAGGTGTGAGACTGTCCCTGGAAACAGGTAGATCTCATCTCCACTCAGCAGGGGAATGAAATTCTGAGAGTGGGTGTCACCCAATGAGACTGAGCTACACCCCTCTGAAACCCAATCCCTTGCCTCATTGGGGTGGAATTTTCTCCAGTGTCTTCCCTCAATAAATAGGGCTTCAAGCATGTGCTCCCCCTTTTTTGCTAGACTCCCTTGCCTCCCTTATGGGAGCTGGGGCAGAAGAGCCATCACTGAACCCCAAGAAAAAGGTACTTTCTGTGTCTGTGTGATTATTTCATGCCAATCCAATTCACAAGTAGTGACCTGACTAATTTAGAGTTTCATGGCACTTAACCATAAAAGGTGTAACCAGACATGGTGGCACAGTCTACTGTAATTCCAGCAACTTGGGAAGCTGAGGCAGGAGAATCACAAGTTCAAGGAAAGTTCAAGGCCAGCCTTGGCAGCTTAATGAGATCCTGTCTCCAAAAGAAACAAGGGGGGGTTTAGAAAAGATGTTCTAATTTTAAAAGAGAAGGGCAAGAGAGGAGCAAAAGCCTGAGATAGGCACTTTACAAAAGAAGACATGCAGATGGCTGATAACAAAATACTGTCCCATATTATTCCTTAAGAGGTATCACACCTGTACTAACATGGCAAAAGTAAACAGGTGGTACAACTGGAATGTTCAGACAATGTTGGTGAAAGTGTAAGTCGGTTCAACTGTCTTGAAAAAAATGGCAGTATCTACAAAAGCATTTTAAATGTATGCCTGCCCCGTTACAAAGTGATTCTCCTACCCAGCAGAAATAAGGCCTTCGGTATCTCAAAAGAAATATGCAGAACCAGGTGTCATGGTGCATGCCTGTAATCCCAGCAGCTCAGAAGGCTGAGGCAGGAGGATTGGTAGTTCAAAGCCAGCTTCAGCAAAAGCGAAGCACTAAGCAACTCAGAAAGACCTTGTTTCTAAATAAAATACAAAATAGAGCTGGAGATGTGGCTCAGTGGTCTAGTGAACCTGCATTCAATCTTTAGTACCCCCCCCCAAAAAAAAGAAATATTCAGAAGTATTCATGGCAATTTTATTCATGATATGTGGGGAGCCATTCTCGCACGTGATTGGGCACCTCCCTGATTGGGTGTGAGGCGTTCTGGCCAAACTGTATCGGAGCTAATCCCCACCCTCCCCAGGTGCTAGAGCCTGTCCGTGTGGGGGTATGACTGACCATTGACCCTGAGACCAATCACTGACCCTGACCTTGGAATGCTGCCCCCCTCGACCTTCACTGGATGGAATTTTCCCCTGAATTTCTTGTTCCCCAACAAAAGGCCACTCCCTGGCGTGCTCTGTCTCTCTCTCTCCTGTTAGTCCTGAGTAAGGCTTGCTGCCCCACCGGGTGGTTCGAGGTAAGAGCTAGAGGGAGAGCTGTCTAGGACCTGGTCAAAAAAAAGGTAATTGAGTCTTGTGTGTTTACTTTGATCTCACTAGTTAACTTCTATGCTACAAACCTCTTTTATGAAACCAGCGTGCTGGTCGCGCAGTGAATATAATAGTCAAAAACTTGAAATAATCCAGATGCCCATTCCCAGTAGAATGGGTACAGAAATTATGATATGATCACATAAGGGAATATGACACAGTAATTAAAACAGCCACCGCTCTATTCAGCAATAGGTGGATCTCACTCAAGAACAGGGCCACAAGAAGGCATGGAATAATAACATTTATGTAAAGTTCAAGATTATAGAGAATTAATCTATCATGGTAGAAGTCAGAATAGTCATTAGCTCTGGGTTGGGGAGTAACTGACTAGGTTGTAGATAAGAGGTAGCCTTTTGGAGTATAGAAATAGCTGAATATCTGGATTTAAATGGTGGTTTCACAAGGGTATACATATGTAAAGATTAACTGTGCTTTACATTTAAGATTTGTACACTTTATATCTCAATTTAAAAAAATAAAAAGGAGCCAAGTGCAGTGGTGCACACCTGTAATCCCAGCCACTCAGGAGGCTGAGTCAGAAAAATCACAAGTTCAAGGCCAGCAAGGCATGTAGCTCAGTGATATAGCACCCAGGTTCAATTACCAGTACTGAAAAAAAATTTAATAAATAATAAAAAGGAAGGGCGGGGTTGTGGCTCAGCGATAGAGTGCTTGCCTACCATGTGTGAGGCCTTGAGTTCGATCCTCAGCACCACATAAAAATAAATAAATATAATAAAGGTATTGTGTCCAACTATAATTAAAAAATAATAATTGGGCTGGGGTTGTGGCTCAGCGGTTGAGCATGCAACTAGCAGATGCGAGGCCCTCAGCATCACATAAAAATAAATAAAATTAAGGTATTGTGTCCAACTACAACTAAAAAACAAATATTTATTTAAAAAAAATAAAAATAGTAATAATAATAATAAAAAAAAGGAGACAGATAACCCCATAATTGGTGACCTCAGGGTCAGTTCCTTCATGGGCTAAAGCCAGAGGAGGGGACAGGTGTGGTTGTCTCTGTGTGTGGAGGAGAAATTACTAGACCAGCCACAGATGTGCCATTGTTAGGCAGGCCCTGGCCTGTTTTGGGACCCATAGATCATTGATCCCCATCATAGGCGTCTCCAAAGCATGCCAAAATCAATGAGAGGAGAGTGAGGAGGTCTGTAGGGGCAGGTGCCCATTTGTGGGTGAGCAGTGCTTAAAGGAAGGACAGCTTCATTGATGAAGGCTCTTCCCTTCTCCTTGGCATCATTTGGCACAGTGGTGTGGATATATTCAATTAAGTGCACATGGAAAATACACACACACACACACAAATACACACACACAAACACACATTGAATAGCTTAAAGCAAGAATGAACTGATAGAACTGGAGTTGTGGCTCAGCAGTAGAGCATTCACCTAGCACATGCAAGGTGCTGGGCTCAATCCTCAGCACTACATAAAAATAAATAAGATAAAGGTATTGTGCCCAACTACAACTAAAAAATAAATTTTAAAAAATGAACTGATAGCTTGATGCTTCCTGGATCTTTTCACTTGGAGAAATGTTTGTGCCTGAAGTCTCTTGCCTCTTGATAGCAAAAGTAGTGATTGGGATGGTTTTGGCAGCCCTCAACAGGTAAGGTGGGAACTTATTTCTTATGCCCAGGTGAAGGGTCCCTGAAGTACCAGCAGGGAAAGGGGTAGGTCTAGGAATCAAGAAACTGAGTTCAAATATAACCCTGTTACTTTGCAGCTCTGTGCCCTTGGACAAATTACTTCACTTCTCTGTTAGACTCATCTTTAAATGGGGTGGGGAGGGTGTCTTTTTGGTTTCCAGAGCTGCCTCCCTCATTTTACCCACACCGAATTCTCAATTTTATGGCAGCATGGAGAAATTCATCTGGCTACATGACACCTATACAGGGAATGAAGACTACACCAGGATGGGCTGTGAGAGGCAGGCCAGATGCATGGGCGAGTGGCCTCCTCAGCAACATATTCCTCCTTTGAGGAGATTCCCCCCGCCCCAGTTCCTCCCAGGCCAGGCTGAGTCTTCAAAGGAAAATCTGCAGAAGCTCCATGAGCAGGACAACTAACCCTAACCCTAATTAAGAATCTGCCAAAATGAAGCAGGAGCTAGAAGCATGAGTGCCACCTCCTCCTCCTTCTGGTGGCCAAGCCCCAGCCCCACTCTTCCCAGAACTCCATGATTTCTTACCTATGCCCCTATGAAAGTTCCTCTGGCCCCAGGACTGCTGAGGGGAAGATGGGCAGGGCAGTGGAGCCCAACAGGGCCCCAGAGCTGCCTACACTCCTACAAGAAGTCCCTGGCCATCTTTAAGATAGTTTGCAATGCATGAATTCTGCAACACTGGCAATCCACCCAGCCTGCATCAAGACCACAACTTTGTGGTTTTGGAACACTGCTGGGATGTGAGTCAGGCCAGAATACTATGGTCACCTTCTGGGTGGAGTTTTCAAGCTAAAGAAGACTACTACTAGGCTCAAGCCCCTATCTCATGATTGGGGATGGGCAATTCAAGCACCCACCCCAGCATCTCATCTTCCTTTTGTGTGCCCCAGCTGAGTGTCAGAGGGAAGAACAGGAAAGAGCTCATGGGGCTTCTGAAGTATATCACGAGGCTTGCAGATGAAGCCTCATCACTGGTATGTTAGGGCTCAAGGTGACCCTGGAGCCCCTCTCTGGATTCAACCCAAGTCCTCAAGCCTATGGCAAGGTTGGCTGTGGGAGGGAAGCCATGGACAGACTGGGCTGGGTTGCAAGGAGATTTGCCACCCTAGGGGCCTGTGTTCCTATTCTGGTAACCTAGGTAAGCATCTTGTCTGGCTCACTTAGAAGGTGGATGCCTTCTTTGAGCATGAGAGGACCTTCCTGTTGGAATACCATACCTGCATCTGAGATGCCTATCTCTGGGCAGACTGTGTCATGCCTATCCACAGTGGACACAGGGTCAGGGGGCCCTGGACACCTGCCTTCTCCTAGTAGTTTCACTCCTTGGGGGAAAGGAGAGCAGGGAACACCATGGCATCTGTCCATCGTGATGAATACCAAGGGTGAGGCTTGATGTTCCAACGTAGAGGCTCTGATGGCAGGTTGTTCCCCAACAGGCCCAGCAGATTATTATATCCTTTTCAGCTGCACTGAGCAGCCTGGGAACACAGGAAGTCAATCAACTAAAGATTTGAGGAATCGTAACCTCTCTTGCCCTGTCTATGCCTGTAAACTGTGTGTCCATTGAAAGGTCACTCTGTAGAGGGCTGCTGTTAGCTCTAGGTAGGAGGTACACAAGTTCCCACTGAGGATTGGTTGGAAGAGAAAGGGGAGACTCCCAAGGAGGGGCTGAGGGCAGAGAGGCTTTGAACTGCACCAGACCCCTGTCCTAAGTCCTCCCCATCACCTAGAAGCTTGCCCAAATTGGCAGATCTCTTTGAACAACTGAGGGCGAATACTGCCTTGTATGCTCAAAGGCTTCCACAATGAGCCTCTGTCAGGAAGAGGAGTCCGGGGAGAGGGCAAAGCTGCAGGGCCAATTTGAAACATTAGTGATAGGTGGGCCTGGTGGCACTCTGGACTCCCACTAGACTAGTGTAATGAGATGTGGAATGAAAGCAAGGATCCATCCTCAAGGGTGTGTATGAGATGAGGGAAGGGTAGGAAGTCGGCTTGGTAAGGCACAAGGATGAGCCACTAACATCCTGCCTAGATACATTTCCTGAACTCTTCTCCAAGGAAGTCACTGGAGTATGTCAACCTTTCTTCTTTTGGACTTCATCTCTTCCCCACCTGAGGCCTGCACAGGGGCCCTCCCCATTTCAGAACCTACCCAAGATACAAAGCCTCTAAACTTTTTTCTTTTAATACTTTTAGTTGTAGATGGAAACAATACCTTTATTTTGATTATTTTTATGTGGTGCTGGGATTGAACCCAGGGCCTCATGCATGCTGGGCAAGGGCTGTACCACTGAGCTACCACCCCAGACCCTTAAACTTAACTTTCAAGCCTTTTGTGATCAGGCCACTGCTGCCTTTCCCAGCTTTGTCCAACATGCCCGCCCCCCCAACCTATGGTCCTCTGACGCATACCAAGCTTGCACATCTGCAGAGCCTTTGCCTCTGTCTGGCTAACTCCATTGCAAAGGCCCAGATCAGAGACCACTTCCACTCTGAAGTCTTCCCTGGCTGGCTCCCTTGAGCATCAGGGCTTTCTGACCTGTAGTGGTTACCAAGTGAGTCTCTGCTGGATATTTTGAGGAAGAGGGGGTCTCCCACACCTTAGCTGCTCTTTTGGAGAACTTGCTTCCCAGTCCCCACCAACCTGATGTACAAGTTGGAGGGCCAGGTGGCCTGTCAGACATGCTAAGATATTACATATTCATGGACAGTCTAGGTCAGGCGCGGCCCCAAGGCACCCTCAGAGCTGGAAGTCAGTGCGGGGAGGGTGGGCAGGCAAAGGCTGTGAGCAGTGGTTACCCTGTGACTGGTGGCTGTAGGACCTACTGTACCAGCAGCTACAGGCAACCATGAGAATGCCAGTAAGGATTTGGATAAAGCATGCACCAGGAACTGGGAGATGGCCAGCTGAGAACCACCAGCAGCTGTGTTGCCAGTGATTTGACTGCCTGACTCTGCTAAGCAGAGTGATCCCCACAGCCCACAGTCCCCAAACTGCTACCCAGCTACACTGCCTATTCCCAATCCTCCTCCGCCTTGCAAGAGCTTGTGGACTTCAGATCCTGCTGGGTCTCCTCTTTCCACAAAAACTTCATGGAGTTGGTAAGAGCTGGAACTCAAACATGCGAAGGTGAGAGCCCCCAGCTTCTCCCAAGTGTGTGCCTGTGTTGGGCAAGGGGGTCAGGTGGCCTGTTAGCAGCCCCATCTTGGGCCAGGACCCATCCCTGTAGAAAGGGCCCCAAAGCTGAGGTGTGGAAAGGAAAGCTCCCAGCCTAAGGAAGGAGTAGGGAAATTAAAGGATCTCTCCTTTGCAGGTCAGCACCCTACTCCTCCAGAAAACCCTTGTTCTGGAGATTCAGCAGCCAGACCCTGCCCTGGGACCTTAAATAATAAGGGCCTCAATCCCTCCTCCCCTAAAAATGGTCACCCAGCCATAGCCTCATCCTGAATCCAACTTTCCCATCATTGAAGTTCATTAGACACTGTTGCCCCACCTCCGTTCTTAATAAAGAGCCTGACTTTGCAACAAGGGGACCTACTTGTCTTTGCTTCTCACAGCTCAAGGCACACCTTAGGACAGGGCAGGATGGTATCAGGCTCTTCAAAGGAACCTGTAAGACCCAGAACAGCCAAGGTTTGCCTCACAAATCCTAGGAAAGACCATACTTCAGACTAATCATATTTTCTTGACCAAGAAAATGTAACCACATTTCCAGCCTTCCTCCCAGAACTTGCAAAGTTAAGGAATGGCATTAACTCCAGAATTTTCCTTCTCTCACTCCAGCCAATTAGGGTATTATTACTATTGGTCCTGGGGATTTGACAGTTCTATGCCACTGAGCTACCTCCAGCCCCTTTTGGGGTCTCCCAAAGTTGTCAAGATTATAGGCACATGCCACTGCCCCCAGCTCGATTGGGGTAGTTTTAAACTTCATATTACCTCAATTCACTCTGCCCTGGGCCAGGCTTCTTAGCTATTTGTGCCTGTTAGGCAGTGAAAGCCCAAAGTGTAGGCTGGAGAGAGCCCACAACAATGCTGGCAAGAGGCCAAGGACCTTGGGTTATATACAGAGAGGTGGGGCTACAGACACCTGAGTCTGAAGTCCTGGGCTCCACCTGGCTGGCCCCACCCTGCATGGACTCCAGCCAAATCTACATAAGGCCAAAGGCTTAACTTAGCTTTCTGACTCAGAACAGCCACTCAACACAGCACTCATAAATTATGTTAATCAGCCATCCTAAGAATGAGGCGAGAGAGGAAAGATAACCCAAGAGAACTTTGAGGGTGGACAAAGTAGTTCAACAGAGCACTTGTAACCTGCACTGCAACCCACACCAGACCAGGGACACTCCACCTCAATAAGGCTCCAGGGGCAACTAATTCTGGTGTGAAGCTATTTCTGTTAGTGTCCCTGCATTAATAGCAGACACACCATGGGCTCTGCCACCCACCTGGTAACAATTGCAACATTAAGAGCACCAACTATTAGAAGGGAGTCTTGGAAAGTCATTAGGAAGACAAGGGGGTGGGGTGCAGAGGAGAGAGGCTGTTCCTTTCAGTACACCCCCCTGCCAAGTTCCGCCAAGCCTCAACTAAAACACCGCATTAACAAGCCTTTTTATTGTTGTCTTTTTTTTTGTTTTGTTTTTTGTTTTTTAATTGAAGGTCGCTTACTGGTCCTGCTTCCATGAATGGTCAAGACCAAGAGAAAAGGGAGGGGAACCAGCCGGCACAGGGAGGGATCATCTCCACAATATTCCATTTATACACAGAACTAAACAGACAAGCACAGAGTCACTATTGCGGTTAGAAGTTGGCAGCATGGGATGAGGGAGGAACAGGTGGGAAATAGGGGTGTCGTTAAAAAAAATACAGCCCCCCCCCCAAACTGGGTGCCTGGGGGAAGACTTGGTCTGTTTCAACCCAAGAGGAATAGAAGATCAAAAGCAGTTTGGGAAGGCCAGAACCGTCAGGGATGGAGGGAGGAGGAAGGTCCAGGGGGTGGGGGGGCTGTTTGGCAACTGGGGTGAAGGGAATGCCCTCCCCCTGCTGGGATCCCCCCAGCCCCTCCGGTCTGGCAGGAAGGGGGCAGCCTGCAACCCCCTAGGGCAGGTCTGGGGCTGCCAGATGCTCCAGGCAGGGGGCTGGAGGGGGCTCACAAAGGCTTGCCCTCCAGAGAGATGACGGCACTGCCCCCCAGTTTTTCAGCCAGGGTGCAGCGGTCCTTGACCTCCTCATAGCAGTTTGCTTGTAATTCGTGCTTGATCCCTGTGGGGAATAAAAAAGAGCATCTGTGAACAGGAAGCACTGGGGTAGGGGGTTTCTGTGGCTGGGAAGAGAAATCAAGAGCAGATGGACGAGATAAGAAACTGCCCAACAGGAGTGAAGATGGGAGGGGAAACCCCCTCTTGCCATGTCATTCACCCCACCTGCAGCCGATACAGAAAAGTACACATTGTGGTCTCTACCTGTCAGCTTCTTCTTGATGGCGTCCTTGGAACTAGCATAGATCATTTTGCTCTTAAGGGGTGCGGATTCAGGGGCCCTAGAGACAAACCAAGAGTCAGGAAACTTGCCACCAACTGCCCTCAGGCTCTGCACAACCCAGAGAAACACTTGAGCTAACCTCCAGCACTGAGGAAGTTTGTCAAGTTCCCCACTAACAAGTGTTATTTTACAAACCCTCCTCCAAATCCCCTCTAACTAGTAAGACAAAAGTCAAGCTCTTCTGAGAAAGGAGAAGACAAAACTGCCTGAATGAGAAGCTCACCAGAAGATAAACACCAGGTCCTCTTTCTTGCTCTCCTTGGTCTCGTAGGTAGCGTCATAGAGGGCATAGCGGCAGTCCTTGTCTGGCAGCATCTTGACAAAGGTGGCGTAGGGATCATCCACAGTCTGGCCCACATCACCTACCAGGATCTCCTTGCCCTCCTCCAAGATGATGTTCTTCTTGTCCTCACTCAGGCAGAAGAGCACTGCCTTCTTACGCTTCTTCACTTCCTCTGGCGTTGAAGACTTGCGTACCTTCATATCATTGAATACCTTGATGACGCCATCAGAGACAGCCACACCAGAAGCCTGAGAAATGAAACCAGACACACCTCATAAGAAAAAGAATTCTGTAGAACTGCTCCTTACAGTCCCTCCTTTTTGTTCTCAAGAAATCTCTGTCTGGATGCCAAGTACAATCCTTAGCCCTAGTCTCAAGGGCTCACTAATTCCCTTTCCAAGGCAAGTCATTACTTTCCCACTCAAGTTACCATCAAAAAACCAACCACTGCATGGCAGCCATGGAAAAGACCTTCAGTTACCTAGTTCAAAATCCCCTGTCTCCCATCTTATAGGATAGCAACTGGAAACCTGTAAAAAGCAAAGCCTTGGCTGCACTGTGAACCCAGAATTAAAAAAAACCCATGGGCTAAGAGTTTGGTTCCTACTCTTGGTACTCCATCTCAGTCTTTGGATAAAGGGATGCCTTTGAACTTCACAGGCAGAAGGACCAAACACCTGGGTCCTAGTCTCCTCTTCAAAGAGGAAACCAAGATCCTACAACACTCCAGATGGGTCACCAACAGGTATACAGTTAGTTTTGGCAAGCCCATCAGAACGGCTCTATGCAGTTATTACAAAACGACACTCTTCCCTTCAGAGATCTTCCCCAAACAAGAAAGGAATTCTAACTCCCAATTAGGATCCTGCTGGACAACTCTCTGTCCTCCAGGAGTGGTTCTGGGACCCAGAGTTGCTAATACCAGGCATAACTCTAGTTCCCAGCATCTTCGAGCCCTCTTTAAACTATGCTGGATCGTACTAGAGGAAGCTCTAAGGAGAGGCAGCGACTGTCCCTGGCGAAATCCGCCCCCCCCCACGGAACGGCAGCGGAAGCTGGCCACGTGACTCGGCCACTTCCGGAGTAGGCGGAGAAGAGATGGGCTAGGTCCGGCCCCCTCCCCGAGAGAAACCCGTTCGGGAAAGGCAGTGGCACCTCCAGGACCTCAACATCCAGAAAGCGCCTTTAAGGACGGGACTGTAGGCCTGTCAGCTACAGGCTGTAATCTGGGAGCATACACAAGCCTTAGTTCTCGAAGCCTTCGGGCAAAATATAGGGGGCGGGACGGTTTCCGGGCGGTGCCCGCCTGGGTCACTTCCCTAAACTCGGCTCCACCCTCAGGCCCCATCCGGCAAAGCCAAAGGCCCGTTTGTCCGGAGCTTTCAGCCCCGGTGGACAGGCTTGAATGTATGCGCACGCGCCGGCCGGTCGACAGTGCTGTTCCAACGCTGGCCGGCGGTACAGGCGAAAACCCAGTTCGCAGTGCGCGCTCGCTCGCTCCCGAGTAGGTCCACGGCCTCTAAGATCCACTCCAAGCCTTACAGTGCAAGCCCCTAACCGTCGGCCCGGCGCCCCAAACAGGACACCGTCGACATAGCATCCCCCTAGGCACCGCGCCCCCGCCTCTCCCCGGAGCCGGCATTCCCTGCCACCTGCTCCCGAGACAGACCCGCCCGCCGAGGGAGGGTAACGAGGAGAAAGGAACAGCCCTTGGGTGGGGCGCGCGCGCCGAGACCTCTCGCGCGCTTTTCTCTGGCCGCCCCCGGGCCAGGTTTGGACGCCGCGTGCTCTGCCGGGGGCGCGCCCTCGTGAAACGCGCTACGCCGGCTGCTTCGAGAGGGGCGCGTACCCGCGAGCCCCCTCCCCCACGCCCGGTGTCCGCGCGGGCGCACCAGCGGATGGGGGAGGGGAAAGGAGTCCAGGGGGCGCGCGAGCGACATCCCAGCCGGCCCTTCCTCGCTCCCAAGGGCGCGCACGCGCGGACCAGCGCCGCCCGCCCCTCAGTGCGAGACCCTCATCCCGCCTGGGGCGCTGGGGGAGGGGTTGCCGACATCAATCCCCGGTGACCCCCGCGCGCAAGCGACCGATCCGCAGCCGCCTCTCCTCGGGCACCGTGACCTGCCGCTCACCATGTTTCCGGAAGCGAAAGGAAGACGACAAGAAGAGCCTACGAAGACGAGAGCCGCCGCAGCTGCTGCCGGGATCCGACTGAACGCGGCCTCTCCCGGCCCCTTCCGTTTAGTAGGAGCCGCACAATGAGGGGCGGGGCGAGCTTCCGGCGCTCCCCGAGCGGGCCGACGGGAAATGGAGTCCAAGGGTCCTGCGCCGTCGTGGGGTTCTCTGGGTAATAGTCTGTCGCATGGCCCACCACCCTGCTCCGCAGTGCATGCTTGGAAATGTAGGCCGAGGCAGCTGAAGGGGCGGAGACATGGCGCGGAAAGTGAGCCCATTGGTGGAATTTCCCAGGAAACGTTCTGATCTGAGCTATAGTCCCGGCGCTGCGTAAAATGACCTGAAAACCTTTCCCTACTAAACCTTTCCCCAGTGAAACGGTTTTTCTACGACCCATCTGTCACTTTCTGAATCCCTTAGTCTTAAGTTTTTATCTGGAATAGAATTTTGCTTCTCTGAATCGAAGCAACTATTCATTGGCCTGGAATCTCGTCCTAAAGCAAGGAGAATCGCAAGTATAAAGGTGTCCTAAATAAATATTTGAGTACCTTTCGTATGCGAAGCCACTGTGGTCTCCGGAGGAAAGGTCATATGCAACTTCAACAAAATAATAGGAGGGAGAAAGGCCATTAGGAAAAATTTGAAAGGGGAGCTTTGTTCTTGCTTAAAGATGTTTGTAAAATCCATTAGGCAATAAAGAGGGGAGGCGAGGACTTGTGCATTCAAGAATTCGTGTGCCTTTCACCATATAGGGAGAAGAGGGGAAAGATACCAAGCTAGATTTGAACCTAGTTCATAGGGTTATGGCTATTCTGATACTCGCAAAAAGGAGCAGGACCTTAAGGGTAAACTAGAGTGGGAAGCTCTGGGAAATTTTCGTTAGCCTAGAACAATGGCCATGACTTCACATTCTGCAGGAAAAGAAGGCAAGGTCGCGAACATGTCAGAAGCAAGGGGAATTGGCGACCTTAATCCCATTAGCAGAATAAAGAGTGTAAATGGAGAACAGTGCCAGGGAATGGGGTACCTCACAGAGCATGCCGGGGGTTGTAGTCGGGGACACCCAAACGCACCGCCGACGGGCCAAACTCCTGGAGCTTCAGGTAGAGGCGGTAACTCGACTCCGCCTCCCCCAAGCGGGGGCGCTTCAAGAGGCTACTAGCACCACCTTTTTAGAAATTAGCATTTTCCCAGAGCAACGAGGAGGGGGAGGGGGCTTCGCAGTTACCCTGGAGAGCTCTCCGCCCGCCCCCGATCGCGGGATGCCCTAGATGTCCTTATTAGGACAAGAGACCAGAGGGGGTGGGGCCAGGCCGAAAGCCGACTTCAGGCTCCTTATAAGGCCTCGTGGGGAGGGAGGCGGGAGTCGGGAGCCTGCTGGGGATGCTACACCGCTGGCTAGGCGGAGTCTGAAGGGCGGACCTGAGCTCTGGCGCCCGCCTCTCTCCTTAGCAGGCCCGCACCTCCCGACTTCCGGCAAGATAGCTAGAGGCCTGGGCGGGAAGCGGGAGGGGTTGCTTCAACCCGTGTCCTGCTCCATTGTAAGTGTCCGTCAACCCGGAACCTCTTTTAAGGGTCCTCAATCCACTCGAGGATTCCCCCACTTCGAATGAGCCACAGAAGTGACGAGTGTTCTTTTCTACCTTTGTCTACAGCCGGCTACGCGAGATCCGACCACGTGCCCACCTGAGGCCTCCCCACTTACTTGTCAGGACTGGCGGCCTCTCTTTCTTACTGTCTTTCTCCTACTTTTCCTCTCCCTCGGTCCACCTAGCTTGGGCTTTCTGTGCACATCCCCGACTTCGCAGCCCCAGTCACACCCACACGCCGCACACGCAGGGTCCCGCGGCTCCGGATCACTATTTCCTCATATCCTTCGCTCTTTCTGCCTTACCCTTGGGTCCTCATCCCTTGCACACCTTCCTAGATGTGCCTCCCACAAATATAATTACACTCACTTGCCCACACCCCCTACAAATCTTTTCAAGTCCAGTCTCTGTCCAACCTCCTTTGCAAAGGTGAGGCTGAAACTCAGACTTTGGAGCAGCCAAATTAAGGTTGCTCCGTTAAGCGCCGGCTCAGTCTGCCCTCCCAGTCGCAGGAGGCGCTGTCGGTCTTCCTATTGCTTGCACAAGATGCCCCTGCTCACTCATTGGAGAAGGGTGGGAGGAAGGGGCGTGTCAAGGCTCCAAGGCCTGGAGACGGCGGGTCCTGAAGGCTGATCCTGGACTGGGGGAGGGGAGGCAGCTTAAGCGAAAGGTGATAGTGACCGCTCTCCAGTTAGTCGCTTCGAGTAGTGCAGGGGCGGGGAGGGCGGCAGGAGGCTACCCTCCAGCTAGTTACCCTCTGGGGCCACGTGATTAGACAGGTCCCGCCCTCACACTACCCCCAGCCAGGTGTTCCAGTCCCGACCCCAGAACTGGAGGTGCCCCAGTCTCACGGGCTCGAGGCGCCAGAGGATCCGCCCTGGGACTCATGGCGGCGCCGGTCCGCCTGGGCCGAAAACGGCCGCTGCCGGTTTGCCCCAACCCGCTTTTCGTACGCTGGCTGACCGAGTGGCGGGATGAGGCGGCCAGCAGGGGGCGTCGCACGCGTTTCGTGTTTCAGAAGGTGGGTTCCAGTCGACTGGGAACAGGTGCTGGCCGAACCAGACGACCTGGCCTATCCTGACCTAGTTCCCTTCCCCTACCCCTGCCAGGCGCTGCGCTCCCTCGGGCGGTACCCTCTGCCCCTGCAAAGCGGGAGGGAAGCTAAGATACTCCAGCACTTCGGAGATGGGCTCTGTCGTATGCTAGATGAGCGGCTGCAGCAGCACCTAGCTTCAGGTGGTGATCGCCTCCGGCAGGAATGGGAAGATCCTCCGTTTCCCCCAGGTGCAGCCTCTATCTTGAATACTTAAGTTTCGAGATTCCCAACTCCTGTCCTAGTTGCTGTTTGACTTGGGGCTAGTGATTGGCACTCACATACACAAGCAGACTGCATCCCAGACCTCGCGACTGCCAGATTACTGTGATGCGGGACTCGGTTTTCTTTTGTTCCCACAGATAACCCAGCTTCTGGCTCATCATCTGGAGAGATGCGTCCAACCCAGAAAGGGTCACCCGCCCATGTCCAGGACTCTTCCATGCCAGTGAGGAAACGGCAAGGGGACTGGGAAACGAAATGGGAGTACTGCGAGTAGGATTTCTTGATTTGAGAATGTTAACAGGCCTGAGTCCAAATCTCATGGGTGATGCCTGGCCTGGGACAAATGACTTGTCTTCTCTGAGACTGTGTTTTAGCTGCAATGGGAATATTGACAACAGCTGTAGAGGGAATTCCTTAACTAAGCTATTTAAGGGGGCCCAGCCCAGGAAGTAATGGGGCTGCTGTTGGTGTTCCTGCTCTGCAGTGGGTGGCAGAACTGAGGCTGGGCCAGGCAGCTGCTCTGCAACTCTGCACTGTCCCATCCAGATTTGCAGGGGGTCATTCAAGAAAACTGGAGGCAATTGAGGGACTTGCTCAGCACCATGAAGTCAGCTGAAACAGCCATGCCAGGAAATGAGCCGACAGTGACTTGCCGGCATTTGTGTTCAGAGTCCCTATGTTCCTTTCAGGTTCTTGCCCAGCCCCAAGCAGGAGGCTCAGGTGGCTACTGGCCAGCTCGGCACTCAGGAGCCCGAGCAGTTCTGCTGGAGCTCTACCAGGAACACTTGGTTAGTGCCTGGCCACACTGGTAATAGCCAGTAGAGGCAGTGGGGGTGAGGGGAGGCTCCTGGAAGTGCCTTTCTGGGTAAGGTGGGCAGAGAACATCCCTGTCACTTTGGCAGAATGAGGAGGAGCCTCAGCACTGAACCTACCCTGTTGTTTCTGTTTAAGAATCCCGCAGGCTGCAGCTTCCTAACCAAGGAGGAACTGCTGCAGAGGTGTGCCCAGAAGACCCTCAAGGTGAGCACCAAGGTGGAGGAAGACAGGTGGAGCCCATCAAACTGCACTTCATGGCAGTGAGCAGTGGCATGGGTCCTGGCCAGCACCTGGAGCCAGCTTAGATTTGTAGCACTACAGGCTCTCTGAGGGTCTCTTTCTCTATCAACAGGTAGTCCCTGGGAATGCTCAATCCTGGCCAGCTCTTCGTTCCCTCCTGCATAGGAACCTGGTCCTCAGGACACACCAGCCAGCCAGGTGAGACCAGCTTCAGGGAATACAGGAGGCAGGGACAGGATACATGTGATATTCTTGGTGAGTCCCTACAGTTGCACAATTTGCTGTTGAGGCAGGGAAAGACTGGCCTTTCCCACAAGGAGCCTACACTAAGCTGGGAGGCTGAGAAAAGAGGATTGCAAGTTCGAGGCCAGCCTCGGCAACTTAGTGAGACCCTGTCTCAAAATATAAAAAGGGTTAGGGATGTAGCTCAGTAGAAAAGTGCTCCTGGATTCAGTCTCCAGTATCAAACCAACAAAGGAGCCCACACTGTTGGAGTACCAGGAGCATGTGAGCAACTGGGGGCAGGAGGGGATGGAGGATGGGTGCCAGAGTTGTTACAGGAGCTGAAAGCCTTTGCCAAGGAGAGGGCACTTAGCACGTCTTAAAATTTGCTTTTCTTGTTTGGTTTTGGCAGTGGGAATTAAACCAGAGGGTCTTTACCACTGAGCTACATCCCCCAGCCTTTTTACTTTATTGCATCTATTTTGAGACAGGGTGTTACTCAGTAGTTCAGGTCCTCTCTAAGTTGCTGAGGCTGACCTTGCACTTCTGATTCTCCTGCCGCAGTCTCTGGAGTTAAGATTACAGGCATGGGGGCTGGGAATGTGGCTCAAGCGGTAGCGCGCTCGCCTGGCATGCGTGCGGCCCGGGTTCGATCCTCAGCACCACATACAAACAAAGATGTTGTGTCAGCCGAGAACTAAAAAATAAAAATATTAATTCTCTCTCTCTCTCTCTCCCCCACTCTTTCTTTAAAAAAAAAAAAAAAAAAAAAGATTACAGGCATGACATGTATTAAAATCTGGCTGATAGGCCTCCACCACCATATCCCACTTTCTGAGATCCTAAGTACTTGGTAGGTTGAAGTGAGACTCTAAAATTTAGCAAGAGGCAGACTCAGAAATTTTAAAAAGCTGGGAATGAGGTAGAGTGTCCCTGGGTTCAATTCCCAGGGCAAAAAAAAAAAAAAACCTGGGAGGGGACTCATAGGTAGGAGGGAACAGAACGAGCAAACGAGGAGAAAAGAGTTTTTGCCTGTGACATGTATTACACAGGGCAAATAACAGTATCTAGGCCCCCAGGAAACTGATCTGAGAGACGAGAAGACAGGGAGCCAGTGGACTTGTTTTTGTACAGGGCTGCCAAGATGGAGAGAGGCCCGCCTAGCTGGGTGACAGCCTGCCAGATGTGAGTGAAGAAGGGAAAGCTATATTTGTCTCCTCCACCTCCCAGGTACTCACTGACCCCAGAGGGCCTGGAGCTGGCCCAGAAGTTGGCTGAGTCGGAAAGCCTGAGCTTACTGAATGTGGGCACTGGACCTGAGAAGCCCTGTGGGGAGGAGTCAGCGGTGCCAGGAGCAGCCTCAGCTGAGCTGTGAGGAGGAAAGGGGGGGTGGGGCAGAAATGAAGCCAACACCACACCCTTATCTCCATGATCTCCACCTGCTGCCCTACCTTCTATGGGTTGTAGGGGGATGCCCTGGCACTGGGAGTTCTAGCCTCACATAGAGCACCCCCCTCCATAGTGGTGCCAGTGAAGGAGGGGTCCATCAGCCACTGCTGGAGCTGAGGCCTAGAGAGTACAGGGTGCTGTTGTGTGTGGACATCAGCGAGACCAGGGGGTAAGTAGAGGGGGGAAATCCATGAAGATGATCAGAAGATGCTGTAGGGTAGAGCGTACTGGACTGATCTTGGTCTCCCTCCCTGTTATTTCAGGGCAGGACATAGGCAAGAGCTGCTCCGAGAGCTACAGCGGATGCATGTGGCCCATACAGTGCGCAAGCTCCATGTTGGGGACTTTGTGTGGGTGGCACAGGAGACCAGGCCCAGAGACCCAGGTAAATGGCTGTGGATGGGCAGGCATTAGAGGCAGGCCTTGGGGGGAGAGGTGGGACACAAGCCAATGGGTTCTTTGACTTCTTGGCAGCCAGACCTGGAGAGTTAGTCCTGGATCACATCGTGGAGCGCAAGCGCCTGGATGACCTATGCAGTAGCATCATCGACGGCCGCTTCCGGGAGCAGAAGGTTCCTTTGCTGGACGTCCTTGCCTTGCTTTTTCTGCCTGCACCAGGGTCACTGCCTCAGGCCAAAGGCAGCTGGGGAGCACTGCTGGGTGTTCTCAAGGCAGAGCCCTCATGGCATGCAGCCACGCCCCATTAAAGCTGCTGTAGGCAGCCCCAGGTTCAGATCCCCTCAGGCCACCAGGAAT
The DNA here is from genome assembly GCF_021218885.2 of Marmota monax. Classification (NCBI taxonomy): domain Eukaryota; kingdom Metazoa; phylum Chordata; class Mammalia; order Rodentia; family Sciuridae; genus Marmota; species Marmota monax. The sequence goes on along the minus strand of NW_026692498.1, from coordinate 6,902,487 downwards.
ATAGTGAGAATGGAGGATTCTTAGGTGGGCCAAGGAGCACGTTAAAGACCCCCTCTGTACCCAGCCCCTGCAGTCTTGGTTAAACAGGGCCCAAATGTCTGCAAATAGAAATGCAGAGGCTGTGCCTTGGTCCCTGCTGCTACACTGATCCTAGATCAGAGGCCACATAACCCAAGGAAGGCTTGAAGGATGGGCAGTTTCAGAAACAGAGAAGGGCTTTCCCACAAGTCACAGCACAAGCTCAGGTGTAGAGGCTCTCTGAGATAGCAAAGATGAGGAGGCTAACTGGTGAGACAGTCACACAAATGTGACGTGATGGACAGCCCAAGCACATGGGCTTACAGGCCTAACCGTCTGCTCCTCTGTCTTCCTCCCTAGTTCCGACTAAAGCGCTGTGGTCTGGGGCATCGGGTGTACCTGGTGGAGGAGTATGGCTCAGTCCACAACCTTAGCCTTCCTGAGAGCACACTGCTGCAGGCTGTCACCAACACCCAGGTAAGCCACAAGGCAGGGCCAGGCTTTCAGGGGATATGGTCTATGGTGGTTCAGGCCAGGATCTGCCACTTCCTGTGGGTCCTTTTCACCAGGTCATTGATGGCTTCTTTGTGAAGCGCACAGTAGACATTAAGGAGTCAGCTGCCTACCTTGCCCTTTTGACAAGGGGCCTGGAGAGACTCTACCAGGTAAGCAGATGCACCTGTCTCAACTGGTCCCTTACCTGGGCCATTGCTTCCCCAAGGAGGAAGGGCTGGCTCACTGAGGCCTAGGACTGGGAAAGACTGCTGGGGGCTGACCCTTAGAGCTCTAGCCTGGCCTTAGTCCCCTCTTCCCTCAGGGACACACCCTACGCAGCCGTCCCTGGGGAACCCCAGGGGACCCTGAGTCGGGGGCCAGGCCCACCCCAAACCCACTCTGCTCACTCCTCACCTTCAGTGACTTCAACACAGGAGCCATCAAGAACAAGGTACTGCCTCTGCCCAGTTTTTCTTTAGGCATCCTGGCCCCCACCACCTGACACATGCCTTCCTCAACCTCAGGCCCAGTCTGTGCGTGAGGTGTTCGCCAGGCAGCTGATGCAGGTTCGTGGAATCAGTGGGGAGAAGGCAGCAGCCCTGGTGGACCGATACAGCACCCCTGCCAGGTACATCCCTGGATGGCCTTCTAGGGGTCCTCAGCCCTTGCCCTCCTTGCATGGAATATAGCTTAACCTGTGCTTTTGGAGAGTGGGCCTGGCTCCATTGGACTGTGCAGAGCCAGAGTTGGGCAGATTCAGCTGAACCCAGGGTTGCTTATGGAGGTTGGTCAGCCAGGACTGGATGATGTCCCAGATATGGGGGAGGGTGCAGCAGAGAATGCTTCCTGGAGGAGGGGGCGGGGGGGGGGGGCTTTTGCTACTTCTGTCCCAGTGTTCCCAGGAAGGGGGCAGGGCAGGATGGAGCAGAACCAAAATGCCAGGCACAGGAAGTCTGCTGTGTCCTGATCTCCCCACCCCAGGTTGACCCTATTCCTGCTTCAGTTCTCATTGTGCTGGCTCAGATAGTCAGCCATCAAATACCCCATCCCCAGCCTCCTGGCTGCCTATGATGCCTGTGCCACCCCCAAGGAGCAGGAGATGCTGCTGAGCACCATCAAGTGTGGGCGTCTGCAGAGGTGAGAGTGGGAGAGAATCTGAGGGAGTCTGGGGCCTGGGTCATGCTAGATCCCAGCCAACCCTGCCATTCTCTTCCTGTAGGAATCTGGGACCTGTTCTGAGCAGGACTTTATCTCAGCTCTACTGCACCTACAGCCCCTTGACTTGAACTGCAACCAGAGCCAGAAGCCATCTGGCTCCCCTCCCCCCAAACTACCCAGCCTTTTAACCAGGACTTTTGGGGCTACAATAAAAATCTTGATGTGTTTGCAGACTTAGGTATTATGGAGGCGACACTAGGCTCCAGGGCCCTTGTAAAATATGCAGCAAGTAGATGAAACCATATGATCCTGGGTTGGTTTTTTTTTTTTTTTTTTTTTTTTTTTCTTATTTTTCTTATGCAGTGCTGAGAGTAGAACCCAGGGCCTCCCAAGTGCTAAGCAAGCACTTTACCACTAAACTACACCACCAGCCTGTCTAGTGTATTTTAAAGCAAGCTTCTCAGGACCTGGAGTTCCCTGGTTAGGGAGATGGAGTCAGTGGGGCATTGCAATTTTGAATCTGTATAATCAGATGGCCCCTGACCATACAAAATTTCCTTTGGTAAGAGGTTCTGCAAGTTGGAAAAGATGAAAAACTACCCACTGGTTGCCTAATTTTATAGATTAGAAAACATGCCCAGGAAGCTACCTAGGACTTGTTCCATACCTAATTTGAGGCACAGCTAGGACTGGAACCCTGGGCATTCTGTTACTGTCTGGACCAGGGTTTCTCAGCCAGATCTAAAACTCAGCTGGGGCCCAGGATCTGCATGCCTTATTACCTTCTCCTCCCTCAGGGTGACTGAAGCCTGTGACAGAGTTCCCAGCTCCCATCAGTGGAGCCCCTCAGCCTGAACACAGAGCCCCCATCCCCCTTTAGGTAGGCTTGGCCTGCCTCCCATAAGCCCAGCCCCTCCTCCAGGCTGAGGTTACCCACCACCTCAGCCACCAGGACTCCTTCTTTCTCCCTTTATTGCCTTTCTCTTTCTGCCCTTCACAATATCTCCCTTTTAGCAGAACAGTCATTCCTGAGTCCCAAGCTCCTTGGCTACAGGGAGCTGCAGGGAGGGTAGCTCCTCCTTCTCCCTCGCTGCAGGTCCCTCCCCTCAGAAGGTGTAGGCCCCCACGAAGATGGTGAGTCTCAGTACAGAGCTGGCCCGGTAGCTCATGAGGGAGTTCATGGTGACCATCTCCAGGTCCAGCACGTACTCCCGGGGGCCCGTCACTGGCCGGGCGAGGACCAGCATGGCGCTGACGTTGTTGATTTGCTGCAGGGCACAGTGGGTGGCAGGAGATGTAGACTGTGTCAGCCCATGTGCCAGGACCCTACCCCAGCATCACCTCCCTCCCTCTGGCTGAGAGGTGGGGAGACAGTCCTGGCCATCAGGCTATAACCCAGGTTCTCATCTGGCTCTGATACCCTGATTGTCTCCTCTCTCCTTTACCCTGCCCTCAGATTCTCCTCTCCCTGCCCTTTTAGGTAAAATTACCTAACAAGGGTTCACACTGATGATTCAAGACCAGGTGTGACTTGAAACTGATGGGGACCTCTGGTGGTCCAGAGCAGGCAGATTCCCCTTCAAAGCAATCAGTTTCAAAAAGAAAAGCTCTAACACCAAACACCTCATCGTGCTGAATACAGCACGAGGACCGTGGGTCTGAGACCCTCTCACTGTTCACAGTGAGCCACACATAGACCCCCACCCCTACAGCTTAACAGAGATGGATTTTTGGACCCCTTCACAAAACTCTGCCACTGTCCTATTTTCATGGGTGAACAAATTGTGGCCAAATAGGAAAACCAGTCCCAAGGTCTCAAACCCCAGTGCCTGAGGGCCTGTTAGAATTGCCTTTAACATCTATAATTTATACCTTAGGAATGTAGAATGCCCCCTGGCTTCCCAAGAAGTCCTACCTCCCAACGGGGAGCTTTGAGAGGAGAGTCTGGGCATAAGTACAATCTAGTTTCTGTTGAGGGCTTCCTGGAATTCCATTTTGGAGTATGCATGTCAGTTGAGGGGTAGGAACAGAGGAGAGCCTTACCCTAATGTAGAAGTCCCCCTGTGAGTTTCCAGCACGAATCTGAAAGGCATTGTAGGCGCCAGGGTAGACAGAGGTCGCCTGAATCTGGAACACATCTGCCGGCACGCTCCGCTCTGAGGTGATGCTCATGTAGCGGTGCACGATGGATGAAGGCTGCTCCCGACACAGGGGGTTGGAGGCAGGACAGAGGCAGCGGCTGGAGACCCCCCAGGTGGGGGAATATGAATGAGCTCCTGGCCCATCCCCCAAAATTGCCCAACCCGGAAAGGAGGGACTCCCAAGAGGCTCTGCCTACTTCTGATACAAGACTATAACTCCCACCAGTCCTCAGGGGCACTCACCAGTCCAATAAGATGCCAGTCTGCTCCACAGCCCTCTGGGAGTTGTAGTTTTTGTAAAGGCAGTGCATTGAGCTTACTTACTTGTCTGACACCTGGACATAGGGCTCCAAACAGCGGTTGGTGTCCACACAACGGTAGCCCCCATGGAAGTTGACACAGGTTTGGGCCTCAGAGCACTGATGTGCTCCAGACTCACACTCATCAATGTCTGTGCCAAGAGAGAGGGGCTAAGAATCGGGCTTTAGGCCACAGGCCTGACATTACTCTGCCCACCCCCCTCCGGGGAACTTGTACCTTGGCAGAGGCGTGTGGCCAGCAGCTGGTAGCCCTGTGGGCAGTGGCACGAGAAGCGGCCTGGCTCATTGACACAGCGGTACTGGCACAGGTAACTGGAGTAGCTGCACTCATCAATATCTGAGGGAAGGCAGGGATGAGGACTCGGGCCATCCTCATAACTGAGTCTCACAAAGGTGTACTGAGAGAGCCCATTCCCAAGTTGGGCTGAGTGTGGGAAGAGAGGGCAAGAAAAGCTCTGCAGATCTCAAGAGGAAGATAGAGGGCTCAAAGAAAAGTCTGGGTATAGCTCTGTGGTAAGAATTCAGCATGTGTGAGATCCTGGGTTCAATCCCCTGCACCACCAAAAAGAGGAAAAAAAGAAAAGTCTTCCTGCCTTCTGGCTCACAGCTCTCTCTTCACCCCAGGACTGTAAGTACAATAAGTGGGGTGGACCCTGGGAATCTGGAGGCTTGGGTATGAATCCTACTGATTTGGGGGGAACTTCAGTTTCACTGTCAATAAAATGAGCAGTTAAACAAGTCCTGAAAGTGCAGCCTGCTCTAGTTTTCAATAATCTATCTGATAATTCCTGCAGTCCACAATCAGGCCAAGCACCCAGTCACCTCTGTACACTGTGAACTACACAGGCAGGGCACCATTTTTCTGGCTTTGTTCCCCTCATGCTGCCAGGTACCAACAAGGCTGTATTCCACAGTGAAGCATAATATAAACAGAGACCATGCCAGGTGACCTGGAATGAGAAATCCAGGATAGAACCCTGGCACTATCTCACCCTTGCTGTGTGAACTTCGGCAAGTTACTTAACTTCTTAGTGGGAAAATGAAAGTCACTGTTTACCCAGGACTTATGCTTATTTTCTGCAATCCTCTCACAAACCTGGAGAGAGCGATTAATGTCCTCATTTTGGAGAAAGGAAAAAATCATACCCACCTCCTATGATTGAAAACAGGATGAAACGAGGCCAAGTATATGAGGAAAGTGCCCAGAACAGCCTAGTTCTCAGTAAATGGTTCACTTTTTAAGATTTGATGAAGCCTGTTATTGTCCGACTTCACCCTCCATACAACCCATTGTATAGAAAAAACAGGCTTGGAGAGAAGAGTGACTTGCCCTAGTGCAGATTCAAACCCAAGTGGGCATGACTCCCAGGAAGAGTAGCACCCAAATCCTTCTCTGTTTCCCCAGTGAACTTCAGTAGGGACCTAATTGCCTTCCCCACCAGCCTAGCCCAGAGTACATAGGAAATATGTGGCTACAGAAGATAGGACATTAAAGAAAGCTGCAAGGCCTGGGGAACCAATGTAGGAGCTGGGACAGGGGTGGGATTCTCACCACTGCAAGAGAAGCCATCTCGGTGCAGCTCATAGCCCTGGTGGCAGCGACACAGGAAAGTCCCATAGGAATTGAAGCAGCGCTGCTCACACGGGGCCCCCATGTCACACTCGTTCACATCTAGAGGTTCCAGGAAGGAAAAAACGGGAAGGGTGAAAGCCAAAGAATGGTCCAGAGCCCCCACTCCACCTAGGCTGGTCAGGAAGGAAGCTCCCTGACCTCACACCTCCCTGCCCAGAAGCCTGGCCTGGCCCAGCCTCACCCACACAGGAGCGGTTGTTGGGCCCCAGCTGGAAGCCCGGCTCGCACTGGCAGCGAAAGGAGCCAGGTAGGTTCACGCAGCGGTGCTGACAGTAGCGGTAGCGGCACTCGTCTATGTCTGAGAAGGAGGGCAGAGCACAGAAGTCAGGTGGGGCCCAAGCAGGCTGGGACTTAAAGGCTCAGCACCCATAGTCCTGTTTGTTTCTAGGGGGATTGTGTCAGCCAGGAAACACCCACATACAATCTTCCGTGTCTGATAACAGGAGGGCACAGGTGACAGGGGCCTACTGGTGGGCTGGAATAAGGGTCAGGTGCTAGGACAAGAGACAGGTGAGAGTCAGGTGCTAGGAAGAGAGCCAAGCCAGAGACACAGAGAAAGGTCGCTCCCTGAACTCACCCACGCACTCAGGCCCGATCTTGCGGTAGCCATCAGGGCAGGTACACTGGTAGGAGCCAGGAAGGTTATGGCAATCCTGGCTGGGCCGACAGTCATGCAAAGCTTGGGCACACTCATCCACATCTGCAGGAGATCCCACATGCCATCAAACATGAGTGAGACACCTCAACTTGGGAGGGTGACACAAGCCACATGCCACTCACATGGACACATGGGTGATGAGTGACCCCAAAAAGAGGAACAGATGAATTAGACTGTCCAAGCAGCACAAGTAAGAGTCCATGTGGGGGCACCCCTAACCTATGACACCCATCAGGGAAGCTCAGGAAACAAGACCTCATCTATACTCTACCCTCCTTGGGGCAACACTGACTCCAGGATCCTCCCTCCCCCAAGGCCTATGGCTCCCAGGGGTGGGGTCCAGACCAAAAAGAAGGCAGGGGCAGAGACTGGGAGGCAGAGTTTTTGCATGTCTCTGCAGGAAACAAGGCGGGATCCCAGGGGCTGGCGGGACAGTGGGACACGCACAGGGCCTGCCATGGTGAGGACGTGGATGAGGATATGGATGGCTCCCTGAGGAGTCTTTGAGCAAGGGAGGAAAATGAGGTCTGAGTTTTGAAGTAGCTTGCTGAGAAGAAAGGAAGCCTGGATGCAGAGTGGCCCTCCACTCACCCACACAGCTCTCCTGTTCGTCGGGCTCATAGCCTGGTGGGCAGGAGTTGGGGTGTTGAGCAGGGGGCACTGGTGGAGGGGGTCCCTCGCCATGTAGGTCATTAATAACAGCAGCTGAGCGGGGCAGGCACAAGTAGCCCCCGTAGTGATTGATGCATTTCATTTCTCCCTTGCAGGCCTCAGGGATGGTAAGGCACTCATTAACATCTGCAGAGAGGGACCTGTTAGACACAGCCAGTCTCCTGGGCTGGCCCTGGAGGGAGTGGGAGGCAAGGAGCCTAGCATAGTCACCTTTGCACTGTGATTGGGTAAGGCCTTCTCTCTACTCAACAAGCCAAGCTGCCTGTTCAGGACCCCTCCCCAGGGTCTGCCAGGGCTGGAGGTAGGGCAGCTGTTCCCACTATTGCCCACATTCTCCCACCTCCAAGTGACTCTCCTCCTTTCTCTAGCTTTCACTTGGACCAAGAGAGATTTGCAGGCCTCTGACCCACCCCTATGGACACTGTCCTCCCAGATTTCAATGGGACAAAGAGCTGGCACAAGAGAGTGGTTCAGAGAGGATGTACACAACCTGGCCCCTCCGGGCAGGGCCTTATTGATGGTTGGTCTATGGGGGGGGGGGGGGTAGAGGCAGAATTTCCTGAGTTTTTTGGAGAGGAAAGGGCCAGCCTTAGGTGAGCTGGCTCCCAGGGAATCAGAATCAGCCTGGGTCCAACAGGACTGGGCTGAGAACAGGACCCTGAGGTCCTATTGCAGCTTTTGGAGGTGGCGGTGTCCTTGGGAAGCAGAAATTCCCTTCCCGGTTCCTAGGGGTGGTTTGTCCCCCAGGCACACTCACCCCGGCAGTGCTGACTGTCTGGGTCCCACTCATAGCCATCTGTGCATTCCTGGAAGGAACCAGAGGTAGCCATTGATCACCCTAGATTTCTTCCAACGGGCCAGGCCAAGGCAAGGGCCTGAGCTCCACCACCCTCCGGCCTGCTCCAAACAATGGTGTCCAGGTCTTCCACCAACCAGGGGAAAGGAGAATCTTCCCCAGCAGCAGCCACCCAGGATCTTGGTCTCTCTATCCCTGCCCATCCCATCCCAGGCCAGTGGCCCCACTGTCCCCACCGTGTAGCTGTCCGGCTCCTCGGAATCCTGGGGAGACGCTGCCCCCAAGAGCAACAGCAGCAGCGCCCAGAGCAGTAGTGAACCGGGGAGGCAGGAGGCGAAGGGGAGCATCCTGGGGCTGGGAGGTGGTGGGCAGGGGTCAGGGGCCTCGGCCATGGCACCCCCCATATTCTGTCTTGGGACTGGGAACCCCGGTCCCAGCCTTCTCCAGCTCAGGACCGTGTTTAGGGCCCTGGAAGCCTCCCGGAGCTGGGGGCTCACTCCTCTCGCAGGCCAGGGTCCCAGGCCCACCGCCCGGGGCCGCCCCGCCCCCGCCGAGTGCCTAGCGGTGTGGGCCGAGGAGCGCAGGCCTCTCGGCTCTGCGCTGCGCCGACTCCACGGACACTCAGGCCTGCGCCCTCCTTCCACCGACTGCCACTTACTTGGGCCCGCAGCGACCAGCTACTAAGCTGACTCCAGCAATGCCTGCGGGCAGACGGACGGGCGGACGGCGCAGCTCCCTGGACGCACGGCCCCAGGAAGCGCCCCCCGCCCGCCCGCCGCGGCGCGGCCCACCCCGGCGCCTCCGCCCGCCCTTCGGCGGATTCCTGAGCCCGCGCCAGGGGGAGGGACCCCGACCCCCGCTTCTCCGCCCCCGGCCGGCCACAGGCCCCCACCCGATCCCCCGCGGCGTCAGCCGGAGCCGACTCCGGGCGCCCGGCCACGGTCCCCCAGTGCTAGGTCCTGGGGCCATTGGCCTTGATGCCAAGCCCCCATCAAAAATGTTATTCTGCGCACCTAGACTCTACCCAGTCTGTGCCTCCAGAATCCCATCCTATGCACCCACTCCTTAGTCCCGCGAAGCACGCAGGCTGATTCTGTGCCTCCCAGGGTAACTGGGCACCTAGACCCCCACTTGATACTGGTCTGCCACATCCTCACTCTAACTCGCTCCAGAATTTTATTTTGTGCCCTCAGACCATCACACTAAGCAGTCCCAAAACTTCATCCAGGCATGAGACGCTCCCAGGCGCAAAACTGTCCATGTCTTCATCTGCCCTCCACCCCAGGCCCGCCTTCAGTCAGGTGGTCTCTTCACTCCTCACGGCCTTCCCCGCGCCCTGCGTCCGCAGAACTACAACAGTTTGGGGGCTGGGGCGGAAATTCCCTTTTGGCCCAAAATGAATGGAACCCCCTGAGAAGGCGGGCAAGCCTGAACTCGGGAGCGCAACGTGACTGGGGACAGTACCAGCCGCTTCCCGACCCTCCTCCAGCCCAGGCGCGCGGCACAGAGCATGCCCTGGGGGCGGAGTCTGGGCGGATCTGGCTCCCAGGAAGGGGCGGGGCCTCGCGTTGCCCACGTCTCAAGGCGGGACCAGACGGGAAAGGGCCGCGTGTCCAGAGATCCCCCAGGGGCCAGGCTGCGAGCGGGAATAGTCGCTCCTCCCTGCCCTTTCCCATCCCCGTATATCCCCACAATCGCATCCAATGTGGCTGCCAGGAGGGGATATACCGAGAAGGGAACGAGCAGGTGAGTCCTGAGAGCTTCAGGCCGAAAGGCTGAGGGTTAATTTCCCGCTCCTGCCACCGTTCTTCCCAGCCTCTGGGATGAGCATTTAAAAATCACATTCATGGTGCAGCCTGTAATCCCAGTGATTCGGAGGCTGAGGCAGGAAGATGCAAGTTCGAGACCAGCCTCGGCAACTTTGCGAGACCCTCTCTCCAAATTAAAAATAAAAAGGCTGAGGATGTGGCTCAGTGGTAGAACGCCCCTGGTTCCAATCCCCAGTACCACCAAAAAATGAAAGAAAAGCAACCCTAAAACATAGCTCATTAAAATAAAAAAGACAGCCAATAACAAAGTGTTGACAACGGTATGGAGAATTGGAGGTGTATGTATGCCCAAGAGAACTGAAGACATGTATACACACACACAAAAAAAAAAAAAATCTAAACACACTCTTCACTGTATATGAAAGCCAAAGTGTAGAAACAACCCAATGTCCATCAACTGATGAGTAAACAAAATGTGGTACCTCCGCACAGTGGAATATTATTCAATCATAAAAAGGAATAAAATACTCGGGTTGTGGCTCAGAAGTAGAGCACTTGCCTCGCAGGTGTGAGGCACTGGGTTCGATCTTCAGAACCACATAAAAATAAATAAACAAAATAAAGATTTTGTGCCCATCTACAACTAAAAAAAAATCTTTAAAAAAGAAATACTGAAACACATTATAGTATGGATTAATCCTTAAAATAATACACCCAGTGAAGGAGCCAGACACACACAAAAAAACACATATTCCATTTATATAAAATATTCAAAATAGGAAAAGAGAAACTAATGGTTTTCCAGGTAAGGGGGGAACATGGAATGACTGCTAATGGATATGGAATTTTTTTAACTGTTTTGAAAAATGTTTTTATATGGGGTTGGGGGTATATAGCTCAGTGGTAGAGTGGTTGCCTGACATGCATGGGGCACTGGGCTCAATCCTCAGGACCACATAAAGATGAACAGGTAAAATAAACGCATTTCTGTCCATCTACAACTACAAAAAAATTTTTTTTAAAGATGCTTTGTAGTTGTAGATGGAGAGCATCCCTTTATTTTATTTATTTTTATGTGGTGCTAAGGATTGAACCCAGTGCCTCACCCATACTAGGCAGGTGCTCTGCCACTGAGCTATAACCCTAGCCCCTAGAATTTCTTCTGGAATGATGAAACTGCTCTGAAATTAGTAGTGATGGTTGCACAACTATGTTAATATATTAAGCAACTCAGCAAGACTCTGTCTCTAATATAAATATGGGCTGGAGATATGTTCAGTGGTTAAGCACCCCAGGTTCAATCCCCAGTACCAAACAAACAACAACAAAAAAAAAAAAAAAAAAAAATTGCGCCTACTCTATGTAGGCCTGTCCTGAACAATGAAGACAGGTAAATTGGACATCTCTGGTATGATTGGGAGGCAGATGCCAAGTAGGCACAGGAGCAGCAGGGGCTCATGGGGCTGAAGAAGGTTATACCACAGGACAGGGGAGCAGGGAAGGCTTCTTGAAGGAGGTGGCCCTTGTATTGACCAACTGCATAGGAGAAGCAAGAATGATTCCCCAGGGAGTACTGACCATCCTCTACCCGCACCTGGTTGCCATGTGTCTGAGGCCTATAACCCCCTGGGTCTCCCATCATGGCAGCGGTGCCTTTATTGTCACTGCCCACTCAGTATCTATCCTTGTCTCTTTCTGATCCATCTCTGTATCCCCAGATTTTCCCAGAACAGTGGCCTAGAGCACTGTTAAATAAAGAAAAAGGATTGGGGTGGGGAACAGCCAGGCAAATAGAGGGACAAAAACATGAATGCCTGAGGCAGCTTGTGTGCTCTAGGGGTCTACCCCTACTTCAAGCCCAGCTTCCTTTAGTGGTTTCTCCAGCTCCACCCCCTCCAGCTTGGTCTGGACAGCTTCCTGCCCATGCACACATTTGGGGCTGCACCACCATGGCTTTGACTACCTGCCTCTTCACCATCTTGGCCCTGTTACTGGCAAGCCTAACCCAGAACATCACAGGCTCCCATGGAGCCCAGGTAAGTGCTCCCAACTTGCTCCCCATACCCTCCCCACTACCAGTACCAGGTCCAGGATCATCCCTTCAGAAACAACTGACTTGTCGCCAGGCAAGATGGCACAAGCCTATAATCTCAGCAACTTAATGAGACCCTCAGCAATTTAAAGAGTCTCTGTCTCAAAATAAATAAATAAATAAGAACCAGGGATGTGGCTCAGTGGTAAAACTCGCCTGATTTAATAAAAAGAACAGGAAGGAAAGAAGGAAGGAAGGGTGGACTTGGCTTGCCATGCCTATTTCTCTGAGGGAGTAACAGAGACTGGAAAGGTGGTTGCTGTGTCCAGGCTCACAAAGGAAGACCAGGAAAGATAATTCACTGACACCTTAGCCCAGTCCTAGGAGATGGAGCTAAGGTGGGGTCCCAGCAATGAGTTTTCCACCTGTGCTTTCTCTTCCATCTCGATTCCTTGCCAGAATCTAGGTCCCTGGCCACTGGAGCTGAAAGAGGTCTTCAAGTTGTTCCAAATCCAGTTCAATCGGAGTTACTTGAACCCAGCAGGTATCTTGGGTCATATAAATCTCCAGTCTAGCCCCCACTCCAAATAGATGAAGAACTTGAGGCTCATGGTGGGAGATAAGCTTGGCCCAGGCTACTCACTTCAGCAGGGCTGGGGATATATTACTTGGTTCTCCAAATGCACATGTAGGTACAGGAAGGAGCATCCTTTGCCATGTTCCTGAAGGGAAGATGGCAGCTGTTGGGCATCTCTCCTAGCCCTGCAGTTGATTTCCCTGCCATTCCAGGCAGTGGAAAAGGAACTACCATCTAGTCATGAGTTCATTGAACAAGCACCCAAACATACCCATTTTGTCCCCAAGGTAGGGACTCCCTCTCTCCCCATGAGCTGCCAACCCAGCTCCTGCCCCCTCTGTCCTGGATCTCCTCTTCCATAGGGGGCTGATCTGGACCCCATTCTTCCACCCTACCCTGTTCCAGCTCCTGATCTGTGGTCAGAGGTGTGAAGAGGGGGTGGCGGATGTGGCCTGGCAGGAAGCCGGTCTCCAGCCACTCACTTTCCCTTCTGAGTCACTCTGCCCTTCACTCAGCCTCCCCAGGGTGGGAAGATGCTCCTCTTGCTGCCTCTGGGAAAGTCCTAACTCTAGGTGGGTTGGGTAACCACTTCCTCGCCCATTGTCTACCATAGAGCCTGTAGGGGCTACAGGAAAGGAGCCAGTGCCCACCTGGGTAGGAACATGCCCCGCCAGTGCCCACTTCCTGCCTCTGAGGGGGCTTGGGAGTCAGCCTGAGATAACTCTCTTTTGGTGTAGAGTATGCTCGCCGCCTGGACATCTTTGCCCAGAACCTGGCCAAGGCTCAGCAACTACAGGAGGAGGACTTGGGCACAGCTGAGTTTGGGGTGACTCCATTCAGCGACCTCACAGGTACCTGGACCCTCCTGGGCCACAAGTGGCGGGTGGGAAAGCTGGATCTCCTGTAGGATATACTGGTAGAGCAGACGGACAGAACAGACTTTCTACTTTGAGGACCAAAGGGTGCCTGTCCCAAGTCTCAGACTGCAAGGGCAGGAACTCAGCCAACCTGTCCCAGCCCAGCTCAAGGGCTAGAGGCAGCAGGTGAAGCAGAAGTTACCACCAAAGAGCTTGGTGTGAAGAGGAGGTGGCGGGTGTGGCCAGTACCCTTATCTTGCCACCTCTGAGGGACCCAAATGGCCAAGGATGTGGATGACTAGGGTGGAAGGGGCAGAATATGGAGAAAATGGGGTCAAAACTGACCTCTGTGGCCCTGTCTGTCCCCCAGAGGAGGAGTTTGGAAAGATCTATGGACACTGGAAAGCAGATGGGAGCCCTAGCATGGGAAGAAAGGCAGGGCCTGAAGAGGCAGGGAAGCCTCTGCCCTCCACCTGTGACTGGCGGAACGCAGATGGCATCATCTCATCTATCAAGAACCAGGTATCTGGGGCCGGGGTTGTGGCTCAGTGGTAGAGCACTCGCCCAGCACGTGCCACCCTGGGTTCAATCCTCAGCACCACATAAAAATAAATAAATAAAGGCATTGTGACCAACTACAACTAAAAATTAATTTAAAAAAAGAACCAGGTATCTGCCCTCACCTGGATAGGTTTATCCGTATGCAGCCCAAGGGTGGGAGAAGGGAGGATAGGCCTGAACACCCACGGTGCTCTACCCTCTAACCTCCCAGGGGAACTGCAAGTGCTGCTGGGCCATGGCTGCTGCAGGCAACATCGAGGCCCTGTGGGGCATCACATACCGACAGTCCGTGGAAGTTTCTGTGCAGGGTATGGCTGGGAGAGGGGTGTATGACAGGGAAAAGAGGGATAGGGGCCTGGTCACCCACACTGTCCCTTTCTGCCCCAGAACTGCTTGACTGTGGCCACTGTGGGGACGGCTGCAAGGGTGGCTTCGTCTGGGATGCATACATAACTGTCCTCAACAACAGTGAGTATCCCCATCGCTAGCCAAGCACAGGGCTGGGGGAGATTCAGCAGCAGAGGCTCCTTCCTTATCTTGCTTGTCTTCAGGTGGATTGGCCAGTGAAAAGGACTACCCATTCCAGGGGCACACCCGGGCCCACATGTGCCTGGCCAAGAAGTTTAAGAAGGTGGCCTGGATCCAGGATTTCATCATGCTGCAGGAAAATGAGCAGAGTGCGGCCAGGGCGGACACGGGCAGGGGATGGAGGGGCTGAGGGACAGAAACTAGGATGGAGGCACCCAGACTGGCCACAGACAGAGGTGGGGGGTAGGGGGAGAAAGGGACACCCCTCTGCCAAGAGCAGCAACCCCAGGGCAGGCAGGACCTGATTGCACCCTCCATCTCCAGCAATTGCCTGGTACCTGGCTACCCAAGGCCCCATCACAGTGACCATCAACATGAAGCCACTGCAGGTGGGTAGGGTAGGACGTGGGAGGTGGGGCATATGGGATGGGTGGGCTCAGACTCAACACTTCTGCCCCTGTAGCACTACCGGAATGGTGTGTTCAAGGCCACACCCACCACCTGTGACCCCGGGGTTGTGAATCATTCTGTCCTGCTGGTGGGTTTTGGCAAGAGCAAGGTGGAAGAGGGGATACAATCGGCCTCTTCTGCATCTTGTTGCCGTCCTCGCCCCTCCACCCCTTACTGGATTCTGAAGAACTCCTGGGGGGACAACTGGGGTGAGGAGGTGAGTAGGATCCATTGCAAGAGGGGTCAGGGTAGAACAGGCCCTCTCCCACCTTCTGGCCTTGATGTCCCCTAACTTCCTAGGGCTACTTCCGACTGCACCGAGGAAGCAATACCTGTGGCATCACCAAATACCCAGTCACAGCCCGTGTGGGAAAACCAGCTAAAAAGCAGCCAGTCTCCTGCCCTCCCTAAACGTGTCAGCAGCCTGCTGGCCCCTCCTGCATGCCAGCTGCCTCTACACAGGCCCTGCCTGAGGTTTTTGCCTATCCTCCCAATCTTCTATACAACTTGAATAAACCAAGACAAAACTCTTGGCTCCTCGGTATACTTAGCTGGGGCATGGAGATGGCACGTGGGGGAGATAACAGACAGTATCCCTGACCTGCCCCAGTCCCAGAGGGGCTGGCATACACCAATGACACTCAGGTATACACAGGTATACACGGCACATGTCCCCAAATGCTCCTCTCCCTAGAGTGAAAATCAGTCTTCAAACTTATGGCAACTTTATTTTCAGTGTGCTCAGGATAGAAGAGGAGCCTCAGTCATGATAGAGGCGCAGGAGGCAGCCACGGAGGGTGCCCATGTACCGATCCCAGAGGGTTGGGTGCCTGTAACGAAAGCAGCAACAAGTCCTCATATATATATATATATATATATATATTTTTTTTTTTTTTTGGGGGGGGGGGGGGGGGGGGGGGGTTGGGGATTGAGCCCAGGCTTGTTCATTACTGAGTTACAATCTTGGCCCCTTTTTAAATTTTTTATTTTGAGATAGAGTCTTGCTGAGTTGCCCAGGTTGGCCTTGAACTTGTGATCCTTCTGCCTCAGCTTCTCAAGTAGCTGGGATTAAGGTGGGTGTGCACCACCATACCCAACAAGTCCTCATAAATTCTTGTGATTCTTCTAATTATTATCCTCAGTTTATAGGAGGAAACTGAGGTATGGAGAGGTTAAATAACTTGCTTAAGGTCATACAGATTCTAAGAGAAATCCCTAAGGCAGCAAGACAGGGAACCCTGAGTCTGCAGGAGGGTGAACCCTGGCAGGTGGCCAGCTGGATCAAGGCCAAGCTAGACACAAGGTCTGGGGTCTCTCACCGGAAGCCATCCAGGGAGTGAACAGATGCTGAATACTGATTCAGGAAGAGCCGCACGTCATTTAGTGGCCAGTGGTCAGAGCGGCAGGGTTCCACAAACTGTGGGTAAAGAGAGCAATCAGTATCACCAGTACCATCCATAGACAGGCTGAGTCAGGGATCCCAGGGTGGCAGGAAGGACATCTCACCTTCTCAACAAGGTCCACAAACAGGTCTCTGACATCCTTATTGTGGGTCAACTTGGCAGCCACATTCACCAGCCCCCGAGACAGGTTCTGTGGGGCAGGGACCCTGGGAGTTCTGCTTTCTGCCCAGAAGGAGCTGGGCACAGAGGCTATAGGGTGAGGGGGAGAGGCCCCTCCTCAAATCTATCCACCTCCCTCAATCAACCAGGTCCCCTCAGTTTATAAGCCTGTCCCTCCTCACAGGCGGGCAGAGGGAGCAACATCGCCACCTGCCAGTTAACCTCAGGCAAGAGCACAGTTGCCGGGAGGGGTAGGCTGAAGATGCCAGGGGAGAGGCTGGACAGGGCCACAGACCTTGAAGTTGGCTTCCATCTCAGAAAAGACGCCAAGCTTTCCCCGGAGGGCAGTGCATACCAGGCTACAGGGAGAAAGGGTTATGCCTAGAGCCATCTCAGCCCCCACTTCAGGCCCTGCCCATGGACTCCCAAGGTCACCTCTTGTGCAAGTCCAGAAGGTCCTTGTCAGCCACTAGCACCTTGAGTTCCTTCAAGTCCTGGAGAAACTCCTTATCTAAGTCCACATCCATATCGTCCACCTGGGAGTCTGTGTGAGGCCCATGAAGGGAGTTGGGGTAGGTAATAAACCCATCCCATATGATCCTGAGCATTCCTCACCCACTACCTCATTGCAACCCATGGAACAGAAGAGAAAATGAGGTTTCAAGGTGGAGTGACAGGTGCCACGTTGCAGAAGCAGTGGGCTCTTGCTCTGCAGATAAGGTGTGTGGGGGAAAGCAGATATGAGAAGAGGTAGCCTGGGTGGGGACCTGAAGACAAAAGGATGCTGGAAACTGGGCCTACAGGAGGAACTGCAGATGGGAACCAGGCCCTAGGAGGGTAGGGAGAGTATCCAGGCACCTGGGTCAGTGGGGGCCTCACCAACGGCTCCAAGAGTCCAGTTCTGGATCATGAGCTCAGCACAGAAAGCAAAGTCGCCGAAACTCAGATACTGTAGCTTTTTCTTCCCTGTCTCAAAGCGGTTGTTGGCAAAGAAGACGATGGCTGCATAGTCCCTGCAGGGAGGAGGAGGCAGGTCCTCTCAGTGCTTAAAATTCCTTTTCACAGTGCCTACAATAATGTCCTGAATATTAAGCTTACTAGATAAATGTTTAGTGTGGAATAAAAAAAATTCCTTCTTAGCAACAAGCTCCCACCGGCAACCTCAGCTGGGCATCCAAATTCTGGCCTCTTTCTGTCCTAACTCACTGTGTGAAATGTCTCATGTCACTTCTCTATGGGACTCTTCATCTGTGCACAGAGAAGCATTCAGCCCAGGTTTATTAAGGAATAATGTGGAAGACTACAAGGGTACCAGCTACCATTACTGAGCACTTCCTAAGTACCTTAATGTGCCACCTCATATCAGCCCAGATGCAAAATGGCAGGACAGAATTTGAATCCAGGTCAGTCTGATCCAAAGTACAGACTAGAAGTGGGATAACCATCCCCCTAGTAAAGCTAGGAGGTGGAAGAAGTTGAAGTGAGCAACATGGGTCAGACTTAGGGCCCAGGGAAGGTATGTGCAGAAGGGCAGATGGCTGGCCCCTCACCTGGCCAATCGGTCGGAGAGGAGGAAGTGTTGCTGGATGTTATCCACCAGGGAGCCCCGCATTTCCTCCACCACCTTGAAGACTCGCTTAAAGTTGTCAAACTAGAGGGCATTTAGGAGAGGAAGGAGACTGGTTAGAATGTGCTCACCCAATGAACATCCCTCTCTCTCCTAACCACCTATTCAGGTGGCAGATGCTGATTTAGCACTTGCCAGTTCTTCAACAAACTACTAGTTATTAGTAGCTATTATCAATTCAACAAATGTTTGCCAGCTTTTGTCATCTTGCCTTGAATAATTAATATTTACTCACTTTTTTTTTTTTCTTTTTCGTGGTGCTGGGGATGGAACCCAGGGCCTTCTGCATGCTAGGCCAGTGCTCTACCAATGAGTGATGCCCCCTGCCACTCTTACTCACTCCTCTCTCTAAATGTAACCCCAATTTGCACCATCATGTTCTCTTGAGTCTTCAGGAACTTAAACAGGAACAGACTTTCCTAAGTCCTAGGAATTCAAAGCCATACTTGGGGAGCTCATGGAAGGCACAGAAGAAGGGCATCAAAGGCTCAAAAAGCTTACTTCTCCCTGGCACTGACAAAAAGTCTTGTGCGGAAGACTTTAATTTCAGGGGAACAGATAAGGTCAAAAATAGCACCTTCCAGGTAAAAGCAACATGAACAAAAGAAATCCTGGGAATTGAGAAATGAAAGCCTCGAGAGGTCTGCAGGGAGCAGGAGAGGCTGAAGATTAAAGGCAAGATGTGCAGTTTCTACCCAAGAGGTAATGAGAATTTATGAGCAGGGGAGAGCCAAGGTCAGATGTGTACCTATGAAAGGTCATCCTGGCCATAAGGGAGGGGATGACTTAGAAAGAACAAAAAGAGGG
This sequence comes from Marmota monax, assembly GCF_021218885.2. Lineage (NCBI taxonomy): Eukaryota > Metazoa > Chordata > Mammalia > Rodentia > Sciuridae > Marmota > Marmota monax. The sequence goes on along the minus strand of NW_026692498.1, from coordinate 6,883,826 downwards.
GGGAAGAGACTAGGAATGAAGCTGCTGCCACAATCAGAGGCTGGAGGTGGGACAGTAGCCTAGGGATGGAATAAAGGAGAGGACTGAAAATGGACTGTGGGTGCAGTGCCTACCTGTCTCCGACAGCTCTTGAGAGTGATGCCTGTTTTCGTGCTGATGTCGTCCAGGTCTTTCTTCGTGCCCTTGGACAGCTTCTTGCCCAAGACCTCTCGAACAAAGGCCTCATCAAAGGCATAGTATCTTGTGGAAGCAAGAAGACACCACTAACTCTTCATAAAGGAGGGGAAAAGGGGTCCCGGCAGGGCCTGGGGCTGGCCTCATCTCTCAACTTTCTTAGTTCTTAAGTAAGTTCCGTCCCTCCCAGACCTCGGTTTCAGCCTGCAAAACAGGTATACGGTCAGACTGGTTGACGTCCCCACCATCCACCAGGTGAGCACCTCTCAATTAGCAACGCCTGCCGGGATGGCGGAATCTGGAAGATGAGTTGGTGCAGTAGCTTGGGTGGCGCGTGCAGCAGGCGCTCAAGCATGTGGAAGGTGCGGTAATGGTCCATAGTGTCGCTCTGGAGCACCGCCGCCGTGGCCCCCGTCTGCTCCAAGATTCCCGAACGCACTCTCAGAGCTACAGCGTCGCTCACTGGGGAGTGGGTGCCATCATCAAGACCCAGCCCCCCTGACCCCTGAGTCCCTTCAGGAACGCCAGCACTAACCCTTCTACATGCCTCATTCCAAGCCAGGTGACCACTTCCACTAAGGATGTCTGAGTCCTGGCCCCGCCCCCTGTTACATTCAAAACAACTGCTCAGCCCCACTGGTTCCCCCAGAAGGACCCCCACAACCTGAGTAACCATCCAACCAGAGGCGATACACGTCCTCGTCGATAAGGGTCGTGTTCCCCACGAAGATGTCCAGTTCGCTGGTCATGGCGACGCCCGGGCCCGGGGCGCCCCGAGCAGGAGCTGGCACTGCCCGGGCCCGGCGCGCGGTTGCCGGACCACTTCCGGGAGCGCAGAGATTACGCTCCGAGCACCCGGAGCCAGTGAAGGACCACTTCCGGAACGGAGGGGGTGGGGCGGGGACAGCTAAGAAAGCCTGTCTGTAGAGTAGCTGCTCCCTACACTGAGACGGATATATCCCAGATCTTTCGCTCTCCCTACTCTGTTGATCCGAACTGTTTTCAGGAGGGCATCCTAAGTGCCTCCCGCTCATCTCTCCTGCCCCACAAATTCTCCCCTCACTTCCTTTCACCATCTCTGCCCTCCTGGGGCCTCTCAACTTTGATCTACATCCTAAACATCACAGGGCTCTCTCTACCCTAAGTCTCTCCTCTGCAAAATGGGTGTGGGGTCCTATTCCAAGAGCTCTTTCTGGGGATCCCTCTGATCATCCTGCAATTGAGCACCTTCCCTGGACACAGGGCACCTGCTCCCACCATGGTTTTAACCACAATCCTCATTCTCACACCAGCTAATAACCTTATTGGACTCGTCAGAACTCTTACTGGAGCCAGCATCCACAGGGTTGCCTATCTACTAAGTCTCTCCGTACTGTCTTCCCATACGCCCCTCAAAAGCTCAACACATTCTAGACAGATGTTTTGCTCTTCCCAGATCTCTTCCCTGCTTCCCTATCTCAGTGACAGCCCCAATATCCACCCAATTCTCACACTAGAAACCTGGACTTTCGCCCAGATTCCTCTCTTTGCATTTGCCTCCTGAGTATCTTTAGTATCTGTTTCACCCCCTCCACTCCCACTGACACAGTCCCAGCCCAGTCTGCCTAGCTCTCCTTGTTCACTGACACAATGTTACTAATCTCCCTGCCTATCCCTGCCTCCCTTCTCTCCTCGCAGGGTCCTCGCAGGGTCCATCCCACACAAAGTCGCCGAACAATCTTTTTAAAGTGCGTAATTTAAAATTTACTCCCCTGTTTTAAATCCTTGTGGGCCTTTGGAAACTCTCCAGTCTAGTATTGAAATCTCTTAAGGATTTTAACTGAATGTGGTAGTGAATGCCTGTAATCCCAGGGATTCAGGATGAGGCAGGGGAATGCAAGTTGGAGGCCAGCCTGGGAAAGTTTAGACCTCGTCTCAAAAAGAAAAAAAAAATTAAAAGAGTTTGGGGATGTAGTTCAGAAATAAAGTGCCCCTGGGTTCAATCCCAGTATTGCAAAAAGAAAAAAGGAAAAGAAAATCTGGCTTCCACCTACTCTTCCACACCACTTTCTATGCACCTCTGTCTTTGAAAAAACATCAGGCTACTCTCATTGTTCCCAAAGCAGCTAGGCTTTTTGGAGCATCAGTGTCTTTCACTCCGCTATTCTCTCTCCCTCACATAGTTTTCTCTCTACTTGGCAAAGTCCTATTCACCTTTCAGGGTCAAATTGTATATCACCTTTTTGGAGAAATCTTTTGGGAATCCTCTAGACTATACTTGAGGACTCCTTTTTATTTTTATTTTTTTTTATTTATTTATTTTTTTGAGAGAGAGAGAGAGAGACGGAGAGTTTTTTAATGTTTTTTTTTTTTTTTTTTTTTTTTTTTTTTTAGTTTTCGGCGGACACAACATCTTCATTTGTATGTGGTGCTGAGGATGGAACCTGGCCGCACGCAGGCGAGCGTGCTACCGCTTGAACCACATCCCCAGCCCACTCCTTTTTATTTTTATTTTTCCTTCTTGGTACTGGGGATTTAACCCAGGGGTGCTTAACCACTGAGCCACATCCCAGCCCTTTTTTATATTTTTATTTTGAGACAGGGTCTTGCTAAATTGCTTAAGGCCTCAGCAAAGTTGCTGAGGCTGGCTTTGAATTCACAATTCTTCTGCCTCAGCCTCCCTAAATGCTAGATTCCAGACGTGTGCCACCACAGCCAGCGTTTCTTCTTCTTTTTGGTACTGGAAATGAACACAGGATCTTAGGCATGCTTGGTAAGCGCTCTATCACTGAGCTACACTCCCAGCCCTCCTCCAACATTTTGCTTCTTGTTAATCTGAGCATGTTTCCTTCACCAGATTTTGGACTCTTTGAGGTCAAGATCAGGATCTTGGTCAAATTTATTTCTGCTTGAGCTTCACACACAATAAAGGTTTACTGAATAAACGAATCTCTTGGATGTCCAATTCCCTGGGAAGAAGGGTAGACTGATAAATGAAGCCAGGACATTTGAATTCAGGATCCGGAGGAGCTAGGAGTAATGCTTAGAGAGCGAAGACTAGAATTCCACAGAAGATAGGAGAGAATGGAAAGCTATCCGTCTGGTTTCCGTCGCGGATTGGGCAGGAAGGAGTCAGAAGCGGTCGCCCAAATCTTCGTTCTCAGATGAAGCTGAGAGGCTTAGGCTCAGGATTGATGAGATCTGGAACTTGGAAGGACTGAGCCCCTCCAAATTGAGTTAAGACTGGCGCCAGGGGTCGCGATCCCTCGGGTCGGAATGGGCGGGAAGAGGCGCTCAGTGCCCAGGCCCCGCCCGTTTCCGGAGAGGCTTGCCGGATTGGTTGTCCTTTGGTACCGTCACGCAGCCCCGCCTCGGCGCGCGTCCCGCCGCGTGCCCACCCCCGGGTGGTTGCTGCAGCCTACGCTACCTCTAGCACTGCTGGCCGCCCGCGGAGCCGGAGCCCGAGCCCGAGCCCGAACCCGAGCGGCGCCGGTCCCAACGTCGGGCTCCTGGGCCGCGGCGGCGGGCGGGCGATGCTCCAGCGGCCTGACCAGCCATGGAGGCCGAGGCAGGCGGCCTGGAGGAGCTGACGGACGAGGAGATGGCGGCACTGGGCAAGGAGGAGCTGGTGCGGCGACTGCGGCGAGAGGAGGCGGCGCGCCTGGCGGCACTGGTGCAGCGCGGTCGCCTCATGCAGGAGGTGAATCGGCAACTGCAGGGTCACCTGGGCGAGATTCGCGAGCTCAAGCAGCTCAACAGGCGCCTGCAGGCCGAGAACAGGGAGCTGCGCGATCTCTGCTGCTTCCTGGACTCGGAGCGCCAGCGCGGGCGCCGCGCCGCACGCCAGTGGCAGCTCTTCGGGACCCAAGCATCCCGGGCGGTACGGGAGGACCTGGGAGGCTGTTGGCAGAAGCTAGCCGAGCTGGAGAGCCGACAGGAGGAGCTGCTGCGGGAGAACCTGGCGCTTAAGGAGCTCTGCCTGGCGCTGGGCGAAGAGTGGGGTCCCCGGGGCGGCCCCGGAGGCGCTGGGGGCTCCGGCGCCGGGCCGACCCCAGAGCTAGCCCTGCCTCCTTGCGGTCCCCGCGACCTAGGCGACGGGAGTTCCAGTACCGGCAGCGTGGGCAGCCCCGATCAGTTGCCCCTCGTCTGCTCCCCGGATGACTGAGGGCGCTGCTTCTACGCCGACGCTCGCCAGAATTGCTTCCTGAGCGCCAGGACTGCTGTGGATCTCCGTACCTCGACGGTCGCTTCGGCAGTGTAATAGGGGCCGCTGGCATGGACTAAGAATCCCTAACATTGAGGAAGCCCCCCCGCTCTCGCTGGCGGGGTAGCAGGGGGACTGGAGGCTGGAGCGGAGGGACTTGCTGGGGGTTGGGTGGGGACTAATAAACTCGGACGGAAGCGGAGCCTAAAACCTGGGCAGCATCTGTCTAGGACTCGCCGGGGCTGGGGTGAGGGAGGGAACGCTAAGACGGGGTATCATTTCCTTCCAGAGGGACTGCTTCAGAACTAAGGTGGCTGACTTCCCGCATTACTGGGGATCCACTGGGGTGGGATGCAGAAAGGTCGTACTCCACTGTCCCCCCCACACACACCGTTGGTTGCCCGGACAGGCCGTAATCAGCCCCCTGAAGTGGCTCCAGCTCCCTTCCCGGCTCCTTCCTGTCCAAGACAATGGGGCAGGAAGCAGATGTTGGGGACCTAGAATCCACTGGCCGGCTCCTCGGAAAGTGGAGGGGCATAACAGCGCCCCCTGTGGCGCACGCAGGAGCACTGTGGGCCCCCAGGGGGAGAAATTATGATCTTAGCTTGCACCCCATGTCATTCTCACCTCTTGGTCCTGGAGATGAGGCAGAGCATACATAACCCTATTTATCAGATAAGACAGTTGAGGGCCAAGAATATGACCAAAGTCACTGCAGTGAGTCAGGAGCTGAGATCAGAACCTAGAACTTCTTACCCCAAATTGTCTCTTTAAAAGCATCTGGATCCAACCAGGCATCCAGGCCAAAGCTTCAAGCCTTTTATTCCATTTTGGCAGGTTTGTACAAAAATACTCTCTTTAGGAAAATAAATAGCAGCTGCCCTCTCTGGGAGGCTTGGATTTCCTGGAGCTAAGGGCTTCTCAGAGCTGGGGGCTGCAAGTCAGCTCATCACAGAAGCCTCTGACACCTCCTGAGCTGTGCCATTCAGGAGGGGCTGGCAGAATGCTCTGGTCCAATCACCTGGAGCTGCTGGCAGTGGGGCTGGGTGAATTAGTGTTCTAGGCTGGTAAAACAGCACCTTCTGTCAGGGGGTAGGGTTGGCTGGGTTGCAGGATAATGAAGTGTAGTAGGTGTGGTCTAGAAGGGGTTAGGAGCTGCCAGAATTTCTCTGTCATAAATGGGAAATATTTTGTTTCTGATTTAGTGCAACTTGTGATGGAGAGGCCAGCTCTAGAGAAACAGTGGGCAGCTTTGGTGGCCCCAGGCTGGCTCTACTGCAAAGCAAAATATGCTCAGTCTCATCTGGAAGGATGGAGAAGAACCTGCTGGTATTGGGCTTGGGATATGGTCCAGGCCAGCTGGACTAAAGGGGGGAAAAGGAGATGTTGACTAGGATAGCACCTGCAGGGGATGGCACTGGGTGCTTCACAAAGCGAGGAGGGTGGGAGAACCCAGGGGGTCAGAAGATGGGTCTCCACTGCTGCTGCTACTCTTTCGATGAGCTGAGGCACAGGGCTCAGGGGTGCTGGGATAGGTGAAGACCAGACTGGGGGTGAAAGGGGTCAGAGAGGGTGTAGTCATGAGTGTGGGGGTGTGCAAGGCCTCAGGTTCAAGAACAGGCCCTGGGGAAAGGGAGATGCAAGGTACAGGGCGGCAGGGGCCCGGTGAGCTGCTGGTGCCCCCTGTACCGCTGGTACCGCATGTGTCCCTCTCCTTGTCTCCCTCTGGGATTTTGCAGATGGGGCGGTGAGCTTCCAGCACCAGCTCCAGACGCTCCTTCTGCTTCTGTAGCTCTTCAATCTCTCTCTGCAGTCCAGATTTCTCATCCTCCAGTTTGTCAGTCTCCTATAGAGGGTTAGGAAAAGAGGAGAAGATGAGGACTGAAGACCCCCAAAGGCCTCCCCTGGAGGGAGGTTGGGGGGAAGTAGGGGTTTGGAAGTTCCCTGCAAATCTGGACTGCAACTCCCATAAGCCCCTGGGAGAAAATGGGCACGGGCATGACTCCCATCAGGCCCAGGGCTTCTTAGGAAATTGTCAGCTGGCTTCATTTGGTCTCTGTTGAGAAGCGCGCTGCAACTAATTTTTAATTACCTTTTCCTCGTCCTTTTCGCAGGACAAGGAGCTAGGATGGGCATGGGGGCTAATGTACTGGGGTCCCGCGGACTCCTGGGATCAGGGTCCCTTTGCCCCCTAAATCGACCAGTGCTCACCGCCTGCAGGAAGTCAGTCAGTTCCTTCCTACGATTCCTGCACTTGGCCGCGGCCAGCTTGTTCCGCTCGCGCCTCACTCGCCGCCGCTCTTCCTCCTCGGGGCTGATCTAAAGGGAGGGAATGGGGGCGTCAGTGAGGCGGTCTCGAGCCACCCGCCGCCTGGAACTCGCCCTCTGCGGAGGGCACGGCAGCGCGGGGTCACAACCCTCAACCTGTGATTTAGTGACCACCACACTGGGACTGGTTCTCCGTAGTCAGGGGCAAATCCTCCTCACCCCTAGCCTTAGTGCCTATTTCTCTACCGAAATGCCCTCGCCTCCCACAAAACTTAACCCTTCTCATCTCCCAGGACCAAACTCAGAAGCCCTCGCCTCCATGAAGCCCAGCTAGAAGTGAACTTTTATCTTCTGAGCCCCTAGGTCAGGATTATCTCTGTTCCCAGGACCCTTGTCCTTTTGGATCTCTGGTAGGACAAATCTCTTCCTGCAGGAACAGTGACGCCTTAGTGGGGCTCATGAGTGCTGCGGGAGGCTTTTTTTTTTTTTTTGGTATTTTTATTCTATTTATTCATTTGTAGGTGGTGCTGAGGATCAAACCCAGGGCCTCACATGTGCTAGGTAAGCACTCTACCGCTGAGCTATAGCCCCAACCCCTGCTGAAGACTCTTTATTGGGAGCCTTCTGTATACCATCTAAGCACTTTATTTAGGTTTGTAGGCTTTGCTTTTTTTTTGGGGGGGGGGGAGCTAGGGACTGAACCCAGGCCTGGTGCATGGTAGGCAAGTACTGTACCACTGAGCGACATCCTCCAGCATGCATGCATATGTGTGTATATGTAGATATGTATGCGTTTTATACCAGAGATTGAACCCAGGGATGTTTTGTTGGTGGTGGTTTTTTTTTTTTTTTTTTTTTGGTACCTGGGATTGAACCCAGAGGCACTTAACCACCAAGCCACATCCCCAGCACTTTTTTATATGTTATTTAGAGACAGGGTCTTGCTGAGTTGCCTAGCACCTCCCCAAATTTCCAAAGAAGGCTTTGAACTCACGTTCTGCCTGCCTCAGCCTCCCAAGCTGCTGGGATTACAGGCCTGCACCACTGCGCCCAGGCCCCAGGGGCACTTTTTACCACTGAGCTACATTCTCAGCCCTTTTTATTTTTTATTCTGAGACAGGGTCTCACTAAGTCGTTCATGCCGGCCTTGAATTTGAGATCCTCCTGTCTCATCCTCCCTAGTTGCTGAGATTACAGGTATGGGTCCCTATGCCTGGCCCCTACATATATTCGTATCAAATTTCCCTTGTAAGGACCTGAAGCCCAGAGAGGATGAATAATATGTTTATGTTCTGGAACAGGAATGATTATCTATTTCCTCACTACTTGCAATGAATGAGAAGCCAACTGATGGAGGCCCCCTCTCTCAGGAAGACTCCACTCATAGCTCAGCCCCAACCCAGTAGTACCCAGGATCAAAGGGTCACACTCAGGACAGGGACAAAAGAAGGAAGCACAGGAGTGGTTACCTTTGCCTGTCTCTGTGGCTCATGCTCCAGTTCCCTTCCCTAGTTGGTTACAAAGGTGTGGTCACATGCACCCGTGGCAAATCACCTTTCTTCCAGGGTTCCACCCTCCTTCCGTATCCTCTACCCAGTGTTCAGAGGAGACTTTTAAATGTGGAAACCTCACCTCACTATTGTCTCATATGCCCAGGAAGAAAAAAAGAGCATCTGCCTCCTTAAAGACCCTTTATGTCTCATTCATTTATTTTGGGGAAGCCAGAACTCTTAGTTCCCCCTTCCTGGAGTCTTTTGTCAGCTCCCAGTGACACAGTGTGGGTCAGTGGTCAGATCTGACTCTAGAGTTGTGTAGACCTGGGGCTAAAGCCAGTCCTGTCTCATCACTCACTACTTGTATGATCTTGGGCAAGTAAATACCTCACTGTGCCTTCATTTTCTTGCCTGGAAAATTATAAAAACCAAAATACCCCCCAAAGGGTTTTTGTGAGGATTAAATGAGATAGGGAACCTCGAGACCTGGAAAGTAGCAAACCTTCTTGTTCCCATTCCCCCTGCCCCACTATATAGACTGCATTAGCCCACCTCTTCATGTATATCAGCAGTGAAGAGACCCTCCCATCTTTCCACAGGCAAGCCTTATACTCTTTCTCCTCCATTCTTGCTCCTGCATGGCTTCTGCCTATGCAAATCCTACCCTCCTTTCATGCTAGCATGCTGCCCTCCATGGGGAGCATCCCCTGATCCAGAAATGATCTCTTTACTATCTGAGCCTCCCCCTGGACTCCTATCACTCTCTGACTTGGGCAGAAGTCACCAGTGACACTGCCTTCCCTCTTCTAAACCTGAGTTCTCCTTTCTAGAAAGAGCTTGTCCCCTGTACCCTAGCACTCCTGTGGGCAATCAGAACCAGCACAACACCTTGGCTTCTTACCTGTTCACAGGGCCTGCGACGCACCCCTGCAGGTGGCCCAAGGGTCCGAATGACTCCTGGCCGGGGTTGTGGGGGGCTGTATTGAGGGTAGGTCAGAGGCCTGGGGTAGCTGCTGGGCCCCAGGAAATGAGGCTGTACCATCCACTGCAATTCCTGGCTGCCACTCAGAGCATTGATGCTTGGCACGAGGTGGAACTTCTGAGGGATAAGAAACACAGGTTCAGGGATGAGGTCTATGTGTATCGAGGGCCTTCCAGGGGACAGAGCCCACACTGCTGTCCACTGTCAATGCACATACCGGTTCTGGGAAACTAGAAATAGCACAGTTTGGCAATCAGAGAAACTGACTTGGTGGCAAATCTTGTTCATGAGCTGTGTGTCTTTGGGCAGTCACACAGCCTCTCCATGCCTTTGTTTCCCCCATCAGAGTTAATTTTCAAGCGTGAACTGCTCAGCATTGTTCTAGTGACTCATAGAATTGGCACAATAGTATCTTCATTTTCAGACAGGAGAACAGTTGTCCACAAACACACAGCCACTAAGTAGGAAATGGGATCTGAGCCCAAGTGGCTGGGCTCTTACCTACTTCTGCACCCACTCGAACAAAGAGGAGAATTACAGTCCTAGCTCCCAGTGTGGCTATAGGAATGTATGTCACAGAGTCTAGTAAGTGGCAGATGGCAGGTGTCCAATGCTGAGAGGCTGTGATGGGCAATAGCCACTGTTCTGGATTCATCTGGTCCCCATTCTACAGCCATTTACTGACTGTGTGATTCTGGGCAAGTTATTTGACTTCAATTTGTCTCAGTTTCCTCATTTTAAATATTACAGGTAAAGATTAGAGCATTTTATTGATGCGAAGCAGCAGAGCTTTAATAGCTCTGAAATCACAATTGACAATTTTAAAAATTTAGTGGCACAAAACAGTGTTGTTGTTGTTTAACTATGGGGTTTTAGAATCTATGAAATATGGTAAATGCCGTGGAGAGCACCACCACAGGAGGCGCCCATATTAGCGACCCCGCTGTTGTCTGTGACCATTCCCTTTCAGCCTGAAATCTGAGGAGTGGGTTGGGATGGGGATTCAATGCTCTGTGAAGAAAACTGGGTTCCAGCCCTGTGGCTGGGTCCTGGGTGTGGGCGCCCAGCTGTCTAGGAAGCGCTCCACAAGCCCAGGCAAGTCCCGACCACGGTGGCATTGGCTCAGAGGTGCGGACCCAGCGGACCAGTGACCCTAGTTCCGGGATCAAGGAACCGCCAGCGGCATCTCCTGCTCCCGAGGTTGTCCAGGCCCGGGCCGCTTGAGGCCAGGAAGGGAGGGGCGCCCGGGGTGACTCAGCTGCCGTGACTCGGCCGCCGTGAGTCGGCGGAACGAACGCAGCTCTTCCCTCCCCTTGGCGACACGTGCTCATAGCCCCTCGACAGGAAATGGGCACCTGCAGCCTCCCGGGTCTCTCCAGTGGGCAGTGGGCGCCGTCGGTGCCAAGAGTCGGGGGACGCGGGAGTTGCCAGTTGCATGACCCCCTGTACGTCCCAGCACCTCGCGCTATTTGCCGGGTCCGGCATAGAGGTGGAAAGCCACTCTCCCAGAACCCATTATGTTCCACTGTCAGGCCCACGGGGTCCACTACGCAGAGAAAGGGATAGTGATTTGTCAACGCGGTAGAGAAGGACGGACAAATGGACAGACACACGGACGGTCATAGACAGACTGTCAAGGATTCCCACTCTGTCCAGGCTGGTTCTCATGGACCCCGTCTCCCTCCTGTGACGGGACATCCCCACAGCCCAGCCCCGGGATCCCGGGAATTCAGCCTGAGATGGAGAGCTCAGTTGACCCTGTGCTGGGCAGGCTGAGGCAGGTGGGGGGAAAAAAATAGCGGTGAACAGGAGGAAAGAAAGACGGTAACGAAGACTGAGGGATAGAGACAGGCAGCGAGTGGGCAGAGGGCAGGCGAACGAAGGGGGCGTTCGCAGATCTCCTTCCCGCACGTAGCGCGCGTTCCCCTGGGCATTGGGGGAAATTGGCCCCTGGAAGGCAGAGAGTGGGCAGGATCCTCGGCTCTGGCCCCCAGACCCCGTCCCTACTCCTGTTCCCGGCCTTAGCCCGGGGTGTACCGGAACCGATCCGGCGTCCCAAGCGCTGTCCACCCTGGGACCGCGGGTTCCGGCGCCTCTCACCTGCTGGGCTGCTGCCTGCGCCGCGGCGGGGGGCTGCGCGGGACCGCCGTACGCGCTGCCGGCCCCGGAGCTCGGTCCGGGTTCCCCGAAGTCTCGGTACATGCCCTGGGCTGGCTGCTCTGTGGGGTCCGCGTCGGCGGCAGGGGTTCTGACTCACTCGCGCCTCGCAGAGTCTTTTCTTTTTATGAATGAAAAGTTCTCGGGCGGAACCACTTCGACCGCGGGGGGTGGGGGCGTTTCGAGGCGGCGCAGGTCACTTCGGGGCCCCACCTCTCCAGACGCGCCGCCTTTCGCTGGTCGGCACCGAACTTTTCCACCCATCGTACAGTCAACAGCAGACTTTCCTTCGGAAAAGGGGCTGCCTTTGGCGTCCCCCAGCCACCGCGGCGGGCCCGCCCCCTCTGACGTAGCTGCCCATACATGGTGCAATTTCCTCGCCGCGCCCAGGTGGAGCGGAGGATTCCCCCGCGGATTTACGCACCTGCCCGGAGCTTGGCGCCCCGCCGGGTCCCGCCCAGAGCACGGATCCCGAGCCGGCTGCTGGCGCCGCGGCCCGCGCCCCCAGTCCTCTCCCAGCCTGGGCTGGCCTCGGTTTCTGCTTTCATAAAATAGGACCGAGAAGGTGAAAGCTGCCTGGAAACTGTAAAGTGAATTACTAATGTGATGGATGATAATGATTATTTACTAGATGTTTATTTCTATGCCAGGAACCATCCCTACCGCCACCCAGGGTTTCACCTTGAGGCCCCTCCACTGGCATTGTTTTAAGGCTCCAGCTACTGTAAAATGAATAAATGACAAACCAAGGTTACAAAAGCTATGGGTTACAATAAACAAGGTGATGCTCTGATCTGCTCACAAATACAACGAAATACAATTGTGTTACTCAGGCTCATTTCAGGAGCAACCATCGTTTTTTTAATTCAGCGCTCCTATAGGCAGTGGGAACCTGCAGTAGGACACAGGAGTCCTGAGGTCTGCTAAACGCCAACTTCTTTTTATTTTATTTTATTTTTTTAATATTTGTTTTTTAGTTTAGTTGGACACAATACCTTTAGTTTATCTATTTATTTTTATGTGGTGCTGAGGATCGAACCCTGGGGCTTTGCATGTTCGAGCAAAGTGAGCGCTTTACCACTGAGCCACAACCTCAGCCCTAAATGCCAACTTCTTGACTGCCAATGGTATTCTGGAATTGTGTGTAGCCAGTCTTGGAGCATGTCAAAAGTCCTCATGAATGAGAGGCCCTGGCCAAATATCCTTGGGAGGTAAGTACCATCATTATCCCCATTTTACAGATGGAAAACTGAGGCTGAGAGTTGTTCACCAAGTGAGGTGGACAACTCAGGGCTGTGGGAGCTCCAGGCCTAGGCTCAGGCAATTTTCAAAGCCCTCAAAGCTTCATGGACAGCTTTCCACGTGTGCAGAATGTCAGTGCTGAAAGGACCAACCTAACCTCCCTCTCTATTTCCTCCCATTTTATAGATAAAGAAATCAAGACCCAGAAAGAGTAAGGAGCTGCCCTGGTCACACAACTACAAAAGGAGAGTTGAACTTTCCTGCTTTCCACTGATACTTCCTGTTGACAGCTCCAGTCTTGCCTGGGGCCATAGGGAGCAATGGTGGTGGTGGTCCCAGGCTGCCTTTCTGGGAAGCAGCGGCCAGGGGTCTGTGGGTGCCCTCAGGACTTAAACACAGGAGACCAGCTTGGCCCTGAGGTTCTAGTCTCAAGGTTACCATTTTCTGTTTGTGTGACCCTAGGCAGGTTACCTTCCCTGAGCCCCAGTCCCATCTGGGCCTCCCTGCTGACCTCATAGGGCTGCTGTAGGATCAAATGAGATCACAAATGTGAAAGTGCTTTGTAAGCTGTAAAGTGCTGTGAACTCAGAAGGTGCTTACCAGCCTAGTGCCCCTCCCTTGCCCTGGTTCTACTCAATGCTTGTCTTCCTCTAAAAAGAAAACACAGCAGTTTACCAGAATGAGAAATATAGTGTGTGTGTTTGTGTGTGTGAATGAGAGAGAGAGGCACACAGACAGAGATAGTGTTTTTGAGATAGTGGGACCCATGGGAAGAACATGAATGCTGAAGTCAGACAACTCTGGAACTCTGGGTTCTGGGTTTGAAATCTGGGCAGGCTGCTGGGGTGTATGACCTACATGAAGCACTCAGTCTTTCTGAGCCTCTGTTTTTTCCTCATCGGTAAAATGAAGACATGAGCCAGGCACGGTGGCACACACCTGAAATCCCAGCAGCTTGGGAGCCTGAGGCAGGAGGATCTCGAGTTCAAAGCCAGCCTCAGCAAAAGCGAGGCACTAAGCAGCTCAGTGAGATCCTGTCTCTAAATAGAATACAAAATAGGGCTGGGGATGTGGCTCAGTGGTCGAGTGTTCCTGAGTTCAATCCCTGGCACACCCCCTCCAATAAATAAATAAATAAAATGAAGACATGGGATAAACACAAAATAGTGTCACATGCTTAGGACAGTTTATAGTAAGAGTCTGACAAATAATTATGAAAATAAATTCATATATGAATAAAAACCCCAGCAGGAGCAGCCTTTGGGACTCTGATCACATGTGTGTTTACACTCATATACACCTACATGCTCATATGGATATCTGGACTCCTTGGCTGAGCCCAAGCTGAACAGGTCAGGGGTGACACAGGCAGCCAGGCACTGACACATGTGAGGCTTGTCATAGAGGGTCAGCCTTGACAGTACCCACCCACCTGCCACAGGAATATCACCCTGGCTCCTCCCCAAGTAGCCTGGGATGGCTGGCTGAGCAGGGCTCTTGTCTCAAATTTTGTGTGTGTGTGTGTGTGTGTGATTACATGACTTTGAAAGTCCCTTCCTGCTCTAACCGTCAGTGGAGCCACAAGGAGGCCCTTTCAGAGGCAGCACATTCCAAGCTCCTCAGTCATTAACTCCTGCTTTGTGGCCACACAGGCGTTCCTGGTGCCTGACCTCACCAACTCTTACCCAGGGAACCAGAAGAGAAGCCCAGGGGGCCTCAAGGTTGCTGTGAGTCTGGGACATGGGGAGTTGAAAGACCCTGCAGCTGCCCCTTGAACCTGGCTCCATCTCTTCTCCTCTCTGAGCCCAGAGAATCCCCTGCTCCCAGGGCTGCAGTGAGGCCAAAGAAATAATAGAGGTGGGTGCCAGGCATCTTGTAGGTTCTCAGGGTCAAGGGCATGTTGGAGGTGATGTTTATGTTTTTCAGTTTCCATTCTCTTTTTAAATTGAAGTGTACTTTTTAATTGAGATGAAATTCTCATAACATACAATTAACCATTTTAAAGGGTACACTTCGTGGCATTTAGTGCATTCACCATGTTGTGCAAGCACCTCTCTGGTTTCAAAACTTTATCACTCCAGAAAAACACCCCATTCCCATTAAGTAATCACTCCCAATTTCTCCCTTCCTCCACCCCCTGGTAACCTTTAATCTATTTTCTGACTCTATGGCTTTGCCTATTCTGGACATTTCTGTAAATGGAATCATAACAATACATGACCTATCATTTTTGGCTTTTTTTCACTTAGTGTAATGTTTTCACGGTTCATTCATGTTGTAGCATGGGTCAATACTTTGTTCCTTTTTATAGATGAATAATATTCTTTGCACACATCTGTAATCCCAGCGGTTTGGGCAGCTGAGGCAGGAGGATCGCCAGTTCAAAGCCGGTCTCAGCAACTTAGTGAGGCCCTAAGCAATTCAGTGAGACCCTGTTTCTAAATGAAATATGAAAAAGGGCTGGGGATGTGGCTCAGTGGCTAAGCACACCTGTTCAATTCCTGGTGTGTGTGTGATACACACACACACACACACACACCCCACACACACACATGTTCACTGGTATGAATATACTATAGTTTATATATTTGTAAGTTGATGGACATTGGCTTATTTCCACTTTTTGGCTAGCACGAGCAATTCTGCCATGGACCTTAGTATACAAGTTTTTGTGTGGACATACATTTTCACTTTTCTTAAGTATTTACCTAAGTTGCTGGGTCATAAGCTAACAGTCTGAGAAGTTGCCAGACTATTTCCCAAGGTAGCTGTACCATTTTACTTTTCCACCATCAGTGTTTGAGAGTTATGATTTCTCCAAATATTTGCCTATCCTTATTTGTTCCTAGTTTTTTAAATTAAAGACATCTAAGAAAATTAAAAACATTCTAGAGCTGTGAAGTGGTATCTTGTTTTTTTTTTTTTTTCTTTTTTTGTACTGGGGATTGAACTCAGGGCACTTACCCACTGAGCCACATCCCTAGCCCTATTTTGTATTTTATTCAGAGACAGGGTCTCACTGAGTTGCTTGTGCCTTGAAGTTGCTAAGGCTGGCTTTGAACTCTTGATTCTCCTGTCTCAGTCTCCTGAGCCACTGTGATTACAGGAGTGCATAACTTCACCCAACTTATTATGTTTTTTTTTGTGTGTGTGTGTGTTTTGATTTACATTCCCTTAGTGAACATCTTTACTTTATTTTGGGGAATGAGATCTAACTATGTTACTCAGGCTGGGCTTGAACTCAAAATCCTCCCTGCTCAGCCTCTGAGGAGCTAGAATTAGCAGTTACTATCTTTTCATGTGTTTCTTTTTTTAAAAAAAATATTTATTTGTTAGTTGTAGATGGACACAATACCTTTATTTATTTTCTGTGTGGTGCTGAGGATCAAACCCAGGGTGCGCACATGCTAGGTGAGTGCTGTACCGCTGAGCCACAACCCCAGCCCTTCATGTGTTACTTGGTCTCACGTATACAGTATATTTTTGTACAGATGTTTACTCAAGTTTTTTGCCCATTTGTAATTTTTTTTTTTTTTTTTTTTTTGGTACTAGGGACTGAACCCAGGGACACTCCATCAATGAGCCGCATCTCCAGCCCTTTTTGAGACAGGGTCTAGCTAAATTGTTTAGGGCCTTGTTAAATTGCTGAGGTTGGCCTTGATCTTGGAATACTCCTACCTCAACCTCTCAAGTCACTGGTATTACAGGTGTGTTACACCTGCATGTGGCAAAAGTTTAACTTTTTAAAATTTCTTTCTTTTTCTTTTTTTTTTTTTTTGATGCCTGGGATCAAACCCAGGGCCTTGGGCCTGCTAGGCAAGTGCTCCACTGAGCTATATCTCCAGCCCCAATGTTTAAAATTTTTTGTGAAGCCAAATTTATCTACTTTCACCTTTGTTGTTTGTGCTTCCAGTAGAAAATCTAATGATTGATTACCAAGTCCAAGATCATGAAGATTTATCCCTATGTTTTATCTCTTTTTTTTAATATTTATTTTTATTTTTTATTTCGTTTTTTTTTTTTTTTTAATGTGGTGCTGAGGATCGAACCCAGTGCCTCTCATGTGCAAGGCAGGTGCTCCACCACTGAGATACAGCCCCAGCCCCATGTTTTATCTCTTAAAATCAAGGTATCGAGGGCTGGGGTTGTGGCTCAGTGGCAGAGCGATGGTCTTGCATGTGTGAGGCACTGGTTTCAATCCTCAGCACCACATAAAAAAAATATTGTGTATACATAAGTATAACTAAAAAAATTTTTTTTAAATCAAGGCATGGATTAAAGTATAGCATGCATACAGTAAAGCACACATGCCCAGTGTACTCGGGAAGCTCAGTGACTTTACATATATATAAACCCATGTAGCAACCACCCAAAGACAGAGGGCGTTTCCAGCAACAGAGAAGGCTCCTTGTGCCCCTCTCAGGGTCACCTCTAACCACCTATAGTAACATATAAATAAATAATATGTATAAATTATTTATTTTATATACACATTTATTTATTTATTTTTTTGTTTATGGTACTGGGAATTGAACCTGGGGGGCTTTACTGCCGAGCTACATCCCTAGTCATTTTTAATTTTTCATTTTGAGACAGGATCTTGCTAAATTACTGAAGGCCTTTCTAAGTTGCTGAGGTTGGCCTCAAACTTGCAAGGCCTCCTGTCTCAGCCTCCTGAGTAGTTGGGATTACAGGAATGTGCCACCTGCCCAGCGGTAAGCATTTTTTTTTTCCTTTTTGCAATGCTCAGGATTGATCCCAGGGCCCATGCATGCTAAGGCAAGTGCTTTCCCACAGAGCTACATCCCTGGCACAGCCTGGTAAACACTAGTTTGACTTCTATCTTCACAGATTTGCCTATTGTTAAACTTCATATAAATGGAACTGTATTGTGTACACCCTTTCGGGTCTGGTTTCTTTTACTCAAGATGTCAGTGGAATTGTCCCATTGACAGGTGAACCAGCAACTCAGTCTTTTCCAATATGGTGGAGCATTCCACTGTACAAATATTACATAGTCAGTCTCTATTCCCACTGACTTGGGGGTCTCTTCAATTTGGGGCTCTCATGAATAAAGTTGCTGTGAGCATTCTGGATACGTCCTTTGGTGTTCAATTCCACGTACTTCTCCTGGAGTCATGCTTGGGGAGGGAGTTGTTGGGCCATTGGGTAGTTGTGTATTTGGCTTCAATTGATTCTCTCCAATAGTTTTCCAAAGGGGCTGTAACATTGTACATTTCACCAACATTGGGTAAGAATTCCAGCTGCTCCACATCTGGAGACAACTTTTTTTATTTTTTGCTTGGGATCCAATTAATGCTAAGTACACATTCTACCACTGAGTTACACCTGTTTCTATACCCTGAAGATGACTTTTTTTTTTTTTTTTTGCTGGGGGCAGTGAGTGCTGGGGAATTGAACTCAGGGGCACTTAACCATTGAATCACAGCCCTAGCCCTTATTATTTTGAGACAGGGTCTTGTTAAATTGCTTAGGGCCTCACTGAGTTGCTGAGTCTGGCTTTGAACTTGCAATCTTTGTGCCTCAGCCTCCCAAGCCTCTGGGATTACAGGAGTGCACCAGCTGGAGGTGACATTTTAATTCACTTCAACAGACATTTGTTTTCCTTGGTCCTGGCCCCATCCTTTTTTTCCTGAATGTTTGTCACAGCTCATACCATTCTCTCCATTTCCCACCCAGCAGCAGAGGAATTTTAAAAAAGATCTTTCTCTTCTACTTTTATATTTTTCATATTCAAGGAATCTGTGTCCCCCCATAGTCTCAAGATAAGTTGCCGGACTTGAATTTGAGATTCTCCTGCCTCAGCCTTTCAAGTAGCTGGGATTATAGGTGTGCCACTGAGCACAGCTTCAAGGGAAGTCTTTATTTTTTTTTTTTTAATAATTTTTTAAGAGAGAGAGATAGAGAGGGAGAGAGAGAGAGAGAATTTTTTTTTAATATTTATTTTTTAGTTCTCGACGGACACAACATATTTGTTGGTATGTGGTGCTGGGGATCGAACCCGGGCTGTACGCATGCCAGGCGAGTGCACTACCGCTTGAGCCACATCCCCAGCCCCTCAAGGGAAGTCTTTAAATCATGAAAATGGTCACAAAAGAATTTTTAAAATTCTGAGGCAGGAGGATTGCAAGTTTGAGGCTAACCTGGGCAATCTAGCAGGATCCTATTTTTAAAAAAATTTTTCAATTTTAATTTTTAAAATTTTTTATTTGTCCTTTTTAGTTATGCATGACAGTAGAATGTATTTTGATATATCATACATACATGGAGTATAACTTTGAGTTTTTGTGGTTGTATATGATCTGGAGTTACATAAGTCATGTATTCATAGATAAACATAGGAATGTTAAATCTGTTTCACAGTGAGATCCTATCTTAAAAATAAAAAATAAAGAAGGCTGATGATGTAGCTCAATGGTAGAGTGCCATTGGATTCAATCCCCAGTATGGCAAAAATAAAATAAAATTCTGACCATTTCACCCTCTGCTTCAGGTGCCTCTGAGCTGTGGCATTTTTAGAATTGCCACACAGGAGGACCTGAGGCCTGGAAGGGGTGCAGTGAGGATGTTTGCTGTGTCCTGTGCTCTTGTAAGTTGCATGTGGATTGGGGGGGTTGGGAGAACCCTCATTGAGCTCTGATGAACCAAGAATGTTCAAAGTAATTTATGTAATCCTGTGAAATAGATCACGATCTTATAACATGACACCCATTTTACAGATTAGGAAATTAAGGCACAGAGAAATTAAGCAACTTGCTAAAAGCCAGAGGTCAAGGAATGAAAGCATCCAGAATCCTCAACATGAGATTTCAGGCCTTCTCAAACCTGGTAGACTCCGGCTGCCTATGGCTCTTCTTTCAGTTCCTGCTCACAGCTCTGCCTTGCCTTACTGTTGGACTGAGCCTCTCACCTTCGAACAGGCTGGTCCCTCTGCCCAGCTGCCTTTCCTCCACTCCAATCCTCCTGCTTGGGTCCCCCACTATTTCTTCAGCAAGGCTTCCCTGAGGCCCAGCCTAGGTTAAACCCCTTGGGCAATATACTTCCCTGGTACTATGGAGGATATTACTGTTTTCCCTTTGCCCAGAATAGTTTTTAAAGGTTTTGCATTTTGGAGAGAAATATGTGTCTATCTCTATGTGTGTCTATAATCTGCATCTCTCAAGTTGGTGATCATGAAAAGGAGATGCGGACGGAGAAGAAAGTATTTCAAAACATGATTTTTGTTTTTCTTTATATTTAAAATTTTTAGTGGCACTTCTCTTTTGACTAGGTAATACATCTACATATATCAAAATCCAAAAGCTACAAAAGCGTGTGTGGTGAGAAACCTTCTCCTTCACTGTGAGCTTTCTTGTGTTTTGTTTTACACAGGTAGCCTGTTCTACAACCTGTTTTATTCTTTGCTTTGTGTCCTCTCTCTATTTTTTCAGTGGTGAGGATTGAACCCAGGGCTTTGCACATGCTAAGCAAGAGTTCTACCACTGAACCATATCTCTAGCCCTACTTTTGTGTTTGTATGTTTTTATTTGTTTGTTTTGGTACTGGGGATTGAACCCAGGGGTGCTTAACCACTGAGCCACATCTCAGCCCCCCCCCCTTTTTTTTATTAGAGACAGGGTCTTGTTGAGTTACTAAGTGCCTTGCTAAATTGCTGAGATTGGCTTTGAACTCATGATCCTCTTGCCTCAGGCTTCCCAGCTGCTGGGATTACAGGTGTGCGCCACTGTGCTTGGCATGTTTTTGTTTATGTTGGAAAGCCTTCCACTCAGTATGTATAGATCTTCCTCTTAAAATAATAAAATAAAGGGAATGAATCTTGGGAAAAAAAAAGAAAAGAAAAAGAAAAGCCAGGCATGGCAGTGCATGCCTGTGATCCCAGTGACTCAGAAGGCTGAGGTAGGAGGATTGCAAGTATAAGGCTGGCCTCAGCAACTTAGTGATGCCTTTAGCAACTTGGCAAGACCCTGTCTAAAAATTAAAAATAAAATAAAATAAAATAAAAAGGGCTGGGGATATGGCTCAGTGATAAAGCACCCTTGGGTTAAATCTCCAGTACAAAAAAAAAAAAAAATCAGGGTGGGGACTAGGCACAGTGGTATATGACTATATGGAGGCTGAGGCAGGATTAATTGAGCCCAGGAGTTCAAGACCAGTTCTGAACAACATGAGAAGACCACATCTCAAAATCAACAAAACAAGCAAAAACTCTACATGGTTAAAATTGCTTTAATGGTCAATGGAAATCACACTTTCTAGTACACTGGTTATGTGTTTTGATAGATGCAGGTGCCCGGGTAACCACATTCCAATCAAGATAGAGCACATTTTCATTCCCTTCAGAAAGTTCTCTTCTGCCCCTTGTAGTCAGTGCCCCCTCCCCAGGAAATCACTTGACTCATTTTCGTTGCCATAGACTAGTTTTGTCTCTTCCAGAATTCCACACCAATGAAATCACATGGCACGTGCTTGCATGTGTGGCTTCTGGCTCGCATCATCATGGCTATGAGGCTCCTCCATGCTGTGTGTGGCCCCAAGGACTCCTTTTCATGGCTGAGTAGCATCCTGTCGCCTAGGTATACCACAGTTCTTATACCCATTAGCCTGAATTAACTGAATGAAAAGTTGGATGGAGCCAGACCTGGAGTGGGGGAGTGGAAGGGATGATAAAGACCTGGTCCTGGCCCCAAGGCACTGAGAGCCCAAGGAGTGGTCAGACACTAAGGAAAACAGTCCTGGGAGACAGTGCTGGGGGCAGGAGCCAGAGAACGCTTGGGGAATTCCTGGACTCCCCCCAAAGATTTTTTCCAACTGGGGTGGGGGTGAGTGGGAAAAGATTTCCTAGCAGAGGAGGACTGGAGGTCAAGGGAGACATTCCTGGGATTGGAGACAGTGGGCACAAAGGCCTGTGGGTGGGCTGAGGAGAGGCCTCAGTGGCTTCGGTCCAGGGCATGCAGTGGAATGTGTGTCGGGTGGTGAGCTGGAAGGGTGGGCTGGTGAGGCCTAAGCCAGCGCCTTGAAGAGCCCTCCAAGGAGCTTGACCTGGGCTGGGGGATGAGGAGGCCAGGGATGTGGCTGGAGTCTGGAGAGGAAGGGATAGAGCCCCTTGCTGAACACAGAAGGTCTGTGTGGCCTGGCCATCCAGGTTCTTGGTGGTCAGGGGAAGCCATACGGTGAGGACAAGGCTGTGGAAGAAGAGGCAATAGTGGATGGGGTTGCAGCCAGGACTGGGTATCATCATGGATGCAGATTCCTCTGAAGTCTCCAGATGCTGCTTGACCCACGTGTGTCCAACCCTTTGATGTCCCCTGAGCCTCAGGCCACTCTGTCATGAGGCAGATGAAGATCTCAGTTCTCTAGAGAGGGAAAGGGGCTGGGCTAAAGGCTACCGGGCATCAGGGGCAGCTCTTGGATCCCCATTCTTGTCTGGGCCTCTCTTTCTTGCACCAGCCACACTCCAACCAGGGCAAGTGGGGTGTCTGAGACCTGGTCCCAGCCTTGGCTGGGTCTCCAATTTTTATATGATTTCAGAACGGTCCCTTTCCCTCTGGGAGCCTCAGCATCTCCTGCACATCAGCAAATCATAAATACCCTAGTCCTTCAAACCCAAGGTTTTAATGGAGAGAGTCGAGGTGACCAAAGGGCCTTCACCCTGCTCCAGTCTGAACAGCTCCAGAGGCAGAAGGGATTAATAGCATGAGATAGCCTGGCGTGACAGAGCTAAGGGAGCAGCTTCTCCAGAGGAAAAAACCAGGGACTATAACCAGATTGAGAGCTGGACAGGGCTACCTCAGGCATCCTTTATCACCCTTTTTATAGATGGAGAAACTGAGGCTCGGAGAGTAAGAGCAGACCTGCTCTGTGCCAGGCACTAACTCACTTCACTCCTCACAGCCCTCCTTTTGTTAATGAGGAGGCTTTCTGGCTGGATAACCTGGACAATGCCCTTAATTTCTCCAGGCCTCAGTTTCCTCTTTTGAAAAAGAGAGAAATTTTTGAACATAATTTTCAAGGTTGTTGGGAGAATAAATGAGGTGAGGCATGGACAATGGTTAGCAAGGAATTCCTACAGTACAGGAGCCAAGAACGTTTTCAAGCATTTGCTTGCTGTCATGTTTTGTGCCATGTGAACCTTTTTCTTGAAAGAAGGGTGACTGCCTCTGCTATGGTGTTCAGGATGGCCCTGCCCACTTGTCCTGGCCCCTTAAGTGTCTTAGAGTGGTTCCTGCTCCGTGAAGACCCAGGTCCAGGATAATTGGAGCCTGTCACCCATTCTTGGGCTCATCCTAAACCCTCAGACCTAGGACTGCCCCTACTTCCTGTCCCCAGGCTCTTAGAAGCCAGGCCTGCTGTCCCCTGAGGGTGCCAGCTCCTGCTCTGGGCCAGAAGTGGGATGAAACCCTCATCCTGGGATGGAAGGCTGGCGGGCCTGGGCTGGGTCAGTAAATGGCCCCACCCGAGCTGGGAGGACCTCCAGGCACCGGTGTAAACTGAGTCATGGGGGCCCAGGGGGTGAGTCATGTGAGCAGGAGCCAAATGGGGCAGAGCTCGCCTGCATGGGCTCCTGGCCACACCTCAGAGAAGCTCAACCCTCAGCCCCGCTCTGACACCCAGCCAGCCGCTGACCCTGGGGCAGAGGGAAGCAGGACCAGCCCAGTCTCCCTGCGGGCTGAGCCTAGAGGCTGGATAATCAGCGTGCATGTGTGTGCACGGAGTGTGTGTGGTGTGTGGTGTGCTGGGGGAGACAGGTGGTGAGACAGAAAAGGGAGGTTCTGACTTGGGAGGAAGGGATTGGGGTTTGGAAAAACGTCAAAGCCCTGAAGAGATTCTGGCGGGAATGACTCTGCCCTCTCCTGGCCTCAGAGGGTTTGGCTGGTTTTTCTGTAGGAGCCAGCTTTCTCCCTTTAGTTGAGGGGGGAGAGCCAAGGCCTGGTGCAGGACTTGTCCACCCTCTAGGGTTCCCTGGGGACAGAGCTGGGACCACAGAAACCAATTCAGACTTTGCCTCTGAGAAGTCTTTGCCTCCAGGAGCTACAGCTGCTCAGGGACCAGGGGCAAAGCCTCTTGCTACAAAACTGTGGAAAACACTCTTGGGAGTGATGGCCACTGCCAGAGTATTTCTAATGTTGACCTTGGCCAAATTCCTTAACATCTTTCGTCCTCAGTTTCCCATCAGTGAAAGGAAGGCTGTGAGGAGTGAAGTGAGTTAGTGCCTGGCACAGAGCAGGTCTGCTCTTACTCTCCGAGCCTCAGTTTCCCCAACTACAAAATGGGCGATAAAGGATGCCTGAGGTGGCCCTGTCCAGCCCTCAGTCTGGTTGTGTAGTCTCTGGTTTTCTTTCTTGGGAAAATTCCTGAAGGCCTGTCACTCTGCCTGACTGGCTCTCTGTCTAGTCTAGGGTTTGTTATGTCTTCCTGGGAGGCCAGGATGCAAAAAACCATGGGGTTGGTGGGCTTCTCAGCCAGGTGCCCTCAGGCTTACCCTGTTGCCTGGGGATGCACGTCAGAGAAGTGGGGAGTTTCCCTCCTCAGATGAATCAGCCGTGTGAGCCAATCCCCATCCCTGCCAGGGCCCCTCCCAGTCGTTGGGAGTGGGGTGCAGCTGCCCCACCGGGAAAATCCCCCAAATCCTGCCAAATCTCTGGTTGAGTGTCTCTGGCCCTGTTTCCTGTCCTCCTGATTCTGCCCACTGTGTCCTGGGGTCGAGCAGGGTCTCCCCTCACTAGCAGCTCTTTTGGTGCCTCCTCTCCAGGACCTGGGGGTTTGCAGTGTGTGGTAGAGGACTGTATGTGTGAGTGTGGAGGAGGGGAGGGTCTTCTTTTCCTGGCCTCAGTCATTCTTCCCTTGATTTTATAAAAGGAGCATAGCACAGGGGCTTGTCCAAGTTTAGCCAGACCACCACAAACCTGGCCACTTCCCTGCTCCACATTGACAGGACCTGGCCGAATAGAGCCAAGTCCCTTGCCAGCCTGAGGGGTGGGTTTTGGGGAGTCTTGAACTGACAGGGGAGCAGTCCCTCACTGTAGGCCCAGGACACCCTTCTTGCCTAATAGCTGCACTCTCTGAACCTCAGTTTCTTCATCAGTATCAAAAGGGACTCTCCATGTGCCTTGGCCTATCTCCCAGAGGTCTCTGAGAACCCAACCTGTGTGCTTTACCAATTGATCCTAAGCCCTTAGTGGATCTCATCGATATCTGCAGCACTCACCCCAATATCACTTTCATACAATGAAGGCTCAATCGTGTTGCAGGTGCTCTGGAGCAAGATGACCAGGTTTAAATCTTGGCTCTGCCACCTACTGTGTCCTTGAGTCAATTACTGAACTTCTCTGAACCTATTTTTTTCTGCAAAATGGCCATAATAGCCAAGCCAAATGAAGCTTGTGTGAGGTAATCCAAGTAAATACTTAGCCAGTACTTGGCTCTTGTCAACAGAATGAGGAAACTGAGGCCTACAGACACAAAATAACTTTCATTCGACTACACATTTATTCAAGAATGTTTATTTATTAAAGAATGTTTATTGACTCCTCTGCTAGGCTGGGTGCTATTTTGGGTACTGAGGATACCCTGGAGGATAGGTAAACTGCTGCCACTGTCCTCAAGGGATCCAGGACACGCAGATGGGAGCCACAACGCTGGGTGCAGTGGCACACACCTGCAATCCCAATGACTTTGGAGGCTGTGGCAGGAGGATCACAAGTTTGAGCCCAGCTTCAGTAACTTAAGTGAGGCCCTGTCTCAAAATGAAAAATTAAAAGGGCTGGTGATGTAGCTCAGTGGTAAACTCCTGGGTTCAATCCCTAGAACAACAACAACAAAAAAAGATGGATACCACAGGTAGGTGGCTATACTGGGAACCTAGGAATGTGCTAGAACAGTTGGGGTGAAGATAGGTGGCAGAAGGCTTGTAGGGATGACCCCTGAGTCTATGGGTCTGAGATGTGGAGTTAGGAAAGTGGGTGAGGAACCAGCATGCCTAGCAAAGACACAGAAGTGAGAAAGGCTAGAATGTCAGAATGTGTGCAAGAAAACCACATGCAGCTCACGATTCTAGAACAAGGATGAGAAGGGAGTAGGGGAGAGATGCAGTGGGAGGGGACAAAGGGAGCTGGTTCCAAGTTAATTACTTTCTTCATTTGTTTAATAATTTATGGAGAAGTGAACTCAGGGCTGAAATTTAGACACTGTTCCTGGCTTTGTACAGCACACAATCTTGGTGACTTAGGGTACAGTAGGAGACAGACATCAATCAGGTGATTACATAAGTAACCACAAGGTCTCATGATAGGGCTACAAAGCAGGTGTTCTAGTAGAAGGAAGGCTCGAAGCCCAGGGGTGAGGAAGTGCCAGTTGGCTTTGGTGGAGTGAGCATGGGCAGGTAGGGATGTCCGAGGGAAGCTGGAGCAGCTGATGAGCGCCAGATCAATGCCAGCCCAGAAGAGTGGACTCTTACAGGACTTGGGGAGCCATGGAAGGACTTTGAGCAGTTCAGACGCATGGCCAGCTCTGCTGCAGTGTCCATAGACCTGGAGGTGTGGGAAGACAGAGGAGGCAAACTAGTGGCTGTTGCCATTGTTTGGAAGAGATGGTAAGGAATGGGCCAATGCAGGGCCATGGAGACAGGGGGATGGAGAACAGGGATGAGTGTGGCGCACTGTTATGGGAGAACAGGGCTGCCCATATCACCTGGGCATCTTTGGACAGGCACCCATGATGGCCTGTCCAAACCTTGGCCCACTTCAATCAAATACAAAGCACTGAT
The DNA here is from genome assembly GCF_021218885.2 of Marmota monax. Classification (NCBI taxonomy): domain Eukaryota; kingdom Metazoa; phylum Chordata; class Mammalia; order Rodentia; family Sciuridae; genus Marmota; species Marmota monax. Next base: position 6,857,544 of record NW_026692498.1, on the reverse strand, counting down.
GGTCTGAGATAGGCAGGGCAACAGGCTCCAATTCCAAGGTCAGTTCTGGGGATTTCCCAAGCCTGGACTAGGGGGACTCAGCCCTGGGGAAGCTCAGGGTGGGGAGGAAGCTGGGGAGGGGGTTGAGCCAGCATCTCATGACTCAGCCACTTCCACCCAGTCAGCCCAGTGGCATCTCCGCTCCCTTGCTCCAAATTCCAACTTGGTGAGGCTGCTGGAGGCTGAGTCAGCTCCTGTTCGGCACGAGAGCAGCATCCAGAGGGGTGCCCTGCCAAATTCCCTGGCCCTCAACCAAGGCAGGGCCAGGCGCAGAGTTGGGTAGGCAGAAGATGCAGGAGCCAGGCTTCCAGAAGCTACAGCAGCCTGAATGGAGCAAGGTGTCCCATGAGACCGTGTGAGTAAATGTGCTTTGTGGGTTGTGAAGCATGAAGGCAGGCAAAATTTTCTCCTCTAGGTCCAGGACCACACTCTGCCTGAAGAAGACAAAGAACAGGACCCAAGTCCCAGCTCTGCCCACTCAATGGATTATCCTGAGAAAACTCCTTTCCCTCTTGACCTCAATTTCCTTGAAAACAGGATGGTGGTCCCCTTAAAGAGTTCCTAAGAGTTAAACTGTGTAGATGGAAGTGCTTCACGAACCGGTGGCTTGTGATAGATAGCAGAGGTGAGGACACATGGAAAAGTCTCAGGAGACCACTTATGGTTGTATAGGTTATTCACTGAGAGAGACTGTCCAGCCAAGAGAGATTGAACTCTCTGTTCACCAAATGGTGGGCCCCAGTCTGGGACTGCCAGGATCAAGAAAACACTTTTCTCTAGAGTACACAAATGCACCCTGGGGAGTAGGAGTGGTCCCTTGGGACTTCTTGGGTCAACCCCAGATTTATGGAAAAACTGACTTTTTGGATGAAAGGAATCAGGGCTGGCTTTTCAGAAGTTCTCAGAAAAAGGAGACCACTGTTGGACACAGTGGCATACACCTGTAATCCTTATGACTCAGGAGGCTGAAGCAGGAGGATCACAAGTTCAAGGCCAGCCTCAGCAATTTAGTGAGACCTGTCTCAAAATAAAAAGCAAAAAGGGTTGGGGATGTACTTCATGATAGAGTACTTCAATTTCTAGGACTGCAAAAAAAAAAAAAAGGAAAAGAAAAGAGGGAGAAGGGAGATCACTGTTGGCAGCGAGGCATATCCGATTACTGGGCAGGCAGTGGGGTTTCAGGGGGCAGTCTCTCCTGACCCAGCCTCTTCCCAGCAACCAAGCAGTTAACCACCAAAACAGTATTTTAAAAAACACTCAAGACACAGACCCAAGCTGGGTTTTATTGAAATGCCAGGAACAGGCACATGTCAAGGTAGCCAGAGAAGGGAGGATGATGGTGCAGACTGTGAGTGGGCAGGGAGGGGCAGGCCCCATGTTGCGGCCTTGCATCCCCTTTCTGCCAGGGGATGAGCAGGCACAATGAACCTCCCAACAAAATGGCATGCTCAGTCCTGCAGGGCCCCTGTCCCCTGGACTATGTGGCTCCAAGGAGAGGGAATGGAAGCACTAAGTTTCCCCCTTTGAGAGGAAGGAAGGAAAGAAGGGAAGAATGCAGGAGGAGGGGAAGGTATAGCTGGGGACGAGAGTGGCCAAGGAAGGTTCTCTTCTTGAGTATCTGCACCCAAACTGTGATCCTCTGCAGTGATGGGAGCAGCAAAGAGGAAGGCTGAGGGCTCGGCCCTCAGGGAGCCAAGCCCCAAATCTTTTGGGGCTGGAGCCAGCCCTGAACAAAGGGCAAAAGTTCCAGGGGACTGAAGATGCAGGAAGTTACCAAGTAACCTAATCTTCAGAGCTGAGGGGTTTTGGCCTTGGGACGAGGAGGAGGAAGACAGTTGGGTCCATCCTCAGCAGGGTGGGGATAGAGGACAGTCTCCCCCATTTGGCCTTATTAGGTGAGTTCCACATTGTTGGCACGGTCCAGCACCCGAGAGCCACGCGAATTGCCTCCAAGCTGGAAACGGCTCTCATAGAGAGTAGGGCAGAGATGCCAGCGATTGGCCCGGTAGATGCCCAGGTAGGTGTAGACATCTGGCTTGTAGGTGAGCAGACACTTAATGCCTGCCGCACGGATGGCCGAATCTGCCTCCAGTACACCTAAGCGGTCCGTAAAGTCGTCTGTGTAAACACAGATGACCTGGCGCCCACCCTCCTTGGCCCGTGGGCTCACCTTGGCCACCTGAAGTCGGCCCTCAACCACAGCCCGGGCAATGCCAGCCCAGGCATGGTCCAGCTTGAAGCCAGGTGCCAGGTGAATCAGCCACTTGCCTGAAAGCACATGGTGGGTGATGGCCAGCTGGCGCAGGGTACCTGGTGTGATAGGCCGCCCGCTGGTCTGCAGAGCCTCCCAGGCTGCCTGCAGGCCCTGTACATCACCTGAGTTGGGGGTATAGCCCTGCCCATAGGCTGCAATCCAGCCCACAGGTTCAGAGTTGGGTGAACCGGGGTCCCCATAGCGTGTGACTTGGGATGGTGGGTACTTGGCCAACCAGGCATCCAGCTCAGCAGCAGGTGTAGTGCGGGCATCGAACACCAGCCAGGGGTCCATGTCAGCTGCCATGGCCTCTGCAGCCAGGTGCTCAGCAGTGAAACCATCCTCGCGGCCACCCGGAGAGTCCTCCTCCTCCAGTTCCTCACCTGGCTCCATCCTGCTATGAGGGAATGGAATCAGGGCAGGTCTGAGACAACTAAGGCTTACTGGGTCCCAGCAGGTACAAAGTACTACACTAAACTGTGTGGCCTTGGGCAAGACTAAATGTCGCTGTCCCTATCTTTACAATGAAATAACAACCGATCCTGTCCAGTAGATTTGTTGTGAGAATGAAATGCCTGAGGTGGAGTGGGCCCCACATAAGCTATTGTTATTACTACTCTCACCGCTTACAGACCAGGTAAGCTCAGCGAAAAGGGACTTGCCCAAGGTCACACCTGTAGTGAGTGGCAGAGGAGGAATGTGAATTCAGGTGTGGGAGCAAGCAGCCCCAGCAACACCTCCTGTAGAGACCGGCTGGTATCCAAGAGGCTGCGATCTAATAGACAGAACCAAAGAAGCACAGATTCATGCAGCCCCCCCAGGCAGGCCCAGGAGGGCGAGGCCTCCCGGGCGGACGTTCTCGGGACCATTGAAAGACTGGCACACAGAGGCCCTGAGAGGCCAGAGTGACCAGTCCGAGACCAATGGGCGGTGCCCGGACTCGAACCCGGGCTGGTTAGAACCTGCTGGAGAGCCAGGCTCTGGCCCTGCGGCGCCCGCCGCCATTAGCACCTTCGGCCCGAGAAGTGCCCCCGCTCCAGCCCTGCTGCTCCCGCCGCCCCGCAGTCACCTCCGTCCTTCGCTGCGTTCGGCGCCGGCCCAGCCTCGGGCCCGACTCCGCTCCTGCCGGGGCTCCGCGCCGCCGTCGCCGCCGCGCCCCGCCCCCGCCACGGCAGCCGCCGCCGCCGCCATCTTAGCGCCCCGCCGCCTCAACAACAACTTTATAGACAAGCGCAACCACGGGCGGGGCCACCGGGCAGGACTGGCCGGCTGCGGGGCGGGGCCGGAGGGGAGGGGCGGGGCCGACCACGGGGCGGGGCCATTGCTGGAACTCAGGGGGCGTGGGCCTACGGGGGCGGGGCTAACGTTCGCTCTTCTGGCTTGGGGGCGGGCGGTAGTGGCGGAGCCGAGCGGCCCGGCACCGACGCACACTGCCCGGTAGGCTCCAAGAGACGGGCACTTGGGCCCTGTGAGCGGCGTCTCGACAGGAGGCGCTAGGACCCTGTAGAGAGCGGCGGGGGCGGAGCGGGCGGCACCAGGACCCGGGGGAACTGCGTCGGGCGGGCGGCGAGCAGGCCCGGAGGCCCGGGGGCCCGGAGGCTGCGGGCGGCGGCGCTGGGCCCTGCACGGCGAGAGAGGCCACGAGATGCCGAGCAAGAAGAAGAAGTACAACGCGCGGTTCCCGCCGGTGAGCACGTGGCTTGGCCCGGCGGGAGCAGGCCCGGGCTCCGGGGAGGCTCCGGCCCTGAGCCGGGCCGGGGGTGGGGGGGCGGGCTCATCTGGGTGTTCGGGGCCTGGACGCCCCGCCCCCTTCCGGGCCCTGCCGGCGTCCGTGCCCCCCGCCCCTTTCTCCCGGGATACCCCTCTCGCTCCCCCCAGCACCCTTTCAGGGACCACTGCGACCGGGTCCGAACTCTGCCCCCTTCTGTAGGCACGAATCAAGAAGATCATGCAGACGGACGAAGAGATTGGGAAGGTGGCGGCGGCTGTGCCTGTCATCATCTGTATCCTGGCGGGGGCTGGCCGGGTTGAGGAGCCTGGGGGAGGGACCGGGCACCCCACTTCCCGCGTTCTCCTTGACACCACTCAGCCCGGGCGCTCGAGCTCTTCCTGGAGTCGCTGTTGAAGAAGGCCTGCCAGGTGACCCAGTCCCGGAACGCCAAGACCATGACAACGTCCCACCTGTGAGTGGCTGCGGAGCTGAGAGGGGCTGGTGGGAAGGCTGTGCCCTGACAGGGAGATGGGATGCTGCTGGGAGACCAGCAAGACTAAGAAACTGGCGGAGGAAAGCTTGGATGTTCCACGAAGAGGGAACAACCTGAGCAAAGTAGGGAGGCTGTGGTGGAGTTGGGGAGGGGTTTTCTAGGCTCCACTCCTGACATCCAGGGCTCCTTGATGTCCCTGGCTGAAGGTCTTAATGTTTGGGCCCCACTGAAATGCCTTCACCTTCCTACCTCTTCCAGGAAGCAGTGCATTGAACTGGAGCAACAATTTGACTTTTTGAAGGACTTGGTGGCGTCGGTGCCTGATATGCAGGGTGATGGAGAAGACAACCATATGGATGGGGACAAGGGTCCTCGCAGGTGGGGGCCAGGGTCATGTGTACAGGTGGGGACGATCAAAGCTACAGGGACTGGGGGAGGCTGGGGGGCAACCAAGGAGGGGAAAGACCTCTGGGCAGATGGACTGTACCTTCCTGCAGGGGCCGGAAGCCAGGCAGTAGTGGCCGGAAGAATGGTGGGATGGGAGGCAAAGGCAAGGACAAGAAACTGTCTGGAACAGACTCGGAGCAGGAGGTGAGTGAGGCCCCGGCCATCTGTTTTGCCCTGTGGTGATGAAAAGGGCAGCCTGTGCCAGGTTGTGCTGGCTTAAGGTCTGTTCTCAACCTTATCTGTGACTTCTTGCAACTCAGTGTCTGTATAGGTTAGCTCTGGGGGTCTATTCCTGTCCCTGCCACTCCCAGGGATCTGGGTTCCCTGATGATGGGCTCATGGCTTTTCCTGTCAACTCTGACCCCTGCTTTGCTCACAGGATGAGTCTGAGGACACAGATACTGATGGGGAAGAAGAGACACCGCATCCCCCACCCCAGACCAGCCGCCCCTCTGCACACTTTCAGAGGTAAGCAGCCCAGGGCATCAGGAGGGAGCTACCAGACTCCTCAAGATCACTTGGTTTTCCCTGTGATCTTCCTCAGCCACTTGGTTTTGTTAGTTGTAGCAGGCTTGGGGGATGGGAGGGGAGCAAATAGGGGTGCTTAAAGGCAAAAGACATTCTCTGAGAAGGTCTTGTCCCTACCCTGGTCAGAAGCAGCAGGTGGAGCCTGGGCAGGGCCCGGTGATCTGCTCTGGGTCCTCCCCTCCTTGGGGCTTGGCTCTCCATGGTCCCAGAGGGTGGCCAGCTCCACAGCTACCTCTGTGGAGGATGTGGGGGGCTCAGTGGGCCAGGATGGGCATGGGAGCAAAGCCTGATTTTCCCTCCTGCTTTCTGCCCTGCAGCCCTCCGACCCCCTTCATGCCCTTTACCTCTACTCTGCCTTTGCCTCCGGCCCCCCCAGGCCCCTCAGCACCTGACGCAGAGGATGAAGAAGACTATGACTCCTAGCACCCTCTGCCCCCCCAGGCCGCACCCCCTTTTAGTTGGTTTTAGTTGCTCTGGGGGGAAGAGATAAACTGTTCTTAAATTTATTAAAAAATAAATAAAAGGGAACATCAGTGTCTTCTCAGCCTGTGTTCAAGGCTTTGTGACTGTTTTCCCATCCACTCCACTGCCTTCCCATGCTCAGGGACCTTGGTTTGGTAGGTCAGGCAGCAGCTAAGTAAAACAGGAGTTGACCAGGGAAGCTGGAGGCCACAATTTGCCAGGATAGCACCAGGGATGCTGATGGAAGGAGGGGGGCGGAGGGTGGTCTAGTGCCCACCATGTCAGCAGGTGCTAGATGTACTGGGGGACAGCCTGTTTCGTGCTATGTGACCCGTTCTTCTCTGGATTGCTGTGAAAGGACAGGCAAGACAAAGAGATTGGTCCTTGAAAACTGCGGGGCAGGGTAAGGCAGAAGCACAGAGAGCCTAGCAGACCCGAGGCTTGTTTTGGCCTTGACTTGACATGGGGGCTTAGAGGGAAGGAATTATTAAGGAATTATTATTTCTTTCTGTAGCAGCTTTGGCAGGGAATGGACCTGGAGGACAGGTGAGGGGAGGGCCTGAGTAAGCCACCAAAGCAGACAAGAACCATCAGGCCCTGGGCCACCTAGCTGCATCTGGAAGGAGGAGGTCAGCTATCCAATGCTGCAGAACAGGAAGTGGTACCTGCCAGGTGTCTTTTAGCCTCAGGGGAGCCTTTACCAGCTGCTTCAGTACCATGGTGGTTGATGAAAGAGTGGGAGCTGAGGTGAGAAGCTCTGGATGAGGGGGTTCTGTGTTTGGGTTGTGAGACCACTGAAAGAACAAGATCTGGTATTTTGTTCTTATTCTGGTGGTACTGGGGGTCAAAACCAAGGGTTTTTGACCCCCAGTACTACTTAGTGCTTAACGTCTAAGCCATATCCTCCAGTCCTTTGTTTTTTATTTTGAGACAGGGTCTTATTAAGTTGCTGAGAGTCTCACTAAATTGCTGAGACTGGCAGTAATCCTTCTGCCTCAGTCTCCCAAGTCACTGAGATTATAGGCATGTTCCACAGCACCTGGTAGTGTTTTTTTGTTTTGTTTGTTTGATATCAGGGATTGAGCCAGGGGTGCTTAGCCACTGAACTACATTCCCAGTCCTTTTTATTTTTTTAAATTTTGAGATAGAACCTCACTAAGTTGCTGAGGCTGGCTTTGAACTTGTGATCCTCCTGCCTTGGCCTCCCAAGCTGCTGGGATTACAGGCATGCCACCGTGTCCAGCTCAGTTATTGTTTTTGTTTTTTTGGTATTAGGGATTGAACTTGGAGGCACTTGACCACTGAGCCACATCCCAAGCCCTACTTTTTGTTTTATTTAGAGACAAGGTCTCACTGAGTTGCTTAGCGCCTTGCTTTTGCTGATGCTGGCTTTGAACGCATGATCCTCCTGCCTCGTCCTCCCAAACCTGGCTTAGTTTTTGTTTTTAAGATAGCAGAAACAAGTTTCCAGAGAGAGAGAGACTGAAGGGAGAATAGAATTGGTGAATTGAGGTGGTAGGCCTGAGGCAAACCCCAATCTGAAGAGGAGTTGGCTTGGGTGGGGCATTGAGGTGCCCAAAGTTTTCTCTGATGATTAGGACCATCTGCCTTTATGTAAGGGACAAGGTAGGTTGAGGTGGCTCCAAGGATAGTGGAAATATCTGCAGCTTGAGGCATCTTGGTGTGGGGCAGCTGGCATGGACATTCAAGGAGCTGCCTCCTATTCATTCCCTCCTGCTTCCCTTGGGAGAGCTGTCTCTCCCTTACCCCACCCTGGGATGTGTGCACAACTGTCACCACACCCTGAGGTTGAGAGGTGGGCAGGTGCACCAGCCTGGCCAGGGACAGCACCCTACTTTGGCCACAGTGACTAGTGCAGGGTGGGAGTTCTAGTGCATGAGAACCCTGGGGATTTAGGTGGGACCACTGGGAAAGGATTTTGACAAGATCACTGGCATGGATGACAATGGCAGTCACACTAGTGTAGCAAAGCTGGTGGGACACAAGTAGGCTGGGAGCTACTGGAAGGTATGTGCCACTTCAAGGAGCCATCCTGCCTGAGGCTGAAGCCAGTGCTGAGGACAGAGCTGAGATGTTCCAAGATAGAGATTTCTGGTGGCGTCTTAGCACCTGGATCTTGACCCTTCAGATCCTTGTGTACCTGGACTTCCTAATTATATGAACCAATAAACAGTGGCCCCACAAGCTGTCAGGTTTCTGTTACTCATAACTGAAATAACTCTGGGTAAAACAGGGACCATGAACAGGAGGTGATCCCCATTGCCCCAAAAAGTGTTCTCTAGCAGTAGGTTTTTGCTGAGCAGATGAGGAGTGGGGATGGGAGAAGAAGAAAGCCGTGGGAGCCTATTGCCAGGGTCCATCCCAGGTGGGCTCTGAACAGAGGGTTCAGAAAATAGTGGGAAGGCAAAGAGGCCATGGTGCAGGAAGCAGCCCTCACTTCATTGTGGCGAAAGTCCCTAGGAGGCACCCATGGCAGCTGGCCGGACCCTCTGGGTTCTCAGCCTTTTGGTTGAACCTTGAGGCAGAGTGTGTAGAACTGGAACCTCTGGAGCCAGGACCTGGTTCAAGTCAGGACTTGTGTGCCTCAGGTTCTCAGCTGTGGAGTGGGCTAGTTATATTACCTTTGTTAGGTATGTGTGCTATGCAACAGTTTGTCGTCACACCTGTATGAAGGCAAGCTTATCAATTTAACAGACCCGATCTATAGAGGCTCAAATGCAATGGCAGTTTGTATCTTGCCTACATAAGGTTCATAATGGGATTTATCTGACCAATGGATGACACTTGTCTAAGGAGACTTTAGGGCTTAAGCTCCTGTGGCCCTGCCATCCTCAGCCCATGATTTCCAGGCTCAGACACCCATGAAGTGATCCAGTGCCTCTGCTCACCTCCCACAGACGAGGGCTGATCACAGTTCCCCTCCTGAGACACCAACCATTTTCTGCCACAGGACCTCTCAGACCAGCGGAAAGGGCCTGGCCCAGCCTTCAGCAAGTGTCAGAGTGAGAGGGCCCTGGGGAGATGGTGCTCCTGGCTGGGTCAGGCCTCTGGGTGCCTGGCAGTGGGTGAAGATGGCCATAGTCCCATGGGCCCCACCAAACACCAGAAAGGGGCAGCCACAGTGCCCTGCCTACAGAGCTTTGCTGGGGAACAGATGATTCCATTCTTTAGCCACCAGGGAGCCAGGAGCCTGGCTCCTCAAACCAAGTCCTGTCTGATAACAGCCTGGCCTTGGCTATGCCGTGGTGTGTTAAATGTGACCAGACGTGTGAAATGGGGAGCAATTTCCAAGGCCAGTGTGGCAGCCAAGGACTGTGACCTTCCCCCAGATGGAGGGCCCCTCTGCAGCAGCAGTTATTGAGCACCCATCATCATTACTCAACGTCACCCACCCAGACACCTGAAAAGAGAAAGTGACCTCACTGAGGAGATGGTGTCACAGAGCTCGTAGTGCTTTTGGAAATGTCAATGGGGACAACCACCTTGGAAAAGCATTTGGCTGTAACTACAGGTTTTCCCTGTGACCCTACAGTTCCACTCCTAGGTATCTTACCAAGAGAAGTGAGGGCACATGTCCACCAAAGACATGAGAGTGTTCATAGCCCTAGAAACAGCCCAGCGCCCATCAAGAAGAACATGAGTGGATACATGGCAGCCTGTGAGTGCTAGAAGAGCAGGGAGGAGCAGGCCCCTGTTCCTCAGCGTGGGTAAATCCCGTGGACGTTATGTTGAGCAAAAGCGGCTCAATGGCAGGGAACACTAATGATGTAATTCATTTAAATGAGATTGGTGCTGACAGAAGTCAGTATAGTAGTTACCTAAGGGTGGGGATTGGCTGGGAGGGGGCACAGGGAACCTTCTGGAAATACTGTATAACTTGAACTGCATGGTGGTTATATACAAAGTTACATCCAGCTGTATACTTAGGATTTGTGTACTTTTATGGTATCCTCATAAAAATTTTATTCATTTATTCTACCTACCTACCTACCTGCCAAGAATCTATTATCTGTCAAGCAGTATTCTAGGTAGTAGTGATTATTATGAACAGAATGTTCTTGGAGTGTTTCTGAAGGGGAAAGACAGACGATAAAGAACAGAAATAGCATGTCAGATGGAGATTTGTGCTGTGAGGAAAATAAAGCAAAATCAGAGAGGCCTGGGGAGTCCAGGCAGGAAGGGTGGCCCAGCACCCTGTTCCAGGTCCAGAGGTGGCCTAAATGAGATGAGAATGAATAGAAGGTTCCAGGGTGAGGAGTGAGTGGGCCACCCAGCTCTCTGTGGGGAGAGAGAGCGCTCCAGGCAGAGGGAACAGCAGGGCAGGAGCTGGGCAGGTTGGGCGGCTTCTGTGGGTTCCTCTGTGGTCTTCTGCTCCCACTTCCTCAGCCACCAGCCAAGCCTACTCAGGCCCATCTTGGCTGAGGAGTGTCTTTGTGGTGCTGGCAGCTCCTCGGGATCCAGAGCTTTGTGGAGGGGGAGGGCAACCTTGTGGAGGTCCTACCTCACACCTGCCCAGGGTGCTGCTTGTCCTGGGGCCCCAGAGACCAAGGAGGAAAGCTGAGGAGGGCAGTGGCCTCACCCACCTGGCCTCTACTGGCCTCTTCCCTGCCCGGGAGGGTAGAGGCCTTCCCTTCCCCTCTCTGGGCTCTACCTTCTACCCACCCCGCCCCTGTGGCAGCAGCTCCTTCCCTGTGCTGTTAGTTAGATCTGAGGCCACTATAGGTTTCCTGCCTCTGCCCTTCTCGAGGGGAAGCAGCTTCACCCCCACTTTAGACAGAGAAGTGAGGCGACTTCTTGGCAAAGAGGCAGACAATGGCCAGCACAGGACTGTGCCTGGCCCAGCATGTAGGGAGGTGGAGTTAGCAATCTTCCCCACCCTGGACCTGCTGCTGTTCCTTCTCAGGTGCAGTGGCACTCAGCTCCAGGACATGGAAGCGACCAAGTTCCCACTGTTAGGCTGTGGGCCTTGTGATAGGGGAATGGCATCCATGATCTAGGTGCTCCACCAGGGTCCTGATCCCTCCTTGCCTTGGTGTAGGGCCTTTGGTGACAGGGAGTCAGGACTCTCTCTGGGGCTCCTGATAGCTGAGAGTGAGCAGGGCCATGTGACGCCCACCTCCTATCATCAGGGAGAGCCATCTTTATTCTGAAATCAGTCTTCCTGTTGTATGTGTTTGTGTGTGTGTGTTCAAATGTCATTTTTTAAAACATGGAATAAGGGCTGAGCTTTCTGCACCCATACAGGTAATCAGGAGAGTTGCAAAAGAAAGCAAGATCCTATATGACGGCCATCAGACCGGCGAGGACAGGTCAAATGAACCACCTGGCAGTGACCATGTGGTAAAGGGCAGTGTGGTGTCTTGGTGGGAATGGAAATAGAGGACAGTTGGCAGTGAAATGACCCCAGCATGTCCCCTCTTGGGTAGAACTCTCACATATAGAAAGATATGTCCTAGGCCTGTTAGACAAGGCAAAGTCACTGGGGAACTTCATGGCAGCATCTGTTTCCAGCTGAGAGAAGCCGCAGGGAGCAGGCATGGGGGTGTAGCACAGGGACTGCAGATCTCCAGCACAGCGCCACTTGTGGAAAACACAGGGGTATGCAACAAGCCTGAATGTTTCTGCCACTTACTCTGTGACCTTGGGCAAATGACTTAAGCTCTCTTACTTCAGTTTCCTTATCTATACAATGGGGACAATAAGTGCATCTCTTATGGGGACTGAGCTGATATATGAGATATGATACCTGAAGTGCCTAGCACAGTGCCTGGCATACATAGCACCCAATCCATGGTGCTCCCTGTTTCCCACATATCTGGAAATCAGTGCCTGGAAGGCAGATTGGAGGTGCCTTGGGGGGCAGGTCTGGGGGTTGCTCAGTGGTAGAGGCTTATGCATGAGGCCCTGGATGCCCTCTTCAACACCATAAGATGTGGGTATACTTTGCCAGTGATCTTTAAGAATGAGCTAAACCAGTTTATCTTCAGGATTAAGGGCCCAGTAAATGGTGGCCCTGAGCATTTGCTCTGTGCAGGGCTTTGTCCCACGCTCCTGGGAGGTGAGTGCAGGGAAAGACATAGCTCCTGTCCTGCATGCATGCCAGTCCAGTTGGTCAGTGGGTGACAGGCAGGTGGTAAACAAATCTCTAACCCTGAATGCTGGGGTGAAAAGGGCTGCAAAGGGGCTGGGTGTGGCCTAGCAAGTGGTGGCCCTAAGTACAATCTTCAGCAGCAAAAAAGTAAATAAATAGAATACAGGCCAGAAGGTACTAACCTGTTTGTTCTGGTAACCCAGGAGGACAATAGTGTTGAAGTAGCAACACCTGTGCGGAAGCAGGGCAGGGACAGAAGTCCCTACTTTCAGCCGCAGATCCTCCCCCAACCTGGTGTCTCTCCCCTCCTCTGGTTCCTGGTGTCCCCTCCGTTCCCCCTACTCCAACTCCTAGACCTTGTCTAGAATCACATTCGCCATTGCTGGGAAGCTGATCGGTTTCAGGATAGAGGACTGATGCTGGGGTAAGGGCCTGGCCCTCCATCTGTCCTGGGAAGGTCCCTCTGCATGGCTCATCTGGCCCACTCTCCCCAGGGGTCCACCTGCTACCGTGAAGAGGAAGCTAGCATCCTGTTAAGAGTTTGTCCTTGGGTGTGATATTCCTTGTATTTTAATTCTAGCACCACTCTTGGTGGCCTCTTGTCTCTAGTACCCCAACCTCTCTGTTTCAGTTTCCTTAATAAAATGGGCATCATAATTTTCCTGCCTCCTAGTGTTGTCTCGAGGATTTTGTGATTTTTATAAAGATCTGTTGGAATTAAGCCCTGAATGAACCCAGTCCCTGGAACATTTGCACCATTTACATTTTCTTCTTTTTTATTTTCTATTTTATTTGTTTATTTGGTACTGGGGATTGAAACCCGTGGTGCTTAACCACTGAGCCACATCCTCATCCCTTTTTGTATTTTAGAGATAGGGTCTCACTAAGTTGCTGGCTTTGAACTTGGGATCATCCTTCCTTAGCCTCCAGAGCAGCTGGGATTATAGGTGTGCACCACTGTGCCCGGCTCGTTTTCTTTTTTTTCTATTTTAATCATTTTTAAGTGTGTGGTTCAGTTGCATTCACATTGTGGTGTGACTATGGCCACCATTCATCTCCAGAACTTTATTATTCCAACTGAAACTTTGTCCCCATTAATGACTTGGCACACCCTGCCCTCAATCCCTGGTAACCACCCTCTGCTCTCTGTCCACCCCAGATGCCTCATGTGAATGAAATTGTACTGTATGTGTCCTTCTGTGGCCTGCTTTACTTGGCACAGTATTTTTCAGGTTCAAACATGCTGGAGTTTATGTCAGAATTTCTTTCCTTGGTAAAGGCTGAGTAATATTCCTTGTATATATATATATATATACACACACACACACACCACATTTTATTTATGTGTACATCTAATTTTTTTTATACAAATGGAGCACAACTTTCATTCCTCTGGTTGTACACGATGCAGAGTCACACCATTCATGCAATCATACATGTTATCTGTACATCTGTTACTGACACTTGGATTGCTTCCACCTGTGGGCTATTGTGAATAATGCTACTATGAATATGGTGTACAAATATCTGAGTCCTTGCTTTTTTTATTATTATTATTATTTTTGTGTGTGGTACTGAGATCAAAGATACCCAGGACCTCTTGCATGTCAGGCAAGTTAGCTACACCAACCGCTTAGTACCTCCCTGCCTCCAATTTTCTTGTGTGTATGTACCCAGAATTGGAGTTGCTAGATTACATGATAATTCTACCTTTAAGTTTTTGAGGAACAACTAGACTGTTTTTCATGACAGCTGTCTGATTTATATTTCCACCAGTGATATATAAGAGTTCCAGTCTCTCCATATCCTCATCAACACTTGTTAATTTCTGTTTGTTTTTATGTTTTTATTTTTTGGTACTGGGGATTGCAACCAGAGGCACTTAACCACTGAGGTACATCCCTAAAGGTTTTTTTTTTTTTTTTTTTTTAATTTAGAGACAGGGTCTGGCTGAGTTGCTCAGGGCCTCACTAAGTTGCTAAGGCTGGCTTCGAACTCGCAATCCTCCTGCCTGAGCCTCCTGAGCTGCTGGGATTACAGGTGTGTACCACCACACCTGGCTTCATTGTGGTTTTAATTTGCATTCACCTGATAGTTAAGGATATTAGACATCTTTTCCTGTGATTTTTGGTCATTTGTATAATTTCTTTAGAGGAATGTCTATTCAAATCATTTTGTGTGCTTTTAAATTGGGTTATTTGCCTTTTTTATTGTTGAGTTAAGAGCTTACATATATGTCTATATCTACCTTACCTGTCCATCTATCTTTCTGGAGAGAGAGAGAGAGAAAGTATGTGTGGGTGTGTGGTGCTTCTGATGGAATCCAGGACTTGCACATACTAGGCAGGTGCTATAATCCCCAGCCCTGCATTCTTTATATATTCTGGATACAAGTCCTTATAAGAGATATGATTTACAAATATTTTCTCTGATTTTATGGGTTGGTTGTCTCTTCAGTTCCTTGATGGTGTTCTTTGAAGCACAGAAGTTTTAAATTTTGATGAAATCAAATTTATCTATTATTTTGTCATCCATATTTTTGGTGTCAAACCTAATGAACCATTTGTCTGGTACAAGGTTATGAGAATTTAATTCTAAGTTTTTTTTTTTTTAACTAAGGTTTTTTATAGTTTTTCATTAAGGGTTTTATAGTTTTAGCTCTTTCATTTAAGTCTGTGATTCATTTTGAGACTTTTTTAAAAAATATTTTTATTAGTTGTTGATGGACCTTTATTTTATTTACTTATTTACTTATTTAATTGTGGTGCTGAGAATCAAACCCAGTGCCTCACGCATGCTAGGCAAGTGCTCTACCACTGAGCCACAACCCCAGCCCAAACTTGCACTCTTAATCACCATATTGTTTTGTTTTGTTTTTAAAGAGAGAGTGAGAGAGATAGAGAGAGAGAATTTTAATATTTATTTTTTAGTTATCGGCGGACACAACATCTTTGTTTGTATGTGGTGCTGAGGATCGAACCCAGGCCGCACGCATGCCAGGCGAGCGCGCTACCGCTTGAGCCACATGCCCAGCCCTTGAGACTATTTTTTATATGGTGTGAGGTAGGGTCTATCTGCTTTCTTTTGTATATGAATATTCACTCCTAGCGCCATGTGTTTTTTTTTTTTTAAGGGATAGAAGTATTTTTTAAATATAGTTTTTAGTTGTTGATAGACCTTTATTTTATTTATTTATGTGGTGCTGAGAATCGAACCCAGTGCCTCACACGTGCCTCATATGTGCTCAGCAAGCGCTCTCCCACTGAGCCTCAACCCCAGCCCAAAAAGACTGTTTCTCTCTTGCTCTCTCTTTCTTTTTCTTCTTCTTCTTTTTTTTTGTACTAGGAACTGAACCCAGGGACGCTTAACCTCTGAGCCACGTCCACACCCTACCCCCCTTTAAAAAAAAATTTATTTTTTAGTTGTAGTTGGACACAATATTTTTATTTTGTTTATTTATTTTTATGTGGTGCTGAGGATCAAACCCAGGGCCTTGCACGTGCTAGGTGAGTGCTCTACTGCTGAGCCACAACCCCAGTCCCCCAACCCCCTTTTTAAAAATGATTATTTTATTTAATTATTTGGTGCGAAGGATGGAACCCAGTGCCCCATGCACTTGAGGCAAGTGCTCTACCACTGAGCCACAACCCCAGCCCCACATCCCTAGCCCTTTATATATTTTATTTTATTATTTTTTATATTTATTTTTTAGTTTTAGGTGGACACAATGTCTTTATTTTTTATTTTTATGTGGCGCTGAGGATCGAACCCAGGGTCTCACACGTGCTAGGCGAGCACTCTACCACTTGGGCCACAAGCCTAGCCCCTATTTTATTTTGAGATAGGGTCTTGCTGAGTTGTTTAGGGCCTCAATAAATTACTGAGGCTGACTTTGAACTCACAACCCTCCTGCCTCAGCCTCCCAAACCCTGGGATTATAGGTGTGCACAAGTGTACCTGGTGACTATTTTTTTCTCATTGAGTAGTCTTGACAAGAATTAACCATACATATAAGAGGTCTAATTTATTGATTCTCAATTCTATTTCATTGATCTACATTGATCTGGATTATGGTAGTTTTGTACTGTGGGTTTTTTTTTTTTCTCTCTTTTCTTTTTTTTTTTTTTTTTTTTTGGTACTGGGGATTGAACTCAGGGCTTCAAACATGCTATTGAAGCCCTCTACCACTGAGTTACATCCCTAGGAATTTTTTTTTTTGAGACAGGGTCTTGCTAAATTGCCCAGGCTGGCTTTGAACTTGGGATCCTTCAATTCACCTGCCTTAGTTCCTTGAGCTGCTGGTACACCAACACATCTGACTTAGCTTTGTATGTTTTTAATTGAAAAATGTGAGTCTTAACAGCTTTGTTTAAGGATTACTTGGCTATTCTGGGGATCTTTGAATTTTTACATAAATTTTAGGATTAGCTTATCAATTCGTGCCAAACATAGCTGAGATTTTGGTAGGGTCTGAGTTAAATCCTTTTACAGCAAATTGCCATTTTTTTGGTTTTGTTTTTATTGACACATTTTCTTCTGACTAAGAATTACATTTTTCATATATATACATATCTATAAGTAAATGTTTTATTGGGTGCCAAACATTGTGAATTTCACATTGTTGATTTGAAGTTTATTGAATTCTTTTAAAAATATTGGACTTTCTCTGGCACTTTTGGTCAAAATACTTGTGGTTAGTTTTTGTTGTTTAATTTTTTTAGTTGTAGGTAGACACAATGCCTATATTTATTTATTTTTATGGGATGCTAGAATTGAACCCAGTGCCTCACACATGCTAGGCAAGCACTCTGCCACTGAGTCACAATCCCAGGCTCTTGTGGTTAGTTTTGATCATTTCAAGATTAGTTTTTCTGGGCTTGGCAGCACACACCTGTAATCCCATCAACTCTGGAGGCTGAGGCAAGAGGATTGCAAGTTCAAAAGTTCAAAGCCATCCTCAGCAACTTAGTGAGACCCTGGCTGCTAAAAAAAAAGGTCTGGGGATTTTATTTAATTAATTATACAATGGGAGTGCTTGACTGGCATGTAAGAGGCCCTGGGTTCAATCCCAGTAAAAGCAAAGCAAGACTTCCAGTCCTGTGTGAGCTCTCAGAATCTTTAGTCTCTATAGTAATTGTTCTTTTCCTAAAAGGTGTTCTTACCTAGCTTTGTGGGATTTAGCCTTTTCCTCCTGCAGATCAGCACTACTCCTAACACCAGGGGACCCTTTGCAGGAGCTCTGTTTAAGTTCCGTTTATGGCTGGGGCATGGTAGCACACGCCTGTAATCCCAGAGGCTCAGGAGGCTAAGTCAGGAGAATTGTGAGTTCAAAGCCAGCCTCAGCAAACGCAAGACACTAAGTAACTCAGCGAGACCCTGTCTCTAAATAAAATACAAAATAGGGCTGGGAATGTGGCTTAGTGGTGGAGTGCTCCTGAGTTCAGTCCCCAATACAAAAAAAAAAAAGTTCCTTTTATGTATCCTGCCTTATAATTATAGCTGCCCTATATACTTTTGCAAGCCCTGATCTCTCTCTCTCTCTCTCTAACTCAGTGAGATTGGTGGACCCTGTTTGGGCTCCCTTCCTGCACAGAAACAACAAATTACTCCTAAGCAGATAGTAGATGTACCCCTCAACAATGGCAGGACTTACCTCTTCTTTTCCTTTTCTCGGGGCTTATAGTCCTGTGCCACCTATTGTCTAACATCTGAAAGCAGTTGTTTCCTGTATTTTGTCCAGGTTCTTTCTTGTTTGTAGCCAGTTGGTTATCTAATTTTTTTTTCTTTTTGCAGTACTAGGGATTGAACCCCAGGGGTGCTCTACACTGAGTCATACTCCCAGCCTTATTATTATTTTTTATTTTGAGACAGGGTCTTGCTAAATTGCTGAGGCTGGCCTGGAAATACAGGCATGCACGACCATGCCTGACTCCAAGGGGTAATTTTAGTCTTGCTCATTTCCCTGTGGCCAAAATTGAAAGGTCTCCCTCCTTCCACTCCCCAAGTTCTTTCCCTTGCTCTCTTCCTAGGTTCTTTACATGCTGTAATTGAATTATGGTTGTATGCATGTGTTTTGTCTCCCCCAGTTGGACTGTGACCATCTACAGGGCAGGGGGCCTGTCCCATTCATGCTTGCGTCTCTAGGATGTGTCTTAGGACCTGGCACATGAAAGGTATATGGTGAACATGTCCTGCCTATTGTTTTTTCCTGCCCCTTTTCCAGATCATGTCAGATCATACCCCTATCTTTAGAGAGCTGCTTACCCCCTCCAATCACATGGCACCTCCAGGACTGTTGATCAGGGTCCCCTCCCTACTGGTTCTATTTTTTTTTTTAATTGTTTTTTTTAAAGAGAGAGAGAGAGAGAGAGAGAGAGAGAGATTTTTTTTTAATATTTATTTTTTAGTTTTCGGCGGACACAACATCTTTGTTTGTATGTGGTGCTGAGGATCGAACCCGGGCCACACGCATGCCAGGCGAGCGCACTACCGCTTGAGCCACATCCCTAGCTCCCCTACTGGTTCTAATAACTGGTCCAGGGGTGGCTGTGACATGTCAGAGTCCTTTCTAGGGTTTTTCTACCTGTGTTATGAGAATCCTCTGTCCCCTTTGGTGGACAAGGTCCAAGCTTACAGACAGCATAGGCAAAGGTTCTCAAGGCCCTTGTTCTAGACAAAATTGAGATCAGGAGCGTTCTTGCCCTTTTCATACTCTGATAAAATAAACTAATCATTTATTTTATTGTTTTTGGCTTAATTTATTTCTGTCAATTGTTTACCAAAGGGACTTGATTACTACAAAATCTTTACTATGTCTCCATATATTTGCTGAATGAATTGAATAAATTTACGCATCTGCCTCTTTCCCTGTGCACCTGAAGTGGCTTCCAGTAAAAAATAGAAATGGTTAATCAAAAATGTAAAAACATAATTAGAGGAAGTGAAGATTAGGACCAAGACCAGGTGCAGTGGCACACACATGTATGTAATCCCAGCAACTCCAGAGGGTGAAGCAGGAGGATGTGAGTTCAAGGCCAGCCTGAACAATTTAGTGAGGCCCTAAGCAACTAAGACTCTGTTTCAAAAAATAAAAGTGCTTGGTCTTGGGTTGTGGCTCAGTAGTAGAGCGCTTGCCTAGCATATATGAGGCACTGGGTTCAATCCTCAGCACCACATAAAAATAAGTAAATAAATATATTGTGTCTATCTACATTTTAAAAAATAAATATAATAAATAAAAGGACTGAGGATACAACTCAGAAAAGGCCCTCTGGGTTCAAGCCCCAATACCAAAAAAAAAGGGGGGGGATTAGGATCAATATACAAATATGCAGCCCATAAAAGCATGTGAGATGTTTTATTTATTTATTTTTAAATTATTTTTTAGTTGTTGATGGACCTTTATTTTTTATTTATTTGTATGTGGTGCTGAGAATCAAACCCAGTGCCTCACACATGCTAGGCAAGCGCTCTGCCACTGAGCCACAACCCCAGCCCAAGATGTTTTATTAATTGAATATTAAATTTGGCTCTGAGCTTCCTGGCACCCAAAGTAAATAGAGAGCTGTAGTACCTTTTCTTTCTTTTTTTTCTTCAGAGCAGAGCAGACAGAATACACAAGTTCCTCAGTGAAAAGAAATTGTTCCTAGACTTTAGTGTCAAAGGGGAAGTTTCAGATAGGGTTCTGGGAGAAGGTATTGAGGGATGTGGTAGAGATCAAGCCTAGCCACAGTCCAACAGCCAAAGTCCGCGATGGGCCGAGAAAACCAGTAAGGTTGCCAAATCAGTTAATTTTCAGTTGCCTTGCCTTGACCTCTCAGTGGCTCTTGTCAGAGTGGGTCACTTCCCTCCTGTTTGCAATACTTCTTCACTTGGATAGGAGCCCTCACTCTCACGCCCGCTCTCTTCTGGTCCCCATGGCCACATCTCCCTGACCTCTGCTGACCTCTGAGCAGTAGGCGGCCCAGCCTCTATCTCTTGACCTCTGCTGTCCCTTCCCTTCCTACGTCTGTCAGCCAAGTCCTCCAGTCTTTGTACTAGCAAAGTTCCTGGGCCCTCCAGTTTAATTTCTCCTCAATAGTCAGAGTCACAAGGCCGTGAGCATGTCCTGCTTCCTTATAGTTCTATGATCACAGGAAGTCAACTTTCTGTTTAATGAATCTCTCTAAAAATGCCTGATTTGTGCAGTAGCCAAATCTCTAAACTTCATTTAGAATGAAATATTCTCTGCTTCCTTGGCCATTGCAGCCCCTGACGATGATGAGGGAAAGCAGATCTGCCCAGTCCCTGCCTCCTCCCACTCCTGCCACACCCTGGAGAATCCCTGCCATTGCCAAGGGGGATCCTGGGGAAGTAGGAAGGAAAGGGATAAGGAAGTGTTTGTTTGATTGGCACTGGTGGAATGTGATCTGTCTCTCTGGGTGGCCATGTTTAAAGCTGGTTTCTGCCCTAGGGATGCTTTCAGGGGTTCCTAGAGCTCCTTTATAGATCCCCCCCCTTTCACTGCAACTCCTGAGAAACAGCAGGTCCTCTGTTTTAGCTGGCTCTGATTTTCTTCTGACGACAGGCACACCCAAGACCCTCTCTCCTGGGCGCCTGTGCAGGATAACACAAACTCTCTGGGCAGGGCCCCTTTTTACACTATTACTGGCCAATTCCCACTGTGGGGCCACATCTTTTCTGGAGGCTTCTTTTACTTCTGGCCTGCTGGGCTGCCATAACTGCAGCAACCCCCAGGCCCTCTGTACCAGATCCAGGATGGGAAGATAACTCCCTAGATTCCAGTTCCAGCCCTGGACACAGCAACACAGTCACCCTAATCTATCTCATTCCAACTTTCTCCCTCAAAATCCATCCTTGATCTCTTTAACCTCTTGAGATAGATAAGGGTTTCAAGTGGCAGAATGAGCTGGGAATCCCAGCTGTTTGTGTTTCTGAAATAGGAGGATTTAAAGTTCGAGGTCATCCTCAGCAATTTAGCAAGATACTGTCTCAGAATAAAAAACAAAATGAAGATGTGGAGATGCGATAGGACACCACTGGCTTCAATCCCTAGTACCACCAAAGAAAAAAGGAGCGGGTGTTGGGGATGTAGTTCAGAAAGTTTATAGGCCCTGGGTTCAACCCCCAGTACCACTGAAGGGAAAGCGAGGAATGAGAGAAGGGTAAGCAAAAGCGACCAGGCAGAGGTACACATGACAGTTTATTTGTCAGAGCTGACAAATAAAGGGCATCTCTCTATAGTGGAGAGAGGCAAAGCAGGCTTGGGTTCTGGGGTTTTTAGAGGGCAGGCTCAGGAATCAGAGCTGGGTAGGTCCTAATGCCTTCGATTAAGGTTGGCTTGGTATAAGGGAGTGGTGAGCCTTTCTCAGAAAGGCCCTTGGGTGGAAAAGTGAAACTTTTTCCTGAAAATGGTGGCTGTCACTTAGAATGGCCATCCAAATACTAAGCAAGGACCTTATAACCAAATGGGCATGCTTGTAATCCCTCAACTCAGGAAACTGAGGCAGGAGGATGGCAAATTCGAGGCCAGCCTCAGCAATTTAGTGAGAACCTAAAATAAAAGGCTTAGGAATGTGGCTCAATGGTTAAGTGCCCCTGAGTTTAATCCCCAGTTAAATATATGTATATGTATGTATAGGTATATATATGTGTATACATATATTTATTTTATTTTTTAAAGAATGGCAAAATGGATTTTGTGCTTGTTAGTTTTGCATGTCAACTTTATTGGATTAAGGATACGTAAAGTAAAGAGATTTCTTTTCCCTTTTTATTTTTCCCCTCAGTACTGGGGATTGAACCCAGGACTGTTGCTGAAAGCTTGGTCCTTGTCCCCAATGCCAATCCAATAATGAGGACAAGGTTTTACGAAAAAGGAAAAAGAAGGGTTATTGCATTGCTAGCAAAGGAGAAACACAGGGGACTCCTGTCCAAAAGGCTGTGATTCTGCCCATCAGCAAGAACAGGGGGCTTTTAAAGAGAAGACTCAAAGGCTACATTTCATGTGTTCTCTGTGGAAGTTGTAATTTGCATGTTAATTTGGGAGATAGTAATTTCTGAGATCTTCTGGTACCATCTCCAAAGTCTGGATTGCTTCTTCCTTTTTTTAAAGAAATATTTTTATTAGTTATTTATGGAGCCTTATTTATTTATATTTGGTGCTGAGAATCGAACCCAGTGCCTTGCACATGCTAGGCAAGCGCTCTACCACAAAGCCACAGCCCCAGCCCTGGGTTGCTTCTTCCTATGGTAGGTATGTACTCAAGGACAGAGAAGTCTGCCTAGGATGAGGAAGAAAGGTAATCCTGTTTTCCCTGAGATTAGGGAAAGGGAGGGATTAGAGAAGAACAGAGAGAGAGGAAGAAAAAAAACATGTCCATTTTAAAAATAAGTTGCAGTGGCAGAGCAGCGAGAGTTATATTCAAAACATAAAGTGGACCACTGTTAAAGGACAATTTACCACTGAGCTACATCCCCAGACCTTTTATTAATTTTATTTTTTATTTATTTATTAATTTTGGTACCAGGGATTGAATTCAGGGGCACTTGGCCACTGAGCCACATCCCCAGCCCTATTTTTTTTTTTTTTTTGAGAGAGAGAATTTTAATATTTATTTTTTAGTTTTCGGCGGACACAACATCTTTGTTCTTTGTTTGTATGTGGGGCTGAGGATCAAACCCGGGCCGTATGCATGCCAGGCGAGCATGCTACTGCTTGAGCCACATCCCCAGCCCCGTAGCTTGTATATTATTTAGAGAAAGAGTCTCATTGAATTGTTTAGCACCTTGCTGTTGCTGAGGCTGGCTTTGAACTTTCAATCCGCCTGTCTCAGCCTCTCTAGCAGTTGGGATTACAAGCATGCACAGCAGCATCTGGCTCCTTTTTATTCTTTTGAGATAAAGTCTCAACAAGTTGCTGGGTGCAGTGGCGTACATCTGTAATCCCAGAAGCTCAGGAAACTGAGGCAGGAGGATCACAAGTTCAAAGCCAGCCTCAGCAACAGTGAGGTGCTAAGCAACTCAGTGAGACCTTGTGTTTCAGTGACCAAGTGCCCCGGAGTTCAGTCCCTAGTACCCTCTTCCCAGCCAAAAAAAAAAAAAAGTCTCAACAAGTTGCTGAGGACCTCACTGAGTTGCTGAGTCTGGCCTCAAACTTGTGATCCTCCTGCCTCAAATTCCTGAATTGCTGGAATTACAGGCATGTGTTATTGTGCCTGGTTTAGGCTCTCTGGCCTTTGGATTTACACCAGTGGTCCCAGGTTCTTAGGCTTCTGGCCTTGGACTGAGAGTTACGCCATTAGCTTACCTGGTTCTGAGGCCTCCAACTTGGCTTGAGCCATGCTGCCTGTGTCCAGCTTGCAGATAGAGGGTCTATCATGGGACTTCTCAGCAGCCATAACTGCACAGCCAATTCCCCTAATAAGCCCTTCTCACATATCTATGTAAATATCATATTGGGTCTGTCTCTCCTTCATACAGTTTCTTCCTGTTTTCTTTAAATGTTGCATTTTGGTCCCTGGCAGATCATCTTGGAATTCCTGTCCCTTCTGCCCCAGAGGTGGCAGTGGCAGTTCCAATCTCTTGCTCTCATAGCCTTAAGACAAATGCAGAATCCTCCGCATGGCCATCAGATCCCCTATAACCTGATTCTTGAGCCCCCACAGAGATTTTAAATAGCAAAACACCAAGGAATATTACAAATAATTATATATTAGTAAATATAAAAGCTTAAGCAAAGTTAATGTTTATAGAAAAATGAGAAATGCCCAAATGGGCATAATATAACAAACTTTCATAGAACCATAATCAGTAAAGAAAATCATATGTGGGCTGGGGATGTGGCTCAAGTGGTAGCGCACTTGCCTGGCATGTGTGCAGCCCGGGGTCAATCCTCAGCACCACATACAAACAAAAATGTTGTGTCCGCCGAAAACTAAAAAATAAATATTAAAATAAAAAGAAAAAAGAAAATCATATGTAAGACTCCAGTGTACAGGAGCCCCAACAGACACTCTTAGAGGGACTTCCACCAGAAGAACATAGGACAGATGACCTTTATCTTATGTCAGTTTTTCCAAAAGCCAGGGAATGAGAGAAGGCTGCCCAATTTCTCATTTGACTCCTGATCCAGAAAAGGAAAGGAAAATAGAGCTTTGGGTTGTAGACACAATGTTAAACTATAAACTGGTAGAACAAAATATAGGAGATTGCCGCACCTAGGGGTGGAAAAAGGACTTGTCGAGACTCCACAAGACTGGGGTATAGCTCAGAGGCAGAGGATTTGCCTAGCCAGCACTGCAAAAATGAAAAAGAAAAAAGAAAAAAAGGAAAACTCCACCAATACAAACCCTATCCAAAAAACGTTTGGATCTGATTTCATCAATATTTTTAAGAATTTCTGGGGGCTGGGGTTGTGGCTCAGCGGTGGAGTGCTTGTCTAGCACGTGCGAGGCCCTGGGTTGGATCTTTAGTACCTTATAAAAATAAATAAAAGTATTGTGTCCAACTACAACTAAAAAATAAATATTAGAAAAAAAAGAATTTCTGTTCCACAAAGACCCTCAGAGACAAGTGGACAAATGATTATGATCCAGTGCATATAGAACTGCAAGTCAATCAGTAAAAGACAAAAACACAATAGAAGTGTTGCGGGTGGGACTCAGTGGTAGAGCATGTGTTTAGCACGTGCCAGGCCGGCCCTGGGTTCCATCCCCAGCACTGCAGAAAACAAAGCAAAAATCTGTGGTAAAGCACCGCTGGGTTTAATTCCTAGTACCAATACGTTTTTTTTTGTGTGTGTGCGTGCGCGCACTTGTGAGTGAGTATGTGTATGAGTATAAATAAGGCAAGATACCATTTTATACTCACAGGGTTAGGAAAAATTCACAAGATGTATTTTACTAACATTTGCAAGAATGTAGGCAGAAAGCTGTGGTCACTTCTGCAGGGCATGTACAATGGTATAGCCTTTCTCTGGAGCAATCTAAAATTTGTCTTGTGTTTATGCCAAGTCCTCACACTCTTGATCCTTGATAAATAAGTCAGGGAAGTTCTCTAGCTGGTATCCAGAGAGGCGTGTACAAGGTCCTTTCACCACAGTGTCCTTTGTGGAAACAAGAGTTGGGAGCAACCTTGGCACTTCCCAGCAGGAGAGTGGACTAAGTGACGTGTGATGGAGGAAAACTACAGAAATCTGCAGTAGTGAGAACCAACACAGGAAGATTTTAAACACAGTAATATTGAAGAAACAGAGTAAGGAACAAAAATGAGATCTGTACCATTTATACAAACTAAGAACACATAATACCATTTATATAAGCTAAAAACATGAGAGCCACGAACAGCGTCAGGAGGCAGGCACCAACGTGAAGCGTGGGTACGACCAGGGCTTCAATCACTGATTTGCTGGAAAGTTCCTCAAGGGACCCATGCATCGACCTCTTTAATCACTACCAGCAGTGTGTTCAGAAAGCAATAAAAGAGAAAGAGGTTCCTGGCAAAGAAAAGCCTGAAAACTCTTTTTGATATTATCAGTCATCTTTTTTTCTTAATTTTTTTTTTTTAGTTGCCAATAGATTTTTCACTTTATTTGTTGACTCATTTGTGGTGCTGAGGATGAAACCCAGGGCCTCACACATGCTAGGCAAGTGCTCCACCTCTGAGCCACAGCCCCAGTCCCTTAACTGTCATCTTGAAAATAGATTCCTATATCAGAAAATTGAGGACTCTGGATTTTGTCAACTAAGACTATGAAGATAGCTGTGGAATTCAATGAATTTAGGAGGCAGATGTTTTATTTCTTCTCTATTGATGTTTTCCTTTCACTTGTAAAAGATGATGAACCACCACTCTGCTTTGAGATGATTTCTCACTTGTTCTGGCATCTTCCAGAACTCAGTGGGCTAAAACTGAATAGTTTCTTGGGATTATGGTTGCAATACATGGTCTGGATTCAGCTTTAAATATATCTTGGGGGCTGGGGATGTGGCTCAAGCGGTAGCGCACTCGCCTGGCATGCGTGCGGCCCGGGTTCGATCCCCAGCACCACATACAAACAAAGATGTTGTGTCCGCCGAAAACTAAAAAATAAATATTAAAAAATTCTCTCTCTCTCTCTCTCTCTCTAAAAAATAAAAATAAATAAATAAATATATCTTGTATATAAATTATTGATAAACTAGTCAAGATGATCAGGGTTGCCTGACTTCTTGGTTTTGCTGCAGAGGACATTAAGTACATTGTACTGGGGTCATTGTTCACGAAAGCAATTGGTTAGGACCTCTTTCTTCTCTCAGGGAGCTAATGCTTTAAAAAGGAATCCAGGCACAACAGTTTCATCCAGTTTATTTTTATATAGTAACTAACAGTTAAAGATTGCTGGTGGCCTGGGTTAGCAAAGAGGAAGATATTTTTTATCAGACAGTTCCCTGCCTTAATAAGAGGTGTTCAATTAAGACATGAAAGCTTCAAGATGTTAAAATGAACACCATTTCAGAGCTCACAGCATAGTTCTGGAATTACATTACTTGGAGTTGCTATGGCAAAAGAACCCAAACTACAAAAATTTGTTATTGCCAGTTATCCACCCAAGTTAATGAATTAAGTCATGCTGCATATCATAAAAACATCAAAATGGTGAATCTGGTTAAATAGAGGGGAAAAGTGCTTGCTTCATTTGCCTTGTTTGCCCACCCTGCCCTGTAACGTCTATAATCATAATGATGGAATAAATTTTAACATTTAGTTTTTATAAAAAAAAAAAATGAATACACAAAAAATGACATTAGATACTTCAAAGGACCCATTCATCTGTAACTGGGATGGGAATGGGGATAAAAGATACAGAAGAAAAATACTAAACCAAAACAAGAAGGTGGCCTTGCATCCACTGATGCTTGTCATACCATGTGAGACAAGAAAGATAATGAACTCTGCTCTCTGCTCCTGAGGACTAAAAGAAAAGGAGATGTGTGCAAAGGACATGAACAGGCAACTCGTACAGAAAGCACCAATGGCCTATCGAGAAGAAATACCTGAGTCTCGTAAACAATGCAGGGAATACGCATTATAGCAACAAGAAAAATATTTTTCATGTATTTTCAGGAATTTGAAAGATTATAATAGAAAGATTCAGATACTTTGCTGGCTGATGGAAATCTACGTTGATTTAAGTATTGAAGGCAGTAATTAGCACTGTCAAAATGTAAACTGCTTAAGGCACTTATCTTGCAGAAATACTCAGGTGTGCAAAGGCACATTCGCAAGGACATCCCCAGCTGCCCTCTCTAGGAGGGAAGCAAGTGGGGGCTATGCCCAAGTTTGACAAGAGAAGATGGGTCAAGTACATTATGCTGCTTGTAGTATGAAACACCATGAAGATGGTGACAGCTGGGGTGGCTTGTGTGTACTGATAGGGAAAGAAGAACAACTACTTCCCCACACCTTCAGCCAGGACGTTCTGCTGCCTCCATGTCTGTCAGTCAGTAGTCATAATCACCCACATTTACCTAGTGCGTCACCTTTGTGATTTCATTTAGTCCCCAAAACGCACATATGACCTGGGCTCATCACCCAGTTTTGTAGGGTGAAGAAGTGGTCACAGCCCCGATGGTTCCCTGGACCCTGCTGAACTCTCCCCGTGGAAAGAAGTAGGCCTCACATACATACTGACCCCACCTGGCTGTGCTTTTTGACAAAGCCCTTGAAACTGACCAAGAACTGGTTGCCATAGAGATGGCCATAGAGATGGCCTGGAGGACAGTTCCAGGGCTGGCGGGTGGGAGTGGGGAATGAAGCCGGACACCAACATGCTAAACACCCATCAACAGTTGGTCAGGGCCAACTCTGAAAGACCAGCTCAGGACCTGGGCCCTCAGACTCCAGAGACAGCCACAGGCCTACTCCAGCTTCTGTCCGGCTTTTCCCCGGCAGAGCAGGTGAGGGAAGCGGGCCCAGTGCGGGAGACTGCCAGCAGCCTAGAGCAGGCCAGGGCCGGGGGAGGCTCTGAGAACCCAAGAGCCTGGAGCTGAGGTCTGGGTGACCTCTGGGACAGGGACTGTGGGGAAGCCTAAAGGATATGAGGTGAGGATGAAGAATGAGGGAGCAATTTAGGGATCACTGCTGGGGGAGCAGGTTTTGGAAAAGAAAATTAATTCCTTCCATCTTGGCTGTAGAAAGTCCAAGGCCCTGTGGAACATTCAGAAGAACTGTTCTTCATTATTTGTTTTAATTCTTTATTTTTTTTCTTGGTTAATTGATTCTCTTTTAAATATTATTATTATTACTTTTTTTGGTACCGGGGATTGAGCCCAGGGGTGCTTAACCACTGAGCCACATCCCCGCCCTTTTAATATTTTATGTAAAGACAGGATCTCATTAAGTTGCTTAGAACCTCCTAAAGTTGCTGAGGCTGGCTTTTTTTGTGTGAGGAGGGGAGGGGTACTGAGATTTCTTTCCCCCTTTTTTGTGTGTGTGTGTGTGTGTCAGGGATTGAACCCAGGGCCTTATGTCTATTGCCAGGCAAGCACTCTACCAACTGAGCTATACCCCACCCTTTTTTTTTTTTTTTTTTTTATACTGGGGATTGAACTCAAGGGCATTTGACCACTGAGCCCCATTCCCAGACCTATTTTGTATTTTATTTAGAGACAGGGGCTCACTGAGATGCTTAGCGCCTCGCTTTTTGCTGAGGCTGGCTTTGAACTTGAGCTACTCCTGCCTCATCCTCCCGATCTGCTGGGATTACAGGCGTGTGCCACTGCACCCAGCTTAAAAATTTATTTATTTATTTTTAAATTTTCAAAATTTTAACTGACACATAATAATTGCACATATTTATGGGGAACAATATGAAACTGGATAGATGTAGACATTATGTAATGAGCAAATCAGGGTAATCAGCCTTTCTATCTCCTTAAACATTTATCATCTCTTTGTTGGGAATCTTCAAACTCCTTCTTGGCAGCAGAGGGTGACAAACAAATCTGGATTCTGGCAATAGACTCCACGTGTGCTGGTCCTCCCTCTACAAATTACAAAGGCTGTGTGACCTCAGCTCTTAGACCTCTCTGAGCTTCTCTGATCCTGTTTTTGCATATGCATGATGGGGTGATAGCCCTTGGGAAGGTTGACTGTGTTGTTGCCTCCAAGTACTGAGCACAGGAAATCTGCTTATTCAGGCTGTAGTTTTAATACGGAGAATGGTGGTGGGTGGGGATCAGTGTGAGAGGTAATGAGGGCCAGCCAGTGTTCACAGGAGGCCCTTGGGAGGCGCAGAGTGGTCCAACAGGCTGCTCAGAGCTGGCCCCCTCTCTGGTCCTTGCCCAGGGGAGCCTGGGGAATGATGATGATGTGCCCAGGCAAGGCCGGCCACAGAGGTCTCAGAGCGCAGGGCAGAGGTCAAAGAAGGACTGCGGAACCCAGGGGCGGAACAAGAAAGGACAAGCCTCCGCTGAGGCTGAGGAGTAAGCAGTTGGGCATGGGGTGGGAGGGATGCAGGGGGCCAGGAGGATCCTGATGCTGACCCCTGTCCTCTCCCTCTTCAGTCTCTTCCCGGCTCCTCTCCGGAAACCCTCCTTCCCCTTCCAGTGGGCCTGGGAGAACTTCATCATGGATGGTCAGGCTCTGCTTCAGACAAGTTCCCCTGAGGCCCCTGGCCACCAAGTCCTGCCCTCGCCCCTAGCAATCCTCCAGCACAAGTCCAGGCGCAAATCCATGCTCAACTTCCCAGAATCCCTTGATTTCTGCCAAAAGACGGAGATGCAAAATCTGGAACAGAGACAGCAGCTGGGGGCCTGGGGTGGCATCCTCCTCCCTCCCAGCAAAGGGGAGAACCAAGGGCTGGAGCTATCTAGCAAGTGTGGCTTCTGGCTGCCTGGGAAGAGGTCAGGATCAGAAACAGAGTCCGAGGAGGCTGCAGAGCGGGAGGGCCTAGGTGTGGAGGAGGTGGAGAGGGGTCTGAGCCCTGGGGAACTGCTCCAGATCCCCAGGAGGGGCTTGATCTTGGAGGAGGAGCGGTTCTCAGAGGCAACCGAGGAGGCTGAGCAGTGGGATCACAGCGCCCCCCACAGGAGGAAGGGCAGCTCTCAGAAAAAAGGTCAGAATTCTGGAAAGGAGGCTTTGGAAGAAGGGGAGCTGCGGGGCCAGAGCCAGGGAAGCAGCTCCAGCTTCAACAGCTTCAGAGGGTCACAGAGGGGGATGTCAAAGGCCAAAGAGGTGCAGGGGCCCTGGGACCTAGAGAAGCTGCACGGGCAGTTACAGCAAGAATTGAACTGTGGTGAGTGCGCCTGCCAGGCCTGGGTTCCCTGGAAGCCGCCCTGGGGGGAAGGGGCAGAGTTCAGACCGGGCTGTGCTGTGCTCTGGGGGATGGCGGGGGGACTGCCCAGTGGGCCAGGAGCCGGGGTTTCCCTGACTTGGTTCCACTGCTAATAGGCCCCCAAAAGCAGTCCTGGAAGGCCTTCCGGGCTGCCTCCATCCGGAGTGAGAAAGCCCATGACTTGGGAGAAAAGGAAAAGTTCCTGTTTGCCAGCTTCCCTAATCGCACCTTCCACAAACGACATGAGGCCACCAGGTAAGGGGGAGAGCCCAGAGGGTGGGAACCAAGGCAAGGGTTGGGGAAGGGGCCAGTTCTCCAGCAGGCCGTCACTGCACGCTCATCCATTCCTTCGTCCATTCATGGTTCCGTCTTCCTGCCCCACCAGTCATCCTACATCCACCCATCCACCCATTCATCCATTTTTTTCCTTTCTCCCTTTTTTTTCGGTGACACCAGGGATTGAATCCAGGGCCTTGTGCCTGCTAGGCAAACACTCTGCCACTAAGCACACCTCAGTCCCCATCCATCTTTATTTTTGGTACCTAGGATTGTTGAACTCGGGCACTCATCCACTGAGTATTTTATTTAGAGACAAGGTGTCACAGAGTTGCATAGCTCCTCACCGTTCCTGAGGCTGGCTTTGAACTCTTGATCCTCCTGCTTCAGCCTCCGAGTCGCTGACTATATCTCCTGATAGCATCTATTCCCAGCTTTCATTCACCAGATTGTGTCTTCCAACTGCCTATTGATACAACCCATTTCCACTCATTTCCCATCTTTCCTTGTATCCATTCATTAACCTATTAGCTAACTGATTAATGTAACATAGGTCGAGTGTCTGCTCATGAATCCTCGGGATATAAAGATAAAAATACTTGGCTCAATCCTGAGAAGCTCAAGGTCTGGGAAAGGAGAGAGATGGGCAAGTACAACAGTTCAGGCAGATGGTTCTACACTTGGGCTTGAACAAGAGGCCATGGGAACAGAGGGGAGAAACTGGAGGCTATGAGAGGGCTGTTGGCAGTGACTAGGTAAGAGTTGATTACCTGAACCAGGCGGCTAGGTGGATGGAGAAAAGGGGATGCGCTTAAGAGATATTTAAAGACTACCTCAATGGGCTTGGTGACTGGTCAGAAGTGGCATGAGAAGTCAGGGAAAATTCATTCAGCATTTTTTTTTCATAATGACTTTTATTTATTTATTTTTCTATGTAATGCTGAGAATCAAACCCAGTGCCTCCCACATGCTAGGCAAACGCTCTACCACTGAGCCACAACCCCAGCCCTCATTCAGCATTTTTTATTATAACACTCTCAATCCTTTTTTTTAATGTACTCAGTTGACAATTTAACATTGTATATATGTTTTTGAATTAGGTATACACTGTGGCATGGCTAAATCAAGCTGATCCCCTATGCATTATCTCACTATTTTTTTAAACACTTAAAATTTACTCTTTTTAGTGATTTTCAAGCATACAATCACATTGTAGATCTCTTGGACTTATTTCCCCTAACTAAAATTTTATACCCTTTGCCAACACCTCCCCAGTCCTCCCCTGCTCTGAGACACTGGTAATCACTATCTTACTCTAGGAGAACAGTTTTTGGTTTGTTTTGTTTTAGATTCCACCTGCATGAGATCATGCAGTATTTGTTTTTCTAAACCTGGCTTCTTTCATTTAAAATAATGTCTTCCAGGTTCCACCACGTTATTCCAAATAAAGTTTCCACCGTTTTTATAAGCTGAATAGAATTCCATTATGTGTATATACCACCTTTTCTTTATCATTCATCCATTGATGGACACTTAGGTTGATTCTATATCTTGGCTATAGTGCATAATGTTTCAGTAAACTTGGGAATGCAAATGTCTTGTCAAAATACTGATTTTGGAGCCAGGCACGCCTGTAATTCCAGAGGCTTGAGAGGCTGAGGCAGGAGGATCATGAGTTCAAAGCCAGCTTCAGCAATGAAGAGGCACTAAGCAACTCTATGAGACTGTCTCTAAATAAAAAACAAAATAGGGCTGGGGATGTGGCTCAGTGGTAGAGTGCTTGCCTTGTGTGAGGCATTGGATTGGATTTTCAGCACCACCCATAAATAAATAAAAGTTCACTGACAGCTAGGAAAAAATATTTTAAAAATACTGATTTTGTTTCCTTTTTTGGAGGGGTGTGCTTAACCATTGAGTCACATTCCCAACCCATTTTTGTTTTTTATTTTGAGACAGGTTTTCACTGAGTTGCTTAGGGCCCTCCTAAATTACTGAGACTGACTTTGAACTTGCAATCCTCCTGCCTCAGCATATTGATATGCTTGGATTACAGGCCCAGCTAGTTCCTTTTTTGTTTGTTTGTTTGTTTGTTTGTTTTGGTACCAGGGACTGAACCCAGGGGCACTTAAACACTGAGCCACATTCACAGCCCTTTGTGGTATTTTATTTAGAGACAGGGTCTCATTGATTTGCTTAGGGCCTCACTAAATTGCTGAGGCTGGCTTTACCTTAGCCTCCTGCACAGCTGATATCACAGGCTTGCTCCACCACGTCCAGATTCATTGTGATTTTTAATCCACATTTATCTAATAGTGATATTGAACATTTTTTTTTCTTTCTTTCTTTTTGGGTAGGGAGGGTACTGGGAATTGAACCCAGGGGTGCTCCACCATGGAGCAACATCCTCAGTCCTTTTCAATTTTTTATTTTGAGACAAGATTTCACTAAGTTTCTGAGGCTGACCTTGAACTTTCGATACTCTTGCTTCAGCCTCCTGAGTAACACTGCTGCTCCTGGCTGAACAGTTTTTCATATACCTGTTGGCCATTTGTTTGTATTCTTTTGGGAAATGTCTATTCAGGTCCTTTGCTCGTTATTTAATTGGGTTGCTTTCTTGCTATTGACTTCCTCGTATATTTTGGATATTAACCTCTTACCAGATGTAAATTGTGTTGGTTTTTCACTGCTGTGACCAAAATACCTGACACCAACAATGTAAAGGAAGGAAGATTTATTCTGGCTCATGATTTCAGAGGCTTCAGTCCATGGTTGGCCAGCTGTTAGGCAGGAACATCAAGGTGGAAGGGTGTGGTGGAGGAAAGCTGTCAGTTCATGGCAGCCAGGAAGGGAGGGGGTAGGCAGTTTAAGAGACAGAAGGCGGGAGGAAGAAGGGGCTGGGAATAGAAAGAGTCTTCAAGGCCATGCCCTCACTCACCTACTTCCACCTACCTTCTACTGCCTGGAGTTAGCACCCAGTGGTCCAATCAAAGTATTAGTCCATCAAATGGATTAATCCACTGATACAGTCACAGCCCTCATGATCCAATCATTTTCTAAAAGCCCACCTCTGAACCTGGCTGCACTGGGGAC
This sequence comes from Marmota monax, assembly GCF_021218885.2. Classification (NCBI taxonomy): domain Eukaryota; kingdom Metazoa; phylum Chordata; class Mammalia; order Rodentia; family Sciuridae; genus Marmota; species Marmota monax. Next base: position 6,823,816 of record NW_026692498.1, on the reverse strand, counting down.
CATACTTTCAACACATGAGCTTTTTGAGGACATTTGAGATCCAAACCATAACATATGGTTTGTCACTGTTTTCTCCCATTCTGTAGGTTGTCTCCTTGATTTTTTCCTTGGTTGTGCAGAATGTTTTAGCTTGATGCAATCTCAAGTACCTATTTTTACTTTTATTGCCTGTCCATGAGAGGTCCTATCCAAAAAAACCATTGCCCAGACCAATATGATGCGGCTTTCCCCATGTTTTCTTCTAGTAGTTTTACAGTGTCAGGTCTATGTTCAATGTTTAATCCATTTTAAATTGACTTATGTATGTGGTGTGAGATAAAGGAATCTAATTCTTCTGTATGTGGATATTTGGTTTTCCGAGCCTGATTGATAAAGATCATTATTGAAAAGATTGTCTTTCCCTATTGTGTGTTCTTGGCATCTTTATCAAAATCAATTGACTATAAGTGCATGGATTTATTTCTAGGCTCTGTATTCTGTTCCATTTGCCTATATAACTGTTTTATTCTAGCACCATGCTGTTTTAATCTCTATAGTTTGTGTGGTATATTTTTAAACCAGGCAGTATAATGCCTTTAGTTTTTTGTTTCTTTTTCTTCCCCCTTATGATTGTGCTGGCTTTCTAGGGTCTTTTGTGATTCCATATGAATTTTCATTTTTGAATTGTTTCTCTCTCTTTTTAACTAGGAATTGAGCCCAGGGGTGCCCTACCACCGAGCTACATCACCAACCCTTTTCCTTTTATTTTTAAATTTTGACAGAAGGTCTCACTAAGTTGCCCAGCATGGTCTTGAACTTGCTATCCTTCTGCTTCAGGCTTCTGAGTACCTGGGATTACAGGCACAAACCACAGTACCTGGAAGGATTGTTTTGTTTTTCTTTCTGTGAAGAATAGCCTTAGAATTTTTTGGAGTGGGGAGGGGGTACTAGGAATTGAACCCAGTGTGCTTTACCACTGAGCTACATCCTCAGCCCTTTTTTTTATTTTGAGAAAGGGTCTTGCTAAGTTGTTTAGAGCCTCACTTAGTTGCCTAGGCTGGCCTCGAACTTGTGATCCTCCTGCCTCAGCCTCCCAAGTGGCTGGGATTTCAGGTGTGCACCACTGTGCCTGGCAGGTCATTGGAATTTTGATAGAGATTCCATTTATTCTAATTGCTTTGGGTAGTGTGCTGCTATTATACAAGAATCCACATCTTTCATCTGTCTGTTTTTCTATTCAGTAATCCTTTCAGCATTTTGTTCCTTTCCCATCCATTCATTCATCTTTCTGTCTGTTGCCCATCCAACCAAATGTGCCTCAGAACTTTTCTGGTAACTCCTACAGGATAAGGAGTCAGAGAGAAAAGCAACATTGTCCCCTGCCTTCAAGGGGAGGTGAGCAATGATGGAGGGCCTCAGGCTTTGCATGAGTGGCTGGGGAGGTCTGCGCACAGATCAGAGTTGGGCTCACTGCTGGAGAGCAAGGAAAGGCCTAAGGGGGGCCCATGGCCAAATGGCCAGATGCAGCCTCCCTCGGGTCTGACATTCATGACAAACCTGTTTCCCAGGCCCTTGGCTCACTGGGCCCCAAAGTCCTTCTGCCCAGGTCCTCAAAGCTGGTATGAGCTATGCTTCCATACTCACCTACCACCCCTAGCTTTCCCTGAGGTTCCTGGTCCCTTTGACTTCTTCCCGCCTCCCTCTTCCCTCTCCCCACACAGAAGCCTGCTGCAGAGTTGGGAGCGGCAGCAGCGGGAGCAGCAGCAGCAGGCTGAGCTGCGCAGGACTCGGGAACATCGGGTTCAGCAGCAGGTGGCCCGCTGCCTAGCATCCTATGCACCCCCAGGGGGCCGGGGGCCCAGTGCCACCCAGCGCAAGGTGGAGGAACTGAGGTAGGAGCCTGGCATGCCAAAAGTCTATTGGGGTAAGGCAGAGAAGTTTGCTGGATGTCAGGCTGCAGGACCCCAAGGCAGCTGGCCAGACCACTTGGCAGCATTTTACAGATGGCTTTTTTTTAAGGGGGGGCTGTGGTGCTGGGGACTGTCCAATGCTCAAGATCAAAAGTTCTGCATGCATTTATCACATTTCCCAATTTTGTTCTTCCAATTTCCAATGACAGATATGCTTATTATTATATTTTTTAAGTATGACCAAATTTAATACATTTTTTTTTAGAGAGAGAGAGAATTTTTTATATATATATATATATATTTTTTTTAGTTTTTGGCGGACACAACATCTTTGTTGGTATGTGGTGCTGAGGATCGAACCCGGGCCGCACGCATGCCAGGCGAGCGTGCTACCGCTTGAGCCACATCCCCAGCCCAGATATGCTTATTATAAAGATGTGAAATCACAAAAATAATTAATGTAGAACTTGGTCCTATTCTAGAGACAACTGCTGTGCATGGTCAGGTGCATTTTTATCCTCTTCCATTTTTCTAAAATTTCAAAGCAAATTTATGAGTCAGACCCATGAAATAAAGAGCGTCACTACCCACATAATCCTACAGATGAGGAAAACTGAAACCCAGAGAGCTTAAATGATCCACCCACTCTTGAATGAGCAGCAGAGCTGGAGTTTTGGCTCCAGCAGCCGTTCAATACAGTCCTTGCTACACTGCCCAGTGCCCAATCTTCAGGGAAGGGCACCAGATGGTCGTCCAAGAGCCCAATCTTACGAAACAGAGAGCGTTAATAATCTGACCCTGCAGGCTGCAGCTGGTTCCAGGGAGGCCCTTTCCACCCCTCCTCTTCTCTTGACCTCGGTGAGTGGCAGGGAGAGGGATGAGGGCCACTGAGGCCTTGGTGGGGCTCTGATCAGCTATTCTCTGAGTTTTGGTCTTGTCCCTGCAGTTTACAGATGAGGAAATGGGCTGTGAGAGGTCAAGTGTTTTAGGGGATCCTTGGCCAAAGATTGCCAAGCCTCCAGTTAATCATTTGTTTTTTGAGCAATGGGAAGTGTGAGATTCAGCTCCAAGCAGTACGTGCCTTTCTTTCTCATCTGGGAGATGAAGGCATACACAGATCTTTCCCTGGCTATCTTCCAGTCTTACAGCCTGGGAAATTTGCTGTCTGAGCTAAATCTGAGACTCTACCCTGCCCAGCAGGGGCAGGCACAGAAGAGGTAGCCTGATGGCAGGGAGATATATCTTCCCATCATTCCAAGATAACAGACAGAGGGCTGGGCTGTCACTTAGTAGCAGAGCATTTGCCTAGCATGTATAGGCCCTGTGCTTAATCCCCAGCAGCACAAAAATAATGACAAAAAAAAAACCAATATAACACACAGAACTGACATCCACTGGCACTGAGTCCTTTTTCTCTTGGGGCTCCAAGACATGAGCTTCCTGTCACTTCTACCAAAAATAGGATAAAGTATCCAGGAAGAAGCTGAGAGCAGTGGTGCAAGCCAGTTGTTCCCAGATTGCTTGGGCCCAGGAGTTTGAGAGCAGCCTGGGCAATACAACGAGATCCTGATCCAATACAATAACAGCAAAATTTGTATTTTAAAAGTATAAAGCAATGCCAGGTGCAGTGTGCATGCCTGTAATCCCAACTACTTGGGAGGCTGAGACAGGAGAATTGTGAGTTCAAAGCCAGCCTCAGCAATGGCAGGGCACTAAGCAACTCAGTGAGACCCTGTCTCTAAATACAAAAATAGGGCTGGGGATGTGGTTCAGTGGTTCAGTGGCCCGGAGTTCAATCCTCAGTACCAAAAGCAAAAACAAAAAAAACCCAAAAGTAGACAGCAAGAAAAACGCACACACAACCATGGAAAAGACAGATACTTAATGCCAGCTTGTGATGCTGCCCCACCCCCACCCAAACTTGAAACTGCTGTAAATTCCCTCTTGAATGGTGAAGCCCCATTTTGCAGGCACTTTTCTTCCTGGCCATGTATTTCTAAGTCCACATCCTTTTCTCCATGAGGGAAGGTTCCTTCTTGGGCACCTGGCCCAGCGAGGCAAGAGTTTTCTGCCAGAGAGCCAGAACACTTGCCAGAGAGCCCAGCTCGTCTCAAGTTTCTTCTACTTCTCCCTCCTGTCTTATCCAGGTGCTGCCCCCACATCCCATGGGTTGTCTTGGGTGCTTTCCTGAAGGACATATGGTCCCATGTGGGGTGTGGCCAGAAGGTCCCCTTCCACCAGGATGCTCTCAACAACAAGCAATGGCATTCAACTGGTTGAGCAAATTTCTGACAATTGTACAAACTGGGCTTTTGTAAATGGCATCAGCTACCCCAGTGGAGCCCTGACCTTTCAGGAATGTTTCATTTCAACACATTTCTTTGGTTTCTCTGAACCTTTTCCTAAGCTGTCTGCTTAGAAGGAGCAGAGCCACCACTGGCAAGCCTGGAAGGTAACCAGAGCCCAGAAAGGGGACTCCTCAGTCACACAGCCAGCAATCACAGCATGCTCCTGTGTGAGGGGGAATGACGGGTGGACTACAGGGAGGGGGAGCTGGGAAGCCAATGCTGGCTCCGTTCCCTTGGGGATAGCAAGGACAAGGAGCCAGCCCTGGCTAGAGCCTGGCCTAGGGCTCAGGGCTCAGTCCCTCACTTCCCAGCTGCACAACCTTAGAGAAGTCCCTTGACCTTCCTGAGCCATCAGTAAGGTAGGGCAAGTAATTCCCACCCTGGCAGACCTGGGAGGGGTCCAGAGCCAGGATTATGTATGAAATGGCTTTATAAAGGTCAGAGCAGGGACCTTTATAAAACCCTTAGTGAGGACAAGCAGGCTGTGGACAGGGATGGGTTGTGTTCATCCCCATAGCACTATCTCCCCCACAGGCGCCAAGAGCGACAGCGCTTTGCTGAGTACCAGGCGGAGTTGCAGGGCATCCAACACAGGGTGCAGGCCCGGCCCTTCCTATTCCAGCAGGCCATGCAGGTGAGGGCCAGCACCTGTCAAAGCCAACAGCCACCAGGGAGCGTGGAGCCAGCTGAGTGGGCAGGGTAGCCAGGTGGAAGTGGGGCACTCAGGTGGGGTCCCTGTGTTGCTGCCTCCAGGGAAACCCGAGACATCCCCACCCCCAGTCATCGATGCTCCACGGTGGCCTCTGCAGACCTGATGCAGAGAAGGAAACCCCTTCTTTCCTCAGACCAATGCCAGGCTCACCGTGGCCCGGCGCTTCTCCCAGGTGCTGTCAGCACTAGGAGTGAATGAGGAGGAGCTGATGGCTGAGACACATAAAAGGGATACAGTGGGAACCTCCAGGAAACCCAGGTGAGGTAATCTGGATAGCCAAAGACTGGATCTACAGAACTACTGTAGGACAAGGAACCAAGAACAGACTTTGAGCCCTACAGGGTTTCCCTCATGTCACTTGGGAAGGCAGGGACCAGGGTTATTGTTCCTGCTTCCAATGAAGACAGAGGGGCAGGGCCTTGCTTAAGGACATAGGAGTGAATAAGCAGCCAAATCAGTCTGGGACTCTGCAGCTTTCTGAGCAGCTGCACACTAAACCCCAGTAGGGGCTAGTGCCACGCTGGTCATCCCATACATACTGTCCCTTACACCTTAGAATAACCTGGTATAGAGCAGGGATTATGAGGCCCACTTTGCAGTAAAGAAAATTAAACTCAAGAAGGGGGAGTCACTTGCCCAGGGTCATTCAGCATGCTAGCATAGGTGCAGGATTTGAAGCCAGTGGGTCAGTGGTTTCCTGGGCATGGAGTGGAGGCTGTGGAGCCCAATGGCCTTCATCTGTGTCTTTAAGGAGCCACAGGTCAATGGGGGTGAGAATGGAGCCCTCTTCTCGGAGCCCCCCAAAGACAGAACCCACTGGCAGCCAGCCTGATAGGCACTTTTCCGCCAGCCTGGACAGAGTGCTGTCCCCAAGATGAAAATTAAAGGCTTTATGGCAAATACAGTGTGGGATTTCTGGGGGGGGGGGTGAGACTCTGGGCGGGGAGTAAGTGATGAATGGGTGGGGCAGCAGGCCTCGCTTTCTCCACATCCCCCAGGAGCTCTGACTGTTCTTGCCGTCTCCACCCTGCACACACAGCCCTGCCTCTCCTTCTGAGTGGTACATCTCAAGAAGCAACAGCTGAGACTTCTCCATGCAGTCAAATTCAAAAGGGAAAAGAACGTGAGCATGGTGGCTCATGCCTGTAATCCTAGCAGCCAGGGAGGCTGAGGCAGGAGGATTGCAGAGTTCAAAGCAGCCTCGGCAACTCAGTGAGACCCTGTCTCAAAATACAATATTTTTTAAAAAAGGGCTGGGGATGTGGCTCAGTGGTTAAGGGCCCCTGGATCCCTGGTACCCGTCCCCCCCCCCCGAAAAAAGGGGGGGTGTTGAAAAGGTTCCTGTATTTGAGTACTCCCATGGGGTGGGGGTGGGACTTTAAAGGGGAACTCATAACATATCCTAACATCTGAGATGGGTCACACAGGGAGTCCACAAAGGGAGCAACCTGTGGGGGGGGGGTTGTGTGAACCGGGCTTTTAAGTCCTGGTAATTTTAAATTAAAATCCTTCTCAAGTTTTAAAAAAGAAAGAAATATAAGTACACACAAATGTGTCCAATTTTGTATTCAATTTCACGGGGTTTACAGGCGCACAGAAGCTCCTACAGCACCTGAGCAATTTAGAGCAGGTTAAAAAAAAAATCCAGCCGAACGCGAGGGCAGGATGCTCACAATACTGGTTATGAGAGTTCCGAGTTGGGGCCTCAGAAAAGAGGAAAACATTCTGCACCATCTAACACCCCAAGAAGCCCACTAGAAGGGCGCCCACTAGTGAGAGGGAGCAGCCTGCAGCAGCTGGGGGAATGAGCGGAGCTCAGGAAAAGGCTTCCAGTTCGGGGGATGCTGATTTCAAAAGGATCCAGTTCCTTGCAGCTCTGCGATTCGGTCTTCTGGAGGAGAGGCTAACCCCGAGCCGAGTAGTGCATGCGCACAGACCGCCACCGCACCGAGGTGGCCGCGAATACGTAATCGGACCCTGATTCCGGCCTTCCCGTGAGCCTTTGGGGCCGACTCCCGTGCGAACGCCGGAAGCAGCCATTCTTGGTTTCCGGCAATAGGACAGCGGCGGCCTTGCGACCCGGAAGTGTTCCCATTTTGCGTCGTCGGGGCTCGGCGGCTACCCGGCTCCAGGCGTACGCACCACTATGGGGTCTTCGAAGAAGCACCGCGGAGAGAAAGAGGCGGCCGGGAGCACGGCGGCGGCCGGCACTGGGGGGACCACCGAGCAGCCGCCGCGGCATCGGGAGCACAAGAAACACAAGCACCGGAGTGGCGGTGGCGGCAGCAGTGGCGGTGAACGACGGAAGCGGAGCCGGGAACGTGGGGGCGAGCGCGGGAGCGGGCGGCGCGGGGCCGAAGCCGAGGCCCGCAGCAGCGCGCACGGGCGGGAGCGCAGCCAGGCCGAGCCCTCAGAGCGGCGCGTGAAGCGAGAGAAGCGCGATGATGGCTACGAGGCCGGTGAGGGCGGGGCTTGCGCGGGGGGGCGGGGCGGGGCCCGGGCGCCTGCTTGAAGCTCGCCCGGGGCTCTTTTCACCTGCATTTGTTAAAGGGTGTTGGGATTAAAGGTTGATCCTCTGCACTGAGCCCCGTGAAGACGAACGTCTTCTGTTTTCCTCAGTTGTCTCGCATGACAGGCTTTCAAATAAATGTGTTGGGGGAATAAATGAACGACTGGATGAAGTGGTATCAGTGTGTCCCGAAGCAAGAGAAAACCTGGTGTTGGGAAAATCGCGTAGAGACCTGAGGCAGTAAGGTGGGCGGGGTCTAAATACGGAAGGACCCTGTGCATTATGCTCTGCTCTGCTCTGCTCACGGTAGGGAGCCTAGGATTTGAGTTAGGGAATGGGTCAGATTCATGTTTGTGAAGCCCACTGCATTGAGAACTTGTTCAAAGACAGGACTGGAGGCCCAGGAGTCAGGAGGGCTATAAACCCACCAGTGAGGGCTGATTGTGGTCTAAACCAAGAATTTTGCTAGGAGGGAGTGATTAGTAATGTTAGACTCCACAGGGGATCAAGCAAAACCAAAACTGAAGAAGGAGGCTGGTGACCTTGGAGAGGCTGGGATCCAGGGCCATGTAGAGAGAAAGAGAACTTGGGTATTTAAGAGGAGGTAGGCTATGGGGATAGGGATTCAGGAAAGGATTTGCTCCTAATGGCAGGATGTTCTATCCAGTGGTGTCCAGCTTCTCTACATAGTGTTCAGTGAAGTTCTTTGCTGTTTGTGAGGTGGACAAGGGAGGTCCAACATGCTAAGTTATCAGTGTCCTGAACATGTCACATAGAAGAGTCACCAGTGTTTCTCAACTGCTTGAATTGCATAGAGGACACGGTCATGCTGCAGACAGCCCCTGCTGTGTGGGGAGAAACAGACCCAGAAATGATGGACTGTGCCAGAGTTCATGGCAGAATGGTTAATTCTGATTAGCAATTGAATGGGGCTTCATGAAGGAGGTGGTATTTTGATCTTTGCATTTGGATAGGATTTTTTGTCAAAGAGGGCAAGTCCAGATTAGATTGTTAGATTCCTGACAGTTTAGATTGAAGATACAGAATATACAGAAGTGGAGAGGGAAAAGTGAGGGGTACAGAAATTTGGACCTCTTGGGTCAGGAAAGGAGGATGCATAGAAGAGAGAGAGAGATCTGTCAACGGAAACTTGTATAGAGGAGCTGTTGGGGAGCCCAGAGAGGAAGAAGCTGCTGTTGTCTGGTGTTCAGGAGGCCCAGGTGCTGGTGAGGGGCCCTCATCTTTGACCCTGCAGCTGGAGTCGGTGATGCTGGCTTCTTGGCCCTGTGTTCAGCCCCTGCCATGCCTCTTGTTGTTTCAGCTGCCAGCTCCAAAAGTAGCTCAGGAGATGCCTCATCGCTTAGCATTGAGGAGACCAAGTGAGTACTATTTCCCTTGAGCTTCTGCTTTCTTCTTCTGGGGCAGCCATATTGGATGACATTCTCACACTAAAGTGGGCCAGGTGGAGTTGGAAGGGTCGTATGAATTGTCTTAGCTAAGCGTTTGAGTTATAGAGGGAGGAATTAAGACGCAGGAAAAAGGATGATATTCACTAGTTGGGGACAAGCCAAGACTAGCACCCATATTCCCTGGTAGGGAGACCAGTGCCATTTCCACTATCCAGGGCTGCCCAGGTTAGGGTGTATGTTTAGGATAGGGTTACTCATTCCCACCCTAATTTTTACCTCCTATTTGTCCAAAAATGCATGTGGTGCCCCATTTCTTGTGGGTTTAGTTTGTTTTTGTGGTGTTGGGGTGGAACCCAGAGTATCATGCATACCAGTCAAGTGTTCTTCCACTGGTCTACATCTCCAACCTGACATCCCATTTATTTGGCAGCCCCTAACACTTATATCTCTTGTCCTTAGTAAACTCCGGGCGAAGTTGGGGCTGAAACCCTTGGAGGTCAATGCCGTCAAGAAAGGTAAGTTTAGGGCTGAGGATGGGGTCAAGGGAGGTACAGCGATCATCTGTAAGGGTCTGTGAAGAAAATGGTGTTAGAGTGCAGAGGCAGCAACACTTAGTGGTTGTGTGTGTGTATCTGCCAGAGAGCACAAGGCCTCTCCTTGCTGTAGTGGGGATCTGGTGTGTGGCTTGCTCTGGTTCACCATGGCATCCTCACTCTGGCTGGAAGGTGCTCTTAGTCGGGCTGAGACTTGCACAGTTGCTGCAAACTGACTGGACTGCGTGAGATTGGTTTTTTAATTAAAATAGAACGACATGATTTGAGGAGGTTTGGAAAGTGTAGAGGGTCCTGTCGTTCTTTGTGGGGGACACAGAAGTATGGGGATGGAGCGGGGGCAGGGAGGTGAAGGGTTCTTCCCCTTTCCCTGGCTCCTTCTGGCCCTCTGAGCTGGAAGGGGGCAGGGTGAGTGGCTCCCTCCTCTCCCCACCAGCCATGGGCAGGCATAGCCTCACGTCTGGGCCCCCCTTCCAGAGGCGGGCACCAAGGAGGAGCCCGTGGTGGCCGATGTCATCAACCCCATGGCCATACGACAGCGAGAAGAGCTCCGGGAGAAGCTAGCAGCTGCCAAGGAAAAGCGCCTACTGAATCAAAAGTTGGGGTGAGGGGTCCCAGCCAGGGACAGGCAGAGGAGGCTGCTATTCTTGCTGCCTCATGGGTTGGGGTTGGGCAGCAGGTGGTGAGCTCCCCCAATCCTCACTCCCTTCCCTCCTCAGGAAGATAAAGACACTGGGGGAAGATGACCCCTGGCTGGACGATACTGCAGCCTGGATCGAGAGGAGTCGACAGCTTCAGAAGGAGAAGGATTTGGCAGAGAAGAGGGTGAGCAGCAGGGGAGCTGGGGTGGTTGCTAGGGGCCTCTGGGGGCTGCCAGGTGAGGCTGGAGCCTGGCCCTTGAGAGGTGAGATGGCTCAGAGAGGAGGGGGGCTCATGGTCGGGCCATGAATTATCTGCAGCTTGCCTGCGAGGCCTTCCCTTTTTGTGCTTCCTCTTGTTAGAGACCTGGGTGTTTGCTGGTGATGCTGAATGGCCCGAGGTCACAGGCCACCCCTCTCTGTCCCATAGGCGAAACTGCTGGAGGAGATGGACCAAGAGTTTGGTGTCAGCACTCTGGTGGAGGAGGAGTTTGGGCAGAGGCGACAGGTAAGGCTGCAGCAGCTGGGGAGGGCAGGATGGGGGTGTTGCCACCTTGGTGCTGGGATCTCAGGGTTGGGTGAGTTACAGCTCCTGACTCAGGTGGATCTTCCTCCTTAGGACCTGTACAGTGCCCGGGACCTGCAGGGCCTCACTGTGGAACATGCCATTGATTCCTTCCGAGAAGGGGAGACTGTGATCCTTACCCTCAAGGACAAAGGTGAGCGAGCTGGGTGTTCTGGAGGAGGTCCCAGACACTGCTGAGCCAAGGGCAAGGGTGGGTGGTCACTGCCTCTGCCCTGTCAGGTGTGCTGCAGGAAGAGGAGGATGTGCTGGTGAACGTGAACCTGGTCGATAAGGAGCGGGCAGAGAAGAATGTAGAGCTGCGTAAGAAGAAGCCTGACTACCTGCCCTATGCCGAGGACGAGAGTGTGGATGACCTGGCACAGGCATGCCAGCAGGGTGGTGAACGGGGCAGGGCCTGGGCTGCTGAGGAGATGGGCTTCATGGCTTGTAAGGAGCCACCCTGGGTCCCAATCTGTACCTCTTGCCCTACAGCAAAAACCTCGCTCTGTCCTGGCCAAGTATGACGAGGAGCTGGAAGGCGAGCGGCCACACTCCTTTCGTCTGGAGCAAGGCGGCACCGCCGATGGTCTGCGGGAGCGGGAGCTGGAAGAGATCAGGGCCAAGCTGCGGCTGCAGGCTCAGTCCCTGAGCTCTGTGGGGCCCCGTGTGGCCTCAGAGTACCTGACACCTGAGGAGATGGTGAGCGCCTCTGTGCATCCTACTGGAGTGCAGATTCTTTGTGCCCCTTGGGCTGTGGGCTGCCAGTTTGCACTCGGGGAGGTTGAGCATTGGCACAGGGCTGGGTTCCTAGGTGGTTTGTAAATGGCTGCCCTGGGGAGGAGCTGGGTGTTGACGAACAGAGACTGTTGAGCCAGATGTATCCAAGCTTGTGTTCCGGCTCTGCAATGCAGCCAGCTTGTGTCTTGGGTGAGTCATTTAACTGAACCTGAGGTGCCCATCTGGAGTGGCAATGACAGCAGCCACCTCATGAGGCTACTATGAATAGTGATAATGTTTGCAGATGATAATTTTAGAGGCTCACATGGATTTTGGGCTCAGAGGGATTGTGAACAGAGGCAAACAACAGGTGTGGTTGGTGTCTTGGCTAAAGGGGAAAGAGTCTTGGAGCCGTACTACCAAGGCTTCCAGGCCTGGCTCTCCCACTTAGGAGCTGGGCAACTTTGGGCAGGGTATGTACCCTCTCTGACCTCATTTCTCTCATCTCACAGTAGAGTGCTAATAGCACCCACTTCACATGTGTATATGGGAAGTACTGGGGACAGTGCTTGGCACAGAATAACACTAAAGAAGTAGTTACTGAACTGGGTGTGGTGGCACATACCTGTAATCCAGCAACTCATAAGGCTAAGACAGGAGCATGTCAAGTTCAAGGCCAGCCTTAGCCACTTAGTGAGATCCTGTTAAAACGTAAAAAGAGGGGTTGGGGTTGTGGCTCAGTGGTAGTACACTTGCCTAGCATGCGTGAGGCACTGGGTTCGATTCTCAGCACCACATACAAATAAGTGAAAATAAAAGTCCATCAACAATTTAAAAAATATTTAAAAAAAAAAAAAAAAGTGGGGCTGGGGATGTGGCTCAAGCGGTAGCGCGCTCGCCTGGCATGTGTGTGGTCCGGGTTCGATCCTCAGCACCACATACAAACAAAGATGTTGTGTCCGCCGAAAACTAGAAAATAAATATTAAAAAAATTCTCTCTCTCTTTCATCTCTCTCAAAAAAAAAAAAAGGTAAAAAGAACTGGGGGTGTGGCTCATAGGCAGAGCACTCTGGGTAGTCCCACGTACAACTGAAAAACAGAAAATGGTAGCCGTTATCAAGGTCATGGAGGCCTGCCTTCCACATCTCTCATGTCTCCTCAGGTGACCTTTAAAAAGACCAAGAGGAGGGTGAAGAAAATCCGCAAGAAGGAGAAGGAAGTGATCGTGCGGGCGGACGACTTGCTGCCTCTTGGAGACCAGACTCAAGACGGGGACTTTGGTTCCAGGTGGGTGTGACTGCAGAGGTGGGTGTGAGGCTGGGCTGGCCTGGGCCAGGGCTCACTAGAGGGGCCTCCTCCTCCCAGACTGCGGGGCAGGGGTCGGCGCCGAGTGCCTGAAGTGGAGGAGGTGGCAGCCCCAGAGGATGAGGAGAAGGAGCCTGTGCCCCAGCCCCCGCCATCAGATGACACCCGTGTGGAGAACATGGACATCAGTGACGACGGTGAGGGGCTGGTCAGCAGCAGGTGGGGATGGGTTGGGGACCAAGGAAGTGAAATGAACAGGTGTCCTCCATCTCCCCACCAGAGGACGGAGGAGCTCTGCCTTCGGGGTCTCCGGAGGTGCTGGAGGAGGACGAGGCGGAGCTGGAGCTGCAGAAGCAGCTGGAGAAGGGGCGTCGGCTGCGGCAGCTGCAGCAGCTGCGGGACAGCGGGGAGAAGGTGAGGCCAGTGCCAGCGTGACTGTGACAGCCTGTGCCCGTGAGCACCCACATTTGTGTCAGCACAGGCGGCACTGCGTCCCACAAGGACTCTCCTTGGTGCAGAGCCGGGTCCTGAGCGAGTTTCTGGCCTTGGTGGGGGTGCCCTGCATCGGCTTTCCTTTGCCCACTCTTGGGCACTTGCTATGGGTGGGGCTCTGTTCTCAAGCCTGGGCATCCTTGGCAAGCAGGACAGTCCCAGGGCCCTGTTATTGTGCTGGGGACAGTGGTGACCTTGTGAGCGGAGAGGCAGGCAGTAGTTTCTGATAGTGACGAGAGCTGTGCGGAGTAAAACAAGGTAGCGCGAGGTCAGTGCTCAGAGAGGGCCTATCAGAGGCATCTGAGCTGAGGCCTAGGTAACACAAGGAGATAGAGGGGTGGAGGCTGTGGGACAGCAGATGTCTTCAGAAGTGACCCTGGAGTGCCTGAGGCCTGGGTAGGCTGGGGTAGGGAGCGAGCGAGCAGATAGATGGAGAGCCGAGGTGAGAGGTCAGCAGGGTCAGTTTGTGTGAGCTCTGGAGGCCATAGCCTTCCTAGCCTTCCAGGGCAGTTACATGAGGCCGGCCAGGCAGAAGTAGACATGGTGACAGAATCTCTCAGGAGCTTACTTTCTTGCAGGGGGCTGCAGGGTCAAGGGAGAAGTGAGTCCTTGAAAGAGGAATTGATTAGGTGTGGTATGGGTGGCAGGAGGGACCCTGGAGTGGAGACCAATTGGAAGGTCCAATGTGAGCTGTGGGAATGGCTTGCTTATTGTACCCAGGGAGAATTGGAGGGTCCCGGGTCTCAGTGGCATCACCCCAGAAACTTCTGGGTCTGCCCACAGCTGCTCCCTCCCCCAGGTGGTGGAGATTGTGAAGAAGTTGGAGTCTCGCCAGCGAGGCTGGGAGGAGGAGGAGGATCCTGAGCGAAAGGGGGCCATCGTGTTCAACGCCACCTCCGAGTTCTGCCGCACCCTAGGGGAAATCCCCACCTATGGTCTGGCTGGCAACCGGGAGGAGCAGGAGGAACTCATGGTGGGTCCCATGGCCCCCTCTTCTTGGCTGGCCAGCTCTGCTCTCAGCCACAGGCCTAGTGCTCAGGGGAGGGAGTGGGCAGCCCAGGCTGACCCTAATTTCACACCCCAGGACTTTGAACGGGACGAGGAGCGCTCTGCCAATGGAGGCTCGGAATCGGATGGGGAGGAGAACATCGGCTGGAGCACCGTCAACCTGGATGAGGAGAAGCAGCAGCAGGACGTGAGGATGGGTGTGGGCGGGGGTGTCCCTTGTGCCCCAGAACCCCCACCTCATCCCTAGAGTGGCTCTGAGGCCCAAGGGCTGGCTGGGGTTGGGAGGCTGTCCACAGGGTCCTTGCCTGGTGGGGAGTGACGGGGGCAAGGGGGTAGGAGGAGCCTGTGTGGCTCGCTTATGCCCCACGTGTCCTCCCCAGTTCTCTGCCTCCTCCACCACCATCCTGGATGAGGAGCCCATTGTGAACAGAGGGCTGGCTGCTGCCCTGCTGCTCTGCCAGAACAAAGGTGCGGGCTGGGTGCTGTGGCGGGGAGGCGGGGTGCTGCCTGTGGGTGAGGCAGGTGCAGTGCATGCCTCTGTCCCCCTCTGCTGCCTTTTCCTCAGCCCCAGTGCCATGAATATGGGGCCTTGAATCACTTTAGTTCTGGGCATTCGGTGGCAGCATCTGTCCCTCTGCTGTGCTGTCAGGACTCCGTGTCTCCTCAGGAAGGAGTGAGGCGAGACTGGGGTTAGGTCCCAGCTCTGCCATTTCCTGGGTGAAGGTCTTTGCCTGCGTGTGCAGTGGGCACACTCAGCAGGGCGGAGGCTCTCTAGCACCCACATGCTGGGGCTGCTTCAGGCTGCCTCGGAGCTGGGCCTGTCAAGGGTGTGGGCAGTCTGGAGTCTCATAGCCTCTCTGTCCCCAGGGCTGCTGGAGACCACAGTGCAGAAGGTAGCCCGGGTGAAGGCCCCCAACAAGTCCCTTCCCTCAGCTGTGTATTGCATCGAGGACAAGATGTAAGTGGGCACGCAGGGGTGCAGGCCTTCCCGGAACACGGAGTGGGTGGCCAGTGGTTCATACTGAGCCCCTTTATCTTGCTTCAGGGCCATCGATGACAAGTACAGCCGGCGGGAGGAGTACCGAGGCTTCACCCAGGACTTCAAGGAGAAGGACGGCTACAAGCCTGATGTTAAGATCGAGTATGTGGATGAGACGGGCCGGAAACTCACGCCCAAGGAGGTATGTGCAGGCCCCTTTGCAGATAGGGCCAGGCCAATGGTGACTGGGTCAGGGAAAGGCCAGAGCCCACTGAGGGGCCTGTCTTGCTGCCTCTGACTGGGGTCCTGGTGAGGTGGTAGAGTGACCTGGTGAGATAGGTTTCTGGCTCTTGTGGTCAAGAGTCAGCAATCCCCTCCCACCTGGCACGGGGGTCAGACAGGCACCTCTGTACCTCTTGCCTGCCTACTGCAGCCAAAGCCCCCAGCCCAAGGGCCACCATCCTTGAGGGCGTGTCCAGGCTTCTGCCGTGGCTCTCCACCCCACACTCACTGCGTCCAGCCCTAGCCCCGCGTGGCAGGTCTCACGCCAGGTCCCCTGTTATGCTGAAGTCTGTGCCCTCTCCCCCTCCCCCCCTCCCTGCTGCCAGGCCTAGCCCTGGAGTGCGTGAATCAGCACGCTCTCACCCTATTGGGAAGCTCCTCCCAGGTACAGGTGGCCCTGGCCTCACCTGTAGTCCCTGCAGCTCCTGGCCCATGCCCTGTGTCCCCCAGGCTTTCCGGCAGCTGTCCCACCGCTTCCATGGGAAAGGCTCGGGCAAGATGAAGACAGAACGACGGATGAAGAAGCTGGATGAGGAGGCGGTGGGTGCCCAGGGACGTGCTGCATTTGTGGGTGCTGGTGGTGATATGCCGGGCCTCTTTCTGCCCCTGTGCTAACTGGCCCCTGCCCACAGCTCCTGAAGAAGATGAGCTCCAGTGACACGCCCCTGGGCACCGTGGCTTTGCTCCAAGAGAAGCAGAAGGCCCAGAAGACCCCATACATTGTGCTCAGTGGCAGTGGCAAGAGCATGAACGCGTGAGTGGGAGGTGCATGGGGAGGGGGTGGGGGGACTGCGCCCACTTCCCTGGAGCTTTACACGTCTCTTCTCCCTGCAGGAACACCATCACCAAGTGAAGCTGGCCTCCCCCAAAGCCCCTCCCCAACTTTAATGTTAAATAAAGTTCCCTCCTTATTTTTTCCTCCCTGGTCGTGGTGCAGAGTCCAGGGTTATGCCCAGGAGGAGGGGTAGGTGGTACTCTCAGGCAGCCTGGGCCTCTTGTTCCTCATCAGCTGTGTAACTCAGGCAAGTGGCTGAACCTCTCTGAGCCTCAATTCTGCCTTTTGTAAGTCAAAACAGCTCTGCTTCATAGGATTTCATGTGCAGATTCAGTGAGCTCATTCATTCACTCATTCCCTTGGAATTTGGGCATGAGCAAGATAGGACAGATCCCTGAACACGTGAGACTCAGAGTCTGGCCTCTCTGCCAGTTGACACCCAGTCATCAGATGGCACAACTAACTGAACAGAGATAACAGAGAACAACTAGTCTGGATCCTTGAAGATGATCCTTTACCTGCCTTGGCCCCAGCCAGCTAGGGAAACCAGTGTGTACCCTGCCCTCTCCACCTGTGGTGGCACAGGTCCTGCTATGGAGATGCCCTCATGCCTTCTTGGTGGATACTTCCTGATATGACGTGGAAGGTGTTCTAGAGACTTGGTTCCCCTGGCATCTCCAGGACTGCTTGAGCCACTGCCCTGTAATCTCCCCAGTTAGACAGTTTGCAGGGTGGCCCAGGCCTGCCCAGCGCAGTGGGATAGGGATTGAGTTCTGTACAGGGTGGAGGGGCCACTACCTGTGTCCGCCCTCCTTGGCTGCCTCAGTCTGTGAAGGTGAGGGCCATCCCAGCTGCACCTTGTCCAGGGCCAGGTCGGCTGAGCCAAGGCACTTGAAGACTTGTCCGGCACAGCTGCACCAGGAGAGGTAGGGCTCCTGCTGGGAGGGAGCTCTTGGGGCAGCCTGAGCCATCAACAAGATACTTGAGAGCCCAGCATATGTGGACAGTGACCCAGCTGCTACCTCAGGCATCAGAGAAAGTGGGTGTCCTGCTCCCTATCCCCCAGATACATTCCAGATGGGTCACAGATTTTAAAATAAAAGAATGAAACCAAAAAAATAAATTGAAGGAAATGGTGAACTTTAAAATATAATCTTGGAGTGGGAGAATGTAAGGGACAAAACCCAGTTGCCTTAAAATAAACTATTAGTGTTGGACAATGTGATTTCTGTGTTGTAAAGACCACAAAGCAGGCAGGCCACTTTTTTCACTCTAGTTTGAACTCATTCTGATTTACTTTTCCCTTTGGCTGTGCCCTCAAGGTAGGTGCCTGCGGGGTGCACTTGTTGGGTCTAGGACTCGGGGAATCAGTCCTTTCTCTCAAAACTGCATGCGGTGCTTCCAGTGTTGGGACCGACAATCTGGTACGTCTGGCTGGCTGTTGAAGCTCGTGCCTTATTTGCAGGAAATGGACCAATAGGCTGCTTTATCCCAGGCCTGGTCTAGAGCCAAGATGGCTCCATAGTAGAACTTTCTGGCTCTATCCGTGGCCACTGGGCAGATTAAATGGCAAGTCAGGGAACAGAAGGGCTCCCTAAGACACCTGAGGGGCTCCAAGCTGGTGCAGTCTGCTTGCTTCCTCTCTGCATCCTGTGGCTCTCAGGCTGAGGACTTACTCTTTTGTTATGTATTCTCACCTACTCCCTAGGCTGTGCCCAGCCCAGGTGCCCCAATAGGAGGGGCTACCAAGTGCCCTAGAGGCCTGTGCACCCAGGTCAGGTAGGACTCAGCTTTGCTGCTCAGTGGTTGGGCAAGGCCAGCAGTACTTCCCCTGACCCTCAGGCTCCTGGGCCCAATGATGCTAGAGTGCCAGCCTCAGGGATGATGGTCCCTTGGGCAGGGATGCCAGGTGAGCCCAACAGGCACTGATGTCAGATGTCTTTTCCATTTACTACTGTTTGTCCTTGGGCAAGTTACTCAGTCTCTGTAAAATGGAGTCCATGAGCCCAGATTTCTAGGGCTGGTGAAAGGCATGGTTGAGAAATCCATCTCTTAAACATTGGCTGCTGGCCTGCATAACCAGAGGAGCCAAACTAAGGCTTCCAGGGCGCGTGGGGCTAAGGCCCAAGGGATGGGTAACCCTTGAACAGGGCATGACCAGATGGGGTGGGAGGAAACCTAGCTCCTGCCTCCCCCATGGTACCTCACAGAGGGCAGGAAGTTGGGGGGGCTCGGCCACACCACATAACACCCCTCTCTGTTCTCATGAGCCATCTGGGCATGGTGAGGGGAACCCCTGGACAGGCTGGCTGTCCAACACTGGTGTGGCCTTTGTTCTGAGTGAGAGCAGGCCTTGTCCACTTTGCTCTGAGATCCTGCCCAGGTGCCCCAGATCTTAAAGCCCCAAAGCTGTATTCCAGCTCCATTGGTCAGCTGTGGCCCATTCTGTATTCCTTTCTGGTTAAGAGAGATTTTTTTAGTCAGCTTTTTTTACTGCTGTGACCAAAAGACCTGACAATTTTAGGAGGAAAACTTATTGAGATCTCAGTCCATAAAGTGTCAGAAAAGTGTGGTAGAGGAAAGTGGCCAGGATGTGGTCACCATGAAGCAGAGAATGAGAGCTCCCCTCACCACAGACAAAATGTATATCCCAAAGGCACACCCCCAGTGATCCACCTCCTCCAGTCACACCCTACCTGCCTCCAATTAATACCCAGTTAATCCTTATCAGACTGATTAGTTTAAGGCTCTCACAACCCAATCAGTTCACCTCTAATCTTTCTTGCATTGTCTTACACATGAGCTTTTGGAGGGACACCTCATAGCTAAAACCATAACAGATACTTAAAATATATAAACAGATGAATGTAATGCCAGCTGGGATTTACTATATAATCACTCCAGCATAAATAAATAAGAAAAATATGGAGGGGCAGGGATATTAGGCAAGACTAGCAAGATGTCGATAGACTTAACACTGGGTGATAGGCACGAGGGATTCATTATTACATTCCATCTATTTCTGAGTTATTTTGAATTTTTTCCATTAAGAAACTTTGCTTAAATAGAAGAAAAATGTGTTGGCTTAGCAACAGAAGAGCGTACAGATGTTCAGTGAAAGGTGTGAACAAGAATGTTTACAAGAGCATGTTATAACAGCTGCCATCTCCGTCAATGGAAGGATAAAGAAATGGTGGATGTTCACATGTAGCAGAACAAATTCATGGATGAATCTCACAGACACAGTACGGCAGTAAAGAAGCCAGACATGAAACTACACACTGTCTGCTTCCGTTCAGTATAGGAATAGGCAAAATTATTTCTACTATTAGAAATCAGAACAGAACAGTGCTTGGGACATAAAGAGCAAAAAGGCAGCCACCTGACCTTCCTAAGATCCCATGAGTTATCTAAAATGATCTAGAAAATTTCTTTTCTACTTAAACAACAACTTTCATATAGAACTAATATTTCTATTTGTCCTGCTTTCTATTGTTTTTCTCCTTTTTGAATAATTATTGTTTTCCCCTCTAGTGCTGGAGCTGGAACCCAGAACCTTGTTCGCATGCTAGGCAAGCACTTTGCTCCTGAACTACATCCCAGCTCTGTTTTTTTTTAAATGATCGAGTTTTTTTTTTAAATATATATAATATTATATATATACATATATAATATAAAAATATATATTTTAGT
This sequence comes from Marmota monax, assembly GCF_021218885.2. NCBI lineage: Eukaryota > Metazoa > Chordata > Mammalia > Rodentia > Sciuridae > Marmota > Marmota monax. The sequence continues at coordinate 6,803,944 of NW_026692498.1, read as the reverse complement.
TGTAGGTGGACATAATATCTTTATTTTTATTTATTTATTTTTTTATGTGGTGCTGAGGATTGAACCCAGAGCCTCACACATGCTCGGCGAGTGCTCTACCACTGAGCCACAACCCCGGCCTGTTTTTGATGTTTCTTTTTACTTTCTTGGAAGTTCTACACCTGTGTCTATTCTTTGAAGCTTTCCCTTAACATTTTAACATGTGCATAAACAAAGCATAAACTTAATTCTGTTTCCCTTTAAGCCATAGGGAAGGCTTTGGATCCCTTTAATTATAGTTGCCCCTTCTGGTTTTAGATAATTTTATTATCCAGTATTTTTTGTTGGCTTTTAAAAAATATATTTATTTAGTTATCTATTTGTTACCAGGAGTGTTTAACCACTGAGCCATATTCCCAGCCCTTTTTATTTATTTATGTATTTGAATCAGGGTCTCACTAAGTTCTTAAGGCCTTACTAAGTTGAGGCTGGTTTTGAACTTGTGATCCTCCTGCCTAAGCTCCCAAGCTGCTGGGATTACAGGCTTGTGCCACTGCACTAAGAACTATCCCCAAGTCAGCCATCACTGCCATCATCATCAATTCATGTTTTTATTAAGAAGCCTCTCTTCTCCTAACTGAGGCACACACCCGTCATCCTAGCAACTCATGAGGCTGAGGCAGAATGACCATAAATTGGAGGCCAGCCTGGGCAACTTGGTGAAACCCTGTCTTAAAAGGGCTGGGGATGTAACAGTGGTGAAGTGCCCCTGGTTCAATCCCTAGGACAAAACAAAACAAAACAAATAAAAACAGCAGTAGCAGTCTCTCTAGCCACTTTCCTTCTCTGAGTTCATCTTTTATCAAAGTCCCACTGTTGCTCAATCTGAGTGTCCTTTCTTGTGCTGGGTGGCCATCCCAATCATGGGGCTGTGATGAGTTTCAAAGCTGCTTCATCACCCAAACTTCTCTGAGGTCCAAATATTCCCAAGACAGAGTTGGCCTCAATTAAGGCCTCTACTCCAGCCAGCTGGGCTCAGTCCTTCCTGCAACCCCCATGTTCTCTTCCCTGAACTCTGGGCACACCTCATGCTGTCCACTCCTGCAGTTTCTCAGAGTCCCTCAGACTGCCATTCCAGGCCTGGAGGCCTCTAGCCCTACCTTTCTAGTTTCCTTCCTCCCTGACACAATGCCTGCTTTTTCTCAGACCCTGGAACTTTTCCTCCGGGTTGGGTGGAGGGCACAGAGAGAAACAAAATAGCCCTTCTGTGCCAATATGTGCTCTGCCTTGGGAAGGTTTTAAGGAAGGGTCCCCCAAATCATTGATTTGTCAGCTCTGGCCACAATAAGAGGGGGAACAAGAAAGCTGAGGGCAGATGGTCAGCACTTCCTGCCGAAGCCCTCTCAGCAAGGCAGGTGTGGGTAGAGACGGCAAATAGACCTTGATGGCCAATGCCAGCCTATGGCAGACATAAAGCAGCTGGGGGACCCATGTGGAAAAGGATGGCACTTGGGGACTTCAGAGAGGAGACCAGTGAGGAGAGGCAGGGAAAACAGAAGTCCAAGAGCTTCAGGGGGCTGTCAGAAGGAACTGCTGAAACAGTGTGGTGAGAAGGCCTGGGGACAGGGAGGACCACTTCAGAGATGGCAGTTGGTGGGTCTTCCCCCCGACACACACACGCCCTCCCGCCAAGGATCCACAGCCCCTTGAATTCTCAGAGGACAATGGAAAGGATGCATATAGTTGTCTGCAGCTGGGTTCCTATAGGGGACTCACGTAGCAACAGGGCTGCCATGAGTCCCCTGCACCCCAATTTGGGTACAAACTGAAAGGAGTTCCAGCAGGACAGTTCCCTACCCTCCAAGTGCTCCCCAGTCACATACTCCAGCTTCAAAGTGCTGAAGAGGAGGATGTGTCCCCAGACATTCTGATAATGCCTTAGTAAATGAATACCGCTAAGTATGTGGAACTTGATGCCAGTTGTAGAGTCCACCAGACACCCCAACTTTCTTTCTGCATACTGACCACAGATCACAGAGTGCCTGTCACCTGGTCAGCAGCAGGCTTTCCCAGCAGGCTGAGCCCAAGACAGAGCCTTGAACATTCCCAGCTGTTTTTGCCCAAAACACTGAAATAAACCAGTCTGGCACAGAGCCGGATTCTTTAAACCCTTCCATACACTCCTTTGTCCACTCACTCACTGAAGACAGACCCGGTAGTGAGGTGGCAAAACCAGACCTGACAAAATGAAATTATAAGAACACTATCTTGAAAAACCAATGCCTGGGGAAAGGGTCAGTTCAGCCTTTCTTCAGGAAACCTAATTAACCACAGGTGCCTACTTTTGGATTTAAATAACTGTCGTCTAGGAATCTGACTACTCCCTTTGGAACTGTAAACACCCCTGAGGCTTCAGAGACAAGGCTAGACATGGCTGTGAAAAGAGCTGGTTTCTCTTTATCACTTTTTGCTTCTGTAAATAGGCTTCCTGTAAATAGGGAAACTTCTGTAAACAGGGAACCTTCCCCAACTCTCAACACTCCCCTCCCCAACAAGGCCTTCTGTCATGTAGACTAGAATTTTTTAAAAGATATTTTTAGTTTTAGATGGACACAATACGTTTATTTTGTTTATTTAGTTTTTTTTTAAAATATGGTGCTGGGGATCAAACCCAGTGCCTCATGGATGCTATGCAAGCAGTCTACTGCTGAGTCACAATCCCAGCCCTAGACTAGAAATTTTATGGCACCACATAGCCTATAAACGTTGTGAGAAACTGTGGATCAGTGCTCAGAATTTGGTGTTTTCTGGGCCCGGTGGTATAAAATAAAGTTTGGAGTTCTCCTTTTTTTTTTGGTACCGGGATTGAATTCAGGGGCACTCACCCTCTGAACGGCATCCCCAGCCCTATTTTGTATTTTATTCAGAGACAGGGTCTCACTGAGTTGCTTAGCACCTCTCTTTTGCTGAGGCTGGCTTTGAACTCATGATCCTCCCAACTCAGCCTCCCAAGTTGCTGGACTCACAGTCCCGCCCCATCACACCTGGCTTTGGAGCTCTCCTTCTGTCTGAGTGTTGCTTGCTGCTTCTGACCTGTTTCCCCCAACAGTAGAACACCCTGGTCTATTTCAGGGATATGCTGCAGTGCTCTGTGAGCAAGTTTTCCTAACAAAAGCTTTGGACTGCTCACCCTGGCGAGTGGTGCTTCTTTTTTTTTTGAATCCCAACTAGCCCCATCTCAGGAAGATTTGAGGCAATCCTTTGTGGAAATTCCCCTGCCACAGCTTTTAGGATGATGCCACATTAGAGTTCAGCAGTTGTTGTTTGAGGCATCTGGACCCTCAGACTGGCCTGAAGTTACTGTTTCCTTTTTGCATAATTGGGTGTCATGTTTTAGGGTTCTGCAACCCCGGGCAAGTTGCAGATGTGCTGGGTGGATGTGTTTATTGTGGCCCCTGCTGGTGGCTTCTATTAATACTGGCTGAATACATTGCCAGTAACTGCTTGCATCTCCTCACCTGGGCCAGGGTCCTGCAGGCAGAACCAGGAGGAAAGTCAGCACTCTGTCCAAGCAAGAGGTACTAAAGCAACGGACAGCCCATACTGTCCAAGTGTTAATGACTTAGACTGGTTAGTAACAAGTGTATCAGGTGCTTGGCAACTCACTGAAGACCTAGCAAGGGTAAAATAGCAAAGTAGACATTTTAGCATCATCAGAATCTGTCACAATCACTGAAAGAATTAACGGAGAGATTTCTAAGATTTTTTTTCAGATTAGAACTTGTAGCCAGTATATTAACTACAGACATAAATGAAAAAGAACTAGAATCAGATTCAAAATCATTTAAATGGAATTAAAAAATAAATGTTGAACAGGGTGTTATGGCTTGGATCTTCTGTCTGTTGCAGTACTGAGGACTGAACCCAGGATACTGCACCACTTCACTAGGTCCCCAACTCTTTTTTTTTCTAAGTTGTTGAGACTGGCCTTAAACTTGAGATCCTCTGGCCTTAGCTTCTCAAGTTGCTAGGATTTCAGGCATGTACCACCATGCTCAGTTATGGTTTGGATCTTAATATTCCACAGAGGTCATATGCTTGGTCCCCAGCCTATGGCACTATTGGGAAGTGTGGAAGCTTTAAGAGGTGGAGCCTAACAGAATAACAAATTAAGTTGTAAGGTCATTGGGAGTTGCTCTCGAAGGGGATGCTGGTCATCCTCTGCCATGTGTTCCCTTCGTGATGTACTATGCTGCCACAGGCCTAAAGCAACAGTGTCAAGTAACCATGAACTGAAAACACGAGCCAAAATAAAACTGTCCTCCTTTTAAATTGTTTATCTCAGGTATTTATCACAGTGATGGAAATTAATTTTAAAGGAGATTAAAACTGGGCTAGGATGTAGCTAAGTGGTAGAGTGCTTGCCTAACGTGTGCAAGGCCCTGGGTTCCATCCCCAGCACTGCAAAAATAACAAGAACCAAAGCAACAAACAAACAACATGCCTTATTCCTTCCATAGGCACTTGGATTCTCTTGCAATATGCCAAAGGATCAAACTTGACATAATATGAGCCACTAGTGGGGTACTATATTTTTATACTCATGATATTCTGACAGTGGTTCCCCCTGAGGAATACTGCCCACACTTTTTTTTGCAAACTCCTCAAATTGGTAAGTAGAGATGGCTGGACCTTGAATGAGGAGAAAATCCAGGGTCCTTAACCCAAGTAACTTTTGAGGGGTTGCCTCAGCAACTACTAAGGATTAAGTGCTGGCCTTCTGCCTTCAACTGTAAAGGAAGGACCTACACCAATTTGGCTTCTTTGGATAGTGAAGCCAGCATAGTCCATATTTAAGATTTTTTCTAAAGCCCTGTACTGGGCCACCAGACAAGAAGTCATGTTTAAGTGGGCCCCTACAACAGGAAGCCTTCAGGAGATCAGGAAGCTGTAAGGCAGGCCCGCTGCTGAGCCTCATCTCCCTTAGCCCCATGGAATTACGTTCTCAAAGCTGATTGGAGTCTTTGGAAATTATATGCCACCTGTATTCACTAGCCCTGGCACTTCCCATGCTACTGAGAAGCACATACTCTGTAGAAGGAACCCACATGTACTCCCTATTCCTCTTGTAAGAGAATCCAAGCACATAGATTCCAACAGACAGCACCTGCAGTTCTTTCCTCGGTTTGAAACTTGACCTGTTTGCACATGGGCAGGCAGAGCAATCCTGAAACAAAGCCTGATGAGAGGGATGGGAGACACCCTGGCGCCTTGCCTCTCAGAGGGCTATCACAGAAGGGCACTGGCAATGGCTTCCAGAGTTCTCTACCAAAGAAATTTCCAAAAGCAAAATAAAATAAAATAAACAAATACAAGGAAATTTCTGGTAGGGCACCTGTAGCTTTAACATGCTGAGAACTGAACTTGAATTGAGATAAAGAACACAACAGACGGGAGCCACCACAGGCGGGCTACTGCTGAGGAAGGAAACAGTGAATTAGAGGGCCACACTGAGAAAATCTTGCAAAAGGAAGGACTAAAGAAACTAAGAGCAAGACCAAAAGAATTAAGGATAGAAGGTAAAGGTGCTAATATTCAGATAATAGGAATTCTAAAAGGAAAAATAAACATGAAGGGAAAAAGTGAGCCCCTTGGATCAAAAAGGCAGAAAGAATGCCGAAAAAAAGGAGATAAAAGGAACTGCCCACACCTCCATATCACAAAACCTTACAAGTATCAGGGAGAAAGCTTAGAGAGTGTGCCACATACAAATGAAGGAGAAGTCAGTCGACATCAGATTTTTCAACAGCAATGCTAGGTGCAGGAAGACAAAGTTGCTTCTAAACCATTAAAGAATTTAGAATCCAGAATTTTATATACATCCAAACTGTCATTTAAATATGATGAATTACTTCCAATATGCCAATTATGACAGAAAGTTAAATGGATTAAATTCATCAGCTAGAAGATAAAAAAATGATTCAGTTCTTAAAATCTAGATACAACTAGAAACATCTCAAGCATGGGTGTACCAAGATGAAAATGCAAAGGATGGAAAAAGGCTTGTTAGGCAAAAAATACTAGCTAGAAGAAAGCTAGGGTAGGTGTATTAACACCAGATGAAATGACCAAACGCACGTGGAGGAGCCCCACAATCATAGAGGTTTCCAGTCCCTGAAGATGACAGCAATTCTGACATGTTGTGTTTATACACTCCAGCCTTGTATATGTGTATTCTTCTTGAAAGATTTTCAAAAATTGGGCTGGTGGGGCTGGGGTTGTGGCTCAGTGGTATATTGCCTGCCTTGCACATGAGGCACTGGGTTTGATCCTAAGCACCACATTAAAAAAAAAAAAAATATATATATATATATATATATATATATATGTATGTATATATATATTAATTGGGCTAGTGTGTGGCTCAGTGGTAGAGAGCTTGCCTAGTATTTTTAAGGCTCTGGGTTCCATCCCCAGCACCGCACACACATACACACACACACATACAGATACATACATACCTAAAGATACAAGAAAGCCATATAAAAAAAGAAAGTGAGGGGGCTGGGGATATAGCTCAGTTGGTAGAGTGCTTGCTTTGCATGCACAAGGCCCTCGGTTCAATCCCCAGAACCACACACACACACACACAAAAACAAACAAACAAACAAACAAACAAACAAACAAAACGAAAGAAAGAAAGCCTGGTCAGCAGCAGGCTTTCCCAGCAGGCTCCTGATGGAATTTAAGAAGATGGTTACCTTGAGCCTTGGGAGGGAACAGAATGGAATGGGTAGATAAGTGGGGGGTATAGGACACATTGTTGGGTTATTGTTAAAATCCCATTCTCATGAAGGTGATTACAACATTAAACATAACCAACCAATTAAATACAATGACTTACTATATTTTAATTTTTATTTAATTTGGGTTCTTTTGTGTATGTGGGGGTGGGAACAGGGGGTTGAACATAGGGCTTTGTGAATGCAAGGCAGATGCTTTGCCACTGAGCTACATCCCAGTCCTTATTTATTTTGTACCAAGGATTGAACACAGAGGTGTTTAACCACTAAGCCACATCCCCACCCTTTTTTTGGAGACGGTCTTGCTAAATTGCTGAGGGCCTCACTAAGTTGCCCAGGATAGCTTCAAACTTGTGGCTTTCCTGCCTCAGTTTCCTGGGGTTGCTGGGATTACAGGCATGTGCCACCACGCCCAGCTATTATTTCATATATATGTTTTTGGGTTTTTTGGGGGGGGGTTTCCTTCAGTGTTTTGGGCAAAAACATCTGGGAATGTTCAAGGCTCTGTCTTGGGCTCAGCCTGCTGGGAAAGCCTGCTGCTGACCAGGTGACAGGCACTCTGTGATCTGTGGTCAGTATGCAGAAAGAAAGTTGGGGTGTCTGGTGGACTCTACAACTGGCATCAAGTTCCACATACTTAGCGGTATTCATTTACTAAGGCATTATCAGAATGTCTGGGGACACATCCTCCTCTTCAGCACTTCGAAGCTGGAGTGTGTGGCTGGGAGCACTTGGAGGGTAGGGAACTGTCCTGCTGGAACTTTTTTCAGTTTGTACCCTATCGTCAGTGGGTAAAAAGTTCTGGAGGTCGGCTGCACCACATTGCAAATGTACTTAATGCTAATGAACTGTATGCTGAAAAAATGGCTAAGATGGTACATATTATTGTGTATTTTACCACACCTAGGAAAAACACTAGAAACCAACACTTAAAAAAAAAGTTGTATCAAGGGAAACTTTAGCCTTTTTATCCTACAAGGGTTGACTGCCCTAGCCCCACAGGCTACCTGGTAATTACAAAGGGAAAATAATAATACCTCACAGGTATTTTAGTCAGCTTTTGTGTCACTGTGATCAAAACATTAAAAGAACAACTTAGACAGGGTAAAGTTTATTTTGGTTCATGATCAGAGGTCTCAGTCCATAAGTGGCTGACTCCATAGCTCTGGGCCTACAGTGAGGCAGAATATCATGGGGGCAGGGTGTAGGGAAGGGAAGCTGCTCCCCTCATGGCAGCCAGGAAGCAGAGAGAAAAGGGGGAAGGTCCACAGGGAAGAGGCACCCTTCCAGGTCATGCCCCCAGTGACCCGCTCCTCCAGTCACACCCTACCTGCCTACAATGACCACCTAGTCTGTCCAAATAAGATGGACCGATTAGATTACAGCTCTTGTAATCTGACCTTTCACCTCTGATTAATCCTGCATTAGCAGGAGCTTTTGGGGGATACCTCATATCCACCATAACAACATGGAAAAAGTTTAGAAGCCACCCCCTTTTCCCAGGTGATTAAAATCAGTATCTGCTGTAACCAGACCTCTCCTCCTGAAGCATGTGATGTCCCTTACTTGCACTACCTAGAGTAGTCACTCAGAAACAACAGGACACCATACTTTTATATCAAGAGGTGCAGTAAGACCTTGGTCCTGTGCTGTTGGTGCTAAAGCTGTTTGTCTCAAATCTAAGCACGCAAAAGCAATCATACAAATCCAACACCGGATATTTCTGTCGGGTGATTGAGCTTGTCAAAATAGCCAATTCTATAAAGAAAAAAGTTAAGGGGTTTCTTCTAAATTAAAAGTAACTAAAGAGATATTAACTAAAAGTAACAATGCTGTGTGTATAAATAGAATATGGCAAAATGCTCTTAGCTGACTCTGTTGAAGGGATATGGGCATTATTTTACAATTCAACCTTTATTTAAGTTTGAAAATTCTCATGTTTGGTTTGGAGGAGGAAAAGCTGAACAACTAGGAGCTAAGTACAACTACAAATGTGGGGAGAAGAGCTACAGAATAAGCCCAAAGGGGTGTAAGTGGAAAATATGACAAGAGCCAAAATTCATGAAATAGAAACAGGTACTAATGAATGGGAATGAAGGCAAAAAGCTGGTGCTTTGAAGAGACTAATAATGAACTTCTGCCAAGAGTGACAGGGATACAAGGAGAAAGCATAAATGATATTTGATATGAAAAGGAAATAACTATGGATACAGATTTACCTTATAAACATAAGGTAAGTCTACAGATAACTTGTGCCAGTAGATTTGAAGCCATACTTAAAATGAGAAAATATGGAAGTATTTTTCCTTGAGAGTATAACTGACTCAAGAACAGGAAACCTTACTAATCTATCACCACTAAAAGTTCAGAGCTGGGTGTAACTCAGTGGAAAAGCACCTGTCTGGCATGTACAAGGCTCTGGATTCCATTCCCAGCATCACAAAAACAAAACAAAAATCTAAGTCAAAATCTAGTCACCTCCTTAAGAAATGCCAAGTTAGTTTTACAGAAAATTTTACTAAACATTTTAGAAATCCAGAATTCCAATCTTTGTTTGGTGGTAATAGGGATTTAACCCAGAGCCTTGTACATGCTAGGCAAATGCACTATACATGACCTACATTCCCAATCTGTGATATAATTTAATCTAATTTATTTGTCTTGGTACTGGGGATTGAACCCAGGGTACTTTACCACTAAGCCACAATCCCTGCCCTTTTTATTTTTTGAGACTGTCATGCTGAGTTGCTGAGGCTGGCTTCTAATTTGCAGTCCTCCCAAACTGGTAGGATTACAGGCGTGCACCACCACACCCTGCTCTCCAACTCATTTTGTGTTGATATGAACTTGACATAAGAAAACAAAACAACAACAACAACAAAAAGGGCTGGGGCTCAGCAGCAGCGCACTTGCCAGGCGTGTGTGAGGCACTGGGTTTGATTCTTAGCACCACGTATAAATAAATAAAGGGGGCTGGGGATGTGGCTCAAGAGGTAGCGCAATCACCTGGCATGCGTGTGGCCATATCCTCAGCACCACATATAAACAAAGATGTTGTGTCCGCCGAGAACTAAAAAATAAATATTAAAAAATTCTCTCTCTTAAAAAAATAAAAAATAAAGGTCTATCAACAACTAACAAAAAAAAAAAAAAAATCAAGGGCCACAGAAATCTGAAAAGCTTAAACCATATCACTTATGAGCTTACAATTTCCCCGAATATCAGGAACCTGAATCCAGCAATGTAAGACAAACAAAAAAACATTGTGACAGTTTTTGCCAAGAATGCAAGTTTTTTTGTTTTGTTTGGCGTCTCACTATGTTGTTCAGGTTGGACTTGAACTGGTGACTCAAGCATCCTCTCCAATAGCTGGGATTATAGTTGTGTGCCACTGCACCTGGCTTATAAGAATGCTCTAATGTGTCAAAATGTCAAGATACTTCACCACATTTACAGATTAAACAAAAGCTCCACATGATGTGTTCTGGATGCCATTTGTGCTTCTTGGTGCTTATGCCCGGGTAGCTGGGTGACAAAGTGTGAGATGGCTGTGTAAGAAATACCCATCAGAAGTGACATGGCTATAAAAGCTGGTCTTGAAGTGATAAGAAGTGCAGAGACAGGAGGGCCCCAGAGTGTCAAGTACCATGCCAGGAGGGGCCACAATGCATGGATTGGCCACAGCTTCAGTGGAAAGGGGCTCTTGGGACATTCTCAGTGCATTCTGGGAGATCTCATCAAACACGGTTGGATCCCACCACAAAGTTAGGGAAACAGATAACAGAGAATGACAGAGAAAGTAGCACACAGAATTCAAGGATCTTCCCACCATGCACAGCTACAGTCTACAGGTACTAAATAGCTGATAAAAAATGGAGAAGTAGAGATTAAAAGATTTTACGGGTACTAGGGATATAGCTCAGTGGTCAAGTACTTGCCTAGCATACACAAGAGGCCAGGTAGATTATGGAATCACCGAGAAAGCTGGAGAAAAAGTAAAATCAAACTTATAGATATAACACCAAAAATCTCACACTGACACAGCCCATAAAGGGGGAACAGTGGAGTAATTAAGGGGAAAAGACAGCCTCAAATGTTAGAAAACTGAAATTAAATCAGCTACCTGTATAATCTGAGAATCTACAAACAAGCAGGCAAATTCAAAGAAACAGAAGGAAAAGGTCAACAAAAAAATGCACCTCTTGCAAAGCTAGCCAAAGAAAAGCAAATACACAGAGTATGAGACACAGTTGTTGGTTCCATCTGCCTGTACCCCCCTCCCAGCCTTTTTTGGTAAGAGTACTTCTCTATTCTGTGGGAAACATACATCATACAGATAAGGTGTGGTTCATTCTTCTCCCTCAGGCCTGGCCACAGCAAGTGACCCTAGCAATACCAATCAGCCTTCCCTGAATCACAGGGATCCTCAAGGAAGGGCCTCTGTCTATGCAGGCTGTGTATAAACTGGAGCTTCCTGCAGAAAACATCTGTAGGAGGCAAAAGGATCCATCAAGCTGAAGCCAGAGATGGCTCTGAGAAATGCTGGCCTCTGACAGCTTTGCTCCAGGCACCATTCCTCAACATCACGTGAACAACTCTCACTGGCTTCTGCTAAAGAAGGTGATTTTTTTTTATCATTTACAGGTAAGAGATCCTAAATAATACAAATATTATGCATGATATTTTGCCCCAAAAGTTAAATATTAATGAAATGTACTATCTTGAAAGGCAGAGGTCTGCCCCTAAAATTAAGGAATTTGACACTCTGGACACACCTAATAAGTCCTACCAAATTCTGAAGAAACTATCATTTATTCAAGTCTAAAGATGATTTAATGTCTCCAAACTTATTCAAGGCCCTAAGCAACTCAGTGAGACCCTATCTCAAAAGAAAAAATAAAAGGGCCTGGGCATTGGGCTGGTGTTTTGGCTCAATGGTAGAGTGCTTGCATAGCATGCATGAGGCCCTGGGTTGCATTCTCAACACCACCTATAAATAAATAAAGGTCCATTGACAACTAAAAAAATATATATATTAGGAAAAAAAAAAAGGCCTAGGGATTTAGCTCAATGGTAAAGCACCCTATTCAATTCCCAGCACACCCCGCCCCCCAAAAAAAGTGAAATTGGCCCATAGACACAAAAGTCCTAAATAAGTAAATAAATAATATACTGAATTATGCAAAACTAAGCAGGATTTGCAACTGCATGCACTTGATCTCAGCCCCAACTATTCAGAAAGCTGAGGCAGAAAGGTCAGAAGTTTGAGGTCAACCTCAGCAACTCAATAAGGCCTTGTCTCAAAATAAAATGGGCTCTCTGGATATAGTCAGTGGTGGTGTGCACCTGAATTCAATTCCCAGCACCAGAAAATCCAGTAAAACAAAAAAATAAAAATAAGCAGGATTGCTGGGTGTGGGCGCACGCCTGTGACCCAAGTGGCTTAGAAGACTGAGGCAGGAGGATCATGAGTTCAAAGCCAGCCTCTACAACTTAGTGAGGTCCTAAGCAACTCTGTCTCTAAATAAAATACAAAAAAGTACTGGGGATGTGGCTCAGTGAATAAAGATCCTTGGGTTCCCTCCCTAGTATCAACATTAGGAAACCTATTAGGCAAGTTTTAGGAAACCTATTAAGCAAGTTAGTACATTAATACAATAATTTGATTATCTCAGCAGATGTCAAAATTCATCATTGTTGAATAAAATGGGGAAAATACATGTCAATAATCTAAGAACAGAAGGAACCCTTCAGCTAATGAAAGAAATCCACCAGATGCCTAAAGCAAGGACCCTATCTCATGTTGAAAGAGAGCACCATTCCCACTAAGAAACAATTATGGGTGCCATTTGACACCCTGGAGGCCCTGGTCTCTGTGTCTCACAAGGAGAAGAAACCGAGGTAAAGGGTAAGATAAAAGATGCTACTAGCAGTACATGACTTTGACTAAAAAGCCAAGAGAATCAACTGAAGAATTATTAGAACAAATCAGAGTTCAATTAGATCCATGAATTAAGCAACAAAGCTTTCCTATATGCTAGTGACAGTCAGAAACGTCATTTCAAAAGATCCCATTCATACAGGGTGTGGTGGTGCATGCCTGTAATCCCATCGGCTTGGGAGGCTGAGGCAGGAGGATCACGATTTCAAAGCTAGCCTCAGCAAAAAGCTAGGCACTAAGCAATTCAGTGAGACCCTGTCTCTAAATAAAATACGAAATAGGGCTGGGGATGTGGCTCAGTGGTCAAGTGCCCCTGAGTTCAATCCCCAGTACCACCCCCCCAAAAAAAAAGATCCCATTAAGTAATACATAACAAGTAACAAATAATTTTACAAAATTCCTAAGACTAAATCAAATTAGAAATGTAAAAGGCCCATATGAGAATACCTACACTTTACAAAAGAACACATATACCTACCTCAGTCCTGGAGAGGAAGATTCAGAACCGCTAAGATAGCCATTTCTTCCTAAATCAGACTACATGAAACCATGCCAACGAAAATCCCAACCAGACTCTTACATGAAAAATTGGGAAGCTCATTCTAAAGTTCTATGTAAGAGAAAATGCAAAATGGTCAAGGGTGGGGGCAGGGGAATTGCATCCCAGGTCCTAAGCACACGGCAATACATGACACGAGCACATGGACCCTCTGATCAGACATCTCAAAGAGAAACCCAAATACATGTAGGAGTTTGAGACAGGGACTTGCTCTATTGCCCAGGCGAGCCTCAAACTCACAATCCTTTTGCCTCAGCTTCCCGAGTGGATGGGATTATAAACATGTGACACACTGCACCCAGCTTGCAGGAAATTTTTAAAAAGGTACTTCCAATGAGGAATCAATGATTTAATAAATTTTATATCTGAATGACTCTTCTAGGAAAAAAGTTAGCTCTCTACATCCTATAAAAAATAAACTTGAAGGCGGGCATGGTGGCACATGCCTGTAATCACAGTGGCTTGGGAGGCTGAGACAGGAGGATCAAGAGTTCAAAGCCTCAGCAATTTAGCGAGGTCCTAAGAAACTCAGTGAGACTCTCTCTAAATAGAAAATACAAAACAGGGGTGGGGATGTGGCTCAGTGGTCAAGTGCCTCAGAATTCAATCCCTGGTTACCCCCCCCCCCAAAAAAAAAAAAAAAACCCAAACAAACTTCAAAAGAAAAAAAAAAACACTTCAGATGAATTTCTGTATCTGTGTGAAGATATATCCTGAATTCATCTGATTTCTGTATACACACGTACATCATTTTACACATGTATATATACATATGTATTCAAGGCCAAAACAAGAGAATGTGCATGAGAAGCAGAGAAATGAGGTAGAGCTACAGAGAATGTGGAGACTGGTAAAGTCCTTCTGGTTGTTTCAGAAATGGGATATCCTACAGTGTATGTGTAGCTTACACCTCCAGTAATAACCAAAAAACATCCTGAAGAAACAAAATAAGAGTCCTTAAGGACAGCTGCAGAGCTCAAGGAAGGCCCAGTGGCTTACAACAAGAGGTAAACAGGAGCATACTTGTGGAGTTGGTGAATGGGTGAGTTTTCCCCCAAAGGTTACTGCTTCTTGATGAAGTATGAGCCTGTAACTACCAGGGAAGGAGGATTTAAGTTTTAGACACCCCAGAGTAGACCGGCTGGGCAGTGCTTAGTGTCCATTTAGGCTTAGAGGGATTCATTTAAGGTACAATGAATGGGCCAGGCTGACTGCTTTCTGGCCCAAGTGCCTGGAGTTCAAGCATAGAGGTGAATGACCAGGTTCACTCAGGGTTAGAATTTTACTAGACGAAAGGAATGGCAGAGACAGAGGAGTGAAGGTGTGGACAACAGACCCCACACTACAAAAGGAGGAAAGTGAAGGCAGAAGGTTAATGGTAGGAATATTAGGATTGAAAATAAGGATAGAAAACTTTTGTAGAGGAGGTAGCTAAGAAAGCTAGGAAGTGGTAAATGCACAGGTTATCTAAATTCTGAAAATACTGCAATATTTAGTGATATCAAAGGTTCGGGGAGCAAGTAGGGGTGTAGAAAGCAAGATGGAATAGAAGATAAGGACATTCAGGCTGAAGATCTCAAGGAACCAGGGATAAAGTGCTGAAAAGCTCCATCATGGCGGGGATGCTCTGACCCAGCAGGGAGAAAGACTAAGCCAGGATTGAACTCTTTTTAATTTATTTTTTAGTACCAGGGATTGAACTCAGGGGCACTCGACCACTTCCCCAGCCATATTCTATATTTTATTTAGAGACAGGGTCTCACTGAATTGCTTAGCACCTCACTCTTGCTGAGGCTGGCTTTAAACTCGTGATCCTCCTGCCTCAGCCTCCTGAACCACTGGGAAGGATTACAGCGTGAGCCACCACATCCGGAAGGATGTGAACTCTTTGATGCCTAGGACAATGCCAATCATAAGGGGGAGAGGACAGTTAGAGGCAAAAGCTTCTAAGAAGAGGGATCACAGGATTTCCAAGAGGGTCAATGTCTACTAGGGAGGCTGTGGCAAGAGGATTATAAGAAAGTCATAAGGAGGCCACCAACCCTACTTCTGGTGCTGATGCACAAAGGAAAAGGGCGAGGGTGAGAACACAGCCTCCATTTAAAAAGTTATACAACACACACACACAAAGTTATACCACAGCCTGGTGTAGTGGTACGTTCCTGTAATTCTAGCTACTCAGGGAGGCTGAGGCAGAGGGATTGAAAATTTGAGGCCAGCCCCAGCAACTTAGCAACACCCCACCTTTTTAAAGAATTATATAGGGCTGAGATGTACCTCAATAGCATAGCACTTGCCTAGCATGCATATGGCCCTAGGTTCCATCCCTGATACTGAGGCAGGTGTGTGGGTGGAAAGGTTATATGACAGTCATATCATCAGGGAATAACCCAGTTTTAAAATGGAATCAGGAGATGGTTAAGACACAGAGGTTCACTGACCACAAAGCAGATGTTCTGGAGGTGATGAAAAGTTAAAAGTACAAGAAAGATATGGTTTAACGAGGGGATGCACAGCAGCAGTGGTAGGAATGATTAGAAAGGCTGGGGAAGCAGCTCACAAGGCACCACAGGATTCATCCAGAGCATCTATAGAGGCAGGTGTGTGGGCATAGGTCCTTTGCTACAACCTTGAATGCTTATATCGGTGTTAACTGCAAGAGGCTAGGAAGTAGGACTGTTCCTAATTGTGAAACACACAAAAGGAGGTACAGCACAGGGCCTGGCACTTTCTAAATGCCCAATAAGTGTGTGTCAGTGAATCACTTGGGAAAGACTCAGCCAGTTCCCATTTCCTCCCCCATCTGGCCACAAGCCCCAAGGCCTCTACCAAGAAGCAGGTTTTTAGTTTACCACAATTCTCCCTTCCCACAGAGAGCCACTCAGACACCAGTACAAGTCACCACCCACCAGGGGTTTAATTCTCCTAGGACAAAAGGTCAGTTCAAGAGGGTCCTGCCTTGTCCCCATCCAGGGGTAAAGATCTGCAGGGCACCCTGGGAATGTCCAAGCCCAGAGGAGCCTGGGAGTAGTCCCTGAGCAAGTGGAAAAGTGGATCCCAGAGTCTCAGGCCACCTCTTCCTCTTCACTCTCCTCCTCACTCTCATGATACTGTCTGCGATTGGTGTTAACAAAGAGGTCAGAATCATCTTCAGAGGCAGACTCTTCTCCTGATGACTGTGGCTCAGCTGGGAGTTCTGGCTGAGTTTGTCTGCATGGAGGAAGCAGAAAGAATCAGCCTAATACCTTCTAGGAAAATCAAATCTGCAACCAAGGAGTCCCCAAAAAGGAGGATCATTTGGCCAAGCAGACACACAGGCGTTTAAAAATGCAGCAGTTCCAGAGAGAGAGAGAGAGACAGAGAGAGAGAGAGAGAGAGAGAGAAAGCAGCAATTCCTTAAAAAACACAAGAAGAGACAGAGAGTCAGAGCCAATAGTGGGAAAACAAACACTGTCCCCAACCCCAAAAGTTTACTACAGCCATTGGTTTCAGTTAGGAATCAAAACAATTCTAACACTTACTAGGCCCATATTCCACGCCAGGTACCGTACTAAGCAACTTTATAAGCATTAGCTCTTTCTTACAAAGCTCCTATCTTATACCTGAGAAAACAATCTTAAAAGACTAAGTAACACGCCTAGAGTAACTTAACTATAAATGGCAAAGGTAGGAATTTAACCCAGGGCATCTAACTTTCAAGCCATATTCACAACCACATGTTCTTCCACATGTTTAGGAACTCTCACCAGAAATGAGAGAGAAATGTAGGCTCTACTTTCTCCAGACAAAGGTAAAAACCCTATTTTCTCTTCCCTACACTAGGGTGTGCTCCTCACCTGTTCCTGTTGTGTTTCTCAGCCACTTCAGAGAAGGCCTCAGGCCTGTGCCAAGAGAAGAGCCAGGTCAGAGAGGACAGAGAAACCTCTCAGCAAAAGAGCTGTTTCCAGCTGTCCCTGCCAGGGATGCCACATTCTTCCCTCTCCCAATTCCCTAGCTAGGAAGTCAGTATCCCCCAGAAACCACAAAACTAAGGGTCAGGGGCATCCTACCAGAGGCCCTCCTTCTGCAGAGAGCGCACATGGTCCTTGCAGAGAACAAAGGAGATCTCAGCCTTCACCTTTTCTCCCTCTTCAATGGGGTCAACAATGAGAAAGTCCCCTGTAGGCAAGAAAAGGCATGCTTGCAATGGGGAGCCAGGACCACAGGAAATGATTCTGTCTCCTAGAAGGCTGCCTTTCTCACCTCTCTTAATCCAGATGTTCTTGCGGTATTTGGATGGCATGCTCACCAGGAAGCGCTGCCCTTGGGCTGTCTCCACCTCATGCAGATTATTCCCTGGTGTCCTGAGTACCTGGTCCAAGAAAGACCAAAAGACAGCTTTATCAGTCACAAACACCCGCTGAGCTGCAATGCACCCTACTCCCACCCCAGGGGTCCTATGGAGTGGAGGGGTTGGGAGCAGAGCAGCCTGTGCCCAATGCCACTCACCCTCACGATCTGTTGCTGGTCAGAGGGCACCATGTGCTCCCCCAGCACCTCCTTCACCACATGCTTCCTCTTGGTGGCCTGTGACATGCTGGGTCCTGTCCCAGGGTGGTTAGGAACAAGAATACTGTAAGCTCCTTCTCTGAAGTTATTTTGATGACAGTTTCAGAAGCCAGGCTGTATGAAGATATGAAGATGGGAGGGGCCATTTACTGGAGAGTGACACAGCATCCTGGTTAAGGATTCAAGGTCTCACTGCCTAGATTCAAATTCTGCCTTGGCTATTCCCTGTTTTTTTTTTTTTTTTTTTTAATTCGCTTATTTGCTTTTGATACTGGGGATTGAACTTAAAAGTGCTTTACCAGTGAGTTACATGTCCAGCTTTTTTTTTTTTTTCCGAGATGGGTCTGGCTAACTTGCTCAGGGCCTTGCTAAGTTGCCGAGCCTGGCCTCCAATTTGTGATCCTTTTGTCTCAGGCTTTGGAGTTGCTGGGATTACAGGCTTGCTGCAGCAAGGAGTGTCAACTTCTCATTAAAAAACAAATGACAGGGGCTGGGGTTGTGGCTCAGTGGTAGAGTGCTCGCCTAGTGTGTCTGAGGCACTGGGTTTGATCAATGTCTAAAAATAATAATAATAGGACAAAACTGCTCACCTTTTCTATGCCCCCCCAAAACAATAGCTAACTCAACACTGCTATAAAATAAGATAATGAAAATGCCCCCAGCATGCATACCACACGAGATGACTCCTGTTATCAGAAGTCCTGTTGTGGTCAGGAACTATACATATTTCAGAGAACTTGAGATAAATTGTACCTTTCTCGACATGAATATCATCCCATCTCTAGCACAGCCACGTAACACAAATGCTCAATCTCTTAACACACTACAGGCAGAGACGAATTCAGTGACCACCACGACTGTCCAAGCCAGAAATGCGTGAAGGGTCGAGGTGAAGCAAGCTTGGTCTGCGGCAGCTGCCGTATCTCGGAAGACCAGAGCTGGTATCACCGAAACTGATAGTTTCCAAAGGAAACTCCGACGTGTCTCTAATTGCCGTCTCCAGTCCTCTGCTCCCTTCACCCGGAGGAAAGACCCACACTTACTCGTTGGCCCTTGGGTACCACAGGCGCTGCACAAGCAACCTTGTTTTCCAGCTGGACGCTGAGAGCGGATAGTTCACGACTAGAAATTTCAAAGCCGAGCCAACGAAGGCACAAAAATGGGACTTGCCGGTGATCACCACGGAACAGCAGTTCTGGACTCCGGATCGTGGCGTTCCCAATTTCCGCGAGTCCAACTACAAGGAGGACAGCAGTTTGAGTCGGACCCTGTCGTGTGCTTCCGGCGCTCACTCAAAAACCTTCCGGCCGCACTTCCCCTACTTTGTCCGTTCCTCTAACTTTTCCTACCGCAGGGTCCGTCAGACCCAAGTCCTTGGGTTCTAAGTACCGGGTAGTGAACAAAGGAAGTATCCTATTCGGAAGCTTCTCTCTCTCAGACTGGAGGAGCAGCCCCAGAAGCGACACCACAGAGGGCAGCGTGGCTTTCCGCCAGGGGCCAAAAAAGAGCGGCTAGTGTCTACATGACTGAGACGTAGGGCAATCCAACTCTATGGCCCCTCAGCGGCTAGAAGTGCCCAATTACTTTTTTAAGGCGGGTCTTGAGACAACCCGGAAGCGGAAGTCGAAGAAAGTTCTAGTGGCTTGAGGTATCGGCGGGAGCTGCCAAGTAGCAAGAGCAACCGTTACTGGAGCCGCAGCTGCCTGTGAGCGTGAGCCTCCCAGCGGGGCCCTAGCTGGAGGCTGGAGGAAGGGCGGGGAGGAGGGGAGGAAAGGGACCCCATTGCTGTGGCGAGCCAGGGAGTGCACCTTAGGAGAGGGTTCGGCCGCGGGGAGGAGCGGCGCGTGGCGCGTGGGAGCGGCGGAGCGTGGAGGGGGCGGGGCGGCGCGCGCCGGAGGCGGGGCGAGGCCGGCTGGGGCGGTGTGAACCCCACGGGGCCGCGCGAGCTGGGGTAGGCGCCGCGGGCCTGCGCCTTCGCTCTGAATGCCGTGTGAAGGGCGGGTGAGGCAGAGACCCTGTTTTGGTTTTTCACACCGCATGGCTGCTCGAGCAGTGTCAGTGTCATCTTTGCGCAGCCAAGGTCACCGAGAGTGTCAGCTCTAGGGCGCGTCCGGCCACCGACTTTGGGTGTCTTTCTATTGCCCTGCGTGCGCCACCTGTTAGAGCTGGATTGTTTCTATTGGGACTGCACGGAAACCTAGTTCCCCCAGGGAGTGGAAGACATTTCTTTTCTGAATAGTAGGGAGATTGTCCCTGGTTCTCAGTTTTCTCTGTGAAATGAGGGATTTCACCATAATGGCCCACCTACGTTTTAATATGAGATTGCTCTTGAACCTTTGGGAGCTCAGGTCCTCAGCCCTAACTTGCTTTTTCTTGAGATTCCTAGATTAAGCTCGATCAAGATGACCACCTCCCAAAAGCATCGAGACTTCGTGGCAGAGCCTATGGGGGAAAAGCCAGTGGGGAGCCTGGCTGGGATTGGTGAAGTCCTGGGCAAGAAGCTTGAGGAAAGGGGCTTTGACAAGGTGTGGGTTGGCTACGTATACCAGGGGAGACCTGAGGGGAGAGATGGCAATTTCTTAGGGCAGACTGGGAGTGGGAACAAGCTAGGGGGGAGGAGTAGACAGTGGTGGATAATCCGAAGTGACTGGCTACCTGGGAGAGATGAAGTAGGGGCAGAACCTGCCCTACTTCATGGGCTTGTGTGCTCTAAATGTCACAAAAGTGGCATTGTTCTCCTATCCAAATATCAAGCAAGATTGACTCTGCTTAGCTTCAGAGGCCAGAGGGGATCTGGCACATTCAGGGTGGTGAGGTGGTAGACAGCTGTCTTGCTTTTATTCTCCACAGAACTCAGCAGCATGCCTTTTATTTTGCCTGTTTTGCAGGCATATGTCGTCCTCGGTCAGTTTCTGGTGCTAAAGAAAGATGAAGACCTCTTCCGAGAATGGCTGAAGGACACATGTGGTGCCAATGCCAAGCAGTCCCGGGACTGCTTTGGGTGCCTTCGAGAATGGTGTGATGCCTTCTTGTGATGTTCTCTGGGGAGCCCTCAATCCCTAGCCCCATTATCAAGTCTCCAGAGTTTGCAGCTGAGTGGGGGCTCCTTGTCCTCTACAAAGGAAAAGATTGCTGTTGTTGTACTCCAGGGTCTTTGGGAGTTCTCTCCCCTCACCATTTCAATCTTTTTTGGAATTTTTGCTCTTGCATGCAACTCCCTTTTTCTTTCCCCTGCCAGTTCCATGGAAATCATTAACCAGCTTTTCTGATTGGATTCCTGGCCCCTTCCCTCACCCCCACCTTCACCTCTGGTCTGTTTGATGCCATTTGGCACCTTTTTTGGCATAACAGTCACTGTCCTTGTAAAGTTTTTTAGATCAATAAAGACAGTGGCCTTCATGACTGAGTGTTGTGTGTTGAAAAGTAAGTGGGCTGAGAGTTGCCTCTTCCCCAGAGCTGATGGTGTCTGCTGCACTCCTTATCAGTGCAGAACGAAACTGACACCTTCCCTTCCCACTCCTAGAGGGTAGCCACCCTAGCCACATGGGCCTTGGCAGGTGGCTTGGAGTGTCCCAATCCCAGGATGATGTGGGAGAGAGTGTGGGTTGACTTCCTGGGAGCCAGGTAGGCTATGGTGTTCCAGCTGTCACTCAAGTCAACAGCTAGGCAGCACCTGGTGGAAAAGTCAGTAGGAGTCAGGTACCAGGAAGAGGGTGGACTGGATATAGGTAAGAGTTCACCTACTGATCACCCCATCATCTCTCATGCCCTAAAAGGCGTGGGCAGGGCTCTTGCTATCTGCCCAGATGTCTTGGGGGGAAAGCAGTAAGGGAGTTACACTTGAATTTAGTATATTTAGGTCCTTTTCTCTCTTGCTCTTTTCTTTCTGTACTAGGGATTAACACAGAGCTTTTTGTAGGCTAGGCAAGTATTCTACCACTAGGCTATGTCCCCAACCCATTTTATTTTAGTTTTTGGTACCAGGGATTGAATCCAGGGACACATAACTACTGAGGCACATCCCCATTCCTTTTTAAATTTTTGAGACAGGATCTTGCTAAATTGCTGAGGCTGGTTTTGAACTTGTGACACTCCTGCCTGAGTCTCCTGAGCCGCTGGGATTACAGGCATGCATCACCATGCCTGGCCCTTTTTATTTTGAGACAGGGTCTTGCTAAGTTGTTCTGGCTGGCTTCAAACTTGCCGTCCTCCTGCCTCAGCCTCTTGAGTTGCTGTGTGTGACAACGCCATGCCCAGCTTGATCCTGTTTTTTCTTGGGACATTTATGAACCTTCCTGAAACTGAAACTTTTGCAAACATTTTTTTCCTTTCATAATAATAAACCATTGTTTTGTTTTTTAGAAGTGAAGAGACTTGGGACTCAGAGAAGTTAATTTGCCCATAGACTTGTTGCTGAGAAATAGCCAGGCTAATTCAGACTGTAACTTGGTCATGTCACTTAGTCCCTCTCGAGTCTCAGTTTTCCCACTTAGGAAATGAGATTGTTTTAGGGATCAAATGAAATGCTAGCTGTATACCACCCATTCATGCTTGGCATTCATCCCTTCAACAGACCATCATTGAACAGCGACTTACTTGCTGTATAAACAAATTGTTCACACAGTCTCTACTGGCTGAAGAGGCACAAATGATGGATATTAAAACAAATGGATAATATGAGTTTTCAGGGACGTCAAGATAGAGAAAAATTAAGAGATTAAGTTGACAAAACTACATTAATATTAGAAATTCTATATAAAATCATAGAGTGAAGAGACAAACCTGGAGTGGAAAAGATATTTGAAAAAATATAAAGTATCTAACCCAGAGCATGTGGAACGGTGGTCAAGAAAAAGTTGGAAAGAATAGAAAAACTGGCAAAAGACATAAAAGGCAGTCCCAGAAAATATACCCTAACAGCATGTGAAAAGGCTTGATTTCATTAGTAATCAGAAAAGCAAATCCCATCAACGCCCACCCAATTGGCAAGAATCTTAAAAAGTCGGACAATAACAAGCATTGAGCATATGGAGCAACAGGAACTCCTGTGTTGGTGGGAGTGTGAATTACTGTGAGCACTCTGGGAAAACACTTGGGCGTTATTTTACAAAGCTGACACACCCTGTGAGCTGGCAATTCCACTCTTAGGACTATGCCTTGAAGAAGCTCCTGAACACCTGCACTAGGACATTTGTGAGTGTGCATAGTTCTGTTGATTATAATAGCCCCCAATGGGACACAACTGGTGGTTCTCAGTATGAGGATAGATAAGTAAATAAAGCTGCACAGTGGTGAAAAACCAACAAAAAGATGGGGTCCGCTCATGTAAAGTTAAGTGAATTCTTGCTTAAGGATCCCTATATAGATGGTAAGTCTAGAAAGGAAACCAAGAAGCTAGGCATAGTGCTGCACACCTAGAGTCCCAGCTGCTAAGAAGGCTAAGGAGGGTTGCAAGTTCAGTGCCCATTGCTGTGCAAAAAAAAAAACAAAAAACAAGGGAATGCTTATTGCAAAAGTTAGTAGTAGGTCCATAGTGTAGGTCAGTGGTGGAGCACCTGCTGAGCATGGGCAAGATTCTGGGTTCCATCCCCAGCACCAGGGGGAAAAAGTCAATAATAAGAAAAAAATCTGTGGTAGAGGGTGTGATAGTGGAAGGGCTTGGCAGTGGGAGTGGCATTTCCATTTTTTTGACCTTTGGGGTGGTAATGTAAATATTAGCTACTTATTAAATTGGTCAGGGGCAGGGTGTAGCTCAGTGCATAGCATGTGTGGGACCTGGGCTTGATCCCAGTACTAAAAAAAAAGTTTTGTTTTTTTTTTTAATTTACCTGAACACATCTGTTCTTCGATGCCCTTAATGTGGATCATTCTGAAATGTATCAGCTACATTTCAGAATAATATAAGGAAACACAAAACTAAAGACCAGAGGATGGAACAATGATCTGGTAAGCTGGGCACTATGGTCTGTAGGGACAAGGGTCCAATTGAGGCTGTATCTGGGTAGGATAAATGGCCCACTGTGATAGAGACGTCAGATGGCCAATCCAGTTGGCTATAGTCAGCCACCGTACAAGCAGAAGCATCACTGAATGCTTAGAAAGCACATCCTCGAGCCACATCCCCAGCCCATTTTTTTTAATATTTATTTTTTGTAATTGGACACTATTTTTTAAAAAAAATATTTATTTTTTTAAACACAATATCTTTTATTCTATTTATTTTTATGTGGTGTTAAGGATCGAACCCAGAACCTCACGTGCTGGGCGAGTGCTCTACCACTGAGCCACAACCCCAGCCCTCCCAGCCTATTTTTATATTTTATTTAGAGACAGAGTAGTTTATGTCTTCACTAAGTTGCTGAGGCAGGCTTTGAATTCCTGACCCTTCAGCCTCAGCTTCCCAAGAAGCTGGGATTACAGGCATGTGCCACCATACCTGTCCAAGATGACATTGTTATGCAATATTTTTAAAATTCAGATGAAGGCCAAAATCCACAACAAACAAAATATCAAAGAGAGGATCCAACCCTGTATACAAATTTGCTTCTGCCACTTCTCCCTGGTCCTTGCTAGATGCGGGCAGAAGGGATAGCAGCTTCTCCCTCATGTCTGTTCCAGCTTCAGGAAGTTGTGACTAGGTGGGTCTCGGCCTTCTACAGGGACCAGGTCTCTTCCTCCTGCCCCAGGACCTACCAGAGCCCCTTACCCACTCCAGGTCTGGGTCCCCAGCTCAGAGCCCTGCATGTGCTTGGGACAGTGGGGCACAATGGAGGGAGGGAGGGGTATATCCAGGCCTGTTTCCCTGGCACCCTTCACCTACCTGGCTCCTCCCCAGCTGGTGGCTGGCATCAAATGCTACCTGACAGTGGAGATGGAGAGCACAGCGTGCCGGAAGACCAGGGTCTCTGGAGACCATGTGGACCTCACCACCTGCACCCTGCACAGAACCTGAGGCCCTGGGCTTGTCCCACCTGAGCTGGTCTGGCTGGCTGGGCAGAGACTTAGCTGAACCTGCCCTGCTTTTGGGTGACTCAGCTTCAGGCCAGTGTGAGGTGCAAGAGGAGAGGCTGGAGCTTTCCTGGGTGTGGGGGATTTGCTGGAAAGACCTGGGATCTAGTCCCATCATCAGACTATGTGTCGCTGGGGCCAGTGATTGCCCCTCTGTGGCCCCAGAGTGACAAGGCAGGCAGAGAGCTGGCTCCTGGGAGGAGGCTGACCCCTGGGCTGGGCTCACCCCTCCCTGTGCCTTGGCTCTCTACAGAAGCTGCGCTGTGACTTTGAGATCCTCGAAGTCCCTTGGAAGAACTCAGCTTCTCAAACAAGACTGTGTGCAGCTGTAGTAGGTTTGCAGGTGGGAGTGGTGGGCCCCCAAACACAGCCAGAAACTCCCAATAGTCTTAGAAAAGGGATTGGGACAAAGAGAAGAGAGATAATGTCCCAAGACTAGCCCCAAGGACAGTGTCTGCTCAGAAGGGGAGTGCATGCCCTGCTTCTCTCAGCACCTGGGAGAAGTTCAGGCATGCATGTGGGAGGTTCAGCCCACTGGGTCTTGGACACTGAGTTTTCTGTCCACTAACGTTCCTGTGCCTGTGTGTGGTCCAAAGTGGGTTGCCTGTCCTGCACAGCCACTGCTGTGCAGGCGATGTCCTGGTCCCATGGCCTCTTGGTCTACAACATTTCTAGTACAATTGAATTTGTGGCTGTAGTACATACTCAGACACATACACTCACACCTACAACCCTCAACTCTACAGACATTCACACCCATAAACCCACAGGACACACTCAGATGTTCCCAGACACCATAGACATGCCCTGAAAAAACACCAGCGCCCACCTAGCAACCAACTATCCAGCAACACAACCTAGCAACTCAGAAGCAAAGCAAACACAGAAGCAGCACCCCAAGATAGCCTAGAGATGGGCACGCAGACTCCCAACACTAGCCAGAGTCCCACGTCTCCACCTGGGGGTGTTCCTTGGATGCACCAACTCGCACCCACACCCAGGACAGGAGGAAGTAACCTGGTACCTTGAGGCACTGGGTGTTTGCAGTGTGAGGCCCAGATTGGTAGCACTGTGGGGGAGTGGGGAGCAACCCAGATGATGGGTGACCCTCAAACAATATTGAACAAATAAAGCAAAATATACAATGGTGTGATTCTGTTCATGTAAAGTTAAGAAGTAAATTCTTGCTTAGTGACCTCTACATAGATAATAAAACTAGAAAGAAAAGCAAGGAAATGTTTATTGCAAGTCAATAGTAAGCCTGGCATGGTGGTGCCCACTTGTAATACCAACTACTTGGGAAGCTGAGGCTGGAGGATCACAAGTTCAAGGCCAGCCTCAGAAACTTAGTGAGGCCCTGTTTCAAAATAAAAGGATTGGGGGTGTAGATCAGTGGTACAGTGCTTGCCTTGCATGCAGGGCCCTGGATTCAATACCTAGTATGGCAAAAAGTAAAGAAAGAAAATATCAATAGTGATTATCTTTGTTTGATTATGGAAGGGTGTAGAGGTGGGAGTGGCATTTCATTTTTGACGTGGATGGTGGAAATACATGCACTGACCCTGCAATTATTTGTTAAAAGGAACATGCATCTTCTGGCTTGTTTTCTATGTATTAGCTACATTTCAGAATAATAGAAGGATAAGAAGGAAACAAAAAATAAAAAAACTGGTGATTGAATGAGTATGGGACAAAGTGACAGAATTGTCACTAGTAGGAATGAGGGTTCTCTCAAGCTGGGTCTGGGCAGCGTGTGGCTCAGCTGGCAGGTTCCGCCAGAGCAGGGGCCACTGTGGTTCAGCTGCTTCCTGGGAGGAGCCCATTGAGGTAGTAGAGTGGCCTTCTCTGGAGTCTGAGATATACTATGTGCCTAATGTTTTCCTGATGGGTCCAGACACACTCAGCCTCAACCCTTGTGCTTGTGACACTGTCATTTGCCTGGTGTGCTTAGGTAGGGGCTCGGTAGGGCTACAGCTTATCCACACTCAGCCCTGACACAGTCACATTGTTGCTGTTGAATGACAAGGTGATGGAGATGCTCTCCTGCTCTATGAAGCCCTTCCTGTGGCTCCAGCCCATACTGGTTGCCTGGCTTTGCCTCCCTGGCTCTGGCACTGGGACCCTAGTGGGACCCTGTGTGACATACTCTCTTCCTTGTTTCTTCAATGTTCACCTTTCCCTGGCTCACCCATGGGTTTTGTCACCTCTCCCTGGGGCTCGACTGGAGCCCGGGACAGATTGATAGGGCAGGAGCCCTTCATCTGGGCTCTTTATGTTATATCTCACACAAATCCCTGGATCAGTCCTGGGGCAGCAGGGGACAAAGGGCATCTAGAATGTACCTTGTGACAGAGTGGCCTCTTAGAGGTCCAGCCCTGACTCAGCCTGGCGTGCTGGAGAGAGGGCAGGCCTGATGGAGGAGGCAGAGCTTCTCAGCCAGGGCTCAGGGCTCAGCAGGTTGAGCTGAGCACCTACTGGCCTGGGGTTGTTGGTGGGCCCAGAAGTCAGCAAATATTCACACAATATACCTCTTGCCACCCTGACTCCCTGTATGCAGCCAGAGCTTGACCCCTCAGTTGCTCTAGTCCCTAGCACTCAGATCTGGCCCGCAGCTTAGGGTGAACCCTGGTGTCCTAAGGGCTTCTTCCTGCTGTCCCTAGAAAGGAAGGGACAAACAGCCCAAGACACCTTCCC
This sequence comes from Marmota monax, assembly GCF_021218885.2. Taxonomy (NCBI): domain Eukaryota; kingdom Metazoa; phylum Chordata; class Mammalia; order Rodentia; family Sciuridae; genus Marmota; species Marmota monax. The sequence continues at coordinate 6,776,412 of NW_026692498.1, read as the reverse complement.
CACCTAGCCCAGTGGCAACCCAGATGGAATAGAAGACGCCCAGTTGGTGCTCATGGCTGTGGCCTCCCTTTCAGGGTGTCCCCTCCCTGCAGGCACCAGGACTCTCTCTGCGGCCATCACTCTGGCTTCAACTAATGGTAACCTTGAAGAACCAGCCAGGGGCACAAGTTCTTCCCTCGGTCACCTGGTGATCTGGAGCCAGTTGTTCCACCCAGTGCAGGGCTCTGAAGATTCAATCAGCTGATGAACAGGACACCCCGGCACTGAGGGGAACTCCTCCATGGAGTCACACGTGTCCTTGCCAGGAAGTTTTCTTTCCAGGATATGTGTGACAGGACAAGGGGAGCAGAGTCCTAGGGAGAGAATGTCCTTCACCCAGCTGAAGTCTCAAGGAAGAGGGATGGGGTGGGCTACAGCAAGGAGCCTGCCAGGGTGGGCCCAAGGTGAGGAGGTTGTGAGAGGCCTCCCTGGTCATCAAGACCCATCAGGCCATGAGAAAGAGAAGGGTGCTGTGGGCAACCTGGGTTGGAAGGCCTGAGCCACAGCAAATCTGGAGCCTGTGCCCCATGGCCAGTGGGATGGCCAATCTCAAGTTCATGCTTGGCCCAGGGTGTTTTCTGGAAGCCAGAGTGATCCAGACAGGATGGAGCCCAGACTACAGGCTCCTTTCTGGATGAGACAGACCACCTTCAGGAAGCACCCCTCTGCAGAACAGCCTGGTCAGCACAGGACATTGCGGGCATGTGGGTGCTACTCCAGGTCCTACCATTTCTTCTTTGACCCCTCATTTCCTCCTTGTAGAAAAAGGTAATAATCACTACTCTGCAGAGCCACTATGAGAACAAGAAAATGTGACTCAAGGCCTAGCATGTGGCAAGAGTCCAGTGATGGTTAGTTTCCCTCTCCTCCCTCTTTTTCTCTCCAGATAGTACTTCTAGCCAAGTGACTTCAGATTAGCTCTGATTAATCTTCTGCAGATGAGGATACTACTACCTCAAGGTTTGAGAGGAGTAATCAGTGGACGAGAAGTCCTTGGAAATTGCTAGATTGTAGCACCAAAGACTCATTGACATTAGCACAAAGCAGTGATGGACAAGGTAGGTGACAGTGACTGGTGACTCACTGTTTCTTGGTGAATCAGAGATGGTGCTTTACTTTTCAAGGGAGTTATGAGAAGTAAGTGTGGCCATGACTGAGCTCCATGGTGGAAGAGCAGAGCTGGGGCCTCCCAGGGAGGTTGCCTGGTCCCTGTGGCAGCCTGCCACCTCTCCCTGTGAGCTGTCCTATGCCTCTCAACTCATGGTCCCTACCTGGCCAAGCCTCCTCATCAAGCCAAGCTTAGGCCAGCTCTCCAACAAACAGAAGTCTGTCTCTTTAAGACAGACGCCTGAGCCTGTGACAAACTTGTGACCTTTTCCTTGGAATCCCAGGGAGGTAGCAGTTTGTTTTTCATAGCTGGACTGACTGGGTGGGGAAGCAGATTGGCAGCTGGACTGGCAGTGACCATGCTCTGGTCTGAGAAATCACTTCCTCATGGCCCTAGGATTCTAGAATTGGGGAAGGGGGAATGCTGGATGTCTGCTTATGATACTCACCACAATAATAGTGCCGGGGTGATGGCACACACCTGTAATCCCAGCAATTCAGGAGAAGGCCGAGGCAGGGTGATCTTAGTTCAAAGCCAGCTTCTGCAATTTAGCAAAATGTGGTCTCAAAATAAAAAGTGAAAAAGGCTTGGGATGTAGATCAATGGTAGAATACCCCTGGGTTCCATCCCCAGCACCACAAACCAAACCAATAATAGCTATCACTAACAAAGCACCAATCTTTTGCCAGGTACTGTAAGTGGCCACCTCCTCTGAGCCCCATGTAAGACTCCAAAAAGATTTCAATGTCCCAAGGACAAATGTCCTGGCTCTCCAACATATATTAAAGCCCAAATTATGCAGACTCTGAAGCACAAAGAATTCTAACAAAGTCCAGGCTTTTCCTGTGTTGATTGCTTCAATGCTATTTTTTATATATTTATTATTGGAGTCTTTCAAAAAGTTGTGGGGTCCCTATGTTGCTGGTACTTCTAGCACTTGTCCAGTGTGCCTAGGGGTGACTCGGTCTGGAGGCATTGGCGTTAGAACAAACTTAGGAGAAAAAAATTTTTTTTTCTTAGAGAGAGAGAGAGAATTTTTTTAATATTTATTTTTTAGTTTTCGGCAGACACAACATCTTTGTTTGTATATGGTGCTGAGGATTGAACCCGGGCCGCACGCATGCCAGGCAAGCGCGCTACCGCTTGAGCCACATCCTCAGCCCAGGAGAAAAATATTGTTACCCTTTTTTTCAGCTGAGGCTCTGGGAAGTTGAGTGATTTGTCCAGAGTTATCCAGTCAGTTAAACGGCAACAGGTATGACAGCCCCTTTTTCTGACAGTTCTCACCCTTGGGACTCAGTCTGGTTTAGGACTGCTAAGTTCTTAGAGCTCCCGGGCTCAAAAGCTAGCATCTCCATTTACTGGTGATCAACTGCTGTCTATAGTCAAATCAATTCTCCCTTCCATGTTATTTCTTCCTCTGCAAAGTGGAAACACTATAATTCCCTCTTGGTGCTGATTGTGAGTTAAATGACACTGGCTCAGGGCAGTAATGTCACCTACTTACCTGCTGTTTGTAGAACATCTGGCCTCTTCCAATTTACTTGTATCAGTTCATTGAATCCTCACAATACTCACTTTCCAGAAGAGGAAACAGAAGCAGTGAAAGGTTAAGTAACCTCTCCAAGGTCACACAGCCCAGAAATGGTGGGACAGTAAGAGCTCAAACATAGCTGTTGGTAGATCAGACTGGACAGACTTTCTGTGAACTGTTCCTACAGTGGCACTTAGTGCTGGGGTTTGTGGCTGTGCTCTCCCTTGCTGGAGGGCTGGGTAACGCAGCATCGTGGCACACAGGGGTTCTCTGACCCCTCGGCCCAGCCTGCAGGACCTGGGGGTGGGGAAGGCACCGTGCAGGGATCTGGGATCCGGGGGCGACTGGCGGCAGGCGGGGCCGGGCGGGGCCAGGGAGCCCGTAAAAGCAGCACAGGCCTCGGCTTGGCACTGACACTGCAGCCATGGCACGTTCTCACCTCCCGCTGGCGATGGGCCTGGCTCTGATCGCGCTCTGCCTCCTGGCGCTGTCCCCTGACGCCCGCGCTGATCCGCGAGGCCGCAGGACTGGAGAACGCCAGGACCTGGCTCCCAACGACCCGCAGGTGCAGAGGGCGGCGCAGGCAGCTGTGGCCAGCTACAACATGGGCAGCAATAGCCTCTACTACTTCCGCGACACGAACGTCATCAAGGCGCAGAGCCAGGTGAGCTGGGCAAGGGAACCCCGCCAGGGCTAGTCACTGCCTAGGTGCCCAGTAAAGGGGATGCCAAGGCAGAAAGCAATATTGCATACGATACTTAAAAAAAATTTTTTTTAGTTGAAGTTCGTGCAATATCTTTATTTTTATGTGGTGCTGAGGATCAAACCCACATAATACATGCAAGGCAAGTACTCTATCACTGAGCTACAGCCCCAGCCCACAATGCTTTCTTAAATGTTCATTTATTTTTTGTGACACTGGGGATCTAACCCAGGGCTTTGGGCATGTTAAGTAAGTGCTCAAGCACCAAGCTGCACCCCTGCCCACTATACAGTGCTTTCTTTTCTTTTGGTAATGGGGGTTGAACTCAGGGACACTCAACCACTGAGCCACATCCCCAGCCCTGTTTTGGATTTTATTTAGAGACAGGGTCTCACTGAATTGCTTAGTGCCTTGCTTTTGCTGAGGCTGATTTTGAACGCATGGTTCTCCTGTCTTAGCCTCCCAAGCCACTAGGATAATAGGCGTGCGCCACCATACCTGGATTCTCAAAATGAAAAATCCACCATGAACCAAGTTTCAGGATCCAATCCTGTAAATACAGAGTTCCCTTCACTAGAATCCCCCTGGTCCCTGCTAGATGGGGGCAAAGGGGAGGCAGAAGGGACAGGACAATAGCCTCTCCCTGGTGACGGCCTCAGCTTTGAGAAGGTGTGCCCAGGTGGGTCTCAGCCTCCTGAAGGGACCCGGCCTCTTCCCTCTGCCCCTTCCCCCTGCACCAGGACCCACCAGAGCCCCTTACGCACGCATTCCAGGTCTGGGTCCCCAGCTCAGAGCCCTGCATGTGCTTGGGGCAGTGGGGCACAATGGAGGGAGGGAGGGGTATATCCAGGCCTGTTTCCCTGGCACCCTTCACCTACCTGGCTCCTCCCCAGCTGGTGGCTGGCATCAAGTACTACCTGACAGTGGAGATGGAGAGCACAGCGTGCCGGAAGACCAGGGTCTCTGGAGACCATGTGGACCTCACCACCTGCCCCCTGGCCACAGGGGTGCAGCAGGAGGTAACAGCACTGCCCCAAGCCTGCACCCTGCACAGAACCTGAGGCCCTGGGCTTGTCCCACCTGAGCTGGTCTGGCTGGCTGGGCAGAGACTTAGCTGAACCTGCCCTGCTTTTGGGTGACTCAGCTTCAGGCCAGTGTGAGGTGCAAGAGGAGAGGCTGGAGCTTTCCTGGGTGTGGGGGATTTGCTGGAAAGACCTGGGATCTAGTCCCATCATCAGACTATGTGTCGCTGGGGCCAGTGATTGCCCCTCTGTGGCCCCAGAGTGACAAGGCAGGCAGAGAGCTGGCTCCTGGGAGGAGGCTGACCCCTGGACTGGGCTCACCCCTCCCTGTGCCTTGGCTCTCTACAGAAGCTGCGCTGTGACTTTGAGATCCTCGAAGTCCCTTGGAAGAACTCTTCTCAGCTTCTCAAACACAACTGTGTGCAAGTGTAATCGGCCCCCAGGCGGGAGCGGATGAAGGGACACATGGTGGAGGGCACCTCAGAGCCATTGCCACATCTTCTGCAATAAATCACTGGCACTGCTTCTTGCATTGGTTTCTTCTGTGTGCTCCACTCCCCACTTCCCACCCAGCTACTGATGGCTCCAAACATTCCCCAGCTGACGAGCCACCCATGGTATTCCAGGGGGTGCTATCCCAGCCCAGACAGCACTGACAGTTCAGGGCTCAGCCCTTGAATCTGGGGATCTCCAACTTTCCAGCATCACAGACATGAGGAAACAAATTCTGGGGTCCCCAATCACAGACTCCCACTAGCCTCAGGTAACAAGAGACAAAGTCACAGAAGAGGGATTGTATCCCAAGACTAGCCGGGGACAGTGTCTGTGAGCACTTAGAAGGGGAGCCCATGCCCTGCTCCTCTCAGCACTTGGGAGAAGCTCAGGCATGCATGTGGGGTGCCCAGCCCATTGGGTCCTAGACACTGAGCTTCCGGCCCACTAATGCTCATATGTCTGTGTGTGGCCCAAAGTTGTCTTACACAGCCACTGCTGGCCAAGAGCCATGAGGCCAGGACATTGCCTCTTACATTCTCACTAGTAGGACCCCCCCAGGTTCCCTTGGCAAGACCCCTGGAAGGCACTTGGGGCATCGTGCTGAGTGACCAGCATTTTCCTTCCTATGATCGGTAGAGGCTCTGTTGGTCACTTTCGTAGTGATCTGGCCACATTCACAGTGGCCCTAGACAGCTGCCCTGATCCTTGAAGTAGCAGAATGGGTCTTCATGCATAGGCGTGCCTTCCTGCAGCCTCAGGGGTCGAGCTACGCTCACCTGTTCCTTTGTGATATTACTCCCTTGCCCTGTTTGGGAAAGAATGTTCCATGGAAATGCCCTTTGGGTGTGGCCTTCCTAGATGTCAGTCAACCTGCTGACAGCAGACATCATGAAGTTAGACTCAACCCCCTGAAACCTGACCCCTGGCCTCATTTGAATGGCTTCTCCTCAATAAAAGGGGTCAGAACATGCTGGCTCTCTTTCTGTGGACCCTTAAGGTCAGAGGAGCCGTCACAGGACTCCCAAAGAAAAAGGTATCTCTGCTCTTGTGTGGTTATTTCGCGCAGCCCAGTTCCCCTGGAGTGATCCTGAGTGTTTTTGTCGCCAGGAACATGACAAGGCACTGGACATGGAGCCCCAGAGGGAGCAAGTGCAAACCTGCTGCCCACATGAGGAATAGTTCTGACTGAATGTCACTTAAAGAAAATAGGGTTGCAACATTTCTTGCATAGTTGAATTTGTGGCTGAAGTGCATACTCAGACACACACACTCACACCTACAACCCTCAACTCTACAGACATTCACACCCATAAACCCACAGGACACACTGAGATGTTCCCAGACACCATAGACATGCCCTGAAAAAAACACCAGCGCCCACCTAGCAACCAACTACCCAGCAACACAACCTAGCAACCCAGAAGCAAAGCAAACACAGAAGCAGCACCCCAAGATAGCCTAGAGATGGGCTTGTAGACCCCAGACACTAGCCAGAGCCCCGCATTCCCACCTGGGAGTCTCTCTTTGATGCACCAACTTGCACCCACACCCAGGACAGGGGGCAGTAAGCTGGTGCCTTGGGGGTTCTGGTTGTCAGCAGTGTTCAAGCCCAGAGATGGCATGGAGAGAGCTCTGGCATTCCTTCTCTGCTGCCCACACGCCCTTCTTTCCAAATAAGTCTCTATACCCCACCTGTTCCTGCCTGGGCCCCACCTAGTGGTGGGATGTTATGAGCTTCAGTGCCAGCTCCTACACAAGGATGAAGATGGAGAGTTACAAAATAGATGCTGAGTTCCACCTGACATGAGTAGCTGAGGGTTTGACAGGGACATGAGGAATAACTTCTAGCCCTGCTCCTGCTGGACCCTGCTGGCTATGACAGCCCAGACAGCTAGTGTGTGTGTGGCTGGCTTGGAAGTGCTCCATGTGACACCAAGCAGGAGGCTCCAACACAGGACCAATGCAGGGTAGGTGGCAGAAAATGCTTGATGAATGAATGCGTGAGATCTTGGGGTGAGGCAAATCCCAGGGATGACTGCCTAGTGGCTTCTCCATCCCTGGAATCTCTGCCCAAACCTAGATGGCATTTCCTCTGCACAGTCCATTCCTGGACCTTGGGCCAGCCTGTGTCCTCAGCTAGGCTAGGAAGGGGAAGCTGCTTCTGTCCTAAGGCACGGGGGCTCTACCACTGTCTGGTCCAGCCCAGAGGCAGAGGTGGTTATCAAAACTGCTGCACCCTGGACTGGCCTCCACTAAGGGTGAGATGGTTGTAGATGGTGGAAGACCCCAATACTGGGTGGGGACCCTCAAGGTTCAGACTTGGCTTGAACTTGATTTAGTGCTAGGTCTGCAGTATCTAGCACAGGCTAGCCCAGCCATGGCCACAGCCTGTCCAGACTCAGGCTATAAATAGGGGAATCTCCCAATGCAGCTGGTCCATCCCACTTACCTACTGCCCGCACCTCCCCTGAGGCCAGAAGGACTTGAGCAGCCTCCTCCACCCTCCTTACTGAGGCTCTGTAGTCTAAACCCAGGCAGAGGGCAGGGTGGATGACAATGCCAGACCCAATATCCCCAAGGTTGATGTCCTTATACTGGATGCTCATGGTGCTGCTAGGCCTGAATTTCTGGGGTCTGAGCCCCATTCCTGGAGCCCACTGGTCCCCCCAGGCCTCGATAATGTTGACCTATGGGACAGATGGGCCTTCCTCCCCTAAGTGGGCTACTGCTCCCTCTGTCCCTTACCAGCACCACCAGTCCCTGGGCCTAAACCACTTTCTGCATCACTCTTCTGGCTGTTGCCAATGTGCTGCTGGGCTGAGAGGATAGCCAACACCACCCTTCATCCCACCCCCAGGGGCACCACACAAGTTCCCTTGCCCTGTGTTTTGCACAGCCATAGAAGACACAAAATCATCTGGGGTGTAAAAACTCTGTTGGGGCCCAATTCCTGCAGGGCCCAGACAACCACGGTAGCAAAGTTGGGGACTTGTCCCAACACCCAACTCCAGGTGGGCAGCTTGCCAGAGGCTTGGGTCTGTATCTGGTGGCACTCTCCAGGGTCACTTCTTGAAGTCCTCCTCTCCAGCCTGTGGGATGGGAGCATGAAGGAGCCAGTGCCTTGTGTGACTACTAACTACTCTGGAGCCACTTCTGGCAAGATCCCTAGGTCCCCCATTTCCTGTCCTGTTTGGCTCACCTCAAATGCTGTGTCAACAATCTCATCAATGACAGATGCCTGGGAACGGAACTTCTGCTGCTGATATTCCACCCCAGCCACCAGCTGCAGGAATTGGAACTGGAGCTCCCGCTGCCTGAAGGGACAAGGTGGGGGAGGCTGGACTCTGCTGGCCTGCCTGTATTCTTTCTGGGCCCCCAGAGCTCCCACATGGCTCTTTTTGCCAGTTTCCCCCAAAACTTACATCACCCAAGACCTCCTTTTCTATTTTGTTTCTTTCTCAGTACCTAGAAAAGCCCCCATGTCTGCCTGCACCATGGAGAATTCCAGAATTAAATTGCTCACCTACCCATCTGATGCTCCCTCATCTAACCAAGCCTCTCCATAGACCCACTTAACCACCCACCCACATTCATCTACCCCACCCTTCCCTCACTTGGTCCTCCCTAGATCACCCATCCACCTACACCGTGACCATACTGTGCGGGAAACCATCCACCTAAACCCCCACCCCTTCCCCCATTCACCCACCAGCCCTTCTACCCCATTCATCACTCCACTGGATCTTACCAATCTATCCATCAAATACAGCCAACACTGTAAGATGCTCCAAGGACATAGATGAATAAGAAACAGACTTTGCCCCCAGAGCCAGAACACTGACCTGCTCTGGTTAAGTGTAAACACAGGGTGCTGAGGGCACAGGGAGGGGAACCTCCCCCAGGGCTGGGGGTCTAGAAAGGCTTCAGGAGGGACTGTCCTTAGAGGTGAGGGACTGTCACTGAACTGAGTTTGGAAGAAATTTGGGAGTATGCCAGGTTGGAGCAGGGCTCCTGGAGCTCTGAATCTCAAGAACATTCAGAGAGAGCTCTGAATCTCAATAACTGTGGGGCTCAGGGCAGGCTTCAGGGGAAGCTGCTGCAGCGGGTGGGTGAGTTAGTTGAGGTGCATCTGAGAAGTGTCAAAGCAACGTCAAAGGGGGAAGAGAGGAGGGGGGAAAAGCCAAGGTTACACCAAGAACCACTCTTGGGGGAGGGTCCCTATGGGGATGATATCCCCAAGGAAAGTGTCTCCGCATGCTGAGAGCCCAGACCAGAGTGGTCAGGTGCTAGAACATGAAGGATGAACAGGAGAGCGCCCCAGGAGACAACTGGAGCCAGGATTGGAACTGAACTCTCCCAACTCCTGGTCAACTGAGCCTGACACCAGCATCCAGAGAACATTCCAGGCAGAGAACAATGCAGGCAAAGGCCTATGGGTAGAGAAGTATGTGCCATGCTTGGGAAAGAGTGTGGGCAAACAAGGTTGTGCCAGTTGGGGGTTGGTGGCTGCAATGATATGAGGTTAGCAGAGGACTGGTCAGACAGGGCCCTGGATGCAGGCCATGAAGCTTGGATTTTCTCTTGGATGAGAGGAGCCCAGAGGTTGGACGGGGGAGGGCAGCACCTGGCTTTCAGACAGAGGGGTCTCAGGAAAGAGAGGAGCAGAATCCCTGCTACAGGAAGGTCCCATGGTGCAGGCAGCCAGGGGCCACTCCTGGTTTCCACATCCCAACCCCGTTCCACTCCCTTGCACAGAGGTGGCAATGTCCCTTTCCCTCCAGTCCTACTGCCAGCCCCAAGACTGCCTCACTTGACCTGAGGCCACCCTCCCTTCTCATCTTCTCACTTGTCAGTCATGGCCCCAAACTTTCGGTCGATGAACTGATTCCACAGGGTGGTCTCGCTCACTGTCTCCTCAGGCTCTGGAAAAAGAGAAAGTGGGGCGGGGTGGGGTGGGTGAGTAGGAAGATGCCTGGATCTGCAGGGAGGAGGAACGCCAGTGTCATGGAGGTTCACAGAGAGGGCCGAAGGTGTTTCCATCCCTGATGCCCAAAGAGTTTGCTTCTCCAGGCACAAAGCATGTCCCCATCCCGCTCCATTCCCTCTTACGTGTGTTTGTGGTGCTGGGTTTGGAACTCAGGGCCTCTCGCGTGCTGGGCAAGTGCTCTACCACTGAGCTAAACCCCACTTTTCTTGTGGAGCCACCCCTTAGTTCCATGTTGTCTTGCTGGAGGTTAGCCCTTTCCACAGTTCCAAGGACACGTGAGGGCAGCCCGGCCAGTTACAGGCTACGTGATTGGTTCAAAACTAGGCAATGATTCTACTGGAACTAAGCATGCTCATTTCTGGGATTTTGTTGGAATTTGCAGAAGACCATCACTTTTCTGCTGGTAGAGGTATGGTTAGCTAAACTGTAGGGACTTGGCACTATACTTGTTGGTGACCCTTTTGCTATCCAAGGGAAAACTCACTCTAAAAACAAACCCACACAGATGCCCATAGAACAAATATAAAAGACCAGATTCTGATCATCATTTGTGCCCTGTAACAAGACATTCTTTTTTCTTTCTTTCTTTTTTTTGGTACTGGGAATTTGACCCAGGACTTTGCCATGGAGCCACATCCCCAACCCTTTTTTATTTTGAGACAGGATCTCATTAAATTGCTTAGGGCCTCACTAGATTGCTGAAGTGGCCTTGAACTTGTGACCCTCCTGCTTCAATCTCTGAAGTAGCTGGGATTACAGGCATGCACCACTGCACCTGGCTGGATCAAACCATTCTCGAAAGCCCATGCACCCTCAACTTGCTAAGTCATTGGAGCCAATAAATTTCTCTTCTATTCTTCTCTTCTCTCTCTCTCTCTTTCCTTCTTTTTAATTAAACCACTCGAGGTGGCCCTGTGAATGATCCTAAGAGTGGGATTCTAGAGCTCAGATTTCAAAGTTCTGGGGAGGATCACAAGTTTGAGGCCAGTCTCAGCAACTTAGCAAAGCCCTAAGGAACTTAGTGAGACCGTGTCTCAAAATAAAATACAAAAAAATGGCTGGGGATGTGGCTCAGTTGGTAAAACACCCCCGGTTTCAATCTCCGATACAAAAAGAGAAATCATCATCATCATCATCATCATCAAGTTCTGAGGATCTTTCAGCAGGAAGAAAACCATGAGGCTCAAAATCAATACATCCAGGAAGTGAGGTGTGAAAAATGAACACACAGGGAAACTTATTTTCGTAGGCTCTCAGTCTGGGTCAAGAGACTCCAGACAAGTATATACAACCTTAATGAAATCCACAAAGGCAGTTGAAACCATCATGGAAGAGTGACTTTCATGAACTTCCTAAGTTATTAATAGGAATGGGAGTTTGGTGAATCAGACTTTGGCTTATTATTTGTTTTCCAAGTGGGTCTTTCTAGAATGGACAATAGAGGCAATTTGCTTTAGAAGATTGTCCTAGAGGCCTTTGAATCAAGGTACCAAACTCCAAAAGTCCTTCCATGTCATTAGGTTCTAAAACTGTAAAATTGGGGGTAATTCTGTGTCCAGCTGTGGAAGGAGGTAGGGTGGACAGAGACTGCCTATGCCCCCGGGGTGGCACAGGGTCTGGGCAGCTAGGCAGTACCTGTTTGCCTGAGCTCCGTCAGTGAGTCTTCCAGCAGATTCTCATGGATTTGGGCGGCCTTCTGAAGAGAAGAGGTCTCAGTCCTGCTGGAGTCCCCTGCCCCCATCCCTGGAGCACCCTGCCCTCCCTCATGTTTCCCAGGACATCTGCCCCGTGTGGCACCTCCTGTTTTACTTTCTCCAGGCCTCTGAGCAGTGCCATCTGGAAGTTATCCACCAGGACAGCGATCACCAGGCTGAGGAGGGGGACAGTGAGGTGCTCTCAAGGGGGACACCAGAAGAGAGGCATGACCAGGGTGAGGGGCTGGGGTGGGGACTCCTGGGAGAGCTTGGGAGTGAGGCTGGGCAGCAGAGCAGGGTCCTCACTTGAGGAAGATGAAGTATTGGATGATGATGTAAATCATGAGAATGGGGATGATATACCAGGCGCCTGCGGGAGGGGGAGACAGGAGTGTCAATTGAGCAGTCTCCTCCCACCCTTGCTGCACCCCTACCCCAGGCTTCAGAAGCCCCGAATCACAGGTGGGGTAGCTGAGCCCTCAAGGTCTGTGTGCCCATCTCCTGCCCTCTGCCTACCCCGGGCCCTGCTGTCCATGTAGATGAGGGACCAGTCATCCAGGGTGAGCAGAGTGAAGAGGGTGAAGATGGTGGTGAAGATGTTCTGGAAGCGCATGGGGTCCGATTTGCGGAATAGTGCCCGCAGGACCACAGAGAAGAGGACTGGTTGTTCAGGACCAAACCAAGCTCCTATTTCCTGCCCCTGTGCCCTTCCTCCTGCTTTCACTCCTGCCACCCTGTCCCCTCCACGCACTGCCCCAGCCGCAGGCACAGGATACAGAGGCAGGTAAACATGAGTGTAAGGATGGCTGCGATAGATGGCAAGGAGTGGCCCAGGGTTCCTGTCACTTCCTGGAGGCTGTTCAGGATGCTGTGGGCAGAGATGGAGAGGGAGGTGAATCAGTGGGGGTGGGAGGAGGTCAGTGGCAGTAGCCAGAGCTGGTACTGAAAGCACAGGGTCCCTGATTTGCTGGTGACTTGGGGGAATCCTGTTGCTTCCCTGGAAATGAAGAGGTGGCTCCCAGGGATGGCTCCCGGAGGAGGCTTATTGGAAGCAGGCTGGGGTCTGCAGCTTATTTGAGCAGGTCACAGTGGATTCCTTGGTTTGTTTTCTGATGTTGTTTTTGTAGGACTGGAAATTCAACCCTGGGTTTGGTGCATGCCAGGCAACACTCTGCCTCTGAGCCACATCCTCAGCCCCACAGTGGATTCCTTGGGAACCCAGGCCTGTGTCCCCTCTTCCTTCAGAGTCCCTACAATCAGACCTGAGCCTCCGCAGTACTCGAATGGCCCTCAGGGCCCGCATGCTCTTGAAGACCTTGAGGATCCGGAAGAGGCTGTGGTTGTAGAAGGAGAAGGAGAGGGAGTTGACCTGCATGAGCACGAAGTCCAGCACGGCCATGAGCATGATGAAGAAGTCTGAGGGTAGACGGTGTCTGAGTGGCAGTGGCCTCCCTGTGCCAACACCTCACTGCTCCTCCTTCCTCCTTAGCCTCCCCCAGGCAGTTCAGTGCTGCCTTGCCACCGGCCGCAGCCCCTTTTCCACCCACCCAGATTGTTCCAGAAGTCGAAAAAGTATGCCAGGCCCAGAGCAATGATCTTGAGCAGGGCTTCCATGACGTAGATGCAGAGGAAAATGCAGTCCAAGACTAGGAAGTACCACTCTGTAGGGACACCAGGGGGTCATCAGGACTGTCCCCAGCCTCCCAGCCTCCTCCTTCTCCCTCTGTCCACAGCGGCCTCATGCAAGCCCAAATATCCATGCTCTCTCTGGGTCTGCCCTAAATGGCTGTGCGACTTAACCACACTGTACCTTCATTTTGTGGGCAAAATGGGGATAATAACAGTCTGCTGGACAGAATTGTCGTGGGCATTAAATGCATTAGAATAGAGATGGACAATGACCATGTGGCGGGTCCTTTCCTTCTCACTGCTCCAGGTAATTTTAGGGGCCAGCCTCCCCAGGCTTCCCACAGGCTGCTTTTAACTTCCTGCTCCCAGGGCTCCCCACACCCTGCCCACCCACAGCAGCATATTTAGAGCAGATGTGCCACCTGGTGGCTACATCTGTGAACAGCACAGCCTCCTGTTCAGTGGGTTTCCAGCTGACCTCTGCAGTATCTTTCTTAGCCTGTCTCTAACACCCCAATGTCACTGAATTCAAAGGATAGAGGATCAAGTGTACTAAATTATATAAATTTCCTGGCCCTGGATGAGGCCCATTTAGAGCAGATGCGCCACCTTGTGGCTACCTGGTGACCTCCTCCACAGGAACAGGGCCCCGTGGTTCTTACCACCCCGGATCTCGACCTCAGCAAAGGTCTGGGCTACAAGCATGACGGTGTTGAGGCAGACGACGAGGAAGATGAAGGTTTCAAAGGCCAGGGACTGGGTCAGCCTCCAGATCAGTCTCCGGAAGCCCCAAACGAGGTGGCTTAATTTATCACACAACCACTGGAAGAGGTCCATAGTGTGCATCTTCTTGTGGGCCCGCGGGGATCGGCCCACTGTAAGGAAGCCAGAAAGTTACATCTCTGTAGGGGGTGTGGGGATCTCATGCCCCCTCCCAGACTGGTTGGGGGTCATTATCAACCCTGCCTGTTGGCCTGCTGCCATTCACCGATAGCACTGTAGGCTAGTCCTGTGCTGATCTTGACCAAAGTCCTGACTTCTGTCACACCAGGGGCCAGCCCGTTTGGGATTTGGAGTGGCTTGAGTGGATTTTGAGGGTTCCTGCCACTAAATCTCCACGTCTTTATTTGCCCACATGGCAGCTTATGCATGGAAACCCTCACTCTCCTCACCTCATCCTCTTGCTGAGCCTCCCTCTCTCTTTGAGATCCTTGAACTTCCCTTCCTCCTGGATGCCTATCTTGCCCCCATCCAGTAAGTTACTCATCTCTCTTCGCTTGTTTGTTGTAAGACTATCGCCATATTTATTGAACTACTAGGAACCAAATCTGGGAGTTTGTGAGTTACCAGATAAGGTCCCTCCCTACCCTCCAACAGGGCCCTCATGCAGGCACTAGTTCCCAGTGGCTCATAGTTAGTAGGGGGAAAGTAGCCACACAGAAGCCACCAAGGTACATGTTCTGATATGGAAGACAACAGGCTCCTAGTACTGGATAGCCTCTGATGGCCTCAGTGACCCCCTCAGTCTTAGATCCCCCTTGAGAGCAGGAGCCATGCTGGATACTTCCTTATTCTCCCAGGACCTAAGCACAGTCAATAAGAGGTTCAACATTTGAGAAGTAAATATGTGAGCAAAGCAGTGACCAAGTGAAGAAACATCTTGTGGCCTGCAGAGGTGCACAACGCAGGGAATGAAAGAGCGGATGGTGAACAGTGAGAAGGGGAACTAGCGGGCACAAATGGGTGCAGGTGAATGGCAAGCTTCCTGATGTGTGCAAGGTCAGACCCAGCTGAATCTGGGCTGTGCGGTGGGGTCTGGGGTGGGGAGGACCAGAAGAGACTCACGTTTGCGCTTCTGAAAGTGCTCATCTTCACTCCAGCTCTCTGTGTCTTTGGAGCTGCGGGGGTGAATCTTGCTGGACCTCCGAGAGGGGGATGAGTAAAATGTGACATGGGACTGAGTCACGCTGTGCCCCCAGCTTCTGGTGTGAGTTATGCCAGGTGAGTGGGATGCCGTATAAGAGGGGGAGCTGCCCAGCAAGCTGCGGGTCTTGCGTGGCTCTGTGGTTGGTGGTCCGCTCAACTTGTTCTCCCCGGGATGGTGCTCACCAGAGTGTTCCCTGCGGTGGTGACCACCATGATGATGCACACCACGGAAGTTGGACCCCTCAGAGGATCGGTAAGAGGAGCTCTCTCCATGAGGAGTATGTCTTCGGTGATGGTGGGAATCAGGATAGTGGGGCCTGCTGTAGTGGTGGGGTTCAGGTAGATGGGCCTCATCATGGTGGTAGTCTTCACCATGTTGGTAGGGCCCACCATGGGGATGGTGGGAAGGCTCGCCATGGGGATGGTGGGGAGGCTCGCCTTGGGGATGATGGGGAGGCTCACCTTGGGGATGGTGGGGAGGCTCGCCTTGGGGATGATGGGGAGGCTCACCTTGGTGGTAAAACGCAGCAGAGGAGTACTGGGATAAATTTTCTCCAAGGTGATGGGTCTCACCATAGTAGTTATGAATTTGATCTTCACCAGGATGGTGGGCCCCAACATGATAGTGGTGCCCACCAGAATGGTGATGCTTGCTATGGTGGTGGGGCCCGCCACGGTGGAAGGAATCAGTATGCTGGCGGGACTCCCCATGGTGGTGGGTTCCACCGTGGTGGTGGATTCCAGAATTGTGGGACCCACCACCACGATGCATCCTACTACCATAGTGATGCTCATCATTAAAGTGGTCCTCACCAGAATAATGTTGAGAATGGACAGTGCCATGGGGGAGACCCTCACCAGGGGATGGATAGTGGTGAGCCCTGCCA
This sequence comes from Marmota monax, assembly GCF_021218885.2. Lineage (NCBI taxonomy): Eukaryota > Metazoa > Chordata > Mammalia > Rodentia > Sciuridae > Marmota > Marmota monax. The sequence continues at coordinate 6,760,388 of NW_026692498.1, read as the reverse complement.
TGATAGTGGGCCTCGTCACGGCGGTGGAAAGGATAGGAGTAGGGATTTTCAGGGTCTTGGTAGTGAGGTCCACCATGATGACGGAGCCTACTGTGATGGTGGGGCCCCCTGTGGTGATGGGTCTCATGATGGTGGGCTCCACTAGGGCCTGGCCGGTGGTATGGGGATGATGAGTGGGGGCGAGATAATGTATCCAAGTCATTTTGAATCCTTTCAGTCACTGAGGATTGATCCATAACTGTGCTGGGAATGGTAGAATGAAGAGAGCTAAAGAGTTGGAACCAACAGTTCCCTCCCCGGATTTCTCTTCTCTCCTAAGCTGAGCTTAATGCCAACTGTGGCACTGGGCTTCTAGGAAGGCCTGACTCTTCTCTTGGAACTCTCCTCTCTGTGATGTCATTAGCAGGTTTGGACCCCATTTGCAAAAGCCTCTTCCTGAACTATTCTTCAGAATCAAGAATTATTATGTCTAGCACCTTCAATGTAAAATAAGGAAACAGATCCAAGGTGATCTAGCTGGCCAGTAGCACCAAAAAAGTCCAGGTAACACCATTTTTCTATCACTCATTTTAGACCAACTGTTGCCATGAAGAACTTCATGAGGCCAGGTGGTGTAGTTCTCATCCCACTTATAGATCAGTTGGCTCCCCTATAAATAGTTGTGGAACATTGGGCCTATTGCTTAATTTTCTTATGCCTCAACTTCTTCCTCTGTAAAATGGGAATAATAACACCTACTTACTGGATCAAAAAAAAGTTATGTAAACCTTATACTAGTATAACAAATTAAACCTAATTAATTAATTAATTAATTTTTAAAAACCCTTATACTAACAGTATAATGAATGTTAGTTGCTATTTTAGTTATCTTTTTTTATGACTGTGACCAAAAGACCTGACACGAATAGTTAGAGGCAGAAAAGTTTATTTTGGGGCTCCCCTCACACAGGTCTCAGTCCATTCATGGCTAAATCCATTGCTCTGTGCCTGAGGTGAGGCAGTATATGATGGCAGAGGGTGTGGCAGAGGAAAGCAGCTCAGAATTTAGCAATCAGGAAGCAAGGAGAGTTCTGCTCACCAGGGATAAAATATAACCTCCAAAGTCCTACCCCTGATGACCTGCCTGTTACAGCCACACACTTCCTGCCTACAGTTATCATAAAGTTAATCCATATCAGTGGATTAATCCACTCATTAGGTCAAGGCTCTGGTAACCAATCATTTTACCTCTAAACTTTCTGGCATTGTCTCACCCATGAGCTTTTGGGGGATACCTCATAGCTAAACCATAACAGTTGGTATTATATGTCACGAGCCAGCCATGGGCTGTGTGTGTGAGCTATGCGCATTTGAGCCTGTGAGGGGACTGGACTGACATTGCTGCCTGGTTGGGCTGTGCACCTTAGGTGTGCCTTTTCGCCTGCTTTGCCTTGGATCCCACACAGCACCTGAGATGGGTGTGGCTTTCCAAGATGTCAGTCAATCTGCTGACCATAAGGCATCACCAAGCAACACTCCACCCTCCAAAACTAATCCCTTGCCTTATTTGGGTGGAATATTCTATGAATGGGTTCTCCCCAATAAATAGGGGAGTTTCAGGTGTGCTCTCTCTCTTGCCTGCCTCCCTTGCTTCTCTGTGCCCTCCAGTGTGGGAGCTTGATTCTTGATTCTTGATTCTGCAAAGCCGTCCTGAACCGTGAAAAAGGTATTTTCTGTGTCTGTGTGGCTTTTTCGTTGCCAGCCCAATCCACGCCGAATGACCCTGATTCTGCGTATTGCAACAATTATATTCTGTCCTTAGTCACTGATATTGATGGAAATACCTCTTTGGGGCTATTAGCAAAATAAAACTATCAGTCCTTATTTGTCAAGGACCTACTTCACATTTAATTTATGACTCACAATTACCCCTCCTGGTGAATTTAGTCATTCTTTTTTACAGAGATAGGTGCAGTGGCTCGGAAAGTATCAGTTAGTTTCTTTGTTAGTAAAAAGTTTAAAATCAGTGCTGTCCAAATCTAGAGGCTCCTCCCATCACCATCATGCTGTTCTGTCTTCCTCCTGAAATCTACTGCACAGCTTGCCCTATGCGCTGAATTCCCTTGTACCCAGCACAGCTCTCCTGGAAGTTTCCAGGTCTCTCTCTTAACTATGTTTGCTTCCTGAGTGTTTGGTCACAGCCAAGTCCACAGTGGGCACAGGTACTGGATTCCCCATGATGGAGAAATACTCTTATCTCTTCAAGGGGCTCCCTGCCTGGTATGAGCAGCAGACAGGAAAGTTTGTGGCAGGAATGCCCACTGACCATGAATCTCTTCTCCTCTTCTTCTTGGGCACAGTCTTTCACCTTGAGTGTGTGCATGTGCCACACACATGTGTGTGTTTTATGGCGTTGGGATGGAACCCAGGGTCTTGTGCATGCTGGGCAAGTGCTCTACCATGAACTACTCCCCAGCCCGGAGTGTGTGCCGTAAATAGCTGTGGCTAACAGGTGAGAGCAGAAACAACATGAGCAACTTCTGGGTCTCGGGTTTGGACCACTGGGCAGGTGAACCTCTCTTTTTCTTCCTGTGGGATTGAGAGCAGGTCCATCAAGAAGGCAGGATCAACATTCTAGGACAGGACTTCAACTGAGCATCTGAGGACCACAGTATTCCCTGAGATGTTTCTAGGTTGAGGGTTTTGTATCATGCTCAGGGGGAAAAAAATACTCCAACAATCATGGGAGGCAAAATTTTTGATGATGGACAGCCATGGAGCAGCCTCAGAAACCATTTGCTGGAGATGGTTCAGCCCCTACAGCAGGAAACAGCAGGACTGTTTCATTCAGTTGAGTCCTTTTTTGATTTTTCATGGGGTCATGACATCTGGTGGCAATCTGTGAACATGTGCTTCCTGGAGAGGAAAATACCTTGGCCCTCCTGAGCTACCTCCCCACCTTCCCTAATGTGACAAGGACTGACTTATGGAAGCAAGCTGACTCTACTGGTGTGAGAGAAAATCAGCAGAAGATTTCCTTCTAAAGCAGTGATTTTTCTATCTGTGACTCAGCTGCCTCCCTACCTCTTTCACATTGGTGGCAACACAATAAAACATGGATTGTACATTACAGATGAATTTTATTGTGATGATTTGATCATTTTTGAAAGTTTCTTTTTTTAAAACTTTATTTATTTAAGTTTTAATGTGGTGCTGAGGATCAAACCCAGTGCCTCATTCACAGGTGCCAGGCAAGTGCTCTACCACTGGGCCCCAGCCCAGCCCTGCTTTCTCTTTTATGCTAGCCATTCTAACAAGGATGAGATGGTATCTCATTGCAGTTTTGATTTGCATTTCCCTGAGGATTAGTGATATGAGCATTTTCCTCATATGCTTATTGATTATTTGCAAATCCTATTTATTTTATTTTTTAATAACTTTATTTTGCTTATTTATTTTTATGTGGTGCTGAGGATTGAATCCAGGGCCCTGCACGTGCTAGGCAAGTGCTCTACCACTGAGCCACAACCTCAGCCCTATTTATTTTATTTTAGTTTTTGCATATCGTATTTTGAGAAATGTCTGTTCAGGTTATTCTCTCTCTCCCTCTGTCTCTTTGGTACTGGGATTGAACCCAGGATTGCTTAGCCACTGAGCCTCATCCCCAGCCATTTTTTATTTTTTATTTTGAGACAAGAGTCTTACTAAGTAGCTTAGGACTCACTAATTTGCTGAGGCTGGCCTTCAACTTGCAATCCTCCTGCCTCAGCCTCCTGGGTCACTGGGCTTACAGGTATGTGCCATCATGACTGGCAAAATCTTTCTATTTTTCTGATGCAGCACTAATTGGTATAAATTTCCCTCTTAGAGCCAGGTGAGGCAGTACATGTCTGTAGTTTCCTGGACCTGAAAAGTGACTTGTTTGTTACTTTCTCAAGACTTGGAAAGTTTCCAATAATTATTTAATTAAATGCGTTTCTATGATTTTTCCCCATTCTCTTCTCCTGAAAAAAGCATAATGTAAATGTTTACTCATTTAACATTGTCCTCTAAGCCTTGAAGACCTTCATTCTTTTTATTTTTTTTTTTATCTAATTGGATTATTTTAAAAGACCTATCTCCAAGCTCAGAAATATTTTCTTCTGCCTGATCCATTTTGCTGTTGAGGCTCTTAACTGTATTTTTAAATTTCATTTGTTGCGTTCTGTAGCTCCAAGACTTCTGATGGGTTCTTTTTTATAATCCCCATCTCTCTCTCTGCTGAATTTCTCACTCATATCATGAATTCTCTTCCTAATTTTGTTGAATTCTGTGTTCTCTTATAGATCGTTGAATTTCCGTAAAATTCATTCATTTGAATTATCTGTTGGGCAGTTCATCAAATTCATTTTCTTTGTGGTCAGTTGCTCGATAGCTCTTGTGTTCCTTTTAGAGTCAATCACCTTATCTTGTTTTTCAGATTTCTTGTCCCCACATTTGTATTTGTGTGTTGGGTGGATCCGTTGCCTCTGCAGTTTTGTAGGGTGGCTTTTTTAGTAAGGACTCTCTGCTGACAATGTTTCCTAGGGTGTTGATTGTAGATGCTGCTTTGTCTTTGATCTTTGGGCACTTGAGTGTAGTGTGTGTGCAGCTTCTTCAGCTGTAATCCATGTTGACAGGCAATGTGTGTGAGTGTCTCTGTGACCTAGGCTGCAGGAGTTGTGGGATGCAGCTCCCCCAGCCGGGACTGGTTTGCTGGCATCTCTGGGTATGGTGCACCTGGCTGTAGGTGTGGGGCATCCATCTGTTTCCTGGATCATGGAGAGCAGGCTTAGTGCCCTGGGCCCAGGTGGGTACAGCATAGTATGCCTGAAATCAGGGGGGTTTCCTGTCCATGTCTGAGGGCTGCACAGATGGCTCTGCCAAGGCTCCAGGGGCCGACCTGCTCAGAAGGCCTGCCCAGCTGCTCCCCAGGGCTGAGTGTGGTGGATGGGGCCAAGCGTCCAATTCCCACAGCCTTAGTGGGTTGAGCTTCTGAGAAGAGGCTTATAAATTGCTTCTTGGGGTCACAGGAGGATATGTAGGGCCATCTAGTTGTTTCTAGGGTCCTTGGTGAGATAAGCCACTGAGGAAGGGCTGCTCAGCTGCTTTAAAAAAAAAAAAAAAAATATATATATATATATATATATATATATATATAGTTGTTGATAGACCTTTATTTAATTAATTTATTTACTTACATGCTGTGCTGAGAACTGAACCCAGTGTCTCACACATGCTAGGCAAGCGCTCTACTGCTGAGCCACAACTCCAGCACCAGAAGCTGCTTTTGTGGAATACAGAACAGTTGTTGGCAGAGGGTAGTGTGGCCCAAGCTCCACCGACCCAGTGTGATGTTTCTGTGCAGGCTTGCTGAAGGAACTACATGATGTCTTTGGCTGACATCTTAATCAGGTACCTTCTAACCTCCAAGTGATAGAGCAGCTGGCATCACAGCTTGGACTTTTGCAGAGACTTTTTGAAGATCTAAACCTAACACTGTCAGATTTACATGTTTCCCAGTAAATGAGTCAAAACAGTATGACCAGCCAGGCCTGGTAGTGCCCACCTGTAATCCCAGCAACTCAAGAGGCTGAGGCAGGAAGATCACAAATTCAAGACCAGCCTCAGCGAGACTGGTCTCAAAGTTAAAAATAAGATGGGCTGGGGATGTATCTCAGTGGAAGAGCACCCCTGGGTTCAATCCCCAGTGCCACAAACAAAGCAAAGCAAACAGAGAAGTAAAACCCCATGACCAAATGTGATACCTGGATTTAGTCCCAAAATCCAGAAGGGACACCACACATTGCTTTTCTGTCTTTGTGGTATATGGTGGAAGGACACCTACTCGTCCCTCACTTTACAAATGATATCCCACGTTCCACAGATCTCTGCACCCCCAGGATCTTTCCTGATGTGTCAGGACCTCAAATTTTCCCGGATTCATCTCTGATTCTCTGGCATGCAAGTAACTAAACCACCCAGGGTGCTTCCCTTCCCTGTCCACAGAGTTCAAGGTCCCTCTGTACCTTGCAGTTTTCAGGAGAATGGCATGAGTGAGGGTTCAGGTGGGCAAGACACTGAAGGTGTACTGTCATCCCAACTATTTAATGCAAACTGAGTATAGTTTTCCAAACTCATGGGACTTTTTACCACTGAGCCAACTTCCCTGGTCCTCGTGGGAATTTTTTTTCCCCTTTTGATATCAGGGGTTGAACCCAGGGGTGCTTAACCACTGAGCCACATCTGCAGCCCGTTTTTTTTTATTTTTTATCTTGGGACTGGGTTTCCCTAAGTTGCTTAGGGACTAGCTAAATTGCTGAGGCTGGCCTTGAGCTTGTTGTTCTCCTGCCTCAGCCTCCCAAGCTGCTGGGATTACAGAAGTGCACCACTCCTCCTGGCCCTCATGGGAATGTTAAGGAAAGTATTTTCCAGTTCAACAGTTGCCTACCTGTTGCTATGATTTACATTCTCCATTAATTTTTTTTCCTTTGCTACTAGGGATTGAATCCAGGGGTTCTTTACTACTGAGATACACCTCTAGTCTTTTTTTTTTTTTTTTTTTGAAATGGGGTCTAAGGCTGGTCTTGAATTTGTGATCCTCCTACCTCAGCCTCCTGAGTTGCTAGAATTACTGGTGTGTGTTATAATGCCCAACTTCCAATACAAAGTTTTTAAAAGTCAAGAGTGACAGCTGTAATTGGCATCACCAAATCACCATTTACTTTTGCACCTTGAAAGAGATTAATTTTGCAGTACTGCCCATGCACCTCTGAAGTCCTTGATGGTGACACTATTCTCTGAAGTTTCTCAGGATTCTAGTATCACTTTTGCCTTATAATTCAGCAGAGGTGGGAGGTCAATTCTGGGATTTCCACCTAGACTTTTTTCAAACCCCAACAGCCCCCACTGCAGTGTTGGAGAATCCATGGGAGATTCTGCCTGCTGCTGAGTATTAATCTCACAATGAATTTTAGGACTAGGGAAATGCAGCACCATTCAGTGGCCCTTGAGAATTGGTATTTAATTTGTAAAGGTCTTTGGTGCTAATTGGTTTCCAAGGGTAATAATATTGGAATGAATATCTCAAGCTACAGTAAATTCATACAGTGTCATGTTAGCTAAGCTCAACTGTATTTCTTAGAATTCTCTTTGTTATGTAGTTCTGAGTCAGTGTGGACCCAAGTGACATTTTGTGCAAGGTTGGAAAGTGGAAGTAAAATGGGAGTCAGAGAACCTGGGTGTGGTTACTCATGCCTGTAATTCCAGCCACTCAGGAAGCTGAGACTGGAGGATGACAAGTTGGAGGCCAGCCTCAACAAGGAGTCATCTCTTTGTTTACCAGAAGGGTTGAGGTGGTGGAGATAGCAGAAGCTGGTGAGGCTCTCACACAGTGATCCTTATTTGGTAGCTCACCTTGTTGGCAAGAGGTAGCTGGGTCCTCAGTTCCATACCAGGTCCTCCTTCAACTTCTGGGTCTCCTGGTCCAGGTTCTTGCTTAGCTCCATGTTAAAGAACCAGCTCCTCCTGCAGGTCTTTGCATCATCGATGCTGGAGGCTCAGCTGCAAGGGAAACTGATGTGTTTTTCTGGTTCACCCAAGGGTCCTAGCATGTCCTCACAAGTTCCACCTCACATTCATCCCAACTACTTACCTGCTGCCTTTAGGTTCCATTACCAGACAAAGAGGCAACAGTCTTAATTAATCAGTGCTCATGCTGTGTCTTATCCCTGTAATGCAACTTTCACCGGATAGAATCACCTCAGCAATTTTGTTTCTCTAATCAGATCCTGATACAGTAATTTAGAAGATGCGTGTTTTAGTCAGCTTTTCCACCCCTGTGACTAAAATACCGGACAAGAGCAATTTTAGAGGAGAAAAAGCTTATTTGGGGCTCATGGTTTCAGAGGTCTCAGTTCATAGCCAGCCAGCTCCATTGCTCGGGGCTCAAGGTGAGGCAAGAACATCATGGCAGCTGGGTGCGGTGGCACACATCTGTAATGCCAGCCACTTGGGAGGCTGAGGCAGGAGAATCGAGAGTTCAAAGCCAGCCTCAGCAACAGCGAGGTGCTAAGCAGCTGAGAGACCCTGTCTCTAAATAAAATACAAAATAGGGCTGGGGATGTGGCTCAGTGACTGAGTGCCTCTGAGTTCAATCCCTGGTACCACCCCCACCCCCCGAAAAAAAAAATCATGGCAGAAGAGTGTCGACCCTACCTGCATTCAGTTACCACTCTGTGAATCCCTAGCAGGGGATTAATTCACAATTGGATTAAGGCTTTCATAACACAATCATTTCTTCTCTAAACCTTGAATATTCTTACAAATGAACTTTTGGAGGACAGCTCTTATCTAAGCCATAAAAATATATACACTGCCTTTTCTCTTTGTTGAAGAGCCTTAGAGTTTTATCCATATCCATCTGTCCATCTCTCTTTCTCCTTTTTCTTTTTGGTATTAGGGATTGAACCTAGGGGCACTTAATCACTGAACCACATCCTCAGTGCTTTTTTTGCATTTTATTTAGAGACAGGGTCTCGCCAGTGGCTTAGGGCCTTGCTAAATTTCTAAGGCTGGCCTTGAACTCTCCTTGATTCTCCTATTTCGGCCTCCCAAGCAGCTGGGATTATAGGCATGCGAACCACACCCACCCCTTCTCATTTTAAGAGCAGAACTGGCCTGGAGGTGTAGCTTAGTAGTAAAGCACATGCTTAGCATGCACAAAGCCCTGGGTTCGATCCCCAGTACCAAAAAAGAGAGAACAGAAAGTACATGTGGAACTACTTTGGGAGAATTCAGAAACTTCTGGATCTTGCCTGAAAAGAAAAAGCATCTAAGGACTATTTTGGAGACAAGGTAGAGAACAGTTCAATGGTGCATAAAAGAGATTTGGATTTTTAAGCTAGAGACACTTCTGTGATCAGTAACCAATTCAAAGCCTTTGATTAGCTGCCAAAGGATTCTGGTCGCCCCTAACATCCTTGAAGTGGGCTCCTCACTGTAACCACCCCCACAGGAAGCCAGAGGAGGTCTGTGCCTACCTGGTCACATCCTGCACTCACCAATTCCTGCAGCATTTGCGGGTTTACTTCTACAGCTGCAGAAGTACCCGATTCATTGGCAGAAGGCAACAGGGAATATCTAATTTCCCTGTTAAGGTTTTCTGTTAAGGTCCAAACTTTGGGGGTGGGGAACCTCTCATGTGCTGCTGCCCGGTGGCATCCTTGCTTCCCAGGACTTTGTCATCCAGGGAAGTGTCACTGTTTGGTCCCACGGGCAGCCCCTGAGTCGAAGACTTGGATGGCTGCTTTAATCCCTTGTGGATCTCTAGTAGCCACTGCCAGCTATTCCCAGAATAAATTGTGGCAGGAAAAGTCTTTGGCCTCATTGTTAGTCCAGTTTCCTTTTACCATAAATACAATCTTCTTAAAGTGTTTTATTATTCTTGTTTTTAAAGTCAGTAGTATCAGGTAGTATCAGTTGTAGACATTTCAATACAATTTCTTTAAAAAAAAAATATATATATATATATATATTAGTTGTAGATGGACACAATAACTTTATTTTATTTGCTTATTTTTATGTGGTGCCAGGGATCAAACCCAGTGCCTCAGACATGCTAAGCAAGCGCTCTACTACTGAGCCACAACCCTGGCCCCTCAATACAATTTTGTTTTGAAAATTTTCTTCTGTTTTTATAATTTGTAGAGAACCTACAATTCTCCAGAGTTGTCATTTTGAAGACCCTTACTCTCTCCTGGGGTGTGGTGACACTCTAGGGCTAGGAGACCAGGCGCCAGGCTGCAGCTGCTGTTGGCCCTGCATGGATGCGGAGTCCCAACTCCTTCTTTAATGTTTTCTTAAGTCCAGGTCAGGAGGTTGGCACATTTGTTCCATGAAGTAGCAAATGTTTTAGGCTTCAGGGGCCATCTTGTCACAGGAAAGCAGGGAGCTGAAACTCCAAACCTCAGTTCTTGTGTTCCAACGAAAGAAAATCTAAAGTCAGACACCAAAAACTGTGCAAGAGAACTTTGTTGTATGTAAAAGTAAAGTAAAAGCAAGGTGAAGCTTAAGCAGAGAGCACTCTCAGAGGAGAGAGTGGACTGTCTCTGTGCAGAGAATGACAAAGGAGACAATGCTGTCTCCAATTTTATTACTGTTAGATGTTTACCAGGAGAGCTGGGACCACCTTCTGTACTCTTTGCCAATAGAACCACACGCAGCCCTTCTCATCTTAAGAACAGAACTGGCCTGGAGGTGCAGCGTAGAGCAGGAGCTCATTCACGTCAAGCTGTGGAGCTTTTGACCTTAGTTGGTCATCTCTGGAACTGTCATAGTGGCCATCCTATTTAAGGGGGCTTCATTTACAAGTCAATCCCATGTTAATGTGAGCGCTGGGGTCAGTAACTGATCAAAGTTACCTAGTGCATTTGCGGTACTGAAGGAACCTTTCTTCCCAGACACTTATAGCCATAATTCCTAGCTTTACACCAACCTAAATGGACCCTGTCAAGAGTTAGTCCCAGGCAGGTGTGGTGGCACATGCCTGTAATCCCAGCTGCTTGGGAGGCTGAGACAGGGGTATCGAGAGTTCAATTCCAGCCTCAGCAAAATTGAGGAGCTAAGCAACTTGGTGAGTTGCTTAGAGTTTACAATTCTAAGTAAAATACAAAATAGGGGGCTGGGACTGTGGCTCAGTGGTAGAGCTCTCGTCTCGCACGTGTGAGACCCTGGGTTTGATCCTCAGCACCACCTAAAAATAAATATATAAATAAAATTAAGATATTGTGTCCATTTTTAACTAAAAAAATTAAATTAAAATAAAATAAAATATAAAATAGGGCTGGGGATGTGGCTCAGTGTTTGAGTGTCCCTGAGTTCGATCCCTCGTACCACCCCCCCGCAAAAAAAAAAAGAGTTAGTCACATTAATCCTTTTCTGTTGATGTGATTTCCAACTAGCTCCCTTGTTTCTTTTTATTTTCTATAAATTAACTACCACACTTTGCTTTCTCATCTACTTTGGAAGTAGTTTAAAGAAGACCCTAAAGTAATTTTTTTAATATTTATTTTTTAGTTGTAGTTGTACACAATACTTTTATTTTATTTATTTATTTTTATGCTGTGCTGAGGATTGAACCCAGGGCCTCACACATGCTAGGGGAGTGCTCTACCGCTGAGCCACAACTCCAGCCCCACCTAAAGTAATTTAAAGAACACTTGTGACCTTGCCTGCATTTCACTGCTCATTTCTAGCTACTGCCTAACAACCTGGTCTTCATCATTGTGACTGTTACACTCTGCCACTGTAGTGCACAAGCAGTCACGAACAACAAATAGATGAATAAGAATGGCTTTGTTCCAATAAAATTTTATTTACAACAACAGGTGGGGGATGGTGGTCAGATTTGGCTTGCTATTTGCTGGTCCCTGAGCTAGAATGTCAACAAAATGAGAGATCAGCCTGTGATTTCATGCTACCAGTAACATCTCTAAATGCCACCTAGGAAGTAAGTGGCAAGCCAGTATATGTAGGAGTTCCACCACATACCCACAGTGGGTACAGATAACCTTTAGAGCATAAGTAGTAGTAAAATGTGGTAAGCTCATGAGGAAGTGATGGGTTTTGTGTACCATTTTTTTTTGTGTGTGTGTGTGTGCTCATGCTTTTTTGGTAGATGGACATAATACATTTATTGATTTTTTAAATGTGGAACTGAGGATTGAACCCAGTACCTCACACATACTAGGAAAGTGCTCTACCACTGAGCTACAACTCCAGCCCATGTGACAAATCTTTACTTTTAAATGAGTATCAATTTACCAAATTAATAGCATGAAACAAGTTCTTGAATTCTATTATCTGGTAATGTTTATTAAGATAAACTAAAAGCAACCCAAACAAGTAAACTTAGTATTCAGTGTTCTAACCCTTTTCCAGAATAGATTTTTTAGAATTATTTTTTGTAGTTGAAGTTGGACACAAAAACTTTATTATTTATTTATTTATTTATTATTTTTAGGTGGTGCTGAGGATTGAACCCAGGGCCTTGCACGTGCAAGGCAAGTGCTCTACCGCTGAGCCACAACCCCAGCCCCAGAATAGATGATATTAAGGCTGACTTTGCTTCACACAAATTACATATCAGTATTTACTACTTTGCATAGGTAAAGCCCTTGAGCTTCAAGAAAGTGTGAGGGAGCAGGATGTGGTGGCACATGCCTGTAATCTCAATGATTTGGGAGGCTGAGGCAGGGTTGCAAGTTTGAGGCCAGTCTCAGCAATATAGAAAGATCCTGATAACTAATTTGACCCTGTCTTGAAATAAAAAATAAGAAAGGGCTAAGGATGTGGCTCAGTGGTAAAGTACCTCTGGGTTCAATCCCTGGTACCAAACAACAACAACAAACCAAAGGATAAGGAAAAAATTCTTTAACCCCTTTCTTTCTTCTAAGAATTACTTTTTCCTATTAGGTCTGCCGCGTCCGGCCAAGGGAGCCGAGTCCGGCGAGGGACGGCGAGGTTAAAAGACACACAGGACACCAAGGTTCTTCATCCAGGAGTCAATAATCTTTATTGCTAACACACCTTTTTTTATACCCCAAGCAGCAGAAGTGGAAAACTACCCAAAAGCAGGAGGGAGGGGGGAGAAATTTAGTTTCAACATCTATTATTGTCAGGTACCGAAACCTCCCTTAACAATAAGTCCATCAGACCAGAAAAGGTCAAGGCATTCCCGTGGGATACATATGTCTCAGACGGACAAGCAGGAACAGAAAAACCGCAAGTTCGCCATGGCCTTGTGAGCTGGCCACACTGGCATGCAGAACAAACTAGTGGAGGTAGGGCTCCAGGGGCCAGGGTGGACCTGTTGCCAACAAGGTCTAAGAAAGAGGATTGGGAATGGAGCTCAGTGGTATAGTGCTTGCCTAGCAAGTGCAAGGTCCTCTGTTCTATCCCCAGCTCTTCAAAAATAAAACTTCCAGGAAAAAAAAATCTGTAGGTTCAAGAAAGAAAAAGTCAACATTGATAAATATATTACTTGAGCTAAAAAGCACAGGAAAACAAGCTAGGCACTCATTAAATTTCTAAGAAATATAGGTCAAAAGATGAAACATTTAGATAAGTACTAAGTACAGAGGACTGAAATGTGCTATCCCCAGAAAGCCAAGGGACTATATAACACACAGGATTAGTTTACTGCCTTTCATAAGAGTAGACCTTGAGCTTTGCCCCCAGGGCATCTAGAATGCCTATCACAGAACAGGTGCTTCTTTCTCCTCTTGTCCTTAGATGTGGTAGCTTTCATGGATTTCTGGCTGGCGGCACTGACCAGGGCAGAGAGGTTATCCAAGACCTCATCCCTTTCTTCTGGAAGAGAGATGAGGGGAGAGAGATGGCAGCCGGGGTCCTCAGATTCCTGCAGCCCTGTGGGTCAGAGGAGAGAATGTTGGGTCTGGAAATAGGTCTGCAGGATGGTCATCATCTTCTGTAGGTCACCTCCTTCTCCTCTTTGGAGCTGGAGCTGCCATGGGATCCCAGGGCCACCACCTCCTTGGCCTTGAGCTCTTTCTCCCTCTGCAGGTGGCACTGTTTAATGTTGGCCCGAGTTTCTGTGGCCTGCTTCAACCTGTGTTCTTCAACTTGCTGGCCTTGAACACTTCTGCCACCTCCTTCTCAGCCTGCAGCAGCTGCTGAGTCCCCTATGACCGACTAGTCACAGATGGGGCCACTTTTGTTCTTTTGGTTGTTTTTGTTGTTACCGGAGTTGAACCCAGGGACCCTTAACCACTGAGCCACATCCCAGCACTTTTTATTAATTTATTTTTTGCAACAGAGTCGCACTAAGTTGCCAGGGCTCAATAAGCTGCTGAGGCTGGCCTGAAACTTGTGATCCTCCTGCCTCAGCCTCCAGAGTCTGTGGGATTACAGGAGACTCTGGCCGCCACGAGCAGCAACTTTTGTTTATAATATAATTTATTTTATTGTTGATTTATTAATTTTTTAATAATGGTTGTATTTAACAACTAGCTTGCAATATTCAGATTTCAGGAGTCAGCAAGAAGGCTAGGGTTGTGGCTCAGTGGTAGAGCGCTTGGTAGAGCGCTTGCCTAGCATGTGTGAGGCACTCGGTTCGAGTCCCAGCACCACATATAAGTAAATAAATACATAAATAAGGTCCATCCACAACTAAAAAAATATTAAACAAACAAAAACAAAAGAAGTCAGAGCCACACCTGTCATCCTGCATCATTTGGGGAACGGTGGTGTAATCCATGCGGCTGTGGTCTGGGGGTAATGACAGACCCAGGTGAAAAGCCTTTGGGGGTCAGACCAGGCTGAGCCTGAGGGTATTTGGTTTTGAATCCTGTGTCCCACATCATGAGATTGGAATGGGGGTGGAGCATGGGGATTGGAGAGGCCAGTTCTGTTCTGCCCTTTGCCCCTGAAGGTGCCAGCACAACCCTTGGGAGGAGAGAGATGGCAGCCGGGGTCCTCAGATTCCTGCAGCCCTTCTGGGTCAGAGGAGAGAATGTTGGGTCTGGGAGGTTGAGAAAGGGGCTGCCGCTCTTCCTTCCCTTCTCTCTTCCTCCCCTCCACGCCTTCATCTGGATGGAGCCAGAGGGAGCCTTTTCCCCAGGCCCTGGCTCTGCAGTCCTTTTCACTCCTCTCACTCATTCTGGGAGGCTGCCCAATTGCGTTGGCAGATCACCAGCTTCTCTCTGTGCCCTGCCTTACCCCAGGCTCCCAAAGCACTCTGTTCCCCCCCAACTCGGGGCCACTCTCAGGAGGCCTTTAGAGCACTGCTCTTTAATAAGGAGGCCGCAGGGACGGCTGGTTGTGTGGGGCCGTGCAGTGTATTCTGGTGGTAAGAACTACTGGCAGGAGCTGGGCTTGGCATCTGAGCACTCTGGTTTCTGCTTTGGCTCAGCTATTTTTCCTGCTGGTGGGCCAGGGCATGACATCTTTTAGTGCCTCAGTTTCCTTTTCCATAAGAGGGGTTAAGAGTTGCACCTAACTCACATGTTGTTGTAAGATTCAAATATTTTAAAATACATGATCCATGGAGGAAAGCACCCAGTACATTCTAAGTGCTCAATAAATGGTAGCTGGTATTGTTGTTCTTATTAACGGAACTTCTTCTGGCAGCACTTGCAGTTTCTCATTTAAGCCTTTCTCCTGCCTGCTTCAGTGACTCCTCATTATCTGTAATAGAGGGCCTCAGGGCACCTTGCCATGCCAAGAATGGGCTACTGCTGGGCTGAGATAGTGACCTGCTCAGTTCTGGGGCAACCTCCCTTGCTGATCATCTGTGGCCATTCCACTTATTCCAGAACAATCTGAACTTCCTCCTCTCCCTCTCCTCTTTCTCCTTCTCCTTCTGCTTTTTCATTTCCAATCTTTAAAATCTCCCTCCAAATTTGGCCCAGCAAATGAAGTTGAGTGACATATGATGGCCAGCTGAAGAATACACACACACACACACACATTTCAGGAGAGGGCTTCTTTATCTGATGTGGGTGAGCAGGGGCTCTGATTCCTCAGTCCAAACACCTCCAATGTCAGCTGCAACCCAGAGGACAGGCCCAGGCCCTGGGGTCCAAATGCCCTGCAGCAAAGTTCCTTCCACCAACACACATCTGGCGCTGGCCCCTCTGTGCCCACAAGGTTCTAGAGCTTTAGAATCATGTGGCCCCTGCTGATATACCTAGCCTAGTTATCTCATTAGATCAGAAGCCAGCTTGTCACAAGTTATGAAGGATTCATTTCTGTTTTCTGTAAAAATATCAGGATGTCTGTATGGCCTGGCCATTAGTTGATGTTGTAAAGCTGATTGGAATGCCTGCCCGTGCCCTGAACTCACCCATGTCCGGTTTTCCCTGACCATATAACAACCCTTTCCTAAACCTTAGTGACGCCTCATAAATTCTGGCCTTCCCTGGCCGGATAACGACTCTCTCTGAGTCTCTAAGATCTCCATAAATTCTGATGCCGGGGCCAGCAAAAATGTAAACTTGTGTTATGGTCCTCAGAGTGTTGTTATCTGTAACCCCCCTTTGTGTAACTTTTTGGGCTATAAAACTGGGCCACAAAGAAGCCTCGCCGCTGTCCTTGGCTCCCACGATTTTGATGGGCAAGGCAGCCCGGCTGGTCGAAATAATAAGCTTGCTTTAATTTGATTTTAATTTGAGTCAGTGGTCTTTTCTTGCGTCGTGGTCTAACACCTGACTCAAGGAGCTTGCCTTTATGTCTGGAACAATAATTGAATAATTTTCAGAGGAATTTATCTAGGGAGGGGAGAGTCTCTGGGATCAGGAGGTAATTGACTGGATGGGGGAGATGGATTAGTGTTTTTTGCAAGAAAAGACAGTACCTGTGGCAAGAACCTACCCCCAAATAAAGAATAAATTTTCTTGGTTTCTTCTTTTGCCTCAAAACATGATGTTTACTCAAATAATTTATAAAAAGAAATGAACAAATGCCCAACATAAAGAACAAATGAAAATCTGAAAAAAAGTTGTTCAAACCTTTTGCTCCCTCCCACTTCCTGCAGCCCCTCAGCCCTGAGGATTAAACCCTGGCTAGGCAGAGTAGAGCAAAAGAGCCCTTGTCAGGTAAGGTGGGCAATAGTAAAGGGCATGTCCTCAATGGAGGTGTTTTAGATGGTCTCAATGCGTCTCTAAGAGTTCCCTTTCTGTCACCATATTAGTAGAAACACCCTTATGGCCACAATGTCCACTATGATCCATTCTAAGGGTATAGCTTTCCCTACTAAAGAAAACTACTGAAGCCAAGTGCAGTGGTGCATGCCTGTGATCTCGGCTACTTGGAAGTCTGAGGCAGGAGAATTGAAGGTTCAAGGCCAACCTGGGCAGTTTAATGAGATCCTGTCTCAATATAAAAAGGCTGGGGATGCAGCTCAGTGGTACAGTACTTGCCTAGAATTTACAGGCCCTGGGTCCCATCCCCAGTACTGCAAAAACCAACATGCCATAGGCAGAGATGGCAGGGAGGTGGCAAGAGGTTCACGTTATTCAGCTTATTCCAGTTACTCTCTCAATGATGTGTTCAGGGCCATCCTCTCTGGGCTGGGAATCTTGACTGGTTGACATGACCCTTAGAAATCCTGCCAGGCATGGTGACTTGCACCTGTATTTACCAGCACTCAGGAGGCAGAGGCAGAAGGATCACTTGAGCTCAGTAGTTTGAAACCAAACTGGGAAACATAGGAAGACCTCGTTTCAAAAACATACAAGAGTGAAATTAGCTAATCTGAACTTCCAAGCATGTCATTCAAGGCCTTTCCTAAGCTGGTACTGGCCACCTAGAGGGCCCAGTGTGTATGTCAGCTTTCTGTAACAAAGGTACTGTATCAAACTACCTGAAATAATCAGTTTATAAAGAGGAAACATTTGTTTTGGCTCAACAGTGAGGCCTAACTCAAACTTGAGGTCTTTCTGCCTCAGCTTCCCAAGTGGCTGGGATGAAAGTTGTTCGCTATAGTACCCCAGTCCCACACACTTTCATTCTTCTGTATTCATAAAAATCAAGATTATTGCTGGCCCATATTATGCCTTTGGGCCAAGTGGAAAAATGCACCTCTTCCTCAAAATGCTGTCTTCCAACTGCTAGAAAACTCTTAAACGGATGTGCCAGCCTGTAACATCTACCATGTGTTAATACTGGAGGAGCCCTGATAAAACCAGAGGTGGCAACTTGGGGGCCAGACATTGTGTTAGGTGCCTTATCTCAAATACTGTTCCCAGAATCCCATGGGGGGATCTTTATTTCATGGAGGTTGGCTGGGTCAGGCTCAAATACTGAGTGAAAAAAAGTAGGGCTGGGCGCAGTGGCTCATGCCTATATAATCCTAGGGCTCGGGAGGCTGAGGCAGGAGGATTGAAAGTTCAAAGCCAGCCTCAGCAAAAGTGAGACACTCAACTCAGTGAGACCCTCTAAATAAAATACAAAATAGGGCTGGGGATGTATCTCTGTGGTGGAGTCCCCCTGAGTTCAATCCTTGGTACCCCTGCCCCCCAAATGTAGCCAGTAGTAGCAGATCCAGGGTTTGAACTTCAGAGCACTGATAGTTAATTACTAGGAAAAGTCATATCCATGGAATCATTGCCTCCCACTGGCTGCTCCTACATCTGTTCCATACCTTGCAGTGAGCTCCTTGAGGCAGGGGCCACAATCACCACAGTTCTAAAGCTCTAGAACTTTGCAGGGTAGGCACAGAGGGGCCAGACCAGATGTGCATTGGTGGAGCTTTGTTGCAGGACATTGGGACCACAGGGGCTGGGCCTTCCCCTGGGTTGCATCTGGAGGAGTTTGGACTGAGGAGTCAGAACCCCTGCTCACCTCAGGGTCTGTCCTTGCCCCTACATCAAAGAAGCCCTCTCTTCCTGTTAAGTTTCTGAATGCAGATATTTCTGAGTTCAGAATTGTGGCTGCAAAAGTGGGGCAATGTAAATGCCTGCCTGCCGAGAGCCTGGGAAGGTAGGGGAGGCCTATCAAAGCAGATTGAAAAGGCACGTGTGAGTTTCTGAGGCAGACCCAGGGTAGGGTGAAGGACGTTCCTGCCGGAGATGTCACCAGAGGCTAGGGCTGGCAGAAGAAGGAATAAAGACATCTTCTAGGCTTGGGGGCCAAAGGACACCTGTGTTTGGATACACGACTTTGAGTCTAGAACAATTCTTTATTTCTGCTGAGCATCAGAGAACTAATTATGGCCTTGCATGCTCTAATTATTGCCTTTTCCAGAGCTCTACTGGCAAAAAGTGGGGTGCTATAAATCACCCCTTTCAAGCCCAAGGAAGTGTGCTATGATTCAGGTGGGGTTTACCCACTCGAAAACTTGTGTTGAAATTTGGTCCCCAATATAATAATGCTGAGAGGAGATGATGACTTTAAGAGGTGACTAGGTCATTAAGATGGATAAACACCTCACTCATGGGTGTGTGTTCTTGCTCTTGGGAACTGGCTTAGTTACTGTGAGAGGAAGTTCTAAAGTGAGGCCACCCTTCCTTGTGTTTTGTCTCTTTCTCTTCTGCTTGCACCCACTTGCCCTCTGCCACATGGCCCAACCTGATGCTGGTGCCATGTTCCCAGCATTCAGAACCCTGAGTCAAAACAAACTTCTTTCCTTATAAACTCCCCAGTCATAGGTCATTTATTATGGCAACAGACTGTATCTATGACTAAGATACAGTGTCATATGGCCTGCCAACCAACCATTGCAATCTTCATTGTCCAAGCAGGTCAACTATTTTCTCTGTGGAAAAAAAAAGAAAAGATAAGAGCTGATATTGGCATCTTGGTTCTTCACTTTACATTCTTTTGGGAGGTCCTGGGAGTCAGCCTAGCCTGTGCCATGTGACTTTATTTAAATGGCACCATGCACAGCAATTACAAGCACAGACTTTGAAGTTATGCTGTCAAGGTTCAAATTCTAGTGGCCACTTTCTAGCTGTGTGACCCTGATGTCACTTAAAATTCATTTTCCAACTGGAACATGGTGTCTATCTCCTAAGTTAATACATGGAAAGCCCTTAAACAATGACTGGCATACAGTGGACCATATTAGATACCATTTTTATTTTTTGTCCAGATATGTCAAGGTAGCTCTGAAGAAAGAGAAGTCCTGAAATTTTGCTAGTCTTAAGGGAAGTTTCATTTGAAAGTGCTAGATTTGGTTATATTTTTGGGGGGGGGCACTGGGATACTATGGGTTTAACGTAGGGGCAATTTACCACTGGGCTACATTCCCAGCCCCTTCATGTTTTGAGAAAGGGTCTTGCTAAATTGCTGAAGCTGACCTTGAACTTGCAATCTTCCTGTCTCAGCCTCTCAAACTGTTGGTATTTCGGGCTATGCAAGAGTGCCCAGCAGATATGGATATCTTGCTGTGCTCAAGAAAACTGGGAGAGGAATTGGTCCTCCTTAGAGTAGGGACTTGCTGGGAGAGGTAAAATTGAAGGTAAACATTCCCTAACCTGAAACCGGAAACGGATCCTCCTCCCAGAGGAGGATCTTCACACTGTTCTTCCTAGTGCAGTGTGCTCTAACCTGCACAGTCCTTACTGTTTGCTTCCATGCTTGCTTCCATTTCACTGTCTTGGGTGAGCTCCAGGAAGATAAAGACCCTATCTGTCCTGGTCACCTGCATCTTCAAGTTACAAATGCTGTTCAGTTAATGATGCCAAATAAACAAAAATGACTGATTTTAAAAATGAGAGGGACTGAGGTGGCTGTGGTCTGTATTGGTGAGCCCAGTCAATCAAAGGGTTGAGGAGAGTTGTGGGCCTTTGGGAGGGGCAACTAGGAGCTTGACTAAGTCTAGGTTCCCATCTTCATGGGGGCCAGTCACAGTACCTCCTAGATATCTGTCTCATACTCAAATATGGGGAATCTGTCTTTCAATGAATGACATACTGCCTACACATTTTAAAGATGTTTTATTTAAAAAAAAGAAAAGAAAAAGAAAAAGAGAAAAACAAACCAACAAAAAGCCCAATCCAGGAACTCTTGGTCCTGGGAGTCTGGGAGCAGCTTAGGTTTGTGGGGAGGGTGGAACCTGGAAGACACACAGTATAGGGGTCTCTGCAGCCCTGGGAAGAGCAAGAACCCAGCCATACTGAGAAACAGCACAGCCATTGCCTGGGGTTCAGCCCCACTCTGGGGCTTGCACTCATCTACTTGGAAAGACAGGTGTGGGGGGGGACCCAGCCCCCAGAAAAAAGTAGGGCCAGGGCTTTGGGACGGACCTTACACCTCTTGTTAAAGTCACCAACCAGCTGGGAAGAAGAGGGTGGCCCAGGGCTCCATCAGGCCTAAAAGGTCGGCTCAGATGGGGAGATGCACCCTCAGTTCGGTGTGAGGCTCAAGCCCCTGGGAAAGAAAGGGCCCTGATGGGGCAGGACCTGGAGGCAGCCTCCTCCTGGGAGGGCAGGGCAGGATGCAGGCTCTGGGAGTCAGCTCACAGCTCAGGAGCCCTGGGGACTTCGGGGGATGGCTCGAATGGGTCTGGGTGGGGGATTGTCCAGGACGGGTTCGGGCCGGGCCCGAGCACCACCACGGCGCTTCTGCTTGCGCAGCAGATAGTTCGAGTACTGCACCTCGGGCATGGCGAGCTTGAGGCAGGCCTCGGTGGCTGGGCCGGCGCCGCCGCCAGGCAGGTCATAGCCCATGATGTCCACCTTGCGGCTGGGCTGCCATGGCTGCAGCTGCTTGGTGCGGATCTGCGCGGCTGGACGCAGCACCGGATCATCGCCGAAGCAACGGCGCAGCAGGCGCTGCCTGGCCTCGCGCAGCTCGCGCGCTTCGCGCTCCACGCATGCGCGGCCGGCATGTGCCACGCGGCGCCAGAAGGTGGCGTTGAAGTGGTCGTAGAGGCTGGCGTCGAGGGCGTTCCAGGCGCGCGCGGCCCGCGCCAGCGCTTCAGGGATGGCAGCCAAGCGCGAGCTGGCAGCGCGTGCGTTGAGCTTGGCATAGAGCACGTCGTCCAGGTCCCAGGCCAGCAGGCGCCGCAGCAGCACGAGTGACTCGTCGAAGTACTCAGCGATCATGACGAGCGAGAAGACCTCCTCCACCTGGCGGATCAGGCCCGCCAGGTAGGCGGCGTCGTCGCGCGGGCTGCGTTCGTTGTCACCGCCCAGGTCGTAGGCCAGCGTGTTGTGCGCGAACATGGCGAAGTGCTCGCCCGCGCGGTAGTAGGCCTCGGGCGTGCGCAGGAAGGCCTCGAGCGACGCGTTGGGCACGCGCCGGAAGGCCGGGCAGTACTGGTTGTAGTAGCTGAAGAGCGACTCGAACATGGCGGCCGGCTCGCGCAGGATGGTGACATAGACGGTGCCGGGCGGCATGAGGCGCTCCAGCTCCGCGCGGTCGAAGCGCAGGTGGCTGGCCAGCACGTGTGGCGGCCGCGTGGCCGGATGCACGAAGTGCGCCGAGAAGTTGCGCGGGTAGCAGAACTGGTGCTCGCAGCTCGGATGCGGCAGGGCCACAGTCAGGTTGTGGCGCTCGGCGAAGCGGAACAGGATGTTCTGCACTGTGGTGCCCGCCGTTTTGTGCGTCTTCAGGAAGGCCACTGTCATATGCTTGGGGCGCGGTGGCGACTCCCGCAGGGGTGGGCAGCTCAGAGGGAATAGCTTAGGGTACCTGCAGGGCCCGGGCATATGTGAGAGGAGGGCTTGCCCGGATGTGCTGCCCAGGCTTTACCCCTGGAGCAGTAGGGGCAGGGGTGCCTTTAAGCTGGGCCCCACGATCCCTGCTGTCCTCCTGATAACCACACCCTTGTGTATTCTCCTCTTGGGGTGACTGGGCTCATCGATGCGCATAACGAATAGAATAGGGCAGAAACTATGGATGTCACCTCTGAGATTATATCAGAGAAAGGCTATGGCTTCCATCTTGATGGTGTTTTCTTTTTCCCCCTCCCACTCTCTCTAAGATAACTCATGTTGGGGGAAGCAAGCTACCACACTGTGCGCAGCCCTATAGGGAGGTAACACGTGGCAACAGACTGCTTGAAGAACTGAAGTCTGCCAAACCATTTGAGTGAGCTTGGAAGGGGATCTCTTCCAGTCAGACCTTCAGATGAGGAGCAGCCCTGGCTAACGCCTTGATTGCACACTCATGGAAGACCTGAACCAGAGGTACCCAGTAAGCTACACCTGGATTCCTGACCCACAGAAACGGAGAGAATAAATGTTGTTTTCAGCTGCTAAGTTTCAAGGTAATTTGTTTATTCAAAAATAGATAATGGGAGCTGGGGTTATAGCTCAGTTGGTAGAGTGCTCACATCGCAGGTGTGAGGCACTGGGTTCGATCCTCAGCACCACATAAAAATAAAACAAAGGGGGGGCTGGGGTTGTGGCTCAGCCATAGAACATTTGCCTAGCACATACGAGGCCCAGGGTTCGATCCTCATGAGCAAATAAAAATAAATAAATAAAGATATTGTGTCCAAATAAATAAATAAATAAAACAAAGGTATTGTGTCCATTTACTATAAAAAATGTTTCCAAAAAATAAATAACGGAAGGGACAAATGCCCTTCAGGATCCTTGAGGAATCCCACTTACAGATGTAGAAACTGAGGACCAGAGGAGAATCTGGAGACAATCACTAAATCCTCTATCTTCTTTCTCATTTTACACTTTAACTGATTCCTCACTTTTTAGGTGGGGGACACCAGGCTTTGTAGCAAGCCATTTGTTATAGGTTCTGTTAAGATCTCTGGAGCCTTAGTCATACATTCAGCATGTTTTTTTTTTGAGCAAAAATCTACTGTGTGCCAGACACTCTTCTATGCTCAAGAAATGCAACAGTCTACGAAACAGATGATACTCCAGCCCTTCATGAAGTGTTCATTTCTGTTCCTCCTTCCTGAAACGAGGGTGTTTGGGATGACTAGTGACCTATAAGGTCCTGCAGGTTTTGATTCACTCACCTGTTTTTTTCTCTGCCATCCTAAGATCACGTAATGAGGGCAGTGTGAAGCAGCTTACAGAACACCATGGAGATTTCCTATCTGTAGCTGCTTTGGTTCAGGATAACGGCTACACACACATAAGACTAGCAAATCATTTGGTTCACACTGTTCATACTCAGCTATCATGCTGTTCCCACAGGGTTTGGGCTGAATTCATATCCTAGCTAACTCTGACTGACTCTATGACTTTGAACAAGTAACAGTCCTTTCAGTGAAGGCCAGTTGTGGATGTAGAGGACATGTATGGAAAGCACTTTCAGAGTAAAGGAGTAAAGATTAACAGAAGGACTCTTCTGTTAGGTAGAAGAATGGGAAGGGGAGCCCCAGTTCTTTTATTTTTGACACAGGGTGTTGCCAAGGGTGGCCTTGAACTTGCAATCCTAACTCAGCATAGCTGGCATTGCTGGCCAGCACCACCATCCCTGATAAACCCCTTCTTAGTGTGAACCCATGTGGCTCTGAGGGAACTTGCCTCCTTTGGGGGCCCACCCACTTACCAGCTGAGCTGCGCCCCCTGGTGGATGAGAAGGCTTACAGTGCTGCACCCCAGTACCAGCAGCAGGATTTTCCTGCGGCTCATGGTCTTGGTGGCCTGCTGCAAGCGCTGCAAGATGGATGGCATGGTGGAGTCCCCAGCCCTTGACCAGCTAGGGCCTCATTAGCCAGGACTCCCTTCACTGGCATTCATGGGGGCTCATGAGGCTCTGGTAGTAGGGCCAGTGTTCCCAAGAAGCCTGGCAGGAGAAGGAGGCAGACAGGTTTGCAGTGGGCAGAGGAGATGGGCTCTAGGCCCTAGCAGGACTGCTGCAAAAGAGAGCTCCAGTGAGTGGGGTGAGCAGCAAGGCCAAGGCAGATCAAATTCCTACCTCCTGTTAACAAGACCCGACCTCCTCACTGTTGGAGATAACCTAGTCTTGGGTGGAATTACAGGGTCTGGTGTGTGGCCAGCTCTTCAGCCTATAGCCACTTCTTACACCTTGTCTCTCCCTCTCCACCTGTCCCTAACTTTTCTTTGTCTCATGGCCATTTGTCTGTCTCTACAACATGTGGCTCAGAACACAGAAGTCTCAGCTTGAGTTTTGCCCTTCTCCAGGACTCCTAGTTTGATTACTTCAGCTGAGGGGTGTGTCTGACCTCGGCAAAGACTAAGCTACTGATCTCCACCTCCTTAAGTCTCAGATCAGTACTGCAGGCTTACTCCCTGCACTCTCCATTACAGACTCTCATTTAATCCTCACTACAGTGCTAATGTAAGTATTATTCCCACTTTAAGGATGAAAAAAGTGAGGTTCTGAGAGGTAATGTCACTTGTGTGTGAGCACATAGCTGGTAACAGCAGAACTGGGATGCTAACCTACTCTTTCTGGCTCCAAAGTATATGCCCTTAGACACTATAATGTGTTGTTTCCATAAAAACTGATTTTTCCATCCCTGCCCTGGTTCTGGCATTTTTGCACACTTCTGACCCTGAGCCCTCCTGGCTGGGCTCCTGCCCTGATGGCTCAGGACCAATAAATCGACGAGGGAAAGTGGGACTTGAATCCTGGAACCCTATTTGGATTCCATCCCCAGACACCTGAAACCCAGGTGGCCCTATCAGCTGACTGCAGTGGAGGTGCCCAGCAAAGGGGATAGGGTGGCAGCCTGGGAGAGGAGAGGGGCATGGGTAGCATAGAAGCGGCTCCTCCTTGTCCCTTTGCTGAGAATCTCTAGCAGGAGGTGAGCCTCCATCCCAGGTGAGGTGCAGGAGTGGGAGGCAGGAAAAAGGCCTGATTTCTGGCCAGTCTACTTTCCCCACCCAAATGCCTTGGCTCAAGGGCAGCGCAGCCCTTGGCAGCTGAGGTGGAAAGTCAGCTTCAGCAGCCATGCCTGACCCCAGGCTAGCGTGGGTCTCTGTCTCACCCCACAGGCCTGTGTCCAGGTTCAGGTTCAGGTTCACCTTCAACACACACCCCTCTCCAAAGGGGAGGGGCAGCCTGAAGCCTTATGGGCATGTGCATGTGTGTGGATCTAGGACACCTGGGTCCCAGGAGGGGTGAGGTAATGAGAAAACCCTTTTGATCACCACCAACCTCCAGGTTCCTGGGCTTGGCTTCCAATCTCCCTGGCCCCCATTAATCCTGGATTAGATTTAAACCTGTTTGGGTGAAAAGATGTCCTGGTTACGCTTCCTCTTCTCTCCAGGCCCCAACACCTGCTTTCTTCCACCAGCCTGTCGACAGACTAATCTGCCTGGAGCTGAGGGGGTGAAAGGTCTAGCTACAAAGGACAACCAAGGGCACAGCAGAGGCAACCCAAGGCCGCCTTTCACTTTTCAGGAATTGCTGGGGCAGAGGAGGGCTGGCTCAGCTGGGTGGGGAAGCCTGCAGGAGGAAGCCTGAGCTCTTCCTGGCCCTCTCCCTGGTCTACACCTTCTCAATGTTACATCCCTGCTTAGAGGACTTGGTGACCAAATGGGGGTTTCTGAAGGAGTGAAATGGAAGTCTATTTCTACCTCTGCTAAACTCACTGAAACCACTCTTATTTCTCAAGGGAGTCTAGGCCTGCCAAGGAGGTCAAGTCTATGGGGAACTATAGCAGGCCTTTCCCTGGCCATACAGAAAGGATGACAGGGGTACCTGGTGTCTCCTCCACTCTACCCCGTGCCTTCCCACACTCCCAACATCTAAACTCTGGGGAACTAGCCAGACCCCAGTTTGAGGCCTTCTTGGGGATGGGACATCATCAGTGCAGGAATTCCCTGGACACCAGCCCCCAGTGATGGGTGCCAGGGTCTGTTTGGCTTCTGTCAATGACAGCTCATCACCTCCAGATACAGCCTGATCTGTTCCTGAGCACCCACCCCCAACCCACGGTTCCAGAGTTCTTCCTGGGACAGTGGGATCATCCTGGCACCAATATCTTCCTCAGCTTGCCCCTCCCCCTCCTATGCTGTGCTGTGATTTGTGCTGCCCTCCCAGAGCGCATGGCACATTTTTCTCGGTGACAGACCTTCAGGTATTTGAAAGCAGGAACCCTGTTTCTGGGTGGGCACTTGGCCAGACAAAACATTCCAGGTCATGAGAGAGGGTGCCACTTGGACATTGGAGGAGGCCTGCCTTGGCTCTGCCTGTTCACTGCAAGATGCCTCTTTTGGAGATGGATTCAGGGCAGTGGGAGCCACAGGGGGCCACTTGCATTGGGTTTCCTTCTGGTGTTGAGGCTGGTGGGTGCAAGTGGATGGTGGTGCTGCTGGACCAGTCTTTAGAGCAGTGAGTGGCCTTGGCTCCTGCTCACAGATGCTTCAAATGACTCCCCAGTCTCCTGGGTGTCTTCTTTATGGAGAGAGAGTGAGGTTCCCTCCACCATCCCAGGCAGGTCAGGGTGCCAACCTCATCAGAATATCAGTGCTAATTTTAGTCAGAACAATCTACCTCAGGCTGCTGCCCAGTTTTGCAAATTGCTTTCTTTTCTCCAGAGAACCAAAGAAGAAATGGTATAGCCTGCCAGAGCTTTGAAAACTGGCCTGGATACCCACCCACTTCCAAATGAGCCCTTTCTGCTCTGTCCCTTCCAAGCTCCAGGGTTGATACTGATACATTTAGAGGAAGGGGTGCTCTGCACTGGACTATTTGGATCTGACCTCCCAAAGACCTGGAAACAACTCCATCCTGACTTGGGGGACGGTTCAGCCCAGTCAGGAGGGAAAGTGACCCAAGGCCCCAGAGAGGAAGGGGAAAGGGCAGCGGAGGGGCAGCACACTGTGGCCCAGGAGATAGAATATCTTTCCACCTCTGTCCTTTTCCTCTCTCCTTCCAGCCTGCACCAGGTCCCCCCAACCCCCTCTCCCTGTCATCCACCCCCGCTGCATCCCTGCCTCTGAATTCCCTTCATCCTTTTTTCTCCATCACTACCTACCCCCACCCCCCTCCCATTCCTCAATTTCATCCCAACCTCTCCCTGAGATCCGGACACCGTAGGGAATAGGCCAGATTCGCTTTCCCACCCGGGGAGAGTGAGGGTACAGCGGGCCCCTCCTTATGCTTCCCGGGGCACTAGGCCCCCAGGACACTCTCCCGCCTCCCCTTCTTCCCCATCCCCTGCGGTCCACTCCCTTGGTCGCCCCTAGCCCCAGGTCGGCCACTGCAGTACTCACGCTGCGCAGGTTGCCTGGGCCTCCGACTCAGGTCGGGGTTGGCCCTGTTCGCGCCGGCCTCTTGTCCTGAAATCTGCACGATCCCAGGGCGCCGGGGGCCCTGAGCGCAGAGTGCCGGTCGCTTGCCTCGTAGCAACTAGATGGGATCAGGTGGCGGCGTCCGCGGCTCGGCTCCTCTCAGCTCTGCTTGCCGCCCGCCCCCATCTCACACCGGAGGCGGGGCGGGGGCGGGGGCGGGGGCCGGGCGGCTCGGAGGAGGGGGAGAGGAGAAGGAGCGGGAAGGGGAGGGGGACCACTGGCTGGCCAGATGCCGGCGAACACACTCTCCGGGTGGCATCTTTGGATCCGGGCATCTTTCACTGACAACCATGCAGAGCTGGATACAAACGTGTTCAGCTTCCTTTTCTCACTCACCAGAAGGGTAAACTGAGGCTAAGAAGGTGTCTGTATACTCTGGAATTCCTGGAAACCACTGGTCAACCTTGGGCTGGGGAACTATAGCAGGCCCACATCTCCTGTGTGGCTTAGAGAGGAGGTACACTCATAAGCACCCACCAGCTCATTCCCTCCTTCTCCCTCCTCTTTCCACCTCTAGTAGAGAAAACAATTCCTATCTGGTCCCCATGCCCTCTCCTTTTCCCTTCCAGCCTGTTTTCCAACCAGCTGAAGCAGCCAGTCTACTCACCCTTTCACTCCTGACCACGGTTTTTATTCAGACTGGGGCCTGTGCCCAGGCACCTTACAACAGGAATACAAGAGCCCTAGCTCAATCTGGTTCTTCTATTATGTCTCAGAATTAAGAAACAGCTCCTCAAGCCCCTTTGCTTCCAGTTCTAAAATGGGGAGCTGTTCTGTTTTCACATGTTTTCTACATGTGAAGGCTCCTTGGGGACTCCTCTTTTTAGCTCCTACTTGTGCAACCTGGGCAGAAGCATCTCCCATGGCCATATCAGACCCCAACTTGGTTTTATGACTGGCATAAACCTCATTTTCCCCTATGTTCTGGGCAAGGATCCTGGAGCAGGAGCAGCCACCCAAAGCTGGAATCAGAAGGGTCTGGATACCCACTTCCAGCACTCAGGCAATAGGTAGGTGTCATGTAAGAATCCTTGTTGAGGAAAAGAAGAGAATGGGGACTCTTGGAGTCAGGAGAACTGTGCATTGCCCTTTTTGGTCCTTGGACACATCAGTTTCTTTCTGTCCCTCAATCTTCTCTTCTGCACAATTTTGGGGGATACTGCTACCCTGTCTGCATGCCAGTACTACTGTAATAAAATGAGGCCCCACTGGGTGTATCCCTTTCTGCTCTAGCTGCTTTAACTTCTCATCCATCAGCTCTTAGATATCCTACCTTAGAGACCCCCATCTCCCTGCCCCCCAAGCACATTCCTTCTCCTGGGGCCTTCAGCCTTAGATGACCTTCGTTGTGTGCTCTGGTTACAGGGAGCAGAAAGAGCCTTCCTTTGGGCAAGGAATGTTCCACCTCAATAACTGACAATCTGAAGGGAAGGCAACCACTGTTCTTCTGTGCTGTCCTTTCTGGGTTTTTCTTCTCCTCTGGGAATGGCAGCAGGAGCCTAGGGTAGTTATAGTGAGGCAAGAGGGAAGAGTGAAGGTTTGGGTAAGAGTAAAGATAATTTCCCAGTCAGGGATAAGACAAGAACCAACTTTTCCTAGCCCAGTTCTTTCTTCTGTCTCTCAAACCTTGCCTTCTCTGCATCCGTTGCTATATTCTTTTTCCCTTTCTTCCCTTACTTTTCTTTTGGGGGCAAATGATGAAATGGAGCTATGTAAGCAGAATTTTAGGGCTCCAGGACTCCAGACAACTAGATTCAGCCACCTATCCCAAAATGCCAACAAAAGACATGAACAGGGGTAAAGGCAGGAAAGGAGCTTTAATCAGTGTGGCGGCAGTAGGAAGGACAGAAAAAGGCCCAGAGACCTAATATCTGTCAGCTGGGGCTACAGAAATCTTGAGGCTTTTTAAAAAAGGGGAACAAAGGCAAGCATAGGGGGGTTGCACTGCTGGGGGATCTGCATAGTTGGCAAAGCAGGTAATCTTGGTCTAGTTGATCATTATCTCAGGACTGGTTCTGCAAAGCTATAAGGGGATGAAGGGAACAAGTTTCCATCATGACTGCTCTTGCTTAGGGGGGCAGTCTCACTTCTGTGTTGGGTAATTGCTCCTGGTTGGTCAGGGATCTCACCATGGGGTGACCTGTCTGAGAGCTCTCTGTTGCTTGTGAATAGTTTTAGTCCCTTGTCATGAAGATGTTTATTGATCAGACCTGTCGCTCCTGAAATCCAAGGTAAGCAGGACAGAACAACTCAGGAGAACTCAGAAGGAAAAAAAAAAAAAAGTAAAAAAGAGTTAGTGGCAACATGGAGGTCAGTGACTGGGCCTGCTTTCAGGTAGAGAAAAGATCTAAAGGGTGTATGTAGGGAAAATTTTGCATTTTTCCTCTCCTTTACTTAATTCACACACACAAACTCAAACCTGCTGTCACTGAGAGGGCAAAGCTAGGTGACAGAGGTTGGGAGAGAAAATGTTGACAGGACAGGGAAAGGTGGAAATTGGGCAGGCAAGGGTCACTTATGGAAGGCACAGGGTCACCAGCTGAAGTCCTGAGTTTATTTTCAAGTAAACAAATATATAATTATTTTTTCTTCGAGGAAAAAAAATGTATATACCCCAGTAATAATTTATGAAGTGCCTTTCGTATACCAGGTATTGCAAGACAGAAAAAGATCAAGTCCCCGATTAGGTTTTTTTGGGGTGAGGTAGGGGAAAAGAGCACAAGAAAGATTTAAAAACAAATGGTGGGCCAGGCGTGGTGGCACACACTTGTAATCCGAGACAGGAGGACTGAAAGTTCGAGGCCTGCCTCAGCAATTTAGCGAGACCTTATCTCAAAGAAAGAGCTGGAGATGTAGCCCGGTGGTAAAAGTGCCGCCCCTCGGTTCAATTCCTAGTAACCAAAGCACCCTCGGTTCAGTCTCCAGTGGCAAACTAAACCAACCAACCAAACGAAAAATCTCCACAACGAATGGTGGAAAACTGAAATGTATTATGGGAGCTCCAAAACAGGAACGTAAAGCGGGAAGAAGGCTTGGCAGAGAAGACGTTCGAGGCTGCTCGAAACGTGGGGAAAAAAAAGGGGGGGGTTTAGTGTCGCTTTTCGTGGGAGCTCAGCCCCCGCAGGCCCGCTTCTCTCCCGGCTCCGATCCCCTTTCAGCCCATTCATCCGTGCCTGCGCCAGGGGTGGGCGGGCAGACAGTTAGACACTGTTTTATCATAGGCATCGGCTTTAATCTCCCGCTGGCGCCCGCAGGGGAAAGTGTCTCGGGACGCCCTGGGGAAGTAAAAGCCCAGGCCTCTCACGCCAGACCCGGGCGTGGGGCCGGAAGACTGACCACGCTGGGGCAGGCAAAACTGCCGAAAGCACGCCCTGGGCCAGGACCAGCACTCCCCGCCGCCCCGCCCGTCGCCCCACAGGGAGTTCCGGAGCTTAGGTTGGCTCGTGGACCCGGAGGCAGCGACCCGCGGACCACAACTCCCAGAAAATTTCGGGACGGGGCCGCCCATGGCCCGGGCGTGGCGAAACACGTCTCCCGGCGGACGGCAGGGGGTGGGCCTCAATCCTAGCTGTCTTCCAACCACGGAGGGGACGTGGCGTACGTCGCTGCCGGAAGTCCCGGGAACTAGGACTCGAGGCTGGCCCGAACTTCCGGGTTGGTCGCGCGGCTTCCTGTGGCCAAGATGGCGGCCGAGCATCCCGAACCCCCAAAAGGGGAATTACAGCTGCCGCCGCCGCCACCTCCAGGGCACTATGGTGCCTGGGCTGCCCAGGAGCTTCAGGCCAAGTTGGCAGAGATCGGAGCTCCGATCCAGGGTAAGAAGCGTGGGGAGGTCTGAAGGGGGCTTTGTGGGCCTGCGGGGAAGCGGGTTAGCCCGTTACCCGGGAGACCCGGGACGTGGGGCTGAGGCGGGCAGCTGGGGGCCTGCGGGGGCCAGGCCTACCCTACTGATCCTGTGCTTTGCCTTGCAGGGAGTCGCGAGGAGCTGGTGGAGCGGCTACAGACTTACACCCGGCAGGTGAGTGTTAGAGGCGGGACTCCAGGATAGGTTGAGGCCTTCAAGACCCCTCAGCTCTGGGTCTTCATTCGTTATGTACTTAGGCACAGCGAGCAGGGGCTTGACCTTTGGCAGAGCTTGTCTTTGCCTGCTTTGTCGTAATCGCTTCTGTCTGCATTGGTTCTTACCAATGCCCTGCCCCAAATCTGGCGGACAGGCGTTGGGTAAATTTTGTTGACTGACAGGGAGAGAATGTTATTTAGTGTAACAGCTCCTCTTGAGTTGATTTAGAGCCTTCCTTTCTGTTTTGCAGACTGGCATTGTGCTGAATCGACCGGTTTTGCGAGGGGAGGATGGGGACAAAGCTGCTCCCCCTCCCATGTCAGCACAGGTAAGGATATTGTTTCACTTGAATGGGATCCTTTTTGCTTAGAGTAGCTCCTTCTCTCTCATGCATTATAGTGGGGATGCATCTAGCAGATTGGGTAAGGAGGTCCTGAGATGACAAAATTGGGAGCTCTGTTTCCCTTTTTGGTGCTGATATTTGCCTCCTTCCCTAGTACCTGCTCCTTCAAATTCGTCATTCAGAATTTAACTAGAGCTGGGCGCTGTAGTCCCAGCGGCTGGGGAGGCTGAAGCAGAAGAATGAGTTCAAAGCCAGCTTCAGCAACAGCGAGGTGCTTAGCAACTCAGTGAGACCCTGTCTCTAAGTAAAATACAAAATAGGGCTGGGGATGTGGCTCAGTGGTCAAGTGCCCCTGAATTCAATCCCTGGTATCCAAAACAAAAACAGAATTCAACTTGAGGGGCTAGGGTTGTGGCTCAGTGGTAGACTGCTTGCCTAGCCCATGTAAGGCACTGGGTTCAATCCTCAGTACCACATAAAAATAAATAAAATAAAGGTGTTGTGTCCACCTACAACTAAAAAAAATATTAAAAAAAAATTCAACTTGAATGCTTATAAGCCTGATTTGATTCTCCCCCATACAGAAGCAATCACCTTTTTAGCTCCCCCAGGGGTAACTTCCATGTTATTCAATGAAACTTTAAGGGATGATTTCTTGATTTGATTATATACTCTTTGCTTTAGTAAACCATTGGGGTTTGTGATGCCACTATGCACTGGTTTCTATTTATTTAAGTCCATATCTCTTCGCATCCAGGATTTGCTTCTCCTCCAAAGCAGTGGTTCTCACCTGGGATTTATTGATCTCTATGTGTGGAGTAAGAAGTTCCTAGTTGGTTTTTAGAAGCATCCTTGAACCTTCTGAAATTAAATGCAGAATCTGAATTCATGATATTTTTTTGAGAAAAGAGTTGATAATTTTCTTTGGTTCTCTTCTCATGATATTGCTATGGAGTATTCTTTTATGGAATAATATGTTACTAGAATTTGAATCCCAGCACCTGGCTTATGGTAGATGTTAGGTTGGTTTGAGGTGCTAAGGGAACAAAGCACTAGACAACCCATGCAGGCGAAAGAACCAATCAGGTGACAGACAAGCAGTGATGGTGCCTTATAACCACCTGTCAATCAGCGGGGTCTCCTGACCAATTCTGGAAGGACATGATTCTCAGCAAGATCCCCAGGAGGACAAGGGAGTCTAAAAACCTCCCTTTCTGCCCTAAGCCCAGTAAAATTTCAATGGGGCTGAGCCTGGGTGCGATTCTCCTAGACCTGCTCTGTTGGACTGGAGGATCACCCCCCAGGAGTGATTCTCAATAAAGCCTTGTTCATCTGTTTTTAATCTGCCTCCTTTTGGTCACTGGTGCCTGACCTTACAGTAGATCCCAACAAATGTTTGCAGCATGAATAGATAAATGCTTCCTAGTTTATGGTCTTATTTTCTTCACAGCTCTCTGGGATTCCCATGCCACCACCGCCCATGGGACTTCCTCCTCTGCAGCCCCCTCCACCACCCCCACCACCTCCACCAGGCCTTGGCCTTGGCTTTCCTATGGCTCATCCGCCAAATTTGGGGCCCCCGCCTCCTCTCCGTGTGGGTGAGCCTGTGGCTCTATCAGAAGAAGAAAGGCTGAAGCTGGCACAGCAGCAGGCGGCATTGCTGATGCAGCAAGAGGAGCGTGCCAAGCAGGTAGGGCAGGTGGAAGCCTGTGTGTTGGCTTCATTAGGTCCCTGAAGGGGGAGTGGAGCCTCAGAAAGCTGGATCCTGGGGCCAAGGCTTTTGGGACGATCTGGGACAAAGATTAGAACATAGGTCCAGGACTGGAAGAGGACCACAGGAAGCAAAAAGTTGTGGCAGATTGGCCTGGGGGGTTTTGGTGCTGGTATGAGCTTGTTTTCTTTTTTAAGCAGGGAGATCATTCATTGAAGGAACATGAGCTCTTGGAGCAGCAGAAGCGGGTAATACCCCTCCCCCTAATCTTTGACCTCATGGTCCAGTCTATAGGCTGTCATTTAGTGTTTAGTGTCCAAAATGAGGTGCATCACTCAAATTTTCTGTGGAGGCTACCTCATCCCCAACTATGTTCCAGTATCTCCCAAAGAATTCCATTTTTCCTGTAGTCCAGGTGTTGACAAACCAACCTGGGACCTGCTTTTGAGTGACCTGTGAGCTAAAAATTATTTTTATATTTTTAAAGAATTGTAAGAAAAGAACCTCAAACCAAGAAGAGAAAACATAGTTCATATAATAGCCCAAAAGCCTAAAATATTTAAAAATTCAGTGGCCTATTACGCAAAAGGTTTATTGACTCTTACCAGTCTTATATGATATAATTTTAGGTACCTTGGAGAGGATTCTGGGTTAATTTAGTCCTTTGTATGGGATTTAGACTAAATGTGATGCATATAAATTTGGGAATGATGTAAAAGATATTCTGCTTGAAGTGCAAGGATAGAGGGGATGTCAGAACCTGGGTATTTCCTCCTTGTTCTTATGTCAGTTGTTACCCATTAGGATACTCAGTAGTATTGGAAAATAAGGATTTAAAGCTGCAGGTATGGAAATACACATGAAGTACTGGCTTTGCCCAGACTTTGGCAAACATTAAGGGGTAAGAATTTTCTAAGGAAAGAATTCAGCTGGATATGGTGATACATGTCTGTGATCTAGCAACTCAGGAAGCTAAGCCAAGAAGATTTCAAGTTTGAGGCCAGCCTTGGGAAGTTTAAGGCCAACCTCAGTTAACTTAGACCTTGTCTCAAAAAGTGAAAAGGGCTGGGGAATATAGCTTGGTGCTAAAGCACCCATGAGTTCAGTCCCTAGGACTTAAAGAAGAAAGGAAGAAAAAGAATTCATAGTTCTTTCTAAAGAATTTTTGGAGAAGAAAACTCTCACTGAGAAATGTAAGGCTGCATTTAGCTAAACACTAAATTCTCTTCTAGGAACCAGAAATTTCCGGGGGACTTCGTTGGTGTTATTCTCAGGGATTGTTTGTTTTGATATGAGGGCGCTTCTGTTTTGATCATTAGTCTTGAAGTGCAAGGATAGAGGGGATGTCAGAACCTGGTGTTTCCTCCTTGTTCTTCTCAGGCCTATTACCTGGCTAAAAGATTACATTTGGCATTTTCAAATGGGTTTCCACTCCTGCTTTCCTCCTGTAGGCAGCCGTGTTACTGGAGCAAGAACGACAGCAGGAGATTGCTAAGATGGGCACCCCAGTCCCTCGGGCCCCACAAGACATGGGTCAGATTGGTGTTCGCACTCCCCTGGGTCCTCGAGGTAAGAACCTGGAATGACTAGGAAGAACAAGGAAGGTAATTTAAAAGGTTCAAAAAAACTTTTTTTTTTTTTTCCTGGTGCTGGTGATTTAATCTGAGTCCTTGTGTATATTAAGCATGCCCTGTTACTACTGAACTATAGTTCCAGACCCTAAAAAAGACTTTTTTTTTTTTTTTTTTTTTTTTGAGGGTGTTCTGGGGATTGAGCTCAAGGTACTCGACCTCTGAGTCACATTCCTCAGCCCTGTTTTGTATTTTATTTAGAGATAGGGTCTCACTGAGTTGCTTAGTGCCTTGTCATTGCTGAGGCTGGCTTTGAACTCACAGTTCTCCTGCCTCAGCCTCCTGAGCCGCTGGGATTATAGGTGTGGGCCATTGCGCCTGGACTATTTTATATTTTATATAAAGACAGGGTCTCACTGAGTTGCTTAGC
Organism: Marmota monax; assembly: GCF_021218885.2. Lineage (NCBI taxonomy): Eukaryota > Metazoa > Chordata > Mammalia > Rodentia > Sciuridae > Marmota > Marmota monax. The sequence goes on along the minus strand of NW_026692498.1, from coordinate 6,724,569 downwards.
ACCTTGCTGTTACTGAGGCTGGCTTTGAACTTGTGATCCTCTTATCACAGCCTCCTGAGCTGCTGGGATTACAGGCATACACAAGTTTTTTTTTTTTTTTAAAGTGCTGTGGGCCCTCCATATCTGCTGCTTCTGCATCAAAGCATTCAACTAACTAGGGATTGAAAATATTTTAAAATAATTTGCTGTGGTGGTGCATACCTGTAATCCTAGCTACTTGGGTGGCTAAGGCAAAAGAATTGCAGATTTGAGGCAACTTAACGAGACCTTATCTCATAATAAAAAATAAGAGATGGGAATGTAGATCAGTGGCAGAGAGCCCTGGGTTCAATCCCCAGTACCACAAAAACAAAAAACAAAAACTTTATTTCTGAACATGTTTAGGTTTTTTTTTCTTATCTTTATTCCCAAGACATACTGTAGAAAAGTGATTCATGTAGCATTTGCATTGTATTAAGTGTTACAAGTAATCTAGAGGTGATTTAAAGTGTATGGAAGGATGCTTGTGGGAAAAATGTGCACAGGCCATACAGATACTATACCACTTTTTAGAAGGGCTTGAGCATCCTTGTATTTGTGTGGGTTCCAGAAACAAATTCCCTATGAATACCAACAGGCAACTGTATGTATAACATTTAAAAAATATTTATATAGTAAATGTACAGTTTAATGAATTTTAAAAAATTGATACACCCGTAACAACCAATACCTAGACCAAGAGCTAAAACATTCCTAACACTCCAAAAGCACCCTTGTCACTTGTCACTCTCTGCCTTGAAGAGTAACCATCACCCTTTCAGTGAAAGAAGTAGTTTTTTTTTTTTGATGTGTGTGCTGCGGCTCAAACCCAGGGCCACATACATGCCAGGTATGTGCTCTTGTTGCTGAGCCACATCCCCAGCTCTGGAGGTCATTTTTTAAAAGAGGTGTTTTGTCTCTTCTGACATCGGACTTCTTTTCTTCTTTCTTTCAGTGGCTGCTCCAGTTGGCCCAGTGGGTCCCACCCCTACTGTTTTGCCCATGGGGGCTCCTGTTCCCCGGCCTCGTGGTCCCCCACCGCCCCCTGGAGATGAGAATAGAGAGGTGAGACTAATGATTCCTTCCTAGGGACAGTAGAATGGAGGTTTGGAAGGAGACTATTTTAGGATTTTAGAGGATTTTGTGAGAAGATTGCAGGGGTGGATTCAAGGTCTTAGTGGGAGGGGAAAGCCACATTGGTTAGAGTATGTTTAGGGTAGGGCAGAGGGATCTGGAAGGCATTTCTGGTCAGAGTTTTGAGGTCCTGCCCACTGTCTGTTGATTACGTCACCCAGCTGGTAGCCTTTGTAGTATAAGAGGTGAAAGTCAGAGGAGGAAGAGCACTGTGATTCAGCCCCTCTGACTGGTTGTCTGGCAGATGGATGATCCTTCAGTGGGACCCAAGATCCCTCAGGCTTTGGAAAAGATTCTGCAGCTGAAGGAGAGCCGCCAGGAAGAGATGAACTCTCAGCAAGGTGAGTGTATTGGTGGGTCCTGAAGCTGCAGGCTATGACTGCATCCTCTTTGTCCCCTCCCTGAGGAGGCTTTAGAAAGTTACTGGCTCTTGGCAGAGTGAAGGTACTCTGGGCAGGGCAGGGGCACTGGAGAAAATCAAGTCTTCTTGATTTTCTTTTCTTTTTTTTTTTTTTTTTATTGTTTGTTCAAAACATTACAAAGCTCTTGACATATCATATTTCATACATTAGATTCAAGTGGGTTATGAACTCCCATTTTTACCCCAAATACAGATTGCAGAATCACATCGGTTACACATCCACATTTTTACATAATGCCATATTAGTAACTGTTGTATTCTGCTACCTTTCCTATCCTCTACTATTCTTCTTGATTTTCTCCTTTCTCCTTGACAGAGGAAGAGGAAATGGAAACAGACACTCGCTCATCCCTGGGCCAGTCAGCATCAGAGACTGAGGAGGACACGGTGTCCATATCCAAAAAAGAGGTATATGATGGAGCTGGTCTGGAGGTATTGCCAGGAGATGGGGCTCAGGTACCAAAGTAAACTAATTGTAAGTGTTCAGTAAATAGTATCTTCTGATGTTTTGTGTCAATTTTTGTTCTTTTTTTTTTAACCAGAAATTGAACCCAGGATGCTTAGCCACTAAGCCACATCCCATTCCATTAATTTTTTTTTTTTTTTTTTTTTTAAATTTTGAGATAGGGTCTTAACTAAGTTGCTAAGGCTGACTTTGAACTTGCAGCCCTCCTGCCTCAGCCTCCTGAGCCACTAGGATTATAGGCATGTACTACTATGCCTGGCTCAATTCTTGTTCTAAACATCTTGCAGATATTTTTCATTTCATTCCCATAAATCCCTTTAAGTTCTCAGATCTGTGCATGCCTACATTTTACACTGAAAAGGCTGAGGTTCTGAGAAGTACAGTAACTTACCAAAGGTACACAGCTTGAGAGAGGCAGAACTTGGGATTCTGTCCCCAGGGCCTCTTTATGGCTGCTTTATGAGATTGCCTCTTTGGGGAAAGACTGAGCGTTGAATTATTGTTAGAGTAGGGATGGGCAAGGTGCTTGGATTCTCTGACTGAGTTGGTTTTTCTTGTCTTGATAGAAAAATCGGAAACGTCGAAACCGAAAGAAGAAGAAAAAGCCCCAGCGTGTGCGGGCAGCATCCTCGGAGAGCTCTGGGGATCGGGAGAAAGACTCTGCCCGGTCCCGAGGCTCTGACTCCCCTGCTGCTGATGTTGAGATTGAGTATGTTACTGAAGAACCCGAAATCTATGAGCCCAACTTCATCTTCTTCAAGAGGATTTTTGAAGCCTTCAAGGTAGACAGAGCGGCACACTCGGGGTTGGGGGGCAGTCGGACAGGCTGGTAGACAGGGCTGAGGAGGTGGTGTTTCAGTGCAGGGTTCTGGAATGGGATGGGGGCTGGCTCTTGAGAGGTGGGGTTTCCACAATGTCTGCCTCCTCAGCTCACCGATGATGTGAAGAAGGAGAAAGAGAAGGAGCCAGAGAAACTTGACAAAATGGAGAACTCTACAGCCCCCAAGAAGAAGGGCTTCGAGGAAGAGCATAAGGATAGCGATGATGACAGCAGCGATGATGAGCAGGTCAGGGCATCCTTCCTTGGCGAGGAACAGGGGTTGGGGGGGCATCTAGCCTTCTCTGGGACCATGGTGAACTTCTGCAGGTTGTTCATGGCTTATGAAAGTGGGGATTCCCACCTGCTCAAAAGAGGGATTGTTCTGTCATAGGAAAAGAAGCCAGAAGCCCCCAAGCTGTCCAAGAAAAAGTTGCGCCGAATGAATCGCTTCACTGTGGCTGAGCTCAAGCAGGTGAGACCTGAGATGACCCAGCAGGCCCTGGATCCTGGCTGGAGACCCATGTGAGGAACGCCTTTCACCCTGTGGGAAAGTTTGGGTGACTTGGATATGGTCCTTTGGAAGAAAAAGGAAGCCTAAGGGCTGGTGCTTTCTAGAGGTCTTGTTTGGAGGTTCTAGCCACGTAGTAGCTACTCGTATACCTTGACCCAAGAATGGTCCTCCTCTCTCAGGCAAGATCATGGACTTCAGAAGGAGGAAGGGGACACCAATGTAGCCAGCCCGATGAGCTGGATCAACCCTTGCTATCACAGGGTTGACTGGTGTCGCAGCCACATGGCCCTCACATCAGATAGGACTTTCTGGAGACATGTTGCTGTGTGTTTTCCAGCTGGTGGCTCGGCCTGATGTTGTGGAGATGCATGATGTGACAGCCCAGGACCCCAAGCTCTTGGTTCATCTCAAGGCCACTCGAAACTCAGTGCCTGTGCCACGTCACTGGTGTTTTAAGCGCAAGTACTTGCAGGGCAAACGGGGCATTGAGAAGCCCCCCTTTGAGCTGCCGGATTTCATCAAACGCACAGGCATCCAAGAGATGCGGGAGGCCCTCCAGGAGAAGGTGAGGGCCCTGGTGGAGTGCAAACCTGTGCTTAGGCACCCACGTCCTTCATAGCAGTCAGCTTCAGAACTGGAGTCAGGTTTTCGAAACACACCTACTCGTTACTAGTCTAATCCTTTCTCTAGTTTAGAAGTTGACACTATATAGGTGCACTGTGTACACCTGGCAGGAAGCAGGAGGGGTGGGACTTTGGGGAGCAGACCCCAAGTCTGTTTGGAACAGCTCTCCTGCCCCAGGCTAGGCCTCTGTTTTGAGCGGCTCTTTTCCTCCTCCTCTCCCCTTCTGCTTTTACTTTGCCAGCTCACGTGGTGACTCCTTTCCCTGATGTACTTAGTGGCTAGAGACTCACAGTGGTTTTGTAGCTTCTTAGGTTTAAAGATTTTATTTAATACTTGGAATAAGTACTAATTACCTCTGGTGCAAGACTGGAGGATGTGCCAAAATACATAGTGAAACTGCCTTCCAGTTAACCTCTGTTCTCCTGGTCTTCTGCAGAGGCAGCTACTGAGATCTGTCTCTTTGATCAGATGGTTTAAAAAATAGTTATTGACATACAAAGTGGAGGCTGATTTCATATACTAAATGTTATTTTTTTCAGTATGGGTTGTGTGATCTTATTTATTTATTTGGTGCTGGGGATTGAACTCAGGGCCTTGAACATGCTAAGCACGTGCTCTGCCACTGAGTCACACTGAGCTCATTGAATTATGTAATTTTTAAAAAAATATTTATTTTTAGCTTTAGGTGGACACAATGTCTTTATTTTGTTTTTATGTGGTGCTGAGAATCGAACCCAGTGCCTCATGCATGCTAGGTGAGCGCGCTACCACTTGAGCCACATCCCCAGCCACAAATTATGTAATTTTGAGGGTTTTAAGCAGGAAGGATTTTGGAGACTTTCAGAATGAGATAAATGAGATTTCTCTTGACTTCTTTTGGGAGTTGGGAGCCAGATCCTCTGCCAAGAGTTGAAGTTGGTGATTACCTGTCAACTCATGAATACTGCCATTATCCACAGGAAGAACAGAAAACCATGAAGTCAAAAATGAGAGAGAAGGTTCGGCCTAAGATGGGAAAGATTGACATCGACTATCAGAAACTGCATGATGCCTTCTTCAAGTGGCAGACCAAGCCAAAGCTGACCATTCATGGGGACCTGTACTATGAGGTTAGAGAAGAGGCTGTGGATGCATACATAGCTCAGTCTTGGGGTTGTGACTTTGTACCTGTTGGTTGGAAGGGCTTTCACAGTTGGTTTCCCAGAGATGGAGTTTGAGATTTTAAAATGAGATCCTTCTTGAAGGAAAGATGCAGATCATGTCTTTTTATTTGGTCTAGGGGATTGAACCCAGGAGTGCTCTTCCACTGAGCCATATCCCCCACAACCTTTTTTATTTTGAAACAATGTTTCACTAGGATGTCCAGGCTGGCCTCAAACTTGCAATGCTCCTGCTTTAAACTCTCCAGTCAATGGGATTAGAGATGTGCGACACTGTACCTGGCTCTATCATGTCTTTGAAATGATAATAATAGTTTGTGGTGGGTGGTTTACAACAGAGGGGCCAAGTGGCAGATATTTTTGAGAAACTTAATATTGGGAGCGGGAAAAAAATTTCTATCTATCTATCTATTTATTTATTTATTTATTGGTGCTGGGGATTGAACCCAGGGCCTTGTGCATGCAAGGCAAGCACTCTACCAACTGAGCTATATCTGCAGCCCTTTTTTATTTTTATTTTTTTGTCCTTGAAATATCATGCCTCAGACTTCATAGGATGTCTGAGGCAGAAGGTTCTTGGAGATCAGCCTGTCAAATGTCCTCATTTCACAGATGAGAAAGCAGGTCTGAAGTTGGCCCTGTTCTTACAATGGGTTAGTGACAGCCTGGCCTCTATTCCTTTCCCTATGGTAGCTGGAATCCAAGTGGGAACCAGGCGGCCCTCACGGGATTTTGTATCTGATGCGGATTAGGACTTCTTATCTCCCGTCTCTTGTCCCTGTGCCATTGAGGCTCCATTGTGTGTCTGGCATCCCTAGTACAGCATGTTATGCTTTTTCCTCAGGGGAAGGAGTTTGAGACACGACTGAAGGAGAAAAAGCCAGGAGATCTGTCTGATGAGCTGAGGATTTCCTTGGGGATGCCAGTAGGACCAGTGAGTGTTGGTTAGCTGGTTGGGGAGGCAGGGAAGAGGGTGGGAATTGGGGCAGAAAGGAGAGTGCTTAGGTTAGGCAGGTAGTAGCCTATTCTCTTTTTCTTGTAGAATGCCCACAAGGTCCCCCCCCCTTGGCTGATTGCCATGCAGCGATATGGACCACCCCCATCGTACCCCAACCTGAAAATCCCTGGGCTGAATTCGCCAATCCCCGAGGTAAGTATTATGCTTACTTTCATTCTTGGCTGCCTGTATTTTAACTGAGGGATGGTTGTTTGTTTTCCTTCTTTAACTACTGTGTTTAACAAAAAAAAAAAAAAAGAGAGAGAGAGAAAAATAGTAACAGTTTTTGTTTTTTAAAAATATATGACATGTTTATTGTAAAATATTTGGTCAAGCTAGGTGCAGTGGCACACACCTGTAATCATAGCAGTTGGGAGGCTGAGGCAGGAGGATTGCGAGTTCAAAGCCAACCTCAGCAAAAGCGAGGTGCTAAGCAACTCAGACCCTGTCTCTAAATAAAATACATAATAGGGCTGGGGATGGGGCTTCCCCCGCCCCCCGCCCCGCCAAATATTTAGTCAAAATTGACAGGTACAAAGATGAAAACAGATACACCACAATTGCACCAGTGTAAAATAACCAGATTTGATTATATTTGTTGATCATCTTTCCAGATGATTCTCTGATATATATGTGGAAGACAGAAGTAATTTTATCTCAAGAATGGCACAACATTTCAAAATAAAAAGCATCAATTAAAAAGTATTAACAGACAACAGAGTCAAATGAAAAAGTGTCATTGTTAAACTTCAGATAAAACTATCTGTCTCCTAAGTGAAGTAGATATTAACCAAGCCAGCTTTCCAAAATTAGGAAAAATCAGTAAGAAGTTGGAATCATGGTTTGTATGTGTGTGTGTTGTGCTGGGGATCAACCCAGGGCCTCATGCATGTTGGGCTGCATCCCCAGTCCTGGAGTCCTGATTTTTAAAGTCTTTTGTTTCAATTTTTGGCAGCACAGACATCACCCTGAAGGAGGAGATTTTTAGCATACTCTGCCTCCTGTCCCCATTCTGTTGCCTTCAGAGTTTGGTGCTTATTAATTTTGCTTTCTAATGCTTTATACAATTTGATTTTATTTTGCATCACAATTTTCAGATTTCCCAAATATGAGTTCCATACTTTGCTGCATGACTTTTCTCTAGGGCTTTGGCATGTTTCCCTGGAACTGGTGAGTGGAAATGATTTATGCTTTCTCTCCTGCAGAGCTGTTCCTTTGGGTACCATGCTGGTGGCTGGGGCAAACCCCCAGTAGATGAGACTGGGAAACCGCTTTATGGTGACGTGTTTGGAACCAATGCTGCTGAATTTCAGGTATGGGCTGTGATCTGGTGAGCTTGTTTTACTTAAAGCCATGAAGGTTAGAGAGAATTGGCCTATACCTTCATTATCAGGGAACGGGGTGTTCTGAAGTTTCAGTCTGAAAAAGTGCATGTTTTTTTCCTGAGTTGTAAGACAACTCCCCACTGGACTGTGAGCTCCGTGTAGGTAGGGATTATTGTCTGTTTATTTTTCTGTGGCTTCAGTTTACAAAAGCTTGGCACATCATAGCTACTTTGTATATGTTTTTTGAATGAATGAGTGATGTCTTTCAGACCAAAACTGAAGAAGAAGAGATTGATCGGACCCCTTGGGGGGAACTGGAGCCATCTGATGAAGAGTCCTCAGAAGAAGAGGAAGAGGAGGAAAGTGATGAAGACAAACCAGATGAGACTGGCTTTATTACACCTGCAGACAGGTGGGGTGATAGTTTGCCTTCCCCCGGTAGCCTGGTTTGGGGTTGTTTTCTCTACTCATGCGCTTCTTTCTTCACAGTGGCCTCATCACTCCTGGAGGGTTCTCATCAGTTCCAGCTGGAATGGAGACCCCTGAACTCATTGAGCTGAGGAAAAAGAAGATTGAGGAGGCAATGGATGGGTGAGGGAACCAGGCAGGCAACAAAAGGAGGACCTTCACTTCCCTTTAGCCTCTGGGTTGCCTAGCTGACATATTAAGTGACTTTTTTGTCTGTCCTCTTCTTTGTTTCCTCTTTCTGTTTTCTTCTTGTCTTTAAGATTATTGAACATTATTTTCTGTGATTCCATTTTACCTCCTTGGTTGTCTTATTAACTGTGAGTCTTTGTTTTGTTATTTTAGTAGTTGTCTTAGGGTTTATAGTATCCAGCTTTACATAGTTACCTTAAAGTGATATTATGCCAATTCTGATGGTATTGAGAACCTTAGAGCAGTGTACCTCCATTTCTATCCTTTCCACCTTGTGTGGTCGTACATTTCACTTTTACACGTGTTGTAAATCCTGTGCTAAATAGTTACTATATTTGTTTAAGTAGTCCACTATCTTCTAGTAAGAATTATATATGAATCTTTGTAATTATCATCTCCAGAGTTTTTTGATTTCTTGTTGTCTATTCAGTATTCTGTCTGGTATTAGTTTCCTTCTGTATGAAGGGTTTCCTTTAACATTTCTTTTTTTTTTTTTTTTTTAATATTTATTCTTTTTTTAGTTTTCGGTGGACACAACATCTTTGTTTGCATGTGGTGCTGAGGATCGAACCTGGGCCGCACGCATGCCAGGCAAGCGTGCTACCGCTTGAGCCACATCCCCAGCCCCCCTTTAACATTTCTGATGTGGGTCTGCTGGTCAGCGTTCCTTCTGCTTTTGTAGTCTTAAAAGGTTCATTTTTGTGGATTTTGATTTTGAAAGATTTCTGTTGCATGTAGGAATCTAGGTTGACAGGGCGTTTTTTCCCTTTCAGTACTTCTGAGATGTTCCAGCATCATCTTTCTTATGTAGTTTCTGATGAAACAACTGCTGTCATGCTTACTGTTTGTTCTTTGTGATGTGTCATTTTTCTCTGGCAGCTTTTAAACTTATCTTTTTAAAAAAATATTTATTTTTTTAGTTTTAGGTGGATACAATATCTTTTATTTTATGTTTATGTGGTGCTGAGGATCAAACCCACTGCCTCATGCATGCTAGGCGAGCACTCTACCACTGAGCCACAACCCCAGCCCTTTTAAACTTATCTTCATCTCTCCTTCTGATCAATCCGAGTATGATGTGCTTTTTTTTCCTTATGCCTTTTTTTTTTTTAATTTTTTGTAGTTATAGATGGACAAAGTGCCTTTATTTTGTTTATTTTATGTGGTACTAAGAATTGAACCTAGTTCCTCATTCATGCTAGGCAAGTGCTCTGCCACTGAGCTATAGCCCCAGCCCCTTTTCATGTTTTTTTGCTAGGGGTTTGTAGAGCATCTTAGACCTGTGGATTTATAGCTTTTATAAATTTTGGGAAATAACTGGCAGTTATTTCTCCTTTTGCCCCCTTTTTTCACCTGTCTTTTAGCAACTCCAATTGTATATATAATGGTCTCTTGTAGCATTTATAAGAATTTATAAAGAATTTATAAAGAATTCACTTTATAAGAATTTCTCTTTTTTCTTACATTTAAGCAAGTTTCTACTGCTGGGTCTTTATGTTTGCTATTTTCTTCCTCATTTATATATTCTATTCTGACATTAATCCATCTAATGGAGTTTTAATCTCCAGAAGTTTGATTTGGGTCTTTTTATATATTTTAAACCTCATATTTAGCTTTTTGAACATGTAGTATACACTTAGAATAACATTTTATGTATTTGCTTGTTAATCAGCAGTTCTGGACTGATTTCAGTTGATTGATATTCTCATTAGAGGTTGTATTTTCTTGCTTCATATGCTTTGTAATTTCTGATTGGTTGCTAGTCTTCATGCAGGGCCCAAGATATTTTCATGTTCCTCTAATCCTTTACAGCTTTGATCAGGCATATAGTTATTTGCAAACAGATGAATCCTTCAAGGTCTTGTTTTGAGGACCTTAGCAGGACTGGAGCTGTGAGTAGTCCTCCCCACCAGGATGCCCAAGACTCTCTTGTATGCTGAAAGCCCTGTGAATCCAGAGGTTTTTCCCTTTATCTGGTAGGAATCATCATGATTCCTTATCCTGAGTGAGCAGCAGGTACTGTTACCTCTGATATTTTTGGATTGGCTCTTCCCTGTCCTCACATGCATATGCTCCTCATCACTCTTCCAAATACCTGAAGAGGACTTCTTCAGTCTCCATTTGTGTCCTGCAAACCCTGGCTGCCTTGATCGTTCTGGACCTTTGGTTTTTATCACAACTCCCTTCCTTGTTCTCCCTTTTATACTACAGCTCTCTTGGTGCAGTATGCTGGGGCAGTAGAAAGGGCTCACCTTATTTGTTTCTTTTGCTCTGTTTCTAATATCTTGAAAACCACCATTTCATGTATTTTGCCTATTTTGGTTATTTCAGGTAGGAGGATAAATCCAATTCCTGCTTCTCTTGTCAGGAAGCAGAAGTCTCAAGCTTTGTATATTCAAGGAAGAAAAACAAAGAAGGGTATTGTGGACAGAATTGTAGTAAGAAGCGATTGGGCTGGGGACCTTTAGGTCTTGGTTAAGAAGTTTGGAAGCCTTAGGTTTTTGTTTTGTTTTTGTATTGGGGGTTGAAATGAGAGGCACTTTATCATTGAGCTACATCCTCAGATCTGAAATAGGGTCTCCTAAGCTAAGGCTGGCCTTGAATTTAGGATCCTCTTGCTTCAGCCTCCCAAGTCACTGGGATTATAGGTGTGTTTCACTGTGTGTGGCTAAGAAGCCTCAGGGTTTTCAGCAAAGAAAGGGAAGAATCTGAATTCTGTTTTAAGGTATTTACTCTGGTTGCTGTGTGAAAAGAAAATCATGTTCCAGAAGAGTGGGAGACAACATGGTCTGGGGTGACAGTGGTAGATTTGTTATTGTGTTCTGAGTATAATTTTTGAGTTAGGTTGTGAGACTGGTGGTGGATGGCCCTTGTGCCCTTGGGAAGTGTTGCAAATGTGAGTTGTGTACATTAGAAAACCAGGCACCACTCTCTCCAGGAAGCTTTTGGCCTCTTTGATTTTTAGCCGCCTTTGCCTGTTTTCTGATCCCCTAACTTGATTCAGGGGGCCTCTTAGCTCAGTCTCTATACCTCTCTAACTGTATCCCCTGAAATCAGTGCTGTGTCCCAAGACATCCCCCAACCAAATCCTTTCTTATAGGCCTCCATGAATGGTAGAGGCTATATACCCAGGTATCTCAGAATCTGGGTGGAGGTACCACCTATGTTTCCTTTGCTTCCCCTTCTGGAGACCCTTGGTCTCTTTTTGGGCTTGACTTCATTGTCCTTTGCAGAAGTGAGACACCTCAGCTATTCACTGTGTTGCCTGAGAAGAGAACAGCCACCGTGGGGGGAGCCATGATGGGATCGACTCACATTTATGACATGTCCACGGTGAGCATTGGAGGACACTGCTTGTGGAGCTGGGGAAGGGGGAGTTAGGGCCTCTGAGACTCTTTGGAGATAATAATGTTTGGAGATAATAATCTTTCTTCTAGGTTATGAGTCGGAAGGGCCCCGCCCCTGAGCTACAAGGTGTAGAAGTGGCCCTGGCACCTGAGGAGTTGGAGTTAGACCCCATGGCTATGACCCAGAAGTATGAGGAGCATGTGCGGGAGCAGCAGGCACAAGTGGAAAAGGAAGATTTCAGCGACATGGTAGCTGAGCATGCTGCCAAACAGAAGGTGAAAATTCCTAGTGGACTGAAGCAGGGAGGGGAGAGCTAGGGAGCAGGGTATGCCTTTTCCTGTGGAGTTGTGCCCTCTAGTGGTCAGAGTGAAGGCACACTCAGTGCCTGCTGCCTGGCTTCCTTAAAATTCTCCAGTTGGTTGTCTTCTCTAAGGATCATGACACTGAGGCACAGGAAAGGAAAGGATCTGAGAGGGAGGATCATCAGGTCTGAAAGGGAGGTGTTTTTCACACAACTTCCATGTCCATCAGGCTGGCCCCTCTTGATTGGGCTATGGGGTGGTTTAACCTGTTATAACTATTTTTTTTTTCCTTTCCTATAGCAAAAGAAACGAAAAGCTCAGCCCCAGGACAGCCGTGGGGGTAGCAAGAAGTACAAGGAGTTCAAATTTTAGGTCTTCTTCACACAGCCAGACTTCTTTTAGGCTCTTTGGATGCCTGAGCTTCATACATGGGTCCCTAAGAACCAGTTCCCCTGCAGTCATTTCATGTACTTATTTTAGACCTGTTTTGTAAATAAAGCTGTTTCCCAATGAAAGAGATGGCTGTGAAACACTCCTGATCCTCAGTCGTCTCCTTTTAGCCCCTTCTGCAAATGGACTAAAATAACCACAACCACTGGGCTGCCACAGAGATCAGGGGCAGGTACTTGGATCAAATGTTGCATTGCAGAGATGGTAAAGGTAAACCTGTACTGAAATTGTGGTTGTTTTACCACCTATACCCCACCCCCCTTGGTAGGGAGGCTCTGGGGGAAGCACCTCAAGGTTTGGTTTGACCTTACTACTTTGCCCTTGGGGAGTAAAAATAGCCAGCTTAGCGCCCTGGCTGGGCTGGGGAAATAACTGTGGGCTAAGGAAGTAACTGTGGGCTAAGGAAGTAGGCCATGCCAGGCCTTCCTAATTGACCTTGTGGAGGAAAGTCCAAGTCCTTACCTGTGAGAACATAGCTGGAAATCTAAATAGGATGTCCTGAGTCCCTGGGAGCCCCTGGATTTATTTGACACTAGAGCTAGGGTGTTTGGAGTGTGGGAAGGAGCCTGCATTCTCAAGGTCCCCCTTCCTGAGAAATCTTCCTGGATCAATCCTGGATCAAAAAGATTTGCTGAGCCCTGGGGAGAGCTCCGTTGCACTACTGTTGTCTGTGGAAATGCACGGGAGGTGCTAGAATACTGGTCTTCAAGATGGTTTCTGGAAAGGGGGAGTGGAGAGGTCCCACCAGGACAGGGTCATTGAACTATTGAGCTCGGCCTTGAACAGAATTTGAGAAACTTGAGAACACATTGAGGCCTTGTAATAAAGGCTTCTGGGAGGGAGGGGAGCTGTAGGGAAAGGAGGAGTAAATTGTCGCCAAACGGGCCAGCCCAGGGCTAAGCCCGAGAACCTGCCCACCCCCAACCCAGGGTCTTTTGGACTCCAGATTTAAGCCCCTGCCTACTACCTCGGGCCGGGAACTTCTAGCTCTCGGGCGCTTGAGGTGCTGGGCGGCCTCCCATCCCCACCGACCGCTCCTTTTACCCTTTGGTGGTCTGGGTAATAAAGCCCCAAGGTTTTAAAGCCGGGATTAGAGGCGGTGGGCAAACAGCTTGCGCACCGCGCACGACGCTCTACAGACCCCGGGGGCCAGGCGCGCTCCGGCGGCAGCCCCCCCTGGCCGGGACCGCGCCCCGGAAAAGCGGGATTTCCGCCGGCGGGGCTGCGACCGTGGAGCGCGGGGAGCGGAAGGGGTCAGGCGGCGGCGGTCAGCGTGGGGGCGTCGAGCGCAGGCCTAGCGCGCGCCTTCTCCGCCCCTCGGGGCGGGAGTCTGGGTGGGCGCGCGCCCAGAGCCCGCCGGGCGCGAGCGCGCGCCCGGGCCCCGCCCCTCGGCGCTGGGTGGGGCTGCGAGCCGGGGCTCCCCGCCCCTTCCCAGACACGCCCACCCAGTGTCTTGGCGGCGCGGGCCGCAACAGGCAGCGGCGGGCAAGCGCGAGGACCGCGCGCCGCGAGGCCCCGCGCGTGCGTGCAGACTTGCTGGCGGCCGTGCTCGGTCGCGCGGGCTGAAGAGTCGCGCCGAGGCCCCGCCGCCGTCGTCGCCGCCGCCGCGGGGGAAACCTGGGAGCCGCTCGGCGTCGCCTCGGTTCGCGTGAGCCCCGCGCCCCTCGACCCCCAGCCGGGCCATGGCTGAACGCGGAGGGGCCGGCGGTGGTGCAGGAGCCGCTGGGGGCGGCGGCGGCCAGAGGGGCTCTGGGGTCACCCAGTCCCCGCAGCAGCAGCCACCGCCGCCGCAGCAGCCGCCGCAGCAGCAGCCGACGCCCCCCAAGCTGGCCCAGGCCACCTCGTCGTCCTCTTCCACCTCGGCTGCCGCTGCCTCCTCCTCGTCCTCGTCCACCTCCACCTCCATGGCCGTCGCGGTGGCCTCTGGCTCCGCGCCTCCCGGCGGCCCGGGGCCAGGCCGCACCCCCGCCCCGGTGCAGATGAACCTGTACGCCACCTGGGAGGTGGACCGGAGCTCGTCCAGCTGCGTGCCCAGGTGAGCGGCGAACGGGTGGGACTTGGCGCTGGGGTCGGCGGGGCCCGCGCCCGCCGGGCTGGGCTGTGACAGGCCCCCGCGTCCCCATCCCACGGGTCACGTCGCCTGGCTGGGGCGTCCTTCCCAACTCGCCCCCCGCTCCCAGCCTGTCCCGAGGCTGGGCCTGGCTCCGGCCAGGCCTCCCAAGACTCCGCCGTGGGGACCCGCCCTCCTCCTGCAGCCCCACCTTCTGCCTGTGCGGGGACCACCCTCTTCCCCTCGACGAGCTAGCGGGCCTTCTGGACCCAGCCCAGGGCCTTCTCTCGCTGGGTCCGCCGGAACCCGGCCTTCCCACCGTCAGTTTCCCCGAGTAAGTCACTCTTCCTGCCTCGCTGGCGCCCCTGGGCTGTATATATGTTGCACAGCTGTGGTGGAGATGGCTTTTGATATTCTTATTTCCCAACATACTCAGCATGTGCCAAACTCGGTTGTCACCTTTTCCAGGTAAAACCCGTATAGTAACCCTTGGGGCTTCTAAGAAGTCTTGAGTACACAGGTTCACCGGCCTTCAGATCACACTGCTTCCCTGCCTGGACTCTGGTGCTTGTAGTTTGGAGTCCTATTGAATGCGTCTCTAGGTGTGTTTTTCATCCCCTCCTACCCACTAGAAACTGGTCACAGAATCTTCCAACCGTGTAGGGCTCCATAAAATTACTGTCTGGTTACTAAATTCAGTCCATTCCTTTCTGTTGGAACCCTCGGGGATTTTCCTTTCATCAAAAAGAATATGCCTGGATTGGGAATATTTTCTGTTTCTGTATTGGCAAGGCGGTCTTTCTCCAGTTCTTTGGGAACAGTGTACCGTGTCTTAAAGCTTACCCTGTGAGTAGGCAGCCTGTAGAGCTGGTTTCACCCAAGAAGCCCAGAGAAGTGCCTGGAAGGTGTCCTTTTTTAAGGCACCTCTAAACTTGAGTTGATTCTCTTGGGCTCTCTTCTTACTCTAGCCCACCCATGGGCTGATGGGTGTGTAAGAGAGAGGGAGTATTATGGGGTTACACCCTCAACTTTTTTTTTTTTTGTGGTGCAGGGGATTGAATTCAGGGCCTTGTGCATGCAAGACAAGCACTCTACCAACTGAGTTATCTACCCAGCCACTCAACTCTTTAATATTATTTTTCTTTTTTTTGGTACCAGAGATGGAACCCAGGGGCACATCCCCAGTCCTTTTTATTTTATATTTTGAGACAAGGTCTTACTAAGTAGCTTAGAGCCTCACTAAGTTGCTGAGGCTGGCTTTGAACTTGCAAACCTCCTGCTTCAGTCTGCTGAGCAGCTGGGATTACAGGCATGTGCCACCCAGCCTGGCTAATATTTTTTTCTTTTTAAAATTTATTGTTAACATTATCATATACTCAAATGCACACGTAAATATAGAATGTGAAAAACAATCTCAGGCTAAGAAATAGAGTGTTGCCCCTTCTGTCGAAATCCACAGGGTGCTCCTGAACCATATCCCCACCTTTCCTCTTACAAGGTAAGTACTCTTCTACATTGTGTTTATTATTTCCCTTGTCTTCCATTTGATTATAGTTTTACTACGTATTTGCATCTCTAAACAACGTATTTAGTTCTGAATGTTTTTGAAGAAATGCTGTCATACTGTATGTATTCTTGACTTAGTTTTTTTAACTCAAAATTGTGAAAATGATGAATGTTGTATAGTAGCTCTAGTTTTAAATATTTTCATTAATGGATTGTAGCATGTTGTATGAATGAATATATCATAATTCTCCTGATGAACATTTAGGTTGTGTCCTATTTGTAACATGAGGAGCGATGCATAAATATTTTTTTTCAGGACTCCTAGTGTTTCCATGCAGGTTTCTTTAGGGCATATTTATACAGACGGTAAAGTCACTGATCATGTGATCATGCATAGATCTGGAACTTTAGATAATGCCAGGCTGTCCCACTTGCCCCTCTACTCTTCATGTCCTTTGTGCACAGCACTGCACTGATTTATACTTTCTTTTTTCTCTATCCTTCCTTTTCGGGAATGTTTTAATTCGCTTTGGCCAGAGCCCTAGCACAATACTGTACTCAAATGAGAACTTAGCCTGTGATGATGTACCTGTTGGTCTTGAGCTGTTGTAGGTGAAAGTTGGTCTTTCCTCTGTCTACATTGTGCAAGTATGCAAATTTACCTCTTTAAACATAAAAGCTCTGTGCCCCTTTCTGCAAAGACCCACTGTCAATTCAGCCATGCTTATCCACTCTTCCTTCACATCCATCACTGTGGTTGTTGACATTTGGACAGCTGCCTCCTCTAGCTTGTGAGATTGAAAAGGCATGAGCTGACTGACAGGAAACTACCAAAGAGGAAGACAAATAAATTCACTGGTAGCTGTTGATTTTTGACTCTGGATTTCTTAGCCACTAAGTAGTCCATGTTAATAAATTTTTAGCTCAAGAAACAGGCAGGCATCCTGATGAGATGGGGAGTGATTAATGCTAGCTTGTGAGAGGCTTGTTTTCCTGTGCTGAGTGCATGCAGTTGTGTCATGTTTACTGACCAGTCCTTGAACTTGTCCGTTGTCCTGCTCCAACCTTGTTTCTGGGCAATGACCCTTGTGCCCCCCAGATCCTTGTGAAACACTTGTGCTCCTTGGAGCATGCTGCCGCTCTGTCTTCAGGATGGAAAACAACACCGTATAGGCAGAAAAATGGCTTGCTCTTGGTCCTTCTGAGGATTGAGGTTTCCTGGGTGTACTTGTTTGTTGTTTAGAATATATTGACAATGTGCAGCTCTGTATAGAGAGTGTCTTGTGTAACTCCATGGAAACACAGATGTATGAGCTGTAGGCATTTAGGAATTTTGTGATCTGAGGTTTGGTGTGCATAAGAACATGAGAGTCAGTCTCTCCCTGGTGCAGAGGAGAGGAGTTGAGCAGTCACACTTCTTTTCTTGATGCCTGTGAAGAGTATAATTTGCTTTTGAAAAAAAAGTTTCCTTTATTAGATACTTAAATAAAGATGAACATTGTAGGGGCTGGGGCTGTAGCTTAGTGGTAGAGCGTTTGCCTAGCACATGTGAGGTACTGGGTTTGATCCTCAGCACCAAGTAAAAATAAATAAAATAAAGACATTGCGTCCATCTACAACTTAAAAAAAAAAAAAAAAAAAGCACTGTAGTAGTTTCTCCAGGTATGTGTTTGCTCTTTTTTAACATCTACTAAATTCTCTCAGAGTCCATAGATTTTAACATGTATGAGCTATAGGCACTTAGGAAATATCGTGATTTTAACTTTTTATAGATAACTGACTTAGTCGAGAAGGTGTAATGATGCATGCTTATACACTTTCTTTTTTCTTTGTTCTTCCTGCCCCAGCTGCTAAGGAGGCTGAGGCATGAGGATTGCAAGTTTGAGACTTAGCAATTTAGCAAAACCCTGCCTCAAAAATAAATAAATAAATAGATAGATAAGACCGGTTGAGGATGTGGCTCAATGATTAAGCGCCCCTAGGTTAAATCCCCAGCACCAAAATAAACAAATAAAATAAAAAACAAAAAGGGCTGGGGATGTAGCTCAGTGGTAAAAACCCTGGGTTCAATCCCTAGTACAAAAAAAAAAAAAATTGCCATTTTACCAGAAAATTTTGGGGGGGCAGGTACTGGGGATTGAACTTAGGGGCACTCAACCATTAAGCCACATCCCAGCCCTATTTTGTATTTTATTTCAAGACAAGGGCTCCCTGAGTTGCTTAGCGCCTTGCTTTTGCTGAAGCTGGCTTTGAACTCATAGTCCTCCTGTCTCAGCCTCCTGAGCTACTGGGATTACAGGTGTCCACCACCATGCTCAGCCAGAAATTTTTTAAACAAGAAGATTAACACATGTCCATGGTTAGAAATATAAGCAGTATAGAAAGATGGCAAGTGTGAAGGGTAAGCCCCTTCCCTGTTCTCATTCCCCAGAGGTAATCCCTATGAAATACAGTTGCTTTTAAGACTTTATTACAAGAAGGCAACTCAGCTATGAAATTCATAGTGTCAGGAGCTAGCATTGTTTCCCTCCATGCTAAGTCACCTTCTGCTGTGGCCCAGTGTGGCACAGTGGTGTGCTGTGGAGACTTGGTTGCATGCTGCCCGAAGGGTTTTAGGGTCTTATTGATTTCCTCTCTTCAGTCTTTGTGAGGTGGAATTCCCCCTGGTGTTATTTTCTCTCTTTGATTTGCTTTAAGTAGGAGAGGCACAAAAATTGTTAAATTTTACAAGTACACAATATTTCCTCTGGCATAAAAGTGATTGTTAGGAGCCAACCTGTGCTCTTCCAAGTCACTCAAACCAGAGTACCTTTGTCTTTTAGTACAAAGCACATTTGCATATCCTTATCTTCATGTATACTTAGGGAAGGAGTTGAGCAGTTATCAGTCACATTGCTCCTTAGACCACATTTTAAAAAAATGGGTACTAAGGTTAATTCTTATTGGACAAAGTGTTAGAGGCAGAGGAGGTGCCTGCCACAGTTGAGTTGGCATGCCTGGCCTGCAGCAGAAGTGTTCTTTGCATGAAAACACTTGGGGCCAGTTACTCCTGTTACCACAGAAACACTAGGCCAGGAGAGACTTGTTAACTGCTCTGACTGTACACCAGAACAAGCTCTTCCATGCTTTAGTTTTTTCATCATTGATCAGGAATACTTTTACTTACCACCCACCCTAAGACGTGTTGAAATAAATATAAAATAGAACTTAAAGAGCTACAACAGTGAGCATTACTTAAATGATAGATATAAAGTAAATGTAATTGATCAAATAAGAGAGAGCTGGTGACATGTCTATTATTTCCCTAGCATTAAAAGTCTTAAAAGCATGTTTACCCTAGGAGATTCATAATAGAATATCCTCCGTATCAGGGTAATATTATCCATTATCCCTGTGGAACCTCAGATTTATCCTTAAGTCAGAAAGAGAATGACTTTCAGAGTCAGTTTTACATGTATTGATTTACAGATATTTAGGACATATTAGTGGTTATGTAATTTCTGTTTAAACTAGTTTTTTTTTTTTTTTTTTTTTAAGAGAGAGAGAGAGAGAAAGAGAAAGAGAGAGACTTTTTAATATTTATTTTTTAGTTTTCGGCAGACACAACATCTTTGTTTGTATGTGGTGCTGAGGATTGAACCCGGGCCACACGCATGCCAGGCGAGCGCGCTACCGCTTGAGCCACATCCCCAGCCCCAGTTTAAACTAGTTTTGCAGTTTCTTTTTTATTTTATTTTTTTTTCTGTGTACTGGGGATTGAACTCACGGGCACTTGACCACTTAGCCACATCCCCAGCTCTATTTTGTATTTAGAGACAGGATCTTACTGAGTTGCTAAGCGCCTCTCCTTGCTGAGGGTGGCTTTGAAGTCTCCTACTTCAGCCTCCTGAGTTGCTGGGATTTACAGGCATGCGCCACTATACCTAGCTAGTTTTCCAGTTTCGTCAGACATCCAGTTGTGGCTGCCATTGTCAGCACTTGCCAGAGGGAGGTGCAATTCGGGTGCTTGGGCTGTGTCTCTTAACTGCCTCACCTTGGGAGGCTGGTCCTGCTTTGGCCAGGACTTGGAGGTGTTGATGCAGACTGAGGCAGATCTTGTGGGTCCTTGGCCTGGTGGCATCACTGTCATCACATTCTGGAAGCTCTTTGGGGACCTAGGGTAGCTGTGGGAATGATTTTAAAGTGTTGGTCTTTTCCCACTTAGGGTTTGGAGTAAGATTGAGGGCTCTTGAGAAAAGGCAGATTTTCAAGTTGGCCTTAGAACTTCTTTTACATGGCCCTGATCATGGTGGTTGAATTCCAGATTGGCAAGCACCAACAGGATCCTTCCTTCTCTAGGCCGTGACCTAAGAGTAACCAGCACAGTGAGAAGGGTTTAGAGAACCAGAGGTATATGGCAGCACCCACCTTAGTATGCTTTCCTCTTACATTCAGGGGGTGATTGTCTGCTTAGAAAGGTGGCTGACAGCAGGGCGCGGTGGCACATGCCTGTAATCCCAACAATTTGGGAGGCTGAGGCAGGAGTATCGCAAGTTTGAACCCAGCCTCAGTAACTTAGCAAGACCCATTTCAAAACTAAAAAATAGAAAGGATTGGGGATGTGGCTCAGTGGTTAAGCACCCCTGGGTTCAATGAAAGTTGGCTTACAGTCAGTGCTTCCCAAAGGGGTAGACCTGTATTGACCTCTATACTTTGGGAAGCAGTGGAAAAGGCAACAAATGATGATACATACAATGCATAGAAAATGGTTCCTTTTCTTTTTTGTGTGTGTGGTGCTGGGGATCAAACCCAGGGCCTTATGCTTTCAAGGCATGCACTCTACCAACTGAGCCATATTCCCAGCTCTAGAAAATAGTTTCTTTTTTTTTTTTTTAAAGAGAGAGAGAGAGAGAATTTTAATATTTATTTTTTAGTTTTTGGCAGACACAACATCTTTGTTTGTATGTGGTGCTGAGGATCGAACCCGGGCCGCACGCATGCCAGGCAAGCGCGCTACTGCTTGAGCCACATCCCCAGCCCAGAAAATAGTTTCTTAAAGCATTCTGTCAGGCATTCAGTTATGTCTTAGCATCATGAGTTGCTTTATCTTAAAGCTGTGCCTTCCAGTGTAATAGCTGTTAACCACAGGTGGCTACTTAAATTGAAATTCACTTCCCCAATTTACTGGCCCCTTTTGTGTCACCTTGGTAATGTGTGGCTAGTGGCTTCCATATTGTACAGGGCATATCTAGAACATGGTAGCATCACATAAGGTCCTATTAGATAATACTTAGAGGAAAAACCTGCCTAGTATTTCTAGTATGAATATTTATGGCTTCTTGAGAAAATACTTGCAAAGTGTTTGTCTAATAAGGGATTAATATCCAGAATATACCAGGAACTCAAACAATCCAACAGCAGAAAAACAAATAATCAGACTAAAAAGAGGGCAAATGATCGGAATAGCTATTTCTCAAAAGAAGACATACAGGGGCTGGGGATGTGGCTCAAGCGGTAACGTGCTCGCCTGGCATGCGCGGGGCGCTGGGCTTCGATCCTCAGCACCACATAAAAATAAAGATGTTGTGTCCACCGAAAACTGAAAAATAAATATTAAAAATTTCTCTCTCTCTCTCTCTCTCTCTAAAAAAGAAGACATACAGATGGCCAATAAGTATATGAAAAATGTTCAAATCACTGATCATCAGGGAAATGCAGATCAAAACCACGAGATTTCCTCTCACCCCAGTTAGAATGGCTAGTGTAAAAAAGACAGTAAATGCTGGCAAGGATGCAGAGTAAGGGGAACTCTCATGTGCTGTTGGTAGGAGTATAAATTAGTACAGCCATTATGGAAAACAGTATGGAAGTTCCTCAGAAAACCAGAAGTAAAACTACCATATGACCTAGCACTTCCATTACTGAGTACATAGCCAAAGAAAAGGAAGTCATTATGTGTGAGAGATATCTGTACTTACATATTTATTGCAGCACTACTCACAGTAGCCAAAATATAGAATTAACCTAGGTGTCCATAGATGGATGAATAGTTAAAGAAAATGTGGTATGTATGTACAACAGAATATTAGTTAGCCATCAAGAAGAGTGGAATCTGTGACAACATGAATGGAACTGGAGGACATAATGTAAAGTGAAATTAGTTGGGCACAGAAAAACAAATACCAATGTTCTCACTTATATGTGGGACCCCCAGAAATTAACCTCTTAGAAGCAGAGAGTGGAATAATGGTTTCCAGAGACTGGGGAGGGTGGGGCTGAGGGAGGTTTAGGGAGGATGGCTAGGGGATACAGGGTACAATTAGTAAGAGTGATAATCTTTTTTTTTGGTACTGGGATTGAATTTAGGGGCACTTAACTACTGAGCCACATGCCCAGTCCTTTTTATTTTTTATTTTGAAACAGGGTCTTACTTAGTTGTTTAGGGACTGAGTTCCTGAGGCTGACCTTGAACTTCAGATCCTTGTGCCTCAGCCTCCCCAAATCACTAGGATTACAGATGCACACCATCACACCTGGCATCACACTTTTGTCCTCTTCCAAATAACCTTTTCTTGGCAAGAGGATTAATTTTTAATGTTCTGTAGCACAGTATGGTAACTATGGTTGACAATAATTAAGTGTATATTTAGAAATAGGGCTGGGGTTGTAGCTCAGTGGTAGAGTGCTCACCTAGCACGTGTGAGGTATTGGGTTCGATCCTCAGCACCATATAAAAATAAATAAAATAAAGATATTGTGTCCATCTACAACTTAAAAAAAATAGCTAGAAGAGAGGATTTTGAATTTTCCCAACACGGGGAAATGAAAAAATCTTTAAGGTGTTGAATATACCAATTATCCTGATCATTATTTGTGTATTGAAATATCACACTGTATCCCATAAGTATGTACAATTATTATGTGTCAATTAAATTTTTAAAAAAAATTTAAAAAAGGAATTAGTGTTCTATGTGACTTGACTGGGAAAAGACTCTTGGAAGCTTGTATCTGGTCTCCTCTGAACTTTGCCTCATGAGCCTTTTCCCCTTAGCAATTTTGAAATTGCTTTGTATTTTTTTTTTTTTTGCTCTAATTTTTTAAAAAATTTGTTCTAATTAGTTATACATGATAGAAGAATGCATTTCAATTCATTGTACACAAATGGAGCACAACTTTTCATTTCTCTGGTTGTACACAATGTAGAGTTGCACCACATGTGCAGTCATATGTGTACCTAGGGTAATGATGTTCATCTCATTCCACCATCATTCTTGCCCCCATGCACCCTCCCCTTCACCCAATCAAAAGTTCCTCCATTCTCCTCATGCTCCTCCCCCGATTATGGATCAGCATTGGCTTACCAGGAGAACATGGCTTTGGTTTTTTGGGATTGCCTTACTTCGCTTAGTATGATATTCTCTAACTACATCCATTTACCTGCAAATGCCATAATTTTATTCAATTTTAATGATGCTTTTTACTGTAATCTTTTTTAAAAAATATTTTTTAGTTGTTGACAGACCTTTATTTTATTTATTTGTATGTGGTGGTGAGAATCAAACCCAGTGCGTCACACATGCTAGGCAAGCGCTCTACCACTGAGGTATAATCCCAACCCCTTGCAATCTTAACTGTGAGTATCTTTTTAAAAATATAGGCTGAAGATGTAGCTCAGTGGCAGAGCATTCGCCTAGCATGTATGAGGCTCTGGGTCCCATCTCTAGCACCACCAAAGACAAAGCAAAACAAATACAAATATATATGTTTTTTCTTATTCACTTAATTAAATGGAATATTTTTGTCCTCTTCCAAATAACCCTTTTCTTTGCTGTTTTGAGGGCTCCTGAGGTTTCTTAGTGTTTTCTCCTTGGACATCACCTTCTGGTTTGCTCTACTTCATCCTGTCTTTGCTTTCAGATGCCTGCCTGCCATTTATATCCCACAGCTTTAGGTCTAAGTCAATATCTATACAGTTTTCCATATCTATTGAAAACTGACTGGATGTATTAACTCCAAAATGGTTTCATTTAGTTTGATTCTATTCTGTTCTGTTCTATGTTTTGAGGTATTAGGGATTGAACCAGGGATGCTTTATCACTGAGCTACATCCTTAGGCCTTTTTAAAATTTTTAAATTTATTTTTATTTTTTTCTTTTAAAATTTTTCATTTTGAGGGCTGGGGTTGTCGCGCTGTGGTAGAGCACTTTGTCTAGCATGTGTGAGGCACTGGGTTCGATTCTCAGCACTATATATCAATAAATGAATAATTTTTTTTTTTTTTGACACAAAGCCTTTCTGAATCGTCCAGGATGGCCTTAAACTTACAATCTTCCTGCTTCAACCTCCTGAATCACTGGAATTACAAATGGATGCCCCTGTGCCCAGCTTCAACATGGTTTTTAGATGGTAAAATTGTGCATGATTTTAATTTCTGGCCTTATTATTTTGGTGATTTCTAAAAATTATATGGTAAACATGTATTACAGAGAAGGTCAGTAAGTAAATATTTAAAACATACATATTGACTCTGTGAATACTGTATACTAAACATTACTAAACTCTACACTTCAGAAGGGTGAGCTTTATGAATTTTGTGTCACATTAAAGCTATTAAAAAAGGGGAGGGGCTGGGGTTGTAGCTCAGTTGTAGAGCATTTGCCTCACACGTGTGAGGCACAGGGTTTGATCTTCAGCACCACATAAAAAATAAAATAAAAGTATTGTATCTATCTGCAACTAAAAAGGGGGGGGGGCAGATGCAGTGGTGTACACCTGTAATCCCAGCGGCTATGGAGACTGAAGCAGAGGATCATGAATTCAAAGCCAGCCTAAGCAACTTAGCAAGGTCTTAAGCAACTCAGCAAGACCGTATCTCTAAGTAAAATATAAAAAAAGGGCAGGGGATGTGGTTTAGTAGTTAAGCACCCTGGGTGCAATCCCTTGTACAAAAAAAAAAATTATGTATTTAGTGAACATTGAATGAGAAAATGGGAGGGGGTAATGCTGCTTCCTTTCTTGGTTCTAGAATACCTTGTTCATTTATATTGGTGGCAAAATGGCAAATGGAGAATGTTCTAGACCATTACTTACCTTCCTTGCATTGGGTAGATGAAGAATAGAAGGATGAGTTAGTGTTGATGAAGGCAGACTGATTTGTTTAATGTTTGTGCAGTTAGTTTTAGATGGTGAAGTATTTAAGATACACTAGAGGTTAGAATATTTTTTTAGTTCTAGCTTCACCAATTTTTCTGAACCTTGAATATTGTACTTCCTGTTTCTCTTTGTAAGTAATGATTCTTGTCAACTTCAGGTAAACCTGGCTTTCATTTGGCTTTTAAGCACTTTCAGTTTTAGTTCTGTAAACAGAATTTCACCAGATAATACCGCAGGTTATTTTGGCCAATGTATTTTTTAGGCTGTGTGCATTTCAGAAGTTGCACTGTAGGTAATTACTCGATGCTGTTTTTATGACCCAGTTTGGATACTGGAGACATGAAAGGGATGATGATGAAACTTTCCTTCCTTCAGTACCACCTGTTCCTCTCTCTGTAGACAGCAGAGCTCCTCCAAGACAGTTCATCTCTCAGGACCTTCCTGTGAGCAGGATTCTTCCAGATGGCATCTTGGGCTAAACTGGCACATGGACCATCTCTAAGGAGTTTTAGAATGGTTATTGTGCTTAGGTATAGGAAAGTGTATTTTTTTTCCAGTTATTCTCCAAAACAGTGTGTATGTCTATTTGTCTTTGAGTTTCTTTTGTTCCTCTTTTCATAGTTGAGACAGCCTTCATTCTTTGTTAAAAAAATAAAAATCTAGGACACACCAAAGGCTTAGGACATCACTTGTCACTTATTTGATCCCTCCCCACTAGCCTTTCCCTGTGTCTTGCTTAAAAACACTGAAAGGCTTCAGGCTTTGGGGGGCAGCTTTCTCTCCTTCTATTTGCTGGCTCCTCTCAACACATTGCACTATACTGCTGGTTTTTCCCCTTCTCTGACACTCTGGTCTCTCCTAGAAGGTAACCACTAGTGGCAGTTCAGAGTGATGGAGGTTTCATTTTTGTTTTGTTGTTTTGCAGTGCTGGGGATTGAACCGAGGACCTTACACATGCTTGGAATGATGTTTTAAAAAAGAAAATTAAATCATATCCTTCTCCTTCCCATAATCTTCAATTTACGTATTGAACAGATGCTGACAGACCAGCTGGTATATGCCACAAACAAAATCCTTGATGTCATGGAGTTTATGTTCTAGTGGGCAAAGATAAGAGACACTATCAAATAGCATCTGTCATACTTAGAGTAAAACCCCTTTTCATGTATTAGGAGACACTTTGTGATGTGGCCCCTTTCTTTGACTTTGACCTTATCTTCTGTCATTCTCTGTTGCTTACATAGCTCTCGGTGAACTGGGCCTGAGCACAGTCACCCCTTCCTCAGGGCTTTTGTCTCTCCTGTCCTCTCTACTTGTTGTTCTTAATTCCCTGGATGGTAGCCTTGGTGTCATTCAGGTCTCAGCTGACCTGCCATCTTGAAAGGCTGGCCTCACTTGCCCAGTCCATTCAGAGTTGGTGAAGCCTCTTCACAACAACTTACCATTAGCTGAAACAATTCTGTTCATTTATTTAGTCACTGTATAGGTGCTCAACAGATATATGTGTCAAGTTAATGGCACTGGTTTTCCTATAGTACCTGTTTATTTGCAATGTTTGTTGAATGGATCTCTATTATAAACAATTCATTCAATAAATATTTACTGAGTATTTCTGAGTAGCAAAATGATGTAGGTGCTGAGGAGACAGCAGCAACAAGTTGATAAAGTCCATTGCCTCCTGGAGTATACATCCGAGTGCAGAGAGAGAGTTGATAAGCCACTGATGAATCAGACTTACAATAAGTAAGTGAAACAGACTGAAATAGGCAGGGAGTTGAGGGAGTCAGGGGAAGCTGTTGAGCAGTGAGGCCATGGAAGGCCTCTGTTGGGGTGGTGTTTGAACTCATGCTGAAGTGAAGGGAATCTGATGAACTGAGCATGTTCTGTATATGGCCATCAGAGGCAAGTTCTCACATCTCTTTTCTCAGAAGGAAAACCAAGGCCCAGTGAAGGGAAAGCATTTTTGTAAGGCTACACAGTTTAGATGTGGGTGGAGCTGGAATTTGTCTCGTAGCTCATGATTGTCTGACATCAGAGCTATTTCTCTGTTAAACTTGGTACCTTAAGTCCTGTCTGGTTCTCATAGTTGACAGATAATACTGACTGCCTTATCCATTGTCAGTTGGAAGTACAGGAAGTGGGAAGCTACATGGCATAGAGGCTGTGAATGTGGGTTCTAGAGCCATCGCTTGGATTTGAATCCCAAGTCTACTGTTAATTATTTGAGTGGCCTTGGGCAAGTTATTTAATCTCTAATGCTTTGATATTATCTTCTATAAAATGGGCACAATTATTCCTATCTCATAGCATTATCATAAAAGTTAAATTAATACATGTATTAATTGTGTGTGTTGCATATAGAAAACAATAAGTGATGTACTCTTTTTTTTTTTAGAAGTTGTTATCCCACTTTATTATTTTTAAACATTTTTTATTTTTTGGAAGTAGTTGGAAACAACACCTTTATTTTATTTATTTACTTTTACGTGGTGCTGAGGATTGAACCCAGCTAGACGAGTGCTCTGCTGCTGAGCCACAGTCCCAGCCCCAAGTGATGTACTCTTGTATTCCAGTTACTCAGGAGGTTGAAGCAGGAGGATCCCAGTTTTGAAGCCAGCCTGGGCAATGTAGTGAAACTCTGTCTCAAGATAAAAAATAAAAAGGACTGGTTATATAGCTCAGTGGTAGAACATCCCTGGGTTCAGTCCCTAGTACTGCCCTCCCAAAGCAATTAATATTAGCTATTGCTATCTTTCTTGCCAATCCAGTCTCTCTGTCTTCCCTCTCTTCAAGAAAACCAAAAGAACCTGCTATCTTTCTAGAATCAGGGTGACATTCTGATGTCCTCAGTGGGTGGGATGGTCACAAGATCTTGAGTTCACCTTAGGCACAAATACTAGCAAGCCCCAAGCTTATTAGAAAGTCAAAGCAACATATTTTGGTCTGAAGCAGTGGCTGGGTCTGGATCCTGTTTCTACATCCTGCCCACTTACATGAACGGAAGAGATGGCGCAGGTCCCGCCTACAAACCACAACTGTGTTTTGAGGCAATTTGACTTGACAGCTTCCTTATTTCTACCTGCTGACTTCTTTATCCCTGGTTTGGCAGCCAGAAGAGCAACTAAACCAGTTTATAGTTCGCTATTTATTGCCAATAAAACTAGAATAAGGACTAGGAAAATGAGGACTTGTGGGGGGGTGTCTTTTTCTCTTGTCTCCTTGAATTTTTTTTTTTTTATCTCAAACTATAGAAAAACTCTATTTTCTTCTTATGTGAGAAATCTGATAATACTTTTGTGGCCTCTCCTGAAACATTTGGATCTTTGCATGAATATTAATTTTCCTCTTTAATGATATCAAGAGTTTTAATTTTGGTTGAAAATTTACAAACATATTTGCTTATTGTTGGTTCTTCCTTTGGAATATATAACATACAAGCTGGATGTGGTGATACATGGCTATAATCCCAGCAATTTGGGAGACTGAGGCAGGGGGATCACAAGTGGGAGGCCAGCCTCAACAACTTACCAAGGCACTGTCTCAAAATAAAAAAAATGAACAAATACATAAAACAGACTACCCTTTCCCCAAGTCTCACTCATCATGATGAACAGGATCCTCCTGGTAGACATCAGGGTCTAATGAGTAGTGTAGACTGGTACATGGAGCATAACTACTTCAAAATTTATATGTTTTTTAGTTTTGTTTTTTCCTTATTGCTAACAGCATGCCCTTTCTCTTTTGTTGCTTCTAATGGGCTGAAGAACCAAACAGTTGAAAATGTTAAGAATGACTGGGCTCCGAGTTTGAGGGTAAGATAATTAGCAGCATAGCCTGAGAATGGGAGATTCAGAGCTGGTGTTGTAGGGAAAAGGAGCAGGCAGTTTTGCTCACCTCCTGGTTTAGGCTGTGTTCTAGAGAAGGAGGAATGTGAATTTGGGGAGGTGTCCATCCTTCTAAAATCTTAGGGAGCGACAACTTGGTGGAAGATGATTTAGAGACACAAGTCCATGTGCATGTGATGGGCGTGCCGGGGCTGGTGGATGGAGCCCTGTGTGCTTGGTGTAGTCAGTTCTGGTCCGTTCTGGGCCACTTGCTTTTGTCCTGCTATTTTAAAAAAAGACTGCCTTTCTCCACCTCAAAGATTTGTTATGAAGAGAAATAGAAGGCACATGGAATGTTTGGGCATCCAAATCTATGGACAGCTTGGGTGCTGTTAGTGAGACTAGGAGCATGGTGGTGTACAGTGTTTGTCCTCTGGTAGACCTTCTAGTGGTCATCATTTTTGTTGTCTTTACAGGTAGGTTTCTGTTTAGTCCTTTTGGCTCATGGACAATGGAATTTGGCAGTGTGATATACATTAAACCCATTATTTGATTAAATCACCTTGTTAGACTTAAAGCATGTGGAGAGTGGTCTGCTGCATTATGGTCATCCCTGCCAGGCACAGCTTTTGCTGTGGATGAAAATGAATAAACAACTCTGGAAACCAAGGTCCTCTGGGAATATAAAAACTCTTGTGGCTATTAATGGACTTAATTGTATTTCCTCTCTGTCACCAAAATGTGCAATAAATTTGTTTATGCTCATGCCTTTAATGGGGAGAATTGCTCATTAAATGTGCATGATATCATTATCACTTTGTTTTTTAGAACTGGTAGTGTCTCCTCTCTAGCTTTTCTTTAAAAAGAAAACTTATAATAAAGATTAGCTGTAATGTTATTAAACATTGTCCATTAATCCCTTGATTGACTTTTTCCTCCATAAAGAAGGAAAGGATATCTTACTGGGAAGCAGACCTTGGCTGGGAATAGAGATGGTCTCCTAAATCCAAGATAAGGCATGAGGTCAGTTTGGTAGGTTCAGGACTTAGGAAAGTGATATATTTACATGTGCTCCAGAAGGGCCTCATTCTAATGCAGCCTCACTGATAAATGAATGCCATGTCCCAGTGTGATTGGGCTTCATCTTATTTAAATCCATTTAAGAGAATATTTATAGAGAAATGACCTTAGCATTGTGGCTCTCTTTGTTTTGTGTCATTTAGGTATTTCCTCCTATTGTAATATAACTGGGGAGAAATATCAGCAATAATCTCTTTAAAACCATTATGTCAGAAATGCTTTGACTTTAAAATATGATTTCTCATTTGGCTTTACCTTGCTATTTGGATTTCTATATGTCTCTAGCTCTTCTCTGCTTGCTTCTTCTTGGTTTCCTCATTTAGTCAAAAGACACTGAATATACATTCTGTGCCAGTCATTGGTACATATACTGAGCAGAGAGCAGTGAAAAAATGCAAAAATTTCAGCTCTCACGGTTGTCTGCTAGGGACAGGGTAGGCAGCAGACGGTAAATAAGCGAATGAGAAAATAGTAGGTGGATCAGGTGGTGAAGATAAAAGGGGAATGTGGATAAGCGGGCAGGAAGGAGAATGTTATAGTTAAACAAGGTGGTCTAGAAAAACCTCAGAAGGTGATCCAGTCAGGTGGAGCACACATGAATGTAAGCCAGGTGAATTTATGGGAAGAGCCTTCCCAGTAGAGGGAACAGGAAGTATTATGGGTTCCAGGAATATCCAGGTGGCCATTGTGGCTGGAGCCAAGTGAATGAGGGAGAAAGTAATAGGAGATAGACATAGATGTAAAGGGGATTGGTTTTTGGTTTTGTACTGCTGGGGATTGAATCTAAGGCTTTTCTATGCTAGGCAGGTACACAGATCTTATAGGCCATTGTAGGACTCTGGCTTTGACCTGAAGTGAGATGGAAAATCATTGGGGGCTTTAAGCCAAAGAAGAGACATAAAAATGACATCCACTTAAAAGAACCACTGGCCTCTGCAGAATCTCTTTAGAGAAGGATGGGGTTGGGCTAGGAGGTGCTGTGATGGTCTGGGTAGAGCTGGTAGGGCTTGGACCAGGACTAGGATAGGGGGAGATGAGGAAGTAGTCAGATTCTGGGTATATTGTCAAGTTTAAAGGATTTCCTTGTGGATTGGATTTGAGGTATGACAGAGCACAAGTTTTCAAGGATAATTCCAAAATGTCATTTAACCTCTTTGTGTCTGTTTTCTATTTTTCTTCCTCAGAGCAATATTGTCATCTCTTTATCTTAGTGATGTTATGAGAATGAGATTTGTTTAACAGGGCTCTTCAGAGCTTTTTGGGAGTTTGTTTCCCCTTTTGCCATTTGTAATTAGTTGGAAATAAATTTCCTTGAGAATTTAAGGGATGATGGAATAATCTATAGGTAGATGCCCATTGGTTAAAAATTTAGGTAAATTCTTTCTATGCTTTAAGCCAGACGAGGCCTTCAGAGCAGCTGAGTCTTGACATCCCTAATTATTCTGCTGTCATATTTGCTCTGTGTGTTATCTTCTCTGTGATCCTTATTTACTGGATGGTTTTTCAAGAGGTGATCTATTGCAGAAATTGTTAATATCTGTAGCTCAAATCTTTTGTCACCAACCCAGTGAAACTAAAAAGTCAAAACATTGTTGGCTTCCCTCACAAAGGATTGGTTCGCTATAGCAGAACCACTGGCCTATGTTTATGATCACGTTTAGATTCTGTCTGTGCTCCCTAGGAGCTGCTCTGTAAGGAGAAAAACTGCTGCAGAATGATCTAACTTGTGTAATCTTGAAGGTGGAGCTATTTTTGAAAGAGAACAGAAAAATAATGGAGTCTTTGCTGGTGAATGCCAAACTGGAACTTTGTGATTTAAAAGGAAAAGGATTCCTTTAGATGTTGTAATTTGAACTCCTATCTCCATTCTATTCTGCTCACCATGTCTAGATCAATTTTATGATAGATACACTTAGGTAATTGCTCTTGAAAATGGTAGCTGTTTTTTTTTCTTTCTTTCTTTCTTTTTTTTAACACGTTTTAGATAAGTGTATAATTTGCATAATTGGATGATATGAGTTGCCTAAAAGAACAGTTACTAAGTTCAGAAATGAGAATTCTATTTACATTTCCTACTGATATACTGATGGTTTGTAACTAGTTCTCAACCCTGTCAGATTCTATGGCCACTTTCTTTCCTGAAATGGAATTCCCAGATAATAAAGTCTATAATGTAATAATTGCAACATGAAGGAAAAATGGACATTATTTATAGTGAAGTATGTATTTCTTTATGTAAATTCTCACATCATATTAGAAACCATAGCCAATTGGTGCTTGTAGATTCAAATAGCTTTACCTTTGTGAACATGGCACCTATAAATAGACATTGACCCAGGTGTATTACATTGTTGACTCAGATGATATATGTCAGTGCCATGAGTGATTTGATTTTTTAAAACGATGAATAAATCTTCACGAAGTTCTACACAAAGCAGAGTAAAATCTTCTCTATTTACATGGTAGTTACATTCCTGGAAAATTAACTGGGTTAAATTGTGGAAAAATACTTATTTCTGTTTCTCCATGCAGTCTCTTCACTTGCAGATATGTCTGGTGGGGCCAAAGGCAGATTTGTTATGAAGGCAGACTTAAATTTCAGGGCTCTTTTACATGACAAGGCAGCTCTCTTAGCCCTATACTTGATGTAAACAGCAGCAATAGCTTCTCATTGAGGTCTCACCTGCACTCAGAAAAACATACATGATGTGTACAGCTTGGTAGAGTTTTGCAAACTGAATACACACACACACACTCAGCACCTACGTCAGGAAACTGAATGTTACCAGCACACCTGAACATCACCACACACCTTCTGATCATTGCCTTCTCTCCACCGAGGATAACCATATCCTAACTTCTGACAGTTAAATTACTTTGCCTGCTTTTGTATTTCAGTGTATACATTTATATCTAATTCTTTGGCTTAACATTGTGTTTGTTTGGTCTGATTGTCCTGGTTGCTATAGACCATCTTTTCTGGTTGCTGCATACTATTTTGTGGTGTGATGCATTATACTTTCTTTAACCACGTTCTGCTGATGATGGCCATGTGTGAGATTTCCAGTTTGGAGCTATTTCAAATAATGCTATAGTGAATGTTCTTGCACCTGTGTGTTGGTGACCAAAGTAAGTACTAATTTCTCTTGAGCATGTAACCAGGAGTGAAATGGCTGCATCATAGGGTGTGAGTCTGTTCAGCTTAGCAATGAATGAAAGTTGCTTTTGGTCTACATCTCCCAACAGTTGATATTCTTCATCCTTTTCCTTTTAGCCATTGTGGGGGTCGGGGTGTGGAGTTGTTTAAAATGGTTTCTCCTGTGGTTTTCATTTTCATTTCCCTGTTGATGTTAGAGTACCTTTTCATGTTTATCATCATCCATCTGGATATCCTCTTATGAATTATCTGTTGAGGTCAGTTGCTCAATTTCTTATTGGGTCTCTTTTTCTTATTTACTTTTAGAATTTTTCTTACATATTACTTCATGCTCTATGGGTTGCTTTCACTCTTTCAATGGTGTCTTGATGAACAGAAATTCCTCATCTTGGTATAGTCCAATTTATCAACTTTCCCCTTTATGTTTAGTGCCACTTATGTTCTGTTTAAGAAATCTTTGCCTGTTCTAAGATCATGAAGATGTGCTCTAGTATTTTATCCTAAAGCTTTATTGTTTGTCCTTCACATTTAGAGTTATTTATAGTCTATCTGAATTTAACCTGTGTGTTGTGTAAATTTAGGGATCAAGATGGAATTTTCTCGGCATGGTTGATCAGGTAACCCTGCACCACTTACTTAAGAGATCATTCATTTCCCAGTGTACCATGTTGCCCCCTTTAACTAAGTGCTGTGATATTTGCATATGGTTCTGGTTTTAGCCTTTCTGTGCAGAACTGTTGGTCAGTTTGTTTGTTCTTGCACTAACACCTCTTCCCACCCCCTTCTCAGTTTACCGCATCTCATATCAGGTCTGTTACCTGGTGGCATGAGTTTTCTAGCTTTGTGCTTCTTCAAATTACCTTGATTAGTCTTTTATTTTTTTAATACCCGGGATTGAACCCAGGGGCGTTTATCCCCTGAGCCACATCCCTAGCTCTCTTTATTTTTTATATTGACACAGGGTCTTGCTATTTTGGCTTTGAGCTTGAAATCCTCCTGCTTCAGTCTCTCAAGTTGCTAGGATTATAGGTATGCGCCACCGCGCCTGACTTCTTTACTAATCTTTACCCTTTGTGTTTCCTTTGATATGTTAGAATCAACTTTTTGATTTCCTTAAAAGGTTTTTTGGAGGTAGGGGCGTTTTATTTAAAGTTGCATTGTATATGAATTAATTTGGAAAGGGCTGGGGATGTGGCTCAAGCGGTAGCGCACTCGCCTGGCATGTGTGCGGCCCGGGTTCGATCCTCAGCACCACATACAAACAAAGATGTTGTGTCCGCCGAAAACTAAAAAAATAAATAAACAAATAAATACTTTAAAAAAATTTTGAAAAGAGTCAAAATGTTTAGAATGTTGAGTCTTTCAATCCAAGGACAATACGTGTTCCTCTATTTTTTAGGTCTTATTTAATCTTTTTTTTTTTTTTTTTTACATTTTTAGCATGAAGTATTCTCTATTTCTTTAGATCTATCCTCAAGTGTTTGATATTTTTAAATCCTAGAGCTAATTTAGTAACTGTGGTTTTTGTATGATTTTTCTTACTGAGGACCCTCTAACTTTTGCTTAAGCTTTCTGTCCTACAAAACCTGGTTCTGTCCCTGGGTGGAATGTTTTCACTTAGATAAATGTGGGAAATCATGTGGGAAGCTATTTCCTAGTTGTGTGGAATTGAAGGTCCTCATTTGGGTGGGTTGAAGGATGTCTGACATTATTTATTTATTTATTTTTAAGAAAAAGGAGAAAGAAGGTTTATTGCTTTGCTAGCAAAGGAGAAACACAGGGAATTCTGTCCCAGAGGCTGTGATTCTGCCCATCAGCAGGAACAGGGGGCTTTTAAAGAGGTGATTCAAAGGTTACATTCCACTCTTCTCTGTTGAAATTGTAATTCTCTTGTTAATTTGTAATTCTCTTGTTAATAGTTATTTCTGAGATCTTCTGGTGCCATCCCCAAAGTCTGGATTACTTCATTCCTATAATGGGTGTGTGCACATGGACAGGTAAATCTGCCTAGGATGGGGAAAAAAGGTTTCCCCTGAACATTGTTTGTTTTTATGCCTCTGAAAGTCTGTGAAGTTCACAACCAGTGGGTGATGGTCCAGCCAACATCTTAGGGACTTATCACCACCATAGCTCATCACATTTTAGAGACACATGTTACAGCTATTAGGGGCTGTTAATGTGAGTGTGGCTGAATGTCCTCTAGTGTTAGACTTTTGCTTGTTTGTTTTAGGAAGGAATCTGAAGCAAGCCAACAATTTCAATCTATGCCATCTGTAGTCTTCTAGACTTTAAAAATAAGCAAATGATTAATCTTCAGAGACTTCTATAATAGGCCTGCTGGTAGAGGAGATAGAACACTAATCTTGGAGCCAGGAAAATCAATTTGTCCTTCAATAAATAAAAATTGTGATTTGGGGTCATTGCCTTTAAGCCTCGATATTCTCATCAAAAGGGCTGAGATTGTGGCTCAGGGGTAGAGTGCTCACCTAGCATGTGTGAGGCCCCTGGGTTTGATCCTCAGTACCACATAAAAATAAATAAATAAAATAAAGGTATTGTGCTCAACTATAACTAAAAAATAAATAGTTTTAAAAAAATGGAAAGAGGGCTGTGGCTCAGCGGTAGAGCGCTCACCTAGCATGTGCAAGGCCCTGGGTTCGATCCTCAGCACCACGTAAAAATAAATAAAATTAAGGTATTGTGTTCAACTACAACTAAGAAACAAATATTTTAAAAAATGGAAAGAAATAAAAATAAGTATCTGGCAGATACTGAGAGTTGTTGGGAAGAACAGATAACATGACTTGGACGTGTGTTATAAGTCCATAGAGTGCTATAGCAATGCCATTGGTGTAAATTCACACATTTGCTAACTGTTCTGTGCCAGGACTATAGGATAATTACCAAGGCAAAGCTTGATAACTTGGATCTGCCCAGTTTGGGATTATTTGAGCATGGGCACTATGACCATGAATTAGGGAAGTGGCATCTATTTTCCAGAAGTGTGTGACAACAGGAGCACTAGTCTGTTGGGATTCCTATGACTTAATTCTAGTTTTATAAATGAAAAGTATGCAAACCACTCACTTTCCATTTCTTTCATGTCTTACTTCTTAGAAATGCTTTGAGGATTAAGATAAAATCACTAAATATTTTTATGTTCCTCAGGAAAGGTGCTATAGGCATAAGGATGGTGCATTGTTACAGTTAAATTACCAGGCTAGGGAGGGGTTGAGTGGTAGAGCATTTGCCTAGCATGCACCAGGCCCTGGGTTCTATCCCTAGTACTGGCGGTGGCAGAAGGGGAAGAAAAGAAAAGAAAAATTCTCATTCATATGAATTCACTATAAGTATAAATATCATCACTCTAAAAGGTAATGAGATCTTGGAATGTAAGCTTTGAGGTAGGAGGGATATGTCTTTGTATATTAATGTGAAATATTCTCAATACTGATAAGACTGAGTTTCAGTGATTCCTTCATAACCCTTGGTCTCCATAATCAGTATTACTCTGAAATGCAGCTTCTTGTACAGAATTGCTTTTTTTAACTGCATTTTGGTTTTATTTGAAGTTTCAGGATTTATTTTCCTCCTTTTCTCTCTTTTTTTTTTTTGTTGTTATTTGATTCCCCCTAATAGTTTTTTTTTTATCTCATTGTTGCTGTTATTATTTTTTTTAAATTTTATTATTTTTTTATTGGTTGTTCAAAACATTACAAAGCTCTTGACATATATTTCATACATTAGATTCAAGTGGGTTATGAACTCCCATTTTTACCCCAAATACAGATTGCAGAATCACATCGGTTACACATCCACATTTTTACATTCTTTTTTACACATTTTTACTCTCTCTACCCCATCTACTGTAATTCATTTCTCTCCTTGTTTTTTTTCCCATTCCCCTCACAACCTCTTATATGTAATTTTGTGTAACAATGAGGGTCTCCTTCCATTTTTTGCTGTTATTTTTAATCAAAGTTATACATATATTTCAGAGAGTCCAGTGGTTCTACAAGGTGTGTTTAGCAACAGCCTTTGGATATCATCTGGTGAATCTAGTTTGTTCCCTGTGCTCTTAACCTGGCCTGGGTCTGCTCATTGAATGCCAAATAAGGCAAGCCTTTTCAGGAGAGGGGGGAATTGCTTCCACCTGTTCATGAGAGGACTGTCCAAGAGTTTGTACATAGTCCTTTAAACTGGTGCCAAGTTATATTTTTTTTTCTGTTTGAGGTTGTGCTAGTACCATTGTTTTTGCTAAGAATTGAACCTAGAGGCACTTTATTACTGAGCTACATCTTCAGCCCTTTTTATTTCTTATTTCAAGATAGAGTCTTGCTAGGTTGCCCAGGTTGACTTCAAACTTCTGATCCTCTTGCCTAACCTCCCAAGTCTTTGGGATTACAGGTGTGCACCACCAAGCCCGGTTGTTTGTCTTTTTAGAAATCATTGCCGTTTTCCCAGTAAAATTATAATTTTGGTTAGATTATTATTTAGGGTTTTATCATTATGACTGTAGAAAGTGAGTCATTGTTGAGCCAAATAATAAACTGTGATTTTTTTCCTTCCCTGGCCCACTTTAAATTTTTCCTAGTGTTAATAATTGCCTTTTTAGTTTTCTTTATTAAGAGCTAAACTTGAGTACATAGTTTGTTCCCTGTGCTATTGTAATTGCTATCTCTGTGTTAACTCATTGAATTATTAGATAGCCATAGAAGCACAGAGAAGCTAGAAAACTTGCCCAAGAAAGCAGCACAGCTGGAGTTCAGACCCTGGTAGCCTGGCTCCCCAATTTATGCCTTTAACTTCTGTGCCAAACTCTTGTGTGTTTTCTGTTAGTTGTGAGCCTTTTGTTTTTTTGAGGTGAAATTTAAATGCAGCAAAATCCATGACCTTAGGCTTATGATTTAACTTCAGACAAATGTAGTCAAGTAACTAACGCTCCAGTCAAGATAGAGAATGTTAGTTGCACTTCCAGTTAGTCCCATCCTTCACAGACAATTATTCTTCCAGTTTCCATCACTATAGATTAATTTTATCTGTTCTTGGACTTTGTGTAGATGAAATCACATAGTGTCGATTCTTGCAATGTAGATTCTGAGTCTTTTTCCAGACTCAGCCATGTTGTTGTGTTGTTATTGCCAAGTAGTGTGTCACTGAAACAGATTCCACAATTTTTGTATTCTCTTGTTGATGGACATGAGTCCTGTGTAGTTTTTGCCACTCTGAACATTCTTGTTACAAATCTTTTTGTGGGCATATATTTTAGTTTCTTTTTTCTTTTTCTTTTAAATTTTTTTAATGGACGTGATATCTTTATTTATTTATTTTTATGTGGTGCTAAGAATCAAACCCAGTGCCTCATATGTGTGAGACAAGCGCTCTCCCACTGAGCTCCAGCTCCATCCCCAGTTTCTTTGGGGATAACTACAGGAATGGTGTGAAATGGTGGGTCTTAGAATTAGGTACATGTTTAACTTTGTAAGAAACTGCCAGCTTATCAAAAGTAGTTTTTATCATTTACATTTCCTGGTATGGGTGGAACCTGTGACGTGCTCCTTACTGGTGGAATATGGCACAGGTAATGGGTGGTACATATTATGTTACATCAGATTGAAATGCCCATCTTACTGGCTTTGGAGAAGCAAGTTGCCATGTTGTGTGTCCATGGAGAGGGCCATGTGGCAGGGAGTTCTGGGCGGTTTCAGGTCCACAGCCAGCAGGAAACTTTTTGGCCAGCAAGGATTGACTACTGCCAATACCCAACGTGAGCTTGGAGACGTGCTGTCCTGCTCAAGTTGTGGCTGAGACCAGTCCCAGCCAGCACCAGGTTGTGATCTTATGGAACACTTCTCTGATATAATAGATGTATTGTTTTAGGCTGCTAATAAGTTTGTGGTAATATTGTCATGCAACAGTGGATAGCTAAAAATAGTAATATATAATAGAAGTAACATAACATGCAAGGCCCTGGGTTTATCCCCAGTAGTGAAAAAAAATATAGTAGTAATATACAAAAGTTCATATTGCAGTACATTTCTACCAACATTTAGTTTTGTCATTCATTTTCATTTTGGCCATGTATGAAATATTTAACTCCGGGCTGGGGATATGGCTCAAGCGGTAGCGCGCTCGCCTGGCATGCGTGCGGCCCGGGTTCGATCCTCAGCACCACATACAAACAAAGATGTTGTGTCCGCCGAAAATTAAAAAAAAAAAATATTAAAAAAATTCTCTCTCTTATCTATCTATCTCTTTAAAAAATAAATTTAAAAAAATTAAAAAAAAAGAAATATTTAACTCCTGGTGAAATGACTTATGACATTGAGCATCTACTAGTTGGCCATTTGGATATCTGTTGTGAAGATCTGTTCAAGTTTTTTTTTTTTCTATTTTAAAAATTGTTATGTTTGTCTTTTATAATTTTTTAAAAATATTTTACTTGTAGATAACTTTATTTATTTTTATATGGTGCTGAGGATTGAACCCAGTGCCTCATATGTGCCAGGCAAGTGTTCTGTCACTGAGCCACAACCCCAGCCTTTAATTTATTTTTAAAAGTTTTTTTATATTACAGATTAAATTCCTTATCAGATGTAAGACAGTTTATCATTTGAATAATAGGTGTTCCCCAAGAGCTCCTGTAAATGCAGGACTATTCAGAGGCAAAATGATTAGATTATGAGTGCTGTGACCTAAATAATCCATTCTAGTTTGTACCAACTAACTGGCTGGTAACTGCAGGCAGGTGGAGTATGGCTGGAGGAGGTGGGTCACAGGGGTGTGCCATGGGAGGGCATCCCTACTCTCTTTAATTCCTGGCCACCATGAGGGGAGCAGCATCTCTCTGCGCCATCCCTCCCCCATGATGTGCCGCCTCATCTGAGGCCCAAGTGATGACCATGGAATGAACCTCTGAAACCTTGAGCCAGAAATAAACTTTTCCTTCTTTGAGTTAGTCTTGTTGGCTATTTGGTCACAGTGATATAAAGCTGACTAACACAAAAACCCTTAGTCTTTTCCTATCGTTCTTGTCCTCAATAATATTATGTTCAGGTTGATCTTAGCTTCCTTAATGTTGCCTATGATGAGACTTAGGTCTTGATTTCTTGATAGAAAATTTGACAAAAGTGATTCTACAATATTCCCAAAACATTACATCCATGGGTGCACAATACTAACAAGCCTGGTTACTAGTGAGATGACTCTGATTACCTGGTGGTGTTGGTGTCTGCCAGGTGTGTCTATTTTCTTGACTGTAATGTCATTATGTCCTTTGTAACTAACAAGTGTGTTGTATGCAGACAGTTTGAGGCTGTACTAGTACCATTTTCCTTGTTAGACTTAAGCTGTCAGCACAAGCGTCCTGCCCAAGTCTGTTGCCACTGTTCAGTTACCCAGTGATTTTTTTGTTTGTTTCCCATGTTTCTTCTCCATTTATAAATTGTCCTTCTTCCTTCCAATATAGACTCACGGATTTTTATCTTATTTGCAGGGTTGTAATGGATTACTACCATTACCTATTTTGATGCCCAAATTATTGCAGAGCTGGTTGGTAGGAGCCTATTGTGCTATTTACCTTTTATTTGTCCTAACCTTCTTTTAGTGAGGAGGATGGTAATTAGAAGCTAGTAGTATCTGGGAGTTTGTTGGGCCCATTGCAATGGGTGGCATTGCTTCTGGTGCTCTTAGCAGACAGAGCCAGGAAGTGAAAGTCTATGTATACAGTACACATGTCCCCTACACCGCATCACTTCTTTCTGTGTATGTCTTTTTTTTTTTTTAATATTTTTTAGTTGTCAGTGGACCTTTATTTTATTTATATGTGGTGCTGAGAATAGAACCCAGTGCCTCACACATGCTAGGCAAGCGCTCTACCCCTGAGCTATATCCCCAGCCCTCTGTGTATGTCTTTAAAAACCATGAGTTCAAACTGATGTCTTCAATTCCAGTGTAACATCCCAGTGTTATCTCTAATTTTGTCACTTTCCATGCTTGTAAATACCTTTTCCAAAAGGGAGAAATCTGTCTTTCATTATTTAATACTTTTACTTACTTGCTCATTGTATCTGACCTTCTAACTACCCTGACCTTTTCCATCTGCCACATCTGCACACCCCTATGCACCCCTTCTCCAGCAGCCTGTAGCCTTAAGCATGGCAGGTGGAAGCAGGAGAGCAGACTACTGAGACAACAGAGATGCAGGATGAGAAGCAACTCAATT
Organism: Marmota monax; assembly: GCF_021218885.2. NCBI lineage: Eukaryota > Metazoa > Chordata > Mammalia > Rodentia > Sciuridae > Marmota > Marmota monax. The sequence continues at coordinate 6,683,363 of NW_026692498.1, read as the reverse complement.
TACTCAGCTAATCTCAAATAGTATTTATTTCTGTTATCTACTCTTCTGCAAAAAAACCCACTGCAAAATATTTTCACCTAAAATAAGGACAGTATTATTTTGCATTGCTCAGCAAGGAGAGTCAGTTCTCTCTTCCACCCAAATTTCCCTGGGATGAAGGAATCATCTGCAGACTCATTTACTCAGCAGCTGGCACCTCCCCTAGGGCTGGGGCTGGAAGGCCTGCAGGTGGCTTTTCCATGTGTAAGTTCCCAGGGCCAGCATCATAAGAAACAATGAGCCAGGTGGAGGCTCCCCTCTTTACCTGGCCTGGGTCTGCTCATTGAATGCCAACCAGTAAGGCAAGCCTGTTCAGGAGAGGGGGGACTTGCTTCCACCTGTTCATGAGAGGACTGTCCAAGAGTTTGTACATATGTTTTTAAACTGGTGCCAAATTATAATATATTTTTTTCTCAATAAATGGAAGATTCTTTTACTTATACAATTGATTTGTTCAATACTTTCCAGTTTGTTTTTTCATCTTTATTTTATTATGTGTACACACATACACACACACACACATTTTGCTATCCTGGGGTTTGAGCCCAGGAGCACTCTACCACTTAGCTACATCCCCAGTCTTTTTATTTTATTTTGAGACAGGCTCTTGCTAAATTGATGAGGCTGGCCTTGAACTTGAGTTCCTTCTGCCTCAGCCTCCTGAATCACTGGGATGACAACTGTGTGCCATCATACGTTGCTTAATTAATTGTATTTAAAAGTTTAAAAACATTTATAGCTACTCTTACATAAAGACATAAAAGAGATGTTATTCACTTAGCTTCATGAAGTCTGTTGTTTCTTTTTTGCTTGAGTCATTTCCCCCTTTCTCTGCACTTTCCCTTTTTCATCACCCGTAACTCATGCATGTATTTTTCCATATTTTCCTCCATTCTTATAAAATATGGAAAACCCACAATGGATTAGGAAAATCATTTATAAAATGGAATCACATTAAAACCAATTTTTTTTTTCATTTTGCTTTTCTCACAGAAGCCCTTGTGGAAATTCCTGTGAGTGAAGAGGTTTTGTTCTAATTTGTTGGTTTTGGGGTGGTTGGGGATTGAACTCAAGGGCACTTGACCACTGAGCTACATCCCAGCCCTATTTTGTATTTTATTTAGAGACAAGGTCTCACTGAGTTGCTTAGTACCTCGTTTTTGCTGAGGCTGACTTTGAATTTTTGATCCTCCTGTCTCAGCCTCCTAAGCCTCTGTGATTACAGGCATGTGCTGTGGCTCCCGGCTTCTAATTTTTTATTTTTAGTGGCCACATATAACTCTATTTTCTAATTTGGTTATTTGATCATGAAGGAATGGGAGATTGGTCTCAGGGAATAGGAACAGAGAGGCATAGCCTTCAAGGGAAAGAGTAGCCTGGATGAGGAAAGAGGAGTATAAGATATTTCTGGGGTTCTAGACCCAGTGAGCCATGGAGGAGACGGGGAAGTTGGAAAAAAATGGTAATGGGGTGGTTTATTGGTTGGTTTTAGTGGGGAAAATGAGGGTGTTTGCATACATTGACATTGATTTCTAGGTCATTGAAGGCACAGGACCAGGGTACAAGTCCAGGGATGGGACTGGAGCTAGGGAGAGGGTTCCCTGAGGGAGAACTGTGTCTTGCTTGGTATTAGGTGTTGCTGTTGCTGGTGGACCCATAGATGATGGATTTCTTCATTCCAGGCTAGGGATGTGTGTATTTACACTCGATGCATTAGGTACTGTTCTTTAAAAAGCTGTCCATTTTCAGAAGCAGATTTTGTCTTATTTTATATAATGTTGTCTGAGGGATCCTTGTGCTAAGAATAACATCATGAGTTTGCTAGTTTTTCCGAGGCACTTAAGGGATTTAAAATTCAAAACTAGAGCTACTTAACTGGAAATTCCAAGATCTCTTCTCCAGATAAACCAACTGAGGCTGGAGTGGTGATTAGCCTCTTTGAATGACAAATGGACGTTTTTTTCTCTTCTTTTGGTAGAAAGAGTATTTGTAGTAATGGATGCCTAATGAGTAGGATGGACACATGATTCCAGACTTTTGTGTGTGTGTATGTGTGGTGCTGGGGATGGAACCCAGGGTCTATACTATAGTTGTGTACCCTACCACTAAGCTGCACCCAAGCTCAGATACATGATTCTGATGAAACTTTGATTAAGGCAGCTCTTAAGACACTTGATTCCATTGCGGGGAGAAAGATATTATATAAATGCTGGTGGCCTTGGAATCAATAATGGAGAATAATTATGCCATCTCCTTTTTTAAGAACAAAGGTCTTATTTTTCACATGCCCTGCTGGCTCAAGACAAATTGAAGGAATTGATTATTTTTTACTTTTAGGTGAGGTTACTGAAGCTCAGAGCTGGAGGTGACCATGAGCTCTATTTAAATAATAAAGGAGAAGTCAGTAAAGTCCTTAAGATTTCATTTTGATCAGAGCAGCAGATAGATTAGAAGGTGTTCCTGTTGTGTTCCCCTCTAATCTGTTTGGCTTTGGTCTGTTTTCAATAACTGAGACAGAACTTGAGATGTCCGTTCCATGTGAAAAGCACTGAGAGCTGCAGAGATGAGGCTTGCCAGGCCTGTCCTTAAGCTCAGTGCTCTGCAGTGGAGAGCAGATTGACAGAAGTAGTTAGTGACCGGATGCATGTGCTGAAGTTTATAGGGAGGGGGGCTTGAATTCCTTTCTAGAATCTGACTTTTGAACTGGAATTTTTGTTTTCAAGTTTTTGTTGTGGAGAAATTTTTTAAATATGCAAAAATGAAGAAGAGTGTACAATGAATCCCTGAGTACTCATCACCCAGGTTTGTCATCAGCCCATTCAGTGTTGTTTCATCTGCACTCCTATCCCACATCCTCTGCTCTTGTCCCTGCTCCCCAGCAAATCCCAGGCATAATAGTTTCAATGTGTAGCTCCAGAGGGTGGGGGCATAAACAAATATATAACCACAATACCTTTATTTTCTAAAAATAATTAATAGTGAGCTCTCAACTATCTAATTTATGGTTGGTCAAACTGACTTTTCAAAGAAAAGATTCTAATGGATGGTGATTTGGAGGAAGGAATAATTCAGGGAACAGCATGTGCAAAATCAGAAAAATTGTATAAGGAGAGGTAATAAAAGTCTGACTTAGGGTTGTGGCAGTGGGTGTGAAAAGGAAATTGCAACTATGAGTCACAGCAGAGGTAAATTCAGTGGAATTTTGTAGTTGAGGATGGCATTCCTTCTGTTTCTGGCAACAGTGTTTGAGTGGTCATTTTGAATCATAGAGAAACAGGGTCAGCAAATTATGGCTTATAGGCCAAGTCCACCACTCTATAAAGTTTTATTCAAACACAGCTGTACCCCTTTGTTTATGTGTTGAGTATGGCTACTTTTACCCCACAATGACTGAACTGAGTAGTTACAGCAGAGACCCTATGACCTGCAAAGGCCAAAATCTTTACTCTGCTGGTCCACTCTAGAAGAAGTTTGTCTGTTATGCTCGAATTCGGGACCCCCAAAAGACCACCAGAGACCCAAGATCAATGTAAGCAGCAAAGAGGTGTTTATTGCGAGCTAGCTCGGTCCTCCGCGCGCACACAGCAACTGGTGACGCTGAGAGGCCCTGAGCCTAGGGTTTGCAGCAGTTTTATACATTCTTTGGAGAAGGCAGGGACCCCCACATACATCATGGCATCTCTTAGCAAATCATCACACACCACGGGAAAATCAAATAACAACTCTAAAACATGATTAGCACATTCACTGACGGGAACAAGTTGGGTAGGGGTGATTGGTTACTACAAGAGGGGGCTTTATTTGAACTGGTTGGTTTAAGCCAAGAGGGATGTTTGTATTGGTTTAAGCCAAGAGGGGTGTTTGTGCTGAACTACGTGGTTTCTCAACACCATAAACTACTGGGTGGGTCATCTGGCATCCCAGGTATTTCCCTGTCTCATGCTGATTGGTGGCTGCTAGGGGGTTGCTATGGGTCCCCACCTAGCCTGACTGAGTCAGGGACACCTGGTGCAGCAAATCTCTCCTGTTATTTGTAGATAAACAACTTAGCAGGGTGGGAATGTGCCTAGGAGTGCTCTGTGGGTCTTTCCAAGGACAAAGGTCCTGCCCTTCCTTGGACAGGTTTTGCTCTGAGGTAGAGGCTGGTTTTTCATGTCAAGGGCTGAAGTTATACCTCAGTGGCAGAGCGCTTGCCTAGCATGTGTGAGGCACTGGGTTCCATCCTCATCACCACATAAAAATAAATAAAGATATTGTGTCCATCTACAACTAAAAAAAAAAAAAGAAAAGAAAAAGTTTGTCAAGCCTTAGTCTATAAGAGCCTGGGCCCTGGTTAAATACTGTGATGCAGCTATTGATCAGAAACAGCCATGGTTTTGTGATAACACTGTGTAGGAGTCAAAAGCCTTGAGTTGTATTTTGCTTTCTCTTTATCACTCATTCCAGCTGAGGAAGTGAGTCTGTAGGAATCTCTCTGCCAGTTTGTTACTTGATTTTATTTTGTGCGTTGACTTGTTCCCCTGCTAGAAAGAAATCTCCCTGAAGTCAGGGTTTTTTTGTGTCTTGTTTTTACTACTCTATCATCAGAGATTGGGTCAGTGTCACACAGTTAGTAGATCCCAGTAAATAATCTGTGGATAAATATAAGTGAATCCTTTAGTCTTTTGCTTTTCTTCTACATTAGACACATTTGGAGCTTCTTGGGGATCCAAGGATGATATATTGTAGGTGGCAGGGATGCTATTATGTAAATCTGTGGTAATTTTCCCTTAACAAAGTTTAGAAAGGTATTTCATCAATACAGTAGAGTATCAAGCAACAATGAAAACTAATAGCCGGGAAGACTGTAGAAATGTTGGAAAATGTTCATGGTGTGTCACAATCTTATGTAAATTTTACTGCCTCTGTAAAATACGTGTGAAAATGGACAAAGCCTGGAAGACAAAGCAGAAATGAAATCATTGTTTTTAGACACTGGGATTTTTGGTATTGTTTTTTCTCTCCAAGATTTTCTTTAATACTGGTATTTGACTCATCCTTTCAATAATGATTTTTTAAAATATATAAACTTCCTGTGCCTCTCTCCTCAGGTCCACACCCTCCTGTACTATGTCTAGTAACTCAACCCTGAGTGTAGACACAGACAACAGTGACCACTGGGCATGGTGGCGCACACCTGTGTTCCCCGAGACTCAGGAGGCTGAGACAGGAGGATCTCAGGTTCAAGGCCAGCTTTAGTAACTTAGTGAGAACTTATGTCAAAATAAAACAATAAAAAAAAGGGATGAGGATGTAGTTTAGTGGCAGAGCACCCCTGAGTTCAGTCCCCAGTACTCTCCAAAAGTATGACACAAGGATGAGAAATTGGAGATTAATATAATATATAATATAATTAGAGATTATGTTAAATCTCTAATATTAGAAAGGTAGATAAGCATTATGGGTAGACATTTTACTTCATCCTGAAATATAAAATTACTGTGCACTTCCCAACAAGAAGTGTGCCTATGAGTATCCCTTGGTTGAAGTCTGATTTGTTTATAGGCTTAATTACACAAAAGCCCCAAGGTTCTCATTCTGGCTGTCTTTCTCATGGTACCATACAAGCCAGCATTTTTTAGCAGATGCAGTCATTTGTGTAAGACTGGAAGACGCCGCACCACACAACACAGATCACCAAAGAGGTTTTCCACTTTATTACAAAAGGCTGTGTGTTTATATAGGTCTAAGGAGAGGTCGCAGGGCTGAGGTAGATAACATTTGGAGCAGTCATTTGGTTTTCTTCCCATTTTAATTCAGCCTGTTTTTAAAAATGTGAATGACTCTTTTCTTTGTACCTCAGTTTCTCAATGTACAAGATCATTGTTCTTGGGCTGGGGATGTAGCTCAGTGGTAGAATGTTGCCTAGCAAGCATGTGGGACTGGGTTCAATCTTCAGCACCACAAAAATATAAATAAAAAATTTTTAAAAATGCTTCAAAAAAATCATTGTTCTTTAAATATCTTCTAAGGATAAGGTAAGTTTACAGTCCTTTTAGTTAAATATTGAATAGGACTTTGTGTTTTTTTTAGCAAGCTACATTTTTAGGATACATGTGGGCATTCTTGCAGGGCTGGAATTCTGCATCACAAAGAAAATTCTGCAGTTTCAGAAGTCTACTTCCCAAGGCAGTATTACCTCCCAGGGTTGCAAATGGTAGATGATCAAGTACCTGCTCTCATTTAAATGAGAATAAAACCCAGGTCCTGCTGTTGGTCTTCAGGAGTCTCTGTGAATTGACTCCTTTGTTGATCTTGCCATTTCCTGCTTCCACATTTCTGCTTTGCTGCACAGGCAAGCCCCTCATCCTCAGAAACCTTAGACATGGGTCATGGCATCAGCCTTTGAACTGCCCCAGCAGGGTAGAAGTCAGGGTTCTTTGTTGCTCCTTCCCAAGGTCCCAGCTGCCTTCCCAATGAGGTCTCTGAGCTCCCCTCACCTGCCTCCCTGCTGCTTCGCCACAGACTCGCCAACTTCTCACCTGCTCCGTAGTTTTCCTTATAGAGCTTGTGTATTGCATACCATCTCCCCCACCTCCAAGTGGAATGGAAGGTCCATGAGGGCTGGGATTCTTGCTGGTTTTGTCACTGTTATATCCCCAATGGTTAGGTTGGGGTCCAACACATAATAAATGCTTGGTAGGTATTTGTTGAGTAGACAAGATGGCTGGGATGCATGTCTCCCCTTCCTCTTGGAATTTTCTTAATTACATCATTATTACCACTGCATTGCATTGACTTCAGTCGCACTCTGTTCCCCCTCTGATGAGCGAGGACAAAATGTTTTCTCTCAGTTCTTGGTGTAGCTGAGAAAGGATGGAGATTTCAAGGAAACATTTTAGGTGTGAAGAGCAGTAGAGTAGTTGGTGTAGAGAATGCAAGTATTATATGGTCCCGCAAATTCCTGAATCTGTGCTTGCGTGACCGTATCCTAACCTACCTACTTAGGAGAAGCACACTTCTACCTTCAGAGAGCCAGTGCTCACCTTTCCTGTGGTACTATCTCATACCCTGCTTTCTCTTGTACATGTGACAGCTATAAACAGGACCAAGATGATACCCACTTGCTGGTTGAATCTTGTTTTTCTAACCAGGCTGCTATAACAAAAGACTGTAGAACAGGTGGCTTAAGCAACAGACATTTGTTTTCTACTAGTTCTGGAGACTGAAAGCCAAAATCAGGGCCAGTAGGGTTGGTTCGTGGTAAGGCTGCTCTTCCTAACTTGAAGATGGCTGCCTTCCTGCTCTGTCCTCATGTGGCCTTTGCTCTTTTCCTCTGTGTACATGCAGGTAGGGGAAAACAGAAACAGGGAGAGAGAGAGAGAATGAGAGAAAGCAAGCTTTGGCATTCCTTCTGGTTGTAGGGACACCAGCCTATCAGATCAGGTCTACCTTAGGACCTCATTTATCCTTAACTACCTCCTCAAGGCCCTGTCTTCAGATATTGTCACATTGGGGGTTAGGGCTTCACATGAATTTTGGGGGGATACAATTCATTTCCTAAAATTGCTGTTTCTTTGACTGAAACAATAACTTTAGGCTCCAGGTAAGATGTCTCACATAGGAAGAGACAGGTAAACGGTGTCAGAGTCTGGAGGTGAGAGCTATGGAGGAGCTGTCTGTGATGAGGAAGTTTCCTTGAGAAGGCTGTGCAGATTCTTGTGGTCTGTAATTAACCACACAGTAGCAGATGAGTCACGTCTTCATGCACACAGTCACAAGAAGGAGAGCCTGTGACTAACCTCAGACTCTTCCTGGGTCTTCACCTGTCTTGCTCTTCTGTGGTACTCAGTCCCCCTCCCCAATCTTTGCCTTAACATTTTATTATGTCATTTCAACCACCAGTGTCGTCTTCACATTTTATTGAAAACTGTTGATTTTTTTTTTTTCCTGATTCCTTTACCTTAAAGGATTCAGCTGAACCTTCAGTCTCTCTCCTCATCTAGCTTTGTGCACAGCAGTTAAGTGAAAGCTGTTCCTGGCAGAGCCTACCATTTTCTATCAATAAGTGATAAGGGAGATTGTCAGCCAGCACAAGCACTCTGTTCACGAAATTGCAATTACTAATGCAGCATTTCATGAAGTTCTTACTATTGTTAGAAATACCAGAGTACCACAAGGAAACAAACGTGCTTGGAAGTAGCTCCGCAAGGCAAACTTTACTTCTACAGAAGGGCATGCTACCAAAGAAAATTCAGCAAGCAAGCACACTTGGGCAGGCAGTCTGCCTGTTTTTATCCCTAATGCAGCACTGCCCCATGCTCTGATAGGAGGAGTTTGGGGTTATAGTCTATGTGATTGGCTAATGTTAAAATTGGGAATGGCAAAAGGAAGGGCTGTGATCGAATCTCAGTTGAGACGGTCATGATTGGATCTTACTTCCCAAATAAGGCAAATACTATATTCTAAAAATGGACCACCAGACTTTCTATTTCTTAGACTATGTAAAAGGCACAAGTAATTTTATAAGTTATGACTCCAGAGAATTTCTTTCATAATAAGGCAAAATTTCCTTTTTCTTCCCCAAGGGGATAACAGATGTCATTAAGTTTGTCTTAGTTGCCATTTGCTTTAACCCTGTCTGGTTTTCCTGCCTGTGGTGGTAATGTTTATGAGAGTGCAATTGATGTCTCTTAACAGCATGGAGGAGTCTCATTGGTGACCCATAGTCTCGAATGAATGAAAAAATGCTCCATGCGTGCCTTAGTGCTCCATGACCCTGTTTACCAGACATGGACACCTTACAGATGCCTCCTGGTGTTAATGGCATGTCTTGACTTCACAGCATGCCCCAGAACAGACTTGGAGTCTGTGGACACTCTCTTATCCTTCTCACTTCTGCAAGTTCTTTCCTAAGTATTTGTCTACGATGTTTCTTATCCTTGGGTTATAAACTTCCCAGATAGGTGACCCACCTTGTAAGTTGACACATTTTAATAGTGTTTGTAATTGTATAGTAGAGACTTTTTTTAATATTTATTTTTTAGTTTTAGGTGGATACAATATCTTTATTTTATTTTTATGTGGTGCTGAGAATCGAACCCAGTGCCTCACGCATGCTAGGCAAGCGCACTACCACTTGAGCCACATCCCCAACCCAATATAGTAGAGACTTTTAAAAAGAAATTTTAAAATCTTTTTTCTTTGCTCTTACTCTTTACTTTCTATTCCAAGTTTGCTTGTGCATTCATCCATCCTTCCATCCAGCTCAGATAGGGTGCTTACTTAGTTGTTCATTCTTGCATAATTGTCTTGGTCCACTTGACAGTTGCCCTGACCTTAACAGATTGAATTTTTGTTTTCTGGGCTGTGTGTGTATGTGTGTATGTGTGTGTGTGTGTTACCTTACTCTGGTTTTCTTTTCCATCCTTATGTGGAATAATTTCTTGTGCTCTGAGACCTTTGAATTTCAATTGCTGAAGTTAATTTCTCCAGTAGACTCTTTCTGAGTTTTACCTGCTGTTTTTTTTTTTTAATATTTAGTTTTCAGTTTTCGGTGGACACAACATCTCTATTTTATTTTTATGTGGTGCTGAGGATCGAACCCAGCGCCCTTCGCATGCTAGGCGAGCACGCTACTGCTTGAGCCACATCCCCATCTTACCTGCTGTTTTATAAATAGGTCTATCACAAAGACAGTTATATAGATAGGAAATAAATGTGTTTTCCCCTTTCTCATTATTATTGTGACTGACTCATTGTAACTTCAGAAATGGAGAAAATCTCAAATGATGTTGACAAATAGAAATGCAAGGTGAGCCACGTTTATTTTTTTTTTTAAGTTTTATTGGGCTGGGGTTGTGGCTCAGCGGTAGAGCGCTTGCCTAGCATGCTCGAGGCCCTGGGTTCGATCTGCAGCACCACATAAAAATAAATAAATAAAATAAAGGTATTGTGTCTAATTAAAAAAAATAAATCTTAAAAAAATTTTATTGTGGTGTGATTCATACTGTGCAGTTCACCCATTAAAAGTGTGCAGTTCCATGGTCATAGAGACTTTCAGTTTTTAATAGCATTATTTAAAAAGGAAAAGGAACAGGTGAAATTAATTTTAATAATAACTTCAGTATATTTAAAAACTTCAAGATGTAATCAATCTAAATCATTTTCTGCTGCTTTAGTTTTAAAGTTTAAGTTCACTAAAATTAAATAAAATTTTGAAATGTAGTTTCTTAGTCCCACTAGCCACTTTTTTTAATGCTCAGTAACCACATGCAGCCAGTGGCTCCCTGACAGAGCTCTAAAGGGATAGTCTTATTGCAAGATAATTCTATCTTAGACAGTTGTAATGTATGAAATACAAATTTTCTTTTTGGGGATGATAGTTCATGACTATTTCTCTTCTAGAGCATGAATCAAAATTATTTCACTGACATAGTTAAAAGGCAAGTGTAGTTTATTCTGCATTGCACAGGGAGAGGGGATATGTGATGCAGAAGTCTTACCCTGAATTACTCAGAGAGGGTGGAGGAGTTGGCAGAAAGCTTCACTTGGTCTTATAGCTCTCCTTTGCATGTACACTGTCCTCAGTATATGGATGCACTTCCTGATATTGAGCACCTTTTGTCCTCATTCCACCTAAGTACCATAGTTTTGATTTTTGTATCTGCTTTGTCCCATGAAACTTTTCAGTGCTTTCAAAGAGCAAATAAAGGAACCATGTTCTCTTTTTCTAGCCTATTCTGCTGTCTTCTGCAAGCCTACTTTTTCCTCCAGACTCTATCACAGATTTAAGAATTATTAAATAATTGCAAAGTGTGAGAAGCAGTAGCAACTTCAGTTGTTCAGAGACTTTGGAGTCAAGAGTGCTTACTGGGAGCTGCCTGGAGTGGCAGAAAGGGTCAATCAACCAAGGCAGACAGTGACAATAATCTGATGCCTCCAGGAAGAGCTTAGCAGTTTGGCTCTGATTCATTTAATTGGTAAGGATGTTCTTTAGATGAACAGAGGATATGATGTATTCATGGTTCAGTCAAAAACCACTACTGAATATGTTCAGGTTATTTGGTTTTCTCCCAAACTATGTCATTGAATTGGTTTAATAGACTTTAAAAATCATTTGACTAAAATGGACTTTGAGAGCTTGAGACTCCAGCTGCCTTCAGGATTCAGTTCAGCCCACTCTTGGCCATCAATGCTGTCTGTAGCAGCTTTCCTACAAAGCTCTAGGTACCACTGCCTCTGCTGCCATCAGGCACAGCAGGACCCAGTGGAGGAGCAGGAATTTTACGCCAAATGGACAGCTACGCTTCAATACTCCAGCTGCGTAGTCTTCATTAAGGTATATGACACCTCTGTTTTCTTCTGGTAAAATGGAGATAACAGTTTGTACTTCATGGTGCTGTGATGAGGAGTAAATGAGATGGCACATAGTGATTTCATAAGGTATTCAGCAATGTAACACAAGTACTTATGTTATTGTGCTTTTAAGAACTGATAGATCTGAATAGACATTTCTCCAAAGAAAGTGAGCTAAGCACATGAAAACATGCTGAACATCATTAACATCATGGGGATGCAGGTGAAAAACCACAATGAGATGCCACTTCCTACCTACTAGGTTGGTGAAATGTAAGCACATGAGCAGATGTGTTACATCTGGCATGATACAATAGATAAAAGCAGGTGTTGATGGGAAGGTAAAGTGGGGCAGCTGCTTTGGAAAACAGTCTGGTGGTTCCTCAAAAGATTTATCAAACTTGAATCCTAAGACCCAGCAGTTCTATTCCTAGGTATTTGCCTAACAGAAGTAGAAACACGTCCACACAACACCTCTACATGAATGTTCGTAGCAGCATTATTCATAGTATCTGAAAAGTGGGAACAGCCCAGAGTCCATCAGCTGATGGATAGGCAGATGAAATGTGTGAAAATCATCTGGCAGTAAAAGGGAATGAAGGATTGATACGTGCCATAGCATGGATGAACACTGAAAATATTTGCCGAATGAAGGAAGCCATACACATATTGAGTGACTTTATTTGTATGACATGTTTAGAGGAGGCAAAGCCATAGACACAGAAGGCAGATTAGTAGTGGTCAGCAGCTGGTAGGGTGGAGGGGAAATAGGGAGTGACTGCTAGCTAATGGGATTTCTCTTTGGGATGATGAAAATGTTCTAAAATGGCTTGTGATGATGGTTATACAACTCTGTGAATGCACTAAAAATGATTGAATTGTCTACTTTATTTAAAAATTTTTTTAGTTGTAGATGGACTTTTATATTATTTTTTCATTTATATATGGTGCTGAGAATCAAACCCAGTGCCTCACTCATGCTAGGCAAGCACTCTACCATGGAGCTACAGCCCCAGCCCCTGACTTTTAGTGAATGCATTGGTTTGCATATGAATTACCTCAATGAAGTTTTTTTTTTTTTTTTTTTAAGAAAGAACCAACATGATCATTGATGTGGCAGTATCCCTATAGTACGCTCTTTTAAGATCATCAGGGAATAGTCCGAGAAGGGCGATAGCTGGGTCAAATGGTGGATCCATTCCCAGCTTTCCCAGGAATCTCCATACTGTTTTCCAAATTAGCAACTAAGAACAGAACAGGGAGGAAGAGCATGAGGAAAAGATTAACATTAAACAGAGACTGAGTTGGGGGAGAGAAAGGGAGAGAGAAAGGAAATCATATGGAAATGGTAGGAGACCCTCAATGTTACACAAAATTATATATAAGAGGTTGTGAGGGGAAAGCGGGGCGGGGGTGGGGGGCAAGGGAGAGAATTGAACAACAGCAGATGAGGTAGAGAGGGAAGATGGGAGGGGAGGGGAGGGGGGATAGTAGGGGATAGGAAAGGTAGCAGAATACAACAGTCACTAATATGCCATTATGGAAAAATGTGAATGTGTAACCGATGTGATTCTGCAATTTGTATTTGGGGTAAAAATGGGAGTTCATAACCCACTTGAGTCAAATGTATGAAAGATGATATGTCATAAGCTTTGTAATGTTTTGAACAACCAATAAAAAAAAAAAGAAAGAACCAACAAGCAGGAGTTTTCAAATTCTCTGCTAATCTTTGTTCTCTTCCTTTCCACATTGTTTTCACCTTCTTTATTCCCCTTCAAGTAAAACTAGAAAGAAACAAAAGCTAAAAGCCTTTCTATTTCAGTGTACAGTCTTCTTAGTTCAAATATTAGTGCTCTCCTGACCAAGCCTACCAGTCACATTGCACATTGCATATTAAAAATGCAGCATGCAGTTTTAGTTCCTTGTAGATTTATGTCACTAAAGAGTGAGACCCTGGAGAGCGGAAATACCTGGGGATCAGGATTAATTGGGGACTGTGCTTCAGCACTTACTCTTTCATTGAATCCTCAAAGTAACCCTGAGAGGGTTGTTGATTCTGAGGTCCATTTGCAAATCCATGAACTTGACCGTCATGTTGGCCTGCCTTTTTGTAATGCCTACAGCTGTTGGCACAGTCATCTGATCTGCATGTTAAATATTTGTGTACTGTGATACTCCTCCAATGCTTTATTTTCTCAAATTCTTCAAGAGAGAAATAGAAATACATCACTAGGAGTAATATAGTCTAAACATGGCCTCTTATAAAGACAAACTTTCTTTGACATCTTATGTTTAATCTTGAAAAATTGTGTGAATATTAGCATTTTACTCTTTATATGTGTATATTCAAATAAAATTCATTCACCCACCCATCCCCCCAACTCTAAGTAAGATTGACGTGTGTAGTATGACATGGTGTCAGCCTGGAGTGCTGTTAGAGTTCATGTGCACTACTTCTAGGAGCCAAATTGTGTGTCAGTTTTCTTTTCAGCCTTGGGTTACTGTTACCTAGTGCTTTATCTGGTGCTGACTTCCTCTTAACTCCAGATTCACTCTCCAGCCTGTTTGACATCTGTACTTGGATATGAACTTAGTCTCACAAACTTAGCAGGACTTGAATAGATTGATTCTGGATTCTCTTCACTGCTCTAAAACTCCCATTGTCTCCTCCTCAGTTGCCTGGTTGCCTGTTTTAGTCAGTTTTTTTTTTTTTTTTTTTTGGTCAGATCTGACAAAAGTAATTAGAGGAGTAAAAGTTTATTTTGGGACTTCTACTTTTTTTTTTTTAGTTTATTTTCAGAGGTCTTAGTCCATAAATGGCTGACTCCATTCCTCAGGACCTGAGGTAAGGCAGCACATCATGGCGGGTGTGGTGGAGGGAAGTGGCCAGGAACATCACATCAGGAAGCAGAGAGAGCTCTGCTCAACAAGAATACAATATATACTCCAAAGGCACTCCCCCAGTTACCACTCACTTAAGTCCTGTTGGGATTGATCCACTGATTGGGTTAAGGTTCTCATAATCTAATCATTTCACCTCTAAACCTTCTTGCATTGTCTCACATGTGAGCCTTTGAGGGGTATCTCACATCTAAATCATAACATTGCCCAAGGCCCAAACCTAGGAATTCTCCTAATCTTTTCTTTTATACCTGCCATACTCACTCCATTGGCAAGACCTGTGGGTTCTAAACTACCCTTTCATGTTCCCTTTGTTCTTGTAGCCCAGGCCACCCCATTTCACCTACTTTAGGTGGGAGCCCCTGCCTTATCTGCTTCTACCCTCTCTATACCTCTCTGCACAGCCCATTGAGCTATCTTTTAGAAATGCAGGTCTGATTTCACTCTCCTGCTTAATTCCCTCCAAAAAAACCCAAATTCTTATCATGATCGATAAGATTTTGTTTGAGCAGGCCTCTGCCTTCCTCTCCAGCCCCTTCCTTACCCCGAAGCTTTGTTCTTTCCTTTTCTACCCCATGCCCATTTTCTGCACCTTGAATAGAAGTCCAGTCTCTCTGGGTCTGTTGCAGTGTCCTCTGCCTGGAAGCCTACTTCTCAGAAGCTGTTGGCTTCATGTCATTCAGATCTTGGTTCAGACAGGCCTTTCCTGACCATGGTATCTAAATTAGACACATGTGCCACTAGTCACTTTCTTGTTCTTTCGTTTTGAACTTTTTTTTATTACATACCACATCTAACATGATCATGATCTTCATTTATTTTTGTTTGTGCACCTCCCCCTAAAAAGAATGTAAATTTTATAGAAGAGGGATTTCTCTGTTTATTACCATATCCCCAGTGCCTGAGCAGTTCCTGGCATATAGTAGACCCTTTTAAAGTGTTTATTGAATAAATGATTGCTTTTCCCCTTGTGCCCAGGGCCACCAAAAGAGTTGGAGTTGTGGTCACCTGAGAGTGTAGTCTCACAACACTTAGTGATGGGGACGTGTTCTGAGAACTGTGTCCTTAGTGATTTTGTCAGGTTTTGAATATCAGAGTGTACTTAGATCAGCTAAGGTGGCTGGCTCCAGGGTTGGTAGGCAATATGATCCTATGGGACCACTGACATATAGGCAGTCTTTTCTTGACCAATGTTGTTTTGCCACACATGACTATACGGGCAGCACCCAGTTAGGGAATGAAAGTTATCAAAAACCTCTGGTACATTGCACAATCACAGCTGATCTGTTCATGATAATCCCAAATTGGAATCCACTCAAATGTCCATCAGCACATGGATGAATAGACAGATGGTGGTCCATGCAGTACAGGTGTTACTTGGACTTGGAAGAAAGGAAAAACCAAACACAGCTTGGCATGAATGAACCTTGAAACCTTGTGCTACCTGAAGGGAGGGCTGGCACAAGAGCCTGACTGTGATTTCACTCCTGTGGAGACTGGGAACTGCACATTTAGTCTACGTGGACACGAAAGTGCTCACCAGGGCCTGGGATGGAATACAAGAAAACATCTAGGGCTGTGGAAGTATTCTGTATCTTGAAATTGGTGGTGACTATACCAGGTATGAATTTGTTAAGACTTACTAAAATGTATAATTACACTAAAATGTACAATTTGTTACAAAATTGTTTTACAGATTGTACCTGCTTAATTCAAAGGAAGCATACATCTGTGGTCTGGAGTTAGAGACATGGCCTCTGATGGTAGCATTCAGAATCACCAGTTGGTTGTAGTCAACACTCTAGATCAGCATTTTCCTGTGGAGCTGGAGTCAAGCATATGGGGAAAATGTTGTTTCTTTCTCCCCCTTTTTATTTTATTTTTATTTTTTTATTTTTTATTTTTTAGTTTTCGGTGGACACAACATCTTTATTTTATTTTTATGTGGTGCTGAGGATCGAACCCACCCCGGGCATGCCAGGCCAGCGCGTTACCGCTTGAGCCACATCCCCAGCCCTCTTTCTCCCCCTTTTTAAGTTTGAAATCCTGTTAGGACACTCATTGATGTGGAACTTTTTGCCAGCCTCTACATCTGTTGCTAATTCATTTGTGTTCAAAATATTAAAGACTAAAGGTGTTTCTTCATCCTCTTGCCCTGTATTCATGGAGATGCACGGATGTGAACGATTGTGGTGCTGAAGCAGAATTGGAAAGCTGTATTTCTGTAGAGGGATTGGGGTCTCTCCAAAGCCTGGGCTGTCAGTGCCTTTCAACTGTTCCAGATAGTGGAGTGGGGGAAGGCTGACACCACTTTAGCCACTCCAGAGTGGCCTTTTATTAGGTTTTGACTGCGTCTTAGTTATGAAACCGTCAGACCTGGTTTGCTTTCACATTGACTGACCTCAATGTTACCCTTACCTTCCTTCCTCTCTTCTGTTTTTGGCATTTGGCTTGCTTTTCTGATCGTCAGTGTGCCTCGGTGTGAGGGCGTTGCTCTCAGGAGAAAGTACTACATTTTCTGGGAGTATTAATTTTCCTGGCTTTAAGCTTCCTTCCTCTTAAACAATATAGGCTGCCTGTCATGTGTGAGGGTATAAATTCTTGTTAACTTTTTAATTTATTGTGATTAAGGTGGATTTTAAAAGAAAGCCATTTCCTCTTCTTAAGAATTGCTTGGCAAGACGTTGGAAACCCTAGAACCATGTTGCAAAGGAGTGTGTAGCCATCTATCAGGATTGTGTTTGCCCAGATCCAGTGGCCGCTTCTCTGTACGTGCGCAATTAGATATCTTCGTGGGGGCAAAGCAGCAAGCGGGATAGGGCAAAGGGGAAAGTGTGGGGCAGAGTTGATGAGCAGGGGCCTGGGATATCGACTCTGTCTATTGACTAACCTTGAGGCATTTCACATCATTTCTTTGTCCTCAGTTATTAGATAGTAACTTTCATTTGTGGATGAATGAGATTCTATGGATTTTGTGGATAAATGGAAACGGTTCCATTTTCCTCCAAGGAATTTGTCAGTATAAAGTATTGCATATTATCTTTCTTAAGGATGACAGATCCTAGTAGAACTACCTTTGATTGAGTAAAGCTCTTAGGAGATAGAAAGCTCATTTAATAATTCAATACTTACTGAACATCTGTTATATCCCAGGCATTTTCTAAGTTTTGGGAATAGAGCGGTAAACAAAATATTTGAATGTCTGCCCTCATGGCACAGAGATTTAAGCTAGGGAGATGTACTGAGACAACACGAATACACAGGACAGTTTAAAGTATTAGTGACTTGTGCTGTGCAGGAAAAACAAAGCAGGAAGGAAGACAGGAAGTGTTGAGAGTCATCATGTGGCTTAGGTATTATTGCAGCTGGTTTCCCTTTTTACCCTACACGTTTTATTTTGTGCATTCAAAAATGTCTGTTGAGGGGGGCATGGGATGAGTGGAGGAACTTTGGATGGAGAAAAGGGAGAGGGGTAGGGGGCATGGGAGTAGGAAAGATGGTGGAATGAGGTGGACATCTTTACCCTAGGTACATGTATGATTGCACGAATGGTGTGACTCATGTACAACCAGAGAAATGAAAAATTCTGCTCCATTTGTGTACAATGAATCGAAGAGCTTTCTACTGTCATGTATAACTGATTAGAACTAATAATAAAAAAAATCTGTGGGGCTGTGATTGTGACTCAGTGACAGAGTGCTTGCATGTATGAGGCACTGGGTTCAATCCTCAGCACCACAAAGAAAGAAAGAGAGAGAGAGAGAAAGGTATTGTGTCCATCTACAACTAAAAAAAAATTTTTTTTAGAAAAAATTTTAAATTTTTTATTTTATATATATATCTGTGAAGGGGACTAGAGTACCCAAGGGACTTTGGCATACAAAAGGTTAAGGACCCTGCATGGGAGTTTACTCCGCCCCCCCCCCAATGTGATTAAGAGGTATCTATATCCTCTTTTATGCTTTATATTATAGTGATGTGGTGCTTTTCTGTGTAGATTTTAATATTATATATGGTAATTGTGGCTTTTAGGTTTTCTTTAATTATTTGAAGTCATCACTCACTTTGAGACTGGTGTTGTGGTCAGCTTTTCCATTTGTGTTCTGCACAATTCTCACGTACCCTGGAGCCTTTTTGGTGACTCTGTGGCCATCTTAAATTTGTATTTGAATCATTCCCATCCAGGTTAGTCTGAACAAGTCAGTTGGAAACCTGGCCTTAAAGGATTATAGTAAGGAGCATAGTCAGGTGTTGCTGTATGTTTATTCGGTAGAAACAACAGGTTGTTAACAGATGCAAAAAGTGGATGAGCCACTGATTTAACCCCTTCATTGTATGCTGCTGAACCAGTATGAAGACCTTGAGCTGATGCTAATGTCTGTATAAAAATGTTAAGAATTTTGTTGTTGTTGTTGTATAGTGCTAAAGATTCATTTAGCACAAACCCAGGGCCTTACTTATGCTAGGCAAGGACCCTCCCACTGAGCTGCATCCCCAGCCCCCAAGTATTTTTTTCTTTTCTTTTTCTTCAAAGAAATAAAACATTGTTTGCCCTTCTTAGTGGGGAGCTGTAGACAGTTGAACAATTAGCCACAATACGTTATGGTTAGAACTAGGATAGAGATAGGCCCAGGTGTCACTGAAATTACCACAAGGGGACACCTCCTTTACCTGTGCACCAAACCAGTTGAGAAGGGTTGAGATTGAGAATGGCTGTGCTCACCATCTTTGTTCTCTTCTTATCACAGCACTTTGTTGTTCAGTGCAGGTGGACTTTCTAGCCCACCACCTGCTGCTGGATAGTCTGTAAGGCATACCTTTCTAAGAATTTATAAAAGAGCCAAAGAATAATATTTTGTGACATGTGAAAATTATGTGAAATTCAAATTTGTGTGTTCTAACTTGATTACAACACAGCCATTCTCATCCCTCTGTGGATAGTCTGTGGCTGCTTTCTCCCTACAAGTAGTAAGTTGAGCTTCATCAGAGACCTTACTGCTGCCCATAAAGCCTAAAATATTCAGACATTTTGTAGAAAAAGTTTGCCAACTCCTGCTTTAATGCTTTTTAATGCCCTACTAAAAATGCAGAAGACTTGAAGTGGTGGTATTCTGTCAAGAAGAATGCATGACATCCTGGTACTCTTCCCTTAACTGGTTGCAAGTAGTGCATTAGAAATATCTGAAACTTCCCCCTCTCTCTCTCTCTCTCCTTCCCTCCCTCTCTCCCATCAAAGCAAAGTAACAGTACACATATACCTTCATGTAGTAACAGTCTTTGACCTCATTCTTATTTTCTGTTTTCAGTTTGATTATGGGAAACATTTTAATACTCATCAAAAAAGAGGGTACCTGAGTCAGGATGACCCCAGAATGTTTGCCTGAAGAGCAGGAATTATGAGATCCCTTTTTGGGTATGTATGAACTTGGCAGAAGGACCTTAGAACCATCCTTTAGCTTCTCTGTGGTTCTCTGTAGATGGCAGGTTGTTGGGTGAGTTTGCTAGATCATCTCTAGGAAGCTTTTAGCTTAGTAGAGCTTTTAGCAACATGGCAGGTGATTGGGGTGATCTGGCTCTGTTACTTTGTACTCTGATGACCTTAAATAGCTTATTTAAACTCTCTGAGCCTCTGTTAGCTCATCAGAAAACATGGCTATAACAGCGACCTTATAAATGAAATAAGATCATGTTTTAAAATCTGCTGGCATTGCTGGGTGCCTGTTTTTCTTGGAGTTGCTGCAGACAGAATTCAGCCTTGTGCATGCTAGGTAAGCACTCTGCCACAAAGTGACACTGGAGCCTCCTAATAGGTGTTTAATGTAACAGTGAAAATTATTATGATTGTGAACCCTTCCTTTGTATTGTAAGACTTTTTAAAAAGTAAAGGGTGTCCCAGTAGTTTGTTTTAATGTGTGATTGATAGCCCATCATTGTGCATTAATATGTTTGCATTTTATGTTAATGTGTTTGCTGATAACTGGCTTCCTAAACACTGAGTAATTTGAACCAAGACCTTTAGTAGCTGGGAACTTCTAGCTCCTGTTTTAACTCAAATTCAGGAGTGGAGAGAATGTCTTGTCCTGTGAACACATTTAGTCATAGTATCATTTTACATGCTCAAAGATGATGGTGAGGAGGAGAGGTTCCATTTGTCATGTCATCTCCCTTCTGTATTGACTACTTTCTATCCTCTCTACCTGTTTCAAATAATTGATTGAGCTCTTTAATAATTTTAATTCTGCCTTGGAAGGTTAGTTTTGACAAGACAGAGAAGTTCTAATGTTTGCTTAGCATAGTGTTGATAGTTTAGTGGAAACATGCAGCGTTAGATCATCAGTAAAGACACTGCATTTTTTAGAAAAAATTTTAAATTTTTTTATTTTATATACAAAGAACTGGTGTGGTTTCTTTCATTAGGTGGATGTTTTGGATAATCTATTCAAGAAGCATCCCTGCCTTGGTCTCCATCCTTGGCAGCAAACCCCAGGTGGCACACCTTGAGGCCATGTTTCTGCATCAGATCAGGCCATGTTGAGCAGTCTCAGTAGGAGTGAGAATCCTGGCTGGGTTTTCTTAGGAGGCCTTAGCAGAGGTGTTGGTGACCCAGCTTGCTTTTAGGGGTGCAGCAAAACAAAAGACTTTTTGTTTTTGAATGATTTTCCATTGATTTTCATTTAAAAAAATTTTTTTAGTTATAGATGGACACAATATCTTTATTTTTTTTAATGTGGTACTGAGAATCGAACCCAATGCCTCACATATGCTAGACAAGCACTCTACCACTGAGCCACAGCATAGCACTATTGATCTTCATTTTTAAAAAAAAATTTTTTTTAGTTGTAGATGGACCCTTCCTTCCTTCCTTCCTTCCTTCCTTCCTTCCTTCCTTCCTTCCTTCCTTCCTTCCTTCTTTCTTTCTTTCATGCTGAGGACTAAACCTAGCGTCTCACGCATGTGAGGCAAATGCTCTACCACCAAGCTACAACCCCAGTCCTGATCTTCATTTATGAAAATCTACTAAACACTAATTGTATACTTCATTTTATGCAAACTCATTTATGAAACACCTGTGTTTATGACTTGCTTAGTGAAAAAGATGGGGCCCCTTTAAATATCTAGCCTTCCTAGTAGAATGAACATAATTATTTGAATTACGTGAAACTATGTAAAATCAGATTGACGCAGAGTAAGATAGACATGTATAGATTATAGTTAAGAACATGGGCTTTGGAGTCATTAATACAGCTGTGGTTCAAAACCTGGTTTTGCCATTTATTTAATAGCTGTCTGTCATCTTGGCCTTTTGGTTTCTCATGGGAATAATAATACTGAGGGTCATTGTGAAGGTGAAATCATCCAGTACTGAATGTGGTGCCAGATGCATAGTAAGGGCTTCCATTATTTTCGCTGTGGGTAGGTTATTTGAGGTCTGCACAGTGTGTTGCTTCCTTTGGGTATAGAACGGAGTCTTCTGTCTCTCAAGCTTCATTTTTTGCTCTCAGGCTCCAGCTATTGTGATCTAATAGCAGTCCTCCTAAAGTTTCATGGCCTTCTTACCCTCTCTACGTATGCCTGTGCTCTCTCTGTTTAAAACAGCTTTCTTCTTGCCTTCTTTCCCCCTAACTTAGCCTTCAGAGCCCTGTCCAAGGGACATTTCCAGGAAGTTTTCCCTCACCCCCAGCCCCGGTGCCTCCCTGGAATCCTGTGCCCCTCTCTCCTTCCCACCTTGCATTGTAAGGAATTGCTTACTTGCTGTCTCTCCGTGAGACTGGGAGCTTCTTAAGGGCAGGCATTTTGCCCAGCTTTGGAAATAGTGTCCATGTGCTGCCCTGGCGCAGAGAGTAGTAGCACTAACAGGAGACACATCAGAGGTGTCCCTTTCTTAAGGCAGTGATGTGTTGAAGTTGCAGCTGAAGGGAGTGGGGGGGATAGCCAGGTGAAGAAGGGAGTGTGCAGGTGGAGAGCAGTGCATGACAGGCCTGCTTTGGGTGTGGCTGCGCTGTGCTTCAGTTTTCTTGTTTGTAAAATGAGAGCCTCATGTCCATCTCAGGGTGTTGTGAGCATGAAGACTGTTACAGTGGTCTGCTGACTGAGACTTCTGAAATGAAGTGTGATCAGTTCATTCCACATGGTTTCTGAGTGGATTTAGTGAATTCCTAAATATGCAAATGAATCTAACTTGCACTTTTTCTCAGCCTGTTCTTTAGCTGTCCTAAGCCTTTGTCCAGTTTCAGTGACAAGAGGGCAGTTCGATTGCCTTTAGTTTGCTTGCTTATTTTAGATGGGGAGCTGAGGCTCTGCCTTTCCTTGCTGCACAGTGGCGTGTCCAGCTTTTTGGACAGTCAGTGTGGTCAGTTATAGTCTTTTACTTTCCAGAAACAGAAACCAGCTCGTGACTATACACAGAATACCTAGTATTTCGGGTAAGCCTTGGGCAGGGTGACATTAGTGCTGGTTAATTGAGCAAAGACATTGAGGACCCAAGTTCATTTCTTCTTTCTGCACTGTCATCCTCAGTACAGGTTTGTTCTGGCTGGATCCCCATGATATTGGGGAGTCTGTTGTGATTGTGAATGCATCAGATAGACACCAGCTCATCCAACCAAGGAACACGAACTGTTCCTTTCTGTGTGTCTCTGTTGGTGGACTTTTGGATGGTTTTCACCTTTTGACTGCTGTGAATAATACTGCAGATGAACACTGGTGTACGATAAGTTACTGTTGTTGTTATTATCATCATTATTATTGCTCTGGGGATTGAACCTAGGACTTTACATGTGCTCGTAAGCGTGAGTTCTACTACTGAGCTGCACCCCTAGTCCCATAAATGATTTTTTTTTTAAATACAGCATCATTTCATCAACATACACACCAAATCTTGTTGCGATTAAAATTATATTTTTAGCATCATTTGCTATAATGAGATTCTAATATTTGAAAAATTTTGAGACACTAGTTTGATGTTTAATGGGGTGTGATCCCATAGCAAAGAAAATATAAACTAAATAAATAAAAGGAATCTTAGAAGTAATTTTATTCCAAAAATCATGGCATTTGCAGGTAAATGGATGGCAATGGAGAAGATAATGCTAAGTGAAGTTAGCCAATCCCAACAAAATAAATGCCGAATGTTTTCTCTGATATAAGGAGGCTGACTCCTAATGGATTAGGGAGGGGGAACATGGGATGAATAAATGAATTCTAGATAAGGAAGAGGGGAGGGAGGGAAAGTGAGGGGGCAGGGGATTAGCAAGGAGGTGGAATGTGATGGACATCATTATCCAAAGTACATGTATGAAGACATGAATTGGGTGTCAACCTACTTTATATATACAAACAGAGACATGAAAAATTGTGGTATATATGTGTAATAAGAATTTAATAAAAAAAACCTAAGTACATGTATAAAGACATGAATTGGTGTGAACATAATTTATACAAAGATATGAAAAATTGTGCTCTATATGTGTAATAAGAATTGTAATACATTCCACTGTCGTGTATTTAAAAAATAAAATCAATTAAAAAAGTAATTTTATTCGAT
This sequence comes from Marmota monax, assembly GCF_021218885.2. Classification (NCBI taxonomy): domain Eukaryota; kingdom Metazoa; phylum Chordata; class Mammalia; order Rodentia; family Sciuridae; genus Marmota; species Marmota monax. The sequence goes on along the minus strand of NW_026692498.1, from coordinate 6,659,542 downwards.
CCCCTTCCCCTCCCCCTGCTCCCTCTCCTTCCCTCCCTTACTTTTTTCTCCCCTTGTACTGGGGATTGAACCTGGAGTGCTTAACCACTGAGCTGTATTCCCAGCCTTTTTTTCCCCTTTTTTTAAGATGTTAATGAACCTTTATTTTATTTATTTATTTATATGCGGAACCCAGTACTCGAACCCAGTACCTCACACATGCTAGGCAAGTGCTCTACCAGTGACCCATAACCCAGTCCCCCAAGCCTTTTTGAGACAGGGTCTCACTGAATTGCTTAGGGCTTCACTCAGTTGCTGAGGCTGGCATTGAACTTGAGATCCTTCTGTCTCAGCCCCTTGAGTTGCTGGAATTATAGGCATGTACTACCATGCACAGCCACTTCATCCTTTTTTGAAGATATTCTGGATTCAGAATGATTTTCCAGGATCAGAGATTTAAGTCACTTTAAATAGTTAAAAGTGATTGAAAGTATACATTAGTCCGATATTTTAGGAGAGTTTCCATGTGTGTCTAACTGGCTATGTGGGCAAAATGAGGTGGAAAACTAGGATAGTTTAGGTATCTAAGTAATAGATGAAAATTTCTGCTGCTCAAAATGTTTGGACAACTTTAATACTCATTTGAGGTGTTTGCTCTTTTCCTGTGGTCCACTTTGTGTGATAGTTTTTGTGTTTTCCGGGGGATTCTGTTCCTCATCTTGCTTTCTGGTTTCTGTCAGTAGTGGTCTCATAGTTGCACACCATTGCCACTGGTTAGAGGACAGGCAGGGGGTTGCCCTTGGAGAATGCTCCAGACCTGAGTGAGCTGGCCTGGTTGTGGCCTTTGCTTTTCCCTTGACTCCCAGTAGTCAGGTGTTTCCTTGCTCTGAAACATGCCTGGGTTTGTCAGGGGAGATTCACAACTGGCAGACCAGTGATCCCTGGACAGGTATATCCCAGTGGAACCAGAAAGCTGGGTCTTACTTTCTTTAATTGGAGCTGACTTAGAGATAGATATTGAACTGAAAAGAACACATCAGTCATTGGAAAGCAGTTTCAATTACTGGTCTATCCATATTTAGAATTCTTTCAATCATTTCCACTGTATGTAACACTGAAATCCTTTGTGGTTGTCTGCTACAAAAATGAATCTTTGACCCAGTGACTTTAAATGCTTTTGACACCATTGGGAATTTTCAGAATTCTTAATTTAATTTGTGCTTGTCCTGGGAGGTGAGGAACAAGAGAGAAGCTATAGCCTTTGCATGGAGGGGTATGCTGTTTGTGGGTGAACAGAGGGGGTGTGCTTCTAGAACTTCTGTTTACCAGGTAGTGATTTTTAACATAATAAATACCATGTTTTAAATTTTATTTCTGGAGGCAGTAAAGAACCAGCCAAGCACAGAGATGAGTGGGAGGTAATTGGCACGCCAGGGCCCCAGAGCTGTTTGTGTAGCCCAGTCCCCAGGTGCCGAGTGCCTCATCAGAAGGAAAAGGAGCCCCGCTCCTGCTGCAAATGGCACTGACTTCCTTGGTGATAGAACATGCACCTCTCCTCTTCATGGGCCTGTGGTGAGTAGAGATGGAAACCACTTTTCTCTCCTTCCCCATCCCAAAGGTCACAGGTTGTTTCTTTACCTTAACTGGTAAAGTGATTACTTGACTCTTGTCAAGCAGGGACTTGTCCTGCCAGAGAACAGGAACGTCTCTTCACCACACCCTTTGGTTCTGTCTGTGCAATGACAATAGCCCTTTTTCTCAAAGACTGTGTGTTCAGAGGCACATGCCTCCCCAAAGGAAAGGAGAGGCTATAGAGATGCACTTGGCTCAGCAGGTTTTCTGAATGGCTGGGGTTTTGAGTGCTGAGCCTTCCACTGGTCCACCCACTCCTCTTTCTCCTGCTGCTGCCGCCTCTGTTGTTCCCTGGTTGGTGCCTGGAGAAGGGCCGGGCCTGACTGCACCAAGGATGGAACAGGGCCTCTCCTCAGCAGGGAATGCATCATTCCTGCAAGTTGTTGTGTGCAGGGCATTTGTGGGAGGGGTGGAGTAGGAGTGTAAGACTGAGTTTCCTCTCTCAGTGAGCTAAAAATATGGTTAGGGAGCGATGACGAGCACAAAAAGATGAGAATGGGGAGCGATGACGAGCACAAAAAGATGAGAATGTCAGTGTATGTTCTACATATAACTTCACAAAGTGACGGTGTAATATAATGAACAGTACCAGCAAAGTCCAGTTGTCCCTTTGGGTCTGTGGGAGATTGTGGGGTTGGTTTCAGGACCCCCCCAGATACCATAATCCCCAGATGCTCAATTACCTCATATAAAATGGTGTAGTGTTTGCATATAGCCTGTGCACATTCTCCTGTATACTGCCCCCTGCCCCCGCTGCCCCTGCTGACACACACACTGGGAAATGAACCCAGAGGCGCTCTACCACCAAGCCATATCACCAGCCCTTTTTATTTATTTTTTAAATTTGAGTCAAGGTCTTGTTAAATTGCCTAGCTGACCTTGAACTTGCTATCCTCTTGCCTCAGAATTGAGTTGCTGAGATTATAGGCTTTGCCACCACACCTTGGTCAGATTTGTTTTTTTCCAAATTAAAAAAAATTTTTTTTTTTGATACTGAGGATTGAACCCAGGGATGCTTAACCACTGAGCCACATTCCCAGCCCTTTTTCTTTTTTTCTTTTGAGACAGAGTCTCAATAAGTTGTTGGGGCTGGCCTTGAACTTGCAAACCTCCTGCCTCAGTCCCCCTGCCCCCGCCCCCAAGTCACTGGGATTTACAGGTGTGCACCATTGTGCCCAGTCTTCCAGATGTTTGCCTAGTCCCTAGGTGCTGAGTGCATCTAAACAGGGATTGGTGTCCCATTATACTTTTCTAGGTTAATTGGTCCTAATATAGCATAATAAATACCTTTATTTTTAGTTGAGGAAAAAATATAGTATTTTTCAAAAAGTGAGAAAGAAAAATAAATATGGGACAGCATACATGTCTCCTGATAGGTGTACACAGTACCACTGTAAAGTTGTCTTGCTGACTAAAATACATCCTGAGTTTATAGGGGATGCAAGGGACAAAGAGGCAGTGTTTTTTTGGGAGGGTTGCAATCAGCAAATTCCAAACCACGGGATTCTTAACCCAGTTATTTCAACAAATAAATCATAAGGGAAAGTCTCAAAGATAAAAAGAGACTTAAGAGGTGAATGAACCAGTAATCACATGTGGCTCTGGTGCAGACAAAATGACGAACCTGTGGCCTTCTGGGATGCAGCTCATTAGCAACGCACTTGCTGGGCCTGGGTTCCATCCCCCAGGACCACACAAACAAAAGCAAACAAAAAGGGAGATGTCTTGACAGAAAAAAGATCAGTGGTTGCTTGGAGCAGGGCGAAGGAGCCACCTGGCTTCATAGGGCAGGATGGACATACCCGTATCTTCACATGGTGGTGCATACGTTGAAATTCATCATACTGTTCATAAAATGGATGCCTTTCTTCCTTCCTTTCTCTTCCTCTCCCTTGGCCCTTTCTTTTTCTTTCTTCCCTGGGTATTAAACTGAGAGCCTTGTTCATGCTAGCTTTACCACTGAGCTACACCCCCAGCCCTGGTATGTTTTGTTGTATATAAATTATTCTGTAGTCATATTGATTTAAAAATTGATTGAAAATCAGTAAAAAATTTTTCTTGAACCCACAGTGATGAATCAGTTGTTCAAAGGCTTGATGCTACCTGACCCTGATTTGTGCTGGGTTTCCATTTATCTGATTTGGGATGCATCTCTGTTGCTTTCTCTACTTAACATGAACTTTTATCATTTGAACATCTGACTTTGCTGTAGTGTCTCCAATGTTTCCTTGTAGCCACAGAGCAGACTTGAATTTTATGATGTTTGTTCATGTGTCTGTCATCTGAAAGGGCATGCATTTTGATGCCAGAAGAAGTGATGTGAGCCAGGCGTGGTGGTATGTGCCCATAATCCCAGTGGCCCAAGAGGCTGAGGCAGGAGGATCCTAAGTTCAAAGCCAGCCTCAGCGAGTTAGTGAGGTCGTAAGCAATTCAGTAAGACCCTGTCTCTAAACAAAATTACAAGGGCTGGGGATATGACTCAGTGGTAAAGCACCCCTGGGTTCAATCCTTGGCACCCCCCACCATAAAAAAGAAATGATATGAGCTAAGAATGCAGCTGGGTGGGAGAGAACTTGCCTAGTATGCATGAGGCCCTCCCTGGGTTCGATCCTCAGCACTGTAAGCAAACAAACAAAATGATGTGAGAAGGATACATACCCATTTATAAAGATAATTTATTGAACATTCAATTTGCTGCATTATAGTAGTCAAGATACACTTGAGTGGAAAGTAGTCCATTTGGATTCTTTTTCATCCAGTTTACCAACCAATCAACATTTATTGAATATATTCTTTACACCAGCCACTGTGTTGAGTTCAGGGCTTATGAGGATGAATATGATGCAGTACAGATCCTGCTTGTCACTCTATTGGGATGATAACTGTACATACTTGTTATTTTAGCAGTGTGATAGATGGCATGGTACAGGTTGGTGCAAAATCCAGTGGTGGCCACATTTACACAGTGACATTGTATTGTGACCCCTTCCTGCCTCATACCAGCCTTTCCTTGCCTGTCAAATCACATGAATCATTGGCAAAGTGTCAAGACAGTTTGGCAAAGGTAGTTGGAGAAAAACCTTCCTTTTGTCCCTTTAAATTTGTTATTTTTCCTTTTAGATCTCTGTATTAGAGTTAAGATTTTGATATTCTTCAGTTCATAAAACATTGAATTGCAAAGTCCCTCTCATTTAATTACTTTTCATTGTTATTTTCCCTTACTTCTCCCATTTCCACCCCATCCTCATCAGGATGGTTCTTCTGTGAAAGGAAGGCAGCTGTCATTTCAGAGTTTGGGGATTGAATCTGGCTCTGGCACTTACTTTTGAGACTTTAAGATAGTCACTTATCTTGCCTGGGAGTGTTTTTCGTTTATAGAATCGAGATAAAAACACTGAATTGGTGTTTTGTAAGGAATCATTTAAAGTAACTTAGGAAGTCTCCCCTGAAACACAGCAGACCTCCAGCAGCAGCAGAGTTGCCTCCCTAAGCTTTGAAGCTCGTTGCCTCCCAAGCCGCATGTGTCTGAACTAAGAGCAGTATTTCTAACATAGGTTCTGTTTATTGGTTACATTATGTAAAATCAGCCAATATTATTGAAATTTCCCCGATGACTAGCCATTCCTTCTGCTGAGGGAGGTGAAGACAGCCAGCAACGAGGAATGTCACAGTGGTAGTGAGATGCACTCTGTGGAATCCCAAAATGATGAGAGCAGTTTTAGACCTTTTCCTTTTTTCCCCCCCATAAAGAAGAACATTAATTTACATTCTCAGTGGACTAAAGCAGGTTTTAAACTGTCACAATTAAAATTTTATTCTTTAAAAAATATCATATTGGGTGGGGTTGTAGCTCAGCGGCAGAACGCTCGCCTAGCACGTGCAAGACCCTGGGTTCAATCCTCAGCACCACATAAAAATAAATAAACAAATAAAATAAAGGTATTGTGTCCAACTACAATTGAAAAATATTTTTAAAAAATCATATGATCAACGCACTTAACTTAAGCTTCTGGTATTAATAACCTCATTAGACTTCTTAAAAAACCAACACAGGGCTGGGGTTGTGGCTCAGTGGTAGAGTGCTTGCCTAGCAAGAATGAGGCACTGGGTTTGATCCTTAGCACCACATAAAAATAAATAAAATGAAGATATTGTATTCATCTACAATGACAAATTATTTTAAAAAATAAGTATACTTTCTGGAGTGCAAAATACTTCTTATTTTATAGTTAGTACTGCAAAAGCACTTGGTTTGGAAATAGAAACTCTTTTCTGAAGGCCATCCCCACAAAGATGCCTACAGCCAGCAACAGACACTGGACAGAACCACCAGCACGAGAAAGAAGTGACTGCAGTTTATGCTTAGCATTTACGCCTCTTGAGGTGACCCTGCTTACTGAACGGGCTGGTGGTTGGACTCTGGCACATGCACATGTCTGCATCACAGAGAGATTTGTGGGCATAGCCTTGGGTTCTCCTAGAGTCCAAGGAAGGTATATCCTCTAGAGACATCTTCAACTGTGCTCCCACCTCCAGGCAGGGGTCACTTGGGAATGTTGAAGTCATCTGACCACTATCCAGATCAGCCATGCTGCCAAGAAGAGCCAGGCAGAATCGTCCTCCCCATACTTTACTAAACCATCAAAGTGGCTTGCTTGTTCCTATGCAGACAGCAGCAAATGACTTCAGACAAGGAAGTCTCATTCCCAGGCAGGTATATTTTTGAGGAAGCAACACTTGTTTATATTTGTGATTCAACTTCTTGGGATGAAGGTGGACTTGAGGTTTGTGGGTTTTACGTAACACGCATACATTGCAAGCCCTCTGCAGACCCTGCACTGCCTGGGAGTGTCTTCAAGTAAATCTGTTATATTTAATTCCAGAGAAGGAAACATTTTAAATATAGTTTAAAGTCTTTGCCAAATTGATGCATCTGGATAATCAAACATGATGGTGCCTCTGCAAATTTCAGGATACAGTTGATAAAAGACTATTCTAGCAACTGCTAGATTGTAGGAACTCCAATTTTCTCATTTTTTCCCATAAACAATGGGACAGAAGTAACAGTCTTCTACTTTTTGATCTCCCAATTTAATTTTTGATAATAATTCCATCCTTAAGATAAAACAGGATATTTAAGAATTCTTCAGGATCTTTTCCTTCGAGGTAAATCCTGATACAGCCTCAACTTTTTAAAATATTTCTCTCAGTTTAGTAATTTTTGTGGCACACACATATCCATATATTTTCAGAAGATTAACAGTTTCTGTCCTCAGTAGCTCTTAAGTTTCACTATTGTATTCTACATTATTCTTTTCTTTGGGTCTAAGTAAATGTCTAGAGTAGAACCAAAAGCAGGTAAGCAGAATAAGGTTAAGTCTAAGTAACAAGAATTGTAATGACCCTGGATACCTTTCTTCTTTCCAATCATTATCTCCAAACCTTTTTTCATTTTTGGTGGAATATTTTCTTATACTCCTTCACTTAAGAAGCCTTCAAAGGCTAAAGAGTTATAGTATTGGATCTGGTTGGAAACAGGCTGTAGGGATGCAAACCTAGAGTCAGGCCTGCAGCTCTTAAGCTTAACCATTAGTGCCTTCTTCAGAGCATGGACGAAATACTAAGTGCCCTAAAGGTTCCATCTACACAGCCTGCATATTCATCTTCCAGTTCCAGTCCAGCTGACCAGTCCAATGAGTTACCCCACAGAAGGGAGGATTGTCTTTAACTTTAGCCAGCAAGCCCACTTCTAGATCATGTGAGTTGCCAGAAGATGTGGGCAAGGGCAGACTCTCTTGGACAGGTGCTTTGTTTAGCTCTCCCATTGCAGACTGTGACCAGTGCTTCCATTGGCATTGGGTGTCTTTGTCAGGCTGAATGGTTGAAAGTGAAATCTGGTTTCATTGGGTTAGAAGTTTATGGAATTGTGAGAGTGGGGAAGAATGTCTCAAGTCTGTTAGTGACTTGCAGGGTTTTCTTCAACCTGTAGCCTTTGGTTTATTATGTCTAATGAACTTTTGTCCCCAACACTTCTTGACATAAAGGCAAATTTGGGAGGTCTCCTTTTCATTGTCATACTATCTGGGATGATATCGTTCATGTGCAAGAGAATTGTACTTTCCATATGTTATGGTCAGTATGTGAGGTGACCCCCAAAAGCTCACATGTGAGACAATACAAGAAGGTTGAGAGGATAAATGATTGGGTTGTGAGAGTCTTAACCCCATCAGTGATTTAATCCCCAGATAGGGATTAACTGGTAACTGAAGTGGTAGGGTGTGGCTGAAGGAGATGAGAATTGGGGGATGGCTTTGGGTATATATTTGTTATCTGTTGAGTGGAGTCTTTCTCTCTGCTTCTTGGTCACTATGATATGAGCTGCTTCCCTCTGCCACATGCTCTGCCATGATGTTCAGCCTCATCTTAAGCCTTGAGAAATGGAGCCAGCCTTCTATAGATTAAGATCTCTATGAGCCCTCAAATAAACTCTTCCTCCTCTATAATTGTGCTGGTCAAGACCTTTAGTCATAGCAACGAAAAAGCTGACTAAAACACCATACTTGCAAAACTGCAAAACTGCACTCCATCACATTCTCCATCCCAGTTGCCAATAAGGTTATCCATGTCCTAAGCTCTCTTTTCCTGGCAAGACATTACAGAATATAATTTTTCCAGATTCTATAGTTCTCCAACCTTTAAAGAACCTATGGAGTTTGTTTCCCAAAGGGGAGGAAGTTCAACCTGCATGGTGTCCACTGGGCCATTGTCATCCTCTTCTATGATTTCTAGCTTGTCCAGTACAACAAACACACCAGTCTTCGTCACACTGAAAGAGCTGTTCTTTTCATATACCTCACCAGTGAAACCTTGACCACGACCTCCTTCCAGCATTTCTGCTACAAAGAGTGTTCCTGACACTGCACTGTCTCCTGGCAAGGGTCCTCAGAAGCACATGACTCCCAGGAACTTCTCTTCCCCAGACCTCAGCTTCACTCACAGGGCAGCCCATGTGACCTGGAGGCCTTGACTCAGTGGCTTCCATTCTTAAGCAGGCTGAGCCTCTCACCATTGGTAATTGCCAACAGTAACTCTGTGAATTTCTTGTTTATTTCTGCAACAAAGAGAACTGCATGAGGTCACTCTAGACTTTTTAATCCCATCTGATTTTTCTTGTCTTTTGCAGAAGGAACCCTCAAGTGCCCCACAGAGCAGTCTTGGATATAACTGTCCTTTGCTCCCCTTTGGTTTTTAAAGGAACTTCTGTGTCTGTCAGTGACACTGCGTTCTTCCAGTAGGACAAACTAAAGTTTTTCTTTGCTGAACTCATTGTGATAGTAACTTCAGAACATAAACTCAAAAACGAACCACTAGTAAGTTTGTTGTAAAATCACAAAGAACAAATCATTGGCAGTCCCAAAGTGTGTTTTTACCAATTTGTTGTAAAAAGACAGCAAATCAAAATGCCTCTGATGTGTGTCCCCTGCTCAGCTGACCCTGCTACCTCAGTTTTCACCCTTGAACTTTTCTTCCCTTCTTCCCCTTTCCTCTGCGTGTCCCTTGGCTTCCCTGTCTCCTGCTCCTTGGCTTTGCTAGTAGCATCTGGAGGCATCGCTGTTGACTGACACTAGGGCCAAGGATCTTGCTAATAACCCTGATGGTGTTCATCAAACAGCCCATAGGCTCATGCATATTGTCTCTGTAAACTCGAGAGATTCAGCACAGCTTTCACTGCACATCTATTACTTAGAAAAATTTTTAACAGAAAAAAACTGGATCAGCAGGAGAGTGGATACTTGTCCTGGTTAAGGGCAACAATGAGCCAGTGGTTTAATTAACTTCCTTCTTATTCAGGTGCCTGCTTGTGCTCCATGATAATTCTCATTTCTCAGAGATACACACACACACACACACACACACGGCTTTAATGTGATCATAAAACATTTATTCCTGAGGTGTACACCGAATCATCCATGCCATTGTCCCAGGTTTCTCCCTGCCCTGGCCTGAAATCCCTATTACTTTGATTATCTTTGTGTGTGGGGACACACTGTGCTGCTGCCTGGGACCTTGCTGATGTCCACTGAACTTCAACAGCAGGAACCCCAGCAGGGTTCCTTCAGCCTTTCCTTCCTTACTTCTGGATATCGAATGACATACTCTGTCATGCCATTTCTGATGGCAGAGGGTGTGTGCTTGTTGTAGATTTTTTTCTCTGTTAACATGGCTTTAAAAGCATTTCTAGTGGTTTGTAGCTTGGTATTTTATTCCCAATTTGGAATTATTCTGTAAATATGGAAGTCCAGTGGGTATTTCTGCCCACACACTAGCTGAGATGTCCTGGCCGAGGGTGCCCTCAGATGACCCACGTGGAACTTGGTCACAGTGTTGTCCTCACTATGGGGGATTCCCTCCCTCCCCAGCCTTTCCTCACTCTTGAGCTTTCTTGCTTTTACTTTCAGTAGCTGAGGCACTGGGGAATGTCCTTCTGTCCCCTCTTTGGATTTCTCATGTCCTCTGTTACCTCTATTGCTTCTCATTTCTCCTCCCCACTCATTTCTTTTCAGTATACTTTTTTTGCGGGGGAGGGGGGTTGCCAGGAATTGAACTCAGGGGCTCTTGACCACTGAGCCATATCCCCAGCCCTATTTTGTATTTTCTTTAGAGACAGCACCTCGCTGTTGCTGAGGCTGGCTTTGAACCCAGCCTCCCTCTTGCGTCAGCCTCCCAAGCCATTGGGATTACTGGCATGCGCCACCGCACTGGCTTCAGTTACTTTTGAGTTAAAAACTTACCCTAATCACAGCTAAGCAGCATTTAGCAGCATGTGCATATCCTTGAGAAAAGAGGCACCAGATGACCCAAAAAAGATATAATGAGAGCTTCTGAAATCTGCAAGGTGTTCCCAGAATCTTTACAGTGTTGTTCACCTCAGCCTTCTCCAACTAAATTTGCTTTTCTTAAGCTTTTTCCCTTTAAGTGATTAGAATTCCAGCATATTTTATATTTTATACTCAGAAAGCGTGTTGACTCTGAGTGCAGTTTGTGTTGACAGGTGGCAGGACCAGCCTCTCTCTCTGCTCCTTGGAGTTAAGGGTCTGCTCAACTGCCCACAGCTTAGCTTCTGGAATACATCCATTTGTAAGGTGAATTCTTATACTATTTATTTGTGCTTTTTAACTCATGATTGGACTGTAGTAAAAGCAACATAGGTAGGTAATCTCTCCTATCTGACTTATGTGGCTTTACAACAAAGAACCACATGACTGAGACCTCTTGCTTAGTCCTCCAGCCCTAGTTCATTCTTTTCAAATTGAGCTTTTACTTTCAGTAGCAGAGGCACTTAGGGGAAGAGTGTGGATGAAACAGTCTGCTCAGTAATGTTTCCCTCTTGGAATTGTGAACGAGTATCAAGAACACCAGTTGAGGAGGAAGGAGAATTTTATTCTTGACCAAGAACAGGAAGTGGGAGATAAACTCCTAAATCACCTTCCCACTGCTTGGGGGTCAGGAGGTTATAGATATAAGGTAAAAGAAAGGAGAGGGAGGGATGGGCTAAGAAAGGGAAAGGATAGTCACATCTTTTATTATAATGAAGTCAGAGGTGGTCTGGCAGTCACTCTGGTGGCTGTCTTCAAGCCCACCTGAAGAAGATCTTCTGGCTTGTACACAACTTGTCCTCAAAGACAGGCAATATTGGGGCAGGGTAAAAATTCAGCTAGGCCACCCAGTTTGTACAAAACCAGGGTGGAGTAATAGTCTCTGAAAGTTGGCCATCTAGCCTTGGCCCAATTCTCCCGTGCAGCAAGAACTCAGGATTTTTTAAAGGAGATCCAGTCCCAGCAGTGCATTCTCAACCTCTAGTGGCCAGACTCAGGTGCTGCACGAGGCTGGGAGAGGACTGCTCTCAGGGAGGACCCTTCCAGTGTGTGTTTAAAAGCCGGGGAATGAGTGATATGTACATGCCCCCAAAATCAAAAGATACAGAAAGATCCACAGTGAATTGTGTCCTCACCATCACTCCCAGGTCTGCTCAGATCCCATATTCTTCTCAACCCCACCTTGCCCAGTTATTGTACAGCTCTTGATTAATTCCTTGTGTATCTTCTCAGACATTTTTATGTATATACAAGCAAGTATGAATATATTTGTATATAATTGTATACATTATCTGTATTTTTACCTTTAAAAATTAATGTTAGCATACTATGGATGTTGCTCTGTATCTTGATTTTTCTTTTGTTCATTCAGCAATTAATTCTTGGGGATCTTTCCACATATCAACATAAAGAACTTTCTTCATTTTCTTTCAGCAGCTTCAATAGGATCTTATTATATGGATCTACCATAGTTTAACTAGAAATTTATGTACTGTTGGACTTCAGATTGTTTCCAAACTCTTCCAATTATAGTGCTGCAAAGAATATATTCATGTGTATATATTTTATGTGTATTATGAATGCATTTTGTTTTCTGTTACTCAGCAATATTATTTTATTTTTAAAGTTTTTTTTCCCCCTAGTAACAGGAATAGAACCCAGGGGTTCTTAACCCACTGAGCCACATCCCAAGCACTTTTCTATTTTCTATTTCAGACAGAGTCTTGTTAAGTTACTTAGGACCTCATTAAGTCACTGAGGCTTGCCTCAAACTTGCAATCCTCCAGCCCCAGCCTCTTGAGCCTCTGGAACCATAATTTTTTTAGGTCTTAACATTTTATTTTCCTTGAGCTTTTTGTATGTTTAATGCAGCATTATTATTTTTGTGTCTACTCCCTTAGTGGGTTTGGCAAGTGTTTAGTTGTCCTTAATGTAATAATAACACTAAGCATCTTCTCACACAGTCGTCTCTTGCTATCCCTGGGGTATTGGTTCCAAGACCTTCTTTGGATACCAAAATCCATGGATGCTCAAGTCCAGTATATAAAATGAGATAGTATTTGCATATAACCTATATGTATCCTTCCGTATGCTTTACATCATCTATAGATTACTTATATTGCCTAATACAGTGTAAATGCTATGTAAATAGATGTTTAACAGACATAATTTTTTTTCTGAAAAAAAAAAAAAATTTTTTTTTTTTTGCTACTAGGGGTTGAGCCCAGAGCCTTGCACATGCTGGGCAGGTGCTCTATCACCCACTGAACTACATCCCAACCCTTTTTATTTTTCATTTTGGGACAGGGTCTCCCTAAATTTCTAGGCTGGCTTTGAATTTGCAGTCCTCTTCCTCAGCCTCCCGAGTAGCTGGGATTATGGGGATGTACCACCTCACCCAGCTTTCCTGAGTATTTTTAATTGCAATTGGTTGAATCCATGGGCATGGAACCTATGGAATGGTTCTGTCAGGGGTTCCCTTTCCATAATCCAGGTAGAATATGTTCTTTTCTTAAGAATCAGCATCTTATTAAAAAAAGAAAAGAGACGATTACTATCCATGTAAACCTGATACTTTTACTAATTCAGAGATGTGAATTTAAACCAAAGGGGAGAGGAACTTCTGAGAAATGGGGCAGGGTGGTATGCTGCCATCTAAATCTGTTTGTCCCTCAAGAACACTAGAAGACTTGGGTGGTTCTAAATGGTGTGTTGAGGATGCACATAGGTCATATGCAACTACTGCATCATTTTACAATTTTGCATTCTGACCCCTTACACTTTAACCACCTTCACTGGAAAACCCAAATCCATTAGTGATGTTTGTATCTGACATGCCATCACTGAGAAAACAAAATGAATCACAAACCCAAGTTTCACCTGCAAAGACTCCAGCTATCTGGCTTGAATAGCACTTCCATTGTGTACAATCTATCTAGGAGGAACAGTAAAAGAGGCTATTTTTCCTGATGCAGCTTCTTAAACTGCAGTCAGGTTGTGCTATTAATTAAAACACCAAACAAAAAGGTTAATTTCCCTCCCAAGCAGTGCTAGATTGTAGCCCTGTCTTGCAATTGGATTGCATCTTGTAATCAGTACCCCCTTATCAGTGAACTCTGCTTGTAATGGACCGCTGGCTCCAGGAGACTCGGGGTTATTTGAAACCTCTTGCTGTCTGGAAGAGACATCATCTGTAGCATTTTCACCTTCCTCAAGTATTCTTATCCAAGCACTGTATTTATTATTATTATTATTTTTTTTTTTTTTTTGGCAGTACTGAGGATAGAACCCAGAACCTTGAGCATGCTAGATAAGCACTCCAGCACTGAGCTACATCTCAGCCCTTTTAATTATTATTATTTTTTTTGTGTGAAACAGAGCCTCACAGAGTTGTCTGGGCTAACCTCACACTTAGGCTCCTCCTGCTTCTGTCTCCAAGAGGCTGGGATTACAGGTATGCATCACCGTGCCCTGCTCTGAGCACTTTAGAAGCTGTGGGGTTATTGGCCTTACTTGTCCTGGGAAGGGGCAGATATTGAGCACAGGGAGCAGTGGGTGTGCTTGATTATTTTGTAGCCAGGACCCTGTGTGTGCTCAGCTGGATTGGATTTAGTTGGTTCCATTCCTTGTTGGGGTCGCTCTTGCTCTTTCCTTTTACACATGCCTGTCCAGTTGAGGAAATGGATGGGAAATGTAACATGACATGATGTTTACCTAGTTTGGGAAGCCATTTGCTTTTGAAGACATTTGTGATAAAGAAAAGCATTTTAAGAAGTTTCATAAGTGAGGGGCTGGGGATGTGGCTCAAGCGGTAGCGCGCTCGCCTGGCATGCGTGCGGCCCGGGTTCGATCCTCAGCACCACATACAAATGAAGATGTTGTGTCCACCGAAAACCAAAAAATAAATATTAAAATTCTCTCTCTCTCTCCCCCTCCCTCACTCTCTCTTAAAAAAAAAAAAAGATTAGAAAAAAAAAGTTTCATAAGTGAAATTGCATTTAATTTAGGGTAGATTGTGTGGAAAAAAATTCTTTGTCACAGATATACAGTGTCAGCACAGCAACAGTGCTGCAAAAGCTGTCAGTTTTGTGAGGTGCATGATCATGGAACTCAGTCAGAAATTCTTGAATATTGCCTTTTCTTGATAACTATATTTAGCTTTTTCTTGGGCTGAGTTCTTATCAAAGAGGGAGGAGACTAACAGTAACAGTAATGCCTATTGGCTTAATGGCAAGAGACAGTCAGGTGGGATTTTCCAGGTTTTGTAGGGTAAGGCACAGCAGCATGAACCATTTCTATAACAAAGAAACTGTCACGTCAAAGGAATAAAGAAGGGTTTTTAGTTGCATGTACAAATAAACGTAGAAGGCTATGGGCAATCTGGTATCCAGCCCTCCTGGATGACTTCAGGTGCTGTGGAGGGAATGTGGGGAAAGGAGAACAAAGCAGCCAAACAGTTTTCTTTCAGATGAGACTGAAGGTAGGACCTGCATCTGGTCCTGAGATAAGATGTGAGGCAAACAAACTATCTTCAGACCTAGAAGTGCATAGTATAACAGCTTAGATAGCTGGGTGTAAAAATGTTCCTTCTCCTTTTTTTTCTAAGTACTTTTTCTAAGTTCTTTTTCTTTTCTGAGAGAGAGAGAATTTTTTAATATTTATTTTTTAGTTTTCTGTGGACACAACATCTTTATTTTTATTTTTATGTGGTGCTGAGGATCGAACCCAGCGCCCCGCACATGCCGGGCAAGCGCGCTACCATTTGAACCACATCCCCAGCCCCCTTCTCCTTTCTAATCTCACTTTTGACTTATAGTGTCGTGTGATGACTCATAATATCACATCATGTGATACCCTTGAAGAAGAAAGAGGATTTAAAAGTAGCCAAGGACAGTCAGGACTTCAGTAGTTAGAGTAAGAAGTCAGAAAATCTCTACTTAAAAAATCAACTTATAGAGAAACACAAATTAAAACTACACTGAGATTTCATCTTACTCCAGGCAGAGTGGCAATTATCAAGAATACAAGTAACAATAAATGTTGGAGAGGATGTCGGGGGAAAAGGTGCACTCATACGTTTCTGGTGGCGCTGCAAATTGGTGCAACCACTCTGGAAAGTAGTATGGAGATTCCTCAGAAAACTTGGACTGGAACCACCATTTGACCCAGTTATCTCACTCCTCAGCATATACCCAAAGGACTTTTTTTTTTTTTTTTTTTTTGGTGTTGCTGGGGATTGAACCCAGGGCCTTGTGCATGTGAGCTATATCCCCAGTCCTACCAAAGGACTTAAAATCAGCATACTGTAGTGATGTGGCCACATCAATGTTCATAGCAGCACAATTCACAATAGCTAAGCTATAGAACCAGCGTAGGTGCCTTTCAACAGATAAATGGATAAAGAAAATGTGGTACATATATATGGAATATTACTCAGCCATAAAGAAGGATGAAGTTATGGCATTCGCTGGTAAATGGATGGAACTGGAGGCTATCATGCTAAGTGAAATAAGTCAATCCCAAAAAACCAAATGCCAAATGTTCTCTCTGATATGTGGATACTATAGTTGCGTGGATAGAAGTTCATTGGTTTATACAAAGGGGACTGAAGGGAAGGGGAGATGGGAATAGGAAAGACAGTAGAATGAATTGGATATAACTTTTCTTTTTTTCCTTTTTTTTTTTTTTTAAAGAGAGAGTGAGAGAGAGGTAGAGAATTTCAACATTTATTTTTTAGTATTTGGCAGACACAACATCTTTGTTTGTATGTGGTGCTGAGAATCGAACCCGGGCTGCACGCATGCCAGGCGAGCGCGCTACCGCTTGAGCCACATCCCCAGCCCTGGATATAACTTTTCTATGTTCACATATGAATACATGACCAGTGTAACTTTACATCCTGTACAACCACAAGAATGGGAAGTTATATTCCATGTATGTATGCCAAAATATACTCTACTGTCATGTATATCTAAAAAAAAAAATTTTTTTTAAATTAAAGGATGGGGTGAATCAACATGAGCAGGGACTGGTGGGGAATACATGTTATCCTAGTGACTCCACCAAAGGCTGAGGCAGGAGGATCGTAGGTTCACAGCCAGCCTCAGCAACTTAGCGAGTCCCTAAGCAACTTAGTGAGACCCTGTCTCAAATTAAAAGTAAAAAGTGCTGGTTATGTGGCTCAGTGGTTAAGCACCCATGTGTTTAATCCCTGGTCCAAAAGAAAAAAAATACAACATTAATATCAGACACATGTCAAAGACAACAATGTTAGTGCTCTGGAAATAAAACTATTGAGAATTGAGATTGAATTCAAATCAGAAACAAATTAAGAATCCTTTATCCATGAGAAACTGCTAAGCTTCTACTTCAGGTATTAAACTTCTACTTCAGGTAGAAGCAATGGGGGTCTGACATTCTTACCTGGGGCTCCTTCATTGGCCTGGTGGTTCTGCAGGGTGGGGATTGGCTGCCAGTGTGCACTCACTTTCCTGGAGCAGGAGGTGAAGAGCCCTTGTCCAGAGGTGGTGATCTCAGTGGCAGGTGAACAAAGAGGCAAGCCATTGTGGGAGTCTGAGGGAACTATCGCCAGAGGGTCAGCAACACACTAGCAGACTTGCCCAAAACTAACATCTTGGGAGATGAGATGATTAGAGAAGTGTTAGAGAATATGTCCACATACCCCTGGCTGACTTACAAGTCTGTGCACACATGCAGGTAATATTGTCTGTGTACCCCTGGTTGATTGAAAGCTGAATGATGTATGGAGGAGATGCAAGAGGGCTCCATCAGAAAGGAGAAGTTGGGGAAACCTGAAAAGTGCCTGACTTTGCATTTACTAGCCCTGGTACAGCTCCAAGGGTGGAGATTGGAAGCCCAGCAGGCTCAAGATGTACAACTTTTAACCAGTCATTGGCTAATCACTAAAAAGATGAGTGGCCATGGAGACAACCCCAGCAAGCTATGCTTAAAAAAAAAAAAAAACAAAGTTGGGTGTGGTGGTGCACACCTATAAACCCATCAGCTCAGGAAGCTGAGACAGGAGGATGGTGAGTTTAAAGCCAGCCTCAGCAACTTAGTGAGACCCTGTCTCTAAATAAAATATTTTAATAAGAGTTGGAGATGTGACTCAGTAATTAAGCACCCCTGGGTTCAATCCATGGTGGGGGGTGGG
This sequence comes from Marmota monax, assembly GCF_021218885.2. NCBI lineage: Eukaryota > Metazoa > Chordata > Mammalia > Rodentia > Sciuridae > Marmota > Marmota monax. The sequence continues at coordinate 6,641,881 of NW_026692498.1, read as the reverse complement.
GGAAAGCAAGAAATTGGAAGGAAAATAAAAGAAACAGTAGAGCTAAGAGTGGTGGTTGAGCACTCCTATAATCCCAGCAACTCGGGAGGTCCAAAGCAGGAGAATTACAAATTTGAGGCCAGCCTCAGCAATTTAGTGAGATCCTGTCTCAAAATAAAAAGGACTGGGGATGTAGCTCAGTGATAGAGTACCCCCAAGTTTAGTCCCCAGTACCAAAAGATGAAAGAGAGAGAAAGAAAAGAAGGTGAGGTGGGGGGAGAAAGAAACTGAGTAAAGACATCAAGTAGCTACATACCAGGAGGCCGAAAGGGAGACAGACTTTTAGATCTACTCTAGGCAGATTATTAAACAAGCAAACAAAACCCATAACCCACATGGAGAGTTATAATCCAGTTGTTAAAATATATTCTCTAAGATATCCAGTTTTGGTGTGTGTTTTTGTGGTGCTAGGGATTGAACCCAGAGCCCTACTCATGCTAGGCAAGTCCTATACTACTGAGCCATATCCCTAGCCCAAGACATCCAGTTTTTAACAAAAATTATGAGACAAAGAAACAGGAAAAGGTGATTCATATTCAGAGGAAATAATTAGTCAATAGAAACTGTCTCTGAGTGAGACTAGATGGTGAATTGGGCAAACAAAGACTTCAGCACAGCTATTTTAAATATGCTCAAAGAATAAAGGAAGCTGTTTAAATACTTAAAGTATGGTGACAGTGATTTAGTAAATAATCCCATTGGAACATAGTATAAAAAAGAGCCAAATGCAATTAGAATGCCTAAAATGAAAAATTCACTATAGGGATTCAATAGCAGATTCGAGATGCAGAAGAAAGAATCAGTGAACGTGATAGATCAATAGAAAATTATCCATTATGAAGAACAGAGCAAGAAGAGTGAAGGGGAGTGGGTAAGAGAGCCTCAGAGGTCTCTGGAACATTAGGCCTACCAGCATACATATAGTGGGAATCCTAGGAAGTGAAAAGAGGAAAAGACTGAAAAATACATGAAGGAATAATGACAAACCTCCCCAAATCTGATGACAGACATCAATGTATACATTAAGGAGGAGAACCCCAAATGAGGTAAATAAACATCAAGGTGTTAACAGCTCCTAATCAAAGAAAAGCAGCAAGAGAAAGGTAATTGATCAAATTTTGAATAATGATGGGCTTCTCAGCAGAGATAGCGCAGGCCAGGAGGCAATGGAATGACATTCAAAGTGCTGAAAGAAAAGTCTCTAGCAAAACATTTGTATTGGTCTGGGGTTGTGGCTCAGTGCTTGCCCAGCATATATGAGGGACTGGGTTTGACCCTCAGGGCCGCATGGAAACAAACAAAATAAAAGCATTGTGTCTGTTTACAACTAAAAAATAAATACATTCCTCAAACATTAAAAAACATCATATCCAGCAAAACTGTCCTTAATGGCAGGCAAAACACCTTCCTGGATGAACAAAGATGAGAGAATTTATTGCTAGCAGATCTGCCTTATAAGAAATACTGAAAGGGGTCTTTTAAAGGAAAACTCCATGCACTGGCATTAATTTAAATTGCAAGAGGAAATGAAGCCAGTGCTGCCACATGCAGGGCTGAATGTGAGTTGGTGTGCAGGAAGTTCCCCGGGCTCTCTTGCAGCATGTTCAGGTGAGTCTGAAAGTCAGTGTACCACAGCCATTAAAAATCTGAATGTCTAGACCTTTCAACTGAGCATTTCTAGTTCTAATGATTTATATGATAGAATTATTACAATAGCTCTCTGTAATAGCTAAAAACTATTATAAGCAAATTAGATGTCCATCAGAAAAAGACAGGTTAAATAAATGATCATATATTTATTTCAACTAAATATTATGATTATTTAATAAATGAAATCAGTCCGTGTTCTGACATGGAGAGATGTCCACTTAATGCAAGTTACAAAATGGATCTATTTGGATAAAAAGAGAAATTGAGAAGCACAGAGGTGTATGCTCAATGTCTGTAGACACGCACACTGTTTTTCTTCAGACTTTCAACATTAGATCTTCTCTAGGAGTTTATGGGATTGTTCCACTTGTTATGCACTTCCAAAATAAATTAGTTATTTTTTTCTACTGTATACCAGTAATATTTTGTAAAAACATGTTTTTAAAAAATAACTTATGGCATAACACAAAGTTTGTGATTTGTAATTGAAAGGTTGAATAAATCAGGTACTTATCCTGTGAACAGAGCTTAGCTGTCTATATCCATTCCTCCCTGTGTATGTGCTCTTTATTTACATGTCTTTGTAGTACCTAATATAATCTTTAGGATCAACACTGATCTTTTCTTTATTCACTTTCTCTTCCCCATCCCATCTCTGTTCCTATCATATAATGCTTTGCACATAGCATACTCTGTTAATATTTGCACTTTTAAAATATTTATTTATTTAGTTGTAGATGGACATAATTCCTTTATTTTTAAAAATTTTTTAAAAGAATTTTTTTAGTATTCATTTTTTAGTTTTCGGCGGACACAACTTCTTTGTAGGGTGCTGAGGATCGAACCCAGGCCGCACGCATGCCAGGCGAGCGCGCTACCGCTTGAGCCACATCCCCAGCCCAACCTTTATTTTTTATTTATTTTTATGTGGTGCTGAGTATCGAACCCAGGGCCTTGCATGTGCTAGGCGAGTGCTCTACCACTGAGCCACAATCCCAGCCCAACATTTGCACTTTTTTACAGACATATAAACTAGTAGCTATTCCATACAGCAGCTAGAATCCAGTACAACAGCACATAATACAGTTATTTGATTGTCCTCTCCAAAATAACCAGAGAGTCTCTCAAAACAAAATGAAACATAAGCAACAAAAAGAAATGCTCTCCTTTCCCATCTTCCCAGTGGCCAACTGAGAAGAGACTGAGCCCTGCTGACTCCTAGACAGGAAAAGGATTCAATTTCTAGGGACAGAATTTTTGCTTCTCATTGGGCTACTCTTTTTTCTTTAGTGTTATATTTTTTCCTTTTATTTCATTAAAATAAAAGAAACAAAACAGTCCTAGCCCAGGCCTTTCTACTTTTGTGGCATGACTGTTACATGCAGCATTTAGACTGTTTGACCTAATAAATTTCTAAAGATGCTGGGCATTGTGGGGCACACCTGTGACCCTGCAACTCAAGAGGCTGAGGCAGTAAGATCACAAATTCAAGGTCAGCCTCAGCAACTTAGTCATACCCTGTTTCAAAAACCAAAAAGGACTGGGGGTGTGAATCAGTGGTAAATTGCTCCTATGTTCAATCCCCAGTACCAAAAAATTTTTTTTCTAGGGATTGCCTTCGCCTCCCCCTTCTTTTTTCCCCTCCCCCCCCTTTCTCCCCTCTTCCCTCTTGGCAGTGTTCGGGATCAAACCCAGGGCCTTGACCTCTACCACTTGTGCCTTCTACTACTGAGCTACATCCCCACCCTAATCATTATTTAATAATTTCTGTTGCTTTCAAATCTTTGTACATAGCATTAGGCTTTGAAAAGTAAGGTGATGGGCTGGGGTTATAGCTCAGTTGGTAGAGTGCTTGCCTCGAATGCCAAGGCCCTGGGTTCAATACCCAGCAAACACACACACACACACACACACACACACACACACAAAAGGTGTTATTTTAAAAAATTCAAAAAGTAAATTAACTTGTAAATTGCTTTCTACTGGATTAGAGGAAATTTCCAGTAAAAGAGATGGAATGAAGTGTTTGCTCAAACCCTTCCTCAGATAACAATGAGAAGATTTGCACAAAATACAAGAAACAACTGAAAGCGCCCAGAAACTCTCTGTAGAGCCTGGAGGAGAAGACCTGCAAGTCTGTGACTGTTTTTTGCCAGAATCTGTGCCCCCATCCCCACAGTGGCTGCAGGAATGGAATGGCCATGGAAAACTGCATGGTTACAATGGCAGGGGCCAGAGACTAGACGTCAGGGTTCAAAGTGCAGAGGAAAACACAGTAAGTCCTGAAAGCAGGACTGAGGCCCAACTCCTAAGTAGAAACTGCCCAAATCTCTAGTTGACTATTAATTAAGCTCACTACAGACAGACAGGGCAGCCCCTAGGAAGCCCAGCTAAACACACAAAAGTAAAAAGAACCAGCCAACTCAAAAAACTAAAAGTGGTCACAGGGAAGAGAGGAATATACCCTTGAAAAACCTAAACCAGATGAGATGTGTGTTGAATGCTTTTTTAAACTGTGTTCTGTGTTCCTAAACTGTACACAGCTCAGGCAGTAGAAAAGTGAAGCCTTACTGGCATGGGGTGTCAGAGGACAGACCCTGAGACTGGCAGCACAGATGGAAAATTCGGGGAATATCACACACACACAAATCACAGTGTGAGCTCCTAAATCTGAATATAAGCTGCCCAAATCCATGATTGTCTGCCAAATTACACAGGTGCAGGGGAGACCCCAAGGTGCCAGGCTAAAACAGCAGCAGCTAGAAGCTGCAAGGTCTGAGCAGTGGTGGCAGCAGCTGCATACCACAGAAGACACAAATTGACAGTTTGCATCTTGACAAGTCAACTGCCTACTGTAGATAGATAAATCCTCAGAAGGGAGGACACAGCAGGATCCAGAATGCAGCGTTGTCTTATGTCCAGTTTTCTACTTACAAGTGCAAGACAAGTAAAGAAACAGGAAAGTATAACTCATACAGAGGAAGAAAAGCGATTGATAGAAACTGACTGTGAGTGTCTGTGTGGGTACAGATGCTGGATTTTGCAGGCTAACTTCAAAGCAACTTTCTACATAGGACTGGGGAATTATGGGCAAATGCCATAAAGAGTTAAAGAAAAAATAAGTGAATAGAGAAGTTGTAACTAAGACATGGAGACCGAAAACATGGAAGTTATAGAGCTGACATAAAATAGTAAGTGAATTTTTAAAAATCACAAATGTGCTCAGCAGGGGAAAAAAACCTGCGTAATTGAAGGTGGATCAGTGGAAACTACCCCATCCAAAGAAGAGAGGGGAGAAACAGTTATAGAAAAGTGAAAAACCCCAGGGACAATACCAGATATCCAGGGCAGCTGCAGTTGAAGTCCTAGAAAAGAAACAGAAGAATAAGGGGAATAATTGGGGGAAAAAAATTATAGCCCCAGATATCTCAAGTTTGATAGAAAACATTGACTTACAGACTCAGGATGTTCATTGGAATCTATCAAGGTACAAAGAAAAAGCACTCACAAGCATATCATAGTCAAATTGCTGAAACCAAAGGTAAAAAGGAAAATTTGAAAGAAGAGGGAGATGGCACAGTATCCCCAAATCATCAGTTTACACATATGACTGACTTCTCATTAGAATCAATGAGGACCCAGAGACACTGGAGTAATTGAGTCAAATACTGGGTATGAGTGGGTCTCTCCACCAAGAATTCAAGATCCAGAGAATCCATCTCTCAAAAATGAAGACTAAATTAAAAATTTTTCAAATACACGAAAACTGATTTTATCACCAGCTTGCCTATACTAAAGGAAATTTGGGGGAATGACTTGTAACTCACATTTACTGGAAGAGATGAAGGCATTGGAAATGGCAAATACATAGGTAAATTAAAAGACTATGAGGAGCTGGGGTACAGCTCAGTGGTAGACTGCTTGCCTAGCAAGTTCTAGGCCCTGAGCTCAGTTCCCAGCACCATAAAAAAAGAAAAGAAAAAAGACTATGTGTTTTTTCTTCTCTAGTTTATTTGTAAGACATGACTTTAAAGCAAGCACCTGTAGTCTGAGTTTGTAATGTATATATAGATGTACTATGATAGCACTAAGATGGACATTTTTTTGTTGTGACTGTATTTTACCTTCTTTTCCTCTTCTTCCCCCCAAGAAACAAACTTTAGATACAAGACATAGGTTGAGAGTGGAAGGATGAAGCATGGGGGTGTAACTTGGTGGTAATGTGCCTCTGAGTTCAATCCCCAGTACCCCCAAGCAAAAAGAAAAAAAAAAATCTACTAGGACTAGTAAGTTAGTTTAGCAAGGTTGTGGAATACAAAGTCAATTTTAAAAATTACTAACTATGTTTAAATCTGCAGTAACAGATAATTGGACTTTTTTTAAAATCATAGTTCTACTTACCATATATCATTCAAATACATGAAGTACTTGGGGGTGAATTTCATAAAATGTATGCAACCCTATATATTGAAAACTATAAAATATTTCTTGAGAGGTGGTTTTTTTTTTTTGTTTTGTTTTTTGTTTTTTTTTTTTTGGTGCTGAGGATTGAACCCAGGGACTTGTGCATGTGAGACAAGCACTCTACCAACTGAGCTATATCTCCAGCCCCCCTGAGAGAATTTTTTAAAAAAATAAACAGGCCCCTGGATTGAAAATTTCAACATCACTAAACTATCAGTTTTATACAAATTGATCTTTATATTCAGTACAATCTCAATCAAAATTTCTGCAGTGTTTTTGTTATAGAAATTGGCAAGTTGGTTCTAAGTATATTTTGGAAATGGAAAAATACCGAGGTGGGCCAAGACAGTTTTATAAAGAGTGAAAATTGGAGGACTGCCTTACAGTAACTGTAAGCTGTGCTACTGGCAAACAGACATACACAGTGGAAGACAAGAGTCCAGAGACCCACACATGTGTGGACAGTTGATTTTCAGCAAAGGTGCCAAGGCAATTCAATGGGAAAGGAAGGTCTTTTTAACAAATGGTGCAGAAACAAGTGAACATCCATATGGAAGAAGATGAATACTCGTCCTTATCTTGTATCCTATACCAGAAAATCAACTCAAAATGGGTTAAAATCAACTCAAATTGGCTTCTTCTGGAAAAAAACCTGAGAGAAAATGTTGGTGTGACCTCTGGGAATGAAAGTTTCTGTTAAGTGGGATATAAAAAGCATGTACCATAAAATAAATTCTAAATTGGATTTTATCAGAATTAAAAATGGAAAGGAGGGGCTGGGATTGTGGCTCAGTGATAGAGTGCTTGCCTAACACGTGCGAGGCCCTGGGTTTGATCCTCATAAAAATAAATTAATAAAATAAAGGTATTGTGTCCAACTACAACTAAAAACTAAATATTTTTTTAAAAACTGGAAAAGAAAAGTCATGCCACAATATGAGAGAAAATAATTACAATTTATATATGTGACCAAAGGTTAGAGAGAACTCAGAACTTGAAAAGATAACCACATTTTTTAAAATGACAAAATATTTTAAAAGATACTTCTTCACAAGGTAAGATAAAACAATGGCCAGGAGCTACTCAAAAAAGATACTTTATATTATTAACCATCAGGAAAAAAATCAGTTTAAAACTGCAATGGGCTACCACTGTATACCCCCAAAATGGCTAAAATTTACAAGACCGATAATACCAAATGTTGACAAATATGTGGAACAAATGGAACTTTCATACTCTCCTGTTGAGAACATAAACTGGTACAACAAATTTGGAAAGCAATTGGCAGGGTTTTTTTTCCAAGTTAAACATACACTTACTAAAAATTACTAGATTACTAGTAATTCTACTACTAGATATTTACCTGAGAGAGACAGGAAAGTGCAGAAACACGCATGAATATTCACTGCAGCGTTATTCATCATAGCCAAAGGCTGGATACAATCCAGGTGTTCATCAACAGGTGATTGGACAAATTGTGGTATACCAATACAAAGAAACACTACAGTTAAAAGGGACTATTGATACATACTACAACATGGATCGATCCCAAAAATACACTGTATGAAGGAAGAATATAATATATATACCCAAGGATGTATGTTTTGTATCATTCCACTTGTGTAAAAAATGAAAGATGCGAATCAATAGTGACAGGAGAGCAAGTTCAGGGATTGCCTGTAGCTTGGAGTGGTAGAAACAGATTGCAAAAAGGCACAAAGGAGCTAATTTTTAAGAGTGATAGAAATTTTCTATTTTTTGATACTGATGTTCTTGGTATATTTTATGTTTATTTATAAATTATATGCCCTAGTAAAACTGGTTTTAAAGAAAACTTTCCACTATTTACAGAAGTCCAGTGAATATTCATTCATTAGCCGATTATTACCCCTTAGATTACTTATTTTCCTTTTCAGAAGCTATTCCTTTTTTTAGAGTAATATGTGCATTTTATTTTATTTTATTTTTATTTGTTTTAATTAGTTACACATGACAGTACAATGATCTTGACATATCATACATTTGAATCAGATGGGATATAATTTCTCATTTTTCTGAGTGTACAGGTTGCAGAATCACATTGGTCTTGCAGTCACGTATATACATACAGCAATAATAAAGTCTATTTTTTTAAGAGAGAGAGAGAATTTTTAATATTTATTTTAGTTTTCAGCAGACACAACATCTTTGTTTGTATGTGGTGCTGAGGATCGAACCCGGGCCGCACGCATGCCAGGCGAGCGTGCTACCGCTTGAGCCACATCCCCAGCCCCAATAATAAAGTCTATTTTATTCTGCTCTCCTTCCTTTCCCCGCTTCAGAAGCTATTCTTTGTTCAACTGTCAGTTTCCCCTTTATTCCTCTAGGAGGAATGTTCCTATCTCAAGTTCTGGTGATTTTGCTTGGTTTTAGTTTTGTTCCCTCTCAAGTTTCTTAGGTTGGTGCATGTTATGCATTGTGACCAATCACAAATGGAGTAGAAGTCTTCTGGAGGAGCTTTTAGAAAAGATGATAGATTGAATTGCTGCCTCCCTGACTCTACTAAAATGACAAGGAATTTTCTTTTTAAAGGGCAAAAATCTCCAAGGATTAAGAGAACGAGAGAGAAGATAGCAATGGACTAGATTTTTACTCACAAAATTTTTGAAAGTTCGTACACATGTGATAAGTAACTTAGGATTCAATGTTCTCTACTTCACTAAGGCTTTTCAGTAGAGGAAGCTAATTGGAAGTGAGCTACTTTTTTTTTTTTTCTTCCAGATATAAGAAGGCAGTGTTCTGGGATAAGTTTTAGGTACCTCAGAATGTGGGACTAAAAACAATTAAAAGTTTGAATGGGGAAGAATGAGAATCCTAGGTCCCCCATCTCACCCTTTTAGGTTACTACCCCCTTCCCATTCCTGCCTCAAATGGGAGATTTCATATCAGGAGAAGTTAAAAGAGAGATTATGTTTGTGGAAGTCAGGCCTAGGGGAGCCCTCTTATAACTGAGGGTGGGAGGGTGGTTTCTTGCCCCCAAATAGACTTAAATGCAAGTCTGCACATTCAACTGGAAGATCTTCCAAACACCTTCCAGCATCCTGGATGTTCGGCTTTTCACACCACTGCCTCTGACCCCTAAGACTTGGAAAGATTTGTCTTAGAGAAACTGACCCCCTTCTTGGTTCCTAGAACACTAATTTATAAACCCCTTAACCAGAAGATTAGAACATTCTTCTCCGGGGAAATTCACTAGTCTGTGGAAAACCCCATGACATTTCTAGTGTCCTGTCCAATTAAGCTCTGGTGAGGCACAGCATTCAACAAGCTATGCTCATATGCTCATACACATAGAATTTCTAGTTAGTTCTTTAGCTCCCCTTTTTTACATGAGCAAAATCTAAGGAACTCCAGATATTTAAAGAAAGCCTGCACCCTGAAAACTGAATTTCTCACAAAGGTAAGCTATTATACCTAGAAAACAAGAGCAGGATGTTATGTAAAACAGTGGATTAAAAGACAGGCCAACAAGAGAGAAGAAATCAAATAACTGATTAATAGAAGTTCTGAAAGAAAAGATGAAGAGCAGAACATTATTAAAGAAAAGCATAAGAAATCTCCCCAGAAATAAAGGTCTCAAATTTATAAAGGCCCACCCAGTGTCCAAACTGAAAATAGCAAGTGAAAAAGACCCTCAACAAAATGCACTATTATGTATTATTAGAAAAGTGGTAACAGATTTTTAAGTCAAAGAGAAAAGTCACACAAAAAGGATCTAAAATAAGTGTCATTAGGCTATTTAATAACCGCTAAAATCTAAAAGGTATAGATTAATAATGCCTTCTTAAGTCTAATGAAAATCTATTCAATCTATAATTCTATACCCAGCCAAACTATCAAATCCAGAGTGAAAATAAAGATATTTTCAGAAATGCATGGTCTTAGAAAGTTTATCTTCTGACTACCTTTTCTCAGAACATCTAGAGGATATGATCTTCCAAAACTAGAAAATTAAAGGAAGACCTGGAGTCCAAAAAACGGGACTCAACCCAGGATACAAGGGGAATGCTCAAGTTGTTGGTAAAGGAAATTCCAAATGTGACAACCATGCAATCATTGTCAGGCCAGATTGGAACTCATGACCCAGAGTTCCAGGAGGGATGTCTTCCCAGAAAAATGAGACTAAGACCATATAATATGTTGTACTAAGAAGAATCTTAGAATTCTGTTAAAGAATTTTTTAAAAGAGTAAGTCTCTAAAAGTTTTTCCAAGTTATATAAAGAAAGAAATACAACATGCTACATAATCAGACTGGATAATATTTACATAGCATTTTATCAGTTTAACAATCTATAATTCATATTGCCATATGATCTTTGGGAGGAGGAAGACAGGGTAGTGTGTGTGTCTTTTCTATTGTGGGAGCACTAAATCTTCATTGCATATAGATAATGTCTAAAGTTGAGAAACTTAGATACAATCTTTATTTGAATGTTTATATCATTATTTATTTATTGTTTAGGATATTTTGAAAGATGAAGGTAAACATCAGGAGAGTTGAAAGGGGTGAGTGCTGAAAAGTGGGGAAGGATGGAAAAGCAAACTGTTCTTCATGGATTAAGCTTTGTGGTACCATTTGGTCTTTCTACAGTAGTGTTTCCTCATCCACACTTTTGCTTTCTGTGGTTTCAGTTACCTACAATCAAGCACAGTCAGAAATATTAAATGGAAAATTCCAGAAATAGTTCACAAGCTTTAAGTTTCATGATGTTCTAAGTTGCATGACCAGATCTCATGCTGTCCTGTTAATCATGTCCAGGGTGTGAATCATCCCATTATCCAGCATATCCATGCTGTACATGTTGCCCATATGTTAGTCACTTAGTGTCCTTCTTAGCTATCAGATGGATTTTAGTAGTATTACAGTGCTTGTGTTCAAAGATCACTCTCATGTGAAAAATGAGAATTGAATGTACAGCCTATTATTTTCTTCCTTCCCACCTGCTCATGGAAACTGTGCTTTTATTTTCAGTATTTTGTTGTTGTTGTTGATTGTGGTGGAAACTTTTGTAACTTTAAATGTTTTAGTTAAGCTTCCGTTTCTCATTCCACTAATGTCATTACCTAATTAGTTTTTCTCTTCCCTACTAAAAGTTGAAAACAATAAATAACATGTACTTATAACAACCATTGCGACTATAACCCTACAAATCTAAGTACTTAGAGTGGTGTGTTTTCTTCATTCAAAGGAGAGTGTTCTTAGAATAAAGATCAAATGGCTTCTTTTTCATACTTAGAAGCTATTTAGTTGCTTAGAATCATGTCATATTTTTATATTGCCTCATTTTTGGGTCATTTCTTTCCCCTTCCTTCCTTCCTTCCTTCCTTCCACCCAGTACCTTTTATTTATTTATTTATTTTTATATGGTGCTGAGGACCAAACCCAGTGCCTTACACACAGTAGGCAAATGCTCTGCTACTGAGCCTCAACCGCAGCTCCATGGGTTATTTCTTTTATGGCTTTTTTGTTTGTTTAAACTTTAAACCCCAGGCTTTCTAACTACTTTTTTTTTTTAATCCACAGAAGAATAATAGGTCTGCATGATATCCCCAAGGTTCTTTTTAAACTTCTCATCTTACTACTTATTGCATAAAATTTCCCTTTTATACTGAAGTTTCTGTCCATAAATTTCCTTCTGCCTCCTAACCTGACCACTTGGTATGTGAGCCTTCGATACAGCTGTGATTATAAATTTCTTAGCTCTCACACCTGCATTTCCTGCCCTCATTCCTACTTGTTCTGGTGACCACCCTTAGTCTGTTAATCCTTCCAGAGTTAACTTTTAGCACATCCCAGAGGACTCATACAAGTTCTCCTTTTGTTTCTGCTGTCACACAAATGCCCTGTGCTGTGCTGTGCTGTGCCCATTTTCACTTAAGTTATCAGCAGATCTTTTCCTATCCTGGCAGACACAGCTTCCTCACTTCTTCTTACAGACATGTGTCCATCATGGAAAGGTATTTTAGGTTTTCCATCCTTTTGCTATTACAAGCAATATCGATCTATAGAATCAATTCCTAAAGTAGAAACAGTTGAGTTAAAGAGTTTGTGATTGGCAAGGTGGGTAGAATTGTTCTCTCTAGGGATGGCCAGTTTACATTCCCACTGGAGGTTTACTGTTGCCTGATTGTGACAGCCTTGCAAAAGTGTGCAGGATTTTCTCTTTTCTGCAGGAATATCTGCTAACGTGATAGTGAAGGACAGCAATGAGACATGTCAATGAGTCTCATGGAAGATTACCCCACTTTCACAAAAACAATGAAGCAAGATGCAAGGAAAAAATGCTAACAGATTAAGGAATTAACCACAGGACCTAATTAGAAAAAGACTTGGCAACATGCCTGGCTCATCAATGGCAAAGGGAGAGAATATTCTGCATTCGTTACACTGTTTAAAAAGGGCTAATTTAATGCCCTTTAATCTGGGCTAATATTGTCCAATTAAGAAGGCTGTTAGATGAAAATTCTGGGGTTTTTATGCTTAATGGTGAGGGGAAGCAGATAGTTTTTATTCTTTTAATATATTTACATTGGATGGTTTAATTAAATAAACTACACATTTCCAGTTTTCTTTCAAATCACTGTGGCAGGAATCCAGGAGATTAAAGTAAGAGGAGGGCAGCCTCTGCCCTCCAGCATGCCTAGGCCTCAGGTGGCAGAGAATGACCCCCGAAGGGGGTCCAGAGGGGACGTGGATTGGCAGCATAGCTAGGGGGAGGGAAGGTTTCCTCATTTCTTTATCTGGTTGCGCCCCGCACCCCCATCACACACACACTTTCTTGTCATTGGTGCCCTCTAGTGGCGGGCAGGATTGGCCTTGATGCATATGGTCTCTGATTTAGGTAGAGGACCCAGTTAAGAGCAGACTCCAGCATCTTGGCCACCACCACGAGCTGCCAGGCCTCAGGCAAGCTACCCAGTGTTGCATCAGTGTATCGAGCGCTCTGTGGTGGTGTGTGTTTGGGTTCTAATGAGCAAAATGCAAACAGTGTCTTAGAGCTTATGCAAAATGCAGATAGTGTGCCGGCAGCCCCAGCAGTATTTTTGTGTATCCCAGTCACCTGGCATCCCTGCGAGTTGGTGTCATTCCAGCGGTCATTTCACAGATGAGGAAGTGGAGGCAGAGGGAGATGGAGCAGCTGACCCACCATCACCTAGCTGGCAGTGAAGTTGCTGGGTCACGGACTTCACACAGGGCAGCAAGCACAGAGGAAGCCTAATGGTTTTCTAAAGTGACCGTGCAGTCAGTACTCCCTCTGGCAGCATGTGAGTTCCTGTCGCAGCACATCTTCACCCACACTTCATTTTGCCAATTTTGTGGGTGTAAATGGTATTTTCATTTCCATTTGCATTTCCCTGATTCCAAATGAGGTTGAACATATTTTTGTATATTTATTGGCCCTTCGTGTTTCCTCTCCTGGAAACAGGAAACGTCTGTTTGTGTCTTTTGCCCGCCTTTTCATTGGTTAGTCTTTTTTTTTTTTATCAAACTATAGTTCTTTAGTTTCTAGACCCTTGTCAGTATTATGATTTTAACATCTCCTCCAAATTAAAGCTTGCCTTTTGATTCTGTATATGTGTCTCCTAATGAATAGAAATTCCTGATTTTTATATAGCTGGATTTCTCGGTTTCGGGGTCTTGTTTTTAGAAATCCATCCATACTGTCATCCCATATTTCTCAGGGAAGCATTTGCATTTCACACATAAGCATTTGATGGACCTGGAAAATATTTGGTGTGAGGGGTGAATCCAGGCTTAATTTTCCGCCTCATGTTTTGTCCCCGTCCTAGGTTACTAAGCACTGTCTTTTTCTTATCAAGTTTCTATATAATTGTGGGATTGTTTCTTGGCGCCCTCTTCTGTCTGTTGGCCTACTGTAGTTCACAGACACCACCTGATATCAATAACTGCTGCATTATGGTAAATCCAGGCATCTCATAGGCCGATTTCTATGCCTCGTTTCTCTTCTTTAAAAAAAAAAAAAAGTCTTAGTTTTTCTTAGTCCTTTTTCTAAATTATAAATTTAAAGAATTATCACATATGGAGAATCCTGATGGAATTTTGATCAGGGTCGTGATAACTTTATTTCCGTCTAAAGAAGAATTGAGATTTTTTTCTTTTAGTTGTAGATGGACACAGTACCATTATTTTATTTATTTTTTTGTGGTGCTGAGGATCAAACCCAGTGCCTCACATGTGCCAGGTGAGCACTCTACCACTGAGCCTTAACCCCTGCCCAGAATTTAGATCTTGAGTTTCCCTTGTGTGTGAGCATGGCATCTCTTTCACTGTTTACTATCTCACGCTGACTTTTGTATACTTATGACGAATCTTACAATGCCTTGTAGGTCCTGCACATCTTGTGGGGGAAGCAGGTTAGAGTAGTGGCCTGGAGCACAGGCTCCAGGGCCAGCCTGCCTGGATCCAAGTCCTCACTCCCTAAGCTGTGTGCAGTGGTGTGAACTTGGGTGGATCCAACTCCTGGTCCTCCTTTTCCATGTCAGGAAATCTGGCTGATGGGAGTTCCTCTTTGTAGAGCTGTGTAGTGAATACACAGCAGTCATTAGCTATTGCTCCTGCTTTGTAAATTATATATATTTTAAATAACATTTTCTAATTCTTTGTTGCTAGTATCTAGAAATGCAGAAATCTAGCAGCCTTGTTAATAAGCTCTCACTAATCCTAATAATGAGAATTATTTTGGATTTCCTGAATACCTACCATATATCAACCTGCAATTTCTTTCATTTTAGCGCTCACTCGCGCTTTCTCCCCCCCCCCCCCTCTCTCTCTTTGCATGCCAGGCAAGGTGTCCACTGCTGAGCTGCCCCACAGCCCTTCCATCTCAAGTCTTTATATGTTCGTGTCCTTTTGTTCTCTTCCTGGGCTGTCTGGGGTCTTGATGACAGCATAACCAGGAATAGAAACAGGAATGAGGAGCCCTCCATTCCATTCCAAGTTATCCTAACATTTTACCTTTAGTGTTTGCTATAGATTTGAGATGCTAAGAAAGTCTTTTCATAAATGATGTTTACTTTTACCAGATTCTTGATACCCGATTTATTGGAAAAATCATATATTTTGTCCTTTAATCTGTTCATGAGGAAAATTGCATGCATAAGTTTCCTAATGTTAAAGCATCTTTAGATTCCTGGAATAAATGTAACTGAGTTATGATGCATTTTTAAAATACATTATTAGATTCAATTTGCTAATATTTTATTTTGAAAATTTGCATTTATGATGGTCAATGATTATTTTGTAATTTTTCTTTGGGTACTAACGTTATGTTAATTTTATTAAATGAATTGAAAGTGTTTCTTCCTTTTGATCCTCTGGAAGAATGTGTATTAAGTTGAAATTATCTCTTTGAATATTTGATAAAATTTGCCTGTAATCATCATCTAGACCTGACGTATTCTCTCTCTCTCTCTCTCTCTCTCTCTCTCTCTCTCTCTCTCTCTCTCTCTCTCTTTCTCTTTTTCCTTCTTCCCAGTATTGGGAATTGAACCTAGGGGCCCTGTACCACTGAGCTACATCCACAGCCCTTTTCATTTTTTATTTTGAGACAGGGTCTCACTAAGTTGCTGAGACTGAGCTTAAACTTGTGATCCTCCTGCCTCAGCCTCCTGAGTCACTGGGATTACAGATGTGTGCCACATAGCCTACTCTGATGTTTTCTTTTTCAGAACAGTTTAAATTACTGATGTCTTTAATAGTTAAAGAGCCATTCAGATTTTCTCTGGCTTATTTAATAATTTCTGTTACATTTTTTAGGATTTTGCCTTTTATATCTAAGTTTCCAGCTTTACTTACATAAAGCGGTTTGTGACATCCTCTAATCTGATGAATTGGCTTTATCTAGATTTTTTTTTTAAAACAATTTTCAGGTTTTAAATTTTATTAGTCTTCTAAGATTAGTACGTATTTTATGAAATTTGCTTTTGTCCTACTTTCTTACTTTTAAATTGGGAGCTTATTTTGTTGGCCTTTTATTTTTTACTTTTAATTGCTGCTTAATTCATTCATTTCAGTACTTTTTCTGATATAACCACTTGAGACTGTTGTTTCCTTTTTAAAATAATATCAAAATTAAGTTCCCTCTAAGAACTGTTTTAGTGACATAGCTCAATTTTGATATATAATATTTCAGTTTTTGGTTCTGAATATTTTCTGATTTCTTTTTAGGATTTTCTCTTTGGTCCTGGATGATGATGATGATGATGATGATGATGATCTTCTTCTTCTTCTTCTTCTTCTTCTTCTTCTTCTTCTTCTTCTTCTTCTTCTTCTTCTTCTTCTTCTCCTCCTTCTCCTCCTCCTCCTCCTCCTCCTCTTTCTTCTCTTTCTCCTCCTTTTTCTCTTCCTCCTACTTCTCCTTCTCCTCCTCATTCTCCTCCTCATTCTCCTTCTCCTCTTGCTTCTTTTCCTTCTCCTTCCTCTTCTTCCTCTTCCTCTTCTTCCTCTTCCTCTTCTTCCTCCTCCTCCTCCTCCCTTTTTCCTCCTCCTCCTTCCCCTCTTCCACAGGGAATTGAACCCAGGGGCACTTTACCACTGAGTTACATTCCCAGTCCTTTTCGCTTTGAGACAGGGTCTTGCTGAGTTGCCCAGACTGGCCTGGAATTTGTAATCCTCCTGCTTGGAATTATAGGTGGGTGCCACCCACCTGGCTCATGAGTTCTTTACAATGATGTTTTATATTTTTAAGTGTATTGTCTTGAACTTATTGTTCTAATTCATTTTGTGCCGTAACAGAGGGATAATTTTTAAACAACAGAACTTTATTTGGCTGACAGTTCTAGAAACTGGGAAGTCCAAGGTTGCCTGGCTGCATCTGGTAAGAGCCCTCTTGCTGCATCATGAAGTGGTGAAGACATCACAAGAGGGTCAAGATGGCTTTTATAACAGACCGCTCTCTCCATAAGGAACCCACTCCCACAATAACAGCCGTCATGATCCCCTTACCTCTTAAGGGACCCACTTCCCAATGTGGTGGCATAGGGAATTAAGATTCCAGCACAGGAACTTTGGCGTGGGGCATATTCATACCATAACTCTTCTTTTTTTTTTTTAAACCCTGGCTTTTGGAGGGGGCAGTACCCAAGATTGAACCCAGGGGCACTCAACCACTGAGCCACATCCCCAGATATTTTATTTTTTTATTTTTTAGTTGTAGTTGGACACAATACTTTTATTTTATTTATTTATTCTTACATGGTGCTGAAGATCGAACCCAGGGCCTCGCAAGTGCTAGGCAAGCGCTCTACTGCTGAGCCACAACCCCAGCCCACCATAGCTCTTCTTATTCCTGATTTCTAACTAAATTGCATTTTAATGGGAAAAACTAATCATCATATTACCGAATCTTTGAAATTTGTTGTTAACTTGCTTTACCCTAAAATATAAGATCATCTTTTAAAAACATCCCATATATGGTTGAGGGAAAGAAAAGAGTATGGTTTTCAGTTGTTGGGTTCAGGATTCTGTATTTACCAAGTCAAGTAACTGTAATATCATCAATTTTTTCCTACTTAACTATTAACTACATATGAAATTTAAATTATTTTTAAATTACTGATCAATGTCTTTAATAGTTATAGAGCCAGTCAGATTTTCTCTGGCTTACTTATTTCTGTTACATTTTTTAGGAATTTGCCTTTTGTATCCAAGTTCCAACTTTACTTACATAAAGTGGTTTGTGACATCTGATGAATCTGCTTTATCTGCAGTATGTTAAAATATGCCCATCTGGGGCTAGGGTTGTGGTTCAGCAGTAGAGTGCTCGCTTAGCATGTGCAAGGCCCTGGATTCAATCCTCAGCACCACATAAAAATAAATTAATAAAGGTATTGTGTCCAACTTCAACTAAGAAAGAAATATTTTTAAAAATATGCCCATCTGATAATGATCTCCTTATAGTTACTATTGTCGTCTTATACTTCTGACAGTTTTGTGGCATTTATTTTGAGCTATTTTTATTAAGTATAGGTTTAGAATTATCTGAACTAGTGATCCAGTCTCTTGTATGGCTACTTTGTCTGGTATGGATAATATTGTAGCAACTTTCATAGATTATGATATGCCTGGTATAGCTCACCAGTCTTTTATTTTAGGTGACCTCTTACCAAGAACATATGGGTGGATTTTGATTTTTAAATATAATCTGTCTTTGACCTTGAGTGTTTAATATGTGTATGCTCAGTGTGGCTACTGATGTTTGGATTTTTTCCTTTCCCTCCTAATTCATGCTTTCTGTTTGTCTTTTTTTCCTTCCCTTCTGTGTTTCTGGATGATTCTTTCCTTTCTTTCTTCCTTTCAGTACCAGGGATTGATCCCAGGAGCATTTAACCATGAGCCACATCCCCAACCCTTTTTTATATTTTGAGACATGGTCTCACTAAATTGCTCATTCTGGCCTGGGATTTTCAGTCCTCCTGCCTCAGCCTCCTGAGTACCTGGGGTTATAGGTGCGTACCCCTGCACCAGGCTCACCATTTCTTTTTCACCCTTGAGCTTCTTTCTGGGACCATTTTCTTATTTTTGCAGTATATCCTTAAGAAGTTGCATAAATATGTGAGCTGAGTTGTACAGCCCTTAGAACACTGAGGAAACTTCCAACGCTGGATTGTCAAATACGCTGCACTTTTTGCCTTCCTTTTTCTTGGCCGACTCACTGGGGGACTCAGCTGTTGTGTCATGAGATTACCTAGCAACCCAGGAGATGTCTTTTGTGGAGAGGAGTGGAAGCCACCTGTTGACCCCAGTACTAACCTGCTACCCTTGTAAGTTAGCCACCTGGGATGTGGACCCTGCAGCCCTGGCCAGAACCTTGACTGTGGCCTTGCAAGAAACCCTGATCAAGGCCACCTAGCTCAGCTACTTCTGAATTTCTGACACATGAAGCTGAGAGATGATAAATGTGTGTTATTTTAAACCATTCGTATTGTTATGAAACAACAGCCAGTGCACATTAATGAGTCTTTTGGTGGTAAACTGTTTCTGTTTATCTGAAAATGTTTTTCATTAACCCTCATTCATAAAATGTTTTACCTATGTACAGAATTCTATATTCACAATTCTTTTCTCTCTGCACATTGAAGATATTTTTCCATTCTCTTCCAAATTATTATTGCTACTAAAAGTCCATTGTTAGATCTAAGACTTGTATCCAGACTATATAAAAAACTTACCACACAGGAAGACAAAAAACCCAATTTAAACACAGGCAAAGGATTTGAATAGACAATTCACCAAAGAAGATATGCCAAGTAAACACACTGAAAAGATGCTCAACATCTTTAGTCATTTGAGGAAAGCAAATTAGTCATCAGGGAATTGCAAATTAAAACCACAATAAAATACCACTTCACACTCACTGAAATAGCTATAATCAAAGAGGCAGACAATAACACACCTACCTCCAGAGGACATGGAGAAACAGGGGCCTTTGTTCACTGCCAGTAGGAATTTAAAATACCACATTTTTGGAAAATACTTTGGTTGTTTCTTAACAAGTTAAACATAAATGTATTGTGTGGCCCAGCAATTCCACTGGTAAGTACATACCCTGGGGAAATAAAGCAAGGTCCTCACAGAGACTGGGAGGTAAGTGTTCAGAGCATTATTATTCAAAATAACTAAAAGTGGGCACAGCCCAAATGTCCACCAACTGGACTGGATACATATGATAGACTACTGTTCAGCAACAAAATGAATAAAGTTTTGACAGATGCTACAAATAGATGAACCTCAAAAACCTACTAAATGGAAGAAACCAGACATGTGTTGTGTGGTTCCATGTATGTGAAGTGTCCAGTAAAGATAATCACACAGAGAGCAGGTTGGCTTCTTGGAGTAGAATGGGAACAGGGATTTGCTGTAAATGGGCTCAAGGGATCTGATCTTGGTGATGGAAACATTCTAAAACTGTGATAATGATTGTACCATCAGCAAATTTACAGAAGATCATTGAATTGTGCACTTAAAATAAATGATTAATATAATTGTAAATCAAACCTCATTAAAATAGTTTTCTTAAAGTCAGCTGTCAAGGATGGAATATAGCTCAGTTCCATCCCCTCCCCACCTGCCAAATCCCCCTAACTCAACTGTCTGATTGCTTCTAATCTGTCTTTCCCCCTCCCCCTTAGGGAGCTTTTAATTTGTCTGTGGTGTTCCAGATTTGCAGTAACATGTCTGAGTGTGGATTTGTTTTTGTTTACCCTCTTTTTGGATTTGTTGGGCTTTCTAAATTGGAGGTTGAGTAAATTCTGGCACCTTTCTGCCATTAGTTCTTTGAATGCCCCTTACCTAATCTGTTTCTCCTAGAAGAGTACTGTATTTTCTAACTTCTATATTCCAGGCCTAACTGTAATATTTACTGTTTCACTGCCACTCTGCTACGTTTTGAGATTTCTCCAGATTTGCCTTCCACTTTACAAAGTCTCCATCTGTCCTAGTGGTCAGGGGTCATGGCTCTCACAGATCACATGCTTTACTTCTTGTGGCTGGGATGAGGGTCTCCAGCACCTCCTACAGGGGACTCAGGAGCTCCTGAGTGCCATGCCAAAGGATACCTGGAGAACCACTGCCCCAGGTGCATCTGTGCTCCCACTCCACCACATCAGCCAGGCCCTCCCACCAGCAGGCTTCAGTTGCTCCGATTATTCTAATCATATCACCTGATATTGTTATAGTGATCATTTTTGCCAGTTTAGTGAAAGTGAAATGCTATCTTGCAGTGGGTTTTGTTTGTATTTTCTTTATTACTAGCAAGATTGAACATATTTTTATTTTTATTTGCCATTTGCTTTCCTTTTCTTTTCAGGGCCTAGCCAGTATTTTTTAGCCAAACTCAGGTCCTGTTCTGCCTTGTACAAATAATTTTTTTTTTGTTGAAGTACTCATTTAGAGGGTCAAATCAGCCATTCTCATTACATGTTTTTATTTGAGCAATAAATTTGACATGTGAGAAAATGTTTGGTTAGGGCTTTTGTAGATTTTATTCATCTTACTTGTTTCTTTTTTGTTTTTTCTTTTTTGGTATGGGGCACTTAATCACTGAGCCACATCCCCAATCCTATTTTTAATTTTATTTAGAGATAAGATCTCACTGAGTAGCATAGCACTGAGGCTGAGGCTGGCTTTGAACTCACAATCCTCCTGCCTTAGCCTCCCAAGCTGCTGGGATTACAAGCATGTGCCACTGTGCCTGGCTTTTGTTTTTTGTTCTTTTTTAATGTGGTCTTGCTATGTACCCTGGAAGTGATACTCTGGGTGGCTGGGTCTATAGGCATATGCCACCCTAAATTTTTTTTTAAATTTTTAATATTTATTTTTCAGTTTTCGGCAGACACAACATCTTTGTTTGTATGTGGTGCTGTGGATCGAACCCTGGCCACAGGCATGGCAGGCGAGCGGGCTACCGCTTGAGCCACTTCCCCAGCCCCACCCTAAATTTTTTTGGAGTGTGTTTCACTAAGGAGCACTTTTTTTTTTCATGGCCAAACATAGTAACTATTTATTAATTTTCTTATAAACATTCAATTTCTTCCTTTTAAAAAAAAACCTAGAATTTAAATACTTCCCCCATCCCATCACATATAAGTCTATATACATTATTTACATCTTTCAAATAAAACATTACAGATTTTCTGACATTCATTATCCCCTATTAAAGTAAAAATGATGAAATAATTAAACTCTGATCAATAACAACTACAATTTGTATAACCTTGGCACAGTTTACAATATGGCGACCATGCTGCATTTCGTATTTTAGATTATTTTTCCCCTTCCAGCTACTTTAAGAAACTATTTATATCCATGAAAGTAGGATTTTTGTCTTTATACATTCTCTTAAATACTTGCACAACGTGAACACTGCCCTTATACTTCCATTACTTGGCAGTGGCAGTATTTCTCTCCCTTTGTCTTCAGAAATGGTATCTATTTGAACTACATGTTCTCATATTTACTGTATTCACTCTCAACCTAGATTTCATGACACTGTTCTTAGTGATAATTTTAAGTAATAAATGTATAGGAAAAATTCAAATAGAACAAAAGTATTCCATAAAATATTACTTCCTCACCACCTTGGTTATGCATGTACAAAAATAATAAATACAATTTAGTGGCTATAAAAAACTATTTTCCCTAAAAATAGTCATTTGTGCAGAACAATTTAAGGAGAAAAGTGTTCCTAAATGAAAATACACAAATCTGTTTTACAATCTGCACAATTAAGTATTTCAGAAAAAAATAAAAGCAAAAACCTATAAGAAACATCCACCTGTAAAATTTAATAATAATAAAAATTAAATATTTTGTTTGATTTTATACAACTAATATCCTTTTCAGTGATATAATTTAAAGAAAGCTGTCAACCAAAACAAATAGAAACCTATATTTTGACAGTAAGCACTAAAGAATCACTAACAATGAAGACCTACAAAGTCAACCTAACTGCTTTGTTTTCTTGTTATGTGTGTATGTATCTGTCTCCAGAAGATGGAGAATAGGAAAACATACAGCTAGAAAAGGCCAGTGATTTCACTATCTGTCTTTGAGAATTATAGTCCAGAGTTTTCTATTATATAACACTATTTGCAAACAGACTTGCAAATTATGCTTATAAAATTGAGTACCCATATTTTAATCTATTTTTTCTCTTTTGTCTAAATAAAGTTCAGCTATGAGTGGCAGACATGGAATGCACTGTTATGTTTTCAAAATAAATTTGCTTTTATTAACTTATTAGGAAAGTTTTAAAATTCAAATAATCTGCAGTCAGAATTTTGTTACATGTTCTAATTACACTTGTTCATTAAATCTTGAGATAGCTTTACCTCTAGCCATGTATCATCTCATACACAATTAAGCTGATAGCTGAACAACAGTGATTCCTATGGTAAATCTTAACATCATGTTAAAACTCCTTGTCATTTTAATTATTTTAGGAATGGTCCTTAAAGTGTAGATCTGTGTTTCTAAGAATTGGCATATTCTTTAATATTCTAGGTAAGTTTCAAAATATGATTGTACGCAGTCACATTTCAAAATTACAAATATATTTTTGGCCCCCCATCTTTTCAAAACAAGTCAAACTTTAAGGTTAAAAATGATATGTGAAATAGTTACAAAATTCTAAATATATTATTTCTGACAGACTTAAAATCTAGCATAATTAATACATAAAATGTTCCAATACTAAGGAGCATTTTTGTGGAGGCAAACTGAGTTCTGTTTGCAGCATCAGCATATACCCATTCTGATCAGAGAGAATCTGTCTCATAGACTCAAGGTTTCTGTTTATTTAAATCTCATCTCTTTGGCCCATGGTTTCCATCTGCAGCTCCACTGTTCTGGAGTTCTAATTGACTTTGTTTTATCTTTACCTTTCTTTCTAGTTGTATAAATGGGCTTTAAGGGGTTGGGGTGTTGCTCAGTGATTAGCGCTTACCTATCATGTATGAGGCCCCAGATTCCCTCCGAAGCACCACTAAAACAAACAACAAAAAAAGAATGGGCTTCGAGTTCATTTTACCACAGATACTTTTTCTTTGTGTCCCCTTTAATGAACTCTGGCCCTCTGAATCTATTGCCTGTTCCTTTCTCTCCTGTTGGGTATCTTTTAACTTACGAATTTTCAAAAATGTAAAGAAAATAGCATAGTGATCCTCCACCTCCGTGTCACCCAGCTTCAGTAAGTACCACCTTCTAAAAAATGTTTCTCCTAAAATTGAAGTAGGAATTTTTAAAATGAGAAAATAGGTTTTTAAAATTTTTTAATGTAAACAATACAAAAAAAAAACTTAAAGAAAGTTGAAATAAGATAAAACCCCATGGCCAAATGTGACCATTATGTCAATTTGTTTGAACAATTTTCATTTGTGTGAAAATTGAGTGTGAGATTTAACAAAAATGGAATAACTCCATAATTATTGCATTATAAATGTGTTCCTTTCCATTTAATATGTGAAACTCTGTATTCTTTGTTGTAAATACACCTTGTTTCTTACATGAATATAATTTATAATAACCAGTTCCCTATGGGGACTGTTCTGCTTATCTCCTTAGGTAAATACTTAAATGTGGGTTACTAGCTCAAAGGGTATGAATATTAAAAATGTTTCCACCTATAAGTAAAAGTGAAAATTGATCGTGGTTTTCATTTCTCCCAGTGGTTCATGGATGTGCGTGTTCCCGAATCCCACCTACCCAGGACGTTGTCGCTCTTCCCATTTTCAGTCTGGCTGTCTGTATCTATTTGACCTGGTGAAGTTAAACATCTTCTGCTTATATTTTTTCACCACTCCTTTTTATTATTTTGTCAGTATTCTTTGCCAGTTTTAATTATGGGGTATCTTCTTATTGCTACTTTTTTTGTAGTTTTTAAGATTTTTAAGTCTTATTGTGATCATTGTTTATTATATTATTTGTTGTGCTATATAGAAGTTTTTGGTTTAACATTTATTGATCAGCTCCTTTATGGGTTCTGATTTTGGCATCATGCCTAAAAAAGTCCTCCCCAACCCCAGGATTTTTCATTTTAACCATCCATATTTTCTTCTGGTACTTTTATAACTTGCTTACTTGCTTTTTTCTACTCAAAGCTTTGATCTGTCTGAAGATTACTTTGGTGTGAGGAGTAAAATAAAGATCCATATTTTTTTTTTCCCCAGACAGCTGGCTCTCCAATACTGTACTGTCATTAATTGAGTAGTATCTGTTTCCTGTACACAGTGAGGTTCTCTGTGTACTTGTGCCTGGCTTTGGACTCTGTTCCCTGCTCTGGGTTCTGTGTTCCTTTCCCAATACCATGGTATTTAATTACTCTGGCCTTGAGTACATGTTCATACATACCTTACTCTCCTTTTCCCAGAATTTTCTTGGCTTTTGTTATTGTTACTATGAAAAGTTTGAAATCAACTGAAAAGTAGAGAGTAGAAAAGGGTTTAACAAACCCCCATATTATTCATCTTCTAAATTGAAGAGTTGTTCATATTTTGTCCTACTTGCATCATCTGTTTTTTCTAAAGTATTTTGAAATCAATTACAAATTCATTTCTCCTCTGAGTACTTTAGCCTGTGCCTCTACTTACTTTTCAATTATTTATACATTATTATTGGTTACCCTTCTATTGCAGAATCTTGATTTTTCTGTATGTTCATATTAATGTCTCCACTAGCTTTTGGGTTGATTTTCTTGAGATCCAGTACACAGTCATATATTACCTCTTATGCCATTTATCTCCAAATACTTCAGCCAACTTTCTAGAGAAGTTTTGTCTAAGTAGTGGAGATAGGCCCTTATCATTATTATCTTCTTTTTTTTTCCCCTTTTTCGGCATTACTGGGGATTGAACCCCAGGGTGGTCTAGCACTGAGCCAATCCCTATTCCTTTTTTTTATTTTGAGACACATCCTTGCTAAGTTGCTGAGGCTGGTCTCAAACTTGCAGTCCTTCTGCCTCAGCCTTCCAAGTCACTGGGATTACCTGGCAAGATAGGCCCTTATATTCTTCCTGTCCTCAGAAGGAATATTCTGGTCTCCTGTCTGTGCTATTTATAGAACATATATATTTTAAAATTGATAGTAAGAATTCTTTTTTCTATTACTTTTTTTCCTAAAGGCCTTTTTAAAATTAGGAATATGTTGAATTTTATCAAACAACCTTTTTAGCATCTAATAGAGTAAGTATATTTATATTTTTTTAAACTAATTAACATAATAACATGTATTAGTAAGTCCCTAATATTCAACTATCTTTGCCTTGGGAGTCTCCCTTGGGCATATTTTTGTTTTAAATACTTAATTAATTCTTGCCCTGGTTGCTTGTTTGGGCTGGATCTGAGAAGGCTTCTTTTTGCTTGTTTTTGTCCTCACCGTCCTCCCCTGCCTTGATCACTGAAGCACGTGAGTTGAGGGGATAGTGAGTGACTGCTGGGAATTTCAGTGCCTGGGGTTTGTCAGATACTGGTAACAGGGAGGGTCTGTTCAACAAAGGCTGAGGCTGAGGGAGCTCCTGACATCTTTGAGCACTTCTGACATGCCAGGCTTTGCAGTCTGCATGTTTTGTGGAAGAGGAAGCTTGCACTTGAGTCTCTTCTGCAGTCTAAAAGAGCTACTTTGGGCCTGAGAATTTTAGAGTCTGGTTTTGCCATTCACATTTGAGGCTTGTCTTCTCCTCCAGAAGGCTGTCATGAAGGATGCTGTAGAGAGAGAAAGGAGGTTTTGTAAATGTTCTTGGTCTGTGCAAGTAATTGGCGTGGACACCCCCAAAATAATCCTATGCCGAATAGCTGAACATTCAGTGTATACATACTGCCTTCTGTCCCTCCACCTTGTAGGAATTCACATGTGATGGCCTGGGAAAGAAAAATGCCTAAGCATGTTTCACAGTTCTATTTTTTTGTTTGGCTCCAAGTCTTTTTCTCATTCTCTGATTTTCCCCTCATTGGAACAATTTTGGGATTAAACCTTTAGTTGCTTTGTTTTTGAAAAATCCTTCAAGTTTACTGATTTAAAAATAATCAACATACCTTATATATAATCAGAGATGATAAATTATTGTATAATGGTGTGTTAAGAATTATAATGCAAAAAATAAAATAAATAATAAATAAAAAGAACAAAAGACAAAGAGTCAGAAATATTTTTTCAAAAGTGGAGCCCCTGATAGATCCAGTCCACACAAGAGTTGGAGCTAGACAAAAGAAGATGGCTCTAGTGGTTTATTTAAGGGGTACATCAAAGGCAGGGATTAAAAAATAATCATAATCATAATCATACTTTAATTCATTGTTTGACAGTCAAAATCATACTATTTCACATAAAGTAATGAGTTCAATATCTCCATAAATTGAGGTAACTTCATAAGCAATAAAAGCACACTGCCCAGAAATTTACCCGCTCATGTGATTGTTGCGGAAGCTCACTCCAGCTTCAAACTGTTACAATGCCTGTTAAGGTAGAAAGTTCTAGAAATAAACATTGCTTTCACAAAGGAAAAGCTCTCCTGTGATTTTTTTTTTTTTTCTGTTTATCTCCATCTTTTCTGTGTAGAGGGAAGGCAGAGCTTATCCTTCCCACCTTGTGTTTAAATCACTAATGTGGCGAAAAAAGGGACTTGCTCATTTGACAGCCATTTTGGGGAATGACAAAGGAATATCCAGGTCACTTGTCTTCTATTCTTACATTTATCTGCTTTGGTCTCAAAAGGACTGTCATTTTGATTCAGAAACTGGCTGTTCCATCTTTTATTTCATCCATATCTTTCTTTGTCTTCTTCCCCCTTTTATGTTCACCTCGTGGCCACTTCACTGTTCATTGATGTGCTGTGGGAAAGGAGATGGGGGACGGACTCTCTCTCTCTTGCCGAACATCTCTAGTTATGATTCACAAGGGAGTGGGTTTGAAACAGTGGCAAAATGCAGGCTGAGGATCATTTGTAGATGTTATGTAAGGCTGTTTCTCCTTTACCTTACAGTCAAGCACAAACTAGAATAATTTAGAAGGTTTCAGGGTCCTTGTCATTATGTTTTTGTCCCAGTTATCAAATTGGCAGCCTAACTGCTTCAGATTTTGTCTAATAGGGTCTAAAGAAAACAGTTCCTTGAGAGAATCTGCTTGTGCCCAAATAATAGGTCCTCACTGAAGCCTCTGCCAGCTCCTGGGTGACTTCCTTTATGTAAGTCAGCACCTCACTATGTGCTGTCACCTTCACTGGCTAAGTCACTGATAGACTAAAATCCTGTCCTCTCAGCTAGGTTATAAATGCTCAAAAGCAGAGAACATACTGCAGTTTTTTTCTCCGTATTGCCCTGCTCCTGGCACAGAGCTCAGTGGAGAGGAATGTCCACTGAATGGGTGGAGAGGGCTTATGTGGTCTCCATCAGGGTTGAATTGAGGCTCAAGGGTAACCAAAGAATACACAACAAAGAAAGCAAGGGGTGGCTCAGGAATCAGCAAGATACAGAAGGCAGTACCCCTTTGGGTGATCAGGGGACTGTGACCTGCTGGTCTGTGATGGTTTTATTATTGAGAACCTTGACTGAGGTTTCCAAATGGAGATGTGTTGGGTTTTGTTTTTGTTTTTGGCAGTATTGGGGATTGAACCCAGGGTCTCATTAAGTTGCCCAAGCTGGCCTCAAACTTACATCCTCCTGCCTCAGCCTCCTGAGTCACTGGGATTACAGGTTTGTGCCACCCACCATACCTGGCTCTTAAATGGAATTTTAAGAGGAGAAAATAAATGACATCATTTTCCAAATGATGAAGAGACCTTGAGAGAGAGAAAAGTTATTTTTAAGCCAGATGACCTGGACTGCCTCCTGAAAGCCTCTGAATTGCTGTCCTGTAGCCTTCTGTTTTACTTCAAAGGCAGATCATTGGCCTGAGTTCCAGGGCACTTTCACCAGCAGTCCAGAGGTGGACCAGCTGGAGAACTCAGCCATACATTTTGTGGCTGGAGGGGAGTTACAGAGGAGCCTTCAGCCTGTACCCACATTCCCCGGTTGTCCCGGGAAACTGACTCTCCCGCAGCAGCATGAGCTTCTGAGTGAGCTCTTGGAAATGTGGAAGGCCAGGCATGGGTTCTCCTGGAGAAGATCTCTTTTCCCTTCAGATTCTGAGATATCTTTTCTTCCTTCTTTTCCTTTAAAGTGGACTATGGGAATAATTCAGCCACATTGCTCTTAAAAGTGTTTAGAAACTTGTGATCTAGCAAGTTTGGTTCCTGGTATGTTAAAGGATAGGCTCACCTGCTTTAACAGAAAAGCCCCAAATAAGACATTTATATATGATAGCTCTTCATTTCTTTCGTACATAAAATGGGAAATCCAGAGGTAAACACTCCAGGAGTGATCCAGCATTGACATCCTGTGATGTCAACAGAGCTCCTGGCCCCCTTTCTAATTCACATTTCCTGGCACATGACTTGAATTGTCATGGATTCCTCATGGCCCTAGTTAGCTGCGGAGTTCCAGCCATCAGCTGCATTGCAGAGCAGAAGAAGAAGGGACAAGAGGAGGCCCTGGCTGGGGAGTAAGCTCCCTTTAAAAAGACCTCCCCAGGAGTCCCATCTAATCCTTCTACTTGGATTTCATTTGCCATGTTGTAGTCAGTGTTCTCACCTTGTTGTAAAGGAAGCTGGCCAGCTAGGGCTTTTATTCTAAGAGGCAGTATGCTCAGCCAAAGATCACTGCTCTGTTATTAATTAGGAAGGGGAGAAGAGACTTTGGGTAAGCAGCTAATTTCTAGTACACTTCTTTTAACAAACAAAAACAGTTTTATTGTATAATTGAAACAATAAAACTGCACATATTTCTAGTATACAATTTGATAAGTTCTGACATATACAGCCCATTAAGCCATCATACACTTAAGACAATGGACATATCCGTCACCCCCAAAAGTGTCCTTTTATTAGTGTTTCTTCCCATCCCAGCCTTGTCTCAGGGGTCTCCAAGACCACCCCAGGTTCAGGGATTCACCAGGACTCAGGACCTGGAATTTAGTCATGCCCACAGCTGTGGTTTCTTTCAGCAAAGGACGTGACTCTGGCAACCAAGGGAGGAGATCTTGGGTTCACCAGGCAGGGGCTTCCAGCATCCCCTGAGACACTAGTTCCTCCAGCAGCAGATGCGACAGCACATGAAATGGTGTCTGCCCAGGTTTTTCCTGAGAGCTGCAGAGGGAGTTGCCCTCTGTCTCCCACGTGCCAAAATTACACACTGCACAGAGAAAGCAGGTGTTTGCCTGAAACGTTGGTAAAAGCAGTTCAGGAGCAGTGAGCTGCTGGCATGAATTCTGGAATTTCATTAATCCTCCCCAAACCCAGGGGCCCAAATACCTGTCATGGGTAGCAGTCTGAGGCCTGTCCTGTGTTGTTAACACTCTCCTGCACACCCCTGTCCTTAGGCCACCACTGATATGCCTCCTGTCTCTCTGTAGATTAGCTTCCATTGTCTAGAGTATTGCTGGTACCCTTTTGTGTGCTCTTTTCACTCAAAATAATTTTGAGACTCATGTGGTTGGTGCATCTGCAGTTTTTACTGCCAAATGGTATTCCATTTGGGATGTTCACAATTGATTTATCCTCTCATTTGTTGATGGGCATTTGGTCACTTCTAGTTTGGCAGGGCTTTTTTTTTTTTTTAAATCAGGGATTGAACTCAGGGGCACTCAACCACTGAGCCATATCCCCAGCCCCCCCTTTTTTTTCCATTTTTGTTTGTATTTTATTTAGAAACAGGTTCTCAAGGGACTAAGGATAGCTCAGTGCTTGCCTCACATAAACAAGAGCCTGGATTCAATCCCCAGCACCAACACCAAAAAAAAATAGAGACAGGGTCTTGCTGAGTTGCTTAGCACCTCACCATTGCTGAGGCTGGCTTTGAACTCACGATCCTCCTGTCTTAGCCTCCTGAGCTTCTGGGATTACAGGCATGTGCCACTGCACACAGCTTTGCAAGGGTTTTGTAGTTTATTTTGCAGTACTAGAACCCACGGTTGCTTCACTACCAAGCCACATCCCCAGCCCTTTTTATTTTGAGACAGGGTCTTACCAAGTTGCTTAGGGCCTCCATAAAGCAGCTATGAACGTCTGGGTACAGCTCTGTGTGTAGGCATATATTTCCTTTGGGGTAAATGCCTAGAAGTGAAATAACTTTTTAGGAAACTGCAATACTGTTTTCCAAAGTGACCAAATAGTTTTATGTGTTGGGGGAGTTCCAGCAGTTCCACATCCTCACCAACATTGGTGTGATCAGTCTTTTAAGTTGTAGACATCCTGGAAAGTGTGCAGTGTGTCTCATTGTGATTCTAATTGGTATTTTCCTAGTGACTGATTGTGTGAGCCTCTTTTTACCTGGGGACCTTCTTTGGTAGAGTGCCAATCACAACTTTTGCTTTTTTTTTTTTTTTTCATATATGTTTGTTTTCCTACTACCACATTTTGAAAATTCTTTATATATTCTTGAGACAAGCCCTTTGTTTTAATTTCCAATTATGTGTTATTAGTATATAGAAATACCATGATTTTTGTATATTACCTTGTATCCTATAACTTTTCTAAACTCATTATTCTAATATTTTTAAAAAGATTTTATCACATTCTTTACATAGATGATCAGATTGTTTGAAAATAAAGACAGTCTTACTTCTTTCGTTCCAGACTGGACATCATTTGTTTGTTTCTTGCCTTCTTGCCCCTATTATAAACCTCCTTTGCAATATTGAATGAAAATAGATGGTCTCGGCTTGCTCCTCATCTTACAGGGAAAATATTACATTCTTCACCATCAGGAAGGGCCTACCTTAGGTTTCTCATGGGTGCCTTCTATCAGATTGAGAAAGAGCTGTTCCTAGTTTGCTGAGAGGGTTTTTCTTTTTCTTTTTTTCTGAGAGTTTTTATCAGGAATGGATATGATTTTTCAATCAATTTTCTGCCACTTGTTGCAATGATCATATGTCTAGTCTTTTAATGAATTAATTAATTTTTCTGATGTTACACCAATCTTGCATTCCTGGGATGATGAAGAATTTATTTGGTCAAGATATATTATCCTTTTTACGTGTATAACCCAGAGATGGATTACATGTCGTACTTTTTACTCAGTGGCTCCACTCAGAGGTCTGAGACATTTCACACCTAATGTCTGAACCTGAACTCTTGATCTCTGAACTCTCCCCAGACCGACTCTTGCCAGTTTTCCTCATTTCAGTTCATGATAACCCCCTTCCCAGGTGTTCAAGCCAAAGGCCAGGTGCTAACCTGTATCTTCACAATGTACCCAGAGTTCAAACTACCATGCCTCCTCCACTGTCCCCTCCAGACCACTGTTAACTTTCCCCTTTCTACCCTGCTCCCTTCCTTTACCCCTAGTGACTGATTGTGTGAGCCTCTGTTTAACCTGTGGACCTTCTTTGGCAGAGGGCCAATCACAACTTTTGCTTATTTTTTTTCATTGATATATGTTTTCCTAGAATGATCAAATTAATGTAAAACATGTTTGTTGCCTCTCAGAGCTAGTGATGCCCCATCTTTTGCAGAGTGGTAGTCAAGTCTTCAGTCTGACTTACAGAGCCCTGGGTTGGCTATGTGACCCTTTCTGGCTTGGGTCCTACTGGCCTCCTTGCCATGGCCTGGTGAGCAGACAGACCTTGGAGTGTGGCCCCTTCCTCACCTGGAACTTCTCTGGGAGGCCTACCAGCCCTCCTTGCCTCGTCTGCCCCACCTTGCATCCCCTCTCCTGGCTCTGTTTTCACAGTCTTCCTGCTACATACTTTTCTTAATTATTATGCTAATAGGTTATTGACTGTGCCCTTTCACTAGAGTGTAAATTCAGTTCTTGTTCTGGATCACAAGTGACTAGAACAGTCCCTAGCTGGCTGCTGTTCAAAGCAGAGTCCATATGGCTCTAGGGCCCTGATTCTGGCCTGTCTCTCTCTTTTAATTGATGTGTGGTTGGCATACAATGGGTTCATGGGTTTTCAATATGTGTTTTGCTTGTGTTTATACCCACATGACCACACAGGTGTCACTAGTTACCACAAAGAGGTCCATTGTATCCCTTCGCATTCAGTGTCTCCACCTGCTCCAGTGCTCTGTCGCTGTGCGTTGACCTCCCCTGCTTGTGGACTTCACTCGGATGCAGCCATACAGTGTGCAGCCTTGCACCTGGCTCTGGGCTCAGCATCGTGTTCTTGCAGGCCTCAGTACTCTGTTATTTTTCTATTCCATGTTTTAATTTGTTCTTTCTTCTGTTGGTGGCCGTGGATATTCTTTCTATTTGGGGGCTATTGTAGGTGAAACTGCTTTGAATCTTCTTGTGCCTATCTTTGTGGTCTGTGCCTTGATTTCTCTGGGATCCTCTTGGGAGCAGTCATGGGAGGAGGTGTGTGTATGTAACATCTAGTCATGAACTTCCACGCAGCTGTCTTGAGTAATCATACCATTTTGTGCCTTAAATGGGAGTAAGCCACATATGGGATTTCTGGTTGCTGCACATATTCATCTACATGTGGAGTTGTCAGTCTTCATAATTTTAGTGCAAAGTTGTTTACTGAGTAGAAAAACTGATCTAAGTAGGATCTCATCAGTGTCAAGTGTCAGGACCCCTCAGGCTTTGAATGCTGCATCCTAAGTGCATGAAAGGTTCCTGCCAGTGACACATGGACTGACAGAAGCCCTGGGTGGACACCTAGTTCAGCCTCCTAACCCTGAGACACCTTCAGTCACAATGGCTTGCCTGACTCTGTCAGTCTCAGAACTACAGTTAGGAGTCTTTCTATAAATTGTGTTTAAATGTGAGATTTTGGAGAAAACTTAAATTGGGGGCTGGACCAGGATAGGTCTATGCTTGCATCTCTGCTCAAGTACTTTTTATGTGACCTTGGACAAGTTTCTTAATTCTTCCCAGCATCCTTATCTGTAAAATGGACACAATACCCAGCCTTTGGAATCATGGTGAAACGTGGGGCAGCTGCTGGGGCAAGGCAGGTGTTTAAGAAGTGGCAGGGTTGTTCTTTCACTTTGGAGAATTAGAACGTGTTGGAGACCTCAGATCCCCCTTGAGTCAATACTGTTACACACACAAAAAAAAACTTGTCATACTGTTTGCAATGGTATTAAAATCACTATGGAGGGAGCTGAATTGTAGCTCAGTGGTAAAGCGCTTGCGTAGCACATGTGAGGCACTGGGTTCGATCCTTAGCACCACATAAACATATTGTGTCCATCTACAACTAAAAAATATATATATTTAGAAAATCACTGTGTTGGGTTTCATCTCTCAGCCAACACTAAAGACATCCAGTCTAGCTGTTGCCTTACCTAAGGTGCTGGACCTTTCCTGGTTCTTGTTTCTGTTGGGTGCTATGGTATGAAGGTTTGTTTGCCCTGCCATGTATTCTTCCTTCCTAACATAATTCTGCCATATTATCCTACAATATCATATGTATCATGAGTGAGGAAGGCTGGCCCAGAGCCCCATGAGACATAAGAGAGCAGAGGAGTAGGTGCAGAGCAAGTAACAGACATGTGTCCCAGTTTCACTCCTGTGAGCTTTTGTCTTGCGGTGAGTTTATTCAGCACCAGCAGATCAGTCTGGAGGTGGAAAATGTTTGCTTGTGAAACAGAGATAAACCTAACCCATCAGCAGCATTCATAATTAGCAGCCTCAAATGAGAAATAAAACTGGGCACATGCAGTCACCATTTGCTTATCCCCATCATGTTCCCCTTCCTTCCTAACCATGAAGGTTCAACTGTGTTTCTTAGTTACCAATGTGTGAACTGTACTGATCCACGTGGCATAGGGAGAGCCTGGTTGGGGTCGGGGCAGGGGTGGGGGGGCGACACCTGTACTCTAAAGGGAAGGGAGAGCCTGGGATGCTGCAGGCAGGAGGGAGAGATTTGGGAGACAAGTGCGTGGACCCACGTGGCTGTGGCTGAACCAGCAGGACTGATCTCAGAGGATGCCATTACTGGCTGGGGAGGTGTTCGCTGGTAGGAGCACTGCTGGCTGAAGAGGTGACTGGACTTCAGGTGCAAGGACGGACAACAAGAGATGGGCCCAGAGAGCCACAGCTGGGGAGAGAGCAAACATAAATAGTCTGATTCCCAGGCCTTGTCATGTCTCTGGTAATCAGCATCCCTTACGTGTCCCTGTTCTCTGGAACCTTGCCAAGGAGATGACAGGAAGACTCTAGCTGCTGTGACTGGAAGTGAGAAGCAGCGCCCAGATCTGCCTCCTGGCTCCTATAGGAGGACAGGGTAGCCCTGCTAGGAGGCAGCCACAGCAGGCAGAGGGTGGTCCTATCACTTTTAGTCAAAGGCAGTTTTCTTATGTGGCCCTGAAGGTTTATCTAGAAAAAAAATTCAGGTGAAAGTGAATTTGTGACCATTTAAATCATGTCCTGCCAGGTGGTCCTCTGATGTGTTCGTGTGGATTATCTCCACGTTGTCAAAACTCCCATGTATGAAGGCTTCAGGTGTGCCTAGGTGGCAGGTGGAGGAAGACCTGGGCGGGCAAATAACGGCACGGCCTCCCCACCTCCTGCCCTGAGCGTGTTGGCTTTGGCTTGGGGTAGTTGGGCTTACACAGAGATTAATGGAGTAACATGCCTTTGTTCACTTCTCAAGTATACAAATCAAATAAAGGGACATGCTTTTGCTGAAGGGGAAAACTCTGGACCGAGAGTGGCTTCCTCACGTTCTTTCCTGGTAGAGCAGGTCCTCCCATCAGACTCAATACCTCATAAGTTCCTTGTATTTGACCCGGTCTTCTTTCTCTGTATTTTTCTAGGCTATTCAGCTTGACCCTGAAGAAGCTTGTCATGCTAAAAGAAATGGACAAAGATCTTAACTCAGTGGTCATTGCGGTGAAGCTGCAGGTGAGTTGGACAGTATGTGCTCGAGGACCAGGGATGCCGGATGGCCATCTGCCCACTACTGGGGCTTCAGAAAGCCCCTGGGGGCCACATCTCTCTCTTCCTCAGCTAAGCACATGACCTTCTGAGTCTCAGTTCTGCCTCTTAGCATGGCACTTACCTCCTTTCAGTTTACTTTCTCACACAAGTGCCCTTCCTGCCTGCCAGGGCCCCTGAGAGGGGCCAGAGTGTTTTATGAACTGCTCAGTGATGACTAGTGTGGCTGTGGCCAGTTTCTGTCTTAGTCCTAGGACATCGGGGTCAGGAGGCACATTGGAGGTTTTCCATAGGGTGGAAGAAACTGGCAGCATAACATGTGCTGGGATATTTATCTTCTGGACAATAACATTTAACTCCTTGTACTTAATTACACTTAATTCAGTATTCTCAAGGAACTCAGATACTTCACCAGTGTTCATACTCTAAGTATTCCTGAATTCAGGAAAAGAAGAAGGAGGAATAGCTGCAGCAGTGTGGAGGAGCTTCCCTGGGCCAGCTAATCACCATGTGGCAGAGCTGGGACTGGAAACCAGAGAGTGCAGTTTGTTTCATTAAACTCCATTACCACACCTTCCTCCACAAAGCCTTTCTAATGACGACTCCCTGGAGCTTAGTGAGATTCCGAAGTGCCTTTGCAGTCATTAAGTAAGGACTGAATTCTTCAGCTTGAGGATGGTGTACTTACTGAATCTTATTCATTGAAAAATGATGAGCTAAATATGGCAACTCCCGACTAACCAACTATTAGCTGGTGCAACTGTTAGGCAGCAATTTATTGTGCTAATACTGGCTCCATTAAAATCCCCATCCGAGGTCCTCACAGTGTGGGAATCATACATTGAGCTCCTCAGGTCCTTTTGGTCCTGTTTTGGGGAAAACTTGAATGGTTTCCAGCATTCTTTGTGGATTCCTGCATGTCCCACCTTATATTCTGATTCCCTATTATACGTCCTTCCAAATCTGTGAAGCATTCCCAGACACTGTGTGTTGGAAAAAACAAATGTGAGAGAGAAATGATGTGAAGGGGCAGCTTTTAGCATCTTGTCCTCCTTTCCTGGTTTTGTCCCCATTTCTAAGTCACAGGCAGTGTTCCAGTTTTGAGGAGTTGTTTCCTTTGCTGAAAGCTGTTGTTTTCCCCCCATACACTGTTGGTATGGTTTTCAGCATTCCCTGGTTGCTTTTGCCTTTTCTGCAGTTAAAACCTTTTGCCAAAAAAAATTTACTTAGTTTATTTCCCAATTAGATGTTTAATATTCTATAAATTACACTAAAAACTCTAAATATGCTGGGTATTCTTTTATTATTTTACTTCCAAGCAACTGAAAGTAACTGCAGATATTATCACATACATTTATTTAGTCACCTGATTATTCATTCATTTAGTAATTACTTACTGAGCATCTCTTTATGTGCCAAATATTGTTCCAGGCACTAGGAATATAGGAGTGGGAGCCTGGGGGCAGTGGGTAGGCTCCTCAAAGTCAGGCAAAAATCCCTGACTTTGAGGAGCCTAGGGATAGGGATGAAGCTCAGGGGAGGAGCACCTCTCAGTAGTGCCCCAGGGAACCAAGCCTTTAACAACGGAGCCTTTGGGGGGGTGGGGGGGGACAGTCATCCAAACATTCATACCACCACATGCAAAATTAAGAGAAAGCCAGCTTCACTTAGGAATGAATGTCCCTTAGGAAGGTGTAAAAACTGCCAAGTTACTGTCACCCAACCCTGATGCACATCTGTGTGCTACTGTGATGAAACAGGCAGTGTGCAGGGTACACTTGCAGGCCACAGGGAAGCACAGTGACACATGCCTATCAATTGTGCTGCTTTTTCACAGGATACCATTTTCTACTTGAAAAAAGTCTCAAACTGGTTGTTGAGACTCAAGTAATTGGAAGGGATCTCAATAACCAGCAAGGTGGGTCTGTGGCTTCAAGGAGGCACCCAGGGATCATTGCCAACAATAAAATTTGAGCTTTCAAGTGAAATTCATAATTTTGGAAAAAACCTGCCTCTGTCACTGTAAATCTAACAGCTTCCAGATTCTTAAAGGCTTTGTGAGGAGAAAAGAGGAGGCGTTAATGATCTTGATTATATAAGGCACTTGTCTCTCACAAAGGATTTGCATAACTGAGTGAATCAGCATTTTCCAAATGACCAATGCATGAGGCTGCGAAACCAAGCTGGATAAAGATTCATTCAAAGAACAGATCAATTGATTGGAATTTACTATTAACTTTTTATTTTAAAATAATTCTCACTGTACAAAAGAAATGCAGGGCAGGGTTGGGATTATAGCTCAGCAGTAGAGCACTTGCCTTGCACTTGTGAGGTACTGGGTTCCATCCTCGGCACCACATAAAAAATGAATAAACAAAAAAAGATATTGTGTCCATCGGGGGTGGCTAGTACAAAAAGTTTCTGTACCACTCATCCGGTTGCTCCCAATATTTATCTTTCTCTGTCATAGTACATTTATCAAAACTAAGAAATTATCATAGCTGGGCATGGTGGCATGAGCCTGTAATCACAGGGGCTTGGGAGTCTGAGGCAGGAGGATCACAAGTTTGAAACCAGCCTCAGCAACTTAGCAAAGCCCTAAGCAACTCACTGAGATCCTGTCTGTAAATAAAATATGAAAAAGAGCTGGGGATGTAGCTCAATGGTCAAGTGCCACTGGACTGAATCCCTGGTACCAAAAAAAAAAGAAAGCAAATAAAGAGACTATCATTAATATAGTACTGTTAATTAAGTCACAGAGTTTATTCAGATTTCCTGCTTTTTCCATTGATGTCCGTTTTTCATTAATTGATTGGATTTTGGTATATGAATGCAAAAGCCTTATTGATATAGTTTGCAATTCTACTTTGCAACTAACCTTTAAGAGGCTACCCCATGGGGCTAGGGCTGTAGCTCAGGGTAGAGCGCTTGCCTTGCATGTAGGAGGCACTGAGTTTGATCCTTAGCACCACATAAAAAAATAAATAGGGAGCTGTGGTTGTGGCTCAGTGGTAGAGCACTTACCTATCATGTGTGATACACTGGGTTCTATTCTCAGCACCATATTAAATAAATAAATAAGCAAAATAAAGGTATCGTGTCCATATATAAAATAAATAAAGATAAAGCAGAAAAATATTTTAAAATAAAAGAAATAAAGGGATTGAGTCCAACTACAATTAAAAAATGTTTTTAAAGATTTGCAGAAATGTAACTTCATATCCTCTCCTTCATACATTTCTACTGGGAATGTTAAGTAGTGCAACCACTTGGGAAAACAGTCTGGTAGTTCCTCAAAATATTACCATGTTACCTAGAATTCCACTTCCAGGTCATACCCAAGACATATGCCTATGTCCATAGTAGCACTATTCACAGTACTAAAAAGTGGAAACAACCTAAGTCCATCAACTGGTGAGTAGATGGGTAACATAGGGTCTCTTCATACAGTGGAATATTATTTAGCAATAAAAAGAATGAGATACATCCATTTGATTCAACAAATATGAGCCTTCAAAACATTATGCTAGCTGGGCTGGCTGCAGTGGCACACACCTGTAATCCCAGAAACCCGGAGGCTATCAGGAGGAACACAAGTTCAAAGCCAGCCTCAGCAACTTAGCAAGACCTTATTTCAAAATAAATAAATAAGGCTGGGGGTGTGGCTCAGTGGTAGAGAACTTGCCTAGCATGTATCAGGCCCTGAGTTTGAACCCCCTGCACTACAAAAAAATGAAAATAAAATTAAAAAACATTATGCTAAGTGAATGAAGCCAGTTACAAATGACCACATATTATATGATTCTATTTATATGAAATGTCTAGAACGAGAAAGTACATATAGAATATATGAAAAGCCCTACAACCAGAAAGTAGAAAAATGGCAGCACAGGGCAAGGGAAGAGAGGTGGGTGGCTGGGGAATGCCTCTGTGAAGTGGTGAGAATGTTCTGATTCAGTGCTGATGGTTAATTATGTGCTTTAAATGGGTGAATTTTATGGTATTTGAATTATATCCCAATAAAAATGTAATTTAAAAGCCTGTGCCATCTCACAAAATTATTTTGGTTTCAGAAAATATATTTTTTATTAAATACATGTTGGTAAATATGCAATCTGTTCATTATGTTATTTTTAATTTTTAATATTTATTTTTTAGTTGTAGTTGGACACAATACCTTTATTTTATTTTATTTATTTTATGTGGTGCTGAGGATCGAACCCAGGGCATTGTGCATGCTATGCAAGCGCTCTACCCCTGAGCCACAACCCCAAGCCCTCATTATGTTATTTTTAAATGAACTAATACATATTTTAAAATATCTGCTTTAATTCATACTATAGTAAATATTGACATGTAAACAAAGCTGTTTGGGACCCTAAGTAATTTTTGAAGCATGTAAAAAGTTCCAGAGACCAGCTGGGCACAGTGGCTCGTGCCTTAAGTCCAGCAGCTCGGAAGGCTGAGGCAGGAATATTACTAATTCAAAGTCAGCCTCAGTAAAATCAAGGCACTAGGCAACTTGTTGAGCCCCTGTCTCTAAATAAAATACAAAATAGGGCTGGGAATGTGGCTTAGTGGATGAGTGCCCTGAGTTCAATCCCTGGTACTCCCACTCCCCAAAAAAGAAATATTTGCAGATGTGTATAGCACATGTTGGATGGTGAAAGTCCAGTAACAAGGGCTGCTGCTATTGGAAGGTGAAATGTCCTGTGAGTAAATAAATAAATAATGTAAGATAAGGGGTGAGGAGTGCTGGATGGAGGAAATTAGCAAATTACATATGGTGGTCAGGGAGCTCCAATGGACAAGATGCACAGATTTAGAGGGAGAGAGCTGTGTGTATGCTTAGAAGAAGAACATTCCAGGTGCAGGGAAAGCCAGTGGAAAGCCCTGCACAGGTATGGCTTGCGTGTGTCAGGCTTGATTCAAATAAGTACAGCTAAAACTGGTGAAATGTTTGGAGTGAGAATGTTGTAGCCTTTAGAAGTTGTTTTTCTTGGCTTCAGGGGTCAAAAAGAATACTTCGCTCCAACGAGATCATCCTGCCAGCTAGTGGCCTGGTGGAGACAGAGCTCCAGTTAACCTTCTCCCTTCAGGTAAGAATCTTCTAGCTCTTTAGTCTAACATGCCACTGCCAGTCTAGTTCCCAAACAGTGCTCAAACCTGGAAACTGCTTTCCCCAACAGGAGCAGAGCAGTCCCTCAGTCTGCCACAGTGGTGTGCTCAGACAGGATATGCTGCTGAGACGTGTGCTGCAGCTCAGGCTTCCTTCCCTTGCCTTAGATATGGCCATAGCCACCTTCTGTGCCTTGCCACCCACTCACCCCTATCCTTAGTGACCCACAGCACATAGTCCAGCAGTCTTCTGTTGCCCCTTGTGATCCACATCCTCCCCTTCCTCATCCCCCTAGCACATCTCTCACCGTAATCCCAGTAGCCACATTGAAAAGCATGGAGAAAACATCTGACCAGATGGCAAGGGAAGAGGCAGTTCTGAAACTGTGTGGAGCCTAGAACTGTTGGGGAGCCAGGCACCAGGCAGAGCCAGCCCCTCCAGCACTTCTTTCTCCCCTGACTACCTCCTGCACAGATGGTAGAAACCAAAGCACACAAGGGCTGTGTCCTGTAGCGGGACTCCAACCCCCCGCACCCCCCAAGACACGGTGGCTTAGCAACTGTCTGGATTCTGTTTGTGCTCCTAGTACCCTCATTTCCTTAAGCGAGATGCCAACAAGCTGCAGATCATGTTGCAAAGGAGGAAGCGGTACAAGAACCGGACTATCTTGGGCTATAAGACCTTGGCTGTGGGACTCATCAACATGGCAGAGGTGAGTAGAGAGTAGTCTTAAACTGCTGGCCTGTAGGTCAGAGAGCCAGGACATGCGCAGGGCCCAGCTGTTCATGCCCAGCATGTGATTTCCCCAGCCTGTGGGCAGGTGTTCAATTTTACTTTGTAAGTTATTTTGTTGGAAATTCAGGGTATACCTCTTTTTATCACTTTCTTCTTCACGGGTTTTTTCTCTCTTTTTGTTGTGGTGGTGGTGGTGGTGGTTGGTGGTGATTATGGTTGTTGTTGTTTGAGATGGGGTCTTACTAGGTTGCCCAAGCTGGCCCCAAACTCCTGGGCTCAAGTGATCCTCCTGCCTCAGACTCCAAAGTAGCTGGGACTCCAGGCTTATACCACCTTGTCCAGTTCTAACTTTAAAAAAATAATAATAATGTCAAGTTTATGGAAAATTTGAAAGAATAATATGAAGAATTCTCCTGTGCCAAATTCACCCAGATTCTTAATTTGTTAGCTTATTACCACCATTGCCTTATTATCCTGTGTCCCTTTATGTGTATCACTTTCTTTTCTGAACCATTTGAGAGTAAGTTGTAGGCGTGGCCACCCCATTGCACATTACTAGTGCACTAGGTTAATTTCCTAAGAACAAGATGCTCTCCTTCCCGAGCTCCATGCCGCCATAACAGTCAGGACACTGACACTGTCTCACCCCAGCCCCCAGTCAGATGGTGCTGAATGTCTCAGTAACCTGAGATCTGATCTAGGAGTCCAGATTGTGTTTTGTCGTTGTGTCTCTTTGCCCTCCTTCAGCATGTAGAGTCCCCCAGTATTCCTTGTCTTTCATGACCTCCTGGGTTTGAGAGTCCAGGTTCCTCAGTCAGGTTTATCTTACCATTGTCTCAAGATTAGTTCTGTTTGTGCAGTTTTGACAGAATTACCCACCTAAGTAGGGTTGCTGCATGGTGTTGATTTGTGCCTTGACTGGTGGTAATAAATTTTATCACTGAGCAAAGATGTTATCTGCCAGGATTTTCCACTATAAAATTAATGAGTAAGTATTTTGTATTTATTAACAAAAAATATTCTATGTAGAGTTATTTTGAGGCTATGTAACTTATCTTTTTCACCAACTAGTTTGAGCATCTATTAATGATTCCTGCCTAAACTGGTTAGTACTTTGAAACCTGCTGAACTGTGAATATATAATCCTACCCTTCCTCCTGTGTTACCAGTTGGCTTCTGTTATAAGATGGAGCATTCTCTTCTCCCCCCTATTTACCAGTTGATTCACTTATTTGTACCAGTTATGCAGGTGGGTTCCTAAAAGGACATTTATTTGATGGGAATTAATATGCTAGTACATACTTACCTATTTTGATATTCCATTTGTCTCAGATCTGGCCAGTGGGAACCCCTAAAAGCTGCCTTTCATGCCCTTTTTGATATGGCCCTTCATTTTTCACACACTTTTCTTTCTGGCACAAAATATTCCAAGCTCATCTTGTTCTTTCCCTAATCCAACCCCTGGAATGAACTCATCCTCTGAGAAGTCCTGGGTTTTTTTGTAGTGGAGAATGGTATTTAAAAACCAAGATGTGCTGGCTTCCATGCCTCGTTGCTCCCGCTGCCTCTTCACACGTGCATGCACATGTGTGTGTGCACGTGTGCTCGCAGACACTCCTGCACCATGTCCCTTCCACATCTGGCCTCTCACCATGAGCACAATGGTAGCTTCGGTTCCAGCACAGTCATGGGCTTTTCCAGCTATCCCCTTCCACATTTCTAATTCCCTTCTGCAACAGGGAGAAGGAGGCTCCCATTTTTTTATTTTCAGCGTTTTGCTGCTTGTGCAGTTCTCCTGTGTGCCAGGCGAATCCCCTCAGCCCTAACAAAATCTAAGGAGAAAGGAGCTGCAAGTCAGGTTTTTCTTTGTTGTTGTTGTTGTTACCAGGGGTTGAACCACTTAGGGATACTTAACTACTGAGCCACATCCCCAGCCTTTTTTTTTTTTTTTTTTTCTTTTCAAACATTTTATTTAGAGACAGAGTTTCACTGAGTTGCTTAGGCTGAGTTGCTTAAGCTAGCTTTGAACTCAAGATCCTCTTGCCTCAGCCTCATGAACCATTGCTGCACATTAGTTTTAAAAATTATTTTGGTACTTTAATAAATTAAATAAGGAAAAGTTTGTGTCCTAGTAGAATATGTGAGATAGTTCTAACCCATCTTTCTGTCCTCTTCAGGTTTTATAACAAAGTGAGAGATTTGAGGGTCAGTGGATTAATGTCAACACCCCATTTTCCCCACTTTGTCAAATCCTGCCATTTCCCTGTTCTATGGCCCTTATTCCTCATTGCCAGAGTCAGATGACCACCACTTGTAGGATGAGCCCCACCAGCCTTGAGAACTAGTTTGTCTGTGAAGTACTTAAGCTAACATGCAGTCCCTAAGGATTAACAACCATTTTCAGTCTCAGGCTTGGATTACCAGCTGTAAGTACATGGCCCTGACCAGTGGCTGGCACTTCTGGAGATAGCTGTTTGGTTTGGGTGTTTTGTTTTGTTTGAGATGGGACCTCACTACATTACCTAGGCTAGCCTCAAATTCCTGAGCTCAAGACCTTCTTCCTTAGCCTCCCATGTAGCTGGGGCAATAGGCATGTGATACTTTGCCCGGCTTGGCAATAGTTTTAAA
This sequence comes from Marmota monax, assembly GCF_021218885.2. Classification (NCBI taxonomy): domain Eukaryota; kingdom Metazoa; phylum Chordata; class Mammalia; order Rodentia; family Sciuridae; genus Marmota; species Marmota monax. The sequence goes on along the minus strand of NW_026692498.1, from coordinate 6,597,770 downwards.
GTAAAAGTTTGAAGGCAGTGGGAGTACAGTAGGTGTTGACTTAGAAGTGAGAAGGAAAATGTGTCAGCAGAATGCCCTTGTCACTGGCTTGCTCGCTCATTTGTATTAATAAAAATAACAGCCCTGTGTCCTGCATGAAGGAGCTTCCACTGCCACTCTGCTCGCAGGTGATGCAGCACCCTCACGAAGGCGCTTTGGTGCTGGGCCTGCACAGCAATGTGAAGGACGTCTCAGTGCCAGTGGCAGAAATAAAGATCTACTCACTGTCCAGCCAGCCCATTGACCATGAAGGAATCAAGTCCAAGCTGTCTGGTGAGATACATGCAGTGTCTGGGGACCCATGGGAGACAAGGGTGCCTGTCCCCTGATCTCTGTCCTGGGAAAGCTTAGCAAGGCCTTCCTGAGATGTGTTCAGGCAAGAGAAGCTTGGAGATCCCTGGAAATAGTGTGTCCATGGTCATAGGCCTCCCCTCCTCTTCTCTGCAGCCCATGTGTGCTGCCTTCTGATCATCAAAGTCTCTTAGGCAGATGTTCCAGGGCAAGTCTGTCTCACTCATGTGTCTGTTCCAGATCGTTCTCCTGATATTGACAACTATTCTGAGGAAGAGGAGGAAAGCTTCTCATCAGAGCAGGAAGGCAGTGATGATCCCTTGCATGGGCAGGTAGCTTCCCACGGCCTTTTCTATGAAGTGCCCGAGAAGCTTCCGGGATTTCGTGGCCTCATTCCATCCCCTGTCCACTTAGGACCTGTTCTATGAAGATGAAGATCTACGGAAAGTAAAGAAGACCCGAAGGAAACTGACCTCAACCTCAGCCATCACGAGGGTGAGCCACCCAGGTCGTGCAGCCGAGGCTCTCATCTCAGGTGGGAGGGGAGTGGTACATTTAGATCTAGTGGGGCTTTTGAAAATCTGTCAGCTCATGGCTATATCATCAAGATTTCCATTCAGCCCCAAGTCCCTACCCCACTACCCACTAAGAAGCAGCATGGTAGGAAGCCACTTTGGCAGACAGGGCAGTGCGGGCTTCAGGTTCTGCAGTCTAGAAGAAAGGCGGAGTACACTTCTTCCAGAGTTGGAAAACAGGTGCTTGGAGGAGTGGGGGGTGGGCAAAAATACTCAGACCCCTCACCTCCCCTCTCCAGGCAGGTGCTACAGAGAGAAGACCAGCTCTCTCTAGAGAGTGCAGCTAGGTTGTCCTTTACTGAACTTACCCAGAAATAATAGGCAACTACCTGCAAACTCCAGAGCTGGGTTCACTAAGGTTTGATTACATTAGAAATAGATATAAATATATAGTTCTGCTTCATGGATCCATAACCCTGGAAAACAAATGCCTTTGGATTATGTTTCCTGCAGAAGGTTTCCTCAAGAGTCCCTAATTTTTGTAAAATTCAAGTCCTAGACAGAGAAGCTAAGATCCAAAATTTCCAGGGACCTCTGATTGATCCTGAAGGCCCTGTGCCAGCATGCAGGAGTCAGGAGTACCAGGGGGTTTTAGGAGAGAAATTCCCAGTTTCATTTCCCCCAAAGGCATTCTGATTCTCTTGAGTGCAGAGCCAGCCTAGGGACTGACACCCTGAGAGTGAGGGGCCCTTTCCCTTTGGAGTAGAGCATAGGTCAGCCCTTCCAGAGGTGTATCCAAGCCTGGCAACCCACTGTGAAACAAGGCCATCACCTCTGCAGGCAGCCTCAGGAGCCCCAGGGCCTGTGTTTCCATACAAACCCTCCACACAGTGACCTTGATTTCCCCTCCACATCAATGATTGGGGAACAGGAGAACTGCTCCCTTATCCCATTGTACTTAAGTACCTCAGGCACCCAGAGCCCCAACCCAGCCCCTCCCAACATAGCACTCTGAGAAGATGGAGGGCTGAAGCTCCTTAGGCTGGGCTTTTCTCTTTCCTACTCTGTAGCCACCAGGAGGCCCACAAAGGGTGCCCCTGGGCTTTCTGAGTCATCTCTTCCTATGTTTCCTGCCATAGTGTCCCCCGGAGTACAACCAGAGATCAGTTTCCCCTGTCAACATCCTCCCCCAGGGATGGTTCTGGATGTGGCAGGCACTCTCCAGTTGTGTTTCTGGACTCTCAGCGATTGCCCTTGGCTTGCTTTCCTCAGTGTGCCTTCTCTCTCTCCACCAAGAGCACATTCCAGATGTTAATCTGTGTACTGTGCTGATAGTCAAGCTTCTCCTGTCACTGTGAACTCAAGGGCACAGGCCCTTTCTGCCCTCTTTGAAGGCCTTTCAGTTTTATTTGCAAATAAGTTGTGTCCATCCCCAGTTTGAGTCTCATTCAGGCAAGAAATACTTATGTCCACAAACTAAGTCTGGATCTCCAAGCAGGGGACAGAGATCAGTGAGGCTGGTCAGTGCTGTCAGAGAGCTCTAATGTCTGCTCACACTCATCTCTGCAAGTAGCTATAACACAGCAGGATGGCACTGTGAGGCTGAACTCACATAAGGGACAGTCGTGACACTAAGGGGAAGGCGACCACATCTGATAGTGTCTCAGATGAGATGCCAAGAGATGGGCACATACACCATCACCAGGTAGATTTGGGGACTACTTGTGTTCAAGGCAGAAGACCCTGTGCACAGAGGCAGTGTGGGGCTGAACGGTATTCTCCAGGCATCAGCAGCAAGCTGCCACTGGGCCAGGGATGAGGAGTGGGTGAGGCTAGAGATGGGCAAGACTGCCCTTGGACACTGACAGACCTGACTCCTAGGCCTTATTCCAGAGAACAGGCCAGCCAGAGTGGAGTAGCATGATCAGATTTGCCTCTGGAAGGAAGAAGGCCGATACAGTGGCCCTGGGGAAATGCTAGGAAAGGCTTGGGTGAAGGCAGTGGTGTCACAGGTTCTGACCAGACAGCCGGAGTGGGCCAGCGTGGGCTTGGAGGGCACTCCAGGTTTGGACTCAATGACTGGCAGGTTGGGATGTCACTGACTGGGGTTGCACATGCAAGAAGAGGACAAATGTCATTCTAGGGACTGAGTATATGACAGGACTCTCACCAGAGCAAGGGATGAGCTGGCAGTGCACACCTGGGAGTTGTCAGGGTGCCGAGGGAAACCTGGGAACAGCAGAACCTCCTCTCAAAGCTGCGCATAGGGCTCTAGGACCTGTGCTATGATTGGCTGTGCTTGGGCCTGTCTTCCCTGGGAGGATTCAGTGCTGAGGCCAGGAGACATTTCTTCCTGTCCTCTCGCCATTCCCTGCAAGGATGGGCTCTGTTGCCTTGGATTGACCACTAGTGGATGTCATTTGAAAATTACTGTGCAATTTGTCTCCACAGCAACCTAACATCAAACAGAAGTTTGTGGCCCTCCTAAAGCGGTTCAAAGTTTCCGATGAGGTATGGCCCCTTGCCCCTGAGGTTGATGGTGAGTAGAATTCCTGGAGCTCCCCACCTTGTTCCTGTGTAGCACTGGGAGTCTGCCTCCTGGCATGCCTAGTAAAGCACTGAGGGAGAGGGAGGCTAAGCAAGACATTCCACTCCTGGAAAGAGGGAGGAGCTTCACACCTCATGTGCAGCTTTGCAGTGTCTGGAGACAGTACAGTGGTGTCCAGCCACTAATTAATACAGGGCATCTGGCTTGGGATGTCAGCAACAAATCTAGCTGCTGCTATTGATTTTCTCTCATCCCCTAATGGAAACATCAGTGAGCACCAGCCTGCAAGATCAAAAGTCCTCGATGGTTAGCTCTTGAGCCACCAGGAATGGACCACTGATAGAAAAGCCATCTCTTCTGGGTTACAGATGTTCTAGGGCTCTGCATTTGAGCCAAAGCTCAAGTGAGGCCAGAGCTCCTCCATAGCTGCTTCCTGACACCTTTCCTCCCTCAGCCATAATGCCCCCTGCACCCACCTTCACTCTTCCCATCCAGGGGATCTTAGTTCTTCATCCTTTCTGAACCTCCAAGTCCCAGGCAGAGATTCACTTTTTGCCTCGGTGGACTGAAAAGGGGATAATGGTGAAAGTTGTTCAGAGAGTAGGTCTTTGTCCTTCTGTGGACCACAGAGGAAGGCAGAACTAGCCGCCCACATGAACCTGGCTTCTGGGTTTTCTTGGCCCGTTTCTTGGGAGAGGCATATTAGCACTCAGTTTTCCTCCTGATGCAGGGTCCTGTTATAGATGACAGGGAGACCTGAGAGGGGAAGGTGGCCTTACTACATCCCTGCTCTCAGGGCTGGACCACAAGAGGACATCAGGACTATTCTACCAAGTGTGACTCTGTGGCATGTCCCTTTAGAGGGCATATTAGGCAGGCCAGTTGACATGTGGCCCAGAAGAAAGGAATTGCTACCATAATTGTTAACATGAAGAACCCCTCAAAGATCCTTTTTCTACACACAGGTGGGCTTTGGGCTGGAGCATGTGTCCCGGGAGCAGATTCGGGAGGTGGAAGAGGACTTGGATGAGCTGTATGACAGCCTGGAAATGTATAACCCCAGCGACAGCGGCCCTGAGATGGAGGAGACGGAGAGCATCCTCAGCACCCCAAAGCCAAAGCTCAAGTGAGGCCAGAGCTCCTCCATAGCTGCTTCCTGACACCTTTCCTCCCTCAGCCATAATGCCCCCTGCATCCACCCTCACTGTTCCCATCCAGGGGATCTTAGTTGTTCATCCTTTCTGAACCTCCGAGTCCCAGGCAGAGATCACTTTTTGCCTCTAATTGACAAAATTCTGACTGGATTCTTAGGAAGTCCCTCCACCCAGGTGCCATTCTCCGCCCCCACAGCATCCTTCCTCACTGGGTGGGCTTCCTAGAAGCCCAGGCTGTTGATCTGCCTTGAGCACTGGCTCTGCTTGGCTCTCGTGAGCTGCTGTTCTGAGCCACGATGGCTACTGACCCCGGCTGTGCTTCTTCGCTGCAGGCCCTTCTTTGAGGGGATGTCGCAGTCCAGCTCACAGACGGAGATTGGCAGCCTCAACAGCAAGGGTAGCCTCGGAAAAGACACCACCAGCCCTGTGAGCAGACCAATGGCAATGAGGGGTGGGGAGAGGGACCTGGCGTGTTGGCTTCACACTCTGGCCCTCTGCTTCTCTGAGCATGGCTCCTTTGAGACCACAGGAAAGTGGCTTTAGTTTTCCTCTCGTCAGCCTTGGCTGGGAGCATAGCACTCTGATGGCATTGCTGTCTCTGATCAGATGTTCTTTTTGATCTGTTTCTGCTGTGACATGGAGCCTTCCCTCCTGTCTCCAGAACTCTCCCTCCATGTCCTTTATGCAGTGTTTGAGAGCATGTGGCATTTGGCCAAAGGGAAGTGATTGTGCCTTCCAGGGTAGGGGAAAACCAGTTTCAAGGGGCAGAGGAGCACATGGTCTGTCCAGAATATAGTACCTCGACTCTGCTGGGTGGAGAACTTAGAGAAGCAGTGCCCTGAAGGATGTAGAATGTAGTGAGTAAGAGGACAGAGCCACCCTGCTGTGGTGTCCAGTGCCCAGCAGCAGGTCACGCAGGATCCCAGGGTAACGCTGCCACCTCAGGCCTGGAGAAGCTGCTCTGCCCTGGGTTCACACCTAAAGGCTTGCAGAGCAGAGCTGTCTTTTCTGTAGACAAGAGGAGCCAAATCCTCCAGTTGTTGCTGCTTTGGCAGAAGATGAGGGATATGGTCCCCCGTCCACAGAGGGAATACACAGCTCAACCTGCAAGTAGTAGGTGTTAACCATGAGGAGATGATCCAAAGCTGCCAGGCACACCATCTCCTGAAAGCATAGTCTAGTAGGGCTGTGTCCTCCTGCATGCACAAACCACCAGTGTCTCCTGGGGCATCTGTGGCTGCTGTTCTGCCTGCTGTCACCAGGTGGCACCGTCTCCTAGCTTATTCCTCTTCCCAGTTAAGACCCATCAAGAATGGCCTGGTAGTGTGTTAGGAGACAGAGGAAGGAAAACTGGGGTCCACACCAAGAATCCTCCCACGGACAAGCTTCAGGCCTGCCTGGCCACCAGTGACCCAGTGCCTCCCCAGCTCTGGTCCATGGTGATCTGGGCCTGAGGGTCCTCACTTACTGTACTGCTAGCATTTAGGATGTGGATCAGAGTTCCTTTTCCTCACAGGGGGCTGCTGAATGGCCCTGCTGAATTGTCACTGTCCCTGTGGACAGACCATTGGCCACGAGAGCCAGATTCCATCTTAAACAGAAGTTGTAGTTCTTCTAGAAAGAAGCCCAGGGCCTGCTGAGGGAAGGCTGCTACCCAGTGCTCTGGAATGTGGGACAAGTGCTGGCCAAGCTGATGCCACGGGGCACTGATCACAGCACTGGCATGCTCTGTGGGTGCTAGTGCTCCCTGTCACTTGGTCATTAAGAAGAACTAATTTATAACAACAGAATTGTTTCTGGATTGATAGAATTTTACTATAGGTTCTGCTTTAGTCTCACTTACATAGTTTACAACATTTTGAGGAAAAAATTACTTTGACAGTCTAAGCCTCAGATGTCTTATTTGTAGGGTAAGGGTGTAGGCACAGGAGCCCATTGCCTCAGAAGGCAATGGAATATCAGTCTCTACAATGTGATGGCCTATGAAGGCAAAGAATGCATTTGTGCAGGGCAGAATTTCTAAGTATGAATCGTGACTCCAGTGACTGTAATCTTGGTCAAATTCCCAAGCCTCCATTTTCTCATCTACAAAGTACTTGTCAAGAAACATGCTTCACCAGGCCTCGTGGAGATACAGTGAGATCATACAGGTCAGACCTCCAGCAGGAGCTGTTTACTGGTTGCTTGCTGGGGACCTGCAGCAAGTGTCAGCTGCTGTTGCTCTTATTATCATAATTCCTTAAAGCCATTTCAGTTTTGGACTCCTAAAATTGATAGAATTTAGATGTCTTTTATACAAGTCCTTCAAATTCTGGTTCTTTGGCTAGAACTCAGACTTGCTTTGCTGCTCCCCTACTGAGAGTTCTATTTTGAAAAGCCCCATATGTCTTGATGTGGGTGTGGAACTGTGGAATCTTCTGGTAAGAAGGCACTTTGGGAACAGCAGAACAAGCCTGTGCTCTTATATGGAGAACTTCCTGGTAGATTAGGAGCAACATACAGTTGTGCGTGTCTAGGGACTATCTGGGTAGCTGCTGCCTCACATTGGTGGCTTCTTGTCCCTACTGCTGAGCATTGTCACTGTTATATTTTTGCTTCTTTGTTTTTTGGTGGGTTTTTTTTTATTTGTTTGTTTGTTTTGTTTTGAGGTGCAGGAATCAAACGCAAGACCTTATGTATACTAAGCAAGTTCTCTACCACTGAGCTACATTTCGGCCCCATATGTTCATTTTTTTAAATTCACCTTTTGTTTTATTTTGTTTTGTTTCCCAGCTTCTCAGAAGATTTGGTTTATCACTAGAACCAGAAGAAATTCCTGATACAAATTATTGCAGTTGTTGAGTTTTCTGAAAGCTCCAGCACCCATAGCAACATAATTTGGCTCTTTATGCTGATAATAGTAGGCCCTGACAGTGCTTCAGGAAGTTGACCCAAGACACTGCCTGCTGCTAGGAGCTGCTATTTCCATAGCACTGTCAGTAATGTGTTAGAGACTAGAGTTTTATCCCCCTCACCACACACACTTCCTCAACAGCCACCATTACCTGTGGGCACATGCTACAGACTGGGAGCCCCCTCCAGTGCCAGTTAGGCAGACACAGCTGGAGCACTGCTGGGCTGGAACAGAAGTTTGGAGAAATTAGGAGCTAATTCCAATTTTTATTGACACTTATGCCTTAATAAAGCTAGTTGGGGGTTCTTGCCCTATGATCACCCTCACTTGAGTGCAGACTTTCCCTTTATAATAGATCTCTCACCCTGATAACCTTAAAAAAGACAACAACAGAAAGCTAATGTGGGGGGCTGGGGTTGTGGCTCAGAGGTAGAGCACTCACCTAATATGCATGAGGCACTGGGTTCAATCCTCAGCACCACGTAAAAATAAAATAAAGGCATTATGTCCACCTATAACTAAAAAAAAATTTTAAAAATACAATAACATTAAACAAAAAAGCTAATGGGGGTTACATCTCAATAAATGCCCCCTTTGCCATGGAAACATAGTAAGAAACCAACAAGGTTACTTTAAAACCCCCAGTGGAGCTGCATTCCCTCTCTGGTCCATGCTGATCTGAAAGTGAATGAGAACTATCATCAGCAGTGCTGTTATGGGATTCTAAACTCTGTTAGCAATGGCTAGTCATGTAGATAATGTGTAAATAAACTACCTGCATGCTGTTCTGCATGGCTATGAGCTGTTACCCAAGCTACCCCACCTTCAGCCCTGAGGTCATGGGGTCTAGCAAGTGACCATGGGATTCTCCTTGCAGATGGCTCTGAACAGCAGTTCTCCACTAGGTGACCTTGCCTGCCAGGGGACATTTGGCAGTGACTGGAGATGTTTTGGGTTGTCCCCAGTGGGGGGCTGCTACTGACATCTGTGAACAGAAGCCAAGAATGCTTCTAAACATCCTGTGGTGCCCTGGACAGCTGGTCCACCAAGACTGTCAGCAGAGCTGAAGTGGAGAAACCCAGGTTTAGAGTGTGACACAGGAAGCCTGCTCTTGTGGTCTTTGTTCATTAGCTGATCCGGTGACCCCCTGAATGTATTAGCCTGATGTTCCCAGTTTTATGACATTTACTCAGAGAAAGGACTTTGAGTAATTGAGAGGAAGCAGAATAGCCTTTATATTTTCTTCCTCCTTTGGTTCCTTAGAAGAAACAAAGAAATTCACTGAGGCCAGTGCCTGCCCAACATCCAAGACCCATAGCACATGCTGCTCCTGGCTGTGGTGTTGCTGTCTGAATAGCTAGAAGCCATGTTACCTAATACTAAATATTTAGTTATTTATCTTTATCTGCAAAATAAACCTTCATTATTTATGAGCCACCATGTGGTTTCACATTAGGCATCTTTTTGCTTAATATATATTCTGTTAAGAGAGTTTTCTGGGTGTTTCTACCAATCAAAAAGCATTGGGCGGGGCTGGGGATGTGGCTCAAGCGGTACCGCGCTCACCTGGCATGCGTGTGGCCTGGGTTCGATCCTCAGCACCACATACAAACAAAGATGTTGTGTCCACCGAAAACTAAAAAGCATTGGGCACCAGTTGCAGTGGCCACTCCTGTAATCCCAGCTACTTGGGAGACTATGGCTGGAGGATCAAAAGTTCAAGGCCAACCTCAGCAATTTAGCTAGATCCTCTCTCAGAATTTTAAAAAATAATGGGGCTGGGGTTGTGGCTTAGTGGTAGAACACTTGCCTAGCATGTTTGAGGCACTGGGTTTGATCTCCAGCACCACATAAAAATAAAAACAAATAAATAAAGTATTGTGCCCATCCACACCTAAAAAACATCTTTAAAAAAATTTTTTTTTAAATAAAAAGAACTGGTAATGTAGCTTAGTGGAAGAGCACCCTGGGTTCAGCCCCAGTGTCCAGGGAGGGAAAGCATTCGGCTACCATGAGTATCTTCAGTCTAAAAATCATAGACCATGGGGCTGGGGTTGTGGCTCAATGTTAGGGTGCTCACCTAGCATGCATGAGGCACTGGGTTTAATCCTCAGCACCACATATAAATAAATAAAGTCCATTGACAATTAAAAAAATATTTAAAAAAATAAAATAAGGATATTGTGTCCACCTAAAACTAAAAAATAAATATATATTTTTTTAAATCACAGACCCAAACTATAAGATTCTCCCTTCTCTGTTATGCAGAGGAAGCCTCCATATTTCCCTTTAGGGCAAAAGTGTCCACTGAATTCAGGGTCAAAGACTGGATCCAATTGCAAAGTCATCTAACTTTGAGCCTCTCTTCCCTAGTGACATCTTGTGGGAGTCAGAATTTCTGAATCCCACATCTCTGTGTCATTCACTTAATGATTAATAAAATAACTGACCCCTCTGAAACTTCGTTTTCACAAAAATATACCCCTCATAAGAGCCCTAAAGATGTTCTGAGGTTGAATACACTAAAAGTATTTTAAGCATCTAGGGACCTAGTAAAACATGTTAGAGTTATAATCATTTAGATCAAGGATAACCAATTATTATAAATTTTGCAGATGGAATTGGCTGCTCTAGAAAAAGTCAAATCTACTTGGATTAAAAACCAAGATGACAGCTTGACCGAAACAGACACTCTGGTACGTATGATTCCATTTCCTCTTCTAGCCATTTTGGATATTCTCTGCACCTTTGGAAATAAAGGCAGAAAGACTCTTGTGGGCTGGTGCACATCTGTGTTCTTTTCCTCCTGAAGTCCTTCCGCGTGGGGTAGAGCTGACCCTAAGATCAGCTCATTGCCCACATTAACAAACCAGAAATGTCCCCATTCTGCCCTTTAATCAGAGCTCATCTTAGGGTTGAATAGTTGGGATAATTTCTGTCATTTACTTCCAAAAGATGATGACCAGTGTCTTCCCTTGAAAAGCTGTCCCTTTCCCCTTTCATTGGGGAGTTTTTTGTTTTTTTTCTTATTTTTTTTTTTTTTAAAAAACCAGTACATTTATTGGGTGGCTAATTGTTGGAACTCTCAAGATGAACTGGAGGCTGCAACAGCTGCCCTCTTGGGTTTAGGAGTTGTTCCTTCACGGAATCCATGCCTGAATCTGCGGTATACAATTTTTAGGTGCCTCATTCTACCAGTCCCGGTGGTATTTCGTCTTTTAGCCTTGGCACTCCAGTTATACTTTCTCTTGCGCTTGGCAGGATAGCCACATTTGCCACAGGTCGACTTCTGAAGGTGGTAGGCCTTAGAGCCACAGCGGCGGCACAATGTGTGCGTCTTATTACGACGCTTCCCGAAGGATGACGTTCCCTTCGTCATCTCACGTCGGCCGCCGAATCCAAAGAGCGGGGAGTTTAAATCAGGAAGTAACCTGACTAGAATTTCATCTGAAAAGATCACTTGTAGTAGTCACATGGCCAAGCAGTGAGCATTAAATCTCTTGAGTGGCTACTGATCACTCCTGCTCCAGGAGTGGGGCTGCCCAGGGTGCAAGCCAAAGCCTAGTGAGGCAGAGTGGAGTCGGTTGGGATGGCCCCCAAGTGAGCCTTGAATTGCATATACATTCACCATGCACCTCTGGTGCTAAGCACAGAGGATGCAAAGATGCCTGAACCATGGTCTCTGCCACCAAGTTCCCCTTTGCAGGGGTAGCCACCTGTGCACACCTGGGACAAGACGTTGTTAGAGGCCCAGGGAAGTGCAGGGGGATGCACTCTGGAGAGAGGTCATCTGAGCTGGCCTTGCAAGACACCCTGCAGTTCATCTAGTGGGATGGGAGGCTGGACACTAGGTGGGAGGGAGAATGCCATCTGATGTGCTGTATCTGAGCCTCAAAGTGAGACCTTCTGGTAGTTGAATGGAGTCCATGGAAGTTATTTTAGACTTTTGTTTAATTTTTTTTTTTTTTAGTTGTAGTTAGACATAATACCTTTATTTTATTTATTTATTTTTATGTGGTGCTGAGGATCAACCCCAGGGCCTCACAACACGTGCTAGATGAGCACTCTACTAATGAGCCACAACCCCAGCCCCTAGACTTATGTTTTATATAGTAAATAATACTACATTGAGCATCTCATGCACGATGGAGCATTAGGCTTAATTCAAGATTTAAAATGTACTGTATTAACCTGTTCGTTCACCAGCTTCCACTCTTGCCCATTGTGGTCCATACTGCATGCGACTACTACAAGTGATCTTTTCAGATGAAATTCTAGTCAGGTTACTTCTTGATTTAAACTCCCCAATGAATGATTATATCTCAAATGGAATTTTAACTTAGCATTGAGAGGAAAAAGCCAAATGTTAGAAGCATGCCATAGGATTTCTTTTCTGTGGAATTCATAAAGAGGCAGAACTAACCTATGATGGCAGAAGTCAGGGTACTGGGTGGGAATGGGAACGGGCATTTGGGACCTTTCAAGTGTACTGGAATGTTCTTTCTTGGTCTAGTTAATGGCCCCTGGGGCTATCCTTGCATAAAAATCAAAGTTTATGCTAGGGAGCAGAACACTTGTCTAGTACGGGCCAAGCCCTAGGATCTGATCCCCACCATTGCTAAATAAATAGATAAATAGACTTTATACTTCAGATCTAAACATTTTACTCCATGGAAGTTATTCCTTAGTAGACATTTTTAAAACATAAAGGATGGCAAATGCAGGGAGGTAAGCAGGCACACGTGTGGAAAGCAGTCTTTCAAAAGGCTAGGGCATCAGGGAAGTTGTCATCCTGGGGGCTTATGGGAGATTGACTTGATACCTCGAAGGCCCACTGGAACTGTGCAGAGCTGTTTGAGCAGTTTGCAGTGTCCCAATAGAAACACCTTGATCTTAAGAGAACACTCTGGAGTGAGCAGACAGGATGGGTTCTCAGGGGAGAAGGTAAGACTCTTGAAGATTGTCAAAATGATCCAGGAAAGACAGAAGCCTAGACTCAGGGTGGGAGGAGGTCGCTGGGTGGAGAAGGAAGTGATTGACTGCCAGGCAGATGCAGGTTGGCTTTGACCAGTGTGAGGAGGCCGCAGACAGACATCACCGGGTCCCTAAGCCACAGGTCCTGCCCTGACGAGGTGTGAGATCCTGCCTCCCCATCTGGGAGCAGGAGTCCCCAACCCCTCTGAGGAAGGCCCATCGTCAGCACCTGTTCATGTGCTAAACACCTTTGTAGTCATAGAGGGCAGAATTGGGAGGGAACAGATGAAACCCAGCATTGTGGGAGGATGAAGTTAAATTGAACAGTAGTAGCTTCTCCATTGGTGAAGGAATAGTTTTAGAGCCATGCTTCCAGGAAGAGAGTGATTGGGTGGCTTTGGTGGTGGTAATGGGCCCTACAGGCTCTAGGGAACTCCTTAGTGGTCAAGTGAGAAGTAACCTTCTTTTGTTCCCTTCCTCCATGGCAGGAAATCACCGACCAGGACATGTTTGGAGATATTGGCACAAGTCTGGTTGTGCCAGAGAAAGTCAAAACTCCTATGAAGTCCAGCAAAACAGAACTGCAAGGCTCTGCCTCCCCCAGGTACACCAAATTGGAGGGAAGCAGATGACACAGACCTGCAACCAAACTTGGCACAGACTCAGGGACCTAGGGAGGGTGAGAGCTGGTGCAGCTTTGAGGTTGGAAGGGCTACTTGACCCCTCCCCTCCCCTCCCATCTACATCCCCTTTCCCTCAGCAAAGTAGAAGGGACACACACACCTCGGCAGAAGAGGAGCACACCCCTAAAGGAGCGGCAGCTCTCCAAGCCCCTGAGTGAGAGGACCAACAGCTCTGACAGCGAGCGCTCGCCTGACCTGGGCCACAGCACACAGGTATTGTAGTCCCCCAGCAAGACCAGGCCCTCCGAGGTTGCCTGGATGTTAATCTCCTCCTTCGACAGCTAGATGGTGAGGAAAGAACACTTGAAATGCCGTGAGTAGAAGACTGTAATGAAAGACCTAAGTGAGAGGAAGCAGACATGTTTGTCATCCACTAGTGGGAGGGAGTTGGGCTTTGTGCTAATATGTGGGGAGCAGCCATCAGCTGCTCAGCGTGTGCCACCTGAAGCAGCACACAGGTCTTGCAGCAATTCTGTAACCTAAAAACTCATATTGAGGGGGCGCTGGGATTGTGGCTCTGCTGGAGAGTGCTTGCCTAGCACATACGAGGCCCTGGGTTTGATCCTGAGCACCACATAAAAATAAATGAACAAAATAAAGGTATTGTGTAAACTAAAAAATATATATATTTAAAAAAAAAAAAAAAACTTACATGGGCCAGAATGTTGCACTTTATCAGTGGCTATGTGAAGGCCCAAGGTGCCAAGGTTAGACATCAACTTCTTAAGGCAGACTTGCAATTTATCAGAATCTGCATGAGCAAGTAAAATGTCATCCATATAATGTATGATCAGACAAAGCTGTGTAAGAGGCCTGATCGCATGAGAGACAAAGAGCTGGCATATTGGAGGGCTATTCTTCATCCCTTGGAGGAGGACTATCCAGTGATATCTCCGGGTGGGTGTCGTGGTGTTAGGTTCCCACACCATAAAGGCAAAAAAGGGTCTGTCCTGATGTGCTGTAGGTATAGAAAAGAAGCAATTCTTGAGGTCTATAGCAACAATAAAATAGATGCTCCGGATGCTGGCAGGATGAGGAATACCTGAATGAAATGAACCTATCTTTTTCATATATTTATTGGTCTTAAATCTTTTTTTTAAATTTATAGTTATAGGTGGACACAATATCTTCATTTTATTTTTTTATGTGGTGCTGAGGATCGAACCCAGTGCCTCATGCATGCTAGGTGAGCACTCTACCTCTTGAGCCACAACCCCAGCCCCTTAAATCTTGAAGTAACCTATGTTTCCCATTTTTCTTGGGGATTACAAAAATAGGTGTCTTGTGAAGGCTGGTGGAGGGTTCATTGTGCCCAAGATCTAATTGCTCCTGAACTAGGTGCTTAAGAATTGTTAATTTGGGCGGGGCTGGGGTTGTGGCTCAGTGGTAGAGTGCTCCCCTCACACGTGCGAGACCCTGGGTTCGATCCTCAGCACCACATGGAAATGAATGAGTGAAGTAAAGGTATTGTGTCCAACTAAAAATAAATAAATATTTAAAAAAGAATTGTTAATTTGGGTTCTAGGATAGGCCACTGTTCCACCCAGATGTGATCTGTGGTGTCCCATTCCAGGGGGATGGGCTCTGGCTTAGTGGTCAGCGGAACAGTGGCCCTTAGAATTGGGGAGGCACTGGTCTCCCCAGCAGTCCTATTTTGTCATGTATCATTATCTCATCACACAGAGCTTTATCATCAGTAGTTATAACACACAGGGAAGCAGGGCAGTGACCCCACTCTCAACCGCCACCTGGAGCAAAGCCTAAAGCTTTGGATTCTCGCCCTACTTCTGTCCTTTCCTACCTATGGGATCTTCAGTCACTGACTTTTCTGTACCTCAGCTTCCTCATGCAAGGGGCCATGCAAGCCTGAGGAGAAATGAGAAGAAACCAGACCTCGGGGCATGTGTCCTCTCTGAAGCAGTGGCTTCAGAGCTGGGGCTGGCATACCTCACAGTCTCGCTGTTGTGGAGTTAGGCAGAGTCAGCCTGTTCATTTCCCTGATAAATATGAAAAGTTTGTGTCCATATGACTTCCTGAGTTTGACACTATTACATAGCAACAAATGAACCTGAGACCAGAACAGCCCAGTCCCTGGGGTGAGGTATCATCCTTCTGGTTCATCATCACCCCTAAAACGCCTTTGTTCCTGGGACAGTGGGTCCCTGTGCAGAGCCAGCTGCCACTGTCATTATTTCTCTCCCCACAGCCCTCCTTGCCATTCCCCCACATACCCACTCTCCACACTCACTCCTCTGCTCCCAGTACGTAAACTGCCACTGTTCCTGCCACCCCTTCACAGGAAGCTCATGTGTCCCTAGCCTGCAGGCCTCCCTGGCAGAACCCCACCGTGGCTCCTTGCCTGCTGTGTTGCAGGTGTGCCCTCCAAGGACTTTCTGCGTGTCCTTCCTTCTCTCCATTTTGGTCAGGCCAATGGGAGTCTGTATCTTTCACAAATTCCTAGTATCCACACTCCGAATATGCCAGTGCCAAGGGTTCTCCCCACTTCCGGCACAGCTGCCTCTGGCTCCCTGGCTGTGCCTAACAAACGTTTATCCCTGCAGATTCCAAGAAAGGTGGTTTACGACCAGCTGAATCAAATCCTGGTGTCAGATGCTGCCCTCCCGGAAAATGTAATCCTGGTGAATACCACTGACTGGCAGGGCCAGGTAAAGCATTCCAGACCTCACGGGGCTCAGCATGTGCCACCTGAAGCAGCACACAGGGAAGCAGGAGAGTGACCCCACTCTCAGCCCCGACCTGGAGCAAAGCCTAAAGCTCTGGATTCTCGCCCTACTTCTGTCCTATCCTACCTATGGGATCTTCAGCCACTGACTTTTCTGTACCTCAGCTTCCTCGTATGTTTAGGGGGAGAACAAAAGGCAGCAAGCACTGGGTCTGGCCCGCCTCCCAGGCGCCAGCTGTGTTGGGCAGCCTTTTAGGAACACCAAGGGCTGTAAGGTGGCTGCAGCTGCCCCTGGATTTCATGAAAGTAATTTGGCAGGAACAGAGCAGCCCTGCCTGCCCCCTCCCCTCTGTCTGCCCTGTGAGACACTGGTGCCAGGAATGTCTGGGGTGTGGTCTCTGCTTAAAGCCCCCTATGTCCTCCCATCTTCCACCATCAGCCTATCTCAGGGTGTCTGTCCCACCCTCTAAGCCAGAAAACCTCACTGCCTCTGTCCAGCCTTGGCCAGAATAACAGAGGATAGGGGCCCTGCAGCTCCTCCTGGGTCTCGTTTGCCCTCTCAGCCCCTGTGGGGAGAGATGTGGCCTGACCTGCCTCCCTGTCCCTTCCTTCCCCCAGTATGTGGCTGAGCTGCTCCAGGACCAGCGGAAGCCTGTCGTGTGCACCTGCTCCACCGTGGAGGTCCAGGCTGTGCTGTCCGCCCTGCTCACCCGGATTCAACGCTAGTAAGGACTCCAGCTTCTTTGCTCCTGCCCTTTTGGAGCTCCTCCACCTCATTCTCCCACCCTGACTCACACAATGGTAGGACCTCCTGGCCTGCAGTGCAGGTCCACGTGTTTGGGGCAGTGGCAGCAAGCTGTAGGGCCTGATGTCCTGGTAGAGTATCAGCTCCTGAGCCCCCTGACTCCCTGCCCAGACTCCTCCCACACCTTGACTTGCCCCAGCAAGAGGCAAGAAGAGAGAACCCAAGGTTTTAAAAAGAGCTTTTACTCTGTTCCCGTAGCCATATCATCTGCTTGACAACCAAGAGTCAGTGCTTTCCCCTTCTAGGGCCTTCTTAGAAAGGCCTGTAGTCCCCTCCCATGTATCAGAGAATGAGGCTATCCCAGATGCTGGGCTTGGGCCCATGCAGGCTTCCCAGGTGGCAATGCTGGCTTGTCCCTATTAGCCCCAGCTCTCCTGTTTCCTTCATTGGCAGATGCTGCCTCTAGACCAGTGCTGTGGCTTGTTGCCTCCCTGTATTGCTTTGCTTATTGGCTTTCTTCTCCCTGTGGCTTGTTGAAATGATTGCAGTCAGAGCTTGGGACCTGCCCTGAGTATGGCTTGCGAAGATCCCCTTTCTCCCCAGCTGCAACTGCAACTCCTCCATGCCGAGGCCAGTCAAGGTGGCAGCTGTGGGAGGCCAGAGTTACCTGAGTTCCATCCTTCGGTTCTTTGTCAAGTCCCTGGCCAGCAAGACCTCTGACTGGCTGAGCTACATGCGCTTCCTCATCATCCCCCTCGGTAAAGTGGGGCAGCACCCAGAAGGGGTGTTAGCCACCAGCAGCTCCAATTCTGGCAGCAGGGTGGGGGTTGGTCCTAGGACAAGAGCATCAGGGAGACCAAAGGCCCAAGCCATGGCTGGGGACAACTGCTGCCCACCTTTTCATTTGCTAACCCATTTTACCTTCTCTGGTTTTCCATCCACCAGGTTCTCACCCTGTGGCCAAATACTTGGGCTCAGTCGACAGCAGATATAGCAGCACCTTCCTAGATTCTGGCTGGAGAGATCTGTTCAGCCGCTCAGAGCCCCCAGTGTCAGGTAAGGGAACCTCCACCCGAGCCAGTACCGGGGTCACAAGACAGTGCAGCTGAAGGGGGCTTTTCCTCCTCAGGGCCCCTGTTCCCTGTCACTGTGCCCATACTTCCCTGGTGAGTATTCATTAAGTGCAGCTCTTCCACTTGGGGCCTTCTCCAGCTGCTGTGCACCCTACTGCTGCTTAGCCCTGTAGGAACAAAATGTAAGAAGCAAGAAATCACTGAGCAGTCTCTTGATAAGTGAGTGACGCTGTACCAGCTGGTGTTTCCCTGCCACCCAGTGAAGTTAGTGGTATCAGAGTGAGGTTGCCATAGACAGGACTGTCCTTTGGCTCACAGTCCCTTTGATTCAAAGGGGTAGCCAGGCATGGTGGCACACTCCTGTAATCCCAACAGCTTGGGAGGCTGAGGCAGGAGAATCACAAATTTGAGGCCCTACGCAACTTAGTGAGATCCTGTCTCTAAATAAAATATAGAAAGGGCTGGGGATGTGGCACAGTGGTTTAATCCCTGTGCAAAAAAAAAAAAAAAAAAAAAATGGTGGCTAGAATAAGCAAAACTCAGGGGATTTTAGAGCCCCTCCATCCCAGATCCATGGTCCTTTCCTGGGTCTCAGGAGGGCGCTCTCCCAGGGTTTGTGGGTTGCCAGCTGAAATGAACAGGCCAATCCCTCCTGGCTTTTCTGCAGAGCAATTGGACGTGGTGGGGCGCGTGATGCAGTATGTCAATGGGGCAGCCGCTACACACCAGCTGCCTGTAGCTGAAGCCATGCTGACCTGCAGGCATAAGTTGTAAGTCTGACTTGGGGGTTTCTTACAGTTGAGGTGGGCTCTGGGAGTCTGGAGAGCTCCTGTTGTTCACATTCTCCTTCTCTACACCCCTTTTCCTGTCACAGGAGCCCAAGAGCATTTGCAGGTCTTTTATTTCCTCTCTTGCAGGCACCCCCCTCCTCACCCTGGGCCTCCCAGCTCACGAGGTCCTGGGCCTGAATTAGTTACTCCTCTCCCGTCCCCTCAGTACTGAAGCAGCCCATCCTAGGGCTGAAGTCACCTATGCGGAGCAGGCAGTATAGTTTGCACAGTTGGGTCCTTTGCCCTAATTTTGTGTGCTCCACATGTACAGTGAGTAACAGGCCCTCCTCCTGACACTGAGATGTCTCCTGAAGATGTAGCACAGTGTTCTGGACTCCTGTACACCACTGTGAAATATGAAGGGCTTATTTCCCCACTGCTCTGCTCAGTCACATCTGCTAACCATAAAGCTTGTCTTTCTCCCAACAGCCCTGACGAAGACTCCTATCAGAAGTTTATCCCCTTCATTGGCGTGAGTATTGACTCCCATTCTCTGCACCCCATTCTCATGGGGACAGATTTTGCCCCCTGGGAGACATTTTTGGTTATCACAGCTGGGAGCATGGTGCTCCTGGCATCTAGTGGGGAGAGGCCAGGGATCCTGCTGAACCTCCTCTAGGATGCAGGACACAGTAGACACAGTGTGGCCCCAAAGGTCAGTAGTGCCAAGGTAGAGAAGCCCTGGGCCAGGACACATACTGGGCTGTCGATTTGATTTTTATTTTTTAATTTTTTTTCTATTTTATTTATTTATTTGCAGTACTGGGGATGGAACCCAGGGCCTTGTGCATGCTAGGCCAGTATTCTACCACTGAGCTGCCCCAGCCTTCGGCTGTCCCTTTTAGGGTTATCCTTTCCCCACATGAACTATCCCTGGATTCATCCCTGGTATCTCCTGCTTATTAGACCAGGCCCTGAATTTGGAGCCTGTAGATCCTGGAATAAAATCCAGAGCTTGGCTTCTGCAGGCTCAGGGAAGGGAAATAGTGAAGTGTGGTCTTCTGGGCAGAGGTCCATGAATCAGAAACTTCTATCTCCAGGCTCAGATGGACCACTGAGAAGAAGGGCTCTTCCTCTGCTTAGTCAGGAAGAACCTTTATTAGTGAATTATACAATAAAGGAAGAACTCTTAGATGCCTTTGGTGTCAGGTATACCAACTGTTGCTCTGTTTGTTGGTGAGAGCTGGGCCCAAGCTCAGACTGACCTAACTAGTTAGGGGCCCACAGAAAAGGACCAAACACTTGTGTTTCTGCTTCTGAGGTGTTCTGATTTCTCTTTCCAACCAGTTTGTATCTTTTTCTGTAATCTCCTTGAGGATCTTGCATAGTTTTTGGGGAGAAGGGGCAGTGAAGTGCAGATAGACATGCTCAATTCCCCACTATCCCTGATCACTGAATGTTCAAGTCTCTGGGTATCCTGAGTAATCTTAGTTGAGGGAATGGACAGCCCTCCTCAGGCTTCTGGGATGTTCATATAGTTATACTGCTGCAGGCCATGGGACCCTGGTCACAGCCCAAGCTGTCAGTTTGACTCATGTCTTCATGGAACTGGGGATCGATGCTTACTCTGGTCTCCCAGCCAAACAAGAGTTAAAATATGAAAAATGTCATAGGGGCGTAGCTCAGTAGTAGAGCACTTGCCTAGGATATGCAGGGCCATGAGTTCCATCCTGAATTTTGTTCCTCTCAGTGAGTGAATGCAGCAGTGCTCTCAGCAGCCTGACGAAAACTGCTGCCACCTGCAGTCCCCTTCACTCCAGCAGCCCAAACCCAGCTGACCCCACCTGTCACTCAGACCACAGGAGATAGTCACCAAGTTTGCCTCTAACCTCTAGCATCCTTTTGTGACCACTGGAGGGCTCCCTCTGTCCTTTCCATAATAGTCTATGGGGAATCTAAAATTCCTGAGATGCCCCTTATGGGCACTCCAGATTCCAAGAAGGTAGAAAGAGGAGGGCTGGTGTCTGCACTGATTCAGTATGTTCAGTTGAGCTGGCTCACACAGAGCATGGCTGCCATGAGACATGCCTGTCCCGACAGAGATGGAGCTGGCTTCCTGGGACCCTACCTATGTGGTCTTAGAAGAATTGAGATCACTACACTAACTGGTTCCTGCCTTCATATGTGCCTTGCTCATTTCCCCAGAGAAGAGCTGCAAATTCCCATGGGCCCTCCTTGTGTTGTTTGGACTGGGCTTCCTTTCTTTTTGTGGTATTGGAGTTGGAACCCAGGGCCTACACAGGCTATGCCCATGCTCCACCATTGAGCTACAGCCCCATCCCTTAAGCTCTGGGCTGTTCCAGGCTTATAAAGATTTTATGAGCCTATGATAAAATTGCGTGTATGATGGCTGTTGTGCTGGCCCTATTTCCTGTTGGATCATACTTGCCTAAAAGACTTACTGAGCATGTCTTCCCTCCTCCAGGTGGTGAAGGTGGGCCTGGTTGAAGATTCACCCTCCACTGCAGGTGAGCCTGGGCCCCTGGGCTCCTCTTGGGTGAGATCATCTCTCTGGTGCAATGGTCAGAAATTGGAGGTGCTGAGTGTTCTGGGGAAGCAGCTTGGGCAGGAAGATGTGAGCCTTGCTGTGCAGCTGTGTGGGGAGGGGAGGCAGGAGCAGCCCAGGGCTCAGGAGGAAAGCAGGGCTGCCCCTAAGAAAGTGGCTCCTCCCTCCCTGCCATCAGCAAGTGAGGATGGCTGCCTCTGACTGACAGTGTTCATCTCCCGACAGGTGATGGGGACGATTCACCTGTGGTCAGCCTTACTGTGCCCTCCACATCTCCACCCTCCAGCTCAGGCCTGAGCCGAGATGCAATAGCCACCCCTCCTTCCTCCCCATCCATGAGCAGCGCCCTCGCCATTGTGGGGTAAGCAAGGCCCAGCAATCTAACTCTTCCCAGGCACAGACACACTGGCCTAAGAAGGTCACACTGGTGAGAGAACTCAGAGGACAGTCACCAGCCAGCCAAGTCATTGGACAGCTCAGTGCAGTGAGAGGCATGTCCAGCCTGGCAGGCCTTTTATGGCTGTGAGGTGTGATGCAGGTGTCTTGTTATAGGACTCACTGGCATGTGAGTGGCTCTGTGATGTGTCCACTGTGCTGGCGTGGGCAGGTTACTGGGCTCCAGTTTCATCTTATGTGTAGTAGAGGTGAGTTGGCCACCTTGGGGACTATTGTGTAGCTTATAAATAGGAACCGAGTATCAGTTGGGGCACGCTGTGGTGTGGTGCCTTGCGTCACTTGGTCCAGTGGTACCTGCCCTCCTGGAGCTCGGGCTCCCAGGCTGGGCCTGCACTGCAGAGGCGGCAAAAACCTCATGATTGTGGGGTGTGGCAAAGCGGGGAGGAAGTCTTAAAGAATCTCAAGTACCTAAAGCTTAGCTGGAGAGCCAGGGAACCCTTTCCTGCCAGGCCTGAGGAAGGGGAGGGGGATGAGAAGAGGCTTTTAGGCCATGGCCAGGAGCAGAGAGCAGCATTCTTTTTCTCTTTCTTCTGCCTTTACCTCTTTCCTTTCATCATAGCACCTGAGAGGGAGGCACTGGGCAATGGCTTTTCCAGAGGCCTCAGTGAGAGTGTCATAGCCCTGGACCTGGTATCCCCAACCTGTCCTCCAAACCTCTCTTCCTCCTCTCCTCCGTGGACTTCTGATTTTTCTGGAAGGGACAATGTAGGAAAAACAACCATGCTCTGCCCCAGAGACCTGCTGGATCCAGGCTTCCAGGAGCCCTGTTTTCTCTCAGACCCCCCCACTGCCTAAAGATTTCTGTCCAGCATAAGTTTGGGGAACCTTGAGTCCAACCCCTACCTCAACCTCCTTTCTCATACAATATAAGCTTTTTATTTATTTATTTATTTATTTATTTAATGGAACCACTAAAAAAATGAGGCAGAAAGAAAAAATCAGATGACTTTCATAGCCATGTGCCTATTGTATCTGCCACCTCCTTTCAAGAAACCATCAGCCCTTTCCCTGGGAGCTAAAATTATCCCTGAGCTAAAAGTGCCCCATCTAAGCGAGCTCCAGAGCTGCTCTGCAGCCACTCTGGCTCTTCAGCCCCCTGCCTCTAGGCACCGACTTTGCTTGCTGGGACCATGTGTGCATGTACAAGGATCTGCGTGCCTGTGTGCACTCTGCTTCACAAAGTTTCCACTTCTCTCACCCTGTGATAGTTTTACTTGGGCCTTTATCCTCTGCTGGTTTTGTTCTCAGATCAGCCTGATTCTTGATACCCACATGAGCTGCTGCTGA
The DNA here is from genome assembly GCF_021218885.2 of Marmota monax. Lineage (NCBI taxonomy): Eukaryota > Metazoa > Chordata > Mammalia > Rodentia > Sciuridae > Marmota > Marmota monax. The sequence goes on along the minus strand of NW_026692498.1, from coordinate 6,575,093 downwards.
TTCTGTGTGACTGGAGGGAACACAGCCACTCAACTGAACTTGCTCCCCATCTCCTGCTCCAGGAGGCTGGCAGCCCCTCTTCCCAGATTCTGGCCCATGTAATTGGGCTCTGAGGAAAAAGCTGATCTCTTGTTTTTATCCCATTTCTCCAGGAGTCCCAATAGCCCATATGGGGATGTGATTGGCCTCCAGGTGGACTACTGGCTGGGCCATCCTGGGGAACGGCGAAGGGAAGGTGACAAAAGGGACGCCAGCTCTAAGAACACTCTCAAGAGTGTCTTCCGCTCAGTACAGGTTTCCCGCCTGCCCCATGGTGGGGAAGCCCAGCTTTCTGGCACCATGGCAATGACTGTGGTCACCAAAGAGAAGAACAAGAAAGGTAAAGAGAAGTGCAGGGGCCACCAGGCCTCCTCCCTTCTTTCAGGGTCTGAAAGACAATTTGCTTTCACCTGGTGGAGTGGGGGCGGGGGGCTCAGTGGTAGAGTGTTTGCCTGTTATATGCAAAGCCCAGTATGGCAAAAAGGGAAAAAAAAGTCTGTGGGTGGGATGCAGTACACTTATCACGTGATCAGCCTGGGACCCAGTGAGAACACCCTGCCTTCCCCTGGGGGAAACGCCATACCTTATATAATGCAGGAAACTGAGGTCCCAGCTCAGGGGCTAAGGCCCTTGCTGCTGCAAAGTACAAGGAACCTTTCTGACCTTTGCCCTCAGGGTTGGACTATGGGACAGGATGACCATGCCCCAGCCATGGTCATCATGACCCATTGAGCAGAGCTTTCACATCCAGCACAGAAGAACTCCCCAAAGAAGCTTTATGAGCAGAAGGATATAACTATTTTAGGAATTAAGGGGAATCAATCCTTCCAGAAAAAGAGGGGTGGCTTGGGCTGGGGTTATTGCTCAGTGGTAGAGCGCTTGCCTAGCATGTGTGAGGCACTAGGTTCAAATCTCAGCTCCACATATAAATAAATGAATAAAATAAAGGTTCATTAACATCTATCTATCTATATCTATCTATATCTATATCTATATATATATATATAATCTTAAAAGGGGGCGGGGTGGCTTAAGGCCCTGGAGGCAGAGTTGTAGAGGCAGGGTCCTATATTCTGTGTGAGGCAGGAATCCCCATAACCAGGCTGCTGTCCTTGTAGATTGCCACTCTTCTAGCTGGTTGGAACCCCACAACTCCAGCTGTGCACCAGCAGCAGCTGAAGACCCTGCCTCCTGGGCTGGCAGAGCAAGAGCAGATGGGCCTCTTCCTGTGCATGCTTTCCACCCTACAGCATTCCCCAGGGCCCTGGGCAGGGGCTGTGCGAGGCTAGGGCCAAAACCTGCACACTACAGCATAAGGATTTGCTGAGAGTGGGGAGCTGAGCAGTGTCCTCTGTATCAGTATCCTTGCCTCTTTCCTGGGGCCAGGGTAGAGTTAATGCAAATACCTGCCCCCACATCATCTCCTTTGCTGTAGGCCCAGCAAGCCCCAGACAGGGAGCTAGGCCCCTTCCCAAGGTGCCTAGAACATTTCGGCTAGAAGGGACTTCAGAGACCATCTAGCCCCAGGTCTTGACTGTTCAGATGAAGATAGGCCTGGGAAAGGATGCAGGAAGGTGTAGATCCTGACCTGCGGCCTGAGCCAAGCAGGAAGGGAGGAGGACAGGCCTTTTGCCAATTATCTCCCCTTGCCCCGGGAAGAAGGAAGCACTGGGGTTGGGGAGGAGAGGGATGGCTATTTCCCAGGGCTGCAACAGAGATAGTTTCTGCTGGCTTTGCAGTTCCCACCATCTTCTTGAGCAAGAAACCCCGGGAAAAGGAAGTGGATTCTAAGAGCCAAGTCATCGAGGGCATCAGCCGCCTCATCTGCTCCGCCAAGCAGCAGCAGACTATGCTGAGAGGTGTGGTGATTTTGATGGTCCTCCCCAAGGGACAGGGAGATGACCTCAGCTGCCCCATTACCTCCCACTTCCCTCTTGCCCCCAGTGTCCATCGATGGAGTCGAGTGGAGTGACATCAAGTTCTTCCAGCTGGCAGCCCAGTGGCCCACCCATGTGAAGCACTTTCCAGTAGGACTCTTCAGTGGCAGCAAGGCCACCTGAGGCCCGGCTTCTGGCTACTCTCCCTCCTGGCACTGCCATCCAGCCTCACCGCCTGCGGGCAGGGGGAGGCCAGCAGGCTGGGCCCAGAACCCCTTTCCTGGCACTGGGGCCAGCCCTTCACATGCCCAGTCCTGAAGGACACTGCCACTGGGGATGCTGCCCTCCCCTCCCCACTGCCCAGCCCCATCCCTTACCACCCCTCCTCCCTCCTGCTCCAGTCCCAGGGCAGGTGGGTTCTGTCTTCTGGTGCCCATGGTCCCTGGAATTGAGTCCTGCAGGCCTTCCTTCTCCTGGCCCTACCTCTTTCCTTCTGTGGCACCAGTTCCCTTCCTGGAAATAGGAAATGTGGGATCCTGGTCCACAGTGGGAGAGCCCAGGTCTCCCCACTCCCACCCCAGCCATCAGGCTCTCATTTTCCAAGGCCCCACTGCCAAATACCACTCATCCCACCTGCCCCCAGTGGGGCAGGCCAGAGCCACTCCCCACTCCTGTAGGGACCTCCTCCTGTCCATGACTTCCCAGTGGAGGGTGAGGGGCAACTGAGTGATGCCGTGTGTTTCTGGAATGGAGGGGCCTCCCCCATGCACGACTTCCTATCCCAGCCCGCCCTGTCCTTGTATATGTCAGGTTTCCTGAGCGTTTCTTCGGTTCTCTGCACAGCCAGTCCCTCAGTTGTTTATGTAACCCCCATGCACCATCCTGTCCTGTGACTTCCTCTCGCTGGTGATGTTCTTCCCTCAGCCTTCCCGCCCCTTCACCCAGCACAGCTCTGCCGGGCATGAGAGGTGGAGGCAGACCCTCTGTCCACCGGCCATGTATCTCCCTTTCCCATGTAGACTTGTCTCCCTCATCCTCCTACCTCCGCCATGTCAGGGCAGCTGGGCAAAGGCCTCTCCACCAGGTCTCCCCTCCAGCAGCCTCTTTTCCTCCCTCTTGTCACCATGGCAGATCCTAAGCCCTTCCTCAGCTTCGTCCAGCTGTTCTCAGGAGAGGCTGAGGGCAAGGACACAGAGCCAACGCTCGGCCACCATGCCACTGGCACTCCAGAGCTTCTGCATCACCCTCACTGCTCCCTAGAAGTTGTGGCACAGAACTGCATTTTGAAAGTGTTTGCCCACTCTCCATGCCTCCCCCAAAGTCCTCTAGCCCTTCCCCAGGCCTGGCCCTGCTGTCCAGAGCATATCCTGGGCCCGAGGGTGGAGGTGAGGGTGGGAGGACGGGGTGAAGTTGATTTTTCATTCAATAAACTGGTGATTTCTTACCAACTGCCTTGGGCTTCTGTGCCCATGACTGTCATCTGGGCTTTCACCCCCACCCCCCAGAAGGACACAGCATAACTCCATTCAGAATCAACTAGGAACCTAGGTGGAAAAGAAGTACACCCCCACTTTTTCCATTACGGAAACCAGTATGATGATGTCTCACCCAGCCTGAGGCAGGCAAAGGTCAGAAATAGGACTGATTTCCCACCAAACTCCATTTTCCCCCAGGACCCTCTGTTCCCAGTCCCCAGTGTGCCTAACAAGGCAGTGGCATGTGAAGGGATGGTTTCTCCCTTCTGAAAATCTGAGGCTTTGCAAAGGGGTCTTTGCCTCTTAGGTGGCAGGGTTGGGGCTTGGGTTTCTCTTTGGAGTTTACTTTCCTGCCCGTCCTTGATACGAGATATGAAACCATCATAGCTGATGCTTCCTGACACCTGGGTCCACCACAGGCTCCCAAGCTCAGGCCTTCACACACAGCCTCCTGGAAAGAAGTGTCTAGAGCTGAGAGCGGGGACAGAGAGTGTCCTTTCACCCTGCAGGATACAGCCCAGGGGTGCAGCAGCCAGGTAGGGCAGGCTGTTGCTGACCTCAGACAGACTCCCCAAGCCCTGTGGCATATCCTCACCAGTGTCTCTGGGACCCAGCTACATGACCTGGCAGGAAACTTCCTGAGCCTAGATGTGGGCAGGGACACTGCCACAGGGCAGAGTGGACAGAGGACAGCTGCATGCAAAACTCTTCAAAAGCACTATCTGGCCTTGACTTCTTCCCACTCCCCTTAGGCTTTATTTCTCAATCCCAGCCTCTTGTCAAAGATACAACCTGGGTTGCCAAACCCAAGGGACAGTGTTTTCCTTTGGCCTATCATCAGCCTTTGATGCAAATGACCATTTCTCCCTTGAACTTTTCTCCACTAGGCCTTAGACTGTGGACCATACCTGCTATCCTCTCACCTCAAATGGCCATTTCCCCTCCTGCGTCCTCTTCAGCCTAGGAACTTGGAATACTCAGGGCTCTGCCTCTCCTGTCTCTCCAGCCTCCATTCCTGCCCTAGAGGGAGCTTAGTGCGCCCCATAGCATGAGCTGCACTCAGGAGATCTCTTCCCCTACAAGTGGAAACTCCACTCTTCAGTTGCCAAGGGTGAAAACTTGGGAATCCTGCTTGATTCCTCTTTTTCTCACTCCCAACATCCAGTCTGTCAGCCATCCTGGGCTTTCCCTTCAAGATAAATCCAGAAGCCAACAGCTCCTTACCCTTCTCACTGCCAGGATTATCCCTTGTCTGGATACTGCAATAGTCCCATTACTTCTCTGCCTTTACCCTGTTCTCCCTGCCTTGTATTCTCCACACAACAACCAGAGGGAGTTTTTTTTTAAAATGTTGATCAGATAGTTTTAAATTGCTGATCTGAAATATCCAGTGACTTCCCATCTCACTAGAGTACAGAGCCTCCTGGTAACCTTCAAGGCCTAGCAGTTCCCCCCCAGGAATTGCCTAGCTCTTATTTTCCCCTGGGGGACTTTGCACAAGTCATTCTTCCTACTCCTGCCCCCAAGCCTCTGTGGCTGCACCCTCATTCATGTCTCAGCTTAAAATCTCTTCAGGAGATCTCTCCTTTTCTTACCTTTCCTTCTTTTCTGACTAGTACTTCTTGCTCCTGAGCATTTAATTATTCATTTGTTTGTCTCTCCCACTAGAATATAAGCAGCTCCAAAAAAGGGGAAAAAAAAATCTCTCCTTGTAGAGAATCAGACAAGACTGCAAAACGTCTGTTTGCAAGCATGCATAGTCATGTCTGATTCTCTACATCTCCTGCTAGATCTTCAGCAGCAGGATTTATTGCATAGGTGTGTGGTAAATATGTGTTGACAGAATGAATGAAGATTCCCTCTCTTATTCTGCTGGAATGGGGTCCCCAATCCAGATGAGCCTTGCAAGACACTTTAACCTGCAGCCCAAAGGACACCTGTGTTTTCTGGTAGGCTCTGGAGTAAGAGGATGGACTTAACCCTGAGCCAAGAGGAGAAGGAGGGAGGCATTAAATTTCCCAAGATGCCAAGCACCAGACAACTCAAGTGAAGGCTTTGGGTTACATCTTGAGACAGCTCTGTCCTGTCACTGACAGAGACATCATTTAATGGTGAGGAAGTAGCATTGTGGTGCAGAAGGTGAAACAACCCCTATCTAGCCCACACACCAAGGGGGTTTACGTATTTATTTTTTTTTTTATTATTATTATTTTTTTTTTGGTACTGCAGACTGAACCTAGGGCACTTTACAAACTCAGAGCTTCATCCCCAGTCCTTTTTATTTTTTATTTTAAGAGATCTTGCTAGGTTGCTGAAGCTCTCCTCCAACTTGAAATCCTCCTGCTTCAACCTCTCGCATGACTGGGATTACAGGTGTATGCCATCACATCCAGCTTCAGTGAAGTTTTTTATTAGAATGTTTTGATTTACAGAAAAGTTGCAAACATGGTACAAAGAGTGGCTGTAGGGCTGAGGATACAGCTCAGTGTAGAGAACTTGCTTAGCATATGCAAGGCCCTGAGTTCTATCCCCAGGACCACAAAAAAAAAAAAAAAAGTGACTCTATACCCAGTCTCCTGCCCCCCCACTATTGTGAACATGTTCTGTTTGTGTAGTAAAGTTGTCATAACTAACGGCACTTGCTGATGATGGTGACTTTGCTCACCTGGCTAAGGTGTTATCTGGGATTCCTCACTATGAAGTCTGTACCATATGGAAAGAAGTCACTGAGTAGGGGACAAAATTGGGGGGAATGAGTTTATCTGTATGGCAGATTTCAGGCTGATGTTTTGTTTTTTTAACAGATACAACATTTTTTTAATTTATCCATTTTTTTTAATGTGGTCCTGAGGATTGAACCCAGTACCTCACACAAGTTAGGCAAGTGCTCTACCACTGAGCCACAACCCCAGCCCCAGACTGATGTTTTAAACAACTTCTTTCATCACCCCAATGCTGTGTCCAAGGACAGATAGCAATAGTAGCCATCATGTCACCTCTCAGTCATGTTCTTTGAGCCAGTCCTCTGATGAGCACTTCACATGGTTTGCTAAATTGAGTCCTCAGCCGCCTCCTTTGTGCAAGGTCAGAGAGCCGCCTCTCCCAGCTCTAGGTCCTCGCAGCACAGTCAGCTCAATCCTCATCTGGCCAGAGTGGGACTCCTGCTTCCTGGCGCTCCTCCCCACATCTCCCCAATCTTAGTAAATGGCACCAGTATCCATCCTGATACTCAAGCCAGAAACCAGCTCATCTGGCACGACCCCTCTTCCCAACTCATCAGTGACCCTATCCATTCTGCTTCCCAGATTGCTCCCAAACTTATGCAGTACCTTTCCCAGGTTGGAGCCCTGCAGTGCCTAAGTATGATGCACTGAGTGTGACACTTCACCTCTGAGATCTTCCTAAAATCTCGAACCTCAGTGTAGGCATAAGAAAAATATCAGGCTTGGCATAGTGGCGCATGCCTGTAACCCCAGTGGCTTGGGAGACTGAGACAGGAGGATCATGTGTTCAAAGCCAGCCTCAGCAATACAGTGAGGCCCTGACTCTAACTAATAAAAAATTTAAAAGGGGGGCTGGGAATGTGGCTTAGTGGTTAAATGCCTCTAGGTTCAACCCCAGTTGAGGAACAGTTCAAAGAGTACCTGACTTGTATTCCTCAAAACTGGGGAACACTGGGGTTATGTTATAGCTCAGTGGCAGAACATTTGCCTCACATGTACCAGGCCCTGGGTTGGGATATAGCCCAACCATGTCCTTCAGGCCACAGGGTCTGGCTCCAGTTACCTTCTCCCTCAGGCTCTCACTTGAGTCACATGGCCCTGTCCATCATCACAGACATCTAGCCTCACTGGGCCTAAACTATAGATCTTCCTAGCTTGCAGAATCATTCCTTTTCCTTCGAGTAGCTTCCTGTTGTGGTCCTCTGAGAGGTTTCCCCACCTCCCTGAAGCCCAGCTGTTGTCAGTCTCTCTTGGCCCTTTGTTCAATCACAGTTCACTGTCACCTGCAGTATTTTTTGCCACCTTGAGAAAGAGTAGGGCCTTAAGACCCTTACCAGACACAGATCAGCTGAGTATCCATATTTCTTTTTTTTTTTTGAGATGGGATCTCACTATGTTGCCCAAGGCAGTATTGAACTTGACCTCCTGGGCTCCAGTGATCCTCCATCTCAGCCTCCCAAATGCTGGAACTACAGATATATGCCACCAAGCCTGGTAAGGAACCAGATTTCAAACCCAGGTCTTCCATCTCCTGATTATCTCAACCCTCCATACACCCAGGAGTCATGAGGTTCCTGCTGTGGGTCAGCTCCTGTCCTAGGTATGCTGACACAAGGATGCACACACAGTTGGATCCCTACCTTTTCAGGCAAGCAGGGGAAGAAGTGAACAAGTGTCACACAGCGCTACAGGATGCACAGGAAGGGCATCTAACCCAGACTGGGAGCATCCAAGCCGTCCCAAGGGAAATGACACCTGAGCGGTGTCTTAAGACGCCTGACAAGCTGGATGTTCTGGTACAAGAACCAGCATGTAAAAATCAGATAAGAGTGAGACCTATGCTGAGAACCACATATGGTTCAGTGTGGCTGAAAGGCTTTGGGGATGGTGTCCTGCAGAAGAGAAAAGAGCCCAGGGCATGAGGACCTTGTGGCTACTATTATTACTTAATATTAAGGTAAGTGCAGTGGCTCACACCTGTGATCCCAAAACTCAGGAGGCTGAAGCAGGAGGATCAAGTTTGAGGTCAGTCGTAGCTACTTAACTAAACCCTGTCTCAAAAAAAAAAAAAAAAAAAAAGGCTGGGGATGTGGTAGAGTGCTATGCCTGCATGCATGAGGCCCTAGGTTTGATCCAAAAAAAAAAAAATAGTATTACTTTTTTTTTTTTTTTTTGGTACCAGGATTAAACCCAGGGGCATTTAAGCACTGAGCCACATCCCCCAGATCCTTTTTATATTTTATTTAGAGACAGGTTCTCACTGAGTTACTTAGGGTCTTGCTAAATTGCTGAGGATGGCTTTGAACTCACAATCCTCCTGCCCCAGCCTCCTACTAAACTACTGGGATTACAGGAGTGTGCCATTGTGCCCATGAGTATTACTTCTTATTACTATCTTAGAACAAGGATTGGGCTCTTGATCCTGAGATAATAGGGAACTAATAAAGGGTTTCAGGCAGAGAAACAAGATAATGGAATTGAAGCTGAGCCGGCTATGCCCACCAGAGGACACAGGACCTGTGTCCAGACCAGGCAACGAGTTCAAGGGCTGTTGCAGCATGTTTTAGTCAACTTTTTTGTTGCTATGACCAAAAGACCTGACAAAAACAACTTGGCTCACAGTTTCAGAGTTCAGTCCATGGTCAGCCGCCTGTATAGCCTTGGGCCTGTGGTGAAGTAGAGGTCATAGCAGAAGGGCATGGCAGAGGAAAGCTGCTCAGTCTGTGAAAGCCAGTAAACAGACAAAATGTCACCCCCAAAGGCATCCCCCACTGACCTATTTCCTCTGGCCACACCCTACCTGCCTACAGTTACTACCAGTTAATCCATACCAATGGATTCATCCACTGATTGAGTTAAAGCTCATAATCCAATCACTGTACTAGAACATTCTTGCGTTGTCTCACACATGAGTTTTTGGGGGATACCCTGTATATAAACCATAACAGTGATTTAGAAACAATGTGACAAAGACAGACTAAGGAAAGGGTAGAAGGGTGGGAGAAAAGTCACATAGGCCTGAGAGTGATTTAGGAGGCAGTCAACAGGTTTGCTGGGCTGATTAGAAAACAGGGCTGAGTGTGTCAAGGACAGGACTGGCTATCTGCCCATACGAGGAGCAGATGGTGAAGCATCCCTGCGGATTTGGACAGGAGATGGTGGGCAAGGTCCAGTGTTAGAGGCATGCGTGCTGATCCACAGTAGGGGCTAAATATCTGGGTCTTACTGGAGACAGAGGTAATGCAAGGAAGAGGGCAAATCACCATGCGCCCATCCACTCCATCCGACCACCCAACTCCCCCCAGCAGCACCACCTTCTCGCTCCTGTTCAGCCTTTCTGTCTCCCCTCACCTGTGGCTCACTTCATTCTCAATGTGTTTTCTCTCTGGCAGTACTGTAAGCAGAGACTCCCACTCCCTGACACAGGGTCTGTCAAATAGTGAGCTTGGTGGTGGTGATAATAAATAATTATGAAGAACAGTGTCTGTTATGTGCAGGTTTAATGTGAGAACTTTGGGCCTTTTTTTTTTTTTAATCATCTGACAAATGGAGACACACAGGGCTGGGGATGTGGCTCAAGCGGTAGCGCGCTCGCCTGGCATGCGTGCGGCCTGGGTTTGATCCTCAGCACCACATACCAACAAAGATGTTGTGTCCGTCGAGAACTAAAAAATAAATTAAAAAAAAAAAATGGAGACACACAGCTTTGACCTTGGCTGAGTCTGACCCCTATGTTCCCTCCCACTGAGCAGGGCAAGGACCCTTCTATCCTGGCTGGAAGGGTACAGAGTTGCCATATAGCTGCTGGGACAGGAGCCAGGGACTGACTTTAAGGAGACCTCAGAACAGACTTGATCTTGGCTCAGTGGTAGAAAGAATCTAACAAGCAAAAGTGGGAAGACTCCTCAAGAAGAGGGGGACACCGTGGTCTTTAAGGAACCACTAATCTTGAGCACTCGTGGGTGAATCTACAGAGGTGTCAAAGGGGATGAGATTGTTGAAGAAAGTGCCCCAGCCACTCAAAGAAAAGGAGGGAAGCTACCAGAGGAAAAAAGAAAGCCAATTTCAGTGGGATGGGTGCTTCTGAGGATCTGAAAGGACAGGGTAGAAGCAGTGAGAGTGATCTTCAGGGAGAAGAGCATTAAATATCAAAAGTATCAAGAATGTTCCCGGGCATGGACAGGGGCAGGGGGCTGCTGAGGACTGCAGAAAATGGCAGAAGGAGCTGAATCACCATCAGGCATGGGCACGGATTCCTTCGTTCATTCTCCATTTACTGAGCAGCCATCAGCAGCCTGGCAGGAGACCAGCAGCTGCGGGGGAGGCGCAGGACTGAGCAGGATGAACAGTGTCTTCCCTCTAGAGATGCACAGTGTAATCCTCAGGACCAGATAAAAAGCAAGTGGCTGAAAAGGTTGAACAAATGCAAGGTTAAGTGCTGAAAGCAAGATAAGGGCATAAGAACTGGCAGGGAAAGGCCCAGTCCTCCCTCCACCAGGCACCAGGGACACAGGGCCAGCCGCCTAAGGAGAGGCACAGCGGACCCACAGAAAGCCAGCCATCAAGGGAGATTGAAAACTGCTCTCTACCTACCTGGGAAAAGGTGATAAAGGAATGTGCTCCTTCATTAGGCAGAAAGAAAGCACAGGTAAGGAGGCAGAGGTAGCAGTGTGCATACCCGGTATGTTCTGTGCAGCCCATGGGCCTGTAGATGCAGGTGAAGTACATGTAGGCACTGGGTGCCTCTGCCCTGGGTGAACCTGCCTCAGGCTGTGTCAGGGGTATGCACCTGTATTTTTGCATGGGTGTGAACATGCAACTTAGTCCCAGTTCTCTTATCTCCTTTCTGTGTGTTCAGTCTCCCTCACACACTCTTGGGGACAAAACAACTTGCATTCTAGATTTGAAAGGGATGTAGTGGTCGCTGAGAACAGCAGGATAAAAAATATAAGCCCCTGCTCCCTCCGTTGGAGAGCTACTTCCCCCTCACTGGGCCCCAGCTTCCTTACCTGTAGAACAAAGGCATTGAGACAGCACCTTTCAACCCAGGCTGCACATCACAGGAACCAATGAAAGGTTTTAAAAAAGAGGTGCCCGGGGACCATCAAATCTCAGTCCTGGAGGGACAGACTTCCAACAAAGTTCCCCAAGGGCTTCTGCAACCCAGTCTTACTAAGGAAAATAAAGGTGCCCTAGCTCCAGATTCTTCTCTCCCTATGATCTGGACATGTTGGCAAGTTTGGGGTGCAGTCCTGATGGAGCACACAGGTAGGCTTATCAAACCATAGCCAGGGTGCTGCTTGAAGATGGCCAGTGTGAGGACTGAAGGACACCAGATGCCAGGTTCCTCAGGGACTCTAGAGGAAAACTGACCAGCTGAAATTGGCAGGGATAAATGAGCTGGGCTCTGATGCAACTAGCATAATCAATAGAAATAGTAAACTTGTAACAGAGGTGCTTCTCTGGGGTGGGGCATTGGATGACTGGAAAACTGCATTTCCCTGCAACTTGTGTATGTGCCTTTTGAATGCTACATCATGTGAAAGTATAAACTAGCTGGAAAGAAAAATCATTGGCAGAAGTACAAGACTGAGAAGGACCAACTCAATGTGATGGAGTGGATGTACCCAGGGTCTTAGCTGACCATGAGTATTACCTGTGGTGGCTGTCAGTGTTAGCGTGAATTCAGTTTCAGAGGTGGAAAGATGGCATGGTGTTTTATGTTTTGTGGTGCTAGCGATCAAATCCAGGACCTCCCACATGCTAGGTAGGCACTCTATCACTGAGCTACAACCCCAGCCCCTGGGGCAGCATATTTTTTCAAAGTGGGGATGTCCTTCTGTGGTTGGTACAGTTCACTCCTTGTCTGGATCATTGGATCCTGGGTACAGCACCACTTTTTAAGCAAGGTCTGGATTAACAGAAAGGAGAAAAACTGGGATGGGGAAGGGTCAGGAGACTGCAGTAGGGCTAAGGAAAGAGATACCAAACCAGGTAGAGAGAAGACTGAGATGCCATCCTGTCTCCAAGTTTCTTTATTGGTTATAGGGAGAAGATAAGCTGTGAGCACTGAAGAAAGGCACTTTTGGGGGTTAAGGAAAAACTTCTAACCTTTAAGACTTATCTATGGCAGAAGACCACCCCTCTGCCAAAGATGGAGCTATGGGGGGGATTCCAACACCCCCAGCATGCTGAACCTAACAAACTCTAGGAGGGGAATACTGATTTGTAGGAATACCCCAGATCTCCCATAGACATTAGGCCTCATTGTAAAGCTTTTGTCCCTTGGGAGGTCATCCTGCCATCACCTCCTAGTGCTGTCAACTTAGAAGTGGTGGGGTTAGTGTGGGTGGGGAGGGAGAGCTGGCAACACAGGGTTACAGAGAATCAGATCAGTACCTGGGTTTGGAGGAAGTTTGTAAGCCCAATAGGTTTCCTCCTTTTTTCTCCCATTAAAGTACTATCCAGGCCCAACCCTGTTTAGTGTCTGAGAACAGACGAACTTTAGGTACCACCTGTAAATCTTCTGACTTTTCCTAAACCAATTTTTACTGAGCCCTGTTGTGTCTCCATGAAGAGCTGCACCGGAATGAACAAGAGGGCAGCTCAAGGTCTACATTACAGTGGGAGAAGCAAACCTACAAGAAAAATGTCAGAAAGGCTAATCCTAGAGCCTTAAGCAGATGCACCACAGGGCATAGAGGACTACTCTAGAAGGGGATTGGGAAATCGAGGAGGTGACATCTAAGTCCCAAGTTATTCCATCACAAACCACACACTCACTTTGTCTTGATCATCTGGCCAACAGCATTTGCTGTGGAGTTCACCTGAGAAAGTCAGGGACCCCCCATGGAAAGCAACATTCCATAAGAGAGTAAAAACTCAGCAGGGAGTGAGTTAAGTATTCGGGAGTACACTCCAGAGTCCTTAACTCATAATGTGTTAGCCACTAAAAGAACTCTGCTTTCCCCACCCTCTCACTCTGTCTCATCTGCCTCAAAGCACATTAATTACACCTTCACCATGCATGACAAGAACATGCATCCACATAAAGGATAAAACTGTCAAGTCAGGGAAACAGCAAATTCCCAGGACCCTCAACTTGTTACTCCATGATGTGTGTGAATTCTTCCACTCCCCACCCATGTGTCTCTCAACAGTCACAGCTACTCAACCTCATCACAGGCAAAGATGTTCATGCAGGACTCAGCATCCATAAGATATATGAGAAATGCGACATTTGGTTCCAGGATGTCAACTGACTACCCCTCCCTCAAAATTGAATTGTTCGTCCAGGAAAAAAAAAAAACAAAACACCTTTTGAAATGCACCATTAACATTCCTAAACTCCAGCCCACCCCTACAAACTTTTCACGTGAATAAAACTAGCTCCGTGTTCTGAGAGCCAGCTGGACACTCTCTTGGCCAGTGCTGCTTCTCCCTTCTGCTGGAGCAAGACGTCCCAATAGTCTTGCTCCAGCCGCAGCTATGCCTTTATCAAAGTCTTCCAATATTCTGCTGGAGAGCACGAGAACCTGCCAAGCCAGTAACATACCCAAGGGGGCACAAGTCTTGGCTCCACCTATGCCCGCCAGTCCATTTGCCACCCCTGTCCCTTACGGCAGGAAGCTTGCATCCCTTTCCCCAAGAAGCAGCCCTTCAGCTACCTACAAGAACGTGGACAGTTCCGAAAGTGGGATGGGGATTGGGGCACATCTCTAAGTATAAATGAACATCTCGAACCTGTGAGATGGGGATAACAGCAGCACCCACTACAATGGGTCTTTGTGAACGTCGGGGTCATACATTTAAGGTACCAAAGCGCCCGACACATTACGCGCCCAGGAAGTGGCAAATGCTTCAGTAATGTGGACTACCCCTTTGGACTCTTGGGGGTCGGGTCTTCTCCCTGTGTCTCAATTTCTCCGTCAGTCTCTCAGGCCGCCGCGCTAAGTGCATTCGGTTTACCAACTCCCGAGCACCTCCACCCGAGCACACCCGCTGCCTCCGGCGTTTCACAGCCTCACAGACGCGGAACCTCCGGCAGGAGCAGCAGCGTTGACGGCCGCTGCCAACCTGCGCCGCAGGCGAGCTGTGAGCGAGCCGAGCCCCGCCCCTCCCCGCCCCGCCTCTCGCTGGCCCCGCCCCGCCCCCGGGTGGCCCAGCTCTGGGAGCCGGCCTGGCCCGCGTGCTCCTTTAAGGCAACTCGCCCGCGGAGGAGTGTGTTTCGCCCCCTCCGACCGCGCCGAGGTAGCTGCTTCACCTTTAAGGCGGCGCGGGGACTGCTGGGAAGGCCGGTGGGATGGAGGCAGCGGGATCGGCTCACGGCCACGGATCCCGGTGAAGCGGGGCGGGAGCCGGAACCGGAACCGGAGCCGGAACCGGAGCCGGGCGGAGCCAGAGGCGCAGATCGGCGCGGGCCGATCGGTCCAGGAAACCCGGTCAGGCCCTAAAGGGGAGGGGCTGCGGACAGCCTAGGGGAGGGGTCGTGGGCTCGGCCTTCTGGAGGACCAGGCTAGCCGGCGGGGAGGGGGCGCGGTCCTGGGGGCTCGGGGGCGGGAGCTGGGCTTTTTCTAGGGAGGGTCTGTTGGGCGTCCCACCAGCCTATGGGAGGGGTCGTCGTGGGCGCGGCCTAGAGGCTCATTCCCGAAACCTGAGACCTGAGTTCTCTCTACGCGGAGGGTCTCCGTGGGAACGATCTGCCCTGGGGGAGGGGCTCCGCAGTTCGGGCTGCCTGTGGGGGAGGGGGCTATCCCTGGGGCTGGGGCCGGATCGCCCGGAGGGGCCGGGGCTCCCCGCACCCGGGTGAACCCCTACGATCCGCGTACGGCTCCCTGATCCGTGTCCTAATTGAAGGAGTTCCGGGAACGCCCCGAGACTGGGCGGCCTAAGCCAGCCAAGAGCTGGTGGTCTGAGTCGGAATCGGGGTCCAGCCTCACCGGCCGCACCGCATTGCGTCTGCCTGGCCAAGACAAGCCTGGCGCGCCCCCTATAGGCCGAGCGCGGGCACCGTGCAGGCGGCCTGCTGGGAGATCCGGACACCCCAAGGACCCAGGCGGCCCGGGACCGCCGGTGTTTACCAAATCTGGGGTGGACAGCGGTGTGGCCCTAGGCCCGGTGCCCGCCTGCCCGCCCCTCGCCATCACAGGCGGCGCGACCATGGCCACGATGGTGCTTCCGCGGGAGGAGAAGCTGAGCCAGGATGAGATCGTTCTGGGCACCAAGGCCGTCATCCAGGGATTAGAGACCCTACGTGGGGAGCATCGTGCTTTGCTCGCTCCCCTGGCCTCTCATGAGGCCAGCGAGGCCGAGCCAGGCTCTCAGGAACGCTGCCTCCTCCTTCGCCGCTCCTTGGAGGCCATAGAGCTGGGGCTGGGGGAGGCCCAGGTAGGTCATCTGGGATGCCGAGGTGGGAGGTCATGGGAGGGGTTGAGTTTTCTAGAGGAATCTCGGTAATGTAGGAACAGTATCTGAGCAGAGAACCACCTGTCCCCTTGAGCCCCATGCTAGGACTGCAATAAATATTTTTTAAAGATAAGAAGTGCACTTTGGAGACCCCGGCCTGCCCCTGGAGACCTTGAACACCCTCACTCCCACCCAGAGACAGGGTAGGAGAACAGAAAGGAGATCTTTAAGGAAATACTCCCCCCCATTCATTGTAACATTAATACTTTAAGTTATCTGATTTATTATATGCCAGGCAACAACTCAGTGCCAGGGATACAGGGTTCAACAAGGCAGAACAAGATTCCTGCCCTAGTCTGGTAGAAAAAGAAAAACAGTTAATTGTAACAAATTGTGATAAATTTTCTAAAGAATAGAGAGCAAGATCTTGTGATAGCTTATAATCAGAGGTCTTATCTAATGGTCAGGTATAATTTCTCTGAGGAAAGGACATTTAAACCAAGACCCAAAGGAAGAAATGGACCAGCCTCCATAAATGGGAGTTGGGGGAGAAGTTGCATGCACAAAGGTCCTGAGGTAGGGAAGATCTTGTGAGGGAAGTAAGAGAACTGTGTGACTAGAGCTTCATGGGGAAGGAGAAAGGGAGAAGGCAGGAAACACTCATGGCCTTGTTAGTTTTTATTTTATTCTCAGGAAATCAGGAAGGACTTTAAGCAGGCAAGAAATATAGACTTAGGTTTTAAAAACTCCCCTTGCTATATGGAGAATAAACCTGGTATCAGAGATGGAAGCAGGTAGCATGTTGCTGGAAAGCCACTGCTCAAATTCTAATGAGGGAGGGCACTTGGACTAAAGGGATGGCCATAAGGGTGGAGAGAACTAGCCCATTTCTAGATATTCTAGAGGTAGGTCCAGCAGGATGTGGGGATGAAATAAGGGAGTGGGGGCAGCAGAACTCAGATTTGTGTTAGAAGCAAGTTCAGGGACAAGACAGCCTGGGTGGGTCAGGAGTTCTCTTTTGTCCCTTGTAAATTGGGCTGTCGAGACCATTTGCAGACAGAGATGTCCAGAAGGCATTGAGACTCACAAGGACTTAGACTCTGGGAAAGCCCCACCCCTGTACTGGCAATTAAACCCAGGGTGCTTTAATACTGAGCTACATCCCAAGTGCTTAGTTATTTTTATTTTGAGACAGGGTCTTGCTAACTTTTACCCAGGCTGGCCTTGAACTTGCAGTTCTCTTGCCTCAGCTCCCAAGTTGCTAGGATTACAGGTGTGTACCACCATACCTGGCTCTGGAAAGGGTTTTGTTTCCCCCAGATCTTGACTAAGCCACTGCCTGGCTGTGTGAATCCTGGGCAGGTTGAATCATCTTGTTTTCTTGTCTTTAAAATAGAGATCATAGCCTCTGCTATATATACTTCCAGGTTGTTTAGGGAATTTTTTTAAAAGCTTGTGGTTGTGAAAACACCTTTCACTTAAACATTTGCTAACCTATTAGAAAGAGCAGGATCTCAGACTGCCTAACCTCTGCAAGGGCAACATATTCCTTTCCCAGTTGGCTGTCAGTTGCAGAGATGGCCACATGGGTCCCACTCCCCGTGGCTTGTAAGCCTCACACAGTTGGGGAACAGGAGAGCACAGCAAGGAGGCCACACGTGGAGGGAAAGTGTGACCAGGAAGAGGAAGACCATGAGATATTGAGAAAGGAGAGTGGAGCCCATGCCAGGGCCCCAAGGCAGGAAGAGCCTGGAAGCTCAGGAAGGGAATCAGAGGTTGGGGAGAGGGGGGAGGTGGAGCTGAGGCCTCTGGATTCCCTTACCTGCCTCTGTGCTTCCACAGACCCTCAGGGCTTGTGAGGGATCTTCAGCAGAAGTTGGGATGAGGCCTTTTCATCACTTGGCAGCCACTTGTCTGAGTTCTTTGGGCAAGTACTAGTCCTGGGGCAGGAAGCAGTAGTAGAGTGGCTGTGTTTTCAGAGGGTTAAGTACAATTCTCACTAGAGACAAAGGAGAGTCTAGCATCTCAGGGATCCCAGAGGTAGCACTGAGGGACCTCCTCCTGGGTTTGAGCTTTGGACTATGGGACTAGGGGAGAATCTTCCTTGAGTTGGGGGAAACTCTTGAGTCCCAAGGCCCTGCAGCTCCTCACAAGCAGAGCCAGGACTGGCTCTTCACAAGCCCAGGAGTCCCAGGGGGTGGCCTGGGCTCTGATGTGCATCTGGCTGACCACAGGTGATCCTGGCACTATCCAGCCACCTGGGTGCCGTGGAATCAGAAAAGCAGAAGCTTCGGGCTCAAGTGCGACGGCTGGTGCAGGAGAACCAGTGGCTGCGCGAGGAGCTGGCAGGGACGCAGCAGAAGCTGCAACGCAGTGAGCAGGCAGTGGCTCAGCTGGAGGAGGAAAAGCAACACCTGCTGTTCATGAGCCAGATTCGAAAGCTGGACGAGGACACCTCCCCCAATGTGAGTCCTAACCAGCGAGGAGACTCAGGCAGGTGAGGCAGCTGGGGACAACTGGCTGCCTGTGCCTCCCTCCCTGACACTTTGTCCCTTGTTCCTCCCCAGGAGGAGAAGGGGGATGTTCCCAAAGACTCTCTGGATGACTTGTTCCCCAACGAGGATGAGCAGAGCCCAGGTGCAGATGGGCAGTTGGCTCTGGGTTGGGGCAAGGAAGGGTTAGGCTGATTCCTGGGCCTTGGGACCCAGAAGTCACAGGAAATGGGGAGGGGTGGCAGCTATCTTCTTTCTTGCCTTTCCCCCCCCTTTTTTTAATGACATCCCAGCACACTAGTGCTTCAAAGGCAGGTCTTCCCTGTTGCATCTTAATACCCTCTAAGTTCTGCCAGCAGCAGACATCACAGTTAAGAGCTCTGGAGCCACCGGGCCTGACTCCACCTACTCTCCACTAGCTCCTCTGAGGCCACTGGGAGAGTTCCTTTTCCTCTCACAGCCTGCTCTGAGGGTCAGAGGAGAGACAGGAAGGATAGTGCCCAGCAGGGCTGTGCTTGCCTCTCTCAGGATGTTGAGTACACAGTGAAGCCTAACTCTGCAGATGGAAAATTAAGTCTCAGAGGTTAGGGAACTTGCTCCAGGACATACAGCTTGAAATGTTGGAGCTAGGACCCTACCCATTTTCTCTGGGGTGACTATTTTACATACGGGGAAACTGAGGCAGAGGTGAATGACTTGCCCAGGGCCACATGTTAGGTGGGCAAAATGCACAGCTGGCATGTGCCAGCCCAGCCCAGGGGCAGATGGCACATCTGACCTGCCCCTTGGCCCTGCAGCCCCTAGCCCTGGAGGAGGGGATGTGGCTGCTCAGCATGGAGGCTATGAAATACCAGCACGGCTCCGTACCCTGCACAACCTGGTGATCCAATACGCTGCTCAGGGCCGCTATGAGGTGGCTGTGCCACTCTGCAAGCAGGCGTTGGAGGACTTGGAGAAGACATCAGGCCATGACCACCCCGATGTGGCCACCATGCTCAACATCCTAGCACTGGTCTATAGGTGAGGACCCTTTCTCGCCAGTCATCCGTGGGAGCACCTGCATCCTTCCTGACGACTCCAGCCCTGGGTCACTAACTCTCAATGCCTGCTGGGACCAGGACTTAGGCCTCAAGGGGCAGCTGAGAGAGAAGAAAGGCCTTCATGGAGTGGGGCTCTCAATCTAGTGGAGAAGAAAGATTTGGGCATAAGCAGGGAGTTGGTCCAGCTTAGGTACCCAGCCTTGGGTACGGACTCTATGAAAAATGAGTTGGCCCAAAACACAAGAGTGACACAAACCAGGGCACTGGGGACTAGACAGCAGGGTGCATTTGAAAGCTTGGGCCCCTGGTGAGTTGTGAGTGAATTGCCAAAGCCCCCAAGTGCCTAGAGGGCAGGGGCTGCCCAGGCTTCCCAATACTGAATCATAGTATCATGCCACACATCAGTGACCACAGGGATCATAGGCCCCTGGGGACAGGCCTTGGCTGGAGGACAACCCTAAGCATTTCCTGCCTGCTCCCAGGGACCAGAACAAGTACAAGGAGGCTGCCCACCTGCTCAATGATGCCCTGGCCATTAGGGAGAAGACACTGGGGAAGGACCACCCAGCTGTGAGTGAAGGGCATGGGTTGTGGTGGGGTTGTCCTCCACTTCCTGCAGATCCCCAAGTCCCTGCCAAGTGAGGCCCAGGGTCAGGTCCTTCCATGTTCTACCCCTTCAGGTGGCTGCAACACTGAACAACCTGGCAGTTCTGTATGGCAAGCGGGGCAAGTACAAAGAGGCTGAGCCACTGTGCAAGCGGGCCCTGGAGATCCGGGAAAAGGTGGGAGCCAGCAGGGTTAGAGCTGGGCAGGTAGGGAACTAGCCAGACACCCCTAGCCCAGCCACTGGCCCCTTCTCTTACCTCAGGTCCTGGGTAAGTTTCACCCAGATGTAGCCAAGCAGCTCAGCAATCTGGCCTTGCTGTGCCAGAACCAGGGCAAAGCAGAGGAGGTGGAATACTACTACCGGAGGGCGCTGGAGATCTATGCTACCCGCCTTGGGCCTGATGACCCCAATGTGGCCAAGACCAAGAACAACCTGGTACCTTGAGGCTGGAGTCTAAGCAGGAGAGATGGAGGGTTGGGGACAGGGAAGAAGAAGAGGGAAAGCCCAGCTCCCTTCACTCTGCTCATTCCCTGGGGCCCTGCCTCTCCAGGCTTCCTGTTACCTGAAACAGGGCAAATACCAGGATGCAGAGACTCTATACAAGGAGATCCTCACCCGTGCTCACGAGAAGGAGTTTGGTTCTGTCAATGGTGAGTCCATGTGCCTCTAGCTCATCTAGCACATGCATACTCAGCCATGAATGCCTCGGATACTACCTCTACTGGGCAAGCCCTTACACCTAAGGTCTGGGTGGTGGCCCAGCCTCACCTGTGGATGGTACCCATGGAGCACACCTACCAACTGGACAGCCATAGCTGTGCATATTTTGGCAAGCCCCATGCTCTTTGCTCAGTCTTCCCTTTCTCCACCAGGCAACTCCTACTCACCTTGAGGGTCTGGCCCAAGTGTACCCTCTTCTGAGAAATCACCTTCTGGCCCCCAGTGGTCAGCCATTCCCTGCTCCCAGATCCCTAGAAGCTGATCCATCTTTTAGGCCTACCACTTGTCTTGGGCTCTGGTCCTAGTTGTGTAAAGATCTGCCCTCTACGCTTGCTTTGCCCCAGTCACAAGCCTCTGCATGCAGGCCTGTGTCCTGCTCATTTCTGTCCAGAGGAGAGTCAGTGATGATTTTTGTTGTTGTTGTTCATTTATTCAGCAAAGCAGAATCCTTGTTCTTCCTGGGTAGTCCTGTTCTCCCCAGACCCCAGTCCAACCCAATCCAATCCAGCAGGCTGGTGACAATCCCTTTTCTCCCCACAGGGGACAATAAGCCCATCTGGATGCATGCTGAGGAACGGGAGGAGAGCAAGGTAGCTCTGTGAGCAGGACTGGGGAAGGCCCAAGACTGGGATATTTGGAGGGGAGGGCCTTCTCCCACCTCCCCAACTGACTGAACTTTCCCCCAGGATAAACGCCGGGACAGCGCCCCCTATGGGGAGTATGGCAGCTGGTACAAAGCCTGTAAGGTTGACAGGTGAGGGCAGGAGTAGGCTGGGATTAGAGCAGATAGCAGAAAACTGCATCCAGGGTGAGGTGAGGCCCAGGCTCTACACTCTATCCTCTTACCCCTCCCCAGGACACACACCTTTCCTCTGCCAGCTCATCTTTCAAGTACCAGGTCACAGGCCACCTGTCCCAAGGAAGCTTCCTGCACCAAGACCTTTTGGTGTTGGTGGCAATATCCCATGAGGGCCTTGGGCCAGGTCCCCATTCCTGGGGTGATTCTCCCAAGAAGTGAGATACCAGTGGGCTAGAACAGGACTGGACAGATGGGAGAGGCTAGATTCTCAATGACTGGGTGGTTCTTCAGGGCTCAGTGTGGACTAGATGCCAGAAAGGCCCTGGGTCAGAGAAATATGGAGTTTGAAACTCTTTTGTTGTCTGTCCACAGCCCCACGGTCAACACCACCCTGCGCAGCTTGGGGGCCCTGTACCGGCGCCAGGGCAAGCTGGAAGCTGCGCACACCCTGGAGGACTGTGCCAGCCGCAGCCGCAAGCAGGTAGGGCTCCATGCAGATGGAAGGCAGATGGGGATCTAGGAGGCCCTGTATGTGTTCCAATCAGGGCCTTATGCTCCCTGCTCCTTTCTCAGGGCCTGGACCCTGCAAGCCAGACTAAAGTGGTAGAACTGCTGAAAGATGGCAGTGGTGGGCGGGGAGACCGCCGTGGCAGCAGAGATGTGGCTGGAAGTGCTGGGCCTCGGTCTGAGTCTGACCTCGAAGAGACTGGGCCTACAGCTGAGTGGAGTGGGGTGAGTGTGAGGACTGGGGTGGCCTGGGAGTCTGTGTAGCCAGTGTAGCCTAGAGACTGACCTGTCACTTACAGGATGGCAGCGGCTCATTGCGGCGCAGTGGTTCTTTTGGGAAGCTCCGGGATGCTCTGAGGCGCAGCAGTGAGATGCTGGTGAAGAAGCTGCAAGGGGGTGGCCCCCAGGAGACCCCTAACCCCAGGTGAACCCCCACCCAGGGTGAGCCTCTCCAGAACTACCCAACAACCCCAGATAAGCTCGTGATCCAAATGCAGCACCACCACTACCAAATGTGCTTTCCCTCCCCCTTCCCAGCCCCAACCTGACTCCTCCCCGACCAATCCCACCATGGGCAAATCCCGGTCATCTTTTACCCTCAGAATGAAGCGGGCCAGTTCCCTCAACTTCCTCAACAAGAGCGTGGAAGAGCCAGTCCAGGTAGGGGCAGAGGGTCTTGGGCATTGGGCAGTTGAGGCCCAGGCCCCTGCCCTGGGTCCCAAGTCTGCAAGTGCTCCTGCCCAGCTTCTCCTGGAGCATGTCTCTTGATTAAGCAATGTTCTGTCCCTGTCCCAGGCCTGCTTTGGACTGGACAGCAGGGAGACAGATGAGAACACAGCCCCTGCCCTGGGGTGGACATGTACAGGGCCAGTGCCAACATAGTAACCGTGGAGTGACAGGAGTGTCAGACACTGGGGTGTGGCCTTGGGCCAGACCTGCCTCTCCCCAGCTGGGGGACACAGGCTGTGTCTGCTACAAAGGAATGGCTGGGTCAGGCCCTTGGGGCCTGGAAGCACAATCCCAGCAGCATAAGGCTGAGTCACCTACCCCTCTGCCCACAGCCTGGAGGTACAGGTCTCTCTGACAGCCGCACCCTCAGCTCCAGCTCCATGGACCTCTCCCGTCGAAGCTCCCTGGTGGGCTAATCCTGAAGGGGGAGCCAGTCATCAGAGCCTCCACCGGGCATAGCCCCTACCCCCTGCCCTGCGCATGGGCCTGCTGCTTGTCCTGCCTGTCTCTCCCAAGAACCCCCGTCTTTTCTGTTCAATCTCAGGGTAACCTCTCCCCTTGTCATCTCAGCCTGAGCCCTGGAGGCCGGGCCTGCCAGCTCCAGCTCTACCCTTATTTATTCCTTCCAGCAGGGGCCCCTCTTCCCTAGGATACAGGCCAGAGGGAAGGGCTGGCTGGAGTCTCCAAAATAACTCGGTGTCCTGCCCTCCCCAGATCCTGGACTGGAGAACACTAAGCACCTGCCCAACCTTCAGCACTCTTGCCCTCCATCCCGATCCCCGCCCCCACCGGCCGTTGCTTCTGTATATAGAGAAATAAGTTATTGGCCGCGCTCCACCCCTCAGTCCATGTACTCCCTGGGCTTCCCTTCGCCCGCCCTTCTCCAGTGGTACCGCCCAGGCCTTAATCACCTCCATTCCGCGTGGTGGTATCTCCCATGCTCCGTGTTCTTAGGGGCGGCGCCTCCGCATAGGGTTTCCTGGACTTCCTCGCGCTTCTGGCCTCCGAGGGATGCGTCCCATCGCGCCTTGCCCGGTGCCCCAGGACTGAGGGTCTGAACCCGAGCCCATCCTCCATCCGCCGGGCCCTGCCCCTCATCCCGGCCTTATGCACTGCCCCTCCTGCCAGGCCCAGACCAGGCACCGCCCGTTGAGCCATCCTGCCACGCCTCCTCCCGCGCCTGCAGCTTCTCGGGAGGGCCGGTGACAGCCCCTGGTGGCAGGAGGGACTTCCCCAGTTGAGGGATGAGGTGGTCGCTATTTTCAGATGTTGCTGTAGAAATAAAGACGGTTTGAATCTGTACTAAGCTTGTTTTAAAGGGGAGGTCCCTAGCATATCGGGGGCTGGGGGAGATGTCGCGTGGAGTGGAGTGTGTGTGTGTATGTGTGTTGTATCTGTCGCGTGCGTCCTGCGATGCGGGAGCCCAGATACTCTGCCCCTACCCCGGAACTGTGTGGGGGTGCCATGAGTGCGGGATTTCTAAAACATTTACCTCTGGGGTTCTTAAGAGCTCGAGCTTTGGTAAGTTTTGCACCTTAATACTGTTTGATCTTGAATCCGAGTTTTCGGGGACTCGATTTCCCATGTATGATAAGTGAGTTATGGGGTTGGGGATGTAGCTTAGGGGTAGAGTGCTTGCATAATCATGCACAAGACCCTGGGTTCTACCCCCAGCACCGCATGAAAGAAAGAAATGTGGGTGATGACCTCCTCCAGAGCCTCGGTAGGGCTGAGAGTGTACAGCACACGAAGAACCCTGGATAAATAAAATTTTACTGCTCCTGCTGCAACCACGCGCCTTCTCATTTAATGCTCACATCCAGCAAGTCAAAAGGGTGAGGATGGCTGCCTCCGTTAGACAAGTGAAAAGTGCAAAACAGGTGCACCAGTGAGTCGCCGCCGGGTTCGGAGCTAGGTCCTCCCGCCAGGTCCGTCCAGGAACTGAACCACGAGCCCCAGAAGTCAGTGCGCCGGCAGCGACGGGAGCGCTCGGCTGCTGTGTCTCGGCCTGCGCAGCGGCGGCGAGTCGCACACTCGGGCAGACTACAAGTTCCGGGAAGCAGCGCGGCGCAACCCAAGTCGAAAAGGTTTGCGCCTGCGCGGCGCGGGCGGGGCCTCTGGGGCGGAGCGGCCACCATCTTGGAACGGGAGGCGGAGCAGAGCTGACTGGGAGCGACCGAGCGGGCCGCCGCCGCCGCCATGAACCCCGAATAGTGAGTGAGCCCCGCCCGCGCCGCCCGGGGCAGCCTCGATCCCGAGTACGGGGCTATAAGCTTACCGGGGTGTCTGGCCTGGGTCAGGACGGCGCAGCGCCCCTACATCCGGGTCCCTCTTCCGCTGACCCCCCCCCCCACATCCGGGTCCTGCCCCTCCCCCCGTGGGCCCCAGGACCCCGGCTCCACACCCCGAGTCCTGGCACCCGCAGCCCAAGGGCGGTGGCCCTGAGGGGCAGCACCTGCAGCCGGGGGCATCGGTCCTACTAGGTCTTCTCGGTCAGGTGACTCCGCAGCTCCAGTCTCTCCAGGCCTCAGTTTCCCCACCTGCTGCTTGACTACAGTCCCGGTGGTTTGCAGCTTGTCAGAATAATCCCGGGGCCCTGGTTCAGACTTGGGCGCTTTAGGCCCGGCTGTGAATCCTTCTGCCCTTCGTTTTCTTCTGGAGTCGGGTTCCCCGGGCCGACCTGACGCGGGAGGCCCGGAGCGCCACTTGGCTCGCGTCCCCTTGAGGTCCTCCCCTCCGCAGCTGCCGCCTCGCCCCTGTCTGGGTCCCGCTGCTCTGTTGTTCCTGGTAGTCCGTCCTTTCCTGCCCTCTCACCTTTGCTTAGCCCTCCAGCGCCACCGTCACACCTTTTCCCTCCGTTGTCAAACTGTGGAGAAGTTTAGGGGAATGTGGGATTTGCTTTTCCCTTTGCAGTGGGATTCTGTAGTCCTTAGACTCCTCACTTCTTGGTCACCTCCCCCTGCGGGTGGGTGGACCACATCTCACGCCCTGCACTTCTAGTTTTCCCCAAGTATCAGTTATCTTCTTCCTCTTTTGCCACTTCCTTTTTCTCCTCCAGCTCCAGGCCTCAGATTTCCTTGGGGAAGGGTGAAGCTCTGAGCCGAATTAGGAGGGGGAACAGAGAAGGGAACCGGCAGGCCCTCAAAGAGACTGGAGTCTGACAGGCCTGGTTTCAAGTCTCAGAGTTGTCAGCTGTGTAACTTAGGGCAAGTCACTTCCCTTCTTTGACCTCTGGTTTCCCCATTAGTTTGGGAATAAGGACACTGACTTCCTTGGACTGTCAGGGATTTAACTAGAGATGCACTTGAAGTACTTTTCACAGAGCCAGTCACAGCTCAGTAAGTACTAAGTGCTGTTATCATTGCCACTTGTTGACCAACTCTTTTTGGTGACTTCACATCAGGCTCTTTACATTGCTTTTTCACTTATTTGGTTCTGGGATGGGCCTTAGTTTCCACTTCTGGGGACTCCCTGCCTAGATGGGTATACCACAGGGCACAGTGGGGGTTCCCTAAATAGCTCCTAGTGGACAGAACCACAGTTTGTCAGGAATCAGGGTAGGATGCCAGCTTTGTCACTGATTGCAATTCTTGACAAGTCATGGTCCTCTTTGTCTCAGTTTCCTTTTCCATAAAGTGGGACTTAGCAAGCTGAGGGTGCTATGTATGGGTTAGATTATTTTGGGGCGGGGGGTGTTTGAATTCTAATAACTGGTGAGCATTATAGTGCACCATATCAAGACATGCATTATGGTGTGGGGGTAATGCTATAATAGTGACTTCAGGATGATGGCAGCTGGGCTTCCTGCCTTCCTTCACACCTTCCTGTCTTTTTTCTCCAGTGACTACCTGTTTAAGCTACTTTTGATTGGTGACTCGGGCGTGGGCAAGTCATGCCTGCTCCTGCGGTTTGCTGTGAGTAAGAAGCCTCCCATACCATCTATCTGGGGTCCTGGCTGAGGACTGGGGCAAGGAGAAACAAGGGAACTAAGGATGAGGTTGCAGCATCTGCTAGCAGTGCAGCGCATCTGACTGAACAAGGGCACATGGTTGGCAAGTTGGGGTGCTCAGAACAGGAGTTTGGCAGCTAGGAGCCCAGCCAGGACAGAGAGCTGGAGGGACAATTTCCATACAGGAAAAGGCCCATTCACCAAGGCCTTTTCACTGGCCCCAACCTTCCAGGATGACACATACACAGAGAGCTACATCAGCACCATTGGAGTGGACTTCAAGATCCGAACCATTGAGCTGGATGGCAAAACCATCAAACTTCAGATTGTGAGTGTGGTTCCTCCCCGGTCCCTGGGACAGAGGCATGTGTCTTAGAAGGGGAGGACTCAGACTGACCAGCCCCTCTCCCTACTATGTCGTAGTGGGACACGGCCGGTCAGGAACGATTCCGGACCATCACTTCCAGCTACTATCGGGGGGCTCATGGCATCATCGTGGTGTATGACGTCACTGACCAGGTACTCCCAGACTTACCCTCCCCAGCTTTGCCTCCTTGGGTTTAAGATTTTGACTCTTGTTTTTTATTCTTCTGTCTTCTCTTTGCTGATGCTCCCCAGAAAGGGGAAGCATTTATATTCAAACTTATTTCACAAGGAGTGGAGTGGCCACAAAAATGATCCTCTCACATTCCTGCTGCAGGGTCTTTGCAGAACCAGGCCTCACACTTCCTCCCACCACCTCATTCTAGACCTTCCAGTCACCTATTTTGTGGGGGTTTAGTCAGCTGATTGGCCACTGTGTTGGGCCCATGGCTTCCTATGTGAAGAACAATTGAAGGGGGAACAATTGAAGGGCCTTAGATAAGTAAGCGAGGGAGCTCTAAGCTTAGGGCCCAGAGGTCCAGGAACTCTGTGTCTAATATAGTGACATGTCACTAGCAGTAGAGGTGGATGGCAGCAGGCAGAATTAAGCCTACAATGTCTTTTACTTTACAGAATCGATCACAGCCTTAGAGTTGCTTTTTTTTTTTTTTTTTGATAAGGGAGGGGTCTTGCTCTGTTATCCAGGCTGTGACCTCCTAGGCTCAAGTGATCCTCCTGCCTCAGCCTTCTGAGTAGCTGGAACTATAGACTATAGTGTGCCACTGTCTGGCTTCATATTGCCTTTTAATGCTAGTAAGAGATCTATGTCATGTTCCCATCTTACAAATGAGGACCTGGGTTCAGGATGGTGAGGTATCTCGCTTAGGGCCCTGCAGCTAGTACAGTGGCAGAGGCAGAAAGCCTGGTCTCTGGATCCCACCTGCTTTTTTTTTTTCCTACCAAACCTTGTTGTTTAATAGGGGCCAGGCCCTGGAGACATGAGAGTTTACATCAGCGCCGAGCTGAGAGAGTCCCTGCTCTGAGGAGCAGTAGGGCTTTTCTGCTCACCGAGGATTCATGCCACTTATTGTGGACAACAAGCTGGGGGGTAAGCTAGATGGACCTAGGCCCTCCTGACTGACTGCCAAATGCAGTGACCTTGTTTCACTTCTCACCCTGATTGACCTCCTGTGACTTTTAACTCCATTCTCTTCTCTCTTCTTGGAAAGTGGACTATCGATAGTGCTCCACCTTCTGCTTTACACACACTCATATCACTGAATTCCACCTCAAGCCCCTTCAGTGTTTTTTATGGTTTATTCTGTATTGTCCCCCAATTCCATATTTTCTGCTTTCTGACTCTGGCCCTGGCTTCCTCCTTACTATCCTACATGGTTCTGGCCAGTTCTTTGATTTGGCTTCTGTCTTGTCTTCTGTGATGTCTATTCAGCTTTCACTGTAGATACCCTCCTTTGTGTCTGTGCTTCTGCTGGCACTTGGTGTCTGTGTTAATTCAAATCTCACTATTTTACCTAGTTAACTTAAGGGTGCAGTCTGTGTTTCCATATGAGGAAACTCACTTGGAGAGGTGTTAAGTAACTTGCCCCTGATCTCCCAGTCAGGAAGGGCAAAGCCAAGGTTGACACCCAGGGTTCCTAGCTTTAAGCGTAACCTTTCCTGCCCTTGATACCTCTCCTCAGCCTCAGATATTTGCAGAACTCAGATGTCCAATATTGGCCTCATCTTCTCTCCCCAAATCCTCTCCTGCATCTTTATCTTTGTAACAGAATCCCTGTCAGAAAACTCTTCCCTCCCCCATCCAGTGTGTCTCAAGGCCCCTTTATTCTCTCACCATTATGTCTTTCAAATTTGTCCCCTCATAATAATAGCAGTGATGAGGATAATAGCCTTACTTGCTAATTAAGCACTTGTTATGAGACAGGCTTGTATTCATTCTTTCATGCAAACAACAGCCTTGCCGGGAGGTACTATTTATTCAAAAAAAGAAACTGAGGCTCACAGAGGTCACGTGATATACCTAAAGTCACACAGTAAATGTCTAAGCCAGGGCTTCACCCAGGATGACCTGATGCTAGGCCTATGTGCTCCCCCACTGCACTCCACATCTTTTCCAAATTATAGCAACTACCTTCCAGTTGGTCTCTGTCTTTTTGCTGATTCTCTGGCCTCCACATCCTGTCTGGACCATTTTCCCAGAACAGGTTTGATCCTGCGGCTTCTGCGAGAGACCCCCACTGGCTCCTGGTGTTCCCAGTCTTATCCAGGCTAACACCCTTTGAGCTCTGGCCTGCCTGCTCCTCTCCTCCTCAACTCAGGGCTGTGTCCTGGTAACATCCCACTTCTCCCTGCTCCCTAAAGACACCATGCCTTCCTGGTCTGTGACCTGGCACATGCTGTCTCCATAGCTGGCACCTTTCCTGCAGAAGGCCATTTGGTACCTACAGGCTAAAGTCAAGAGACAATCCTGGGGCTCCCCAGCACCTGCCTTCCATTCCTATCTTGCCATTGTGTATGTCCTGTTCTGTTCCTCCATTGTCCTCTGAATGCCTTAGGGAAGGCCCAGGGATGAGTTCTGTCTTTGTCCCCTAAGAAGAGAAGCAGCTCTAGCTTGAACACTTAGCCTAGAAGTTCTGCCCTTTGACTTGGTGGGTCTCAAGCTGCTCGGAGAGTCTAAGGCCCAGTGATGAGGATCTTGG
Source organism: Marmota monax (assembly GCF_021218885.2). NCBI lineage: Eukaryota > Metazoa > Chordata > Mammalia > Rodentia > Sciuridae > Marmota > Marmota monax. The sequence continues at coordinate 6,545,651 of NW_026692498.1, read as the reverse complement.
TGCAGAAATAGGAAAAGTGTTCAGCTCTGCACCCTCAAAAGGCTCCCCTTTAAAGACCTCCACCTCCCACTAGGCTCCAAGCCCATAAGGGTTTTTAAGACATATCTACCTGTCTCACTCTGACCTGCCTCTGTCCTGCTGCCATTGGCTCCCACATATGGTTAGGCCTGGAAGTGGCTCAGAGAGAGCTGCTGGAGGCACAGTCAGATGGCAGGCAACGTGGCTGTGCTGGGCCTGGATTTTGGGGTCCCAGATGGAGAACAGCAGGAGAGGGGGCTTCTTTCTGGATCCTTGAGCCCACAGCTCCCATCTCTCCCTGAAAGGATTCTTGTTTACAGGCCTGGAGAGGGGTGGGAGTTGGGAGATCAATAACTTTGGACCCTGGGCCCTCTAGGAATCCTATGCCAACGTGAAGCAGTGGCTGCAGGAGATTGACCGCTATGCCAGTGAGAATGTCAATAAACTCCTCGTGGGCAACAAGAGTGACCTCACCACCAAAAAGGTGGTGGACAACACCACAGCTAAGGTGAGCAGGCCCAGGCCAGGCCATCCAGGGGTTTGGGGCCTTCTGCCTCTCACCCTTCTCTCCCCTCCTCCTCTCTTCTCTCCCCTTGTCAGGAGTTTGCAGACTCCCTGGGCATCCCCTTCCTGGAGACAAGTGCCAAGAATGCCACCAATGTGGAGCAGGCGTTCATGACCATGGCTGCTGAGATCAAAAAGCGGATGGGGCCAGGCGCAGCCTCGGGGGGCGAACGGCCCAACCTCAAGATTGACAGCACCCCCGTGAAGCCAGCTGGTGGTGGCTGTTGCTAGGAGGGGCACTTGGGGTAGAACAGGAAGGGGCACCTTCTCCAGATGATGCCCCTGGAGGGAGCAAGAGGTGCCTCCCTCTGCCTCTCCAGGGGCACTTGAGTCTGTGGCTTTGGCGTGTCCTGGGCTCCCCACCTCCCTCTGGTCCATCTGCCTGCTGCCCTGACCCCAGTTCTGTCAGGGCCCCCAAGGGAGTTCATGCAGGACCTGTGACTTGGGTGGGGGTGGGGGGCTGCTCTGCTGCTGCCTCTAGGTACCTTGAAAAGATGCCCCACCATGCACCTTCCTTTGGAACAAAGGCTCTGTCTCCCTACCCCCATGTATGCTGCACTGGGTTTCTCTTCTCTTCCTTCTCTCCCACCTTCCCAAGAGCTGAGGGCTTCCCTGGCCTTTGCTGCCCATGGCTACAGTCAGTGCCTGAGGCCAGCAGTGTGGCCAGGGGATCCAGGACCTGGGATCCAGAGCCCTGGGCCGGAACTCAGGATGGGCATGGGGATCACAGGGGCCCAGCAGCCCACTCTTTCCCTGCCTCCCTTCACCCCTCCCACACTCACAGCTCCAGCCGTCCAGCTGCAGTGGGGATAGAGTACGGCTTGGGCAGGTGGGTGGGCCGCTGCACTGGGCCTATGTCTTGAGCCCATAGGGAGCCTGCTCCTGCCTCCCCCTGCCCTGCCAGAGGCAGGCCTATGCGCTGCCTGCCCACCGTGCCCCTTTGTCCCTGTGGCAGGCGGAGGCGGAAGGCCCACCGTGCCAGAGGCCAGGCACCAGCCTTAACCCTCACTCTGCCAGCACCTCTTCCCTATCCCTGAGGCAGCACATCAGGCTTATTCTCCCATCCTTCAGAGCCTAAGAGGGCAGAACCTCATCTTGTGTTGCTACTTCTCTGGGAAATATGGGTGCAACCCTGGGTTGGGGGTCTCTCTGTTCACCCCTTCCAAACCCAGGATCCTGACCCCCTTGCCCTCTGGCACAGCTTCTTCCTGCAGAAAACAAATCTGGTCTCTACCTAAGAAGCCATGTCCCTTGTGCTGTCTCTTGCCTGTCCCACCCAAACTGTGCCCTGCCATCCCCTCCTCTTCAGCTTGTATTTAAATCCCTGAGCTGCCCCTTGGGTGGGGAGGCCTACTCCCAGGTTCCCCTCTGGTATTATGTCAGGCATTTTGCAAGGAAAAGCCACTTGGGGAAAGATGGAAAAGGACAAAAAAAAAAAAAAAAAAAAACAATAAATCTCACTGGCCCTCGGGTGAGCTGAGGGTTTTTGCAAGGAAGTTGTGGTGGCTGTGTGTGGTCTGTCCTGGGAGACTGCCTCGGGATGGGATGTGGAACTGCATCTCGGTGTGGTGAGGTACACAGGGGTCTTAGCTTGAACTCTCTGTCCAGGGTTACTGGCAAAAGACCTTGACCCACATACTGGGGCCAGGAAAGCTGCCTGCTTTTGCTGCTGTGGGCTGTCCCCAAGGGCCCAGCACGATTCTGGGAGGCAGGCAGGCGGCATCAGCAAATACCTTTAGCCACCGACAACACCACACGGGGTTTTTGTCTCAAACATGGAGTTGGGCAGAGCCAGGGTCAGGGGTCCTCAGTATACTCTACAGACATACCCCATCGCACCTGACTCGCACCACCTCCAGCCCCCGAGGTTCAGCCCCCTCTCTGGGTTCCTCGGATGAGTCCTTCGCACTTAGGACCTCAGTTTGGCTCCCGCGCTCAGTGAGTGCGCTGTGCAAGGATAGGGGAGTGTGCTGGTCCAAGTGGACCGAGGGTGGCCGTGATGGGTTGCTTGTGTGACGGTGGCAGGGATGTACATCCAGGTCTAGGTCTGCGTCTTCTTGAGGGTACGTGGCAGTGGGCACTTGGGGCGGGGAAGCGGGTCGGGCGGGCCCGGCGCGCTGAGCCCAGGCCCCGCCCGAGGCCGGTGCACGGCGGCCCCGCCCCCGGCTCCGCCCCGCCGGCTTCGCGGGCTGGAGAGCGAGGGAGCCGCGGGCGAGGGATCGCAGGATGAGCGATCGCGGCCCGGGCAGCCGGCAGCGGACGCGCCCCCCGAGCCCACCGGCCCGCGCCTCGCGCCCTCCACGGCCCCGCGGCCCGGGTCCCGGCCGCGCCGCCAGCGTCCTTCGAGCCCCTCGGGCCATGCCCGGTCGGCCCTAAGCGCGGGCCGGGGGGCGTCCCCTTGCGCCCAGACCCCGCGCTGGCGCCCCCCGGGCCACCGCCCGGCGCGGGGGCCATGGCGTTCACCTTCGCCGCGTTCTGCTACATGCTCACCCTGGTGCTGTGCGCCTCCCTCATCTTCTTTGTCATCTGGCACGTAAGGCTGGTCTGGGGCTGGGGGCGGGGTGGGGGGCAGGGGGGCACACGGAGCGGGAGGGGGCTTGGGTGGATGGCCTCAGAACCCTGGGGAAACTCGGAGCCTCCTCTCCGCTATCCCCCATCCGTCGACTTCTGTTCGCCCCCATTAATACCCACCAGCGTCGGCTTCCTTCCCGGTGGGGCCCCCTTTCTCCACCGCCCCCGCCTGTCTGTGGGTATGTCAGTCGGTCCCTGACCCCCCCTCTTCCTTTGCCCTATCTTAATGGTGGGATGGGGGATGGAAGTCTGGGATTCTTGTTCCTTCTCCTCCTGCCCCCTCAATCTAGCCACCCCCGTTTGTCCGTCAGGCAGTTTGTCTGTCTGTTGCTCACCCCCCCCCACACCTTGGGTTTTTCCAGCGGGAGTGGTGGAGCCGGTTGCTATGGCAACTGCATCTGTTTACAGGACCCACATCTCTGAGCCAATTAACCCTTTCCCTTCCCGGCCCCCTCTCTGACCAAGGAAGGGGCTCTAAGCAGCTCCAGAAACCTAGCTCGCACCGCAGCTCATTTTGGGTACCCCTCTGCCCAGGTTTCTGCTCCACTTTCCAGCTTCCTTCCTATTTCTGCTCCCACATCCCCTTTGTCTTGTGCTTACTTACCTGGTCTGCCCCTCACCCTGGCCTAGCTTCACACCTGGTTTTTCAGAATGTCCCTGTCTCATCCCTCATCCTGCTTTCTCTGAGAGGGTCCCTGTAGCTCATCCTCTCTGGGGCCCTCTCAAGGGCCTTCTCTACTGGGCCCCCTTCCCCTCACTACAGAACTATCAGTCAGCCTCCAGCTTATTGTTGGGGTCAGGGCCCCCCTTTTCAGCCCTCTCTCCTCCTCTGCCCCCTGAGGTTTCTGTCCCACTGGGACCCCTCCAGTCCTGTTTGTTGCAGCCACTGACACCTCCTGCTCACCTCCAGCACATGCAGCCCTGATCTTCATTCCCTTCCCTTCCGGGGTCCTCTTACCCCTCTCCAAGCCTTCTCCCTGTACTCCTTCCCGTAGTCGTCCTTCCTCTCTTCCTCCAGTTGCCTCACCTGCCTCTTTCCTACTCTTCCTACTTCCTCTCTTTTTCTGGGACCTGCTGCCTGCTCCATGGTCCTCCTTGCACTCTCCTCCCAGCTCTCCCTTTGCCATCTGCCACTCCACTGCCTTTCTCTTTCACATCAGGATTCAATTGACTCTGCCGCACCGCTGCTGTGAGAGGAATGAGCCCCCATAGGCACATCTAGACCTGCACCCCATTTCCAGCACCCTCCTGCTTTTGCTTCTCTCACTCTGGGTCTTGCAGTGGCTATTTCTTTTTTCTCCCTCCTTCCTTCCTTTCAGAGCCTTGGACAGTCTTGTGGGGTGAGAGGAGGCTTGGGTCCTAAGGAATGGAAGGAATTGGGGACCACAGCCTGGGGAACATAAGGCTAGCCAGCTGCTAGAATTAAAAAAAAAAAAACCTTTCAGCCCCCTGCCCCAGGGGATTCTCAGAGTCCCTTCATCCAACACACCTGTGTCAATTCAGGCTCTGGGAGGCTCTGAGGGAGTCAAGGATACATAAGAATCAAACTTTGCCCTTGTGGAGTGACCTGGCTGAGAGGAAGGTCCTGAGTTTTGAAGTAACACCTTTGTCCATTCAAGAAATATTTATGGAGCACCTACTATGTATGAGGCAGTGTTTGCTCAGCCATTTAGCTGGGTGATCTTAGCAAGCCATTCATCCAGAGTCTGTTACCTTGTCAGTAAGTGCTTTAGACATCAGTGCCCAGAGTGAAGTCGGCTAAGAGGGAAGGGGGCGGGAGGTGTGGTCCTTCATCCAAAGCTGGTAAGAACTAGAACCTTCCAGGGCAGGACCCCAGATCCTGCTCCAGCCCCTGAACCTTGGTTCCACTGGTTGCTAGGCAACCCTGGTGGTGAGTGACGGGTGTCAGCTGTCACCGTGGGGGATTGTTTGTTCCAGGGGGCTGAGTCAGCGCCAGGCAGCCTAAGGGGTGGGAGGTGGGACACCGGCTGCCTGCTGGTGGTGCCAGCTTGGGGGCAGACAGACGGCACCCTTCCGCTCCCTGCTGGACCCTGTCACTATGCCTATCAGGAGGGCTGCTGCCCAGAGTCAATGATGGGTTGGGGGAGGAGCTCCAGATGGCCCTAGCTCCCTTTAGGAAGCCCATGTTCTTTCCCTTTGAGCCGTCTGGGGTCTGGGATATTTGGGGGTGGTGGGACTGCTGCCTCAAGCTGATGGGGAGGGAACCTCAGCAGCTCCTCTGCTAGCTTCTCTCAGGTCTGGGCTATCATCCTCTTAAACACCTACTCCCCTCAGAAATTTCCCACCAGTGAGGACACTGCCACCAGCCAGACACCCCAAGAGAAGACACCTTGTGCCCCTCTGTCTTACTTCCCCTACTGTGTGCACCTTTGCAATCTGGCTCCTGGAGAACTGTAGAATCTGCCTACACCTCCCCTTCTTCACTGCCACTCTCCTCAGACCACCAAGCACCCCTCCCCAGATACTCAACAGTCCCCATACTGCTCTGGCCTGAGTATGACAAAGTGATCAGTACTTGTAACTCTACAAACAGACTGGCCTTGGACAGGATACTTAACTTCTGTCTTAGCTTCCTCATCTGCAAAACAAATGAATATAATATTAGCACTTAAGTCATTAGGTTGTTGCAAGCAGTCAGTGAGCTAATAAGTAAAGCTCAAGGATGGAAGTCTTGTTTAGCCAGCCTGTGCCCCACCCCCAAGACCTCAGCCTGACTACCCTACTTTGCCACAAATGACTCCCCTTACTCTTGTGTTCAAACCCAAACACCTGGGTCTGGCCTCACAGGAGACCCAAATCCAGCGCTGCTGATCTCTTCAGCCCCATCTTGCATGATTCCCTCCTTTCTTCCCACTCTCCTCACACTTTCACCCCAGCATCTGAAATGCAGCTTCTTGAATGTTCTTTCAACCCTGTGCCTTTGTACCTGCTATTCCTGCTTTTCTCTCATTTGTTCACCAAACGCCTACTTAGAGTTAACCTGAATCCCCATCACTCCAGCAGGGGGTCTTCCTATACCCCAGGGCCCCATCACTTCTCCCCCCAAAGCTTGGGCTCCTCCCAAGCAGGGGCTGTGTCCCAGGCCTCTGGGATTTTAGGCCTCTGGGATTTTAGTGCTCAGCACAAGGCCCTGTAAAAACAGGCCATGTCTTGGGATATTTGAGAAGAGGCTGTAGTGAACACCACCAAATTGGGTGTCAGGACACTAGGAGTCCATTCCAGACTGTTGCATGACCAGGCCCTGCCCCTACCTGGGCTTCAGTTTCTCTATTTTGCAATAACCTCTATATGGCCCCGTCCCTGCATACAAATTCCAATCCCAGGGAAGGATGGGTGTGGGAGGCCATCAGTTGCTGCCCTACCCTTGACGGGCACACGCCCCTCCTCCAGATCATAGCCTTTGACGAGCTGCGGACCGACTTCAAGAACCCCATCGACCAGGGGAACCCAGCGCGGGCAGTAAGTGATACATGTGCTGTGCCGAGGTGTGTCCGTCCATCTGTCTTTCCATTTGTCGCGGGTGGCGCAGGGGTGGGAGTGGGGTCGGGGAGGTGCGGTAGGGGGGGCCAGCGGCCATACCCCTTTCTCGCTGTCCCCGCCCCCAGCAAACACCTGGCGCGGGCTTCGGGCTCGGGTTCCTCCTGGCGGGGCAGCAGTTGCCAGGCTCTGGGCTGTTGCCGTGGCGACGCGGGTGAAGGCCCCTGCATGGTTACTGTCGCCATGGGGACCGCGCGGCTGCTTCCCTGCGGTGCCGGGGATGCAGTAGAGACTGCTCTGCCGCCTCCTGGTGGCCGCGTGCGGAATGGGAGGGAGGCACCCAGATCCTGCTCCATTGCCTTCCCCATCAAGGCCTTTTCCTTCCTCCACAGCGCGAGCGTTTAAAAAACATCGAACGCATCTGCTGCCTCCTGAGGAAGGTCAGTGTCACAGATGTGGCAGAAGGCTCCCAGTGCAGCACTGCCCCGAGGCTGTGGCTCAGAGCCAGGCCCTCCTCTTTGGGCCTATTTGATTCACTTTATCACCTGAGGGGGTGTGGGAGGCCAGAGGCCTTTTATCCCTGAATTCATGGTGGGTTGGTACCTCCCAGACCCCAACTCCCAACCGCTTTGAAGCTTGGATCTGCCCTGGCACCAGACCGCTGACTTCTCACCCTCACTCCCCAGCTGGTGGTCCCAGAATACTCCATCCATGGCCTCTTCTGTCTGATGTTTCTGTGTGCAGCAGAGTGGGTGACCCTGGGCCTCAACATCCCCCTCCTCTTCTACCACCTCTGGAGGTGAGGGCAGCAGCTGCCTGGGGGAGACTGAGATGGGGGCTGAGGGCTGGGTGCAGGTAATCAGGCCTCTTCCGGTCCCAGGTATTTCCACCGTCCTGCGGATGGCTCTGAGGTCATGTATGATGCGGTCTCCATCATGAATGCTGACATCCTTAACTACTGCCAGAAGGAGTCCTGGTGCAAACTCGCCTTCTACCTGCTCTCCTTCTTCTATTACCTGTACAGGTGAGACCCTGCCCATGGCAGTCAGAATTCAGGGAAGAGATCTTCTAGGGATCATGCTTCCAATCCTAAATTCCTGCCCTTTGAACTTGAGGACTGAGGGCAAACCCAGGGTGTGACTGGGTGGGTGGCTGGATTTGCTCAGGACGCAGGTTCACTGCCTTATCTTCCCACAGTATGGTTTATACGCTGGTGAGTTTCTAAGGGGGAAGCCGGCCAGGGAGCGAGCCCAGAATGGACCGGACGCCTGTGCACCCCCAGCCCTGCCTCTTGGCCGCAGAGGCCTCAGCCCTGGGGAGGGAGGGGGCACTGGTGCCCCCAGCCTCTCCACTCCCCAAACTGCTGCTGCGGGGACCCCCGCCTTCAGAGCCCTCCCCCTTGGACTAGGGCCAGGCAGAGCTCTAAACAGGGGCAGGGGCTCCTCTGCCAGCCTGTAGTCAGGCATGGCAGTCAGTCCTGGAAGGGGTGGGACTTCTGGCCTGGTCCATTTCGGGGAAAACTTGGGCCCTGCCACCAGGTAGAGCTTGACCCTGGAAATTCTGGGCCGCCCCCCTCCACCCTTACCCTGAGGCTCCCCCTACAGGTGGGGGCACCCGCACCGGGAATGAGCAGGCTCAGCAGGGGGGCAGCCCATTCCTACTCTGCCCTCCCCCATCCCCAGGCTCCCTCTCCAGCCCTGTCTCCACTTGCCCTGACCCCAGCCCACCCTGTCTCTTGAACCTATTTTCTATGTTGCCTGGAGGAGTCCGGCACCCCCTCCCCGGCCATTTGTGACAAACTATGAATAAACTACTGCAAACACATGGGCCCTAGTCTGCTCCTGAAAGGCCTGAAGAAGAGATGGGGTGAGATGGTGGGCTGTGGACTGGGAACCCCAGAGCAAATTCCCCAGCACAGCTAATCTTGCCCCACTAGCCTCAGGCCCCACTGGCCCACTCTCAGATGGATCAGAGGCCTTCCAGGCTTCCTGGACAGCTGCCCCTTCCATCCTCACTTTTCCACTTGTGTATACTGAAACCCTTCCATCTGCCTTTCATGGCAGTGCCAAGGCCACAACCTCTAGGAAGCCCTCGTTGGGTCCACCCTCTTCTTAAACAGCCCTAAGTTGGGTCCCCTGGACAGTGCAGAGGCCCAGAGGTTGTAGCTCTCCCTCAGGCCCAGAAATGAGGATCACACCAAGTCAAGGAAACCAAATTTTCAATGTATGAAAAAACCAGTGCCATCTGGGGCTAGGAGTCATCGGACCAGGTGGAAGGTCAACCAGTATATGATGAGGGGCTGGAAGGCTGCAGCTCCTAGAGTCAGGTAGAGCTGGAGACGCTGCCGAGGGGCTGGACCCCCCACACTGTCAGGGCCCAGAACTGCTGTTCGCAAAGAGCGCACCTGAAAGAAAGGAGTGCTGAGAATGGGTCAGGAGGGGAAGCTTGTCCCCAGCTCTGACCCAGGTGAGGAGGCAAAAGGGGCAGCCCAGACTCACGATGAAGTACATGAGTGCAGATGAGGTCCAGGCCAGTGCCACGTAGTAGCCGTCACTGCCAAACACCAGCCCTGTGAGCACACTGAGGATCATCCTAGGGGAGGCAGGCAGCAGGTGACCGCAGGGTCCAGGCCTGAGATTGACCCTGCCCACCAAGTTCCTGGGCCCACCCTAGACCCTGCCCACCACCATGGCCCTTTATTCCCAAGCTGTCCCCACAGGGACCCAGAACCAAAATGGATTTGTAAGACCCAAGAACCTGGATATGAAACCCCTTTTCTTGAATCCCACATATCTTAAATATCTTAAAGGTCACTCAGTTCCTGGGAAGACTGCTGGAAACAGCAGTGTCTCTAACAGAGTGGAGCTAGTGGCTAAGATAGAGGAAGGACATGACAGGGCCATACTTCAGGGCTATAGCTATATAGACCTAGAACCCACGTCTGTAGGCCCCTCCTCCAAGCCCCCTCCACCCAAACACCTCTCCACCAGCCCAAAGATGCTCACCCCACATATTTGTAGCCGCTGTAGGCCAGTAGGTGGAAGGTGCTCAGGTCACTGCGTACGGTGGCCAGGTAAAGGCCCAGGAGCAGAGCCAGCACCTCCATAACCATCCACACCAGTGCTGTGCTTGCACATAGGCCCAGCACCTCTGGAGAGAACCTGTAGCCATGGGAGGGGACAGGTCAGCACCAGTCATCCTGTAGCAGGTGTAAGGATGAGATGGGAGGCTGGGGCAGCAAAGTGTGGGCTGAGACATGGTGCTGGTGTCTGGCACAAGTCCTCTAGGGAGGTGGGGAGATGAACCAGGAAGGAGAAAAGGGGGGTTGGCACAGACCTTTTCTGAATTCCCAGTGCCATCCCAGCCAGCAGCACGTAGGTGATGAAGGCCATCGCTGCCAAGAGTCAGAGGGTGGTTGTCAACCTGGCTTCCTCATCCACAGCATCCTTGCTAGGCATTCAAGGCCACTGACATTCCAAGTGTCTCCATATTTTCCCCTGTCTACATATCCCAACATGGTCCAACCTCCACATTTGGTTCCCCAATATCCTGCATAGGATTTCCCTTCTCCAACCAGTCCTCTCCCTGAATAAATGCCATCTGAATCTTCTCCCAGAACCACAAATCACCTTCCCCTCCCCTGCCCCCATGCTAGGAAGCTTGTCATGAGTTTCCTGCTGTGTCTGAGAAACCACATCATGGTCTAGGCACAGTGGCACACGCCTGTAATCCCAAAAACTGAGGGCCCTAACATAGGAGGAGCACAAGTTTGAGGCCAGCCTCAGCAACTTAGCAAAACCCTGTCTCAAAAAGGGCCAGGGATGTAGCTCACTGGTAAACCACCCCTGGGTTCAATCCCCAGTACCCACCCCCCAAAACACATCATGAGCCAAGATCATAGTACATCCCAGACAAGATGAGCTTGATTTTTTGCAAGGCTATTAGGGTTAAAATACAGGTTCAGTGGGCAACCCAGGCTGTCCCTAGAGTCCAGGGCCACAGGGATGACTTCATCTCAGCCACTGGATGAGCTCTGGCCACCCTCACAACACAGAGAACTCCAAGTTTAACCCTGAGCAGTTTTCACAAGAGCTCAGTGCCAGTGGGGGCTGGGGTTCAGTAGCAATTTAAACCTCATCATTCCTGTCCTCTGTCTCCTGTGAGGTAGCAGACTGATGTGCCTCCCAGAAGGCAGTGTCTGGTGTTAGGAAATCAACTCTGCCACCTATAGCTGTGTGGTCTCAAGATACTGAAGTCCCTCTGAGCCTTGGCTTCAACATGTAACTTGGGGATGCCAGTGCCAGCCTTACACAGTGGCTTTGAGAGGCACATAGAATGAAGTATGGAAGAACATTTGTCCTTCCTGGAGCACCTGGGTGGACTGCCCTCCCTAGAAGCTTCTCTGGGGACTGACCCCTCTGGAGTCATCCTTCTCAGTGTGTCCACTCTGGACCTGGTCCTCTACAGTTAACAGGGTGGAAAAGTCAGCAGCATAGCTGGCCAGCCACGGCACAGTATGTGTGTCATGTGGATAGGCAGTTGTAGGGACCCAAAAGGGAGCAATTACTTGTTCAAGGGGTTAAGGCAGGCTTCCTGGAGGAGGGAAAGCTGGAATAGGCCTTGGAAGACAACTACTAATGATGATAACGGCTAGCATTTACTGTGGGCTCCTATGTGCCAGGGGAGATGTTGAACACACATCACTTCTCTGAATTTCCACAACAATCCTTTGAGGTAGAGGCTACTACTATTGCTGCTTTACTAAGGAATGCAAGAACCAGGCTAAAGTCCACAGCTGGAAATGGCAGGGCAAAGCCCAAGGCGCCAAGCTAATGAAGGACATGGTCCAGATTAAGAGGCAGAAAGTGCTGTGGGGACACTGAAGGCATATTCAGGAAGTTTCTTACTAGTTACTTCACCCCAACTACCTGGGTTCTAGCAACCACAACACAAAAAGCACCAAAAGCAGACATTGGATCAAGTTAAGACTCTCTTCTTGCTCATGCCACAAGGCACTGTGTCTCCCAATCCAGATCAGAGACTCACTAGGGATGTAGAGGTCGGGAGCGTTGAGGTCTTGTCGTGGGGGCAGAGGCACATCACGACTGTACTGCACTTCCCAGTTCTGGCAGTGGTGGCAGCAGCCAGGTCAGAAGCAGAAGAGGAAAGAGAGAGAGAAGGGAGTTGAGGTCTGACCAAGGGAGGGGGGGGGGTTCTGCCCGTTTACCTGGTAGGAAGCTCACCTGGTGTGTGTAGGGGAAGACCAGCAGCCCTAGCTTCTTGGCCACATAGGCTGTGTCCACAGCGAAAAAATACTTGAGTTTGTTCACAGACACAAAACGGTGTAGCTGGGAGGGAAGAGAGGAGGCTGTGGGGGAGCCACATCCAGAGCCTGAGGGTACTCCTGTGTGCTCCTTCCCTGAGGGCCACTATGAAGATCAGGTGGGATCCCAGCCCTAGCCAGAAATCCTGCCACCCCTTTCCCTGGGGGCAGACCACACCTCCTTGTGCACTATGTCCTTTCCATGAGATGCGATGGAGCTGCCATAGGCCATAGCCACGTTGGCCATTGGGTCCCCAAGCAAGTGGTTGACATTGAAGGCCACCTCGGCTCCTGGGGCTGGGTATCCCCCAGGCTGGCTGGAATAACCACCGCTTGTATCATCAAAGAGGGGAGGGGAATCCGGAGCTGCCCGGGCCCTGTGCTTGGAACCTGTGAATTTGGAAGTACTAGAGTGGGTGAAAGGAATACCAAACCACAGCCCAAAACCCTGTCCTTTCCTCTGGCTGAGCAGCCCCATGTTGAACCTGGGTGCACCAGGCAATCAGTGAAGGAAAATCAAGCTGTGTGAAGGATAGGTAATTCAGAAACAACTTTGATGAGGAATCCTTTGCGGAAAATCTTTTACTAAGCATAGGCAAAGGAAGAGAGCCTGGAAGTAGCTGTCCACCTGGGGTTTCTGAGCTCCCAACCCAGTCATGGAAAGTGAGCAGAAGTTGCAAGGTGAAGATAACTGGAAAGATATCCCTGCAAGAACAAAGGTAGGAAAAACAACAGCTGGCTATCGAGAGGCACTGAGAGGTGATCATGACATGGAAAAGGAAGTTTTGGAGAACCCCGGGTTTGACATGGAGATCCAAGCTATTGGATAGAAAGGATGAAGTCCGGGACGCCTTGCAGTCTTGCAGGACAGAAACCCAAGTGATATTCCCTGCCCTGGGCAGCGGGAACGGCCGCCCCTCTCCCTCAGGGTGAGCGGGCCGCGCCACTGATTTTCCTCCAGTCGGCCAGGCCGCGCCCCGCCCGTCCCACACCTCACGCACCGTGGGCTCCGTAGCCCGAGTGATAAGCCATTGCTGCGACGCTCGCTCTCCCTGAGGGACGGTTGCGCTGCCTCGTGGGTACGATTACTAATAGGGCCGCTGCTTCTCTCCCCGGGCACCGACTGAGGTTACCCAGCGGCCCGACACGTCCCGGAGTTGACCGATTGCGGTCGCCATGTCCGTAGCGTCATGCCAAGCCTCCTGCCATTGGCTCTTAGGCGGCTCCGATTCTCCTCTCCCTTCTCTCAATTGGCTACTGGAGAGCCTTAGCTAAAGCAGATTCGGCTGTAGCCAACTTCCGGGCGAGGGATAGGCGGAGCAATTAGAGACGCTCTTAGATTGGATAGCGGGCTTGCTAATTCGAGGCGGGAACAGCCAATAAGTGGAAGGGTGTTGTGAATTATTTCCGCGTCTGCGCAGTGGAGCACTTGACCCTCGCTCTGCCACGACTGCACCAGGAGCAAGCCTTAGCAGGAGACTGGCGGCTGAAGTCAGAGAACGTAGCTTCATTAGTGGGACGTATTCCAGGAGGGAATAGGGTGGTCGCATTCTGACCAATCCCCGTCCCTGGGGACGCCTGCTCCTCCCTCTCCCCGCTCGATTTCCTTCTTGTCCTTCATATTTCATCCAATTTTGGAGCGGTACACCAACCGACCAAGCGGTGTTGGTTGGAGGCGGGGCCTGGCAGTGATTGAGAGGCTGACAGCCCCAGAGTTCTGACTCCTCCCGCCTCCCTCTCCTCCTTTCGGTGAGGGTGCTGTCCACCGACCGGTGCTGAAAATGCTCTCCGGCTCCACCGCCATCATGCAGACCCGCCCGCAAGGGCCTCTGCTGGGAAGACTTGAGATTTGGATCCATACCCTGCGCGTGCATATCTAAAACCAGAATATCTGAAGTCCCAGAAGTTGGGTAGTATAGGTGGAGCAGGATCCTGCACCGGGCCTGTCCCATCGACTCTCCAGTGGTCCAGCCGATTTTTGATCTGTTATCTCCTGAAACTGCAGCTGAAACTCCTGAGCCATTGCTTGTCCTTTATTTTCAAAGTGAGGCCCCCAAACCTCTCTTGTCCCAGGGGATCCTTTCTGTTCACTCAGGTTCAAATCACTCCCACTTTGCCTAGAGACAATCTTCAAACACCTCCCTGTCTTCAGGCATTCCTTTCTAGGGAGTATGATCAGGCTCTGAGACCTGCCTCTAATTAGCTTCCTAGTGTCCATTACACCAGGTAACCTTCCTGCTCCCCAGACTCAACCCACAGTGATCCAACCACTGTGCCTTTGACTAGAGGTCCCCTCCACTTGGGATGCCCTTCCCCCTCATATCCACATGTTCAAAGCCTTTAAGAATCAACTCAGGGGGCTGGGGATGTGGCTCAAGCGGTAGCGCGCTCGCCTGGCATGCGTGCGGCCCGGGTTCGATCCTCAGCACCACATACCAACAAAGATGTTGTGTCCGCCAAAAACTAAAAAAAATAAATATTAAAATTCTCTCTCTCTCTCTCTCTCTCTCTCTCCCCCTCTCTCTCACTCTCTCTTAAAAAAAAAAAAAAAAAAAAAAAAAAAAGAATCAACTCAGCTTTGCCTCAGAGAAACAAAGAGGACAGAGGCCTGACCTGGTATGGGTTGGAGGCCAGCGCCTGTGATGTAAGTGCCCTCTGGATTGCATTCAGTTTGCCCTGGATGTAGGTGCTGTGAGGACAGAGCCTTTTTCACTGTCCACTCCTACAGTTGTCTCCCCAGGCCCAGTGCCAAGCATGGTAGTTTCATATAGGAGACACTCAATAAACATCTGTGCACCATAAACAAATCATAAATAAATGGATGAAATAAATAAGTAAATGGATGTAACCCTAGACCTATTCTTTCTCTCCGCCCCCCCCCCACACACATTCTCTCTGTTATGTCATCTTTAAATGATTATCCCTTTGCTTAAACACACACCCCAAAATAACTCACCCAGTATTGCAGCTTCCTATATTCCATCCACTGATTGTGAGCTTAGGGTTAAGGCCCAGACCAAAGCACAGTGTGAGGATGTGAGGCTGTTAGGGGCCAAGAAGCAGCACTGGGGCCTCGTGTAGGAGGCCCACCAAGGGCAAACCCCACTGCCCCACATGGCTTGATGAATGCTTGTGAATTTACTCCAGCACTTTTCCACCCCCATTTCTCAGAAGGAAAAATTGAGTTTGGGGGTAAAGTATGCTAGCCTAAGGTCTTGCAGCCTAAGGTCCCCAATATCCTAATCCCCAGCTCACCTGCCGTAAGAGGAGCCTAGCGCCACTGCCCAGTGGATGAGGCTCATAAGCCTTTCTGGATGGTAAATGCCCCAACAAATGAGGCTTCCAGGGTGAGTTCTGGGTGGGCTTAGCTCTAGGCTTACCCCTTAGAGATGGGACGCATCGGGCACCCACACATCTTCAAGATTCACCTTCTTGGTTTTACAGCCCTGGGCAACTCAGGAGTCGTAGAGCACGGACTTGCTCAAGGTCGCAAGAGCGAGAGCGACCAGAAGAATACCCAGGCGTCCGGCAGCCCAGACGGCTTCTGGGGGGCTGGGGAGAGCCCGCGGTGCCAGGCGCTGCCGGCGGCGCCGCCGGTGCCGCGGGGGCGGGGTCAGCGGAGGGCGGGGCGCCGGGCACCGCCAACGCCGCCGCCGCCGCCGCCGCGCTCGGGCTGGGGCTGGGCGCACTCCCTCCGCGGCCGCCGAGCCGAGCGGACGCCCCTCGGGGCCGCGCCGCAGCCCTCCGCGTCTCCCCTATCATGCCCCGGGCCTGGGCCGGGGCCGCCGGAGCAGCCAGAACACCATGCCAGAGGGCGGCTGTGGCGACGGTGGGGAGGTGCCTGCGCTCATCCCGGACGGCGAGCCGCTTCGGGAGGAGGTACCTGCGCTGGGTGGTTGGTGACCGGAGCCGGGGCTGGAGCCGGGCGAAGGAGACTAGCAGAGGGGATGACCCCCAGGAAGGGGGTTGAAGAGGGAAATCCTGGAGCCCCTATAGCCAATGACGTCATCGGAAAGCCCGCATTCGGGCAGGGGTCCCAGACCTAAGGGCGGGCAAGAAGTGGGGCGACTGGGCAGGAAAATGGGGAGGTGACTCCCACCCTCGGCGCCCCCTCAACTGTCCTAGCCCGTCCGGTGACGTCAGCGCCTGGCCCCCACGCGTTCCCATGCCGCAGCACAGCCTGGGATGCTGACTCCCACCCCCAGGGCCACAGGGTCAGGCCCCCAGCCCGGCTCAGCTGCTCACGAGGTGCCAGGCGGCGCCTGCAATGCAGCAGCAGTGACAGGGCCTGGGGGTGGGGGAGGGAAGAGGGCAATGAGAAGGGAGGCGGCCTGGGTACCCCTTCTTCCTTCTGGTGAGGCCTAAGGGTCACCCTGCTGGAACCCCCAGGAAGATCCTCCTCCAACCTAGCCAGGAAGATCTGCAGGGACCCTGTGCCGTGGGGTGAGGGGTATGGTGGCCGGTGGTGAGTGAAGGTAGCATGCCCATGTGTGGGGTGTGTGTGAGAATTCCAGTGTGTATATTCCCTACACTCGGGTAGGTGGGACTTGTGTGCCCTATGATCACTTGAGGATCTGGTGGGTCCCTTGGCTTGGGTCTTTGCCCAGCAGTGCCTATGTGTGTGAATGTGTCCTGTCATGGGTGGGTCTGTGGTTTGGCATGGAGTGCCCGTGTGGGTGTCAGGTTGCTGTAGAGGTGGGGCATGTGCAGTGTGGTGAGGTGAAGGTCTGGTGTGTCTCTGGGATTTATAGAGTACGTGACGTGTATGTGCATGTGTACGTGCTGTGGTGGTGGTGGTGGTGGTATGTGTGTGCACCTTGATGTGATTGCAAGGGTTTGTGCTTTAGGGACAGGTGAAGGCCTGATGTTTCTTCAATGACAGGTCATGTGTTCCTCCTTGGGGAGGGGTCTGTGATAAACACTGGTTGGAGGTGGATGAGTGTTATGTGCACCTGACTGGCCATGTGGGGCTGGGTATTGGGTGAGGGAGATAGGCTGCCCTGGGTGGGGCTGGAGCCAGTTCTCCTCTCCTTAAGGCCTTGTGGGTCTGGGTAGGAGATGTGGCCATATAATCTGACCTCTATTATTTCTGCCTCCAACCTTCTTCTCCATGCTCCCCACCCTCTTCTGTCTTGTGGGGTGAGGTGGCCAGGCTGGCAGCCCTGCCGAGGAGGGCGGGCCAAGCCCTAGGGCCAGAGAGTGGCCCCTGCTGCCCAGCAGCTGTGTCCCTCCCACTCCCTTAGCACAGATGGGGAGTGGAGGGCGGCCCTCCATCTGCTCCCCACCCCAAAACTCACACCTCCCCCCACTCCCAGCTCTCCCTCTTTCTCACTGACTTAAAAGCTTCTCCAAGTCTCCTGCTGTCCCTAGTGGAATAAGGACCTGAGAGAGTCTCAGGATAACAGTAATAATGTTTATTCCCATGGGTAGACCCTGTGCTAATATCTTCACACTTACAATCTCCTTGAATCCTCACAACCCCAGGTTACAGATGAGGAAATTGAGGTCCAGGGAGTATGAGGGACCTGCCCAATTTATACTGTAAGTTGCAGAGCAGCATCAGATCCTGGGCTGTTAAACTCCAAAGCTCATCCTGTTGGACCCTTGGGCCCCTGCCAGTCTGGCCTCCCAGACCACCAGGGCCAAGAGTCAAGGCCCAGAGAGGGCAGGGATATGGCCAAGTCCACACAGCAAATCAGGGTAGAGCTAGAACCACCAGCACTCAATTTTCTCAGTAGCCAGCACAGTAGAAGACAGGCTCAGAGGTGGTGGGCCTGGGTTTGGATCCTGAAGTAGCACTGGGCTGGCCAGCAGCAAGGTCTGAAGCAGTGGACTCAATTCCTTACAGCCTCAATTTCTGCTCTACACAGTGGTCCTGGGGCACCACTTCCTTCACCACCTGAGCAGGGTGGGCTTAAGCAGGGTGACTGGCCCAACCATGGGCTCCATCCTGACTTCATCCTCCCTGTCTCTGCCCACCTTGCAGCAGCGGCCCCTGAAGCAGTCCTTTGGAAGCTCCCTGTGCCGGGAGTCGCACTGGAAGTGCCTGCTCCTCACACTGCTCATCCATGCCTGCGGGGCTGTGGTGGCTTGGTGTCGCCTCGCCACCGTGCCACGTCTCGTCCTGGGGCCCGAGGCAGCCTTGGCACGTGGGGCAGGGGGTCCTCCACCCACCTACCCGGCCAGCCCCTGCTCGGATGGCTACTTGTACATCCCACTGGCCTTTGTCTCCCTCCTCTACCTCCTCTACCTGGCTGAGTGCTGGCACTGTCACGTGCGGTCATGCCAGGCACCTCGCACGGACGCCAACACCGTGCTTGCTCTGATCCACCGGCTACAGCAGGCCCCGCCCTGCGTCTGGTGGAAGGCCACCAGCTACCACTACGTGCGGCGCACACGCCAGATCACCCGCTACCGCAACGGCGATGCCTACACCACCACGCAGGTCTACCACGAGAGGGCCGACAGTCGCACTGCACGCGGCGAGTTTGACTACTCTGCCCATGGGGTCCGCGACGTTTCCAAGGAGCTGGTGGGCCTGGCCGATCATGCGGCCACACGCCTCCGCTTCACCAAGTGCTTCAGCTTCGGCAGCGCTGAGGCCGAGGCCTCGTACCTCACGCAGCGCGCGCGCTTCTTCAGCGCCAATGAGGGCCTGGACGACTACCTGGAGGCCCGCGAGGGCATGCACCTGAAGGATGTGGACTTCCGGGAGTCCCTCATGGTCTTCGCAGACCCCCGCAGCCCGCCCTGGTATGCGCGCGCCTGGGTCTTTTGGCTGGTGTCGGCAGCCACGCTGTCCTGGCCACTGCGCGTGGTGGCGGCCTATGGCACCGCTCACGTGCACTACCAGGTGGAGAAGCTGTTCGGCGCCAGCTCGCCCCCTCCGGGGGCCGTGCCCAGCGGGCCGCCTCTCTCCCGTGTGGCCACGGTGGACTTCACCGAGCTTGAGTGGCACATCTGCTCCAATCGACAGCTGGTGCCCAGTTACTCAGAGGCTGTGGTCATGGGCGCCGGTTCCGGCGCCTACCTGCGCGGCTGCCAGCGCTGTCGCCGCTCTGTCAGCAGCAACTCGCTGCCCCCTGCCCGGCCCAGTGGGCCCCGCCTGCCCTTCAGCCGCAGCCGCCTTTCCCTGGGTGCAGGAGGCCGGGCCACGCCTGGGGTTTTCCGCAGCCTGAGCGGGGGGCCACTAGGGCGCCGTGGAGAGGACACGGAGCCCCTGGAAAGCCCACCGTGCTATGAGGATGCCCTTTACTTCCCGGTGCTCATTGTCCATGGGGACAGTGGCTGCCGGGGGGATGGGCAGGGTGCACTCTGAGAGCCCCAGAGCCACCCCTCACCATGGGCAGAGATACCTGAATAATTGTCCAAAACACGAGGGAGAACAGACCAGCCACACATCAGGGGTGGGGGCGGGGCCGGGGTTCCCTAAACTAAAACGCAGTGACCTGTGTCATTCATGGGAAATGGACGCCACCTATGTTGAGTCTATATCCATCCCCAGCATGGTTCCCCGCAACTACCACCTTCCACTCCCTGTAATGGTAGAGGACCAGGCTTGGGGGCCCTGCACATTGTGCAGGAGAGGAAGGTTCCAGAAAGGCTGGAAAGAGGAGGAGTCCTGGAGACAGCTGTAGCCTGCAACAGAGAGCTGCATGCTGGGCTCCTTCCTGCCCTGGCTGAGGCCATGTTGGGAGCCCTCCAGCAACACAGAAGCACAATGTAATGGTTTGGGGCCATGCCCACTGGGTTGGCTTCCCCAAAGAGAAGAGCTGGAGGAGGCAGCATGGTGGCCTCGGCCCCACTGCCCACCCAAATTTCCCACCCCCTTCACATGCTAGGTCCTTCCCTGCCCACCCTCTCACCTCTGCTCCAGGGCAGTCCCTGATCTGACCCTGCAATGCAGCCCTCTCCTTTGGGAGCCTGGTTCTGGGAGCACAGTCTTGCCCATCCTGCTCTTCTCCCTAGTGCCCATACACCCTCTCCCACCCAGATCCCTCCCCTGTGACCTGGGGCTCCCATTAGGCCCCCCACAGTCCCTGGGCTCCACTCTGCCTCCTGAAGTTCCTGTCTGCCTCTGTTAGCCACGCATACACCCCAACCTTGTGCTCATTTCTCCCAAGGCTTCTCGTCTTCACCTTCCTGATGATCCATGGGACACACAGGGAGCCAGGACATCCGAGGGGCCCTGGCCCTGGCCACCGCCTCTTGGACGATGCCCTTGACTTGCCCTGGGTGCCACTGCTTCTCCCATCAGTGGAGCCTGGCCCAGGGGACACCACCCCTCCCCCAGGGAGGAGAGAGTAGTCCCTTCCCTTCCAACTGGGGCTTCCACCCCCTCTCAGGGGCCGGTGGGGGAGGGAGGAGGCCGAGAAGGTGCAGATTAAATAAAGATATGAATGGAAGGGCTTCTGTGCATTCCTGAGTGGTGAGTCCAAGGTTACCACTGCAAACATGATGGATATCCTCCCTGGGTCAAGGTGTAATGTTGGATTCTGGGTGGGGGACCAAGATTTTGACTCCAGCATTCTCAGGAGCAGGATGAAAGGGACCCTCATGGCACAGTCTGAGGCCTCTGAGACTCAGGGGTTTGTGTTTATTTGTAGTGCTGGGGATGGACCCTAGGGCCCCTGCTACTGAGCACCTGCCCTGTCTCTGAGCTGTGCCCCAGCCCTGAGACTCAGCTTTGAGTTACCCTGAGCAGGTGACTCCATATTCCTATGTGGTCTAGATCCCCCACCCCCTATCCCTCCTGCAAGTGGGAATTAAACCCAGGGGCATATTACCACTGAGCTACATCTCCAGCCCTTATTTTTAAATTTTAAGATAAGGTCTTGCTAAATTGTCCAGGCTGGCCTTGAACTTGGCCTCTTCCTGTCTCAGCCTCTTAGACAATGCCCTTGCCTTGCCCTGGGTGCTACTGCTTCTCCCATCAGTGGAGCCTGGCCCAGGGGACACTGTCCCTCCCCCAGGGAGGAGAGAGTAGTCCCTTCCCTTCCAACTGGGGCTTCCACCCCCTCTCTGGGGCCGGTAGTGGAGGGAGGAGGCAGAGAAGGTGCAGATTAAATAAAGATAATGAAATGGAAGGGCACAGTCATTTGGAAGGTCAAGGAAGAAGATCGCAAGTTTGATCTCGGCCTCCCAACTCACCATTGCCCCAGCACCTGGATCATTTCTAAGGCACTGTCCAAGTTGACCCCTCCTTCAGCTCAATGGAAGATTCCATTCTGCTGCTGGGCATGCTGAGGACAAAGGGAAGAGCTGTGGCCTATGACTCTGGTTCAGTTCCCCTGTGGCTATTGAAGTTATTACCAGTTTTGGGGATGGACACTGAGCAGGTTGGAGGACACAAAGCTGGAAACCGTCAGCCCCAAATTGGGGCAGGCCAGCATGGGATCCAAAAAAAATAAGAGAATAAGGGGCAAGGGAAGGGCCTCACTCACTAAGCTCAGAAAGTTGCCTGGAAATGGCATCCTCATACGTATGGCTGCTAGAGGTGTTTCCTGTGCAAGGCCACTGGGCTAAAGGGCAAGTCCCAGCATGGAGCTGTATCTGCTTGAGGAAAGGGCACCCTCTTCTAATTTATACAAAGGTGCCACAAGGGCTGAAGGTGGCCCTAGAAGGGCACTGAGAATGGATGGGATTTCACCAAGGGTAGAGGTGTTCTAGGCAGGGCCAGTGCCTGAACGAAGTCCTGGGAAAAGGGCACAAAGCAGGATGTGCTAAGAAAGTAGTAGCAGAGAGCCCTGGAAGAATCTGTTGTGGCTTCCTTTCCAAACTCCAGAATTTGTCTTTAAAGTGGGACAAACTAGTGGAAGGCAGTTGGGGAAGGGAAGTGATAATATCAGGGCTGCATGTTAGGGTGTTTGGCAAAAATGCAGCTGCCTGATGGCCACGTGAGAGGATGGAGTTAGAGATCAGAGCTCTGCTGGGTGCCAGTCCACTGCCTCACTTTGGGAGTGAAATCACCTCTTTGTTCAGAAGTAACTGAAGTGGAAAACCCTATGGTGCCCAGACACTCAAGAAGGCTCGAGTGGGAGCTAGGCGCAGTGGTGTGCGTTCATAATCCCAGCCATTTGGAAGGTCGAGGAAGGAGATCGAAAGTTTGGGGCCAGCCTGGGCAACTTAGCAAGATCCTGCCTCAAAATAAAAAGGGCTGGGGATGGAGCTCAATGGCCAAGTGCCCTTGGGTTCAGTTCCCAGTATCACCAAATCAATCATCAAAATATTTTTTTAAAAGGCTGCAGTGGGCAGGGAAGCAGACATGCTGGTTCCAGCTCCTCCCCACAAAGAAGGTCTCCCTCTTCCATCTTTTGCTCCAACCCCATAGATCTGACTGCCCCTTGGCCACTGTATATTCTCCTCCCATCCTCAGCAATAGAACCCCGGTTTTATTTCAGATGGTGTGACTGTGTGATTTAAATCTAGGATATGAGATCAAAACAGAAGGTGTCGGAAGGAATTACCAACAATGCTCTTGAATTAGAAACAATATTGGTGAAAACAACTTTCGTCTTCCCTCCTTGCTTAAGTCTGGAATGCATATGTGGTAGCTGGAATTCCAACAGCTGTCTTGGATCAGAAGGTCACCTTGAAAATTGTAGCCATGTGCTGAGAATAGCAGAACAAGAAGATAAAAGATCTTGGTTTCTGATGACACCAGGGGAGCTTGCGTATCAGATCTGGGTTGCCTATTTTGAGAGGCTATTGAGAAAGAGAAGTCAAATTTTTGTTTGCTTAAGTCACAGTTGTTTCTTGTCTGTAATTACCAGCAGATTTTATTAATTATCAGCTGCTGCATAACAAATTATCCTAAATATAGTGGCTTAAAACAGCAATAATCACTATGCTCTCCCCTGACTTCTGTGGGTCAAGAATTTAGACAAGGCACAATAAGGATTGCTTATCTCCACTCCACAATGTCTAGGGCCTCTGCTGGAAGACTGGAAAGCTGGGGCTGGGATCATCTGAAGGCATATCCACTCACACGTTTGGCAGCTGATACTCGCTGACCGCTGAGGGCTAACTAGGGCGAGAAGCTGGACAGACACACCAGGCCTCGCTGTGTGGCATGGGCTTCCTCACAGCACGGTGACAAGGTTCTCAGGAAAAGCATACTGGAAGGATGAAACTATTGTTCCTTCTAATCAGAAGCCACACAGCACAGCTTCTGCCTCTTTCCATTGGCCAAAGTTGTTACAAAGGTCTACCCAGTTTCAAGCTGGGCCCGGTGGTGCATGCCTGTAATCCCAGCAGCTCCAGAGGCTGAGACAGGAGGATCATGAGTTCAAACCAGCCTCAGCAACTGCGAGGCTTCTAAGCAACTCAGTGAGACCCTGTCTCTAAATAAAATCAAAATAGGGCTGGGGATGTGGTTCAGTGGCCAACTGCCCCTGAGTTATATCCCCAGTACCCCCCCAAAAAAGGTCTATCCAGTTTCAAGAGGTGGGAACACATGATCCCACCTCTTAATGGAGATTTGTCAACATCGCATTGTAAGAATAGCATGTGGATGGGAGATATGTTAGTGCCATCTTTTTTTTTTTTTTTTTTTTGTACTGGGGATTGAACCCAGGGGCATGCAACCACCAAGCCACATCCCCAGCCCTATTTTGTATTTTATTTAGAGACAGGGTCTCACTGAGATACTTAATGCCTTGGTTTTGCTGAGGCTGGCTTTGAATTTACAATCCTCCTGCCTCAGCCTCCCCAGCGGCTGGGATTACAGGTGTGCTCCACTGTGCCTGACTGTTAGTGCCATCTTTAAAATGCAGTCAATTGCCAAGCCAAATGTCATTCTTAACTGAGTGACATCTATAGAGTGGTCTGCATTTTTTTTAGAACTTTGCGGTACTGGGCATTGAACCCGGGGGTTCTGTACCACTGAGGTAAATTCTCGGCAATTTTTATTTTCTATTTTGAGACAGGGTCTTTCCAAGTGCCCCAGGCTGACCTTGAACTTGTTATCCTCCTGCCTTGGCTTTCTTAGTAGCTGGGATTACAGGTGTGTGCTACCACACCTGGCAAATACCAACTCATTCATGATGCTGGTTTGAGGGAGGAGGGCAGTGGCATGTTAGATATGAGCCAACTGGGGGCCGAGTGACCTGTAGTAAGTTAAATGTGGCCACAGATTCTTTGGAACTCTTCTCCTCAAGAGGCAGAATCGATCTTCCCGCTCTTTAAGTCTGGGCTGGGCTTCTTCACTTACTCTGACCCTCAGAATGTGGTGGAGAGGAGCAACACTGGGCATTTAAGGCTGGCTCTTTAGAGACTGCAAGGCTTCCCCCTTCACCATCTTGGAAGCCTGAGACCACCAAGCTGGGAAGACACCCAGCCTAGCCTCCTGGCAGATTCGAAGCCAGGTGGAGAACTGAGGTCCCAGCCAAGAGCCATCTCAGCCCCCAGAGCAGGGACTGAGGCTGTCTCAGACCCTCCAGCTGCAGTAGAGCCACAGATGACACAGCCTCAGGAGCAGCCCCAAGTGAGAATAGCAGATCCCAGTCCAAATCGCTGGCCTCCAGAATGCTGAGAAATAAGACATCCTTATTGTTTTAAACCACTATATTTTGGGATGATTTGTTACTTGCTATAGTCACTGATAGAAGGCTCTGGACCGTCATGAGGGAGGGCACTGGGTCTGCACATTGTTTGAAGGTCAGCTGCCACCTCAAGTCTCCTGATGTTTCCTGTTCCCATGTTGGACCTCTCTTGGAACCAACCTCAAGCCAAGATATTCCATTTAAAACCATTCTCAAGAGCAGGGGGCAGTGGACACGCCTGTACTCCCAGTAACCCAGGATACTGAGGCAGGAAGATCACAAGTTTGAGGCCAGTCTGGGCATCTTAGCAAGATCCTGCCTCAAAATTAAAAATAAAAAGGACTGGGGAGTATAGCTCAGTGCTAGAGCACCACTGGGCTCAATGTCCAGTACCACAAACATAAAAATAAAAATAAACCATTCTCAAGAAGAGAATTTAGTCCTTAGAGAGGGTGCAGGGCCTTGCTGTCAAATCCCAGAGGCCTCTGCCTCCCCTGACTGAAGCTTGACGGGGCTACACGCAGCCTGCTCCAAACAGAGCCCTGGATCCCAACCCACCTGTGCCCATGCCACTCCTATCTGTCTTCTGTCTCAATAAATGGCACCACCAGCCCGCCAGCTGCTTCAGCGGGACATCTGTGTAACAATCATTCCTCCCTCTTCCTCCCCCTCCTTTTTTTTAGCTTCCTTTGGTTTGGTTTTAAGGTACTGGGGATCCAATCCAGGGACACTCTTCCACTGAGCTACAACTCCAGCCCTTTTTCAATTTTTTTTTTTTTTGAGATGGGTCTAAGACTGGCCTCAAAATTGCACTTCTCCTGCCTCAGCCTCCTGAGTAGCTTGCATCCAGCGCTAAGGGTTATTTGCGCACATCCAATGCTAAGGCCAACACCCACCTGCAACCCCTCCAACTTCCCCTTCTCACAGCTCACTCCCCTCACAGCCCACTCCCCCAACTCCAACTAGATTTCTTTTTTAATTTTAATTTTATTTATATTTTTAAATGTTGAGACAGGGTCTCACTAGGTTGCTTGCTAAATTGCTGAGGCTGGCCTTGAACTTGTGATCCTCCTGCCTCAGCCTCCTAAGGCACTGGGATTACAGGTGTGTACCACTACACCTGCCCCAAATAGATTATTTTGAAGATCTAAAAGTTGTCACATTTCAGCCCTGACCATCTCCCTCTCCACCCCTAAAGAAATCAGTCACCCAGGATTCTACCCACAAAACACTGCCCTACACTGCTCCCATCTCCTAGCCACCCCAAGGCCCCAGCTTGCTTCAGACTCCAAGGCCCCCACCCCCATTAATCAGAATGGTAGTGACTTAGAAATGAAATTCCATCCAGGCATGGTGGCACATCCCAGCAGCTAGGGAGGCAAAGACAGGAGGATAGTGAGTTCAAAGCCAGCCTCAGCAATGGCAAGGCACTAAGCAACTCAGTGAGGCCCTGTCTCTAAATAAAATACACAATAGGCTGGGGATGTGGCTCAGTGGTTGAGTGCCCCTGAGTTCAATCCCCGGTACTTCCCCCGCCAAAAAAAGAGATAGATGAAATTACATCTCCAGGACTCCAACAGTCTCAAGTGACCTCTGGTTGGTCAACTCCATGGTGTCTTTTTTTAAAAAAAAATATTTATTTTTTGTTTTTTTAGGTGGACACAGTATCTCTACTTCTTTTTTTTTTAATTTTTTGTTTTTGGTGGACGCAACATCTTTATGTAGTGCTGAGGATCGAACCCAGCGCCCCATGCATGCCAGGCGAGCACAGTACCGTTTGAGCCACATCCTCAGCCCCTCTTTATTTCATTTTTATGTGGTGCTGAGAATCGAACCCAGTGCCTCATGCATGCAAGGCAAGCGCTATACCACTTGAGCCACATCCCCAGCCCTCCATGGTGTCTTCACTCAGCTCCCTTCCCTGTTCTTTCTGCTGCTCACCATAAGTTATGATTATTTGTGATTCCAAATGCATGGGGATTTGCTTTTCTTTTTGGAACTGGGGATTGAACTCGGATGCCTAATCACTGAGCTACATACCCAGTCTTTTCTATTTTTAAATAAAAAAGTTTGCCAAGGCTGGTCTTGAACCTGAGATCCAACTGCCTCAGTCTCCCAAGTTGCTGGGATTACAGGCATGCACCACTTAGCCCAGATTACAAATCATGAGTTTTTTTTTTTTTTTTTAATGTTTCTTCTACCAGAATTAAAGTCATGGGAGGCAAAAGGCTATAGGTGCAGACCCTTGAGTTAGAGGGAATCCTGACTCTGCCTCTACAACCCCTCAGTGACCAAGGCAAGTCACTTATCCTCTTTCTGCCTCTGACTTCTCATCTGTAAAATGGGAGATAACAGTAGACTCTACTTGCTTCAGAGGGCTGTCATAAGATTAAATAAGATACTATGCTATCAGGCTTAAATCAGGGTCTGAACAGGAAATTCATTTATGTTTCATATATGCTTTTTACACATAGCCAGCCGGTAATTTTATAGACAAGCCCGGGATTGTCCACTTGTGCATCAGGTGGGCACACAAAAACTTTCCGATTTTGCAGCATCCTGGATTGAGGATTTTTGGATGAGGAATGCTCAACTTGTAATTCCAAACAGGCTTTTCATATCTCCCTCTACCTCTCCAAATTCATATGCTGATGATATATGAATTTGGAGGTAGGGCCTTGGGGAAGTAATTAGGGTTAGGTGAAGTTATGAGTTTGGGATCCCCTTGTGGCTTTATAGGAAGAGGAAGAGAGACTCAGCGAGCAGCTAGCTGTGTCCCCATGCTACACCCTCCACCATGTTAGGTTGCAGCAAGAAGGCCCTGACTTGATGCTGGCACCTTGATTTTGGACTTCCTGGCCTCTAGTGTTTATAAATACTTGAGCTGTGGTATTCTGTGATACCAACAGAAAGCAGACTAAGGAGATCTGTTTCCCCAGCCAAACTGGAAAACCAAGGGTGGGAGCGTTAGAACTCACTATTTGAGGTGGCAGCACTGGCGGTTTCTGGGACCCTCCTGGCAGGCATGATGGAAACCCACATCTGTATTTTCAGTCTTGACTCTGTTTTGAGCTCCCAATTCAGGTATGTATGGATGGGAGTTTTGGGGGCAGTCCACCTGGATGAGACTCTATATATCCCAAAGCAACTACCTTAGTCCACCCCCATGATCCCAGTACTTCTCAGTGGGCCTCACCACCTCTCAAAACCATTACATTAGGAATAAAATTTCAATGTGAGATTTAACGGGGACAAAGCACATCAAAACCACAGTACTGACCGTATCATGCTGTCTCCCCAAAGTGGCCTCTCCTATGTCTCCTCTGTGAATGGAGCCACCCAGGGGATGAGTCTAGCCCCACAGCCATTGTTGGCCTCTTGTCCACATTCAGTCAGCTGCTGGGTCCTGTTCGTGTCTCCTCTTGGTTTTGGTGTCTCCTCCCACTCCAACACCTCAGCTGCCAAAGTTCACGTCACCATCCTCTCTTGCCTGGGCAGTACCCTAAGTGGTCTCACTGTGCATGAGCACTGCTCTCCTCTTGGTCACTTTTGTATCCTGATCCCTAGTGGAGTCTGTGAAGAATAATAGAGTCTCATTAAATACTGGATAGATGAGTGAACAGATGGACGAGTGACAGATTATTGTGGTTATGATAGTTTCTAGAGCATCTCCATTTTTCAGATCAAAAGGCAAGCACAGGGCTGGGGATGTGGCTCAAGCGGTAGCGCGCTCGCCTGGCATGCGTGCGGCCGGGGTTCGATCCTCAGCACCACATACAAACAAAGATGTTGTGTCTGCCAAAAAATAAATATTAAAAAAAATTATCTCTCTATCTCTCTCTCTAAAAAAAAAAAAAAAAAAAAAAAGAAGGCAAGCATAGAACCATTAGGGAATTTGATGAAGTTTCCTCAGTCATCATCAAGTTGTGGAAGTTGTGGTGCTGGAAGCCATTAGAGGCCACAAAATGCAGAGTGCTGGCTCCTGCCACTGTGCTGGTAGACCTCCTGGTGAAACCTCCCTGAACTCACTGAAACCCACACCAAGCTATGGGCTGCCAGGTGCTCTGAAACTATAGCTATTGTCTTATTTAATAGCATCACCCACCCAAACCACAGATGACCAATTCCCCCTGAGGGGGAAATCTTCCTCTCCTGCCCAAGTCCAGTATCATCAGCCTGCCCGAGATCGGTCTCACCTGTAAGAGCTAGTTTCCAAGAGGTGGGCTTTTTTTTTTTTTTTAAATTAGGGACATGGCTGTTGGGTCTGGCCTGGCTCTGTCATAGGAGGGATGATCCCAGGATCTGCCTGAGTTCAAACCTCTGCTTCCTAATCGGGTCAACCAGGGCAGATGGCTTAGTACCTTCAGCTTCCACGTCTGTAAACTGTGAAAAGAATGACACTTACTAAGAATGGAGATCGTTATGGATTTTAGATGGATTAAGACATGTTAAACCCTTAGAACAGGACTGGGCATACTAAGTACTTCAAGTATATACGGTTATTTTCACTGTTCTTTGGCACCAAACCCTACTGCTACTTGTAGTGGGAAGAACTCCACTCCTCAAGCCTGAGGTTGTCCACAGATGGCTGTGGGCAAGGTTGGCATGCATGGGCCACCTAGTGCCTACAGCAGGGAGGAAAGGTGGTGCCCATCAGGAGCTTAACAGGTGACAGTCCCCATTCCACCCCTGTAGTACCCATTCTGTCCCTGTAATGCTCCTAGGACTGAACCTTTCTCCTGCCCTCCAGAGTCTCCTCTATAGTGAAGGAGTGACCCAGAGAAAATTTTCAGATATAAGGATGAGCACTGAGAGAGAGGTCTGAAGCACTGTTTGACATCAACGTCCCTAAAAACCACGACCTTCAACTTTCAAGCAAGGCTTCTGGCCCAAACCCACATAGCCAAACCAGCCCCCTAGGGAAAGTCCCCACTCTGTGGAGCAGTGGCTGGGGAGAAGGGAAACCCAGCTCTAGGAATGCTGGGTTCCCAGGTGAGAAGCTGTGCTTTCATTCCTAAGAACAGGATTCCTGGGAGAGGGTCACCCAGAGTCCCACCAGCCACTTTAAAGACTCTCAGTGCCATGTCAGCTCATGTGAAGACCCCTCGGGACGGACTTCCAAAAAGGACGAAAGGTGCCTATCCTGCCAGGGGAGGCAAGGGAGTCAGCAGATTTTTAAGTAACACTAACGTTTAACAAATCAAGCAGCTAATTACTGAGCAATTGGTATACTCTGGGATAAAGGCCTGAGTAAGGCCTTTCCCAGTGGCTGTAAGTCCGCGGTGCCAAAGACAGGTGGCGCTAAAGACTCATTCACCGACGTCCAGAGAATGGGAATCTGAGGATCCGGTGAGTGTAGGAAGGAGAGGGCGCCAGGACCGAGTTTGGAGCCTCCGGGTCAAAGATGAGGAGTTGGGACGACTAGCGGGTCTGTGCGTACCCTGGAGGTAGCGAAGCCAGCCGCCCGAGTGGGCGGGGCTCGCCTCCCAAGAAGTGTGGGAGGGGTTGTGCATTAGCTGGAAGCGTGGCTGAGGGAGTGGTTGGGCTTCTTCTCTACCTGGACCGTGTTTGTGCGCAGTTTGTGGAGAGTGGGCGGATATTTTTAAAAGGTCTTTTTAGATGTTGGTGGACCTTTATTTTATTCATTTATTTATATTCGGTGCTGAGAATCGAACCCAGGGCCTCACACATGCTAAGCAAGTGCTCTACCACCGAGACACCACTCCAGCCTGAGAGTGCACGGATTTTAAGGGACTGTCGAGGGCGGGACTTGTGGGCATCTTCAGTGGGCGGAGCCAAGAGGAGGGGCTCTGTGTAGGTGAGCCCTCACCTGAGTGAAGTGTGGGAGTTGTACGTGGCCGGAATTCCTCCGCGGGATCTACGGAGGGGCGGGGCCTGTAGCCGGGGGCGGAACCTGCGGAAGAGTTGAAGGGGAACTTCGCACGTTTCCCTGGAGGGCGGGGCTTGCGTCCGTCTCTCCTGGACCGAGTTAATATCTCTGCTGCAGAGCCTCAGGTTCTGTGAAGGGCGGAGCTTGCAGTCGTGTTAGGGCAAATAATTGCGAGAGAGTGTGTAAAGTCTGGATAGAGTCGCACCTCCAGGAATCCAGGACGGGTAGCTCTGCCAGTCTTCGGACCAACCCGAGGAGGCGGGGCTTATGGTGTTGGTAGGCGGGACTGATAGGTCAGAGGGGCGGGGCAATAATTTTGTAGGAATCTCTGAGCTGGTAGGCGGACACGTCTTGAGGCTTTGGGGGTGGGGCTCTGGCCCGCTCCCTAGGGGGTCTCCAGACAGCAGGGGTGGGCGTGGCCCGTGGCTTCAAGGGGCGGGGCTGATAGCGCCGGGCTCTGGGGCAGCTCCTGGGTTGGGCGGGGCCTGAGAGCCAGCTCTGGGTCTGGGAGGAGCCAGGGCTCGGCGCTAGCGGGGGCTCTGCCCTGGGAGGCCGTCTGTTTAGGCCCGCACGCAGCTCCGCATCTGGTGCTCATTACCGGATGACAAAGAGCCGGCTCTGGGCCCCCTTCCCTGTTCCCATCCCCCCTCCAACTGCAGTACATTTAACTCCTTCTTGCCCTCGGGGCATTCTAGAACCCCTGCCCCGGGTCAGCTGAGGGAACTACAGTGAACTACAGTCTGCGTCCCCGGAGATCTTGCCATTCCCTAGTCTTCGCCCACACCTCCTTCCCAGATCCAGGGAAGCCTGAGCAGCCCTGCGACTCCCGGCCCCATACAGCAGACCTCCCTGGCGGCATCTGGGAGGTTAAAAGCTGGGCAGTATCTGGCGGGGGCGTCTGGTTTGAGTTAGGGGAACGTGAGAGCGGGCGACCAGGGGCGGTGCGTAGCCTTCCCTCCGCCCCCTCTACCCCCCCCCCCCCGTTAGTCCACAGCTCCGGGCCCTCCTCTCCTGGTCGCCTGGGGCCCAGTCCCTGAGTCAGAGGGTGTCAAAGTGCTCCAGGTAGAAAAGGGGCATTGGGCCACCCCTCTTCGCCTGCCCGGGTGGTGGTGGCGGCTTTGCCCCTTCCTAATTAGAGGCCCCAGAGACTGAAACTGAAAAATTATAGAGGCAGTGGGAACCGGCGCCACCCTGGCCCAGGTCCCGCCCCCTCCCCCAAGGCTGTGAGCCCAGGAGGAGGGAGGTTACCCCACGCGCTGTGATCTTTGACCTGCCTATACTCCAGTTCCTGGGACACCGCAGTCCTGATGAGCCTGCACCCTCGCTCAAGCTGGGCCCTGCTGAGTTCTTTCAGACCCGGCACCACCCCCATTCCACAAGCGAGAAGAGCAAAGTGGGATCCCTAGGGGTCCCTCTTACTCCTGAGGCTGCTGGGGCGCTGATCTGGGACCTCTCTCTTGAGTTGGGCTCTCTTTCCATCTCAGCTTCCCCAGAGCAGGAGGGAGGAGCCTCCAAGAGCACCCACAACCCAAGGGCCTCAGCATCCTTGGGTGTCCCCAAGTACCAGGCCCCGGTTTCTGGGCAGCCTGGGAAGAGGGAAGGGATGTTCAGAAGAAAGTTAGGAAACTCAGCCCCTAAATGCCCCCTTACTTTCCTGATTCACCAGCCCCAGAGTCTTCCCCCAAATCCCAGTTTGGCTGTAGTTCAACAGAAACCATAATCTCAGGACCCTCCCCCAGATTCAGTCCCACTTTCTTGGAGTTTTGGTAAAAAAAAGAGTAATAAATATAGAATTCTCTCCATGCCAAACCTCAGACTCCCAGGCTTGCTGTGTGACTATGGGCAAGTCTCTACCCTCTCTGGACTCCTCCTTCCCTGAGAATTCCCGGAAGTACTCTCCCTTAAGAGGTCTTACCTTACCTAGACAAACTAAAGGAAGAGCCATTCCTTTTTTCCTGAGTCCTCCCAGACCCTCCCCTCAGGCATCAATGGGGGCCAAGAGCTTTAAGTGAGGTTGGCACCCCATTTATTGGAGAAGATCCCAGCACCCACCCCCTGAGGTCCTGAGGGCCTTGGTGTGTCCTCTGCCATGAGTGCTGAGCCCAGTGAGCAGGAAGCCTTCTGTCCAGCCGGATAGCCCCCCATGGGTCTCTGGTGCAGCCCCCAGCCATGTGTCCAGCGCATGTCCCTTCCCCCTACCCTGCAGGGGACATCTGTGCCCCATCACACGCTGGTTCTGCAGGTCTGTACCCCTGTGAGGCTGTCTCTGGGGGGCATGGGTTCCGTTGGGCCTTTGCTCCCGGCATGGGTGACCCAGCGATAGCAGTCAGTAATACGCTTGTTGGGTGCATGGGGGCCACAGCGGGTGCAGTACACAATGCCCAGTGCAAGCAGGACAACCAAGAAGACGCATGTGGGCACAAGGAGTGCCACCAGCAGCCATCGGTCATCCCTCTGGCTTCGACCTGCCAGACCAGCCTCTGCCAAGGGTGTTGGGGCTGCTGTAGGTGCCACTGAGGGCAGCCATGGGGCCAACTTGGGACTGGAGCCCCCTTCCCTTGGGACTTGGGGGGCTTTGGAATGGGGATGTGAAGGGATGATAGGTGAGGTCTGGTTAGGAGGGGTCTGAGGAGGGAGGGGAGTGGAGAGAGCTGGGGATTGGGTGACAGCAGGCACAGGGACTTGATAGGCAGGGGTCACAGGGGACCTGGAGGTGGGGAGCAGAGAAGGCTGGACAGTAGGGATGATGGACAGCTGGGGAGCCTGGGTTCTAAGAACTAGAACATCTGGGGCCAGAGAGGATTGGTGGGCACTGGGGGTGGTGTCAAGAGGGACAGGGTTAGACGGGATTCCAGGAAAATGAGTGGTGGTCTGGGTATCTGATACCTGGGTATTTGGAAACATGGGGGAGTGGTGGCCAGGGAACAGTTTGGGATATTTGGCTGAGAACATGGGAGGTTGATGGGCAGGGGGCTGTGCTGGGTAAGTGACAGAGTTAATTCGGGGCTGGTGGGCAGTGGGCAGATCTGGATAGTTGGTCTCAATCATGGGGAGCTGGTGGTCAGGGGGCACAGCAGGGCGTGTGGCAGGGACCAAGGGGGGCTGATGGGCAGGGCTCAGGGGTGGGTATGTGGCAGAGATAATAGGGGTCTGGCGGGCAGAAGGCAGTGTGGGGCGTGTAGCAGAAATTACCATGGGCCCGGTGGCAGAGAGCACGGAGGAATGGTAGGGAACCCTAGGGGCACTGAGCGGGGGTGGCCAGGTGGGCTCAGGGTAGGGTCTCCTGGGCTCTCGGTTTTCTGGGAAGCTGGGTCTATAGGCCAGGCCGAAATCTGGAGGCTGTGTAGGCTCCATCCACATGATCCCAGGCACCTCTGTCCAGCCACCATCGAAGACCTCCCAGGCCTCATCTTCATCCTCTTCTTCCCCATCATCCAGCAGTTCATCACCAAGGTCCTGGGAAGCCCTGGCGCCCATGGCCCCTGCGGGACTGCAGCTGATGCCATCCGCCTCAAGCTCGTGACCCTCACTGCAATAGCACTCGAAGCCACCAACATAGTTGACACACATCTGCTGGCACACACCGGCGATCTGGCACTCATCCGTGTCCACACAGCGGTGGGGCTCATCCTCTGCTGGTCGGAAGCCCAGGCGACAGTGGCAGCTGTAGCCTTGTGGCCCACCAGGCTCACACTGTTGCTCGCAAGGGGCTTGAGCGCAAGGGTCCTCACAACTGTGCCCATCTGCTGCCAGCCGGAAGCCCTCGGAGCAGCGGCAGGACACATGACCATCCTCCTCCTCCACACACTCGTGATCACAGCCCCCATTGTCTGGGCCACAGCCAGTCCCTGGGCAGAGGGGCCCAGTCTGGGACCAGCCCACACCACCCTCAGGCTGATTCACGCAGAGCAAAGAGGCTCCCCTGCCAGCCTGGCACTGCACAGCAGCCACAGAACCAAAGGGCAGCCACTCGAACTCGGTGGAGACCAGGTGAAAGGGCGTGGTGTAGACAGCTGGGCCGGCCTGGCCAGCTTCATCTGGCAACGCCGGGCAGGCTCCCTCGAAGCCAAACTGGCATAGGTAGCCATCCACGGGCAGCGTGCACGAGCCCTCTTTCCAGCGATGCTCACCACTAGCCTCAAGGGCCACACAGCGCTGGGCCGGGCAGGACCCTAACTGGGCAGCCTGGCCCCAGTTGGTGAAGGCCGTGTCCTGGTCTCCCGTGGTCCACGTGAAGCCGCGCAGCGGGCGCTGCTGCTGGCATTGCCGGGCCTGTCGCTGCAGCCCGATCCACAGCAGCTTGTTGGTGGGGCCAGCGCCCACGAGGCTGTCCACGCGCCGGGCCTCCTCGGGGGTCCGTGGCGTGGCCAGGTCGCCCCCCAGCTCCCGGCAGGCCCGCCAGGCCTCCAGGAAGGTGCGGCGTTTCGGGAAGAGCGCGTAGCAGCTGCCGGGACCGCAGGCGGCGCGGGGCTCGGCGTCCCAGGAGTCCTGGCCCAGCGCGGGCACCGCGGCCGCCCAGGCCAGCAGCAGGCGCAGCAGCATCGCGACGCCCCCCGACTGGCCGGGCCCGGGCTCGCGGCGGCTCTTGACAGGGGGAGGGGCCGGGGCCTCTGGCGGGCGGGCCGGGGGCGGGCCGGGGGCGGGCCGGGGGCGGGCCGGGGGCGGGCCGGGGGCGGGCCGGGGGCGGGCCGGGGGCGGGCCGGGGGCGGGCCTTGTAAGGAGCGGGCTGGGGCCGCGGCCAGCTCCCTGCTCCCGCTCCCTCGGGGCCGCGGGAGCAGGAAGCAGAGGGGTGGGGGCGGAGGAGGGGGAGAGGCGCGTTAGCTGGCGCCCCAGGGCCCGCAGGGCGGGGAGTCCCGGGAGAGGGGAACGCCTGCCCGGAGGCAGCCCGACCCTCCGAGATCCCCAGCGCAGTCTGGGGGCTCAGGCCACGGGGTGAGGTCGCGTCCCAGACACTCGCAGGGACCCGAATCAGGACACACCAAGCTCAACACAGCCCTGAACGACCTCACAGCCCAACCTGCTCCCGGCACCCCTCTCACGTCGCACATGCGCATGCTTCTCTCCCCCTCCCCACGCGAGAGCAAGGGCGCGTGGGCTCCCTGTGTGTCTGTCTCAGCCAAGCCCTGCACCTCGCCGGGGCCCACGCGGGCCTGTGGACCCCATCCCACGCGCAGAGTCCGCCTGACGTGCTCATCCCTTAGGTGCACCTTCGAAAATGGTGTGGCATCCTACGTGGCCTAACCCATCAAGTCCCTGGAATTCCTGTGCGGGCTCTGACGGCAACCGCCTCGATAACCCAGGCGCGGGAATCCTCAACCGCTTACTATTCACTAGCCCCTTCCTCAACTCACCCCACCCTCAAGCTTTCTGGCTCCAGCTAGGCCAGCTTAAGGGGGAGGGGAGGGAGGGCGACAAGGGCTGTCTTCCCTTCACCCCTGCTCAGCCTGGGGCCCTGGGAACCTGGGCTTAGAGGGGGAGGAGGAGGCCCCCAAGCAGGAAATGCCTCTCTGGGCTCCTGCTGCAGGGTGCAGTGGGTTAGGGGGCTGGGCGGGGGCTGGGCTACACTCTGGGTGAGCAGGACTGGCTGCAAGGGGACCAGTACACAGCCATGTATGGGCACAGGGCACGCAAGGACACATTGCATGCGTGTATATGACATAGGCATCACCTCGTGGAGCCCCCTTCCTGCCCCCAGGGCCCACTGCTCAGGCCTGGTAGGGTCCTCTTCCTGTCTCTCCTGGAGGCCTCTGGAGGCATTTGAGCCAAGCTGGTCACCAGGATGGCCCCTGGGGAGCCAGCTGAAAGATTAACCCGTGCACACCCACTGTATTCTTTTTGTATTTTGTATTTGATTTAGAGACAGGTTCTCTCTGAGTTGCTTAGCACCTCACTTTTGCTGAGACAGGCTTTGAACCCACCATCCTCCTGCCTCAGTCTCCTGAGCTTCTGGGATTACTGGATTATTTATTTTATTTATTTTTTTTTAAGAGTTGGTTTTTGCTATGTTGCCTAGGAACATCCTCCCTCAAACTCCTGGGCTCAAGTGATCCTCCTGCCTCAGTCTTCTGAGTAGCTGGGACTACAGGTATATGACTTTGGCAGATATTCTTAGCAGATGTTTGAATCTGAGGTGAGGCTGTGGAGGACACTGCCCCATAGGACACTGCCCTGGTCTAGCTTCCTGCTGTGCTGCTAATCTGCTGTGTAACTTTGGGGAAGTCACTAACCTTCCCTGGGCCTCCATTTTTCTTATCTACAATATGGGGATAATGGGCCCAGTTTTTTTTAGCTCAGCTGGGATATTGTATCATCATACTCACTATTTGCAAATGTGCTCTGTCAGCAGTGAGCATGAAACATATGTTCCTTAGTCTTCCCAACAAACCTGGGTGAGGCCTTCAGTCCTAGCTAGTGTCTGAGAACCAGGGCTTTTGAAATGCATGCTATGTGCCTGGAAGTTCCTTCTTACAGGGTGCACACCTGGGAAGCACACAGAACTACTCCCCTTCTCAGGAAAGAAAAGTCAATATGGTGCAATTCAACCTTCCTTTGGCCTAGGCCCAAAACCTTGAGCTCATCCTTGACTTCTCTCTTTCTCCCACACCCCACATCCAGTCTCGGCAAATCCTGTTAGCATTGTTTTCAAAATAGACCCAGAATCTGAGCACTTCTCACCATCTTTGCCACCCACCCCTGGCCATGCCACTAGCATCTCCCATCTAGAGCCTCACATGCAACCCCTACCTCCAGACCTCCTAACTTTCTATTGCCCTCGCCACCCTGCCAGAGGGATCCTTTGAAAATGTAGGTCAGGGCTGGAGATGTAGCTCAGTGTTAGGATACTTGCCTAGCATGCATGAAACTGTGTTCAGTCCCCAGCTATACACACACTCACACACACACACACACACAGTGGACCAGGCAGGCATGGTGGCACACACCTATAATCTAATCTGCTGCTGTGTGACTTTGGGGAAGTCACTGACCCTCTCTGGGCCTCCATTTTTCTTATCTACAATATAGGGATAATGGGCCCAGGTTTTTTAGCTCAGTAACTCAGGAAGATGAGGCGGAAGGATTGCAAGTTTGAGGCCAACCTCGGCAACTTGGCAAGACCCTGTCAAAATAAATAAATAAATAAATAAATAAATAGAACCTAGGTCAGATCTGGTCCCTCCCCTGCTCAAAACCCTCTGAGGTCCCATCTGACTCAGAGGAATGACCCCATGCCCTTGCCATGTTCCTAAACTACTCCGCTCCCTTCTACTGTGGCACCAGGCACTCTACCTCAAGATCTTTCCCTGTGGTCTCCTGCGGGGAGCACTGTACCAGCAATGTCCAAATGCTCTGCTTCTCCACTTTCTTCAGGTCTTGGTTCAAGTGTCAGTTCCTGATCCCCACCCCACACTGTTCCACCATCCCAGGGACTCCCTGGCCCTGGATCTTGCTGCGTTCCCTGCTGTGCACTTATTATTCTAACAAGGTATATATTTATTTGTTGCTTTCCTTATGACCTGATTGCTCCTAGCCAGAGTTTCTCAGCCTTGGCATTATTGATATTCGGGGCTGAATAACTACTTGTTACAGAGTCTGTGCTCTGCATTGTAAGATGCTTAGCAGTGTCCTTGGTTTTTGTTGATGTTGGTAGCATCCTTCTAGTTGGGACAATCAAAAATGTCCCCAACTGGGTGCAGTGGCACATGCCTGCAATCCCAGCAACTTGGGAGGCTGAGGTGGGAGGATCGAAAGCTTGAGGCCAGCCTGAGCAACTTGGAGAGTCCCTAAGCAACTTATCAAGATCCTGTCTCAAAATAAAAAAATTAAAAGAACTAGGTATGTGGCTCAGTGGTTATGTGCCCCCTGGTTCCTTGCCTGGTAAACCCACCACCACCACCCAGAAAAAAAGTTTTCAGACATTACCAAATGTTAATATTACCTCCACAGAGAACTCTGCCCTTGGAGACTGTGAGCTCGGTGATGGCAGGGTCATTCTCCTATTCCCTACTTTATGCCCAGAGTGTAGAAAACTCGTGGTCCATAGATGCTGCGCAATAAGGGTTTGTGGAATGAATGAACAAGACTCCAATGTGTGAAGAGCCTGGCTCAAGGAGATGAACTGTGTGAGCTGGGATTCCACCTGGGACCAGAGACCACTTGCTCCCCACACTTGCTGGCCATCCCCATGAAGTCTGACCATCCCAGAACTGGGAGAACCCTGCAAACAGGAAGTCTTTCTGCATTGGGCGGGGGGACTGAGGCCTAGGGAGTCTCAGAACCACTTAGTGGTAGGGCTCAGACCAGGACCAATGTCTCCTGATTCTTAGTCCAGTTCTCTTTTTGCTGTAGCACCCTGTGGCACCATTTGAGCAGAGACTGGGAATTAGGAATGATGGCAGAAATGGAGTTGGAGGCAGGAAGGCAGACCAGGAAGAAGGCACAGAGGGCTCAGATGTGCCTGGAGAGCACAGCACTGCACTGGGCCCAGGGAGAGCCTCAGGAGGAGGTGAGGCCTGGAGAGAGGGAGCAGAGAGGAGTAGAGGCCTGGCTTGGCAGCTGCCATGGGGACAGAGGCATGAGGAGCGATCTTCATGGATGGTGTGCGGTGGGTGGAGGGGGGCTGGAGGCCAGGGACCAGTGAGGAGGCTGTTGCAATAGTCTGGGAAAGGAGAAGGAGCTGGCTGGAGAGCAGGGCAGCAGGGCGGGCCGGGCTGGGGGAGGCAGCCTCTGGAGGCTCCTTAGGGGCGGTCCTGAGCCTGGTCCAAGGGTGTGGTGAGCCCAGTCATGATTCGGGCAATGGCCAGTGCTGGGGCGTCTAAGAGAAGGCTGCAGGCCATCTGGCAAGTGGGTGGGTCAGATCAGAGGTCAGGACCCCAGCTTCAGTGGGGTCAAGGGGTTGGGGACAGGCAAGGGAAATAGGAAATAGGAGGAGGAGGGTCAAAGGTCAAATTCCAGATGTACTAGTACTTACCAGTGGAGGGAAGCCTGAGAAGGATGGGGGCTGGGGAGCAGAGGAGGGGCATCTCTGGACCCAACAAAGTTAAAGGGACTTGAAGACACTCTGGATGCCTAGTTTAGGAAGGTTCCTAGTACTCACTTGTCTCCTCCAAGTTGGGAGAGGTAGGGTAGCATTTCCCTAAGAACTTTCTGCTCTAGTTGGAATGGGGGACACAGTGAGAACCACATCAAAGGTCTGGGATGAGGAGCTGGAGACAGGGCTGGTCGGGGTCTTACTCTTCCTGCTGAGCCTGATTGGTCTTGGTTTATCCACAGCACAGAGAAGATGTTAATTGATGAAATGAATGCTTGGAGCATATGTGGTGGGTATATGGATGGTCATTTGGATGCATGGGTGGGTGCATGGATAGGTGGGTATGTGAATGGATGCATGTATGCATGCATGGGCAGATGATTGTATGGATGCCAATGTGGAAAAATGGTCAGGAGGAAGTATGGATGAATGGATGGGTTGGTGGATGATGGACAGATGGATAGATGTAGGAATTATTAAGTGGAGGAGTATGTGGATAAGATGATATTTAGATGCATGGTTGGGTACAGGGACATAGGTTAAAGTCATAGGCTCCGATTCAGAGCTAGTAGCCACCATGGTGTGTGGCATACTCACAACGGAACTCTCCATCTCTGCAGGAGGACATCCCAGGAACATGGAACAGCTTGGGCTACCAGTGCAGGGATCAAGTGTGACTCTTCCCTGATACTACACAGTCATTCTCTCTGCTGGGGCCTGAGGCCAATGAAACTCCCACTGGGGGAGGGGACAATGTATCTTCCAAGCTCAGGACACCAGGCTCAGCTCACACTGAGGGTCAGGTGGCTGGGGTTCCCTGCTCTGATCATGGCCCACATAGGGAGTGCTCACACACCTCAACGGGACATGAAAACACAAGCCCAAGCCACCAGAAGGAGCCTTGGCTGGCAGCGACTGGGACAAGCAAGAGGCAGATGGTGGTTTTTGGATACAATGTGTGGGCCATGGGGGAGAGGTAGGCAGCCTGCAGAGGGGCTGGCCTGGAGAAGGCCCCAGAACAGCCAGGGCCAGGGGTCGGGTGTGGTTGGGGGGCGCCCCCTGAGCCAGCCGGCATCCTGGAGAGCCTTGGCACCCAGGCTGCTGAGCCAGCACATTGTTCTGTGTACAAGTCACCTCCTTGCCTCCTTCTGTCCCATCCCCCATCTCCCTCCATGTCTAAATTCTTCCCAAACCAATCCAGCCATGAGGCTGTCAAGAGGAAAGGCTGAAGGGTGGGTGGGAGGCGCCTGGTCTTGGGTGGGAGCCCGAGGGGAGGTGGGAGTGGAGGAGGGAAGGGAGACCTGGCAGCCTCCTCCCTGCTCCACATGCTGTGCCACACCCAGTGTGCTTCTGGGTAGGATAGCCCTGCAGGGAGCCCCCTCCCTATGGATGGGGTGGGAATGCTAGGGTAGAAGGGGTGCAGTCCCTCCTCAGCATCCCCAAAGGTGGAGGCGGCTGTGGGTGCCTTTGCCTTGGAGAGAGCCCATGTTTGTGCATGGCCATGTGCTTGCCTGTGTGCACACAAGTGTTTGTGTGCACAGGCCCGGCATTGTCTTGGACACACACAGCTGGGTGATGTGTGTGTTCGGCTAGTCCACACCTGTGCCCACAGCTGTGTGAATGAAGCATATGGCTGTCCCTGGATTGCCCAACCTGGACCCAGCTGGAAGCCCCATTCGCTCTCCTGGAAGATGCCTGACATGAACATCTGGCCACATCTGCCCTCAAGAAACAGAATCCTGGGGCTGGGGCTGTAGCTCCGTGGTAGAGCGCTTGCCTTGCACGTGTGACGTACTGGGTTCGATCCTCAGCAACTAAAAAAACATTAAAAAAAGAAAAAAGAAAATAAAGGGAATCCTGAGCCCATGTCAGAGCTAAAAGGAACTAGACTTGCCCTTGCACATGCCCACAGCCCTTCTCAAGGATGAAGCTTCTTAGTGATCCAAGGCTACCTGTGGGAGTGGAACCTCCCTCCTAAGCCTGCCACCTAGGGTGACCAATTTGTCCCAGCTTTCTGAGGACGTTCTGATTTCAGCACTACAGACCCCATGTCCTAGGAACCCCCTCAGGCCTGAGCAAATGAGGCGGTTGGTCCCACGACATTCTTCCCCAGCTACCCCAGTCCCAGCCTCCCACAACCCCTCACCTCTGGAACTTTCTCTGAAGGCTCTTACTTTCCCTTCTCTTCCTGTCAACGCCTCCTCCTCCTGCCCCCTCAGTGTCCCCAAGGATCTCTGCATCTCGGTGTCTCTCCCTTTGACTGCAGCCTCTCGCCTCCCTTTCTTCTCTCCCCCGTGTCTGGGTCTGCAGCTCTCCTGTGGGTCTTGGGGGTCTCCCTGTCTACTGTCTCCTGGTGCTCTGTCTCTTTCTGTGTTTTCTGTCTCCAGGGTCCCTCTGTCTCTGTCACAGAGTCTCTAGCTTGCCCCCAACCCTGGGTGGTCCAGCCTCTCTTCTCTCCCAGCACTGCAGCCCCAGGGCTGGCTGGGGTGCGAGCCAGGTCTGGGGGCCTGACCAGGCCCGGAAGGAGAACCAAGCAGACATGATATTTATGTTGGGACTTCAAAGTGGAGCGCAGGCTGGTGGTGGGGGTTGAATGGCTGACAGGCAAAAGCCAGACTGAGGTCAACTCAGGCCCCTCCCTGGTGAGGGTCTCCTTGGTGACACACACCTCCCCTTGGGACTTGGAGACCAAGTGTAGGAACAGAATGGGCTATTTTGGTGCAGAGTTCCAAGAAAGGCACTTCCTGTGCCTTTGTCCTGCCCCCAGCCCCATCCTTTCTTCCTGTCACCCTGCAACTGGGTCTAGGCACCGTGGGCCCCCACCTCTTCCGAGCATCAGCCTGGCTGGGGAGACAGAGTTCTAGGGGTAGCAGGCGCAGAGGGCTCCATCTCAGCAACATCCCTGGCGCTGGTACAGCCCAAGCATTCTGTCTCTCTGGCAGAATCCATGCCTGGCAGGGCCCCGTGGATCTGTAACCCGTCGGGCCCCAACAGACTAAGTTAAGCAGGCCCAGCCCCTTGGGACCTCTGAAGTTCATTCATGGGTTGCCTGCCCGAGAGCCTGAGGGGCCAGATGGGCCGGGAAGGTCACCCTATCCTTGCTCCCCCATCCCGCCCTTGGCCTAACCCCGGTTAAAGACACCCAGCTGCTGAAAAGGCGTGGGGCCTGGTGGCTGGGTGGGGCGGGCAGGGCCGATTGTCTCATCCTGCAGCTCAGTTCAGGGTCCTAAGCCCCTCCCAGGAGCCCCGCCTCGCAGGCTCTCCTTCCGGCACCCCCCCAGGAAACCCCAACCCCAACTAAAAGGCTTGCTCTAGATCCCGGACTCTCCTAAAGCCCACCCAGGCCCCCAGAACCCCAGCCCCTGGGCTCTGTCCCCTCCCAGACCCTCCCCGGCTCTTCCTGTGAATCAGGCCGGCTGGAATCTGATGAGCTCAGGCCTCCCCACCCAGCGAAGCCGGCTTCTGCCTCCTGCTTGGCCAGTGGGGTTGCCACGCCCCTCACAGGGGTCTTCCTAGCACTCACAGCCCCCCCAGGGTCTACCAGGGGCCGGGTTGGGTGGGGGGTGAGTGAGGCAGGGGTGGGCCAGGGCTGGGAAGATTAGTCAGGAGAGGGGCTTGGACCTCTTGGGCATGCTCGAGAGTTTAAAAAAAAAAAAAAAAAAGTATGGTGTGGGCTGGGGACGTGGCTCAAGCTGTAGTGCACTCGCCTGGCATGCGTAGGGCACTGGGTTCGATCCTCAACACCACATTAAAAAAAATAAATAAAGGTATTGTGTCCACCTAAAAACTAAAAAATAAATATTAAAAAAAAAGTATGGTGTATGTGTGTGCGCACATGTCTGTGTGTTTGTGTATTTGCACTTTCAGGGCTCAGACTGCAGGTAATAGCAGCCCTGTGCTATAGCAAAGTCGTGTGTGTGTGGCCATATCTGAGCAGGTGGTGTGGGTATTGTGGCAGTTCTGCACAGGTAGGTCTGAGTGTGTCAGGAGATCTGTGCAGCTGATCACTAAGGTCTCTATGCCAACTCGTCCTCATGGGTGCCCTACTGGTGCCTGGGTGCTCTTGTGCCTGCTGTGGTGGATGGGTATTACACTCTGTGTTGGAATGCGGGTCAGGAGTCTCTGTGTGTGGAATCGTGGGAGTTAACATGGGTCAGAAGATGTTAAATGTTGAACATGGGTCACTGCAGGGTGTTAAATGTTGTACTGAGGGTGAGTCAGGTGCCTGCTGTCC
This sequence comes from Marmota monax, assembly GCF_021218885.2. NCBI lineage: Eukaryota > Metazoa > Chordata > Mammalia > Rodentia > Sciuridae > Marmota > Marmota monax. The sequence goes on along the minus strand of NW_026692498.1, from coordinate 6,501,983 downwards.
ACCCCACCTCTCCCAGGCCATCCCATAGGCCTTGGCTCCTGGCCTATGAGGCTGTAGAACCTGGGACAGGTGGCCCCTCCCTCATCCCTGTCCTGACCTGCTTTTGCAGGATCCCTACTCCACTGCTAGTGCCAGGCTGGGCATGGGTCCCAGGGTCCTGAGTCTCCTATGTATGGGCCTCTGTTTAGAAGATACCCGGCATGGAGCTGGAAATGAGGTGTGCACACCCCCTGGTGGCAGTGAGGGAGAACATGCCACCCCAGGAACTCACAGGAGCCCTTTCATAGAGTCATCCTGGACCCATCATTCCACACTGTTCTGCACAGATTTACTAAGTGCCAATTCCGGCCCAGGCATTGTTCTAGGGCCCCCCGAGAGTTAGCTGGGAACAAGGCCAACTTGGCTCTGGCATGCTAGTGGGGGAGACAGACAATAAACACTCACACATACAACTAGGGTGACTTTGGAAGTGATAAGTGCAACATTTCCAAGCAAGGAAATGACTGCTGCTCTCCACGGAGCCAAACATCAGTTCCGGGTCCCAGCCCTGCCCTGTAGCAGTGGACATTGGACAAAGTGCATGACCTCTCAGCCTTGGCTTCTTCTTCTATAAGGACAAGCGTGGTTGGTGGCAGGGGTGGTGCAGAACCCCCTAAAATGCAGCAGGCTCTTTGCTTCCTCCCTGATCACAGCATGAGGAAGATGAGATTCCACCCGTTTCCTTGTGGGTTGTGGCTGCTTGGTGCTTGATCTACACAGGACACTCAAAAATATTACTGTTGAGTATTGAGTAAATGAGTCTTTCTGTGTTGGAGAACCTTGTGTTTGAGTCCTTTGTCCTGTAAGGAGCCACATGCCCCAAGCTAGCCTGTTTCCTCATCTGTAAAGTAGGGATGACGCTGGCTTATTATCTCCTACCCTGCCTGGAGCCCCTGCCCCTTTATCATCACACTTGGTCATGCTGATGTGGCCTGGGCCCCTGAGAATCAGGTAAACAAAAGTCCCCAGGATGCAGGCAGGATCTGGCAGTGCTCCCATGAGCCACTGCTGGAGGATCACTGAATTCCAGGCCAGGAACTAGGACTGAACATGGGAAGGGCTTGCAAATGGTCCAGAGTCAGGGGCCCAGAAGCCTCTGACTGTTCCTGTGAGACCCGCTTCCACATCCGGCCCTGGGGGTTCTCTGAGCACCCCTGCAGACATTCCAGATCCCTCCTTTGGGACTGAGCTTGACACATCCTGTGTTTAGTTCCCAGAATCTCTCTTCCCGTATCCCCAGGGCCCCTCATTCCTAGTTATCAACCTCTAATTAAGGGACAACATTTATTGAGCACCTATGGCATGCTAAGCACTGTAAGGCTCTGGGGCCAGAGGTTGGGTAGGGGGAGGACATACAACAGAATAAAGGGGAGACTCCCTACTAGCAAGTAGCTGGAAGTGGGGAGAACTTCTGGGACCTAGTGAAAATTTGGAAGCCCTGCACCTGGGCTATATCTGGATCATCTGAAAGCAAATGTCCACAATTTTTACTTCCCAGTTGTCATGTCTGACACATGGGCTGATGTCCCTTTGTGCTCAGCACCTCAGGGTGGTGTCTCTGAGACTGGTTGGGGCCCTCCTCCATCGGGGGACAATCCTTTCCTGAAGAATGGCCACTGAGAGGCTGGCTTCACCCAGACCCAACTCTGAAGGACCTGAGGACCAGTAGCTTCAGCCCCCACGTTGTGCTGTTCCATGGCGGCAAACAGAAACTGCTTGTGCTCCGTGGCCCTTGGCCATCCTAGCCGCTCTCGGCAGCTCTCTGGGTTGTGCACGCCCCCTCGTGGTTGGTGGTCAGCGGTTTTTCTTTGCTTACATTTGAAGCCTCTTCTGGGCTTCCTTTTGAGGCTGATTTGCTGTGTGACTCTTGGGAGTTGCCTTCCCACACCTCAGTGGGGCCAGCAAGAACATAGCCTGCCTGCCCACAGAGCTTTTGTGAGGACCAAAAGATCTGATGTAGAGTAAATGATTTCCAAGCTCCACCTGCCCTCCACCCCATCCTGGAAGCGCATGGGCCACTGGTGGGCATTATTGCCCTTGCCCAATTCCCTGGGGATGCTGGAGTCCCGGGAGGACTGCCAATTTTCGGGAAAGATTGGAACAAGGGTACTTTCTCCCCGGGGTCTGACTCCTGTGCAGCAGAGGGTCCCGCCTGGCAGGGAGCAAGCACCTGAGAGCAGGTGGGGGCTGCTAACGCCCACCTCCCCTCCCCCTTCCCCTAGTAAGAGCTCTGCTTTGCAATGAAACAATCCATTAAGGACCCTCGAGCACTTCTGAGTGAAGGGCAGGACAGCAATAGTGTACCCACTTTGCAGAGGAGGATGCTGAGGCTGGGGGAAGCTGGTCCTCTGCTGCCATTCTGCTGCCTCCTTCCCACACCAGGCATAGATAGAGCTTTTCAGGGCCCCAAAGTCCACAGTAGCCCTGCCTATGTCACAGAAGGCAAGGAAACCACCCCCATGCCATAGGTTGGGCATCAGATTGATCTGTTCCCTGTGGGGCACACTCACCCCTGTGGCTGGGGAGGAAGAACAAGAAGCAAGGGTGCTTGAACACAGTCTGGGATCCCCCAAACCTCCTCAACTTTACTCTAGTTACTCAGAAGTGGCCAGTCTCCCAGCTCCTTGGCAGATAGGCTCACGGAGATAAGTGCCACTCAGAGGTGGTGGCGGACACCAGAGATGGCTGGATGGGGTTGCCAAGAAGGCTGTGGCCTTGGAGGGTGGGGTTGATGGCTACGAAGGCCTTCCCCACCAGCTCAGAGGCTTCTGCCCCAGGTGATGCTTCTGGCCCCTTCTAGCTACTCCTCTGCTGCTTGGCTCCCGCAGCCTCTGGCTCTTGAAGGTTCCCCCTGACCTAACCCTCTCTTCCCTCAGCAGTTGTCTCTGACTCTCCCCCAGTGTCCCTGGGGCTGGCTCTGGCTTCCACATCCTCATCTCCCTGTACCCCCTTCTCCTCATTCTGGCTACCTGACACTGGCTGCCCACTGCCTGCCTCCTCTGCTGCAGTCCCTGGGGTCCCAGGCCGCTCTGCCCGGCGGTAGACCAGATAGCCATCTGTGGGAAGCTTGTGGGCCAGGGCTCCAGGCTGCAGGCGGTGGTAGTTCTGCTCCTTGTACAGGAATAGGCCAAAAACATCTGGCTGGCTGACTCGAAACTTAGTGGCACAGAGCTGGTTCAGGGTGGCAATTGAGGCCCCAGGAGGCACAGCTAGAGTCTTGGAGGTACAACCGCTGCCAGGATCCTGGTAGGCTACTCGAAGGAGGTGCTGTGCAGGAAAAGAAGCAAAAACAAGTACTCAGCGCTCTCTGGTGTGTATGTGGCTCCAGAGAAGGCTACACAGGGACGGGGTGGGTGGTATGTACCCAGTGGTGGAACCAATTGGCAGAAGTTTTGTAAACAATGAGAGGGATTTGGGGCAGGGGGAGTGTGGCTGAGCTAGTGGGTCGTGGCTGCAGGTGCAAGGCCAGCCCAGCAGGGTCTCACGAGTCTAAGGGACACTCAGATAGAGCTTACATTGTGCTCTAAGCATTTATCCTGCACCAACACACTTCAATCCTCGTGGCAGCCCTGGGTACCCATTTTACAGAAGAGAAAATTGAGACACAAAGAATAACTTGTCCAAGCCCCCCAAAACAAGAAATGGTGGAACTGGGATGAACTCAGGACTTGGCTAGAGTCTGTACTCACAAGCAAGGCTGGAAAGAGTGAAGGATGGGGCAGTGGACAGCTCTGGGGATACCCAGGCCAGAGCCCAGGTGGATTCAAGAACTGAAGCCTGATGACAAAGGAAGGAGAGTCCTGGCTGGGGCTGGGTGTCCCTTTCCTTTCTACATCAGTCTGTTTCTTCGTTTGTAAAGTGGGGATAATAATGGTCCCATTTCAGTGTTTCTGTGAAGATCCAGGGAGGCTGCCCTGGAGCACTCAGTCCAGTGCTGGGTACAGGGGACCCCCTCCCTCGAAGGCTGGCTTTGACATTCAGGTAGGGCGCTGCTCCTATTGCAATGTGATGTAGGACTAGAGGGGACTGGGTGCTGTCACAGTTGCTCTGGGCTCACGGGTTTCATGTGGACCGTGTGGCGGGCCTCTTACCTGGAAATGGAGGGTGGAAGGCAGGCGGCGCTGCTCCCAGAGGCTCAGGGAGCGCTGCAGCTCCTGGGAGGGGTTGAGGGGGAGGGTGTGGGCCTGGCCTAGGCTGCTCAGCAGGGTCAGACTGGCCGACAGGCTGGTAAGGTAGTAGCCACCTGGGACACAAGGGGGCAGAGTGTAGCTCAGGCTGGGCATGGGGTGACCTTCTCCCTGGCCCTGCTTCCCAGGGCCCATATAACAGCTAAGGCCCCTTAGCCCTGCATCTACTGAGAGGGCAGGTAGGGCCCTCACCCTCTCCAGTGAGCAGAGCTGGCTCCAGCAGCTCCGACATGTACTCGGCTTCTAGCAGGAGGTCAGGAAGGTCACACTGGGCCAAGACAAGGCTCAGCAGAGGCAGGAACTCATCTGCGCCTGTGCCCTCCCCTGTGGGGACGTAGGAAGAAGAAACTTAGGATAGAGTCCTCTCCTTCTCTTAGATAGTGACCACCCCCCCTTAGCGCACCAGCCCATAGAAAATGGGGTGTTCTAACAACCATAAGGAGGGCTGCAGGGTGCTCTCCTCTGTGGGTCTCAGTTTCACCATCTGAGATGGGAGGGTCAGGTTCTTCTCCCCTGTTGTGCTGCTCTCCTCGGGGGCCTGCTTCAGACTGGGGGGGCAGGACAGGGCAAGGCAGTGAGGGGGCCATACCCACGTGGGTCCTCAGGGCCGTGTAGAGCAACTTGCAGGCCTGCAAGAGCCGCTTCACCTGGGCACTGGGTGAGTAGGTGCGGAGCAGCTGCAGCAGCTTCTGGCGCACCTGCTCGGTCTCCGCCGGGGAGGGCAGGCTCAGGTGGGACGCGAAGGCTCCAGGGCCTTGCACTCGGGCCACGCGGAGGCCCTCAGCCAGGCGGCCAAGGGAGCCATCTGCAGAAAACCGGTGCCGCAGGCGGGCTGCCAGGATGGGCCGGAGAGGCTTGAGCACTGAGCGATGCAGGGACTTCTCCAGGATGTGTTCTGCGGGAGGAGGCGCGGGGGGTCAGGGGGGAAGGGGCAGAATTGTCTGGGAGCAGGAAGAGCAGGAGGCAGGTTGGGGGAGCGAGGCAGGGGGTGGAATTCACTTGAATGTTGCCGAGACAAGGGTGCTCGGGCGAGCAGCAGAACAGTTATCAGAGCCAGGTGGCACGGGGCGAGGAGGGGCAGTGGGGAAGGACTGGAGTTCTGAAGAGCTGGGGCTAAACTTGAGGCCAGGCTGGGGCCTTACCCAGCCTCTCTGGCGGTAGCAGCTTCTCAGGGCCCAGCTCTGCGCTCAGCATGGCCCGGGCCCGGCTCAGTGCCTGGCGGATGCCCTGCAGCTCTTGGGGCTCCGGGCTGGCTCGCACCTGGGTCAGTAGGTCCTGCACCAACTGGCCCACAGCTGTGTGTCTGTCCTGCATCAACACTGCAGCTACTCGGCCCACCTGCCGCTCGGGAGCCAGCAGGGAGCAGAAAGCAGTGCTCATGGACCGGAGCAGAGGCCTGCGGCGGCCAAGGCCAGGGGATGTCATGGGACTCCCCCTGGACCCAGCTGGCCCCTCTTCCTCAGAGCTGCTGGGAGAGCCACAGTCCACCTCCTGGAGGGAGGGCAGGAGTGGGAGGACATGGCTGGTGCCTCCAGGCACACGGTACCCCACTGAGCTCTCCCTTCTCAGAAGCCGCCCAGGGGGCAGCCTTTCTGTGTGACTGGGGTCAGCCCCTGGCAGCACAGGGACTGGGGGAGGTGGCACAGCAGGTGGTGACAGGGGACTAGAGGTCTCTGTGGACACCCGCACTTTGAAGCTCCTCTTGAATCTCTCTCGCTTGGTGGGGCCCAGGTCTCCTGGGAACAGGGGGTTGAAGAAGCAGAGGGCAGCGCCAGTGCCCTGGTCCAGCTCCTGAGGGGATCGGGCCTTCAGCCTGGGCAGGGGTGGGCCTTCAGGTGGACCCTGCGGAGCTTTGGTGTTGAGAGAGGAACTCCAGAACTCTAGGGACCAGAAACCAATGGGGTCTCAGAGAAGGCTCGGGAGGGTGCCCACCAAGGAAAGGCACAGGCAAGCTGTGGCTCTGGTGCTCTCCCTTCCCCTTCTGGCCTCAGCTTGTCCATCTGTGCAACAGGTGCAGGGAGCCCTTACCAATGCCCAGATGGGAGATAGCCTCCAGCTCCTTGTGGGTGGCTGCCTGGTGTATGGCTCTGGGGAGCCGGAGCGGGAGGAGAAGAATGTCTCTGAGGCCAGAGAGGGGGGCAGAGTCAGGTGGAGAAATCTTACAGTGGGGTGGGGAGGACAGGCTGTCCAGGGAGCAGGGTCTGTGGGTCGACTCACCGGGTGTGGCAGTAGGCACAGATGAGCTGAACAAGGTCGGGGAACATGAGATCCGAGCCCTCCAAGGATACGCCTGAGGGATGAGAGAAGTGAGACCAGAGAAGGGTCCATCCCCCCATCTCCAGCCCCTTCCTGCCAGACTGTCCCTCTTACCCTCAGAGCTTTCCTGGATGTAGTGGCTGGAGACGAAAGAGGGGCCACTGGCCTCTGGTAGCCGCACGCACAGAGTCTGGCACTGGCGAGTGTTCGATTTCCGCACCAGGAATGTCTGTGAGTGGACAGTCACGTGGCTCAAGACCTCAGTGTTCAGCCCCGCTCTCCCCCCGACTCGGCTGGCCAGTCCCTACACTCACCCCTGGGGGCTCGGTCCTCAGCACATGCAGCGCAGCTGCTGCATTGGCCCGTAGCTGCAGCCACACGGGTCGGGTGAGCAGCAGGCGCTCCCGCAGGCTCACAGTGCGCGCCGGCTGCTGGGGCCCACCTGTCTGCTCCCGGCTGCTGTCTGGTGTGTCGTACAGCGGGTCCTGGGCTGGCCTGGAGGTGGGCACCCAGATCTGAGCAGGAGGTGGGGAGGAGGGCTTTGCCCATCCCTTTGCCCTGGGGGTTCCCACCTCCCCTCCAGATCCTCCCTGCCCCACCTGGCTGCCCCTCCAACTTCACTAACTTTTCTCTCTCCAGGTGCCCGGGAGTGAAGCTCCGGCAGGGGTCTCTGAGAGGGTGTGTTCCTGGCTGCCCAGCGTCTTCCATGGCTGGGAGCTCCTTTGGCTTCTCTGGGACTCAGGAAGAGAATCCAGCCCCCAAGGCACAGGCGTGCACATTCCCGGTGGTGAGTAACACTTCCTGAGGGCGGTTCGCCCTGTCACACCCCAACCGTTAACTCTTGTGTGTCCACTCTGCCTGGCCCCATTCCTCCTGGCCAGTGACAGCTGGCTCACTGTTCTAGTCCCAGGTTCAAGAAGCAAGGATCCCTTCCATGCCAGCGCCACTCTGGGAGCCCCAGCTGCAGGGCACCACCTCTGCACAGTGCTTCCTGCAGTCTGCCAGCCTCCTCACACAGTGCAGCTGGGTGGGGAGGGGTTAAGCACAACTGGCTCAGTCCCCATAGGCACAAGCCTCGCCTTTGGGTCACCTTAAGTCTGTGGTCAGTTGCTCATCTGTCCCTGCCCTGTGGGTCAGCCTTGTGGGAGAGCACCCCCTACTGGTCACACATGACTCATTCCTGAGTCTAACTTGGGTTTTGGGATTTCAGGTTGCCATGGAGAAAGGATGCTGTGTCTCCATGGAAACCAACCCCTTTGCTTAACTGAGGTTCTGGGGGTGGTTCTGACACTCAGTGCTAACCAGGGGGAGTGTGGCTGTGAGGTCGTTAGCACATGGTGCTGCCGCCGGCTGCCTCCCACGCACAGGCCCTGCCAGCCTGCCTTGCCAATCTGCCAAGCAACTGGGGCAGGTGCAGACATGACCTGGTCTCTAAGCACGTGTACCAGTCCCTTCCCCACCAGGGGCTGCGTGCTTCTCATGCTCTGCCTTGAGCCACATGTGGCTTCTGACTCCAGGTCTGCCTCCCTCCCCCCAGCCTGTACCCCAGACTCCAGAGGCCCCAGAAGAAAGTCTGTCTCAGGTGCTCCCCAGGGAACCCCTGATTTCCTTGCAAGGTAAATCATACACACACAGGTCACACTAGAGTCCCAGCAAAGGTTTTAATTCTAGTCTTCACAATCTGGGAGGCAGACACCAGGAATAGCCCTGAGAAAACCTGGGAAGCCTGGCTATCACCCCCAGCTCCAGCCAGAATGGACAGGCCCCCAACATATGTCAGCCCCTTGTCTGGCTCAGTTCCCATGCCACGGGCCCAGCTCCCTGGCTCAGTGGAGAGGTTGGCAGGAGGGGTATTGTTTTGGCTTAGGAAGGCCTGTCATCTTGGCTGGAGGACAGAGGAGGTTTATCTTCAGGAGGGAAAGGTGGTCAGAGATGGAGACAACAGTCTTGCCTGGCCAGGTCAGCTCTGGGGCCACAGCTGTGCAGGCTCTGAGGAGGGCAGAGTGGGGCCCAGCAGTAACACTGGAGAGTGGTCTGTGCAGCCCCAGGAGCTTGTCTGCCTGTCTGCTGGAAAACGTGAATCCTGGGTGTGGTGCCAGCTGCTCTGAGGGACCCTTGGCTGTGAACAGCAGAGTCATGGTCCTGGGGGTTGTGGGAAGGGGAAAATCACTGAGGAAGTTAAACTACAAAGGAGGCGGCCACTTCTTTCAGGATACTGGTTGCCTCTCTCTGGGAGCCCTCATACAAGGGGCTTTGGCCCGCCCTGGCCCATCTAGGCTGGGGGCTCCAACCCACCTCATTCCATCAACCCAGAGACTCCCCATCCTGGTTCCTGCTACACACACTTCTCAGTCCTAGATCAGGCCACTGATTGACACAGCCAATGTCTTCTCTCTGGCTCTTTTGCTGGAGGCAGGTGTGGGGACAGGATGGGAAGGGGAAGCAGGACACCCTGAGGTTCTTACCATCTGCTTTTCTCTTCTGAGGTGACACTGCTGCTCTGGCCTGGGTAGTGAGAAAAGCCTCCCTGAGAGCCTGCCTCCAGCTTGGCAAGCCCCCCCCTCCATAAAGGCCTCTGAGGGGTGGGGGCTGCACAGAGCAGGGGGAGCAGGACACCCTTTCTAGGCAAAGTTTGGAGGTCTCTTGTCAGAGGCACAGCCAGTCCTATGGCCTTCCCTTCCTCCCTCCCTCCTTTTCTTCCATGGAGTTGCCTGGAACAAGGGGCTGACAGGGTGCACGTCCCTCTCTTCAGAGCAGCCTGGACTAAGAAGACCATGAGCTGCTGCAATGTCAGGGCACCTGGGCTGAGGCAGGGGGTGCCCAGGGTGAGCAGAGAACTTCTCAGATACCAGATACCGGCATCTAAGTGGGGGGCCTGTGCTGCAGGCCCTGTCAGAGGCAGGATGGGAACTCAAGCAGGAGTGGATACATCTTTTTTTGGCACTGGGGATTGAACTCAGGGGCACTTGACTACTGAGCCCCAGCCCTGGCCCTATTTTATATTTTATTTAGAGACAAGGTCTCACTGAGTGCTTTGAGTCTCCCTTTTTGCTGAGGCTGGCTTTGAACTCGAGATCCTCCTGCCTCAGCCTCCCAAATTGTTGGGATTACAGGTGTAAGCCACCATCCCCAGCTGGGACCCACCTTTTTGATAGCCGTCCAGTCCTCGAGAATATCAATCTCCTGCAGCATGTACACGATATAAGGGCCTGTGACAGGGTCAAGGAAGCTGGATAGCTGCTGGAGGGGACAGGTGATGGGGGCTGTGCTGGGGAGGCCAGAGGTGGTAGTGCCACCTATACAATGCTCAGGATAAGAGGTGTGTGGACAGTACTGAGGGGTCCCTCAGAGTCTAGATTTGAACACAGCCTCTGCCTCCTACCTCAGGGCCCCCTGGTTGTTAGGGATCCCCACAGCCTGTTTCAGAGTCCACCAAGCTCCCCTACCCTGCACCCTCACCTCCCTTCTCCAGGTCAGGTAGCAGAGGCCCATTCCACTCTCAGGGGCCCTGCTCCTTCTTTTCTATCTGGCCATGTCACCAACTGGCTCCTCGTTGGACCTCTTCCCCCACCTAAAGGCAAATTCTGGCCTCTTCCATCCTGAAAGTACACTCCTGTGGTCCCCCCTCACCTGTGCTCTGCACAGGAGGTCTCTGCACATTCAGCCCCCGATGGCTCCCCGGGAAGTCACTACCTTCCAGGTCCCTCCCTCCATGTCTCCATCACCACAAGGCAAAGGCTCTGGCTGCACGGGAAGGGGCACTCAGCTCATCGCTGCTGCCTGAGCAGGTGGGTGGAAGACACAGCAAGCTCCAGCATGGGGCTCCTGCCTGAGGATGGGTGAAGGCAGCAAGTCCCCTCTGGGATATGGGCACCTAGAGACAGGACATGGTCGCAAAGACGCCACAAGCACAGGGAGACCAGAAGAAGCTTCACAGAAGAGGCAGCCTGTGCAATGACACTAAGAAGGCAGGGACAGGCAGAACCTCTGAGTGGGAGGCAGCAGGGCTGGGGCGGGAAAGCCCAGACTACTGGGGCCCACACTTGGCATGTAGAGAGCGCCAGGGGCTCAAAGGCTCATCCTCACTCAGAAGTTATGGGCAGTCACTGAGGTGAGCTTTCTATTTTTCTAGGGTCCATATAGGCAGGGAATACCCAGTATTCCCTACGAAGTTCCTGGACTGGCCTGGGCATGATCACATGACACTGAACCATCTATGTATCTAGTCCCACTGTCTCTCATGTCCCCTCCAGTCCCCTTTCCGGAATCTGGAGCCTGCCTGCCATTCTGTCCAGTTTTAGGCCACCTTGGGTGGAAGGATACCAGAGATGAGAGGTGCTTTCTTCCTCTTGCTGGGTGGCAGCGAGTCCCAGGTCTTTGAGCCACCTCTGGCGTGCAGTTTGTCATCCCACCATTCTGTGCCCGCGACCCAGAGTCAGGATCAGGGTGAAGGTCCCTAGGCCACTTCCACCCCTGTGGCCTCTATGTCCCCCCATGGGCCAGCCCGGCCTCCCCATCCTTCCCCATCACCACCCAAGGACTCAACCCTGGGCTTGGGGCTAGGATCTCCTTAGGGCTGCTTAGGTCCTGACTGAACAATGGTGGGGCTTGGGGAAGAAGCCTTGGCCCTTCAGTGAGCCTCAGTTAACTACGTGTTTAGTAGAGAGCACAATGAAGACAACTCTGACCTCTTCAAGACCCCTACGAACACAGGTGCCATGGATGTGGAGGGGACTGTGGCCACTGTATATGTTGGCATGTCAGGAACAACTCCCCATTTTGGAAAGGGGTAAAGGGGGCCCACTCTGCCTGAGCCACCACTATGCCAGGCACTGGGCTGTGCCCTTCCAGGCCTGGTCTCACTTATGCCCAAGAGGCAGGCCCTCAGACCCTCCCTTGTGCAGCCAGGAAAGCTGAGGTCCGGAGAGGTGGGCACTGGCAGAGCTGGGCCCCGCCCTCACCAGAACTGATGTCCAGACTCTGGCGGTCCTCCTCCAGCCTCTGGATCCGCTCCTGCAGCTCCCCCTGCAGCGTGTCATAGAGCAGGAGCCTCTCGCTCTGGAAAAGGCACAGCTGCTCAACCAGGTGGAACCAGGTGGGCCCAGTTAGGCAGGCCCTTGGCCTTGCCCATCGTCCACTGGCAGACAGTCGGCTCACCTCCAGGTGCTGTCTGGCCCCCTGAAGCTCACACTCATACTTATTCCTGATCACATCCAGGCAGAAGCCCTTGTAGATCCCTGTAGAAGGAGGGAGACAGGCTCTGCTTGGCTACTAGAACAAGGTGAGGCAGGGCAGGGTCGAGAGCAGAGGGGGACAGAAAGCTGTGGGTTCCAGGAGGGGAACAGCACAAGATGGCCACGGACCTGCCACCTGAATGCGAATCTTGAGGCTCCGTTGCAACCCCCCAAGAGGTTCTGTGTATTCAGGGGCTCTCTCAGCCCCCACCTCCTCAAGCCGCAACCGTAGCTGACTCAGCCGCTCTCGGAACAACCTGGGAGGTGAAAGGTAGCTGAATACCACTGGCTCCTCCCATGGGCACCATCACTCTCGGGCAAACACTGCTCCCCACAGGCCGCTTGCTGGGTGCTTGTTACATTGGACGTCAGCACCAGCCTCACTAGCTCCTCACCCCCAGGTGCATCAGCCCAGCCGGAGGTGTGCCCACACTCACTTCTCCTTCAGCTCTGAGAACTGCTTCTCCAGGTCCAGCATCTCATTGACACACTCACTGCGACGCCGCTCGTAGTCCTCGTCATCCATCTCTGGGAAAGAGGCCAGTCAGGGCCGGCTCTGGAGGGGCGGGCAGCTACTCCTGTGTACACACGTGCACCTGTATGTGGGGGCTCACCTGAGCTCTCCTCCTCAGACTCGGTCTGGCTGCCGCTGCGCTCCTCCTCACTCTCTTCTTCCTCCCCATTCATCTCAGTGGCGGAATCGCCCTCTGCTTCCATCTCTTCTGTGTCTTTACTTGGAGGCTGGACAGGCATCTGGGCTCTGGAAGCAGGAGGAAGTGAAGCATCACTCACTAGTGCCTATAGCTCAGAGCAGCACAGAGGCAAGCAGGGAGTCGAGCTCCACTGACCCCCAAGGGAGACATGGGTGGGGAGCAGTGACTGGCTTTACCACATGAGCATTACACTGGGTGGCATTTGTACCTTTTGCAGGAGACTGAAAATCCTCTTGCCCTTGGATGTTGAGGACAACCCCAATTATAATACTGGCAAAGGGTGTGATCCACTTAGGGGAGAGGCCCACGGCAGGTTTCCCACTGCTGAGACTCCCAAACCTTCTGACTGGAGCTTTCAAGGCCCTTCATGGACTGAACTTGAACTACCAATCCAGTTCCTTCACCTCATCTAATGGCCAGTTCTCACATTCCCACTTCTCTCCCTCCCACTGCCCATATAGTTCCTCTGTCTATGACTCCCTCAGCTGCTTTCTCTTCCTGATAACACTCTACAATCTTTGTCTTTTGCTGGTCTCTGGGTCAAATCCCATCTCTTGTTTCCTCTGGGACCTCAGTGCTCCCCCTGTGTCTTCAGTTTCTGGCAGATACTATGGTTTGAACGTGTCTCCCAAAGTTTACCTGCAGGAAACTTAATCCCCAATGCAAGAGTGCTGAGAGACCTTCACAAAGGAAAGATTCCTTAGTCTCCAGAACCCTAAGAAATAAATCTCTGTTCTTTAAAAATGACCCTGTCTCAGGTATTGCTGTTTTCTTTTTTTCCTTTTTTACATGTGTGGCAGTGCTGGACATTAACACAGGACCTTGTTTTTGCTAAGCAAAAGCTCTACCACTGAGCCACATCACCAGTCCTCAGGTATTGTTATAGCAGCACAAAATAGACCAAGATGGCAGGATCCTTCCCATAGAATTTCTGATGTGCTCAGGTATACTCTACCATTAAGAAAATGCAGAGGGGTTTAGGGGTGTAACTAAGTGGTAGTCTTTGCAGTATGCACGGAGCCCTGGGCTCCATCTCTAACACTGCAAACAAACACTAACCCTTAACCTTAGCCACACCAACTTAACCACTGCATCATCCATTTCATAGCTATATATTTCCAGGCATATGCATACTTGCTCTTCCTACTTTATCTCTCACTCCTTTGATCTGTTTCTATACCCATTGCTCTCACTGAAACTGACCCTGTAGAGTTAACCAATGAGCCCTCTTGGCTAATGCCAATATTGTTCAGTGGTTATCTATGTTGACCTTTCAGGAACCCTGACAAGCATTCCTTCTTTTACTCATTCATCTAGTATTTACTGAGCACCTAAGAAATTTTAGGTACCATCAGCTACTGTAGAAGTACAACTCTGACAGACACACTTTTTGACCTCAAGAAGCTTATGAGTTCCTGTGAGAGGGGGCAAAGGAACAGTAACTACAGTGTGAGGAGCATTAAACACTGGGGTGTACAGGAGGGATATCTAGCCAGAATCTGGAGCTTGCTATAGCCAGGGCTTCCAGAGGAAAACAGAACAGATAGGGTAGGGTGTTGTGCTGACAGAGAGGGAACATTCCAGCAGAGTGAGTAGCAAGTGCTAGAAATGAGAGAAGGGGTGGGAGGTACAATTAGGCTCTGAACCTCAAGACCTGGGCTACAGAGATTCGATCATCAGCATATACAAAGTTCCTCAGTATACAGGAGGATGCAACCAGCAAGGCAGAAAGAATGTGGGGAGTGAGAAGGGACCTGTGATGAAATTCTCAGGATCAACACAAGGGGAGATAAGAGACCTCAGCAGAGAAGGAAAAACCAAAAATCATGGAATATTTCAAAAGGAAGGTGCAGTGATAGTGCCCAATGCTGCCAAGAGATGGCCTGAGAAGAACACTAAACATTCCTCTCCACAGATCATCTCTGCCACCCAGGGCCTTCTATTTCAGTGTGATGTTCTTCCAACTTCTCTGGTGGCTGCTCTGTAAGCCTTTAGAATGATGTAGACACCACTGCCTCCAGGAAGCCTTCTTATTTACTTCTCCTATTTGTCCTTGCTGAAGTCTCTCTCCAGTGAACGTGGGAGCCCTGCGAGGTCACCAGCTCCTGTGCTCCTTCCTAGCGCAGTACTGGCTCACTTAACCACTGGATAATTTTCAAAAACAAAGTAACCATAAAATAAACTTGCAGGCAGGGATTAGTTTTTACTTCTTGGAAGCCCAGGTGCCTGTAGTGGTAGCTAATGTTTCTTGACACCAAGTCAAGCAGTGCTTAATGCCTGGCCTGGAGAGAATTCAGTCACATTCCTCAATAATTTCACCAAGGTTCTGAACCTGACCTGAAAATCTCGGTTCTCCAAACCTGATTCATTTTTACGCTTCAGTTCCTAACGCTGGCAATTCCTCTTCACCATTAAGTGTATGTACATTGTAAAGACTCATTGTGTGTGTACTATCTCTTTCAGAAGCATCTCTCCCTTCCAGCTTATTCTGATTATAAATGTGTTAAATTAAGTCGCAACCCCCTCCCCACTCCGCACCCCCTCCTTAACCCGGGTGCAAAAGGGATGGAAAAGCACACTGTAAAGCGTGGCGAACAGCAGTTTCCAAACAGTAAGCTCCTCGAGGGCACGCCCCCGGAGAAGACGGACCCCTCCCCACAATCGCAGAGCCACCTCAAGACACTCCGCGGCCCTCCGGGAGCCTGTCGCCCCGCTCTACCCTCTGATGCGCCGGCGCGGGCCAGAGAATAGCTAGGGGGCTCTTCCGCCGCCGGCTTCGGCCCCACGGCCCCGCGCGCGTCAGGCCGGTTAAGTCTCTGCTTAGGCTCCAGAGGAGGAAATGATACCGTCTCGGACCGACTGAACAGAGAGGCCAAACCAGGCACCGGGCAAGACGATACGCACCGCGGGGACTGAGGCCTCCGGCCTCACGTCCGAGGCTCCCTGAGACGTGCCGGAACTTGCCGGTACTGGCCGTAGCCGCCGGGCTCCCGGAAGCGCAGCGCAGACCCCTCTTCTTCAGGAGGCGGGGCCTGCCGGCGCTTCCGTGTGAGTCATCAGGAGGCGCCCGCCGGGGGAGCTCACAATTGGACCGCTGGGGCCGAGGCATGCTGGGATACCGTGGGCCAGTCTCCATAGCAACCCGCCGACATTCACGCAGGCCTTAGGCTAGCTGGGAAGGCCCCAGCGGTTTCCTCGCTTTGCTGCAGGTGCCCCTGGATCCGCGGCCCTCTCCCCCAGAAGTGTAAAGGGAGAACCCAGGGGCCCCAGCTCAGGAGAGTAACGAAGCCAGCTGTGGGTGTGAACACTCGTTTATTTACACATTGTCATTCGAAAGCAAAAAACCCAGCCCAGCCTATGGGAGGGTACAGATCTCAGATTGTCACTCATAGAGCCTGCGGACCCTTCCCTCCTCCAGAGCCCCCGAAGATGGAGGCCTGGAAGAACCAGGAAGTTTAGGATTCTGCTAAAAACTAAACTGTATGCTTTCATCCGATTTCTTTCCAAAAGGCCAATTTCATTAAGTATTCCAACTTAACTCTGCACCATTCATACTTTTAACTCTTCTATTGTCCATGCACCCAAAATTGTTAATAATAATAATAACAATAATAATACTGTAATAATATTAATAATACTTCACATTTGTACGAAGCTTACAGAATGTTTTCACATATAGTATCTCATCTGAGCCTCCCAACAGTTCTGTGAGGTAGGTATTCTCACCTCCCTTTTTACAGACAGCTTAACTGAAGCTCAGAGAGATAATGGGATTTGCTCAAGGCCACACAGCTAGTTAGTGGTAAAGCTAGGACTTGATCCCAGCACCCCATATTCAAGTCCAGTGTTCCAACACCATAGCTACCTCTGTAAAGTGGAGTGACATTTCTTACCCCAGTCAGGCCTGAGGGGCGACCTGAGGAGCCAAAGGCTGAGAATTCTCAGACTAGGGGAGGGATGGACTCAGCAGCGTCGGGGAGAGTTGGGGTACTTGGCCTTCAACTCCTGTTTGAACTGGCGGTAAAGGATCTTATTATGCTGATTTTCAACCTCCTTTTGGGGATGGAACTTCAAGGCTTCTTTGAAGCCCTTATGAACCAGGAAACCTTCATTCAGCACCTCAAAATCAAACCCTGCCACGTGAAGCTCACAAGCCTGTAGAGAGAGAGAGAAAGAAGAGTCAGCAAAGTTTCACTGAGTTCCCAGGGCTTAGATGGGCTTCCTCACCCTTCTGGAGGCATCTTAGAAACTGCACTATCCATCCGTTTCCCAAACTGTGATCTCCCCTGCTTTACTGCCTCCTTCCATCCGGGGCCACTCCATCCCTGACCCCACCACCACTTTTACCCATCCCCCTTGCCCTCTCCCTTTTAGGTACCTGGCTGATTCGATTGAAGCCATACTGCCGAAATCGCTCATCAAAGGTGGGCACCTTGCCTCCAGCCACGTAGAATGGCTCCCAGGGGTCCTGCCAAGGCACCACGTAGGCAGGCCTCAGCAAGCTCTCTTCTGGCAGATTGACCCAGCGGGAGTAGTTGGTAGGCGCCTGGCAAGGTGTGCACAGCCCATAATAGAAGGGCCGGACCTCGCCCACCTGGTAGAGCTGCAGGAGTTCAGTCTTGCTCATGGGCATACGGCGGGCTCGGCGGATCTCAAAAGCAGGCACCACCAGTGCGGTGCCCCCCCACTGGTTGCTCTGATCCAACATTTCCCGCAGGCCTCTCCACAGCCCCTCACTGGGCACCATGTCCACGTCGATCACCAGGGCATAATTGGCTCCCTCACGAGCCAGATTCCTCAGCAGGTTATTAGGGTAGGAGACATTGGTGCCTAGTGCGTAATTAATCCCGGGTTGGGCCACCCTGGCTAGCTTGTCGAAGACCTCCTGGCAGGAGCGCAGCAGGGCAAATTCCCCAGGCTCCCGGGGGTCAGGCACTGCTGCCTCATAACGCGAGGGGCACACCAGGTGCATGGCGACCCTGGCGCGCATATCAGGGCAGTGGCTGCTCAACGCGTAGGCCAGCACCGTGGCCAGCTGAGCTTCCTCCTTGGTGGCCGCGAACACTGACACGGACAGCGGACCCTCCCAGCGCTCCAGCAGGCCGGACAGGTGCAGCAGGTTGTCCACGCTGGCATGCGTGGCCAGGATCACATCGTTGGGGTCCATGGTGGTCTTCAGTAGGCCCCTGTAGACGCGGTAATCACCGCTGGCGTCCAGGACACCTCCTGAGGCCAAAGCGGTGCGGAGCTGAGCCTTCACCTGGTCCACGGATCTCGGGGAGGGCGGGAAGAACTCGAAATATTGATCCTGCTCCTCCTGCCCGTGCAGTCCGGACAGAAGCGACAGGTAGAGTAGCTGTAGCATCGCCACCAGCATGAGCGCGGCCAGCAGCAGCTGGTAGAAGGCACACCGAATGGCGTAGGACATCTGCATGGTTCTCGGGGCTTGGAACACGCAGCAGGGACCACCGGGCCGCAGACTCTGCCAGCGACCGCAAGCCCGGATTTACCGCAGCCTGCCGAGCACCGCCGAGGCGAGCCGAGGCGAGCCGAGCCCCGCGCACAGCCCCGCCCGCCGCCCGCCGTCCGCCTGCGGGCCTCAGCGCGCGCCAGCTCGCCCTCTGCGAGAGAGGAGGAGCTACTGCACCCGCCGCCCGCGCCGCGCGCTTTGCAAAAGCCGAACCTACCCGCTGCCCGCCGCCTGCCTCCGGCTCGGGACGCGCACCCATCCCTTCGGATCCGTGCGCAGCCCCTGGTCCAGCGGGTCCTGAAATCCAGGCGCTCTCGCCCAGACTCCGGAAGGGGAAGCTGTGGCAGAACTAAGGCTGTAGCTTAGTGAAAGATGGGGCGGTTGCAGGCTGAAGCGGGCCAAAAGGACATTAAAAAGCTCCTTTCTACAGCGTTTCTCTCCCCTGGGTCCTACCAGGTTGGTACTAAGAAGTGAATGATGGAGACACGGAAGTGCGGAGGAGATGAGAGATAAGAGAATGTGGAAGAAGCACTGCATGTGGGACGAGGTGGCCGAGTGGTTAAGGCGATGGACTGCTAATCCATTGTGCTTTGCACGCGTGGGTTCGAATCCCATCCTCGTCGAGATCTGTTTTACAAGGAACACTCCTTAATTTTCTACATCCCCCTGCCTGGGACAGTGAGTTTTGAAGCAAACTGAATTTGAGGATGCTGGTGGAATTCGGTGCACTTTCCGTCTCTCCCGTCATTCGTCTTCTCCCTCGTAGGGTTAGAACGTTCGCGGGCCAGGCCACAGGTGTACTTTTCCTTCTCCCTATAGAGGGCTCATGGGTGGGTGACACCTATGACTGGCACTGAGATTCCGGGCCGTGCCTTGTTGGCTGGATGGGTTATCTGCAGGAGTTAGAGAAGCCCGCACTCTGCAGTGTTTGATCATTTAATTTATTTCTCTATTCAGCCTACTGATTGTCCCCACTTACCATCACCTCCCAAGGTGGTGAACTCCTGCCCACAGCCGCCTCCCCAACACATACACATTTAAGCTGAAGGCCTGGAACATTTCAGTACCAGCTACCATACATGGAGGGCACTTAATGCTTGTGGATTAGTTGATCCATGGGCTCTTGAAAAGAGGAGTGGTTGTGGGGAAAGTCTGGCACCTCCACTGCTAAATCAATTATACATGATAAATGTTCCCTTTTTGGCCAAATTAGGAGGGCCCCCATGGAACAGAGCACTGTGAATCTTGGGAAGGGGTGGACAGACTGTGGTGGGTTTTGAATGCCAGAGTAAGGTATTTGACCCCAGACTCATGGGCAGTAAGGTGCCAAGGTTGTGAGGGTAAAGAGCGACCTTTAAGACATATTTTGCACAGGATGTGTTGCACATGCCTGTAATCCCAGCTGCTCAGGAGGCTGAGGTAGGAGGATTGCGAGTTCAAAGCCACCTTCGGCAAAAGCAAGAAGCTGAGCAACTCATTGAGACCCTGTCTCTAAATAAGATACAAAATAGGGCTGGGGTTGTGGCTATTAGTTGAGTGCCTCTGAGTTCAATTTCCAGTACCTCCTCCCCCCAAAAAGACATATTTTGCAGCTCAATAATACCTAGAAGGCACCTGTCCCTGCCAGGGGCTGTGTTAGGCACAGGGACACCGAGCTTGGGAGATATGGGTACTTAAAGGTTTTCACCAGGCGCAGGTACGAAGAGTGGAGAATGGAAAGCCCTTCAGCACAGACCTTGTAAGTGGAAGGCTCAGAAGCCACATTTGGTGGCATGTGTGTTTTCTTAGAACTACTCAGGGTTTAAAAATGACAATTCAAATCACATTAGTGGTTAATTTTAGTGAACTGGTAGATTTCTTGTAAAATCCACATTCTGTTTAATTCTGGAAGATCTGGCAATGACAATTCTGCATTCCCACAGGGTGACCGTTGGCCCGAGTATCAGAGTGGCTCCCATTTTTGCTATCCTAACAGTCTTCTCTTTTCCAAAGTCTTAGTCTTGCCTCCTCCCTATGCACCCCCAGCCCTTTGAACATTTGAGTTTTAATTGCAGTGTTCACACAATCCCCAGTCACTATCTCCATTGTTGAGATTCTCCTGGTCATCTGCCCACAACCCCCCACTCCCCACATCATGCCCAATGCTAGGCACATTACATGTTAATAATAAATGAATAAGAGACTTATGAATTGTCCTCAAGGCCCCTAGTCTAAAGGGAGACTTTAAAGTAATGAATAGACCTTGGTGAGGTGTCAAAATCAAGAAAAGCAATATTGAAGGTCCAGAAGGTGGGCAGAGGCAGCTGGCTGGGGAGAGGGACTGGTTATGGCAGAGAGGAACATGGGGGATTCAAAGACTGGTGTAAATAACTATAAATGATGGATCTGAGTGACTTTACTGCAGGCCAAGTGGCAGGGAACTATGCTTTCTGGGTCCTGGAGAGGCTGGATTTGTTAGGATTCTCTAGAGAAGCAGAACCAAAAGAGAGGGAGAGAGAGAAAAAAAAGATATTAGTAGAATTATTTTTATGAATTGTGATCTTGAGGCTGGCAGGTCTCAATTGTGCAGGGCAGGCAGGCAGGCAGGAGACCCAGGAGGAGCTGAGGTTGCAGCCCAAGTGTGAAGGCCACCTGGATGCAGAATTCCCTTTTCCTCAGCCTTTCTTCCTTAAGACCTTCAACGGATTGGAGGAGGCCCACCCACACTGTCAAATGTGCGATATTATGATATAGTAAGAAATATGTATTTGGGGCTGGGGCTGTAGCCCAGTGACACAGTGCTTGCCTGGAACATGTGAGGCACTGATTCTTAGCACCACACACAAAAAATAAAAATAAAATAAAGGCATGCTGTCCATCTATAACTACAAAAAAAGAAAAAAGAAAAGAAATACAGCCAGGCACAGTAGCGCACACTTGTAATCCCAGCGGTTTAGGAGGCTGAGGCAGGAGTATTGCAAGTTCAAAGCCAGCCTCAGCAAAAGTGAGGCACTAAGCAATTCGTGAGACCCTGTCTGTAAATAAAATGCAAAATAGGGTGGGGGGTGTGGCTCAGTGGTTGAGTGCTCCTGCGTTCAATCCCTGGTACTGCCCGCCCCACAGCCAAAAAAAAAAAAAGAAAGAAATATGTATTTGGTCTCTGTGCCTGGCTTCTTCTGACTCACAGCTTCTGAACCCCTTGGAATCTCCTGGGTGACTGGTGCATCTTTTGTTCTAATGAGCAAGTCTTGGTGAGTTCCTCGATAGCAGGGATCCAGGATGAGTTGCCAGGGAGATCAGTTATGTGCGATATTGAGAGTTTGGAACTCTCAATCCCTTTCCCCACCTCTAGGGAGTGGGGAGAGGGACTGAATGAAGGTTGAATTGATCAACAATGGTAAATGGGTCAAGGATGCAATCAATCATAATGAAGCCTCCATTAAAAACCCAAGGGAGCTGGGGTTTGTGGCTCATTGGTAGAGCAGTTGCCTGGCACATGTGAGGCACTGGGTTCCATCCTCAGCACCACAAAAATAAATAAAATAAAGATATTGTGTTCCTCTATAACTAAAAAAATATATTAAAAAACACACAAAACCAAAAGGACTGGATTCAGGAACTTCCAGAAAGCTGAATATCTGAAGGTTCCAAGAGGATGGCATGACTTGCCCCAAGAAGGCCCCACCACCCGCCCCCATGCTATACCCTATGCATCTCTTCCATCCGGCTCTATCTTTTGTGATATCCTATATAATGAGTAGGTAAATGTATTTCCCTGACTTCTGGGAGCCACTCTAGCAAATGAATTAAACCCAAGTAGAGACTTGCGGTAACTCTGATTTACAGCTTGTCATCAGAGTACCTGAAGGCTTGTTGGATTGAGCCTTCCACACTTGAAATCTGCAACCATCTCCAGGTGGACAGTGTCAGAATCAAATTGAATTGTGGGACTCCCAGCTGGTGTACCCTGGAGAATTGCTTGGTTGGTTTGGGGGGAGACCGTACACATTTGGTGACTAGAGGTAAAGTTTATATTGAATGTGATAGTAGAAAGAAAAAAAATACTGGTTTATTTCTTCCCCCTCAGAGAAGAGAATTTACTTTACTCAAAGACTACTGATTTAGGAGTTGGAGTGTAGCTCAGTGCTAGAGCGCTTGCCTAGCGTGTGCAACGACCTGGGTTTGATCCCCTGCACCACACATACAAAGTCTGATTTAAATGTTATCTCATCTTCAAATATCCTATAGTAGCCAGGTGTGGTGGTGCACATGTGGTGGTGCACACCTGTAATCCCAGTGGCTTGGGAGGCTGAGGCAGGAGGATCATCAGTTCAAAGCCAGTCTCGACAATGGCACGGCACTAAGCAACTCGGTGAGACCCTGTCTCTAAATAAAATACAAAATAGGGCTGGGGATGTGTCTCAGTGGTTGAATGCCTCTGAGTTCAATCCCTGGTATCCCCTGAAAAAGCTACCCTCACATTGACAGCTAGACTGGTGTTTCCTCAAATATCTGGGTGCTGTGGCCTAGCAAGTTGACATACAAAATTAGCCATCCTAAGGCTCTTTTGCTCTCTGACTCAGGGCATTGGGCTCTTTGTGCTTGCCTCTGCACAGCTCCAGTCAGACCCCAGACTCATGGCCCTACAGATTCTACCCCAGTCCCCTGTCTGGGCTGGTTTCTGATGTCTACACTCCACCCCACCCCTCAAGAACCAAGTTGGTTCTGTCTCAAACTGGGCCATTCAGAGATGGGTGTCTGTCGGATGAATCTTGGTTTCTCTCTTTATTTATTGTACCAGGGTGGAACTCAGGGGTGCTTCCCCACTGACCACATTACCAGTTCTTTTAATTTTCTAATTTGAGGCAGGGTCTTGCTAGGTTGCAGAGGCTGGCCCTGAACTTGCCATCCTCTCGTCTCAGCCTCCCGGGTAGCTGAGATTACAGATATGGGCCACTTCCTGGCCCCAGCTTCACATTTCTGTCACCAGTCAGATGAAGGCTTGATTGAGCCTTGAAGACAGTTCACCAGGCCCTTTACTTGGCCAAAGGTGATGGCCAATGGCTATAGTTTCCTAGCTTGGTACTCCCAAGCTAGGGTACCAAGCCAAGGGCTTTGCCCATTCTGAAATTTCCCAGCTGTCCCTGGAGAGTAGTCTATTTCCCTCCCAGAATGCTCTCAGCCTGTACAGCTATGCGGCCTTCAGTGGCCCACTTCAGGATTTCCCAACTCTCAGTATCCCTTCACCTGGAAGGAATCCTCTGCCTCACATGCTGGAAGGCCAATTATTGTTTGAATCAAACAAATTAATGTTTGGCTATTTATCTACTGTCCTCTGAGGCACCCTGGGGGCTCTGAAGCTACTTTTCTTGAGGGGCAGGACAGCAGAGTGTAGGTTGGTAGTGTTGCCATCTTAACAATATATATCTTCTGACCCATGAACATGGGATGTGTTTTAGTTTCCTCAGGGCTTCTTTAATTTATTTTAGCAATGTTTTATAATTTATTATTATTATTTATTTATTCTAATTTGTTATACACGATGGCAGAATGCAATTCATTTCATATTACACACATAGAGCACAATTTTTCAAGTCACTGATTGTACACAAAGTATTTTCACACCTTTTGTGTCTTCATACATGTACTTGGGGTAATGATGTCTAACATATTCCACCATGTTTTATAATTTTTAATGTACAAGTCTTCTACCTCCTTGGTTAAATTTATTAGTAGGTATTATAGTTTTTTAGATCTTACTAAAGTTGTTTCTTAATTTCCTCTGCACAGTGCTTCCTGTAAGAGGCAGGCAAGAGAGAGAGCATACCTGAACCCCCCCTACTTACTGGGGAGAAGCCAGTCTTAGAATATTCCACCCAAATAAGGCAAGGGATTGGATTTCAGAGAGTGGAGTCTTGCTTAGTGATGTCTTGATGTCAGTGGTCAGCAGATTGACTGATATCTTGGAAAGCCACACCCCCGTCAGGTGCTGTGTGGCACATGAAAAGGCACACTTGGGGCTGGGGATGTGGCTCAAGAGGTAGCGCGCTCGCCTGGCATGCTTGCGGCCCAGGTTCGATCCTCAGCACCACATACAAACAAAGATGTTGTGTCCGCCGAAAATTAAAAAATAAATATTTAAAAAAAAAAAAAAAGAAAAGAAAAGGCACACTTATGGGGCACAGCCTCATAAGCAACCTCAGCCAGTTCCCTCACAGGCTCAAATGCTCATAGCTCACACACACAGCCCATGGCTGGCTCCTGACAACTTCCTTTCCAATTTGAATACCTTTTATTTCTTTTTGTGCTTGCTCCGGGCGAGGACTTCCAGTACAATAGAGGAAATTGTGATGAAGTGGCACCCCCTTTCTCCACAGAAAAGCCCTCTTCACCATGGCTGACTTTAGGACTGTCAGCAAAAGAGTCTCTGCAGCGGAGTCCAATGTGATAAACTTCCTATTTTCGTGTCGCCCTGTTTACGTGGCCACTGGCCCTGAAGATACCAGCACTCCAGGTGCTGGACACCCCCTTACTAGTTTTTCACAAACATATCCAGTATAGTTTGTAGAAATGTGCAAACAAGGCCTCTGGCCTTGAGCTGGGCTTCACAGAGATGTCTACATTCTTAAGATAAGTTACAAATGGGCTCCTTGGTAACAGCTGGCAGGGGAGGAAAGAGAGGGGAGAAGAAGCTCTCCCCTTCTCAGGTGTTGTCCTTGAAGGGTTAACTTGCCCAGAACAGTGAAAGAAAAAGCTGCTTTTATGTGAACTTCTGCAGACTGTGAACTTCTGAGCCCCTCCCCTTGCACACTGGGTATAAAACCCTGAAGTTCTCTGAACTCGGGGTTCAGGGGATTGATTGATTACAGCAAAAGCTGTGCCCCCTGAACCTGGTTGCAGCCAAATAAAAGTGTTTCCTGCTATCTTCTGTGCCTTGCCTCGTCTGTCCCCACAACAGTGGGAGTGGGCAGCCTGTCTCCCTGCTCTCACTCTTTCACTGTTGAGTATGATGTTATCTGTGATTTTTCATAAATTTTTATCACATTGAGGAAGTTCCCATCTGTTGTTTGTTCATTGTTTCCATCTTGAGTGTTGGACTTTTTGTTTATCATCTTTTTTGTTGTGTTTATCATCTTAAATGAGATGATCATGTGTACCTCCCTCACACTTGACTCATATGATATATTACATTGATTGATTTTTGAAGGTTGAATAACCTTGCCTTCCTGGAGTAAATCCCATTTGGTCATGGTGTATGATCCTCTCAATATGCTGAATTAATATGCTTCTGATTTTTTTTTTTTATATTTTGTTGTGGATTTTTACATCTTTATGTTTCTTCCATATCCCCATGCTGGGGACAGAACCCCCACACATTCTAGGCAATCACTCTCCCACTGAGCTATACTTCCAGCCCAATTTGTGCATTTCTATTCATAAGAGATCTGGTCTGTAGTATTCTTGTGATGTCTTTACCTGGTTTGGGTAGAATGAGTAAGGAAGTGTTCCATCCTTTTCTATGATCTGAAGGAGTTTGAGAAAGATTGGTTTAATCGGTAGAATTTGCCTGTGAAGCCATGTGGGTGTTTTGTTTTGGGAAAAGGGAGATTTTTTGATTCAGTCTCATTATTGTTCAGATTTTCTGTTTCTTTTCAAGTCAGTTTTGGTAGTTTCTGTTTCTAGTAATTTCCATTTCATCTTATTTGTTAGCATATAATTGTTCATAGTATATCTCCCCCCCTCTCCCCCCCCCCATTGAGCTGCATTCCCAGGCCCCCACATCTTTTTAAATTTTTGAGGTAGGGTCTCGATAAGTCACTTAGGGCCTTGCTAAGTGACTGAGGCTGGCTTTGAACTTGTGCTCCTCCAGCTTCAGCCTCCTCAGCCTTTGGGATTACAGACAAGTGCTATTGTGCCCTGTACATAGTATTCTCTTATAGTCCTTTTTATTTCAGTATAATTGGTAGCAATGCCCCTGCTTTCATTTCTGATTTCAGTGAGTCTTCTTTTTTATTTGTCAATCTAGCTAAAGTTGCATCAATTTTGTTGATCATTTCAATTTAGTGAGGTCCTGAATAACTTAATAAGACCCTGTCTAGTGTGTGTGTGTGTGTGTGTGTGTGTGTATTTTTGATATATTTGTTTACTTATTCATTAATTCTAATCAGTTATACATGACAGTAGAAAGCTCTTTAGTCATTGTACATAAGTGGAGCAGAATTTTTCAGTTCTCTGGTTGTACATGAAGTAGAGTCACACCATTTTATACATATATATATATATATATATATATATATATATATATATATATATAATCTCATTAATTATTTGAAATAATTGTCTTATGCATATGTTTTTTTAATCATGTAGGAAAGAAAAGAGAAGTTCGAGACCAAAAATACAATAATACTGGATTTTATATTTACTGTGCAGTTATCTTTCACAGTATTTTTTATTTCTTCACATGGCTTTGTGTTCTTGTCTGATACTCTTTTATTTTCGCCTGAATGACTCCCTTCAGCATTTTTTTCAGTAGTTTTTGTACAGTGACAAACTCCTCAGTTTTGTTGATCTGAGAATGTCTTAATTTCTTCTTTACTTTTTTTTAAGGACCACATAACCTGAATTTATTAACTTTAGGCAACCATAATTTAAAAGATTCAAAAGTCCCATATGTGGGGGGTGGTCTGAGGTTGTGGCTCAGCGGTAGAGCACTTGCCTGGCACGTGTAAGGCCCTGGGTTCGATCCTCAGCACCACATATAAATAAATAAAATAAAGATATTGTGTCTAACTACAACTAAAAAGTAAGTATTTAGGGCTGGGGTTGTGGCTCAGTGGCAGAGTGCTTGTGTAGCATGTGTAAGGCACTGGGTTTAATTCTCAGCACCACATATAAATAAATGAATAAAATAAAGGTTCATCAACATCTAATTTTTTTTAAAAGAGTCCCATATGGACTCTTTTTTTGTATTTTTTTAAAATTTTTTTATTAGTTGCTCAAAACATTACAATGATCTTGACATATCATATATTTGATTCAAATGGGGTATGAATTCTTATTTTTCCACATGTACGGATTGCAGTATCACATTGGTTATACAGCCACGTTTATACATACAGCCATACTAATGTCTGTTGTACTCTGCTACCCTTCCTATCCCTGCCTCTTTTTTTTTTTTTTTTTAAAGAGTCCCATATGTTGTGGCTTAGTGGTAGAGCTCTTGCCTAGCACATGTGAGGCCCTGGGTTCGATCCTTGGCATCACAGAAAAATGAATAAAATAAAGGTACTGTGTGCAACTACAACTAAAAAAAAAAAGAGAGAGAGAGAGAGAGAGAGAGAGAGAAAGAGAGAGAGAGAGTCCCATATTATAGGAGTTGAAAAAAGACTCTACAATAAAGGAAAAAACTGATGAATGGTCAGCCAATTTACAATCCAACCAGTTAACAAACAGGACCATCTTCTGTGTAACAGCTAGGCTTTTTTCTTCCAATGGTAGATTGATCTAAACTGGCTCTGTTAACTACTAGTTTATACCCCTATCTGAAATTAGCATTTGGATGGAACATGTATTAGTAGATTTTACCAGCACTAGCTTTCTACTGGTTAAGGAATTCACCAGGTAATGCTCATAGTTAGGCAAATGTTAGAATTAGTGAGTAATGTGTTATAATTACTAACTTCAAGATAATACTGGGTGACTTTTTTTTCCCGAAATACATGTAAAAACGATCAAGTCTCAACAGTACCTACTTATATAGTTAGAATAAACACAACTTCTAGGAGAGTCAATTTCAGTTCTGGTTTCACCACTTAATAGGAGACCTGAGGCAGGTTACTATCTAAGTACAGTATGAAAAAGTCATAATACTATTTTACATCCCACCTACAAAGACCTTCTAAGTCTTTTCATATCAACTAGAAATTGAGGAAAGTACAATTTGAGAAACAATGATACTGCTCTTCACATGTCACTGAGTCACTAGCAATCACCCAAATCATGCCTCAATCCCCAGTGACTTAAGTTAGAAGCTCTTTGCCCTGAAAGACATTATTCCCCAGTTGAGCAGGACATGCTATGACACCCTACCTGGGGTACACAATAAAATACACAAACTGTCTTCTACTGGCACCAGCAGACTACCATCGAGGTATGCACAGGACTGACTTAAAATCGATTAAATATTTCAATTCATTAAAGAAAACAAAATTTAAATTACATGCTTAGTCAACAGAAGTTTAACTTTAGTTGCTTAGTGAATTTTGAGTTGTCCCCATCACTGGTAACTACAACACTTTGCATTTGGTGTAGAAACCAAACAGAGCAGGTTTTCCCTTGCTGTGGTAGGGACAAACGAGGCAAGGAACCGAAGACAGCAGGAAACAGTTTTATTTGGCTGCAGCCAGGTCCAGAGGGTACAGCCTTTGCTGTAATCAATCAATCCCCTGAACCCCGAGTTCAGGGAGTTTCAGAATTTTATATCCAGCATGTAAGGGGAGGGGCTCAGAAGTTCACAGTCTGCAGAAGTTCACATAAAAACAGCTTTTTCTTTCACTGTTCTGGGCAAGTTAATTCTTCAAGGACAACATCTGAGAAGGGTGGAGCTTCTTCTCCCCTTTCTTTCCTCCCCCTGCCAGCTGTTACTATGGAGCCCAATTGTAACTTATCTTAAAAATATAGACATCTCTGTGAAGCCCAGCTCAAGGCCAGAGGCCTTGTTTGCGGACTTCTACAAAGTACTATACTGGATACGTTTGTGAAAAACTAGTAAGGGAGTATCCAGCACCTGGAGTGCTGGAATCTTCTTGGCCAGTGATCAAGTAAACAGGACTACATGAAAATAGGAAGTTTATCTACAATGGACTCTTTTGCTGACAGTCCTAAAGTCAGCCATGGTGAAGAGGGCTTTTCTGTGGAGAGAGGGGGTGCCACTTCAATTCCCCCCTTTAATGATGCTCTCCATAATTTAATCCTTTAAATTTAGGAGCATCATTATCATTAACTTGGCTTAAAGCTTTATGTAATGTCAAAACTTTAGTTGTTGTCATCCTTTCAAAAGCAGCTTCTTTAGTGGACCCAATAGTTTTAACGCACAGTGGAGCCAAACATGGGAGCAATGAACAGGTTAACAGCAGAATACCCATTATACCAGTTAAGCTTTTAAATCTACCAAGAGTTGAAAACCATCTCCCAAAAGCATGTTTGGACCCAAACTTTAATGCCCTTCTAGGTATGAACTAGCACATGTGCTAGTTCTCTTGTGTTGTTAGCTATATTCTTAACTGTTTGTCTATTGTGATCCATTTGGATGCAACAATCTGAGCTTTTGAACTCTCCATATATTTCTTTTTCCTCAGCCAGTAGGTAATCTAATGCCAAGCGGTTTTGATAGTTAGCCACTCGCATCTGGTCTGTTGTGTGGCTAGGAGGTCAAAGGGTGTGGCAATCTGATTAATAATAATTTCTAGTACAGCTTGTAAGTGAATAATTCTGTTTAACATGTCAATAGGAGTTCTGTAGCTCCAACTGTCCTTTTGTGCCCAGGTAGCTGGAGCATAAGTGGCAATAATCCTCTGGGGTAGCCTGTTACCTTCACCCCAAGATTGGTGACCTCCTAAATCAAGTTTCTTTCCAATGCACCTCTTTTTCCTTTCCAAACAGTCATCCATCTATAGCATTCCTCTGGTGGGACAGATCCTAAATATATGTTTTACCACCTCTTGGTTATAGTGGATTGTCTTGACCCATGATTCATATGATCTCCAGGGTTCACATGATCTCCATGGTTGGAATAGGAGTAGAGCAGAATCTCTTATGGTTGTCAAAGGAAACCAAACTAAATAATAGACTAACATTTTGGTTAGCATAGGTTAAACAGCATAAATTAACAAAGCCGAACTAATAACACCAAACAAATCCTAGAAAACTTATATAAGCAAGATAAAAAAGTCTAAGTGAAATTTTGTTACCCAGAGTTCAGTCAGTAGGAGTTACTGTTATCAAACCAGTAGCAAAAGCCAAACAGAGAACTGTGTATATATCTAGAAGCAAGGGGTGGCAATGCATTACAGCATAAGAACTATCTCAGAGGTTGAAAGAGTTCATTAGTTCTGGTGGGAAGTTTATCTTTCACCAGGCATTGACCAGCCAGTCCTCCTGTGTGGCTGAAACAGGGCCGTAATCTCCTCAAGCTCCGGCCGTGCGTAGACCAGTCAGCTTCCAGAGTGACTGGAGCTGTTGTCCTTCTGATCCTCAAGCTTCTCTGGTGCTCCTTTTTCTTCGGAATGGCCAGCTTCAAGGGCATAGCAGCATCTGAAGAGCACTCCCAGTCCTCAGCTGCAGGCGTGAGTCTGGTGTAGTGAATCCAGGGACCTCTCTCTCTCTGCAAACTTGACTGCAGTTAGGGTGGATAAAATAACAGTGAAAGGGACCTTCCAAACAAGTTCAGGGATTGAATATTTCATTTTTTGACCCAGACTCTATCTCCAGGTTTGAAGGAATGTGCACTGGGTCAAACTTACTGGCAATCTTTCTCTAACCCACTGGTTGAGAACCTGTAAAGTTTTCCCTAAGGCCTGAAGCTGTCGTCACAGGGTTAATTTTCCTATCTCTCTTAAGTCTCCCTGTAGTCCCCTAATAAGAGGGGGGCTCCCATATATTATCTCAAAAGAAAAGAATTTAATCTCCTAGTGGGAGTGGATCTAATCCTCAACAGTGTAATAGGGAGAAATTTATCACAATGTAAATGAGTCTCCTGACACAGCTTACCCAATTTAGCCTTAAAGTCTGGTTCATCCTTTTAACTTTACCAGAACTCTGCAGCCTATAGGCAGTATGTAACTTTCATACTGTTTACACTCTTGGTCAGTAATCATATCACCTCTGCCCAAAAGCTGGCCCATTGTCTGAGCCAATAATTATTGGGACACCAAATCTGGGAATAATTTCCCAGAGAAGCATCCTAGTATCTCCCTAGCCTTCTCAGTGTGGGTGAGAAAGGCTTCCACCCAGTCAGAGTATGAACACACAAAAACCAAAAGTTATTTATAGCCCCGTGAGCTTGGTAGTTCAGTGAAGTTTACTTCCAAGTCTTCAAAAGGTGCTCCTCCTATAGTTTGGATTCCTGGTGGGAGCTTTGGCCTCTGACAAGGATTGTTGTGAGCACAAACCTCACATTGTTTGCAGATCATCCAGGTGTTGCTTGTGAGCTGGGGGACATAGAAATGTTGACTCAGAACTGTCTCAAGTGCTATATGTCCAACATATTTTCCTGTAGAACTGTCTGATAAAGGCTGGGGTTAGAATCTCCGGGATGGCTTTACCAGCCATCAGAAAATCTCCACTATCCACCTGGGAGAAAATTTTCTTGTTCAGTCTTATATCACTTTCATGTTGGGAGTGTGTTGGCTCCCTGTCTGTTAGCTAGTCAGCCAGGCAGAAGGGCAGCATTTAAAACTGGGACTGGATTTTCTTCCCATTTCTTGCAGACAGCTATCCTGGCCTCTCTGTCAGCTCTCTGGTTGT
The DNA here is from genome assembly GCF_021218885.2 of Marmota monax. Lineage (NCBI taxonomy): Eukaryota > Metazoa > Chordata > Mammalia > Rodentia > Sciuridae > Marmota > Marmota monax. Next base: position 6,470,578 of record NW_026692498.1, on the reverse strand, counting down.
CCTGAGAAACCACATGTTTCCCTTCTGATGACCTCGGCAATATATAATCACAATCTTCCTGGGAGCCCACAGTGCATCCAAGCGTTTAAGAATTTCTTGCCCATACATCATGTTCCCCCCCTTTTTATTTTCTCCTGAGTTAATTAGCCTACATAAGGCCCTATGAACATGAAGGGTAGCAAATGCATATTTTGAGTCTATGTAAATATCCACACAGACTCCTGCTGTCAACTGAGGTGCTCGAGTCAAAGCAATAAGTTTTACTTTTTGTGCTGAAGTTCCCTGAGGCAGAACCCTGCCTCGACAGTGGAGTCCAGAGTGACCATTGCATATCCAGCAAAACATACCTCATCTTTTATAAAACTGCTTCCATCTGTGAAGCAGTTTGTATCAGTGTCCTTGAGAGGTCTGGTCTGCTGGAGAACACTTCACCCATGACCTCAACACATTGTGATCAGGTTTTCCAGGTCCAAAGGGCAGCAAAGTTGTTGGGTTTAGAGTTCTGATGACCTCAATGTGGGTTTTCACATCACATGCCCTGATATTTGATCATTCTTTCATTAGTCAACCAATAGTGTCCTTTATATTTTAATACTGTCAAAATTGAATGAGGAACTCTGACAACCAGTTCTTGTCCCATGGCCAGTTTATCAGCTTCCAACACCAGAAGAGCTGTGGCTGCAAGGGCCCATAAACAAGGTGGCCAGCCCTGGGCTACAGAATCCAGCTGTTTGGACAAATAGGCCACTGGATGGTGCCATGTCCCCAGCATCTGGGTCAAAACTCCTATAGCTACTCCAGACAGATCATGGACATACAGAAAGAAAGGCCTTGTGAGGTGCACTGTTGAGTGCTTGTTTAATGTCCTCCAAGGCCTTCTGCTTAGTTGGCCCCCACATCAGAGGATCTCGTTTTCCCTCCTTTGTGGCTTCATAGAGGGGTTTTTGCCATGACTGAAAAGTTAGGGATCCATATATGGCTGATCCCAGTAGCCCCCAATAATTCTCTAGTCTGATGGCAGGTTGAAGGGACTGGAATTGAGCAGATCTCTTGCTTCTTTTGAGGCCCAGTTTCTATTGTTGGTTCTGTTGCTAAGTCAGATGGTAACCAAAGTATTTGACCTTTTTCTTGATAGATATGAGCTTTTAAGTCAGAGTCCAGTGCTGTCCCAATGATGGTGTACTCAAGCCCCTGGGAAGAACTGTCATTTAGGGAAGGGAGGCATACATAGAGCATCTGGCGCTTTAAGATGCAGGAATTTTTTGTTATCTCCCAGTGCAGGATCTTGGCTGCTAGGATTCTCCAACTCTTAAATCTAATGTAAATCTTAGCAGAGACTGATGACCTGGGGCATCATTTGTGTAAAAGGCACCTATGTAAATCTCTCGTGGGCCGTCCAAGATTGGAGGGTGCCGCAGTCTGGCTGGGCACAAATCATGAGCCACTGAAGCAGGAACAAACTTTATTTCTGAACTCCACCAGCACTCTCCACACATGCTCCCGGGAACTCCCCCGCACGCCATGCGGCTCCTCCAGGAACCAGCCACCGGAAATATCCCTCCTCCGGCACTTCCCCAACCAATGGGAACTCTCTGGGAAACCCAGCGAGAGCTCAAGCGGAACTCAGTGGGAACTCCGCCAGAACTCAAAAGTCATCATCTTAATGGCTCGCTAGTGTCACCTCTCAACCACTACTTCTGGCAAAAATGCCATGCGTCATCCCGACTCGGCTGTGGCCCTTAACAGGAGGGCAGCAGTGTTATCATGTGCAGGTCCCAGTGTGGCAGCCACTTTGTGCCCACCTAGGTGTTGCTCTTTGCGTGGCTTTCTCCTCTTGCCAGGTGGGAGCCTGCTCTAATTGTATGTAGCGGCTGCCCTGTTTGTGTTTTTGTTCAGTATGCCTAGGTGCAGGGGGCTCTGTGGCCCTTTCTGCTGGTGGCTCACAGCATGTGGCTTGGAGTCAGGGTGGCATGTCCTTTTGGAGTGTGCACCCTATGGCCCACTATTGGCTGTTAACATGAACATATTCCTGGTTCTTTTGGGGGCTTGCAGCAGCTGAGCCCTCTTGAGGCACTCGGTCCCATGTAATCTGTTAGAGTCTGTAAACAAGTCAAAATAACACCTGGCATTTTGCCAGGGGAATGTTAAAGTTCGTAAACAAGTCTGGATGGTGCCTGGCAAAATGCCAGAGGGAGTGGTTTGAGAAGTAACAAAAGCGAGCCATTAAGTGTGGAGATTCCTTATTGGTTGACTGATGTATCTAGTTTATGCTAATTAGATAAGCTGTGTGGAATGTATAAATACTGCTCCTGTCCTGCAATAAAGGGCTCCTACTCCTGCTGTATCAACGTACACAAGTTATTCGTCACCCCCCGGTTATTTTGCTGCAGCCGGACTGCAGCAGTAATCAGATGCAGTTGTGTGTGTCTATGGGACCCCTGCCATATGCGTCAATCATCAACTTCCGAGCAAGTGGGAAGAAACTGAAAGGAGGGGCTGGGGCCCAAACATTCATTCCTTCTCGGTCAAGGCTTAGCATTTGAGCATGGCAGTGGGTACTTGTCTGCCGGGGGCCACTGGAGGCTTCCCCTTTTGTCTGGCCACGCTTTTTTTCCTTATAAACATTTGGACCATTGGCTTTGTTCTAGTGAGACCCCCCTTTGAGTGACCTTTGGGTTTGTAAGGAGATCCATCCTCCTCTTTATCTTTCTGGTCTGCCTGTCTTTGAGTCTCTGGGTCTCGATTGATGAAAACAATGGTGGTCACCTTAATCAGCTCAGGGCACACTTCTTAGTAAAGCCCTCTTGGATTGTAATTTTTGGCAAATGGCTCTCTGAGCCTGTCCCACAAAGGCTGCATTGATCACCTGTTGCCTGTGCCCGTGCATTTCTTCACTGACATACTTGCATTACAGCTGCTACACTTGTATGTGCCCCTCCTCCCCTGGGCACCTCTGGGCAGGGAGAGGGGCGGCAGTGGTGGTGGCCTGGACATTTAGCTCTGAGTCAGTTGGACACATCTCTTTTGATCATTGCTGCCAGTTTCATAGGGCAGAGGGGCCTTAGGCAGATGTGGGGCCCACAGAAATGTTCAAGGCTATTGAGGGTGTGAGAGGGAGATGCTGGAGCAACGGGAGGCTTATCTCAGCTCTGTTTGTCTGCAGATGTGCTCGGCTTAGGTTAGGGCTCAGGGCTACCTCCGATTCCTTCTAATTCTTGGGCACAGACAGTGTGTTTTATTATTATTTTTTCTATTCTTTTATGAGGGCTTCTTGACATCTGTTTATCTTTAGATTTTCTTTCTTTTTTTTTTTTAAAGAGAGAGTGAGAGAGAGAGAGAGGGAGAGAGAGAGAGAATTTTTTTAGTATTTATTCTTTAGATTTCGGTGGACACAACATCTTTGTTTGTATGTGGTGCTGAGGATCGAACCTGGGCCGCACGCATGCCAGGCGAGCGCGCTACCGCTTGAGCCACATCCCCAGCCCTATCTTTAGACTTTCTTCTTTGTTGGGGCCCATCCTAAGTCTGGATAATGGATTCCATCAGATCAGTCATGGCCCAGGGTTTCTCCATGTAGGAGGGAGTATGATTTTTCCAGCTTATGAGCACAATGGTGGTGAAAGCCTGGCACACAAAACTGCCTTGTCTCCCTCAGGTGTTTCCCTCTGGTCAATATGGGCAGGTCCTTTAGTCCCTTGCAGGGGCATCTGGAGAGTTCTCATCTGAGTTGTGGCTCTAGTCTTGGGACAAATCTCCCACCTTAATCTTGGGAGATGAAAGAGTCTTTGGTTCTAGGTGTCAGGGACTAGAAGGAAATTCTCCTTCAAAGATTAGCCTGACAGCCCCCTGGGAGACATCCTGCCTGGGAGGCATCCTGCAGCTACCTATCTCCCTGAGACATCCTGCGGCCACCTATCTTCCTGAAACCTATCTTCCTGAAACATCCTGCGGTTATCTCACCTTGTGCAGACATCCAGCAACTGCCGATAAGAGAGCTTCCCCATCCCCAGCATATAAATACCCCTGTGTGAACAATAAAAGTTTGCAGCTTGATCAGAACTCTTGTCTTGCTGTCATCCTTCTGTGTCTCTTGTCCCTTCATTCCTCCCCACCTAGGTTCGCTGCCCACGTTGATGTGTCCTGCCGGACGGGACATCTAGGAAGCCTTTGGCTCTGAGGACATCACAAAGGATGGAATAGCCAGTATTGGGGGCCATCATTTGTTGCCTCTGAGGACAAGAGGGCTGAGGAGACAGTCTGTTGTCCCTGTGGTCTTGGCAAAGGTGGTCCTGGGTCCTCTTCTGGCTCATGGGAAAACTGTTTCCTTTTCTGACTTTCCTCGTCAGGTTTTCTGTTTAGCTGCTTTCCGCTGGGTCTTAGAGACTATTATGCTCCTGGCTAACATCAGCTTGGACTGTCCATCTAGACAGGCTCTCAACCAAGGGGGCTGTTTCTGTACTCTCTCTTGCCAGCAATCAATGTAAGAGAAATGGTTCAGGGTTCCAACAACAATCAAAAGGACCTCAGCTGTCGCGACCCCTTGCCCGCAAGGAAGACGCAACTCAGGAATCTTCTTTCAGCAGTTTATTCAGGCCCTTGATATTTCTTCTTCTCTTTCTCGGATGCCCCTCCCAGCCTTAATAAAGCATCTCAAGCCCCAATGCGAAGCTGCCACGTGGAGCTTTCTCATAGGGTGGTGAAAAACCATGCGCCAACTCTCCCAAATAAGGAGTTGTTTGTCACAGACCACAGCGGAGCCAGCGCCATCTTGTAATGGCGACCATAGTCTGCAGAAACGGCAGAAGCGGCTCACCACACTCAGCAATGACTCTCTCATCTAAAGATCCTTCTGGTGGACAGCCCACATCTTGGGTGAGCCACTCTAATTCACAGAGTATGCAACCTTTGTGGAGTGAGTTTCACCCCACAGTTACCAAGAAAACCTCCCTAAAGGTTTCTAACACACATTTCAGAAGGCTCAGTTTCCTTAGTGTGCTTCCCATGTTCCACCCTGCATTGGTGTTGCACGCTTAGAACCAAACACATTTAGGACAAGACTCGCTTCGTCCATCTCCAGCCGCTCCCCTTGCGGGGACTTAGGGCCCTCTTAGCCTTGTGGGTTGGTATCAACCCCCCGACCTGGAGCTTTCACCTAGACGTTGGTTGGTGAAATTCCGCCATAGACTGTATGAGGTGCCACGGAACTGCGGATCAGGACTCTGCATTCGCTTCGGCCCTCGGGTTGGGTTGGAACCCTTCCCTTTGTCCGTCTCATTCACACACTTTCACACAGACATGGCCAGGACAGAATTTCTATACCGTCCAAATTCCAACAATTCCAAACCAAACAGAAAAAGGAGTCACAGTTTCCCCTCTGCTCGCTGACCCCGAACAGAGGCTACTCGGGCGACTCCCCAGGTCTGTTTCAGCTCCAACCACTTTGGAGGGTACTTGGGACCCAACAAAGGGTGATCAAGCCTCTCTTCCACCTGCTTAGGCCTCTAAGGGGAGGTCAGGTGGGCTACAAAACCAAATGGACCCAGGTCCTACCTGTTCAGTTGGGCGGTGCTCAAAAACCCTAATTCTGGTTCCTGCTGCCTGTGGGTTCCATTGTGCTCTGGGTGGCAGCCCCAGGGCGCTGGGTGAGTCTATCCTCCTTTAGGCCAAGAGTGGCCTGGGCGTGCCAAGGGGACCGCTATCCCCCATCATCCCAGGGAAGCCGGTCCCCAGAGACAAGAGAGGCATAATAGCCTTCTTTACCTCCTCTGTCCCATCTGGGTCGCCAAAAATGTTGTAGGGACAAATGAGGTAAGGCACCGAAGATAGCAGGAAACAGTTTTATTTGGCTGCAGCCAGGTCCAGAGGGTACAACCTTTGCTGTAATCAATCAATCCCCTGAACCCCAAGTTCAGGGAGTTTCAGAGTTTTCTACCCAGCATGTAAGGGGAGGGGCTCAGAAGTTCACAGTCTGCAGAAGTTCACTGTTCTGGGCATGTTAACTCTTCAAGGACAACACCTGAGAAGGCGGGAGCTTCTTCTCCCCCCCTCCCCCTGCCAGCTGTTACCATGGAGCCCAATTGTAACTTATCTTAAAAATATAGACATCTCTGTGAAGCCCAGCTCAAGGCCAGAGGCCTTATTTGCACATTTCTACAAAGCACTATACTGGATATGTTGTGAAAAACTAGTAAGGGAGTGTCCAGCACCTGGAGTGCTGGAATCTTCTCAGCCTGTGGCCAAGTAAACAGGGTGACATGAAAATAGGAAGTTTATCTACAATGGACTCTTTTGCTGACAGTCCTAAAATCAGCCATGGTGAAGAGGGCTTTTCTGTGGAGAAAGGGCGTGCCACTTCAGTACAATGTTCATTTGCATGTAAAGTGCCAGTTTTATTTACAAATTAGTTAAGTACACTTTAGAGTCTGCTCTGTAGCAATGAAACTGACAACTTTCAACTACCTGGTAGTTGTAACTGGTGTTTAATCCTGCAGGGTTGTCCTTCCCTTCGACAAGGTTAAGTGGGAGACAGGCTGGATCAGCCCGTCCAGCCTGTCGTCTCCGAGGCACCAGCTGTCGGAACCACCCTCCGACAGAGGTAGTGAAGCGCACTAGACCAGCTAATGTCTCCGGAGCTGAGCGAGAGGGTAAGTGTAGCGACCCGGCCCACCACCCAACCTGGCCCAGAATCACACCGAGTCAGAGAGATGAGTCAACCATAGAGGTGCAGCAATCTCAACTTTATTGTGTCAGGGACAAGGTTATATAGTGATAGGAGGGAGTAAGAAGAGACAGTAGCAAGAACCAATAAGGGGCAATTACGTCACTATCACTAAGGGGCCTAGGCAGATTTCAGATTAAACCATTAGGCGGAGCTAAAGTCAAAAGCCCGTGAACACCAATCCAGCCAGGTCACATATATGGAAATGCTCTGGAAGAACCCAAGAGGCCACCTCAGCCAACACCCAATAATGGCCAAGGGAGGTAAAAGGTCCCAACACAGGGTCAGGCTTGCTTGACAGCCCCCTCACTTTGAAGCTGGGATCATCATCGTTAGTGCTATGGTGAAGATTGTCAGGCGGCTTGCAAAAGCCAACAAGGATTGATTGAGGTAGCTGTTAGGTCGGTGGTGGTGACTTCTTGTGGCTACTTAGAACAAAGCAGCCCGCATGGGAAAAAAACATCAATCAGCTGCCGGTGGAAACGCCTGTCAATCAGCCAGATCTCCTGACTAACGCCTGTCAATCAGCAGGACCCCCTGGCCAATCCTGGAGTTCAGCCAGCTCCCCTGACCAACTCCAAAGGGACAAGGGACCCTAAAAACACCTTTTCGTGTCTTTTATGGGGCTGTAAGCCCCATAAAAGTCCAATCCGGTTGAGCTTCCATGCGGTTTGTCTTCAGACCCTTCTCCTGTCCCCTCTGTGGGTCTAATCGAGTTCCGCCCGGGGGTGATATCTCAATAAAGCCTGTTCATCGGCCCTTTTAAATCTGCCTCGTTTGGTCGCTGCCTGCCTTGCCTGATCTGATATCTTGGTGCTGAAACCCAGGAAGGGATCTTTGGGCTTCTCCCTCAGGGGATTGAAGCCCATCCCTTCCCCCTTGGAAATTTCTAAGCAGCTCTTTCCCTCTCCCTTCATCCGGCCGACAGGAGTGGGGTAAGTTCCTCCTTTCCCCTGACCTTCCAGACCCTTTCTTTCTGTCTGTCTGCAGGGTCTATCTGTAAGTCACGCACGTGCCATAGGCCCCGCCCATTCTGTTCAGGGCTCTGGGGACTGTGGAGACGTCCCAGTCCTCCTGAGAGCTCCCCACCAACCAGGTTGGCCAACCACTGGGGCCCACGGAGGCTGCAGGGACGCCTCAACCTCCGCCCTGGCCCGTATCTGTTCTGTAGGTGAGTGCAGACAGAATTTGGGATGCCTTCTTCTGCTCCCACTCACCCCCGAGGGTGCTGGAAGGTCATGAGAAACATAGAGTCCTCTCCTTAGACCCTGAAGTTCTCTGGGTGTCTATATTCAAATTCTGCCAAGTTAGGGCTCATTCAAGAACAGCCTGGTATTTTACTGCAGTTAGACAATGGGTCACAATGGCCCCCAGAAGGAACTTTGATTTTAAACCCTCATTGAATTGGACAGTTTCTGTTGCCGGACAGGGAAATGGGAAACCACGTTCAGGCTTTTTGAGATTCGCTCCCGTCCTTCCCCTGCTCTCTGCTCCTGACCTTCTCTCTGCTCTTCGCTCCTGTCCTTCTCTCTGCTCTCCCTCCCGGTGGTACCACGTCCCCTCCTCCTCCCTGCTGCCACCTCTGCAGCCCTTTCTGTGCGCTTCCAGTCTGCCTGGCCACCAGACACGTGCGCCCCTCCTCCCTCCCTTGCTGGCTCCTCACGCACGCCTCCCTCCGCCTCCCTTTGCCACCCAGGTTCCGACAGGCAGGCCGAATGGGTCCCACCTGGCTGCAGTGGGTGGGATCTCTGTATCCCTCCGAGCCTCTCCCCCGCTCTGCTCACCTCTTCTACTGATAAGCCCTTTCCTCTCCCCCCACTCACGCCTTTCTTCTCCTGTCAGTTCTACACCCAGTCGCACCAGGCCCTCCCATCAGCTAACCCAAAGCTCCTTTGTCTTCTCAAGGAAATGGCTGCTGCTGAAGGGATCATTCGAATACATCCCATTCTCATTTCAAGATCTTTCCCAGAATCCAGATGAAAATCCAGCCTTATTTCTCAACCGCCTTACCGAGGCCCTAACCAAATACACTAAGCTGGATCTTGAGTCTCCCACCAGGGCTACAATGTTAGCAATCCATTTCATTACTCAATCAGCCCATGATATTAGAAAAAAATCAAATGAGCTGAGGAGGACCCTCAGATCCCTATCTGAGATCTGGTGAAAATGGCCTTTAAAGCAGGCTCCATTGCAGAAAAAGGTAACACCCCAAACCCAGGCCTTGGCAGCGGCCCTGAGGCCTAGGTCCCCAGCAAAAGTTTTAGAGGGGAACCAGCATTCCTCTCTGTCAGGGACTTGCTTCAAATGTAGATGTGAAGGTCACTGGGCTCGCCAATGCCCAAACCCATGGCTTCCTCCCAGGCCCCACCTGTAAGCAGGCAGGACATTGGAAAAGTGACTGCCCTATGGCTGGCCCTTCCTTGGCGCCTCTACACAGGGGTATGACCAGTCAGGCGGTCACTTTTCTTGAACTATTGGGGTTCGCAGAAGACTGAAGAAGCCCAGACTGGAAGACCCCATCACCCTCGCCGAGCCCAGGGTAACACTCCAGGTAGCAGGTAAGTCCATAACCTTCCTTGTGGTCACGGGGGCTACCTATTCTGTCTTGCCTGCCCACTCTAGGCCTCTGTTTCCTTCCCAGGTCTCAGTTATGGGGATTGATGACAACCCTCCTCCCCAAACAGAACTGTAAAGTTGGCCTGTGCCCTGGAGGGACCCTCATTCATACTCTTTTGGTCATTCCATCCTGTCCAGTTCCTCTCCTAGGCAAAGATGTTCTCCAATTACTAGAAGCCACCCTCCAACTACACCCCAAGAATACTACCACCCATCTCCTTCTTCCTCTAATTCTTACCCTCTGTAATAACCTGACTGTACCTACTGTGCCATTGCCCCCTGACCTAGTTGATCCCCAGATCTGGGACATCTCCATGCCAGTCATAGCCTCCCACCACAAGTCAGTCCATATCCAGCTGAAACCCCAAACTAAACTTCCTTTGCATTCCCAATTTCCCATCTCCAAAACCCATAGGGAGGGACTTAAACTCATTATAGACTGGTTACTTGCCCAGGGACTCCTAATCCTTACTGACTCCCCCTGCAACACTCCCATATTTCTGGTATGCAAACCCTCAGGAGCCTATCGCTTAGTCCAGGACCTGTGCCTAATTAACGAGGCCATTATTCCCATCCACCCGGTGGTTTCCAACCCTTACACTTTTCTTACTCATATCCTTCTTTGACCACTCACTTTACTGTCCTGGATCTTAAAGCTGCCTTCTTTACAGTGCCTCTGCATCCTGACTCTTATTACCTGACATGGACAGGCCTACCCCAAGGCTTCAGGGACAGTCCCTACCTCTTTGGTCAGGCCTTGACACAGGATTTAACTGTTTGTGATTTGGGGATAGCATTCTCTTACAGTTGGATAGAAGTCTTCCCTACCTCAAGGGAAACTGCTAACACCGTCTCCTCCATCCTCATTGAGCAGATCATTTCCAGATTTGGACTTCCTACCTCCAGCCTTCACTTCTCAGGTTGTTCAACTAGTCTCCAAAGGCCTCAACATCACTTGGAGGCTCCCCATCCCCCACTGACCCCATACAGTCATACTTCCATGCTGGGGCCCACCAAACTCAAGATTTCTCGCCAACCCTCTCCTTTTGGTACTAATCATTAATTCCTCTCAAACTTCCATCCCAACCCACAGATGGCACTTCTACATCCAAGTGACTTGGCAACAGGATGGCACCACCTGTTCTCAGTTTATGGGTCAAGGTGATTGCCCTTTCACTGGCTGTAATCAGGCTGTCACCCTTAATGTTACTGGATTCAACCAGGCTGCCGTCCCACTTATGTTCAGCAATGCTGTGCTTCATAGCAGACCAAACTGAGGAATCTTGAAAGCGCTGGCCTGACACCTATGGCGGATGCCCTTATAATTAATGCAAAAAAACGCTTCCTAGATAAGCCTTGCTGTGAGAATCTAGCATACACCAAATTGACTATTTGGGACCCATGGAACCCAAAATGGGCTTCTGGTGTTGTTGGTAAATTTTATTCATGGGGTTTTGCCAAACACCCCTCAGCCTCTATCAGAATATGGAGAACTTATATACAAGTGCTCCCTCAAATTCACATAACCACCCAGGAGCAAGAGAGGGAACTCCAACACCAGCTGGATGCAGTTGCCCATCCTAAAGCTGACCCTTTCTCATGGGTGGCCCTAATACGTCAGGGCCTTCAGCTTCTCAATTGTCCAAAGTAAATAACATTTCGGACTGTTTCCTCTGAGCAGGTTTGGATCGTACTCCGTTAATTGTGATTCCCATTGATTTTCTGCTCAATACCTCAACTAGACCCCAAGGACCCCCCTCTCCAGCCTTTGAGGAAGTACCTCTTTTTTTGTAACTCATCAGGGAACTTCTCTTGCTGCTACACTTCCTCAGGTTCAGCACCTGTGACCAGATTGTTCGAATTTCTTCCTTAACCTTTGCTCCACCTAGGTTCTTTTTCTGGTGCAATGGTACCCTAACAAAAAATCTAAGCCTCAACATGCCGTTTGCTTTTTGTGTTCCTTCCACCTTGGTTCCTCAATTAAATCTGTACAGTGAGGCTGAGATAACATGACTTGTTACTACCTCCCTTTCCATGACAAGAAGGGCCATCTTTCTACCAGTAGTAGTTGGCCTCTCCCTGGCCTTCTCCCTCGCTGCCTCTGGACTCGGGGCAGGAGGACTTGGTTTTGCAGTAACAGCTACTCAGAAGCTTGAACAACAACTTCGGGAAGCAGTAGAGGCATCAGCCACCTCTCTCGCTTCCCTACAAAGGCAAATAATATCTCTTGCCCAAGTCTCATTGCAGAACCATCAAGCTCTAGATCTTTTGACACAGATAAAGGGGGAATCTGTCTGTTCCTGAAAGAAGAATGCTGCTATTATATCAATGAAACTGGATTGGTGAAGAGAATGTTGACACCGTCCGTCGTTTGGGTGAAAGGCTTAAACAGCAACCATCAAATGACCCCTGGCCAGGCTGGCTAAACTCAACCCTCATTGGGTGGCTGACTCCCATTCTCACTCCTATATTAGTAATAGGACTTCTGTTAATGATTTCTCCCTGCCTCCTCAGGTTCGCTCGAAAGCACGTGAGTGAAATTGCCAGAGTGACCTACAACCAGATGCTCCTACACCCCTATGGTCACCTCCCCACTGAACCTACACCCGAGCCACTCCCCCCAACGATGCCCCAAATCAAGCAGGAAGTAGCTAGATGAAATTCGCCACCCTGTATCACCAAAAAGGCTGGAATGTTAGGTTGGTGGTGGTGACTTGGTGGGTACTTAGAACAAAGAAGCCGCGTGGGAAAAGAACATCAATCAGATGCCGGCAGAAATGCCTGTCAATCAGCCAGATCTCCTGACTAATGCCTGTCAATCAGCAGGACCCCCTGGCCAATCCTGGAGTTCAGCCAGCTCCCCTGACTAACTCCAAAGGGACAAGGGACCCTAAAAACACCTTTTCCTGTCCCAAGCCCTTCCCTTCCTGCTGTAAGCCCCATAAAAGTCCAGTCCGGTCGAGCTTCCACGCGGTTTCTCCTCAGACCCTTCCCCTGTCCCCTCTGTGGGTCTGATCGAGTTCTGCCTGGGAGTGATATCTCAATAAAGCCTCATTCAGTGGCTTTTTAAAATCTGCCTCCTTTGGTCACTGCCCGCCTCGCCTGATCTGACAGTAGCTACACAGCTTTTTAGGTGCCATTGTGGACAATGGCATAACTGGTTGATTCATTTTAGCTGATTTTTAATTTTTATTTTCATTTTTTTGCGGAGGATGATAAGGGAGAAAAAAAAAAGTCAGCCAAATAAGAACACATCTTCTCTTCATTTAGAAGTCAACATTCAAGGTAAAAGAATTCTCTATTAGATTGGACATCACTCCCATGCTCTGATGCTCGCCTACTCTCAAAGAAGTTATTCTTCCCTTCCAGTGAATTATTCTCCATAAAGTCGACTATATTTTCTACTCTGAAAACCTTGTGAAAGCTCAACTCCAGCATGAGCCTGTCTACCACGAATTTAATGTACTGCTTCATCAAAGTGCAGTTCATCCCAGTGAGCTTCACAGCCAAGGCCACCGTGAGGAACTCCTGTTCTATCCTCACAGCATTGATGATTATTGCTTTTGCTCTCTGCTCTGATGGTTTGTGTAACAGGTGTTTAAACATTCAGCAGGCAAAGCCACAGTGTAAACCCTTGATTCTGATAATAAGTTCATTGGAAAATGTGAGACCAGAATATTGACACAAAAAAACCAGAAAAGAAGATTCCTTCTGCAGTGGCAAAGGCTAAAACATGTTCTCGTAGGTAGCCTCTTTGTCCCCAATCCAACTCAAGGCCCAATCTGCTTTCCTCTTCACACAAGGCATCCTTTTGATAGCATTGGAGAGAAATTCCCTTTCTTTAGAATCTTTAGGGCTGGGGATGTGGCTCAAGCGGTGGCGCGCTCACCTGGCATGCGTGCGGCCCGGGTTCGATCCTCAGCACCACATGTAAGGGTAAAAGAAATTGAAGTTAAAGCATAAAAGTTAAAGGGTAAAAGACCGGGTGTTGTAAAGTTTCTAAGCTGCAAGGTCTGAGTTAAAATGTAAAGGATTAGGTATTGTTAGGTTTCTATGCTACCTGCAAAACCTTAAATTTTTGTAGCTGTTGAGACAATGCTTGGAACTGCCCAGTAAATATTTCCCCTGACTATTGGTTGTTTAATAAGGGCTCTGTGTGGTCGCACGTAGGCATTGCAGGGCCTGGACCAATCAGTTTAAATGTAACCCCCTCCTTAGGAATTACCTATCACTCCAGCCTGACCTGTTCCCGCCAATGAATGAACCAATCATGTTTAGGAGTTGTTATTCAATTTTCCCGCGCCTCATGATGATTTGTTCTGATGTATACAAAGCCCTCTGCCCTCCCCAAAAAGTGTACTTAAGCAGTGCTCAGCCCCTGCTCGGGGCTCTGGCTGCTTTCCCTTCTTGAGTGGGCACGGAGCCCCAGCATGCTGGTTCAATAAATCCCCCTTCTGCCAATTGCATGAGTGGTCACTTGGTGGTCTCTTTCTCCGACGTTTCTCGGGACCCTTACACACATACAAACAAAGATGTTGTGTCCGCCGATAACTAAAAAATAAATATTAAAAAATTTTCTCTCTCTCACTCTCTCTTAAAAAAAAAAAAGAATCTTTAATGTAAGTGTCAATAAGGAGACTATACATTTTAGAATGCATGTTTTCCGTGGCAACTTGGAAGCCATAGAAACAGCACACTTCTGTAATTTGAACTTCTTGGCTAAATCATTCCACCAAATTTTCATTTGTTATGCCATCACTTGCTGCAAAGAAAGCCAGAACAAGCAATATAAAATATCGTTCCTCAGGGCTGTTTGTGGTGGCACATGAAAAACCAGCCTCTACCTCAGAGCAAAGTCTGTCCAAGGAAGGGGGCGTGACCCTTGTCCTTGGAAAGACCCACAGAGCACTCCTAGGCACATACCCACCCTGCTGAGTTGTTTATCTACAAATAACAGGGGAGATCTGCTGCGCCAGTTATCCCTGACCCAGGCTAGGTGAGGACACATAGCAACCCCCTAGCAACCACCAATCAGCATGAGACAGGGAAAATACTTGGGATGCCAGATGACCCTCTCAGTAGTTTATGGTGGTTGATAACATGTTGGGAAACCATGTAGTTCAGCATGTACTCCCCTCGTGGCCTAAACCAATCAGTTCAAACGAATCCCTCTCTTGTACTAACCAATTACCCCTACCTACCCAACTTGTTCCCGCCAGTGAATGTGCTAATCATGTTTTAGAGTTGTTTTATGATTTTCCCGGGGTGGGTGATGATTTGCTAAGAGATGCTATGATGTATGTGAAGTCCCTGCCTTCCCCAAAGAGTGTATAAAACTGCTACAAACCCTGGGCTCAGGGCCTCTCAGCGTCACCAGTTGCAATGTGCACGGAGGACCGAGCTAGCTCACAATAAACACCTCTTTGCTGCTTACATCGATCTTGGTCTCTGGTGGTCTTTTGGGGGTCCTGAATTCAAGCATAACACATACACATGTAATCCCAGTGGCTTGGGAGGCTGAGATGGGAGGATTGAGAATTCAAAGCCAGCCTCAGCAAAAAGTGAGGTGCTAAGTAATTCAGTGAGACGCTGTCTCTAAATAAAGTACAAAATAGGGCTGAGGATGTGGTTTAGTGGTCAAGTGCCCCTGAGTTCAATCCCAGTACCAAAAATAAATAAATAAATGTACCATATATATATATTTCCTCAGGCTTCAGGGCTTCCCAATGCTGAATGTCCTTGGAAAGATCCACCTCCTTGGCTGTCTGAAAGGAAGCCTCACTTTCTTGCATATCTGCCAAATATCATGGTATTCAATAGGAAAGATGATGTAAGGATGGCCTTAGGCCTTAGCCTCAGCAACTTCATTTTAAAACTCCATTTAAAAATAAACCTGCAGGGGCTGGGGATGTGGCTCAAGCGGTAGCGCACTCGCCTGGCATGCGTGCGGCCCGGGTTCGATCCTCAGCACCACATACAAACAAAGATGTTGTGTCCGCCGAAAACTAAAAAAAAAAATATATATATATATTAAAAATAAATAAATAGAACCTGCAGTCTCACGAGGCAAGCTGCAGAGCCCTCCAATATGTCAATCAGGCATAGCCTGATAAAAGCAAGTCACTTTCCACAACCCTGGTAAGAGTCAGAGTGAAGTCACATGTCATTTGTCATAATCCTGATAAGAGTCAGAAATCAGCAAACCACGTGTCCTAACTCTAAGAATGAAAGATGTTACTAAGAAACCTGGTAGAGGGGCTAGGGTTGTGGCTCAGTGGTAGAGCACTTGCCTAGCATGTGTGAGGCACTAGGTTCAATTCTCAGCACCACATATAAATAAATAAATAAATAACAAAGATCCATTGACAACTAAAAATATTTAAAAAGAAAAAGAAAAAAAAAGAAACCTGGTAACAGCTGATAGGGACCCAAACTGTGAACAGAAGCTCCCAAAATTTAATATAAATATTGGAGCAAATGAACAGACATTCAGCCAGCCAGCACTGATGCCCACATGCTGGAGGGCCTGATGAGGCCCTGGACTGACACCCCAACTCTTCTCATCTGCCTGATCCTCTGCACCATCCTCACTGCTCTCTAACTCTATAGCAGCCTCTTGACTCTGGTGAGGAAAGGACGTCTTTACGTCTCCTTACAACTGGCTCCTCAGCCAGTGGTCAACTCCACTCCAGGGGAAGCCTCTATTGGTTCCTGACCTGGTCACTGCAGTCTGAGTATGCATCTGCTGGACTTGAGACCCCTTAGGTCTTAAGACTTTAAATCTAGCTCTGAAGCTCAGCATTCAGAGGGAATGTCTGTAATGGGTCTGTCGTGATGAAGTGTGTTCACAGTGCTTAGAGTTAACTTAGAATGGTTTGCTTTGAGTTGATGATGTCTATTGCAGTGCCCAGCATTAAGGATTGCATTCCTTAGACTAAGAACCTATAGAGTGAAATTGTATTAGGTGATTCGAGTGAATAAAACATCGAAGGGGCAAAAGCGCGTGGAAATTCTTTATCTTTCCCCTCAACTGCAGATGTTGCACTTTGCCCATTGCAACAGATGACAAAGTGGCGGGTGTTCTCTCTCAGTAGTGGTCCATCCCCTACGCTGGGGGCAGGTACTTTAGTTAGGCTCCACGGGCTCCTTGGAAGATCCTCCTCGCAGTCTTGCTGGCCAGGACACCGGTCCCACTGAGGGCCGGGAACATGTCCTCCTTGTCTGCCAGGCTGAGCCCCTTCAGCAGCGAGAGCTGCAGCTGCTGCTGGTCTTCGGTGGTGGCAAGTGGGGTGCTGACCAAGAGCATGGTGGTGGCAGTGGCAGACATCGAGATGGCAGTGAACAAAGTGGCCAAGTGGAGCCCAGAGCCTCTTCTTCACTTTTGAGGATAGTTTTTATGGATATAAAATTCTTGGTTGATTTTTTTTTTTTTTTTGGCATTTTACTATATCAACTCACTGCCTTCTGAGTTTCATGGTTTCTGCTGGAAAATAATCTGTTACTTTTATTAATGAATGCTTGTATAAAAAGTTGCTTCTCTCTTTGTTTTGACTTTTGACAGTTTGCTTATAATGTGCTTGAGTGTGGATCTCTGTGTTTACCTCCTTGGTATTTGTTGAGCTTCTTGGATGTGTGGATTCATGTATTTTATCAAATTTGGGTAGTTCTGGCTATTATATTTTCAAATATTCCCTTTTTGGCTGGGGGGTAAACTGGGGATTGAACACGGGGGCACTGGGCCATTGAGCCACATCCCCAGCCCTATTTTATTTACAGACAGGGTCTCATTGAGTTGCTTAGTGCCTCGCTTTTGCTGAGGCTCGTTTTGAACTTTCGATCCTCCTGTCTCAGCCTCCTGAGCTGCTGGGTGATAGACCCAGCCTGATTTTCTCTTAAAATTGGGAGCCATCTCGCCACAAAGCCATGAAAAGATAATTTCAGCTTTACTATAAGCTACTGTAAATTCTGAACCTGCTTGGAATGCCTGCCTGTGCCTTGAACTCACCCATGCCTGGCTCTCTGACCAGATAGCAGCCCTCTCTAAACTTTAGTGACCCCTCACAAATCTTGGCCTTCCCTTGCCAGATAACGACCCTCTCTGAGGCTCTAATGACCTTCATAAATTCTGATGTCGGGGCCAGCAAAAATGTAAACTACCATTTGTGTTATGCTCGTCAGAGTTTTGTCATCTGTAACCCGCCTTTGTATAACTTTCTGGGCTATAAAGCAGGGCTGCAAGAAAGCTGTGGGGCTGTCTTGTTCCCGCGGTTTTTGTGGGGAGAGGCAGCCCGGCCGGTTGAAATAATAAGCTTGCTTTAATTTGATTTTAATTGGAGTCAGTGGTCTTTTCTTGTGTCCTGGTCCAACACTGGGATTTCAGGTGTGGCCCAATAGCTCTTACTCACTTTTTTAGCATTTCTTTGGAGGGATGGGCACTTACAGCCTATTCATATTTAGCCTTGTGGAACCAGTTTCCTCTTCTTAAAATGGGGATAGTAGTTGAAGGATATGGAAAATAAGTCCAAGGACATCTTCCCTAAGCTTTTGTCATTTAAAATCCCAGACCCAGGCGTAGTGGCACACTCCTGTAAGCCTGTAATCCCAGCAGCTCAGGAGGCTGAGGAAGGGATCATGAGTCCAAAGCCAACCTGAGCGCAAAAAGCAAGGCACTAAGCTATCAGTGAGACCCTGTCTCTAAATAAAGTACAAAAAAGGGTTGGGGATGAGGCTCAGTGGTTGAGTGCCCCTGAGTTCAATCCCCAGTACTCAAAAAATAAAGTCCCAGGCCTCAGCTAAAGTGCAGGAACACAAAAGGAACTCGACCTGACTGGCACCTGACCCCTCACCCTAAAGGGTCAGCTGACCCCAGTACAATAACCCCCAGGAAACTCCCTATTCACATTCCTGTCCCACCCTAATGGATCAGCAAGACCCCAATACAACAGACCCCAGGAATTGCCCTCCTGTCCCACCCTAAATGAAGCCTATATAAACCAGACCCTTGCTTCTGCCTGACGCCACTTTCTGCCCTGAAAATGAGACTCACAAGGTTCCACCAATTGACTCTGCAGCTGAATCTTGAATAAAGAAAAGCTTGAGGTTTGCTTCCCTTCTCCCAAATAAGATGTTGTTTCCAGCTAAAACTTAAAAAGAAATATTAAAAGAGAGAGAGAGAGAGAGAGAGAGAGAGAGAGAGAGAGAGAGAGAAACCCTGAGGAGAAAGAAAGAGCAGAACAGGATGCCAATTGGCTCCATCTTGATATCATGGCAACTCCAATGACTGCAAAGCAGGGCCCTGTTCTGTCATGCCAAAGATGGCCCCTGTGACCGGTTCCTTCTAATGTACCAGTGGCCTCAAGACCCATACCTCTCCCCTTCGCATTGTGGCTTCATTCTCCCAAGAGAGAGGAGGAGATTGGTTCCTCTCACCAGGAAAGCTGGACCAGGCTACCTCACAGGCTGCTGGCCAGCCAATGGGTGGCTTCTCTGGCTCAGAACTCACCCCTGGTCCAATCAGCTGAGAGAGGCCATTCTCATTCAAACCTGGGACAGAGACTGATGCCGGGAGGCCTGCTGGCAATGTGTAGCATGAGCAGAGCTGTGGTGTGAAATGCTTCTTGTGTAGATGAATTCTAACCAGGGCTCATAACAGAGCAACTTGAGGGTGAGGACTGCACTTCAATGTCTGAGTCCCTTCACTGAGTGGCTCCATCCCCTCCTCAGAGACCCCTCCAAGGATTTGCTGATGGAAACTGGCTGCTCTAAGGGAGTCTCAGGCTATTGGCAAAGCCATATCAGGACCTGGGAGGTGGCAATACCTGGGGACTCGACATCAGGAGAGGGACAAACAGGTGTAGCCCATCAGCCCAAAACTTAGAAGGAAAACTTGGGCTGGGTCTAGGGGAAAGAGGACGGGAAGATGGAATTCCAGGTTGTGAAGGATGCCTGTGGTGTGATTGTGCTCTTTCTGGGGCCCATCCTCCACTGCTCAGCCCTACCTTGGTCTTGGTCCAGGTGTTGGGTGACCTCTGTGGTTTTCATGGATCTGCCTGGCATGCCAGAGGGGGTTGCCTTCTTCCCTGCTTATCTCAGAGGGTACAGCTAAGCCTAGTACTCTTTACCAAAGACTCTGGGGACTCCAGCTCCTGTTTTCCCCGGGATCATGAGTCTGAGCTCTAGCTATGACCTCATTCCAGGATTCCACACTTGAGTATCAAATGTCCACTGCTTCTAAATAAAGGACTGAATTTGAACCCAGGACACCTGACCAGCCTATGTGTACTTAACCATGGGACTAAATGGCCTCTGTAGGGGCAGCTGCTCTCCTGTGTCCATCCTCCTCTCTGCAAGTTGCTGCTCAGGCCTCATCTCTGCCTCCCTGGGCTGCAGAAATAGCCTCAGCCAAGGACTGCAGGAATAGCCTCAGCCAAGGACTGCAGGAATAGCCTCAGACAAGGACTCTCCTTGTCCCTTTTCTGTGATTCACTGTCCACACGCAGCCACCGGGGAGTCGTTCCGGTAGAGGGCTTCAGGGTTGCTTTTCCTTGATTGAAATACGAAGTTCAGATGCTTTGACTTTGTACAAAAGGCCCTTCATCCTCTCTCCTAACCCTCCCTCACCCCCTAGGAACCATCATCAGAAGTCCCCACAGTGTACTCCATGCTCACGCCTCCCACCTAGCACCCCTGATGGAGGTGCCCCTACTCCACCTCAGTAACTCACCCCTCAGTGCCCAGCTGGAAAACACTGCCTCCAGAATGCTTGCCCTGACCTCTCAGGTGGGATCCATGGCTCCCTCTCCTGGACTCCTGTATCACATGCTCTCACAGGCCTTAATACAAATTACACTCTGTTTCCCATGGCCTTGGCAGTGGGGGCTGCATCCCCTGGATTCCAGGGTCTCCAGACCCAGGGCCTGGCCCAGGGCAGGTGTCTGTGAACAGTGGTCAGAGGAATGAACCCTCACTTGGGGTCTGGCCTGTGGTTTCTGGGCAGGTGCCCCATGCTGTCTCAGCACGTGATACATGGCAGGTGGGCAGGAAATGCTTGTTCTTTTCTGGGCTGGGCAGTTGGTGCAGACGTGTGAAGATGAAGCCAGCACTTCATTCTGAGAACTGGCTGTGTTGTCAAAGCCCTTTGGGGGCTGACTGCCTCTCTCAGGATACATTTCTAAGGAGAAGCCCTGGCCTGGCAGAGGATGCAGATGAGAGCCAGGGCTAATGGCAGGGGACAGCTGTCTGTCCAGCAGGTGCTCCTCTCAGGAGGAAAATACAGGGCTCCTGCTCCTTATAGGGCCAAACACCCTTGTCTGTCATGTGGCTCAGAGGAACCAAAACAGGGATGCATACCAACACCAATCCCTGTCCCTCTCAGGGCTTGTCATTTTACTTGTCAAGTAGGTACAATCATTCCCACCCCACTGAGCTCACTGCAGCCAACTGCACACAGAGCCAGCTGCACTTTGAAAATAAAGACTCCATGAGTGCATCATACAAATGAACAGGTTGTAATTAGACCCAGGAGCCCGGGGCAGAGGGAGAAACAGGGCAAAAGCCAGAGTATGTGCTTAGGGCTCCTGTCCCAAGTCCCTTGAGGAAAAGAAGCACGTGGTGGGCAGGAGGGACAGCACCTTCATGGAGGAGGGAGATGGGGGCTGTGTCCCAGCTCTACCATGGGCCGGTCACTTCCCCATGGGACTTGGTTTCCTCACCTGTACAGTAAGGGAGACATAGTCCCTGGCCAGTTCCTTCCAAGGGCTTTAATGAGGCTTAGTGAAGGAGTGGGTGTGGAAGAGCTCTTCACAATGGAAAGCCCACTGTATGCAAGCAGGCTAACTGCTCTTCTTGAAGCCAGGCCCGGTTGGGTTCTGGGAAGTGGGGATAGTAAATGTTGGCCAAGAAAAATACTGTATTAACTGGGCATGGTGGCGCAAACCTGTAATCCCAGCAACTTGGGAGCCTGAGGCAGGAGGACCCTCAGCAACTTAACAAGACCCTGTTTCAAAATAAAAAATAAAAACGGCTGGGGACGTAGTTCAATGATGTCTCTGAGTTTAATCCCCAGTACAAAACAAAAACACTGAGGACCAGGTACGGTGGCACCCACCTGTAATTCTAGTGGCTCGGGAGGCTGAGGCAGGAGGATTGTGAGTTCAAAGCCAGCCTCAGCAAAAAGCAAGGTGCTAAGCAACTCAGTGAGACCCTGTCTCTAAATAAATAAAATACAAAATAGGGCTGGGGATGTGGCTCAGTGGCTGAGTGCCCCTGAGTTCAATCCCTGGTACCAAAAAGAAAAAACAAAACAAAAACAACAACAACAAAAAACCACTGAGGCTCAGAGCCGGGTCCTTTGAGTACCCTCAGATCCTCACTCAGCACCTCTTCCTTCATGCTCCCTTCAACTTCCCTGGCACCTTTTGCCCTGCGTGGGAGAGAGGACTATTGGGTGGCTGGGGCCCAGGACAAGGAAGAGCCCCTGCTCTGGGTTGGCCCCACCTCCCACTTTGATTGGAGGTCCAGGCTGCATCAGCTGCACCTGCAGCCAGGCCTGCTGGCAGTTCTGCTCCGGGGTCAGCAGGTGTGAGTTCTTGATTAACAGATGCAGTCTTGATGGTGGGGGAGGACCTTGGTCTTCACCCTCTTTTCCTTGATTGCCATCTTCTCAATGTGGTCTTCTGTGTGTCTAGATGAAGTCCGTTCTCTGTGAGGTGTAGAATGATCGGTGGTGGATTCTTTCTTGCAGAACCCCAAGTAGCCAGCAGCCAGGGATGGAGAGTGGCTTCTGCTGCCTCCTGCACCTGCAGCCAAGAGCCTGCCCAGCAGAGGCCTGAGCCCAGCCTGTCATCCCTTCTGGGCTGGGTCTCAGCTCCCAGAGATGTGCTGAGAAGAGGGCTGCCAGGAGCCCTGACGGGCCTTTCAGAGCAGTGCCTTGAAGAGGAAGGAGAGGGAGGCTCCGCAGGAGAGTCCCAGGGCCAGGAAGAAGGTCATGAGGGCGCCAGCCACCTCCCTCTCATGTGGCAACACCTGCCTGGAACACAGAGGAATAGAAGCTCTTAGAAAATGCCAGGCCCAAACCCCGGAGTAGCCCTGTGGTTCCCCGCCTGCCCCTACACAAGACACCTGAATTCCAGTCTGTGTCTGACCCCATTCCTGTGTTTAGTTTCCCTATATGTAAAATAGGGCCACTGAACAGACACCTTTCAGGGCCTTTGGGTTCCAACATTATAGGATTCTAGATCTCATGGCCTTCCTTCTTGACAAAATGCCCACCAGCTTGTTCTCCATGTCACCTGACTCGCCTGAGATTCCCAACTCCCCTGCCCCTAGAGGAAACAGCCCATGAGCTTTGCTTTAGAAAAAAACCTTAGCTCCCTTTTAAATGAGAATCTCTGCACTAAATGGGCTCTAAGGAAGGACAGTCCAACCCATTTATTTATTTAAGGGGAAACTGAGGCCATCCCAGAGGCCCCAGAACCAGTGCCTAGGCTATGTAGGCAGGTACCTTCCAGCCAGAGGCCAGCTCAGCAGTGAAGGCCTGACCCACAGGGTGGCGCCAGTGAGGCGTGGACACAGCCAGCAGGCGGCCAGCTCCCTCCCTTGCAGCTGTCCCTCCTCAAAAAGCCAAGCCCCCTCCCCACCCCAGCACCTGCCCCCAGACCTAGGCGCCAGGCACATGGTGAGGGACACCAGGTAGCCATTGGAAACGGCGAAGAGCAGCATGAAGGTGATGAAGTAGGCGTCCTGAGGGAAGAGGATGGGCAGCCGGGCCCGCTCAGGCACGTGGCACAGCATGAAGAGTGGCACGAACAGGAAGCGCAGGCACACCAGCAGGGGCAGCAGCCGGCTGTCCTCATCTGGCTGTGGCACAGGCTCAGTGAGTGCTTCCCCAGGACACCCATGAGAGACCCATCAACCATCCCCCGAACTCCTCTGCCGTGACCTAGGACTGGGGCCTCTAAGGAACAAGGACTGGGCCACGGCCGCCCAGCAACCAGGACAGGCCTGGGGCTAGCCTTGGCCTCTCCCTAGCTCTAGTTTGGGCTTTCTCCAGGGAAGAATTGAAGAGGCCTTAGAAAGCATCCCTGGCTTCCAAACTTAGTTCCCCAGGGCATCCCTAGGGGTTCCATATGCTCCTTAGGGGCAGATGGCTTTCTTTTCCTTTAAATTTATTTTATTTTTAAAAAATTTTGAGTTGTAGATGGACACAATCCTTTTTTTTCTATTTTATTTTTATGTGCTGCTGAAGATCGAACCCAGTGCCTTACACACGTGCTAGGCAAGTGCTCTACCACTGAGCTATAGCCCTAGCCCTCTTTTCCTTTTAGTTTTTTAATTGGCACATAAAAGTTGCACATACTTATGGGGTACCATGTGATGTTTCAATTAGGTACACTTCTAGCATTCAAATTGGTGAGCATATCTGTCTCTTCAAGCATTTATCATTTCTTTTTTTTTAATTTTATTTATTTTTTAGTTATCGGCGGACACAACATCTTTGTTTGCATGTGGTGCTGAGGACTGAACCCGGGCCGCACACATGCCAGGTGAGCGCGCTACCGCTTGAGCCACATTCCCAGCCCCGCATTTATCATTTCTTGGTGGTAAAACCATTCAAAATCCTGTCTCCTAGCTTTTACAAAGTATATAGTACATTATCATCATCTATAGCCACCCCGCTGTGCAACAGAACCCCACAACATATTTTTCCTATCCAAATATAACTTAGTACTCAACATATGACCTCTTCCAGATGGGGTTTCTTAGTAGGATGGGAAGCTGGAGATCCGGGCCCATCCTGCCTGGATTGGACAGCAATGCTCTGCTGCATTTCTAATGTCTCTAAGGGAGATTTCACTTAGCACCTTGCTAGAAGCAATTTGGAAACAAGGAATCTTGTTCAACCCCTCACCAGGTATAGGAAACTCCACATGATATTCTCTGAACACGGAGGGCTGGGCCCTGGGCTGGACACTGTGGACACAGAGGTCAACTCTGGATGGCTTCCACTTTCGAGAAGCTCAGCCCAGGCTTGCATGTGCCAGAGGCCAAGCGCTTACTGCTGCTTGGCAGGCTCTTTCACTGCAGACCAACAGGACTACTAGAAAGTCACTTTTTGCAATTTCATGCCCTCTGGCCGCCCCCAACTGCTTCCTATAAATTGGCAGCTTGTCCAGCCCAGCTGTGCTCACCCACAGGAAGTATGAGGTCAAGCTCCGCCCCAGCCAGTCCATGACGTTGAAGAGCAGGAAGCAGCAGATAGGGTTGAAGAACTGACCTGGGGGAGACAAAGGGTGGCTCACCCTGGTCCCTGACTCTCCTCTCCTGTCTCCCCCTATCATTTTCTTTACCCCAACACTCACTCCATTTCCCAGGACTGGTGGAGCTGGTCACCATGGCTGTGATGGCAGGGAAGACCGACAGAGTGACTGTGAAGACCAACACAAGGCACAGCGCCGTCAGCCAGATCTGGGAGCCGGAGGCAGGGGTGTGAGCGGGCAGGGCAGCCCCGGCCCAACATGGCCCCAACCTTCTCACCCCAGCCCTGCCCGGGTGCAGGACACCAGGGGCCTGGCCCAGTTGTGTCCATGACCTGCCATGACCCTATGACAAGTGGGATATGAAGACCCCATTCTAGCCTAAGAGCATCTGGTGAGGACTGGAGAGGGTGTCCCACCCTTCTTCCCCAGGAGTGGTGGCTGGGGGACATCTCCCAGCTGTACCTTCTGGAAGACAATGAAGACTGAAGGTTTTTCTAGCTTCTGGGGCTCATCTAGCTCTGGTTCCAGCTCGGGCTCCTTCTCAGGGTCAAGATCTAGAGTCAGAGTTGCCACCTGGGGGCTGTTGGGAATCCCATTCTTCTCATCTGGGGCAAGAAGGGAGTGTGGGGTCATGTGATCTAGGTCTCCCAACAGTCAGCCCTGAAGGAGGAGGATTCCCAGCAGTTAAAACAAGTGACCCTTCTCCAGCCCAGGGTACCAGCAAAGGGAAGCAATGGTGTCAGTATGCCACCTGTTTATTAAGCCCATGTATGTGCCAGGCAACAAGTTAAGTGTCTCAGATGAGTTGTCCCATTGCCTGCCATTGTTTTGCAAATGAACAAACAGGCTGGAGGAGTGAAGTGGTTTGGTGACTTTTCTAAGGCCACTCGGCTTAGGTATTGTGAAGCCAGGATTCAGAGCTCGCCTGCAAGAAGCTCCGCTGCCTTCCCATTTTTGTTTTTGTTTTTGGTACTGGGGAGTGAACCCCGGAGCACTTTAGCACTGACTTATGTCCCCAACCTTTCTCTTGAGTCAGGGTCTCACTAAGTTGCTTAGGGCCTTGCTAAGTTGCTGAGGCTGGCCTTGAACTCAGCCTCTTCATTTTAAAGAGCAGACAACTGAGGCCCAAAGAGCAGCAAGGCATGACTTTAATTTCAGACTTCCCTTTGAGATCTTCCTGTGCTCACCCAAGGCTTTGGAGCAGGTCATGGTGGTGCACACCTACAATCCCAGCGGCTGGGGAGGGTGAGGCAGCAGGTTTCAAAGTTTGAGACCAGCCTCAGCAATGTAGCAAGACCCTGTCTCAAAGTAAAAGCAGGGCTGGGGATGTGTTCAGTAGTTAAGCACTGCTGGGGTCAATTTCTGGTACCAAAAATTGAAAAAAAAAAAAAAAAAGCGAGAGAGTACAAAAGGCTCCTAGGAGCCAGGTTTAGTTAGGGACAGCGTGGAACACTTCCAGCAGAGCTGGCTCATGCTTCCTCTGGGTATCCCACCTCCTCAGCGAGGTCCTGGGGCTTACCAGCCTGGAGGAGCTCAGCTTTGGTCTCTAGCTCGTGAGTTGGGGACCGTGAGGGCTTCTTGGCCAGGTAGTAGCGGGCAAACTCCTGCAGAAGGATGGAGAGTATCGGGACGGCTAGGTGAGGTGTTTGGATCCCTCCCCACACCACTGGCTTGGAGGCCAGGACACCCCAGTGACTGGACATGGGTCTCTTCTGCCTCCCCTGTGCTCTCCCAGAGCCTCACTCGGGGCTCTGAGATGCCCTGAGATGGGCCCTGGAACCCAATGGCAGACTCACCAGGTGTGGTAGGCTCAGGTAACACACGATGGACATGAGGATGCCCACACAGGGTGTGATGAAATATCCCAGGGCAGAGGTCTGGGCATCCACACCACCTGCAGAGGAGAAGGGGCTGGTTCTGCAGCTCCCATGTAGCCTCTAACTCCTG
Source organism: Marmota monax (assembly GCF_021218885.2). Taxonomy (NCBI): domain Eukaryota; kingdom Metazoa; phylum Chordata; class Mammalia; order Rodentia; family Sciuridae; genus Marmota; species Marmota monax. Next base: position 6,444,040 of record NW_026692498.1, on the reverse strand, counting down.
TCCTCCTTCCTAGAGTGCACTTCTCAGATGCCCAGCCTCTTCCCTTTTCCTTCACTGACTGAGTCTCATATGATGCCCCAGTCTGGCCCTTCATCCCTCTCTTTTCTCTACATGCCATTTAATATTTTATTAGTTGTTGATGGACCTTTGTTTTTATTTATTTATATGCGGTGCTGAGAATCAAACCCAGTGCCTCACACATGCTAGGCAAGCGCTCTACCACTGAGCCACAACCCTGGCCCTCTACATGCCATTTTTGTTGAGCATCTACTATGTGGCTTTCTCTTACTGCAGGCTCAGTACAATCTCAGCAGGAATTGTAATAATCATTTATGTGGGGAAATTATGGCAGAGAGGTTAAATGCCCCGTCCAATGTGCCCAGCTAGTAAAGGCTGAGATGGATTAAAGCTTGTATCTGTCTCAAACCTACGCCCTGTCCCTTAACCTCAATCTGCTGGCACATATCAGGGTTGACCCCAGGACCCCCTTCCTGGTCATTCTCCCTCACTGCAGAGCCCAAGGGTCTGGCTCCCAGGCCCAATCCCCACTTCTCCATTACTCCATCACCTCTGTCTCCACCAAAAATCCAGGCACCTTCTGCACACCCTCTGTGATCCCAAACCTCAGAGGCCACCCCACACCTCCAGCAATCCAAGTCCACTCACTGGCCATGGACATAAGCATGGCAAGGGCAGCGAAGATCCCAGCCAGGCCCTGGCCGCTGAGGAAGAGGGTGCTGTAGGTGGATGGCATGGTGCCCAGCTGCCCGAAGAGGCTTCCCTGCAGAACTGCACAAAAGGCTGAGGAGAGACAGGGACATGGCTGCCGCTCAATAAGGCAGCCTTAGGGGCTTCTTGGAGGAGGCCTTGGCAGAGCGCAGGGGGACTCTGGACTTGGCTGTACTGGGGTGAGCTGTCCTTGGGACTCTGGACATTTTGCTGCAACATCCCATTCATTCCTCTTCTGAAGCAACCACTGGCCTGTGGGGCTAGGTGCCAGGAGGCCAGCTCCAAGGTCACTGTGGGGCCTGGGACAAAGGGGTTTTCCTCTCCCTCTGGGCCTCAGTTTCCCCATTAGAGATCAGTGGTGCTGTCTTATCTTCTTGCATCTCTTGGGCCCTTTCTGTTACAGGGAGGAGGCAGGGGTGGGGGGCAGAAGTGCTCACAGTTGATGAACCAGACAGAGACCATGGTGATGGAGAAAAAGGGCCCAGGGCTCATGTCCACCTTCACCAACGCTGCTGTCAGGGCGAAGAGCAGCAGGATGCCCAGCAGGCTGCCCAGAATGCGTACCGCCTCAGGAATGCTACTCGGAAAGGGATAGAGAGCATCAGGTGGGCCCTGGCCAGGCAGGGGGTGATGGGCAAGAGGTGCTGCCAGGGGCAGGACAGTGGGGCTGGGAGGGCCAGGCAGGTGGAGCAGGGGAAGGATGGAAGGTCTTCCTGGGCCCAGATGATAGGTACTGCCTTGGCAGGAGATGGGTCTCACCACTGATACAGGAAGGAGTTGAGGAGTGTGAAGAGCAGCAGAGGCAGCTGGGACAGCAGCGTCACCCAGTTGTTGAAGTTGAAGGTGTCTGTGGGGCCAGTGTGGTTGGTGCTCAGGGTCCCAGCTGTGCTGTTGGCCCCTGCCAGCCGCCCCTGAAAGTACTGCCAGATGGGGAGGAGGAGTAAGGTTAGGCATCCCTAGTCTGTCCCTTTGCCTCCTCCCAGGTGTGTGATTGCTTGGCTAATGCTTTGGGGACTACTTGCCTTATCCCTGCATTGTCCCCAGCACCTGGAACACAGTGGAAACTCTATGGTTATGCCCTAAATTGAATGGCTGGCATATGGAACAGGGCCCAAGCACTAAGAACCCCCAGCTCAAGCCTCCACGCATCTCTGGATCACCCTGATCTTTAGTCTCTAGTCCCCCCACAGCAGTCTCTAGATTCATTCATTCCGTGGGTATTTACTGAGTATCTACAGAAGTCAGGCTCTGGCTTAGGTGCTGACCCACTGCTTTCTCCCTGGAACATATATCCTGTTACTTCTCTGCTTAAGCGCCATTTACCTTCTACCCACACCTTCGTATTATGTACAGGGTAAACCCCAAGAGTTTGGAACAATATTTAGGACCCTGCAATATCAGATCCCACCCTCCCTTTTGTGTCCCATCTCTCACTCCATCCCACTAAGCACCAGCACCCCAGGTTCTGGATCTTTCTCTGAATAGGCCCTTGTCTCTGTAAGGAATGCCCTCTTTCCTCCTGACCACTCCTCCATCCCCCAACTTTGCCTACCCCACACTCAACTTGTAAATCCTCTGTGTTCTCCCTCCCCTGAGAACCACAGCACTCTGATCCAAGCCTGGGAAGGCCCCTGTCACCTTACATTATTAATGGCTCTGACCCATCTTATTCTCAAGACCAGAGACTGATTCATCTTTGGGCCTCTGGGGTCCAGCACAGAGCACATCTGCAAAGTTACTGCACTGAATATAATAACCCAGGCTTAAAAAGAATGCAAAGTCCACACTTCCGCCTTCCTTTCAGAGAACCAACACTGAGGATAGACTCTCCCTCTGGTATGGTTTCTCTTTATTCCTAGTGGCTGGTCCACGTAGGAGCACATTAAATGTTTGCCTAATGTAATTAATTCTATTGTAAAGAAAATCAGAGGCTTGGATTACCCACTTTTGGAGTGACTGGACCAGAAATAACGACAGAGGAGGTGGGTGTGTAGCTCTTTTGCTGGTCCTAGACCCTCCCCCCGCCCCGAGCTGGTGGGCATTCCCCAAAGTTTGGACTTCTCAGCCATGAGAGAGGTATTTCCGTTCTCCGAGGCGCCGTGCTTCGGCGAGCCAATGGGCATAGTGAGGAGTTTAAGGCAGCATGGGGAAAAAGCGCTCGGTGAGCCTCAGTCCGGGGCGGCTGGAGGGATGGAGGGTGTTGTGGCCACCGGGCTGTCTCACCGGGATGGCGGTGATGAAGAAGTTCCAGGGAAGGAGGGTGCCCAGCCCCAGGATGAAGAAGCTGATCCCGACCAGGTGGTAGCTGTGGAGATCAGTGAGAAGGTCACCCCAAGGCCTCCTGCCTGGCCGCCTCCCCGCGCCTCCCAGGCCGTCCTCCGGAGAGCGTACTACAACCCCCATCACCCCCGCGCAGCAGCCGAGGGAGTCGGCTGATGGGAATTGTAGTCCAATCCATCTTCTACGAACCCCGGCGTGTCTAGGGGAGCGGGATTGTTCTGACGACCGCCACCCGGGCCCCAGGACACATGGCACAGGGTTCCCATCTCACCTGTCCTGCGGAGCGTCTCCTCGCGCCATGGCCTTGGCAACGGAATGCACCGGGATGGGAGCGCAGAGGGGAGGCTGCACCCGCTCCTATGCGGGGCCGGAGGCCGGAGGCCGCGGGGACTGGGGGCCGTTGTCCCCGAACCCGAGTGCGGGCTGCTGGAGGTGGGGTGGGAGCTCCAGGAGGATTTCCGCGGGTCTCAATCTCCACCGGCTCGGGCCTTAGCTCCGCCTCCGGGGCGGGGACAGAGGGTCGCACCACCTTCCTCCGCACCCCAAACCTTGGGCTCTTTGGGGGCGTTGTACCGAGTCCTACCTTAGGGTCTCCCTACCGGCCAGCCCACACCACCAGTGTGGCTTGGGGCAGCTGACCCGATGGGTGTCGCCGCCGCACCTCTCCGCAGCCCCCTGCCTTGCCCGCGGGCGTTGGTCCTGGATCCCTGCGTCTAGGGAGGGAAGGAGAGCGTCCCTCCCACTCCCCCGCGGAGAACTCTGCGGTCCCCCTGGACCGGACTTTTCTTCTCTTCGCCGGCTGCAATGCTGCAGAAGCCGCGTTCGCGCCCCCTAACGTTGGGGTGCACCCGGGGCGCCTCTGCAGAGCCCCGTCCCAGTGAAAGATCCACAGATCCCAAACCCGGAATGAACCACACGAGACACTGGCTGCAAAAAGCAGGAGGCGTTTATTCTCACACAGGCGCCTGCGGGTGCGCAGCGTAACCTCAGCCGGAGCTTCGGTGAACTGGCACACCGGGCTTTGGGGTACAGATCTTTTATAGGGAGCAGGTGGGTTAGTTCTTAGCTTAGCACAGCAACAGCCTTTCTATTGGTTCCTCTGAATCCAGCAGTTGGGTCACCTAGGGGGTAAACTTGTTTTTCAACTTTTTGTTCCCGGAAAAACCCTAAAATTGCATCCTGTCCTTTCAGTTCCTGTTTTTACCCTGTTTGCTCAAGTTTGGCCCCTCCGGGGTTATCTATATGGAACATCTTGTGGTGGCATTGTGCAAGACTTGAAATGCTACGTGCAGCTGGTGGGGTTTTGACATGGGGGTTGGGTAAGAGAACTTCTTGCAGCTTCAGGGCACGGGGGTTAGATTTCCTAATGTTGGGCCTGGGGCCCTGGGGTCCTTCACCAGGGCATAACTCGAGCTGGGCCAGCGCGCGGGAAAGCAGGAGCCTTCGCATGTCGCTTGTGGTCCTGGCAGGCTGCGCGGAGTTGGGTCCCCCCGGAGGCCGAGGAGCGGGCTGGATGCCCAAGCTGGCGGAACCCCCAGGCGGATCTGAAAGATAGGCAGACAGACTAGCCTTCTCCAGCAGGTGCCTAGGGAAGCACCCGGCCTTTGGGCCGAACAGCCGAGGTGCTGGCCCTGCTGGGGCGCCGGGGCGGGCTTCCAGGCCGAGGTGAGCTGAGCCGCGCTGGGAGCCGTGAGTGGTTCAGCAGAGGCTGGGAGAGAAGGGTGCCCCGGAAGTGAGCTCCCTCCCCGCGCGCTGTGTGCTTAAATACGTTGCCTTCAGCGGTCTACATCACATCTCATCAAAATGAAGATGCAGCCACACCCCGCTCTTGTTTTCGTGGGAAAACTTTGAAAAGATTCCAAACCATTGCAGTTTCGAAATTGGTTTGCTTGGTCTGTCTCATAATTTATGAATGGGTGTGGTTTCTCTGGGATGCTGGAGAAGCTAGAGGCTCTAAAGCACAGATTGTTTTCATAAGAAACGACATTTTGTAACCATCTCCAGATTACTTGTATTTTTCCTCCAGCCACCTGTGGATCTGTGGGGCAACCACTGTGTTTGTCGGGTTCACGGCTTTATTACTACCATCCTTCCCCCGCCCCCCCCCCTCGTGGCGTGGGATAAATGCTTGGTGACAAATAGATTGGATTGCAGTGTTCTGCAGGGGAGTTTAGGGAGACCGGGGACAGCATTGGATTACACTAAGAGAAAGTTACTCTCTTCAGTTTTCTTCCAAGCTTCCGAATATATCAAAGGGGAAAGTCTCAGTTCACGTTTTTTAGCACCCTCTAAATACTCCCACCACACAGGGACCTCAGGACCTGTCTTAACAATTCTATCTAAATACAAGTTAATAACTTTCATTTTCCTTATATTTATTCTTCTACTTATTTTAGGGCTGAAGTACTGATTTCCTATTTATGACAGTGATATAAAGTTTTCTTTGAAAAAAAATCAGTATATTTATGAAAAATGAATCCTTTAAAGAAAATAAGCGTGACTGCAGATGAGGACAGCTCTGCCCGAGTCTCGAAGGCAGGACGTGAAGAATGGAGTTTTGGGCAGCAGTGCATCTGTGAAGGGAGAGAACAGTCTGTACCAAGATTGGGCACAGGAGACGGCTGATGCATGCTGGGATATATGATAAGTGCCTTTGGATCAGTGCCTTTGGCTGGCGCGTGAGGAGGGAATAGAGCTTGTCCAAAACAGGCTGAAGGCTGAGCGTGGAACTGGGATTCCAGCTCACAGGCTCAGTCACGCTTGTCAAAAGCAATATTTTGTTACTATCCTGCAGTGAATTTGTGAACAGCAAAACCCACCCATGAAAGATTTTCACGTCAATATAATATCCCAAGTGTACAACAGAAGATAAATTTTAAAAAGCCTTTAGGAATAAAATAATATGTATGTGACGCTCAAGACACATGAAGCTGTCAAAACACGTGCCATAGAGGCATGTGCTGAAACCAGTAAAGATCACTAACTTGCTGATGGTGATGTGATATTCTTGAGTCTGGCGCCTTAGACCACTCGGCCATCCTGACAGCTGCAGTGTGATGTGATATTCTGCAATACTGACCAAGTCTTGGCAAAGTTCCAAGCAAAACAAAGAGCAGCTGTCCCTCTACAGAGATAGTAAGTAGCTGAGTTACTGGAAAATGTTGTGTATATTTAACCTTATAAATAATACATTGTGTCCATATGTCAACTGGACTTACAGTCCAGGCTCAGAAAATGATCAACATGGTTTTTTTTTTAAAAAAGAATATATTTTATTTTTAGTGCAGTTTTAGATTTACAGAATACATGAGCAGATACTACAGATTTCCATATATGCACCCCAACCTGCTTTCCTCTATAATTAATGTCTTGTGTTAATTGGATACTTTTGTTACAATTAATGAACCCATATCCATACAGTATTATTCACTAAAGTCTTCTTTCTTTGGGTTGCACTTTATGTGGGTTTGAGAAATGCATAGTGTCTTGGATCCACCATGACAGGGTCCTACAGAATAATTTAACCTTCCTAAAACCTCTTGTGTGTCACTTATTCATCACCCCTTCCTGCCATCCCCTGAGTACCTGGCAACCACTGCTCTTTTTATGTCTCTAAGTTTGGCCTTTCAAAATGTCATATAGTCGGAATCATATAGTATGTAGCCTTTCCAGACTGGCTTCTTTCACTTAAGGCTTCTCTGTCTTTTCTGGCTCAATATTTCGTTTCTCTGTATTACTAAATAATATTCCATTCTGTGGATTACTACAGTTTGTTTATCCACTCTCCTATTTCAGGACATCTTGGTTGCTTCCACTTCTTGGTCATCATAAATAAAACTGCTGTAAACATTTGTGTACAGGTGTGTGTGTGTGTGTGTGTGTGTGTGTGTGTGTGTGACAACATAAGTTTCCAACTCAATTGGGCAAATACCCAAGGGCACTGGGGCTACATCATATAGTAAGATGGTTTAGTTTTGTAAGAATCTGTCAAACTCTTCCAAAGTGGTTGTACCACTTTGTGTCCCCCCTAGCAATGAGACAGTTCTTGTCCCACATCCTCACAGGCTTTTAATGTTGTCTATGTTCTAGGTTTTAGCCATTTTAATAGGTGTGTAGTATTATCTTGTTTTATTGTAAGTGCAATTTTTATTTTTATACTGGGGATTGAAACCAGGGGTGCTTTACCACTGAGCCACATCCCAACCCTTTTTTACATTTTATTTAGAGACAAGGTCTCGCCGAGTTACTTAGGGTCTTCCTAATTTGCTGAGGCTGGCCTTGAACTCATGATCCTCCTGTCTCAGTCTCCAAGCCACTGGGATTACATGCATGCGCCACTGTACCTAGCTTATGTACATTTTTTATTAGTGCATTTTAATGGGTGTCATCATGGAATATTAGTACATGGGGATATAATGCCATTTCCATTACCTTCCTTTACCTTCACCTTTTCCTACCTTGATCCATTTACTCTTTAATAGTCTCTGTTACTTGCATGTCGTCTTTTCCCCATAGATTTCACATGGGGGGGGGGGGAGGAACATGCGATAGTGGTCTGAGTCTGACTTTGTTTGCTTAACATTATGATTTCCAGTTTCATCTATTTTACTATAAATGATTTTCTTCTTTTTTTAAATATTTTTTTAGTTGTAGTTGGACACAATATCTTTATTTTATTTATTTTTATATGGTGCTGATGATGGAACCCAGTGTCTTACATGTGCTAGTTGAGCACTCTACCCCTGAGCTACAACCCCGGCCCCATGATTTTCTTCTTTATGCTGAATAATATTCCATTGTGTATATATACCACATTTTCTTTATCCATTCATCGGTTGAGGAACCTTTACATCATACAACTGTATTCATGTATTTAACATGCAGGAGCCCAGAAATAGGGTACAATTTTTATGTACCAGTTTTTACAAAACGAACAACCCTATTTAAAAACAGGCAAAAGGGAGCCAGATGTGATGGCACATACCTATTTGGGAGAATGAGGCAGGAGGATCACTTGACCCCAGGAGTTTAAGGCCAGCCTGGGAAATATAGCCAGACCTCATTTCTTTAAAAAAATGAAAATGGACCAAAGACCCAAGGGACATTTCATCAAAGAATATCCACAGAGGGCAGTAAGCATGCAAAAAAAGGCTTATCATCATATGTCATTAGGAAATTGCAAGTTAAAACAAGATCTTCGAGAATACAAAAAACAATAAACACTAGCATGGATGTGGGGGGGAAGGAGCCCTCCTCCACTGCTGGTGAGAATGTGAATTAGCACAGACACTATGGAGAGGCGCCTAATGCACTGTGCTGAGATAAACCTGGAGATGCAGGCATTGCCACAGTGTGCTGACTTTAACTCCTTCTGGTGTCGCCCAGGAGGGCTATATCTGCATCCCATGGTGGTTCCAATTTAGTCCCTTGAGGAAACTCCATACTGTTTTCCACGATGTCTGTGCTCTGGCAGCCAGAAAGCAAGGGAGAAGAGGAGTGAGCTGGGACCCAAGATCCCCTTCCAGGGACACCCCCAATTACCTAGCTTCCTCCCACTAGGTCCCACCTCCTAAAGATCCACCACCTTCCAAAAGCACCATGGGCTGGGGACTAGGCCTTTAGCATGTGAGCCTTTCAAGGACGTTCAGAATCCAAACTGTAACACCAAATGATTTTTTGTTTGCTTGTTAATTCAAACTTCATGGAAGTATAATTTGCTTTATTAAAAAATTGACCATTTTTTGAGATTCATTCATAATGATAGATGTTACTATTCATTCATTCACAGTTTAAAAATGTATAATAGTCCACATTTCATGACTCTTGTTGGATGCATGTTGCAGGCACATAGCTCATTTTCAGTTGTATTCTACTATTAGCAATGCTGCTCTGAATGACATGGTGCCCTTGACATATCTATCCTGCACCTGTACAGAATTGTCTATGTACAGGGTCTCTCAACAGCAGCACTATAGACTTTTGGGCCAGGTAATTTTTTGTTGTGAGGATTGTACTGTGAATTGTAGGGTACCCCGGACCATGCAGACGAGATGCCAGTGCCATCTGCATCCAATTATGGCAATCAACAATATCTCCATACATTACTAAATATCCTTTGAGGACAAAATTGCTCCTAAGACTCAAAATTCTCTTTTTAGGACTATTATTGTTGTTTATATGATGCTAGAACCTCAGCATGCCGTGCGAATGCGCTACACTGAGCTACACCCCAGCCCTGAGAACACATTTTGTAACACCATTTTCATGATCCCAAAAGAGATTTGCAGGTAATGTAACCTATCCACACAATTTTTAAAACAAATTCCATAAGTGTGACACAAAGGAAAAAAAATAGAGAAAAGAAATTCATACTAAAATAATACTTTAGTATGCAAATCTTTGGGCACTACTATTCTAAAATGAAGATTTGATGCTTCCATCTGTTTCTCATGAATGCAGTTATGGGTAATAGAATTTGGAAGATCAGAAGTCAAGTTGACAGAAGGAAAAAAGGAAGAGGACAGTGCAATGACCCAGGTGGACTGCAGAGTAAAAAGGCCACAGCTTGCTCTTGCACATGCCTGTAATCCCAGTGGCTCGGGAGGCTGAGGCAGGAGGATTGCAAGTTCAAAGCCACCTTCAGCAAAAACGAGACACTGAGCAACTCAGTGACACCCTGTCTGTAAATAAAATACAAAATAGGGCTGGGGATGTGGCTTAGTTAAGTTCAACCCCTGATACCAAAAAAGTAACTTTAGCCGAACTCTGAATATTGTGCCAAAGTAAATTGTAAGCTGCAAAGTAGAGAAAACGAGAAGCTGTGGTATTTTGTAAATAACTTGAGATTAATTTATAAGTTGAGTGACAAAACCTTTCCTAAGTGATGATAGGGATTTGGGATAGTGATGAAATATCTCAGATGTGACCATTGGGATTTTTTGTTTTCTTTTGCAATGTTGCAGATTGAACCCAGGGTCTCATGCATGCTAAGCAAGCACTCTGCTACTGCACTAAGCTCTTTCTCCAGCCTCTATTTCCTGTTTTTGTTTGATTGTTTTGAGATAGGGTCTCACTATGTTGTCCAGGCTGGTCTTCAACTCATGGGCTCAAATGATCCTGCTGCCTCAGCCTCCTGAGCAGTTGGGACTACAAAGCTGGCCATGTGCCTGGCTCTGTCTCCTGTTTTGAAATCTCCTGTTTTGAAATCTCCTGTTCTGAAATCTCCTGTTTTGCATATCTATGGTATGTAAAAACTTGGAGACTGTTATGTCTTTTGGTACATAAAGAATAGAGGAGTCAGAAAACCAAGCATTCATATATGAAGATGTAGAGTTGGTTAGATTGATTTCTGGGACTAGTATTTAAGATTTCTTTTTTAAATTCCAGGTACTCTCAAAATAAGTAAATATTTTATTATGTATTTTTCATATTGTAGATCATTCTTTCTTTTTCCTATTGCTTATTACATTGTGCTTTAATTCAGTTATGCTCCCGGGGACTATAAACTGACTTGAATGATTTCTTATGGTGAAGGGTCCAAATTTTTGGTCTTTTTCAAGGCTTAGGACTGTGTTTAATCTTTCTTTTTTACTAGATTTGTTAGTTTCTTACCAGAAACAGAGCACCTACCCTCAGTGGCTACCTTCTAATCTATTATAGGTAGGGACAATTAATTACCAACTTGTTATAATTAGGGGTAAAATAAAAATAACTAGGTTAAAAGCAAGGAAGTTTCAAAGTGTGAAATATATATGCTCCAGATTGTCTGTCTCTTTTGATTTTTCAAGGTTAAGAAAATACTAAGTGGTTTTATTTATTTATTTGGTACTGGAGATACTGGTGTGCTTAACCACTGAGCCACATTCCCTAGACTTTTTTTTATACTTTATTTAGAGACCCAGTTTCACTGAGTTGCTTAGGGCTTTGCTAAATTGCTGAGGCTGGCTTTGAACTTGTGATCTTTCTGCCTCAGCCTCCCTAGCCGCTGGGATTACAGGCCTGCGCACCATGCCTGGTTTACTAAGTGGTTTTAGCTGTGTTCTGGACAGCTGAATTTGCCACATGCCACCGGAAAGGAGCTATTGCCAAATCATAAACAAGTGAAGTACTGAAGGTACCACGAGGGTGCCTCTGTGACATAGCCAGGATCTGAGGCTGAGGCTGAGGCTGGAGCTTACTGACACCAGGGCTGTCCTTCACTCTGTGCCTCCCACGTCCTTAGCACAGTTTCACTAACTCTAATACATCCACATTGCAGGTCAGGATTGGGGAAGGCAGCTGCCGTCAGTAAGGGAAGAGAATGGGCTGGAGGGTGTCCTTGGTCCCTACCTGTTCAGATATTCTGCTATATTCTGAATGCTGCTAAGTCTTGTGTGCAGAAGCTGGGGGTCAATCCTACTGCAAAGTGGTTTCCAGAAGTGTGTGGAAGCCCCAGTTAGATGTGACCCCGGGAAGCTTTGAGTTGCTTTCCTCCTAAGCCACTCAGAGGAGCACCGCCCTGCCTCCCCGCCTCCCGGTCATGCAGACCATAGAAGGCATATGGCACAGGCTCTCTGAGCCCTGAGTTTGAGGCTCTGGAATCGTCAGTTTCTGTTTTATTCAGGAATCACTTAATGCAATAAACATAGTTTCTGGATATTGGTGGCTGGAATCATAAAGCCACTCAGTGAGCTCATATCAAATGGGGATGTTATGGGCCAGGCTATGTGGGCTATAAGCAAACAGACTCCATTTTACCCTGAGACTCCGTGTCATGTAAGAAACACTTCTCCCACGAGAAAACTCTGCCTCTGCTGTCCCGATCCTGCTTAGCACATCCTGCTTAGAAACGCAAATGTTTCTGTTCTTCTTATACAATGTAAAATTGCTCTCTTTTTTGGGTTCCCATTTTTCTTGGGCAGGGTACCCTGTCAGAGAATGTTTGTCTAGACCTTAGTAACCATTCTTTAAACTGTACTCAACTAGGGTCATTTTGACCTACTTCTCCTGCTTATGATTTTAGACCTCATGATGTTTGTGTGTAGTTTTAAATCACAGCAACAGCCACTTATGACTAATGTACTGGCATGCTTTAAAAGGTGTGCCCCAACTCCTGGAGGGGGTCGAGGAGCCTTGCAGCTTGCTCTTGCCCCGCCAGCTTGTGCCCCCTCCAGCTGGTAAATAAAGATGGTTTCCTCTCCTACTTTAAGATCCCCTCCACGATTTATTGCAATCTCACCATAGCAGGGACACCGCTGAGAGGAAACCGAGGTTCCTTCCCCTTGCAGCTTCGAGCGTGCACACATGCAGCCTTGGCCTCTTGCCTCAGGCCTTCCTTTCCTGATTTCTCAAGAGGAAGCCAGCACAAGACCATTGCACTAGCAGCAGTCCATGTAGACGCTCAGTTCAAGCACCGAGGAGGAATGGTAAGACCCATTCCTGAGGGGGGGGAAGGGTCTCTCTCTTTCTCTCTATTCTTTTTAGTTATATATGACGGTAGAATTCATTTGATAAAATTATACAAACATAGGCTATATCTTATTCTAATTAGGACTCCATTCTTGTGTGTGGAGTTCTGCTGGGAGCCATTAGCCAAGTAAGTATGACAATTTCCTTGCCAGCGTACCCCATGTTGCAGTGACATTGAATGTACTTAACCTTGCTCAAGGACCAAGGCAGATTAGGGTGTTCCCGGTTTTAAGATAATCTTGTTTAGGGCGTTCCCAGTTTAGGTTCCAGGTTTAAGGTTTAAGATTATTCCTGCTGGGAATAGGGCGTATCCTGCTGCCTGAGTTCCCCTTGAGTTCTCACGGGATTCAGACAATATATTTTGGAGATAGAAGCCCAGTGGAGGTGGATTTGGGCAGAGAACGTGATTTTGGGCAGAGAACGTGGATTTCCCCAGAACGTGATTGTAGACGGCTGGTGTGAGTTCGGGAATAAAGAGTTGCTGTTTGAATCTACAAGCTGTGTGGTGGCTCGTGATTGTGTGCCCAGCCAGACTGCGGCATTTAACTAGGCTTCGAATGATGCAATAAAGCAATCTTTTTTCTGCCATGAAGGTATCTCGACCACCTTCAATTTAACCTTTTAAAGCCTTTTAATTATCATCTATACTGTACTTTTAAATGTACTTTTTCACCACCTACAACTTCACTCTCTTAAACGAGGCTTAGATTCTGTTTAAATCGCTTTAATGTTAGTTTACATGGCTGCCCTTCAACCAAAGGCTTTTTTTTAACTCCATTGAGAAGCTTTGTCTCAATCTGCCATGTACAAATACCTTTTTCTTCTTTCTTCCTTTCTCAAGCTTTTAAAGTAAGTCTAGTTTCCTCAAAATCTTTTTAAATGGCATTTTACAACTTTTTACTTTACCACACAGAGATTATCTCATCTAGAAACATTTCTTTTTCCTTTAACCTTTTATATTATATTTCCACATCTTGAATCTTTTTCTATCTCTTTTTTAACCGTTAACCCTTTTTATAAATTCACATTTTGAAACAACTCTTATAAAATTTCTGATTTAGACAAATTACTCCACTTTAATAAGATGAAAGACTTTCATGTTTTTTATGATACTATAATAATATAATTGAAACCCAACTGAAACTTCTTATACTCTTTGTATATAAATTACACATGATAGAATCTTAACTCTTAGTAACCTTGTTTTAGCAAAGACACAGACACAAAGCAACATTAAACCTTTTTCCATTTACCAATTTATGAAAACACACATAATGTTTAAATATATTACCTTATGGAACTTAATAAGTAAAGAGTACTTGATTTCATATTTAGTGGTTGATATTTTAACACTTTAGCTTTGTAAATTAATCAGATGTCTGTAAAAACCAAGATCTTAGACAAATGTAGTAAACAGAACTAGCCATCTCTTTCTTGAAGAAAAATCCTTCTACAGGATACCATGATGGTCTCATTAATATACTTAATAACTCATCTTTAAAAAGCCATTTGCTACATTTTTGTATTTTATCAACATATGCCTTAACTGTTCTTGGTCTTACTGGGGTGCCTCCTTTCTCTAACAATTTCTCTTCCTCGGAGGCGAACAACTTCAAACCTTGAGTCAACCATTTTCCCCAGTTTGCCTGAGAAAGTTCTAGGAACAGGCAACTTGAAATAAAAACAAAATAAATCAAAACGAGAACACATTGTTTTTTGAATTGGTCACCCATTCTTTCTCTCTTCCTCAAGGGTGAGAAATTTCACTTACCTCTAAGCTTCAGAAGTTCCCCGTACGGGCCGCCAAATGCCGCAGTCTGGCTGGGCACAAATGCCGCAGTCTGGCTGGGCACACAATCACGAGCCACCACACAGCTTGTAGATTCAAACAGCAACTCTTTATTCCAGAACTCACACCAGCCGTCTACAATCACGTTCTGGGGAAATCCACGTTCTCTTCCCAAATCCACCTTCTCTCCCAAATTCACCTCCACTGGGCTTCTATCTCCAAAATATATTGTCTGAATCCCGTGAGAACTCAAGGGGAACTCAGGCAGCAGGATACGCCCTATTCCCAGCAGGAATAATCTTAAACCTTAAACCTGGAACCTAAACTGGGAACGCCCTAAACAAGATTATCTTAAAACCGGGAACACCCTAATCTGCCTTGGTCCTTGAGCAAGGTTAAGTACATTCAATGTCACTGCAACATGGGGTACGCTGGCAAGGAAATTGTCATACTTACTTGGCTAATGGCTCCCAGCAGAGTTCCATCCCTGGGGTCTCTTAATTCTAATTCACAACAGGGAGACTCTTCTTGGTTATTGGGTAACTAATAAACAGCCACTCTGCAAGTCCACTGTGTGCCCTGTTCTGACCAGATGTGTGATGGGGACCAGGGGCCATGACATTAGGGCATCGCCCAGCACCCAGTGCCCAGGGAGTGGTGGCTTGGCTGTGCTAGACATCCCTGCTGTATTTTCTGATGTTGGGCTGCAGACCTCAGCCAGAAAGCTTTTTCTGAACAGGCCCAATGATGGGATGGAAAATCCCAGCTGTGTGATTCTGGGCAAGACACTCCACTTCTCTGACCCAGTTTCAATCAGAATAACAGCATCCAAGTTCTGGCAGCCAGAAGTCCAAAATCCGAGGCATAGACAGGGCTGATTCCTTTTGGAGTCTCTGTCCTGTGCTGCTGGTGACTGAGGGCAGTCCTTGGCTGACGGCCACATCACTCCAACCATGGCCCTGTCTTCGTGTGGCTTTCTCTCCTATGAGTCTCCTTAATGTAGACTCTTACCATTGGGTTTCAAATATGTTAAAACACAACTTTAATAATAATATGGAGTACTTTTAAAGTAACCTTTGTCAATTAAACAATGACATCCCAACATTTTACTTTTTGCTACTAATTAATAATATTTTGTCCCAAGTCTGGTAAAATGAAATTCCCTCAGATTTCCTCCAATATATATTCACCACTGGCTCTGTTGCTTTTGCAGCAACCACGCAGCTGTAAGAGAATTTGAAAGAAGCCTTTGCTAAAAATGCTCTGGCACATGGTTTAGTTCTTGTGAAAGAAGAGAAGAGTCATAGTTGGATCACAAACCTTTCTGAAGTAGATGATGAAATCATGTTTGGAGTTTAAATGTTCTCTTCAGCTCACTTGATGCATATATATGCATTTGCTTTTTAAAGAGCCAACACTGTTGCCTGTGTTGGCCCTGAATCCTGGGTTCAAGTGATCCTCCTGCCTCAGTCTCAGCAGTCGCTGGGACTACAGGCATGTGCCACTGCATTTAACTCTCCTTGTTTAACTGTCTGTATTAATTGTAGAGGGCTTCATCACCCCAACCAGTGCTGCAATTTCATTCTGAGCCTTAAATCTGATCTTTGTGTCTTTTAAAATTGTGTCCAAAATAGAAACTCTTAAATTCCTACAAAAGTGGAAACTGGAAGTTCTCTACAAACATGACACTATAAAGTGGGATTGGCCTCCGATTTTAGCAGGTTAGTTTTTATTTGTTTTTTAAGTTAACAAGCTTTATTTATTTATTTATTTTTTAATATTTATTTTTCAGTTTTCGGTGGACACAACATCTTTGTTTGTATGTGGTGCTGAGGATCGAACCTGGGCTGCATGCATCCCAGGCGAGCGTGCTACCTCTTGAGCCACATCCCCAACCCCACAAGCTTTATTTTTTAGAGCAATTTTGGGTTCAACACAAAATTGAAAAGTACAGAGAATTCCCATGTACCTCTGCCTGGCACATGTACCACCTCTTCCATTACTGACATCCTGTACAATTAAACAATGTGCAAGACTGGCACATTATTACAGTCCACGAACCTACACAGACACATAATTATCACTCAAAGTCTATAGTTTATATTAGAGTTCACTCTTGGTGGTATACATTCTATGAGGTTTATTTTTTTGTTTCTTTTTAAATTTTTTAGTTATATAGGTGGAAACAATATCTTATTTTTTATTTTTATGTGGTGCTGAGGATCGAACCCAGTGCCTCACGCATGGTAGGCAAGTGCTCTACCTCTGAGCCACACCCCATCCCTCCTATTTTTTGTTTCTGGTTTTCATGCTGGGGACTGAACCCAGGGCCTCCTGCATGCTAGGCAACCAATCCCTCTACCACTGAGCTCCTCCCACCCCTGTTGTATTACATTGATGTATTTGTTCTTTCATCAATACCACCTGTGGTTACTGAAGCTATATTAGGTTATGAACCTGGGTCATGTCAGTTCTCTGCCTTTGTTCTTCAATATTGTATTGACTGTTCCGAGTCTTTTGCCTCTCTATCTAAACTTAAGAACTAGTCTGCTGCTATCCCAGAATAATATCCTGGAATTTTTATCAGCATTTCATTGGATCTGTAGAACAAGTTGAGAAGAAGGGATGTATTAACAATGCCGAGTCTTAATCATGAACATAGAATACCCCCATCCCAGGCAGCAGGAGATTATCTAACTTTTTGTTCTTAACCAAACTGTAGCTGAAATATGATATCTTAGTGTAGTTTTAATTGGCATTTGTCTTTTGTTGTGGTTAAGCAACTTTTAATAGGTTAAAGTATATGAAGTTGTCATTTTTATAAGTCAAAATTGACAATTTTGTATAGTTCAAAGTAACATATTTGTTAGTACTGGTGCGCAACGGTAATCTCAGCTACTCAGGAGGCTGAGGCAGGAAGATGGCAAGTTTGAGGCCAGCCTGGGCAATAATAAACCCTGTCTCAAATAAAAATCAAAAGGGCTGGGGAGGTAGCTCAGTGGTAGAGAGCTTGCCCAGAATGCTTGAGGCCTGAGTTTGATCTCCAGCACCACAAAAACCAAAAACATTAGTATATTTAAGAGCCGCTTTACTCAGAGCAGTTTTTGTTCTTTGCTTATTTTTCTACCAGGTTGTTGGTCTTTTTTCTTTCTTCTTCTTAATAATGAATAGTAGGAGATATTTATATTTTATGCAAACTAAACTTCTGTGTGTCATTTGAATTGTGAATTTTTCTAGTTTGTCATTTAATTTTGCCAATGGTAGTTTTTTTAAAAATATTTTTTTAATTGATGGACCTTTATTTATCTTTCTGAGGTGCTGAGGATTGAACCCAGTGCCTCACACATGCTAGGCAAACACTCTACCACTGAGCTACAGCCCCAGCCCACCAATGGTAGTATTTGTGTGTAAATTTTTAAAAATATTTTTACTTGTAGATGGACACAATACCTTTATTTTATTTATTTATTTTTATGTGGTGCTGAGGATTGAACCCAGCGCCTCACATGTGCTAGGCAAGTGCTCTACCACTGAACCACAACCTCAGCCCTATATGTAGATATTTTGGATGTTAACTTTGTCACTTGATTAAGATCACAATTGCTAGATTTATCCACAATAAAGTTACCCCCACACACTTTCCATGCTGTATTCTTTGGAAGCCAGTGGCTACATCTATCTCACAGGAGGGTGGGACTAGTTTATTTATTTATCTATCTATTTATTTATTTATTTTTATGGGTACTGAGGATCGAACCCAGGGCCTCGCACGTACTAGGTGAGCGCTCTACCACTGACACAACCTCAGCCCCCTGTGTGACCTTTTAATGATGAAAGCTGGATTATATCAAATTTCCTGCTTGTGCTTTTGGATGGCTGCCCACTGTGCGCAGAGTGAGAGGTGAGTCTGTGCCTGGCCTGAGAGATCTTGCCTGGGGCAGGAGGTTGGCAAGTTTGAGGCCAGCCTGGCAATTTAGCAGGACTGTCTCAAATTGAAAAGTCCAAGGGTCTGAGAATGCAGCCCTTTGAGCAACTCTGACTCCTCCTGAAATGCTCCTTCTCCAGAAAAGTCCTCCCAATCCCAAATCTCATTAGACCTCCCTGTGAAGACCCAGTATTTTTCCTCATGTGGCAAATAGTACCTGGTGGTCACTCAAATCCTTTCTCTTCTTCTTTGGTAGTAATGAACTTGCCACTGGACATGTGATACCCATCTACACTTCATTTCAACCCTCCCTTGAGGTTGGTTGGACCATGTGACAAGTTCTCTTTAGTGGAATTTGACTTGGGATGATGTGTGCCACTCTCTGGAGTGGCCCATAGACATTCCTATGCATGCCCTCCATCCCGAGGACAGGAATGACCCTGTTATGGTTAGGATATAAGGTGTCCCCTCAAAAGCTGCTGTTAATATTCAGAGGTGAAATAATCAGAGTATGAAAATGGTAACCTAATCAGTCCACCCTAGTTTGATTGGACTAATTTGGTGACAACTGTAGGCAGGTGGGTGTGCTAGAGAAGCTGGGTTTTTGAGGATGCATGTACACTGGAGGGCTTCGTCTTCTACTTCTTGGCTGCAATGCAACTTTCCTCCACCTTGCTCTTCTGTCATGATGTTCTGCCTTTCCATGGGTCCAGAGCATTGGAGTTGGCCGACCATGGACTGAACCTCTGAAACTGTAAACCCCAAATAAATTTTTCCTCCTTTAAGTTGTTTTTGTCTGATAGTTTGTCAGACAAACAAATAAATAAAATGACCAAAATAAATAAATAACAACAACAAAAAACCCCAGACTACTACAGGCTCCAAACAGATGACCATGGGAGTGGCATGCAAATGGGTACTACTAGGGTGCTTCGATGACAGCATTGGGCAGGCAGCCCCACCAACCTGGACCCCTGGTCTAAACTGCTCTATGAGGGAGAATCACATCTCTGGGGCCTATTTGTTTCTGCAGCTTAGCCTATGCCAATGTGAACCTTCTAGTTCAGTTCACATGTGATCAGTGGCGAGCAGCAAAAGGCTGAAGGAGTAAAGGGAAGGCTTTGAGTCTGAATGGAAGAGTAGGTTTATTATGCCTTTTGTATATTTCAATGACAACCCGAGAGATGTGGAATAAAATATCCACCCTCACAAATGCAGTGCCGGGAACTTTCCCAAGCTTGCAAGAAGCAAGTACGAGAAGCAAAGAGAAGCCTGAGCTCCAGAGGAGCAGCCGGTGAGCCGGGAGGTTGGCAGCCCCAAGGGCTGGTGATGGGTAGAAGCTTGGTGTTTTGTTGTTGTTGTTCTGTTAGTGACTTCAAAGTAGCATTCAGTGGGGGCTGGGATAAGCTCATTGGTAGAGTGCTTGCCCCACATGCACAAGGCCTTGGGTTCAATCCCCAGCACCACAAAATGAGCATTGACGGTCCTCTGCTAGTCACTCTGCAGAGCTCTTGACTGGCACCTGCTCATTTAATTATCACCTCCTTAGGAGGGAGGTGCTGTTAATGTCCTTACTTTATGAGGAGCCCAAAGCATAGAGAAATTAAGTTACTTGTCTTTGATCTCAGGCTGGAAAGAGATTAGAGGTGAGACTGAACCCAGGACATATGGCTTTCTGAGTCAGTGTTCTTAAGGCACCATAAGTCACTACAGTATGCCAGGGTCATAAGTAGAAAGATGAGTAAAAACAGGACCAGCTTTTACCTTGGGAGTGATGGTCCCACATGCCTCCATCAAAACCCACACATCCTGTGTCCCAGCAGGACCCCTGCATTAGACCAGAGAACAGAACTCTGTTCACCATAATTCATTTTCTGGTGCTATAACAAAATACTCAAGACCAGGTGATTTATAAAGATTAGAGATTTATTTAGCTCACAGTTCTGGAAGCTGGGAAGTCCAAGAACCTGGTTTTGGTCTCTGGTCAGGGCTTCTTATCGCATCTTAATGACAGAGGCATCCTATGGTGAGATAGCAAGGTGCATCAGAGAGAGCTCATAACATTATTTGTGTTATGAATAATGGATTAATTCCCCAAGCCCCCACCATACCATTAATAGTTGATTTAGAGAGTTGTTTCCAAAACCTGAATTCCAGGAACACATCCAAACCACAGCGCTCTTCCTTCTGCTTTCCAAGCTGTCAGTAGCCCTGCCAGTTCAGGTCTGTGGGGGAGGAGGTTTAAATTCTTCTTACTCACTACGTTCTTCCCTTCTGAAGAACTGGGAGTTGTAATATTACTACCAGGCTCTGCCCTACAGCACTACAGCCCCCTGTGCTCCACCTATCCTGGGAAGCCTCCTGGGAATCAGCAGGGTAGTGGCTGTCTTGTGGGAATTGGCCACAGGAGCTACTATTAGAAATAAGTTCAGATTTCCCTTTATGGAGCTGCAGTTGTGGCATAGGCAGAGAGGAACAGGGATCAGGAACCCTACATTACAGGTGGAGCATCCCTAATCCCAAAATCTCAAATCCAAAATTTTTTTTTCTTTCTTTTTTTTATTGGTTGTTCAAAACATTACAAGGCTCTTGACATATCATATTTCATACATTAGATTCAAGTGGGTTATGAACTCCCATTTTTACCCCAAATACCAAAATGTTTTAAAATCCGAGACTTTTTGAGCACTGACATATTGCTGCAAGCGGAAAATTCCACATTATAAAACATTGCTTCATGCATAAAATTATGTGAGATATTTTATTAAGGTACCTTTAGACTCTGAATAAATCATATATGAAACATAAATGAATTTCCTGCTTAGGATCAGGTCTCAGCCCAATGTCTCATTATGTATATACAAATATTCCAAAATGGGAAAATTCCCAAATCCAAGACATTTCTGGTCCCAAGCATTTTGGATAAGGTAGATGCAACCCGTATTTCATGTCCTTGGGATCCTCCAGACATGCATCGTTCTTGTGTCATTCTGTGCATAAGTGCCATATATCACAGCATAATC
Organism: Marmota monax; assembly: GCF_021218885.2. Classification (NCBI taxonomy): domain Eukaryota; kingdom Metazoa; phylum Chordata; class Mammalia; order Rodentia; family Sciuridae; genus Marmota; species Marmota monax. The sequence goes on along the minus strand of NW_026692498.1, from coordinate 6,422,847 downwards.
ATCACCACCACATAATCATTGTGCCCTGTTTTTGTTTTTTTTTTTTTTTTTGATCCAAAAATTGGTTTATAACTTTTTATTGTGTAATTGTTGCATGGTATGATTTCATTTGCCAGGAACATATAGGTGCATGTTTCTGTTCTCTTGCTCTGTGATCTATGAGTATATTTCCAAAAGCCAACACACCAGGCTTGTTTAGAGTACCTCAGAACTAATGGTGAACGCATCTTACACGTGGCGCTCATGAGGACCTCGTGATACCAAGAACTGTGGTGCAGAACCTTGGAATACAGAAGATTACATTTTGTAAGTCTATAATTTGTAACACTGTAGTAAATTTTCTCAAGAAATATGGTGATATTTCTACTATAACAAATAAGTTACAACTAATGTGTTAACTTTTTTTTTTTTTTCAGACGGGAAAAATGTTCCCTCAACTGTCGGGAAGAAATGATACATGTGAATTTGGACAATTCTATCATTATTTATTTATTTATTTATTTATTTATTTATTTTTTGTGTGCTACTAGGGATCAAACTCAGGGCCTTGTGGCATGCAAGACAAGCACTCTACCAACTGAGCTATATCCCCAGCCCTGGACTATTCTATTTTAATGTATATTCATGAGTATTCTGTGCATCCTAATCTTGCACCAATGACAGTTTACTAATAAACAATTATTAAGTAACACTAGCACAGTTTTTTAAAAGAATTTCAAAAATTCATAAAATCTGCAACAATTATGTGGTGAAATATAGTATTCCCCCACAAACATAGGAAAGAGCCCTCAGATTACAGAAAGATGGCAGTAAGAGAATTCTACAGTGTCCCCGCTTATCAGAGGTATTGCCTTCTATAGTTTCATTACCTGAGATTAACCATGGTCTGAAAATATCAGATGGAACATTCCAGAAGTAAAAATTCACACTTTAAATTGTGTGCTGTTCTGAATCATGTGATGAAATCTTGCCCTGCTCTGCTCCATCCCTCCCTGGACGTGAGTCATCCCCTGTCCAGCTTGTCCACGCGGTAGAGGTGAACTCACAGCTTTGGCCACTTGGTAGCACTCTTGGCCACCAGATGGACCGTCACAGCATTGTAGCACTGGTGTTCAAGTGCTTCTTATTTCACTTAACAATGGCCACCAACGTTCAGGAGTGGGGATGCTGAGGAGGCACCAGGGCACAAAACATGGAGGGACAGATCCGCCATGGTGCCACGAGGCTATACTGCAGGACACATAGGAAAAAAACATTACATATATATTGTGGTTTGGCACAATCTGAGGTCTCAGGTGTCCACTGCGGGGTTTTGGAACAAACCCCATGGATAAAGGAGGAGGACTCTAATTTCTTGCCTCTGCTTGTTGCCTAAAAGGTCACCTGTGCCTTGAATCTCCACAGGGGGGCAGTCACACACTTGCTTCCAGGCTTCCCAAGGGTGAAAGCCTTGGTTTTCAACTTCATTCAGGAGCAAAAGATGAAATCTAGGCTTTGCCAGGGGATAAGTTAGAAATGAGGCCCTGGCACAAAACTAGGGCCCTTGGAGGGTTGCGATCACTTTATAAGAAAGACCAATAAACATCCCCCTGGTTCAAGGAGGTAAGTAGGGAGCTTGACTCAGTGGTGGCTATGGCTGGGAAGAAACAAGATTCCTTGATCTCCAGGCACACAGCCAGGAGCCTAAATCAGCCCATTACGTGGGAAACTCAAGCCGAGAAAGTATCATAGAAATCAATCCCAGGCTGTCTCTCTGCTTTGGGTGCTGCTACGGTCTGAGTGTTGGTGCCTCTCCAAATCCATTTGTTGAAACTTAATCACTATTGGGATGTGTTGGGGGCATGGCATTTGGGAGGTGATTAGAACCAAGGTGGAGACCTCAAGGGTAGGGTGAGACCTGTCCAAGTCTGTTTTCTGTTGCTATAACTGAATGCCACAGATTGAGTAATTTATAGAGAAAACAGGCTTATCGAGTTCACAGTTTGGGAAGCCCAAGAGCATTATGTGGACATCTGCTTATTATCAGAGGGCCCTCTTGATGGGTCATGACATGGTGGAAGACATCACATAGAAATACAGGGCAAACCAGGAGAACTCAGTTTCACAGCAAAGTCGCTCCCATGATAACCGTTAATCCACTAATCTGTTAATCGATCCATTCATGAAGTCAGAGCCCACATGACTGAATCCTCTCTTAAAGACCTCCCAGTGGGGATTCCACATGGGTTTTGGAGGATATGCAAATCATGGCAGTGCCCTCACAAAAGAGGCCTCAGAATGCTTTGCTCCTTCCACCAAGAAGATGCCACCTGTCGACCAAAAAGTGGATTATTGCCAGATACCGAATCTGCTCTCACCTTGATGGTGGACTTCCCTGCCTCCAGACTGTGAGGAATGAATTCCTGTTATTCATAGGCTACCCAGTCTACGGGATTTTGTTACTGCAGCCCGAACAAATTAAGACAGGTGCACGGTGGAAGCAACCATGAGCCGGGAAGGAGGAACAACTCCCTCCTAGCAAGCTCACAGACAAAGGAAGAAACAGCTTCCCGTGAGCCAGAAAGGCTCGCACCTCAAGAACATCCCTTCTGTTATTACCAAACCCAGGTCCAGAAGCTAATCCACCGATAAATCAGTGTCCGAGTGGGGAGGAGGCTTATTCAGAGGCCATGGAATGGAGAAGTGGGGGCTCTGCTCTCAGATCAGCCTCTGTACTCTGGGGGCAGACACAGGTAGGTAGAATGAGGGGGAGGGCCAGGATGACAAACGGAAGGATGTCCCATCTTTCTGGGAACAGGCAGAGATCTTGGCTCAGGTGTCACCACTTACTGCTCCCTTGTTTCTGGTCATGGCGGCTGGTGGCGTCTTTAGCCTTGAAGTGGGAGGAGAGAGGCTGAGCACTCTAGAGGGAGTAAACCTGTATTACAGTTCTGGACTGTTTCATCGCGTCCACATGCAGTGCTGAGTAGAATGTGACCCAAGGTTAAGGCAGCAAAAGTGAGGGACACAATATGAAGACGGAGATGCCAGGCCTGTTCCTCCGGTTCCAGTCACCCACTGGGCATCTGCAGCCCAAGTAAAGAGTCTGCGCAAGTTGAGTCCTTGAAAAGTAACCAAGGCCACTGTTTGTCGACATAACCCATATGTCACATCCGTGTGATCTATGGCAGAGCTAGTTGGGACATTAATACATATTGCCCAGCTCAGTAACCTCCAAAATGAGTGACTTCTAAGTCAATTTCATTCAAGGAAACTAGAGGGTTTATTTAGTTTTTTTTTTCCTGGTAGCATTATGTTTTGAATTTATCCCCCCAAGTTTCAATCCCCAAGGTAACAGTATTGGGGTGGCGGAAACTTTAAGGTGGGGCCTAGCAGGAGATGATTAGGTCATAGGACCTTTGGATGGGATTCATGCCCTTCTCAGGGCAGAGGGTTAAGTCTCATGTGATTGAATTTGTTCTCTCAAGAGAAGACTGTTAAAAAGTGAGGCCACCCCACCCCAGGTGCTTGGTGCTTTCTGCATGCAGTGGATTCCCTTTCTGCATCTCTACCATGTTGTGACAGAGTCAGGAGGCCCTCAACAGACACACCAGTACCATGCTGTTTGGACATTCCACTTAGCAAACTCCTAAGACAAAATAAGCCTCTTTTCTTTATTTATTACCCAGCATTGGGTATTCTGTTATAGCAACACAAAATGGACTTGTAACAATGTCCTTTTCAGCAATTTAATATTATTTCAAGGTTACCTTGTTAAAACCTTACCGGTTATTATTTTTTTTAATATTTATTTTTTAGTTGTATTCAAACACAATATCTCTATTTTATTTATTTTTGTGGTGCTGAGGGTCGAACCCAGGGCCTCTCTCGTGCGAGGCGATTGCTCTACCGCTGAGCCACAACCCCAGCCCCCCCTTACTGGTTATTTAGTGTTGGAATACTATGTTCTAATTTCTTTTTCAAATAAAAATGAGAGAGAACAAATAAGGACAGATTGAAAAAGAACAGTGAAGCAAGACTTGTTGTAGAGAATAAAAATATTCAATGCTGTGACAGTATTGTGTCCATCAGGGGCCAATCAGGAAATAGAATCCACACAGTAATTTGAACATGGAAAGTTTAATATACAGCACTATCACCAGGGGATTGGAATAATGGGGAGTCGACTAGTAAAAGTTAAAGAGAGGGCTGGGACTGTGGCTCAGTGGTAGAGCGCTTGCCTCCTATGTGTGAGGCACTGGGTTCGATCCTCAGCACCACATATAAAAATAAATAAAGTTATTGTGTCCATCTACAACTAAAAAAAATAAAGTAAAAGATGACTCTAAAGACAAAGAAATAGCACCTACAGGAAGCAGCCACCTACAGATAGATAGATTGTCCATCTACAACTAAAAAAAAAAAAGAGTTAAAGAGAACTCTAAAGACAAAGAAATAGCACCTACAGGAAGCAGCCATTACGCTGAGGGCAAAGATAAAGCATACAAGGAAAAGCCTCCCCGAAGACGCGACCCTGAGCTGGTGGAAGGGGGCAAGGCTAAGCACAACGTTTCCTGCGACACTGCAAAGCTACCCAGATATTCCAGGGGCAGCTGCTGGCTGCTGGGCACGACTGGCCACCGTGTGCTCAGGAAGTTGGCAGTGGAGAAACTTTTTCTCATGGCCAGAAGCTACTGTTCGCTGTGCCCCCAGGAGTCTGGTATGGAAAACTTCCTGCCCCAGAGCTGGGCTTTGCAGGCTCTGCCCGAGGAAAACCCTTCCTCCCGAGGCGTCTCTTCGGCGCCCCCTGTTGGCAGGCGCGGCGCAGGGTTTTCAGGAAATGGGCTTCCGAAGGCAGGGGAGCCTGAAGCCAGAGTGAGATCCCCAGCCCAGGCGGGGAATCAAAGCAGGGGAGCCTGAAGCCAGAGTGAGATCCCCAGCCCAGGGGGGGAAATCAAGGCAGGGGAGCCTGAAGCGAGAGTGAGATCCCCAGCCCAGGGGGGGAATCAAGGCAGGGGAGCCTGAAGCAAGAGTCAGATCCCCAGCCCAGGGGGGGAAATCAAGGCAGGGGAGCTTGAAGCAAGAGTCAGATCCCCAGCCCAGGGGGGGGAATCAAGGCAGGGGAGCCTGAAGCAAGAGTCAGATCCCCAACCCAGGGGGGGAATCCGCTCCTGGAGCAAGTGAGTTGCTCGTTGGTCTTCTATGCGAGGCTTCAAAGACGGCTGAGGAAATAAAGTTCCATTTTTAATTGTAAGTACTATTTTTTCAGTGCAGACTCGGTAGTCGATGACTCATGATCTGTTTTGCCCACAGAGATCAGACCGCTGGGATTTGTGAGCGACGTCAGAGTTACAGTAAGAAAGTGGCAGATGACTAGCGGGACCCAGTGGCAGATGAGATCGTGCCAAGATCATTTTCCAGTTGAAGCAGAGCAGGAACATCCCTGCAGCCTTTGGATGAGGCGAAGGTTGGAGACTCACTTGGAGATGCTAGTGGCTCTTTCCTGGACTTCATGTCAAGTAAAGCCTATTGTGTGTCTCTTGCTGTTTCCAGGCCAAGGTCACTGGGAAAAGTAGAGAATCTGGGCCCTAGTGATTGACAGCTCAAGTTAGGAAACAGCAACAACTGCTGAATGCTTACATGACCCCTGGGAGGTGGGGTCGGTTGCAGTGAGGAGGCTCCTGGCTCAGTTTTCTTTCTGAGCGGTATTAGCACAAACTGAAAGCGTTCTCACATTAGTCCCAGAACATAGGAAGACATAGTGATGGCTCACAGGGATTTCTTCTGTCGTCAGAGCCTTCGGAGTTAGGTTTCAAACTTAAATTTGCATGCACAAAGTTTTCATCATGACACAAAAGACTATGTTATCATCTTTGGAGTAAGCAGCTATGGAAAATGGCACAATTATCACCATACTGTTATGTCAGTAGCATACAGCATTTTTTGGTACGTGGACTAAGGAATCTTGAAAACATGTTGGGGGGGGGGGGCAAAGCTCAGTGCTTGCCCAGCTTCAGGCTCCAGGTTTGATCCCCAGCTACACACATGCACACAAATAAACAAAGAAAATCAAGAAGACTTTTTCTATTTTTAAAATCAGAAAAAAATAATATTCTTGCATTTTTAATTAAAACTAAACTAATCTAGTCTACAAACATACAATAATCAAAAGAGTGGATATGAAACAGCAAACCTAATTGTAAGTGCCATGTAAACTATACAACTTCTCAAAGAAAACCTAAAAGAAAATATTTGGGATCTTAGATTGAGGATAATTTTCTTAGGTATTTCACAAAAAGCATGACCCATAAAAAATGATAAACTGCACTTCAAAATTAAAAAACTTTGCTCTTCAAAATATTCAGTTATGAACATAAAAAAAGACACAAACTGAGAGGGCATATTTGCAAAGCAAAAAAAAAAAAGTTTGGATCCAGAGTATATAAAGAACTCATAACTCTGTAATAATCAGTCAAACAACACCACATAAAAATGGAGATGCTTTGAAATGATACCTCATCAAAGAAGATATACAGATCATAAATTAATGAATAAAATGTGCTCCAGGGCTGGGGACACAGCTCGGTGGTAGAACTTGTTAGGCATGAACGTGCCCGATGCTCTGGGTTCCATCTCCAGAACAGTTCTTAAAATTGATCATATTGAGTGTTGGTATAAAAGAGCAGTTGGAATTCTCATACACTGAAGATAAGAATTTAAAATGGTACAATGATTTTGGAAAAGCAATATGGCAGTTTCTTAAAAAGTTAAACACACAATTCAGCCATTCCACTTCTAGATATTGATTCAAGAGAAATGAGGACAGATGTCCAAACAAGGACTTGCACACAAATATTCATAGTGGCATTATGTGTAAGGGCACAACAATGGAGACAACCTAAATGCCCATCAACTGGTGGCTGGATAAACAAATTGTGGTGTATGGATACAGAAGAATACGTCTCACAATTTTTTTTCTTTTGGGTACCAGGAATTGAACCCAGGGGTGCTTAATCACTGAGTCACATCCTCAGCCCTTTTTATATTTTTTATTTTGAGACGGTCTCTCTAAATTGCTTAGGGCCTCACTAAATTGCTGAGGCCGGCTTTGAACTTGTGATCCTCCTGCCACAGCCTTCCAAACTGCTGAGATGACAGGTATGCACCACTGCTCCTGGCCATACTTCTTGCAATTTAAAAGTAATGAACCACTGATACAAAGTAGTAATTGACAACAAATTAATTGAAGAGATTACAAATCCCAAAACAGATCTAAGTGTGGCTAGGACTTTTACATATAGTCAAATGCACTTTTAAAAAAAAATTTTTTTTTAGTTGTTGATGGACCTTTATTTAATTAATTTATTTATATGTGGTACTGAGAATCAAACACAGTGCTTTACCCGAGCTAGGCAAGCACTCCTCCACTGAGCCACAATCCAGCCCCTCAAATGCACTTTGGATGTAGTTTTATCATTTTTTAAACCAAAACATAGTCTCTTGGAAGCACTACCACAACTCAGAAGAGCCCCCTCACCCTAAAAATTTGCCTCCTGCTGTCACATTATAGCCAGCCCCTCTCCCCAAGACCTCTCCAAGAACCTGTCTGTTCTCTAAAGTTTTGCCTTTTCCAGAATGTCATATAAATGAGACCAACAGCATGGAGTCTTTGGGGTTTGACTTCTTTCACTTAGCATAATGTGTTAGAGATTAAAGGATTTAAAAAAAGTTTAAAAGTTTAGTAATTGGGGTCGTGTTGTAACTTGGTGGTAGAGCGCTTGCCTAGCATGTGTGAGGCACTGGATTCGATTCTCAGCACTGCATATAAATGAATAAATAAAAAATAAAGATCCATCGACATCTTAAAAAATGTTTAGTAATTTGTCACATTTTGGAAGAAAGTAATTGGACAAACTATAAAAGGTATATGATCTTTGATTCAGAAGACCCTGGAATCTGTTCCCTCTTGGGCCGGAAGATATCAGAAGCTGCTAAGGTCATGTTCAGAGACCTCAGGTGCCAATCTGAAGCAGCCAAATGTAAGGAATAATAATAATAATAAAGAGGAGACAGAGAGACAAGGTGTAGAGGCAGGGAAGGTGGCAGAGTGGCTCCTTGTTTAAGTGACCATGTTTATCTATATCAATAGGTTACATTAGGTTATTAGTACCATAACCACATTATTGTTTATATATAGTTACATTTTTATAGTTATAATATGTAATGTTAGGAAAGTCCATTGTCTGTTAGGCGGGCAGATCCAGGAGCACTAGAGCTTGGTAAAACCTTGTAGTTATCTAACAAACAAGTTCCTTTATTCCCAGGAGTTGCATGGAGGGCATTACCATAGCAACCGGGCATCCTATGCCTTTGCACAGAAACTTTCCCAGGCACCAAGCATGCCACAGCCCTGAGGTCATCAGGGACCCTAATCCCAAACACAGCTCCCTTTTCTTGTTTTTTTAAAGCCTTTTGGATAAAATATATATATATATAAAATTTAATGTTGGTGGAGGCAAAAATAGGGTAAACATTGGCAACATCAAGCACAACATAATAATTCCAACATTAATAAGTATCCACCTATAAATAATTGTTTGACACCAGTAAAGTTGGATAACCACAAAGTTAGCCAATCCAATAAGTCTAAACCTCCATCATCTTATTGGACCTTATCAATGATATCTTTAAAGTAATCTAACTTCTTTGAAATAGAATTACTATTATCACTTAAGTTAAAGCAACACATATTATTAAGCTCCTGACAATCTTTTATGATATAATAATAACAAATAATTAATTGCAGCCCAATTTTAAAGTATGGCTTGATGATGTTGTTTTTGTTCTTTATTAAGTATATTGATAGTCATAGAGGTATGATTGGTGTTTTTTACCATAGCACAGGACAGTTTTATAGTTGTTTTGTAAGCCCCAACAACTAGTCTAGGCATACCCACTAAGGAAAATGCCAAAGCTTTAAATTTTGTCTTAGAGAGAAGGTTTACTGAATCCATCACAGTTTTCATCAAGGGGAGTAGACCTTTAGGAATACGTTGCACAGGATGGTGGGGATGGCAAGAACACAGTTAGTCTGCTAAGACAACAATGGGTACTATGAGGCATTTTTGTAGGTATAATAACAATTTTATCCAAGTGAACCCAGATACTATAATGGGTTTTAGAAGTCAAGGAGTCTGAGTGTACTGAATTTCCCACTGCTGGGGTACAACAACAGAACAATGGTATTATTAAGGTCAAAGTGTTTACAGAGTTTTGTGTGAGTGTAGCAGTAAAGCAGTAACTAAGTTTTTCGGAGTCCTTTTTAACCTCATTTGAGCCAGCCGCTGTTGAGCTGGTGTTGTTATTGATTTTCTAACCCCTCGAGTCACTGGAAGTCTGGTATCTTGGGATCCTCTTTTAGCCTGTCTTCCCTTTTGAGGAGAGTGATCATTGTCCTTTTGTTTGGTGGGTTTCTCCTCATCTATAATCAAATGAAACTTGGGGGTCAGGTTATGAAGTCCCTGATGTCTATTCATAACTGATAGGTCTCACACTCCGTGCTGGAATCCAAACTGGACCTGTTGGTGTGAGCATAGCCGTCTATCCTTTTCCCCATGGAACCAGAGGCATAGGGTCCTGTCATCCTGGGTCTGTTTGGGAATAAAATGTCTATCCAAAGCAGATGACTAATTGTGAGTATTAACTTTGTATTATATGTTGAGTGCATAAACTGTAAACAAAACAATATTTAAAGCATTATTTATATGAGAGAGGCTAGTTCCCCTTTTTTGTTTTATTTCAAAAGGCAAGATTTAATGGGCTGGGATTGTGGCTCAGCGGTAGAGTGCTCCCCTAGCACGGGCGGGACCCAGGTTCCATCCCCAGCACCACATAAAAATAAGACATTGTGTTGTGTCCATCTATACCTAAAATTTTTTTTAAAAAGGCAAGATTTAAGAGTATGATGTGTTTGTTTAACCAAAGTCTGTTCGGTAGGATTATGAGAAATTTTATGATTTAAAATTATATTTTATTGATTATAAAATTGTGTAAAAGCATGAGATGTATATGTAGGGGCATTATTTGTTTGTAAATGAATAGGCTTATCCATGTGGCAAAACAAAATAATAAATGAAAACATGTAAGTAGATCCTTATTAGACTTTGGTAGCCCAAATGAACCCAGAATAAGTATCAATAAAAACATGAAGAAAGGAGTAGGGACGAAAGGAGGGAAATGGGTAACATCCATTTGTCGACATGTATTAGAACGTGGGCCTCGTGGATTTACCGATTTTCACATAGGGCCCTGAAAGGTGAGAACAGTTGTTGACTATAGCATGAACCTGTTGAGAAGAGATGGAAAACAGTTTTATTAGTGATTGAGCATTTTGATGAAAAAATCCATGGGATTTCACAGCATCTGAAAATAAAGGACAAAGGGATTTCACAGCTTTATCAGGATGAGTGTTACCTTCCATCAAAGGCCCAGGAATCTTGGTGTGGCTGCATATATGAGTAAAGAAGATAGGAGACTATGGCCCAGTAAAAGAGTTTGAAGGGTTAAATAATAATAATAAGTTGGAATTTAAACAAGGACATTACGCAGATACAAAAATAAGAGGAACAAGTTTAGTAATATATTGAGAATCTGTAATAATGTTTAAAGTAGTAGAAAATAGTCTTAGCACCAGGACAATGGCAGGTAACTCAGCTTGTTGTGGAGAGATTTAAGGTAGGGCATAATAGTTAGTCCATTTATCGTTAATAAGAACAGATATTATTCCTCTTTATTTACCTCTATTTGTATATATCTTTAATCCATTTATAAGAGGAATGGTAGAAATTAAGGAAGAAGGGAAATGTATAACCTGATATAACAAAGAGAATTGTCCATCATGAGGCATGTGAAAATCAATTGGTGCTAAAAAAATTGTTAATAAAACTTGATAGTAAAGGAAGAACTGTAAATATTGGAGATACAAATTTTTTTATAAGTAAGGTATAAAACATGAATGTCCATGCCTATTAAGGATAAATTATTACTGTTATCTTATTAAGGATAATAGTAAGAGGTAAAATATCACAGCCTGAAAAATGAGGACAATATAATTATTTTAACATATATATATATATATATATATATATATATATATATATATATATATATATATATATATATATAATTTTTGGTTATAATAGTAACTACTGTTGTAAAATCATAGTGTGTTTTAACAAAAACTATCAAAGACAATGGCACATTAGATATTGAAAGTTGATCCACCATTATTGTTGATAATCCTTATAAATTTTTTGTAAAGCCTTTTTTAAATAAGGAATTAAATAAAGAAAGGAGGCAGCATTCTGTTTCTTTAACAACTGGAAAAAATGAGAGATCAGTTTGGCATCAGTTGTAATTTTTAATTTATGTATTTAAGAAACTATATGAAGATTAATTTTTATGTTAAATTTAATTTACTTATTTTAATTGTAATATAAAGACATAAGAAAAGCATGATTAATACTATTAATCATCCCTGTTTTGTTTAAGAAAAATTTTAGAAGTAATGGATATTATATTTTAGATATATTTTAGAAATTAAGACTTTATTGTTTGGTCACATAGAAAAACCCATAAGTTAGAACCTTAAAAACATTTATATTTTTGATTACTTTGTATGAATTAGGTTATTTTTAATTTAAATTTTAATTTTTATTTATGAGTGCTCATTTGCTTAAATGTCAATTTTGATATCGGTTACATGATATATAGATATAAAACAGGCCTGTAAAATTGGAAATTAGAAATCTTAACAGGTATCATGGATACTGAAATCAAGAGTTTCAGGTTAGCTGGCATTTTTGTCATTGATACTTATCAGACTCATCACCAACATAACTGCATTTATATCTTTTTAAGGATTTATTAAAAGAAATTTTGAATGTATTTGAGAGTCAACTCTGGGAAAATTGGCATTTGGATAAAGACAGAATGTAAAAACCTTTATACTTAGATAAAATCAGATTGATCAGAAAAATATATCAACTTACATAGAATACTTAAAAACTTACATTATCGTAATACTAAGTTTTTTTTTTTTTTTATCAGGTCAGAGTGTACTTTTGGCTTAGATAAGAGTAAGTTGGAAGACTGTGAAATTTTTAAGAAAAAACTTTTTTAAAAAAGAAAGCTTTGTACATTTAGAATGTTTTTACTTTTTTCTTTCTGTGACATTAGGGAGGAACTGGTCAAGAAAGCCAGCTGAACACAAGATAAGACAGCCAGCCAAGTAGTTTCCATCTAAAAGAGACACTTTTTTTTTTTTTTGCCTTAACTGGTTTTTCATAAACCTGGTAAAACTTGTAGGTCTTGTAATCTACATTTTAAATATAAGGCTAGGAAAATTAGAGCTCTAACAGAAGTTAAAAGTAAGTAAAACTGTTGTAACCATTTTTTTAAATAAGATAATTCTCTTAAAGTATGGTGCTATAGTTTACATTTTTTGTGTGTAGAGTTGTTTTTTCTTTTTGTTTTAAATCTTGCAAATCTTGTAACAGTTTCCACATATGGTTGAATATACCTAATGATTTGTTGTGGATTGGAAAGGACAGAGCATGGTAGCCACAGGGAGCTTTTGGACACTTGTTTATTTTTGTTTCCTTTGCCCCAGACCAGGGTGGCCTCTTGAGACCATGCTTAAAGCCATACCATTAAAGTATTTATTACCTGATATTAGTATTTGTGTTCGGTAATTCTGTAATTGACTGTTCATTTAAACAAAGAATTAATTTCAGTCTACTGTACAGTAACTGATAAGCATGTTTTAATGACAGTAGAGTCAAACCTTGTATTTCCCCTTTCATTTAAAGGTTGTAACTCTTTAAATACAGCAAAAGGTAACTGTTCATATTTTGGTTGGTTAGCAGAATTTATCTTAATAGGACAGATAAAAAGTTCTGAGACTCCCCTTCCCCCACAGCTTGTCGCAAACACTCAGTTAACTGGGACCTAGCTGGGGGCGGGGCGGCTGCCACAGCTGGCCACAGAGGCGATGGCAGTGAGTTAGTTAGAGGAGTCACATGCATGGGAGGCTCCAGGACAGCTCAGGGCAGAGTGTTGTTGCCAGGACTGTGCCACTGCTGTGGGGGGGGACGGCAGGGGATTTGAAGGGGGCACGTAGCGACGCACAGAAGGAGAAAAGCAGGCAGGTTGATAAATATAGGTTTTTAGCAATTGTCTCTCTACAAAAAACAAGTTTGAAGCACAGGAATAGAAGTTCGTGGCTTCTCATGTAGTGTTTCACCTATTTTCTCCCAGCCTTTCAAATTTAGTGTGCCACTTTCTGGATAAAAAGGACAACAAGAGCTTATCTCATTGGCAAGGCAGTAAGATCAGCATTATTTACGGTATGTCCAGCCTTATGACACAGGAGAGAAAGCTTGGCCTGATGACGCCGTTGAGCGTCAGATAGAGAATTACCCAAAGCCTAATGATTAGGATACCAGCCCATGAAAGAGACAAGCTTCAAAAGCCTGTTCCAGGCAGAAGTTCCCCAACACCTGTCAACATCCAGAAGGGTCTCTATTAAGGCAGATTTTATTGTCCCAAACTCTCTGTGGACTGGGAGGCTTTTGGGGAGAGAACTCTTCTCACACCCCACGTTGGGCGCCAGGTGTAAGGAATAATAATAATAACGAAGAGAAGACAGAGAGACAAGGTGCAGAGGCAGGGAAAGTGGCAGAGTGGTTTTTTGGTCCAAGTGGCCACATTTATTTATACCAATAAGTTACATCAGGTCATTAGTACCATAACCACATTACTGTTTAGAGTATTAGTAAGGCTGTTCATCTTATAGTTACATTTTATAGTTATAATATGTAATGTTAGGAGTCTTGTGCAGTTCTCAAGAAAGTCCATTGTCTGTTAGGTGGGCAGACCCAGGAGCACCAGAGCCTGGTGAAACATTGTAGTTATCAAGCAAGTAAATTCCTTTATTCCCAGGAGTTATGTCCTAAGATTAAGGTGAAGTTGATAAGACTCTGGCATGGAGGGCATTACCATAGCAACCGGGCATTCTATGCCTTTGCACAGAAACTTTTAAGGCACCAAGCATGCCACAGCCCTGAAGTCATCAGGAACCCAAACACAAAACCCCTGTGGGGGGCCGTCGGGCTGAGTGACCAGCATTTTCCTTTCCTGATCAGTTGAGGCTCTGTCGGTCACTTCCAGTGATCTGGCCACATTCAAAGTGGCCCTAGACAAGTGCCTCAATCCTTGAAGTAGCAGAAAGTGTCTTCATATGTTGGCATGCCTTCCTGCAGTCCCGTGGATCGAGCTACGCTCACCTGTTCCTTTGTGATATTAACCCTTTACCCTGTTTGGGATAGAATGTTCCCTGGAAACGCCCTTTGTGTGTCCCCTTCTCTTGCTCTGCCTTTGGGTATGGCCTTCCTAAATGTCAGTCAACCTGCTGACAGCACACATCATGAAGTTAAACTCAGCCCCCTGAAACCTGACCCCTGGCCTCATTTGAATAGCTTCTCCTCAATAAAAGGGGTCAGCACTCTCTCTTTCTGCAGATCCTTAAGGTCAGAGGAGCCATCAAAGGACCCCCAAAGAAAAAGGTATCTCTGTCTCTTGTGAGGTTATTTCATGAAGCCCAGTTCCCCTGGAATGACCCTGAGTATTTTTGTTACTGGGAACGCAACAACCCCTACGGCCAAATATGGGATAATTCAAGCTTAAATAAGAAAAACAATTGCAAAAGATTGAAAAATCATCAAATATATTTAAAGTCACAACATCATAATGATTTTTTAAAAATTTTATTAATTTTTAATTAGCTTTTGCAGTGCTAGAGATGGAACCTGGGGACTTGCGTATACTAGGCAAGCGCTTTACCACTGAGCTCCAGCTCCAACCCCTCTTAGTTTGACAAATAATCATATATATTTATGGAGAACAATGTGATGTTTTGACACATGTGTACGCTGTGGAGTGAACAAATTAGGGTAATTAGCCGATTTAGTTTTTTTCTCCTGGGTCAGACTATGCACCTGCACCTTTGAGGCTTGGGGATAGAACTCTAGTTTGAAAGTCTGGTGTCAATAAGGAAAGGTAGGGATGGAGTTGTTACTTGCTTCCTTGGTATGGAATTTGCAGATTCAGGGTGCTTGGAATTACCTGATTCCTTCTAAACGTTTTTACTGCAGTTCTTGATTCTTCCAAGCTTTCTCAATTGATGCCCTAAATTCCACATGAAAAACCTGGAAATTGTATCATTCTAACTATATTATGCTTCTAATTTTCAGCTGCCCCAGTAGCCACAGGGGTAGGAAAAAATTCTTGTAGGACCGGTTAGGAGTTACTGTTCTGTGTCCTGAACCAGGAATTTAAAGCCCTGAGCTTTTCATTTTCTTTAAGCTGTGCAGAGAAGTTAAAAGCATTTGACTTCTCCTCACAAGACACTGATTAATTACAAGGAGAAAAGCCATCACTCTGCAGTGGAAAAGCTCAGGAGATACAGCCTCAATCAAGCAATTAAGGTTAAAATCATCAGTAATCAAACATGTCAACATCATGTACTCAAATGACTGAAACTTGAATCTCTCACCAATAAGCTCTTTGAGTTTTAAAGGCAACAACTGCCATAATAAGTGTGAGCCTCTGCACCGTTTGCCAGGACAGGCAGGAGAACCCATCCCTCCCTCCCCAAAGAACCCACATCGTAATCCCCAGAGCCTGTGAATATATTCTCTTATGTGACAAAAGGGACTTTTGAGATAGGATTAATTTAGGGTTCTGGAGATGGGGAGATGATGCTGGATTATTTGGGCAGATCCAAACTAATCCCCAGGGTCTTTATAAGGGACCAGAGTCAGAGAATCTGAGAGGCATTCCTCTGTGGATTAGAAGACAGATAAAGGGCCACAACCCAAGGGATGCAGGTCCTCTAGAGAAAGGAGGGACGCAGATGGCCCTCTGGATCACTCAGAAGGCACACAGCCCTAACAACACCTTAAGAGACACTCGCTCAGACTTCTGACCCCCAGAACTGTCAGATCATCTGCCTTAAGTCACTTCCTCTGTGATCTTTTTGTTATGCTCAGCTTTCTGGGTTTCCAGCAGGGCCCGAACCAAGGCTATGGAGCGAGCACTCTGCTTCTCAGCCCTAGGCCTCCGTGGATCCTGTGGGGCCAGGTGGAGAAACTGTCTGGAGCTTGTGACAAGACTGAGTAAGAGAATTGCAGCTTGCTCTCTGTTGTTGATATCATTGCTGTGGCTGGCTTTGAGCTCGAGATCCTCCTGCCTCAGCCTCCCAAGTCTTTGGGACTACAGACATCACCACTGCACATGGTTAAGGCACAGAACTTTCCATCATATTGAGACACCCCAGGCTGCCCTTTTATAACCATACCCACTTCCCTTTCCCAATCCACTTTCCCAGCATCCTTAACCCCTGGAAACCTGCTGCCCTTTCTGTAAATTTGTCATCTTCTGGATATGATATAAATGAAATCATACAGTCTGTAGCCTTTGGGGACTAGCATTTTCACCCAGATGGCCGATGCACCAGAAGTTCATACATTTTCACTACCTAGTACTATCCCATGGTATTTACCATTTAACAGATTGGTTCTCATCATCCATTGAATGACATCTGGGCTGTTTTCAGCTTGAGGTTATTCTGAAAAATATGCTAGAAACACTGTGCACAGGCTTTGTGTGGACTGTTTTCATTAATGCCCAGGGGTGCGATTGCTGGGCTTTGCGTGCCAGCTGCAAGTTTAGTTTTGTCAAGAAGTCGCCACCTCCCTTTTCCAGAGTGGCTGCACCATTTTACATTCTTACCAGCATGTACCAGTGACCCAATTTCTCTGTGTCATCGTCAGTATTTTGTATTGCCTGTGATCCATTTTGAGTTCATTTGTGCCTAAGGCATGAAACTTAGACTGTGGCTCAGTTTTTGTCTATGTGTGTTCGGTTGCTGCACCACTGGTGGTGGAAAAGGCTGCCTTTCTTCCATTGAATAGCTTTTGAACTTTGTCTGAAATTATTGGGTGCATTTGTGTGGGTCTGTTTCCAGGTTTTCTATTCTATTCCGTTGACTCACGTATCTCTCCCTCTGCTGATATTGCAGTCTTCTCTATTATAGCTATGGAGTAAGACTTGAATTCTTTTTTTTTAAATTTTTTTCAGTTGTTGTTGGACACATGCCTTTATTTTATTTATTTTTATGTGGTGCTGAGGATCGAACCTAGCACCTTGTACATGCTAGGCAAGTGCTCTGCTGCTGAGCCCCAGCCCCAGCCCCAGCCCCAAGACTTGAATTCTTAAAATGACTCTCCTCCACTAACTTTTTTTTCAAAATGATTTCAGCTATTCTGGCTCTTTTTCCTTTTCATATAAATTTAATAATCTCAACTATAGCTGAAAAAACATCTTGTAGGGCTTTAGTAGGAATTGCATTAATCTATGTATCAATTTGGAGAGAACAGATATCTTTGCTATGTTATCTTCCAATCCTTGAATACAGCACATCATATATTTGGCAAGTTTTTCTTTTTCCCCTTCCCCCTTCCCCCTTCTCCGTCTCCTTTACTTGTTTTTATTTTTTTGAGTGCTGGCCCCTCACCCAGGGCCTCACACAAGCTAAACAAATGCTCTACCAGTGAGCTATGCTCTCAGCCCTCTCTTCATATATTTAAATCTTTGATTTCTTTCACAAGATTTTTGTAGTTTTCAGACTATAATTCCTTTACATGTTTTGTTAGATTTTGTGAAGAGCAAATGAGCCTTGGTCATTGGAGGCAAAAGCCAAACCTGGGAAAACATTCCTTGCCAAGGGTGGGATGCGTGCACAGCTTTGACACTCCCCTCTGATATCAATAGTCATCTGATGTTCCAGTACAGTGGGTTTTCTGGGTACAGCAGGACAGCTGCAGGATGTTCCTAACACTAACAGCAGGAGAGCCACAAGATGTTTCTAACTCTGTAACTTCTTAGTGCCCAAAGAAGCCTCTTGAAACCTTAAAGAAAACATAGAGCTTCTGTAGTTTAACTTCCTGATGAGACCCTATATAATAAACATGCTGAGCTAGTTCTGGGTCACTGTTCCTCCATCCGAGGACAGTGTCCCACCTGGCCCCATTCTTCTTAATGTCTCTGCTTTTCTGACTCTGTGTTTTTCTTTGAGAAACTTTGTTGTTGCTGTGCTGGTCATGGCAAGATTCATATCCATTTTCTTTTTGTTTTGAACAATTACAAATGAGATTATATTTTAAAGTCTGTGTCTATGTGCTCACTGACAGAATATGAAAATATAATTGAATTTTCATATTGAGCTTAGCTCCTGAAATTTGTTACTTTCTACTTATAGGAGTTCTGTTTTATAGATTTCTTGGGATTTTTCTATGTAAATAAATATGTCTTCTGCATATAGGGACAGTTGTATTCCTTCCTTTCCAATCTACATGTCTTTTATTTCCTTTTCTTCCTTTATTGCAGTGACTAGAACTCGCAGCACTAAGTTGAATAAATGGTAGACCTGTTATGGTTTAGATGTGAAGTGTCCCCCCAAAAGCTCATGTGTGAGACAATGCAAGAAGGTTTAGAGATGAAATGATTGGGTTATGAGCGCTTTAACCTGATCAGTGTGTTAATCTCCTGATAAGGATTAACTGAGTGGCGACTGCAGGCAGCAGGTAGGTGTGGCTGGAGGTGGGTCATTGGGGGCTTGCCTTTGGGGTATATAGTTTATCCCTGGCAAGTGGAGTCTCTCTCTGCTTCCTGATCATGTCCTGAGTTGTTTTCCTCCACCACACTCTTCCGCCATGATGTTCTGCCTGATCTTGGGCCCCAAGGAATAGAGTTGGCCTTCTTTGGACTGAGACCTCTGAAACTGTGAGCCCCCAAATAAACTTTTCTTTTTCTAATTGTTCTTTTAATTGAAGCAGCAAAAAAAAAAAAAAAAAAAAAAAAGCTGACTAAAACAGGACCTAATGCTCCTGTCTTGTTTCCAATCTTAGAAGCCATTCAGCTTTTTCCCATTAAGCGTAATGTTCACTATAGGATTGTGGGGTGGGGGGATGTTCTTTATTGAGTTGAGGGAATTTCCCTCTGTTCCTGTTTTCCTCAGTCTTTATTGTGAATGAGCATTGAATTTTGCCAAATACTTTTAGTATCAATTGATATGATCATGTAATTTTTTTAGTCTGTATTATGGGATGAATTGTGCTCCCCCCAACTGAAATTCATGTGTTGAAGTCCTAACACCAGAATGTATCCATATTTTAAGATACAACTTTAAAGAAATAATAAAAATGAGGCTATTAAGCTGGTCCCGAATATTTTGTGAATAATATCCTTATAAGAAGAAAAAAATTTGGACACAGAAACACAGTGGGAAAATGATATAAAGACTTAGGGAGAAGGAGGCCCTCAGAACCCACCTTTGCCAACACCTTGACCTTGGGCTTCTAGCCTCTAGAACTGAGAGAAATACATTTCAGTTGTTTAATCCACCTGGTCTGTGGTCACCATGATCTCTTCAGAAAACAATTCATGTTCTGTCAAGAAACCATTTCTGGCTTGCTCTTGACCCCGGGGCCAGACCAAAAACCTGATGATATGACATCAGTGACCACCCAAATTCGGATGCCCATAAGAACCGGGGTTTGACGGATCCACCAAGCCAAGCTTGGGCACACAAAGCCGTTCTCCATCATCAAGTGCAAGTTGTGTCTGTGAGATCACACGCAGAAGGCAGCCTGAGCACCTCTCAGTCTGATGAGCAGGGAGTTCACACTTTCAGTGTCCCTGTACATTCCCTGCATGGCCACAGATCCTCAGCCCCCACCCAAGAGGCAGATGGAGCATTCTGAGCCTGGCCAACAGAGGGTTCTGCATGACCTGCTGCACTAGCTGGAAAGGAACCACTGTGGCTTTACTGCCAGGGCACAGTTATCACTAAACCACAGTGGGAAGGGACAGCTCCAAGAGGGTAATTTTGAGGGACATGTTCAGTCCATTTGGTTTGGAAAGAGAGATGGTCTTTACTATAGCACTCCCCGCACCCCCGGCACTGAAGATTGAGCACAGGGCACTCTACCACTGAGTCACATTCCTGTCACTTTTTATTTTCTATTATTATTATTATTAATTGATGGAATACAGGGACACTTAACTACTGAGCCATGTGGCCAACCCCCCTTTTTATATTTTTTTTTTTAGAGACAGGGTCCTGCTGAGTTGCTGAGGCTGGCTTTGAACTTGTGATCCTCCTGCCTCAGCCTCCAGAGCCACTGGAGGCTGTGCTACAGGCATGTGCTACCATGCCCGGCCCTTTTCATTTTTTATTTGATACAGGGTCTGCATCTTGGTAAGTTGCTGAGGACCTCACTAATTTCCTGAGTCTTGCCTCAAATTTGTAATCCTCTTGCCTCAGCCTCTCAAGTTGCTGGGATTACAGGTGTGTCACCATGTCCAGCCCTTAACCACAGCTCTATCTGAGGGCCGTGGATGACAAGTTAACTATTATGAGAGGTATTATTACCTTAAGATTTAAGAACATGGATTTGAGACAAGCGCCTGGCTCAAATCCTGTTTTTGTTACTTACTGCCCATGTGACCTTAAGCAAGTTATTAAACCCTTTTTTACTTCTCTTAAATGGGTCAATAATGGTATGTACCTCATAGAGTTGTTGTGCCGACCACTGAATTTGCACAGGTAAAGCACTTAGGTTAGTGCCTGGAACACAGTGAGCCCTCTGTCAGTTTACCTACTGTGAGGAGATGGTGATGATGGTGGTGGTGGTGATAATGATGATGAGGTCTGGCAGTCAGGGATTTGGAAGGGACAGGACTGCAGAGCCACAACCAAAAGTTCTGGCAGAATCACTTGTTAGTGATTCTGTTGTTCAGACCTTGTTACTATTGAAAACCTCAGTCACCCAATCAGGGAAAGACTCAGCCATGGTGTTTGCTGAGAGCAAGGAGAACACGAAAAGGGTTCTGAGGACATGCAGCTGTAGAAATTACTACAGCCCTAGACCTGTGGTACAAAAGAAGATTCCAATCCACAACTTATGCTTTCCCCCTATTATGCATCCAATTTTGCTTTTCTTCCAATCTCCCTTTCCTAAGCGGGTAGTTCTCAGCCAAGGATGATTCTGACCCACAAAGGACCTTTGGCAACGTCTACAGACATTTTTTATTGTCTTTTTTTTTTTTTTTGTCCCAGGTATTGAACCCAGGGGAACTTAACCACTGACCCACATCCCTAGCCTTTTTGTTTACTTGTTTGAGACAGGGTCAAACAAATAAAGAAAAGCTGAAGCTTGTCTCAACCTTGCAATCCTCCTGCCTCAGCCTCCAGAGTCACTGGGATTACAGGCATGTGTCACCACCTGGGGCACTCTTTCTCTCACCCTCAAGCACCCAGCAACACGTGCCTTGGCTGGGGGCAGCATCTGGTGGGTAGAATCTGGGGGACTTCAACATTTTACAATGGCAGCAAGTGCCCACAACAGAGACCAATGTTCTCAAAGTTGAGAACTCCTGCTAGAGGGTGTGTGAAGGGTGGTCCATATTTTAATCCATAAATTACAGGGTATCAAAATGGAATTGTGGGGCTGGGGTTGTGGCTTAGTGGTTGAGCACTTGCTTAGCATGCGTGAGGCCCTGGGTTCAATCCCCGGCACCACATAAAAAAAAAAAAAACATACAACTGTGATCCCTTTTTTAGGGAAAGAGTTTGTGCTTAGAGAGTTCTGATATTGGGGCCGCATGGTGGTTGACGTTCCTGATGTTTGAGAATAAGACTGAGGAGTGACCGAGGGGTGGAGTCGGACAGACCTGGAAAGTTGGTCCCCAAGTCATTTTTCCCGACCTCTTTCTGGTGTGATTTCTAGTTCTTCAGAGACTTCAGACACACTCCATTCCCAGACTCGCTCACAGTGAGGGTTCTGGATGTAAGTTAGCTCCACTTGTGTGAGACCTGACTGAGTCCTGGATCACAAGGTGGGCATGAGCTCAGGTGGCATCTGTCTGTCTAGGCCCCATATCAGGCATGGTGTCCAGAGCCAACTGTTCTGATGTGGAAGACTCATTCCACTGATGCCAGCCAAGCCGGTGCCTTCCTGGATCCCACAGTCTCAATGGCAGCCTCCCCATCTTGGCCAAAGTGGTGTTATTCCAGAGCCAGCAGCTGGGACACAGGATTCTCCCGAATTTAGTGGATTTAGCAGTATCCTGGGCTGGCCAGTTCTGCAGGGTTGCTTTGAATGTCATTCTTTTTTTAAAATATTTTTTAAATTTGTCGATGAATCTTTTATTTATTTATATGTGGTGCTGAGAATTGAACCCAGTGCCTCACACATACTAGGCAAGCGCTTTATGAGCTACAACCCTGGTCTCAAATGTCATTTCTAAAAGCCCAATTGAGAGCTTATTTCTTTTGCTCTTTCAATTGTTTTATTAACACTAAATCCCTTTTTAAAGAATCCCTTAGTGCTAAAAACAGTAATAGTAGTTTCTGCAGTGGAATGCTGACATAGCAATAAATGGTATCCAGATGCAGAAAGAAATCTCCTTATCAATAAGGAAAAAAAAATAGAAAAATTAAGCAAAAGACATAAACATTCCAGAGTAAAAAGATATGAACAGCCTATAAACCTGAAAACATTTTCAGTCTCATCACGCTTCAAGGAAGCATGAAGGGTGACCACAAGGGGACACCTTCCCACCCACCAGATCAGCAACTTTTCTATTTTGCAATGTTGGAGATCCAATCCAGGGCTTCCTGGGCAGTAAGCCACACACCCTGCCACTGAGCTGTATCCGCAGCCCCGAGAATCTTGACCATATAATTGTAGATGAGCTTACAGAGAGTATAGAGAGTTCACGTGGATATACATTGACGCACTATGGAATGATGTGGTGTTATTGGAGAAATAGGACTTTTTTTTATACCAGAAAACCCAACAAGTAACTCCTCGGTAGCCCTGAAGCAGTGCCTCCCAGCATTTCTTACATAATACCACACAGAGGAAATGGTCACATTTATCAGCACATTTGGTAAATAGAGGGGATGACTTGAAGGTAGAGATGGCTGGTCTGGCCACTCTTGGGATCACAGGGTCCCATTTAGCCATCCCCGGAGCTGAAAAGAGCCATGGCTGAGAATATCATCCATGGTACTCAGATGCCACTGCCCAGGCAGCTGTTCCCTAGAGACACTCTGTCCCCTGTGCATTAGAAGATACACATAGGATGTTCCCAGTGGCCCTGCTCGTGATGGAAGAACGCTGGACACGACCCACCGTCCAGCAACAGCTGTGCACGATTTGGTGATGGGGATATACCCTGAGAAATGCATTGTTAGGCAATTTCCTCACCATGTGAACCTCACAGAGCACAAAGACAGCCACAACGTCACTAGGCAATGTGATCTTCTGGAACCACCTACAGAGCTGGCGTGTCATTGGCTGGAATGTTGCCATGCTACACACAACTGTATGTAAATAAAGTGTGGCGCATTCACATAAGGGAATATCCCTCGGTGAACATGAGCAGGTGGAGTACAGCCACCTGGGACGCAGGGAGCTCCTTGCTGGTCGCCAGTGCATGGCCTCAGTTCTAAATCGCTGTTATGCTCATACATATGTGATAAAAGTACAAAGAGAATGCATAACAAAAGCTCAGAGTATTAGCTATCTCTGAAAAAGAGGACAAGAGGGAGGCTCAAAGGTACCTGTAATATTTAATTTCTTAAATTGAGTTGTAATTTCACAAGAATCCACTTCCTGATCATTTATACTTGCATGGATGTATCTGTGTATGATTTATTTTATAACATATATTTTTATTTTTTAATACCTTTATTTTGTTTGTTTCTTTTTATGAGGTGCCAGGGATCGAATCCAGTGCCTCACTCATGCTAGGCAAGCGCTCTGCCACTGAGCCACAACCCTGGCCCCTAACATATATTTTTAATAGAGCAAAATTTTAACAGCCAACTTGTACTAATAAATCAGAAAACCTACGTAAAGTGGACAAATTAATAAAATCTATAATTTAGAAAAAAACTGAATTTAACAAGTAGAAAGCTTCAATAGTCCTTAGCCATTAAAGAAATTGAATTGGCAATTTTAAATACTGCCACAAAGAGCAGACTCCGTCTGATGATAATACAGGTGATGTATGTCAAAACATACAAGTATGTGAAACTTTCATGAAGCAGATTATGCAATTCTTAAACAAGCTCTTCTGAAACATGCAATCTTAGTGAGCATTCTCCAATTCATTTTACAATTCTGATATGACATCCATACCAAAGCTAGCCAAGAACAGTGTAAACAAGAAATAGTAGAAGCCAGTCTCACTCATGAACATAATGCAAAATTTGTGAACACAATATTAATAAAACTAAATCTAGAAGCGTGAAAAGATATAATGCATTTGGACCAAGTTGAACTCGTCCGAGGAATGCAAGGACGGGGCAGTGGGTTGGAATGGCCACAGATACTTGGACACACCTACGATCAAGTAATGAGGGTCCACGTGCCTTCCCCTTGAGTCTCAGTGCTTTACAGCAGTGGGGACACTGTGCCAGTTTCCTTTCCTTAAAAGGTTGGCAACTTCCACGTCTTGTCACTTGAGATTGCTTGTCGGAGGCCAAGCGCCGTGGTAAGAAGTCCAACAATTCTGCTGAAGAGGTCGCGTGGAGGAGAGGGCCACTGAGCTCAGCCTTCCTTCCATTCCTGCTGAGATTCCAGCATGTGATCGAGGCTATTGTGGACTCTTGAGACAGACCACACACCTGCTGAATACCAGAGTGACACCCATGACCCATCCAGCACCACATGGAACAGGAGGCAGCCAGATCCCCAGCCCTCATAATCATGAGGAAATTCATACCATTCTTATTTTATTCTATTAAGCTTTGGGATAGTTTACTATGCAGATTGTTAAATATGCAAGATCATATAAATAAAGATACAGAAAATGCATTTGGTAAAATTCAGCATCCACTTATGATTAAAAAAAAAAAAGAACCCAGTCTCTTAGGGAAATGGTTATTTTTTTAACCTGATAAAGATATATACCACATTCTCTCTCTCACACACACACACACACTCACACACACACACAGAGCAAACTAAATGAATGGAAAGTTTTAAAATCATGAATAGGAGTGTTATTATTGCTGGGCACAGTGGCACACACCCGTAGTTCCAGCAACTAGGGAGGCAGAGGCAGGAGGACTGCAAGTTCAAGGTCAGACCCAGCAACTAAGCAAGGCTCTAAGCAACTTAATGAGACCCTGTTTCAAAATAAAAATAAAAAGGACTGGGGATGTGGATCAATGGTAAAGCACCCCATGTTCAATTCTTACTAATATACCCCCCCAAAATTGCTATTATCTTCACCTCAATTCAACATTGCACACATACACACACACACACACAGAGAACATAACAATTGGAAACATATAGGAATATACAAATTATTAGATTCAATGAGGTAGTTTAGCAATGAGATTGAATAGAAAATCAACATACTAAATCAACTATGTTTCTCTGCACCAGATTTTATAGTCTAAAAATGCCATTTATTTATATTTATTTATTTGTTCTAATCAGTTATACACAACAGCAGAAAGCTCTTTGTACACAATGGAGCAAAATTTTTCTCTTCTCTGGTTGTACCCTAAGTAGGGTCACACCATTTGTGCAATCATACATGTACCTAAGGTACTGATGTCTGTCTCATTCCATCATGTTTCCTAGTCCCATGCCCCCTCCTCTTCCCTCCCTTCCCTTTGGCCTACCAAAGTCCCTCCTCTCATCCCATGCCCCACTCCATTATGGATCAGCATCCACTTATCAGAGAAAAAATTTGGTTGGCCTTTGGTTTTTTGAGATTGGCTTACTTTGCTTAGCATGATATTCCAACTCCAACCATTTACCGACAAATGCCATAATTTTATTCTCTTTTAGTCCTGAGTAATATTCCATTGTGTATGTATACCACAGTTCTTTATTGAAGGTCATCTAGGTTGGTTCCACAGTTTGGCTATTGTGAATTGTGCTGCTATAAACATTGATGTGGCTGTGTCCCTATAGTATGCTGTTTTTAAGTCCTTTGGGTACAAGGAGTGGGATAGCTGGGTCAAATGTTGGTTCCGTTCTAAATTTTCTAAGGAATCTCCAGACTGCTTTCCAGATTGGTTGCACCAATTTGCAGCCAATGCCATTTTAAAAATATGCTGTCTTCAACAGCAACAAACACGCGGCACACACATCTAGTGGGTCCACCCACACTAGAGGGCTTCGCCTGTGACCACACATGATGCACCAGTCCTCACATGTAAGTGTTCGCAGTGCCATTTAGTAAAAGAATCGCCCTTTTCTGCCTTCTTGCCACGAGTTTTCCTAGCTTCTAGGAAGGGCTCCTGAGAAGCCTAGACACCCACAATGCCCTCTTGCCCTCAATTCCGGGTCATCTTCTGTCTCCATCTCCCTCTCCTCTGAGGCCTTTCCATGGCACCCTCTGGACTGCCTCGTCCATCACCAGGGGCATCCTCTGAGGACCCTGCTTCCCCGAAGCCCTTGCAGGGCAGGGCTGCTGTCTCCTTTGCTCTTGGAGCGGAGGTGGGCCTGATGTTCTCCACCTCAGCCTCTTTTTCTCTTCTCTTACGCCTTCCAGCTCGGAATGCCAAGCCATCCGATTCCATCCCTAAACGCTCACTCTTAATGGTGGACTCGCTTGGCTCACCTGCCCACCCCCCACTCCACTGCAGATAGGAAAGCAAACCTGGTAAACCCAGCTCCCCTCCCACTCTGTGCAGCACCAGACGCACACACGATGGTCGCACTGCACATCAGCTGCCAGGATCCTCAAGTAGAGGCTTCGGGCTGCCCCGGCAATGGCTCTCCATTCCCTGGTCCATTCCTTCCTGCGCCTAAAAAGCCATTTCTCATTTTTCCACTCTCTTCCACCCTCCCAGCTCCCCTCCATCTCAGCTAATGACGCTGTTTCCTGCTTCCTAGACAGAATCAAAGCAATCAGAATTTCCACCGACTTGGTTTTCACCCACACCCACCAGCACCCGTTCTTCCTGCCCTCTGAGCCACCCAGGCTCCTGCCCAAAGCCGGTTCTCCACTCCCACTCCATATCCAGCATGTTCTCATCTCAAGCAACTCTCTTCTTTTTCCTTCATTGATTTTTGCTTCCTACCAGATCCTCTTCATCAGCACCTAAACACCCAGTCCCACCTTAAAACATGCATCCTCAGCAGGGCAGTGGCACAGGCAGGTAATCCCAGTGGCGGGGAGGCTGAGGCAGGATGATTGAGAGTTCAAAGCAGCCTCAGCAACTCAGTGAGACCCTGTCTCTAAATAAAATCTATAAAAGGGCTGGGGATGAGGCCCCACGGTTAAGTGCAGCTGGATTCAATTCCTGGTACCAAAAACAAAACAAAAAGTCCTCCTGATCTCATTTTCCTTGTCAATTGCCACCCCTGTCATTGCTCCTTTTGGCAGGGAAAAAAATTGTTGATAGTCAATGTCCAATTCCTCTTCTTCAATTCCCTCTTAAGTCCACTCCAACCTGGCTTTCATCTGGGTGCAGGAAAGGTCGTCCAGGACCTTCAAGTCCTGAATTCTCATTTCTCGACTTTTAACACAGTTGGCATGCTGGATTGCTCTCGGGAAATCCTTCACACTTGCTTTGCTTCCTGTCTCACCTCCTTCCTGCTCTCCGTTTCCAGACCTCCCTCTGCTGCCTCATCTTTTTAGGTCTCTGGCCTCTTTTCTATCATATTCCAGATTCAGGCTTTAAATGCCCTTTATACACAAAGTCTCCTCCACATTTTGTATCCAGCTCATATCTCTCTCCTAACTTCATACTTTTTAATCCAGCTTCATCCTGGATGTCTGCCTTGGGCTGGTGCTCACTCTCTCGCTCTCTCTTTCTCTCCCTTTGCAATTCACAGGATTGAAACCAGCAATTTACCATTGAGCTACATCCCCAGTCTTTTTTTTTTGTGTGTGTGTGTGTGTTTTAATTTTGCGACAGAGTCTCACTAAGTTGCTGGGGGTCTCACTAAGCTGTTGAGGCTGACCTTGAACTTGTGAGCCTCTTGCCGCAGCCACCTGAGTCACCGAGATTAAAGGTGCACACCACTGTGCCCAGCTGCCTTTGGGTTTCTAATGGTCAGTGTCCAATGCTGAACTCTTAATTTCCCCACAAATAGGCACAAATGCCATTTTGCTCAGAAATCATTCTTTAAAAAAAATTTAAATGAGGTTGAACTACTTTTTTAAAATATTTTTTTAGTTGTAGATAGACACAATACCTTTATTTATTTTTATGTGGTGCTGAGGATCGAACCCAGTGCCTCACACGTGCTACGTAAGCGCTCTGCCACTGAGCCCCAGCCCCAGCCTCAGAAATCATTCTTGACTCCTCTTTTTCTGTTCCTCCAAATCCCACCCTTTACTAAATCCTATTGACTCTGCCTTCAGAAAAGGCACAAACTGGGTCACTCCCTGTGTGACTCAACCTCTCAGCTACCGTCCTGGTCTAAGTCACCGGCACTTCTCCCCCAGATTCCCGCAGGAGCATCTGTGGCAGTCGCTGCTACCGTTGGCGGCTGGTGCTCAGCTCCCCTCCTTCCAAGCTCATTGTGGGGTTCTTCCCACCTTTGAAGTCAGCTGTGACTGTGAGTCACTTTAGCCAAAAGAAAAAGAGCTAACGTGATGCATGATGGACCTGTGATATGGCTCAAAAACACATCCATGATGCTCCAAGCCGTGGAGAAAAGTGTCATTGCAGCCCCTCCGAGCAGAAATGTCCTTTGAAGTGGAGTTCTGCCTTAGCCCAGCTGAACCCTGGGCCGGGCTTAGAGATCAGCTCTATACAGGGAACCAGCACTGGGGGCTAGAGGAGGGCTTATCTTGTCTTATTCCGAGACACGTTATTCCATCCAGGAGTTCTGATAGTGAACATGCCATCCCCTGGGTCAGAGTAAAAGTCCAACTAAGGATGCGGCTCCCCGGAAATCCTTTTACAAGGGCAAAGTGGCCCTCCGATGGATTACTGCCTGGGCTGGAGGGAATGAGCTCTTCCTTCCATGGCGGGAGGACACAGCATGCCAGGCACCATCTTGGAAGGACAGACTGGGCCCTCATCAGGCACAAAACCTTCTTTGGTCTCGGACTTCCCAGCCTCCAAAACTGCACCAAAAATGGA
The DNA here is from genome assembly GCF_021218885.2 of Marmota monax. NCBI lineage: Eukaryota > Metazoa > Chordata > Mammalia > Rodentia > Sciuridae > Marmota > Marmota monax. The sequence continues at coordinate 6,393,611 of NW_026692498.1, read as the reverse complement.
TTTCTATTATTTATAAATTCCCCATCTCAAGTATTTTGTGATAGCAACACAACTGGACTAAGATACCACCTAAGTTTGTAAGAGAGTTTTAGAGTCAAAAGCCTGGATTAAGAGACTCACAGCAAAACATGGGACCTCCCCCAAGCCCCATAGTCAATGGACTAAGAAAGTAACTCATCCTTCAAAGGAAAATATGTTCCCCAATGTCCACTTCTGATGGGGTCAAGGAGCATAGTGCAAAAGAGAGAATTTCCTAGAGGTCAGAGCCAGGAGCCACAAGAACTATGAGCAAGGAAGCCACTCCCAGAATCTAGTTTCAAGGCTCAATGAGAGACCAGGCTTCACCCAGAGTAGGAGGCTGGGGAATGGATGGCTTCAAGCCTGTGTCAGCCACGTGCCTTCTGCTCTTTCCAGCTGAGCCAACGTATTCCTTTACTGGGATGATCCCCTCCCACTCACCACTGCCCAGTGGACATAGGAGGGCTAATAACTTGTCTTCTGGCTTATGGTTCTCCAATCACTGTGTCGGAACCCCTGAAATGTGAGCTGGATATGGTCTGGATTCCTGGGGAGAAGGTACGCGTGTCCTGTGCACAGGGAGGAGAGGGACACCTGTTGGTGATCAGCGTTGCTCACCAGCGGTCTGCTTCTCCCCATCTGGACAAGTGTGGGGTTGCACTTCTCTGCCCCTAGGCCTGGTCACATGACTTCCTCTGGCCCAGGGGACCCACAAGTGACATGCAGCACTTCTGGCAGATGCCCTTAAGACGCCCAGTCCTTTCCCCCAGTTGTGATGTTATGGGCCAAGTCCATGTGTGGGAAAGTTAATCCTGACGCAGCAGAGGCGGGACCTTGAAGAGGTCTGAGGTTCTGCTCTCAGGTGGATTAACATCGTCATCACGAGAGCGGGTTTGTTAGAAAAGTGAGCTCAGCTCCTGTGCTCTCTCCCTCTGCCTTCTGTTATAAAATACTGCAGGACAAAGTCCCCACCAGATGTGGACCTCTTGACCTTGGACTCCCCAGCCTGACGAATTATAAGAAATAAGTAGTTGTTTGTAAATTCCCTGGTGTCGCATGCTCTGTTATAGCAGCACCAAATGAACTAAGATACGCTGCCACCAAGGATCTGTCCTGCGGTGGAGACTCTTCGGCCTGGCTGGGAGGTATGGAATGGAGCTCTTTATCCATACAAATAGCTCCAGCAGGAGAAGCACCTTTATTGTTTTAAACAATAAAGAATCGTTACCAAGTGTAACATGACCCAGCATTACAGTCTCCTAACTTGGCAACAAGATCCTCTCCACCATGATCCACTAAAACCCAGCCTCAGAATTCCCAGTCCCATGAGTCTGATATACTTTTTATTTTTTCATAAATTGAGCATTTTCTAATTTTCTTATACATTATGTCCATCATTTGGTCTATCTGCCCTCTAGAAAGTAAACCTCTCAAGAATGGAGACCTGCATCTAGTCTGTGTACTAGCAGGATCTGTATATATATATATAAATGTTATAATGTTGTGTGTGTGTGTGTGTGTTTATTTATTTATTTTGGTACCAGAGATTGAACCCAGGTATGCTTAACCACTGAGCAACATCCCCAGACCCTTTTCTATGTTTCATTTAGAGACAGGGTTTTGCTAAGTTGCTCAGGGCCTTGCTAAATTGCCAAGGTTAGCCTTGAATTCGTGATCCTCCTTCATTAGCCTCTCACGCCACTGGGATGTGGTGCTGAGGATCGAACCCAGGCCGCATGCATGCCAGGCGAGTGTGCTACTGCTTGAGCCACATCCCCTCAAACGCCACTGGGATTACAGGCATGTACCGCCACACCGGGCTCAGCATAGACATTTGTTGAATGGATGAGCAGTGTTTTCCCATTGACTGCAGCAGGCCTGGCTTTGTTTCGTGTTTCCTGTGGCAGTCCGCGGGCATCCTTCTGTATGGTTGAAATCCAGTACCGCCAGGATGCCCTGTCACGTGATCGCTGCCCTCCTCTGGGACATGCCATGCTTTTCAATCTCTGAGTTATTTTTATATAAGTAAAGATCATTCTTTATTTTAGAAAAGTGTGATGTTATTTATTCTCATGTTTTCCTATTGCATTATTTTCTGACTTCTTCATTGGGAATCCCAGCTATGTTGGAATTTATTTATTATTTTCTCTATATTCATTTTACATCATTTCTTCCTTTTTTCAGGAATGGACAGTTTATTCACCTTCTAGCCAATGAGGAAGGATTTTTGGGGAGAGGATTGGTCAGGGTCCCAACAGAAAGCAAATGACACTCAAACTGGAAGAACAGGGTTATCAACAAATGCGTGGGTTTATAGAGACAAAGGCCTGACCAGCAAGGGTCACATCTAGGCCTGAACCCACAGAGGGCACTACCTGGAGAGATGCCTGGTAGGGGAACGAACCCATGGCAAACCAGCAGAGATGGAGCCAGGTGGCTGGATACCTCCACCTCACTTTCCACCTGCCACATTGGCCACATTACCTGCCAACAAAATGGTGGGGCAGCCCACTGCCACCATTGCACAGACGGCCTGCTTCCAGGGTGGAGCAAGGTAGAGGAGGGCGGCGAAAGGAAAATATCCAGTAATGGTGATTCTTGGTGGGGGAAGTTCCCTCTGTTTTAAGAAAGAGACCCAGGAATAGAAAGACCTGCTCTCTCTTCTTCCTTCGGATGTTGCCATACAAGGTTCACAAGGCTTGCTCCCTTCCAAAGGGTGGACACACACCAAACCCAGCTGAACAGACAGATGTAACAAAACCCTAAATCAACTGACCTTCTTATGATTTCCCCATGTGAGAGATACTACATTTGAGTATTTTTTTTTTTTTTTTTTTTTTTTAAGTGTTCAAACAGCATGTTTATTTGTGGAGGGAGGGGACAGCCAGAGTCTATCCTAAAGGATTACTTTCCAAATTAGGAATACCCAGAAATTTGAGGTGCCAGTAGCCTGGCTCTGGGGAAAGAGTCAGGAGCATTTATCACCTGCCTAAATGAAGGTTCTAGCACTCAATCCTAACACCGAAAACCTAAGCTCCAGCTGTGAAAATCCCTTCTTGTTGGATGGAAAGGGTATTAAGGAGCTGCAATGACCAGGAGGAGTCCAGCTCAGTGGTTCTCAGAGGGGAAGCAGTATGCCCCCTACTGGGGTGCTAGGAAATGGGATGGGAGGGATGTTCTGGGTGCTGGGGAATACCATTGGGCCTTAACAAATAGGGCCAGGCATGCTAACTGTCTAGTAAAAACTGTCCTACCCTAAATTCCAGTGGCATCCCTAGTAATCTGCAGCCCCCCTCTGGCTGGCACTGATGGCCTGTCATGAGGCTTGAATAGCAGTCCAGAGACCCCAAACCAGAAGGTGTCAAAGACCTGAAACCCAATTACTATCTGGAATCCCCACTTTTGCTGAAATAGGTGAGCTGAAGCTAGTTTATGGTCAGCACATCACTTTGGATCTCGTGGCTTAACTGAGTCTGTAAATCACTCAGCTTCTTCTTTAATCCAGAGAGAGCTGAGAGAACAATGGTTTCAGGGCGCAGAGAACCACAGGACTCCACGTTGTAGTAAAACCTTTCTGGCTTGCCATTGGGGTCATAGGGAGCCTGTGACTCATCCTCATCCAGCTCTGAGTATTCACTCTTTGGCCATTCCTCAGGCTTGGGGTACACTGTATGCCTCAGGGCATTGTCGGGATCATATTCAAAAGCCACCCCTGCAGTGGGGTTCCACTTGGCATGTTCCTTGCCAAAGCCCTTTTTGGCATAGGCTCGAAGCCTCAGCTCCTGGCCCTTTCTCAGCTTGACAATGAGGATGTCATCCTGCTCCACGTAGTCGTTGGGGTCATTATCTCGGTTCCGGGATGTCACCGGAATGACCCGGGGGCTGTTGGAGATGAGGTCTCGGGATGTGACGTGCCGCGTCTGGTCTTCATTGCACCTCACGTCCAGGGTGAACTCCACAGAGCACTCAGGGCAGAATTCCTCACACGTGCAGTCCCGGGAGTACTGCAGCTTGTCCACAATGTCATCACTAGTGAGGGGAATTAGTCCAAGCCTGTGAGCAATGAACTCATCATGAAGGACTGAAGAATTGGCATCAATCTGAACCCAGTCAATAGCTATTATGGGCACCTCGGCGATGAAGACCCTCCGAATGGAATTGGCCACTGCCAGGTCCGTGTTCTCAATGATAAACTTGACGTTCTCGTCGGTGAGCTCCGTGATCCGCACCGTGGGCTGGTTGGCGTACGGCATTGCGCCCCGCGTCCAGCCGGCCCCCGCGACAGCTGCGCCGCCGAGTATTTTTAAGTCACTTCAAGATGGTTTTCTGTTACTTGCAGCTAAACTCAGGTGTATGATGCGATGAGATGAATGGAGAGGCAGTCTAGCTGCTACCCAGATGCCTAGGGATTCAATTTTCTCTGTGTGAGGGTAGCAGTTGTGAAGACTGATCATAAAAATCCAGAAACTGTTTAAGATCTGTTGGGAAATACTAATGCTAGGGAAGATGGAATAATGATCCTATTGTAAACCAAGTCTGAGCAGCTGGAATTCACTGTCACAGTAATCAGCTGCCAGAGGGAAACTCATGAAGCCTGTGTTAGGTTAATTGTATTCATGGACCCAATTATTGCCTTCCTGAACCTGCACCATTCGCCTTGTGGCTCTGGACTCTTTTTCCACTCTGAATCTGAGCTGACCCTGTGGCATGTTTGATCAACAGAACTTGGAGGCAGTGACACTATGCCAATCTCATACCTTAACTCCAAAAGGCTTTGGATGCTACCCTGCCACCTCCATGTTCAAGCTCTACTGGAGGAAGATAGACTACTTGGAGGAGAACCCAATAGTCCCATTCCAGACTATGCTGAACAGCCTGCTGACCCCCAATAGGTGAGAGACTGCAACCAAGATCAGCAGAGTTGCCTACCCAAGTCCCAGCTGACCGTAGTACATTAAGTAAACACGTCTGAGACCAGAAGAACTGCCCAGCAGATACACAGACTTGCATGCAATATTAAATTGTTAGTATTTTAAGCTACTGTGTTTGAGGATTGTTACAAAGCCATAGCTAACTGATACTGGACCTTAAGGACTAACAAACTTGCATGGGTACAATGCCACAAAGATTAACTCAACTGACTGTAGGAAAAATATGGAAACACTTATCTTCAACCAGTAGCCTACCTACACCATGCAAAATAGCATTGGCTTGGGCTGGGGATGTGGCTCAAGTGGTAGCGCGCTCGCCTGGCTTGCGTGCGGCCCGGGTTCGATCCTCAGCACCACATACAAACAAAGATGTTGCGTCTGCCGAAAACTAAAAAAAAATAGATATTAAAAAAATTTTCTCTCTCTCACTAAGAAAAAAAAAATGACTAAAAAAAATAGCATTGGCTTGTAAGAATGTACTAGGGATAGCTCCAATAGAAAATGCTCATGAAACGGTTCTCAGCCCTGCTTGGTAGGAAGTAGAATTAGCTAGCCATGGAAGGCCCCAGCTCTGAGGTCACATCCCTGTGTCCCTCCCCTTCTAGTGTGATGTTAAAATCTTGAGCATGGAGTACATCTCTGGAAGCCCCTGAGGGACAGATGGAGGATGGGTGGGAATTACACATGGACTCATAACCAGACCGTGAACTGGTGTCTAGACAGGGAAATTACCAACCAATCCCACACTGTAGCAGCCTTGGGGACTTCCTGGAGCCATGGTCATTGCAGAGGACACTAACATTGGCAGGCAGAGGTGATCTGGATGGCACCTTTAAACACAGCCCTTGCAAGGGAGACTCTGTAGTTAGCAGGAAACAATCTAGTATCATTTAGTAGCTGAAGGAAACGGTAGGAAAGTATTAAGAAAGGCCACCTGGGGACATGTCCAGGGAGTCTAGATGAAGGTCACCTCTGGATGGATTTCTCCAGCCCTTGCAGCATTGCCAGAATGGCAACAAATCCTACCAAGAAGGGAACACAGAAGAACCATCCAAGATGAGAAAAGATGGCAACTGAGTTGGCATTCTCTTTGGTGGGGCAAGATGGCCACTGAAGGACTTTGGAAGTCCAGGATCTGGTAAGTGTATTTAGTGTCACATGGGGGGACCAACATGCCCTGTAGCTGATGGTTCACTGAAAATTCCCCCAAACTCTAAGCTACACTGGCAGCTGTGTCTTTACCTGGAGCTTTATAAATGGTGACCACAAGCCCCTTGGATTTCCTTTGATGATTTGCATCAGAACCCCTGGTGTCCCCCAGCACATTAGTTTAGAATAGCAGAAAAGAAAGCAGCTGTGACAGAGGCATATGTTTTGAATTGCCACTTAAAAACAGCAACTCAATAACAAAATCAAAAGCATATGTGGGGGCTGGGGTTGTGGCTCAGCGGTAGAGTGCTCATCTAGCATGTGCAAGGCTCTGGGTTCAGTCGTTAGCACCACATAAAAATAAAGAAATAAAATAAAGGTATTGTGTCCAACTACAACTAAAAAATAAATATTAAAAGAAAACATATGGCCAAAGTTTACAGCAAAACTGGGCAATAATGTACACTGGATGCCCAACATGCAAGCCAGTAAGAACAAACCACCAACAGCCCCCAGAGGCTTGTATGGAGTCAGCACCTCTGTAGGAAAACAAGGAAGCAGTAGACCCAAGAACTCACTGGGAAGTAGGACAGGTAATTCAGGAAGGCAAGTGGGAGGAGGCAGCATTTTTTTCTCCCTCTCACAGTAGATGAATGTTAGGGGTCCATCATAAGCAGGAAGCTTCCATTTAAGACAGCAACACTAAATGTGGCACATAGTATATGCAAAATTATACATATAGTCATGAACCAGGGAAGACACTGGAGCATCAGCTCCCGAGAACACTCAACGCCCTAGGGGAGAGCAGGGACTTCCTTCCCCTCTCCTGGAGTGGATCTGTGGCTTGCCAATGGAAGAGTGGCCCTCCAAGAGCTCCTTGCTCTCTCCTACTATTGAAGGGAAAGGGTGGACGAACAGCTTCATTCAGCTGCCTCATCCTAAAAATCCCTAGATCAGAGATCTCCAAACCTGGACTTCATCTGTGGCCACCTGAAATCTCCAGCATTGCATTGCACTTCTCTGATTCTCCTTATTTGTTTGTTTTTGTACCAGGGATTGAATTCAGGGACACTTAATCACTAAGCCACATTTTAATTTTTTTGAGACAGGGTCTCACTAAATCGCTTAGGGTGTCACTAAGTTGCTGATGCTGGGCTTTTTTATTTTTTATTTCTTATTTTTTATTTGTAGATGAACACAACATCTCTGTTCTGCTTATTTAGTTTTCTATTGGTGCTGAGGATAGAACCCAGTGCCTCATGCATGCTAGGCAAGTGCTCTGCCACTGAGCCACAACCCCAGCCCGCTGAGACTGGTTTTGAACTCGCAATCCTCCTGCCTCAGTCTCACAAGCCATTGGGATAAGAGGCATAAACCACCTCACCCTTTGAAACGGGAATAATTTTAATGCGGCAGTGTCTTATTTATCTTGAGAGACTGTGAGGGTGATCATTAGCGACCATGGGTGTGGAAGTGAGGGCGTCATGATGTGATGATGAATTCAGATGGCCATTCTGTCCCTGCTGCTGTGGGATCCTGGGCAAGTCCCAGTTGGCCTCAGTTCTCCTCACCTGGAAAATGGTATTCTGTATTATGGCGTTGCTGTAAGAGTGAAATGGAAAGACACGGGAAATGAGCTTAGTGGCCTCAGTGCCTGACACTTCGCGAGCGCTCACTAAACGTTAACTGAGAATCGTTTAATGGTTTTCTTAATTAAAGCTCTATTATTATGAAGATTGTTGAATTCTTCTATATTCTTCCCCCTCTAAAACGCCAGAGGGCGACATAGACAGCGGGACCACCAGTCACTACACACCTGACGCAGCGCCTTCGTCGGCCACGCGGTGGCGCTAAGCCCCTGAATGTCTGTTTTCCCGCAGGTTTCGGGGAGCAGAGAGCTGACCCGGGAGAAGATGCGGGTAGAGGGGAGTCCTGGAAGACGAGGAGCCCTGACCGAAGGACCTGGGATCCCTGGGCTGAGTAGTTCAGGACCAGTAGGATCAGTGGACAATGAATGGTTCCTGCGGCCTTTATGAAAATGAGGCTCCCCTTCCTCCCAGTCGGGTCTGCATCTTTCCCCGGGCGGGGGAAGGCTGGGGGGTGGGTGGAGCGCGCTCCTCGGCTTGCTGCAGCTCATTCATCCGCGGCGCGGCACGCCGTTGCCATGGAGATGTGATGCAGACCGGGGGCGGGGGGAGGGAGGCCCCGGGTGACGTCCGCGCTCCTCGCAGCTCGTCTCCCGCGGCCTCCCAGTTCTTGCCTATTTTGGAAGAGAGCCGCAGCCCTTCTGCTGATGCGTGCGCGCTGGCGCCTTTTTAAGGCAACTGGCGGAGTGGTGGCTCCGCCAGAGCCCGGGAGCTGCCCCCGCCCCCGGCCGCGAGCTCGGGCAGGCGGGCCGGGAAGACCCCGGCGCCATCTCCCCCCACCCCCATCCTAGCGCCCTCCACCACTATGGGGACATTCAACCAAGGAGTGAGGAGGTCCTGCCCTTGCCCCTCGCCCTACCCCACCTCCCAAACAGGGGAGACTCCTGTAGGAACCTTGGAAGGACACAAGATGCCAGGCCTAGCGCGCTTGGGGATCCTCTGGACAAGGCCACAGTGACATCGCCAGGTGAGGATTTTGCTGCCCTCTGGGCGTCCCTTCAGCTTCCAGCCTTAGTCTTTTTCTCTTTGGACTCAGTCTAGAGACAGATTAGGATCTCAGGAAGGCTCAGTCCTCTTGTTAAACTGAAAGGGAAACTGAGGCTTAGAGGTTAGTGATTGACCAGGGTCAGGGGCCAGAGCTGAGGGGCCAAACAGCTCTGCCCAGCCCTGGCTGCCTCTTCCTCCCCCGCACAGCACAGATCCTAAGTGGGCGCCCTGGATCAATGATCACTCTGCACAAACTTTTGGATCCCTCGGACTCCATGATCAACCATCCAAGTTGCTGCTTACAAATGTCTGCTTCCATTGAAGGTTTCCTGTAGTCATCAGCTTTCTGGAACTTTCTGAAATCAAACCTTTCTCAGATTGCTGGCAAGTGCTGGTTGGCTTCGGAATGGAGATGTGGCCTGCTGAGCACTGGCAGGGCTCCCCAGAGCTATGTGGACCCAGGCCCTGGGACCCCCTGCCCGTTCCTGATGGCACCTGTCCTCTCCCTCCAGCACGTGAGGAGGTGTTTGACAGGGACCCACGGAAGACAGCGTGAAATGCTTGACAATTCCCAAGGAGCCGTGGAGGCTCCAGAAACTTCCAGGCCCCACTCTGCCACTCTGGACCAGTATTGGGGACCCAGAGGTGGATCAGATCCAGCCCAGCACTTGTGGGCTCCAAGTTTAGCAAAGGAGAGAGTTTCATGCTCTGGAACAGTTGCCTTGGAGTCTCGAATGGCACTTCCAGGGAGGGCACAGACTTCAATGCACAGAAGGGGAAACTGAGGCAGCCCTCAGAAAGACACAATTTGCCAAGGTCACACGGCAACGGCAAATCATTGTTTTTTCCTGAGGCTAGGACCCACAACTTTGCATTCTGGCCCCAGGCTCTTTTTCTGAACTTTAACCCCAGAGGCCAGCCTTTGAGACATGTACAAGGTCACCGCATTATGAGCCAAAGACCTGGTTCAGAATCCACCTCCCCCAAGTATGACTGTGTCACTTGGGTCACTTCATTGTCTGCACTAGGCCTCTGTCCCCCAAGACAGATGGCCTCTAAATAGCCCTGGCTCTAATTGTGAGTCTGGGATTCTCTGAAATTGGGTGTTCGGACCCGGCTGTACAGTCTCTCAGTGGCTGGTTATAAGTCACTGCTGAGGGGGGTTTCTTCCACTACTGATGCTAAGAAATGCTGGAGATGGTGGTTACTTCAGCCACAGGCTGTGCGGTCTACTCTGAAGATGACCTGGGGGTCAGCTTTGCACACTTTGGACCCCATCGGACCCCTCCAATGGTGAGTCCCCTGATGAACTTGGCACCAAACTGTGTGAATGGCCCCAGATAGGTTGGGTTTAAAGAATGGAAAAGCAAGTCTGCCTCCCAGTCTACGCGGGCCCGATCTCCAGGGACCTGAGGTGAGCCTGCTCATCCAGTGCTCAGAACTTGGTCCTCTGGGAGACTACAGACCCCAGGGGACATGGGCTCATGCCCATCTGAAACTGGGTCTCAGGGTTGGAGCATTCCCTTTCCAGATCCTGAAGGTGCTGGGCTAGGTGGGACCTGGCTTAGAGATGCCCAGAGTGACAGGGAGGGACCCCCGTCCATTTTGCAAATAGGGAAATGGAGGTCCAGAGAACAGGGGGGGCTTGCATGACCCCCAGAGGACTGGTGGCAAACCGAGGACCAGAATCCATGTCTCCTGATCCTCCTGTCCAGAACCGCACCTCTGCATCGGACACAATCTGCTGACATCCATGCTGAGCTCACCTCCTCTTTTTCCCAGAGCTTTGAGTCCTTGGCAGAGGGCGCCTCGGCCCACCCCTGTGAGGTCTGGGCGATCGGGAGCTTTCCCTTCAACCAGATGGTTCTTTCCTCTGAAGCTTCCTGGTGTCCCCTACCCGCCTACCCGGTGCTCATTCCTTCCTGGTTCCAGAAACTGCTCCATCAACAGGCCACTGCTGCTCTTCCCTTTTTGCTGTAGTTCAGCCAGCTCTGCAGTTCTGGCACTCTCGGGGTGCAGATCCTCATCCTCCCCTGATTGGGGTCTCTCCTTGATTGCTCCTAGGGCTCCCCCCTGCCTGTGGCCCAGGCCTACTCTTTACCTCTGATCCTCTGACCCTTATCCCCCATCCGTCTTTCGTGGGGTCCCCTGGACCATGCCTTGCAGACACCCTCCATGCTTGCCCAGGGCCAGTGGAAATAAGCAGCCCACACCTCAGAGGGGTGCTGTGAGGTTTATGGAGTTGATACCTGCACCAGGTAAATAAGGCGCAGGAACATGCTGCAACGGTGAGTGCTCACATCTCCAGGTGCGCTCAGGTGATATCATGGAAAGTCTCGAAGCTGGAGCCTGTGGCAGCCCAGGCAGCTGTGAATAGAAGGGGAGAGAGGAGAAGCAGCAGGAGGGGCTTTTGGTAATGGGCAGCAGTAGCCTGGGGGACAGCATGTTCAGGTTGGCTTCTAGAAAACTAGCCAGGGGGCTCAGTCGCTGAATCCTGAAGGGTGTGTTGGGGCTGATCTGATTCTCCATCCCTGGACTTGGGGAGCACTATGTAGGGGGGGCACTGATGCCTAGGGAGGGGTGCACTGAAGCCCAGCCCAAGCCCTCAGGGTCACTTACTCTGTGTCCTTTGGCTTTCCCAGGACCCCACTGTCATCTCTGTCCTTTCTGCTGCAGCCCCCAGCGTGACCTACTCCATGTAGTTATCTTAGACCAAGCCCGGAACAGTGTGTCGAGGGCCGGCAGGTGCCAGCCCCTGCGCCACTCTTGCTGAACCAGTCCAGGTTGGCTCTGCAGAATCTTGCTCAGAACCACATTTTTCAAGTTAACATCATAACAATTCACGCTCTCTTCCAACACATGTTTTGCTCCTTTTATATACATCAGGCTGTTCTCTAAGTGAGCTCACTGACTTCCTGCATCAAGCCCTCGATGCCAGTGCCATTGTTCTCCTCACATCCCTGCTGAACAGGTGGTAAACTGAGACACGAGAGGTTTAGTCACTTAGTTAAGTGTCACAAACACTCAGCCCAGAGTCGGGTGCAGCCTCCACCCCTTCTGCCTTGGGTCCCTGCAGCCAGCCTCTCCTCTCCACATAGACCATATCAACCCCTACCGCCTTCTGATGGCCTTCAGATAGCCAAAGATGCCAACCCACCCTCTTAAGGTCCTCTCTTCTCTGAGATAAATATCTCCAGTCTTCCATCTTTTAGACTTTTTAAAAAAAAATGAATATTTATGTGCTTCTTGCTTCATGCCGTGGAGTTGATGGTGAGCAGAGCAGACCATTCCCTCCAGGTGGCTACAGAAGATCAACTCACCTCTGGAAAACGGTGAAAAGTTACTATGGCAACAAGAGCTGGTAGAGGTGCAGGGTGCCTAGGAACCTGTGACTGAGGATTTGGCTTAGGAAAATCAGGGAAGGCTTTCTGGAGGAGGTGATGTTTGAGGTGAGACATCAGGAAAATGAGATGAACCAGGCCCAGGGGATGGCAAATCCCACCCCCACAGAGGGCAGAGAATATGCAAAGACAACTCGTGGAGGGCAACAGGGCAGGAGGGCAGCAGGGCCCAGGCTGGAAGAAACTGCCTGGAAGAAACTGGAGACACAGGTATGGCAGGCTGCAGACCTGGGGGAGGTCTGAGTCACTCCTCAAAGGTCCTGGCCGTGCCTCTGCTCAAGGCTGGGCCTGAGCCACTTCATCTCAGTACCGTCCCAGCACAGCTGAAGCCAAACCTGGTCCAGATGGGGGCTGCCCTCTGTGAACACACCCTTGACCTCCTTTGTGGCTGCCTGTCATTGTAGAGAGCCTTTTTCATGCGGCTGCACTCCGGGTCCCTCCCCCCCCCCCCACCCAGCACAGCCTGGTCAGCCGGACACTTGCCCCCCAGCAGCTTGGCTCAAACATCTCCCACATGGCCCCCCCAAACACCTTGCATGCCTGCTTCACAGCAGTCTCCCCTCGAAGGTGAGCTGGGGTCCGCTCTCCCTCACCAGCTTGGAGGCTCCATGAGCTCAAGGGCAGGCCCGTTTCACCTTGTCACATCACCACAGAGGCTGCCCCCACTCAGCCCTCAGGGAGCACCTGTGACCTCCTCACCCGGCCCCTGCTCCATGCCCGGCCAGTGCCGGGTGCTGGGGATATGGAAAGCAGCCGTAGATGCTGGTGGGAAGATAGTCAGGTGAACAGGGGATGACATTGCAGCTTGTAGGAGGCATGGGGTCCCTGCTGTGAACTCGTAACGTGGTTTGGGTTTCGTTCTTGTTTTTGAGGGCCCATCTTCCTTCTCTTCTGGGCACAGGTGCTGCTCCTCCCTCTACTCCTGCGTCCTCCCCTCTCAGCCTTGCCCGAAGGTCAGCATCTTTTCCCACTGGGCTCCACTCACCCCCTGCCACCCTTTGTATGGCTCCAGGTCCCTCATGGTCCCCGCTCAGCCTGCTCCCGGTCCCTGACCATTTCAATGCCTGTTTGCAGCACCCTCCCTCTTCACACGAGATTTGTTGATTTCATAACCATAAATAGATAAAATGTTCTGAATGCTTCCTTCCATGTGCTAGTAGGATTGAGGGAGTGATAGCATCATGAAAAGGCCTTAGGAGAAAGAAAACAGCCTGCCAGGAGGCGCCGAAGACAGCACAGCCACCAGGAGAACCAGCTCCACAGGAGTTTATGTTTTCCCTTCATAGACATGGGGCCTGGGGAGTGGGCTAGAAAATCTGTCAGAAGACCTTTGCAAGGATTCAAATCCACCAATTCAAAAGAAAAATCTAATAAGACTGATCCAGTTAAAGATAAAACAGAAAAAAGGAGAAGTGAGGAAACCTGGCTTCTAATTCTGGATCTATCTCCTTCTAGCTGTGTGACCCTGGACAAGTTACTTGGCCTCTCTGAGCAGGTGTGTGGAGATTCTTCCCCTGGGTTAGATTAGAGGCTTCAGAAGGCCTGGGATCCCACACTGCTGTCATTTTCTTTCCATAAAGAGAAAAGTGTCTTTCTGACAATAACTTGATTACCAACGTGGGATAAATCCCTCTTCCCGAAATGCAGTCCTGAGGGCTGGAGTTGGGACAGGGTGGAATGCAGTACCCTGCCTCTTCGATACCAGCTCCAATTCATGTTGCCATGGGAACAGATGGGGAGCATCACTCCAGCCTGGGGAAGCCTCATCTGCACACCCTCAAAGGGGGCTAGGCATCGATGGGAGCCTATCCCATAGGGCTTCCCAACCTCTCCTCCTGTAACATGTACATAAGGAGCATTACTTCTCCAGGAACTTGGAAGAGTAAAAGGAGAGGAAATGATGGTTTGGTAAGCTCCTGGTTCAGAGAGTTTTCTGGGTGAGAAAGAGGGAGAGAAAAAGTGGAGATCTTCTTGGGTGAGCTCACCTTCTACTCTAAGGATGGCCAACTTTTTCTGTAATGAGTCAGATAGTAAATATTTGGGGCTTTGGGGGCGTATGGTCTGTGTTGCAGCTACTCAGCCCCGCCATTGTGGTGTGAAAACAGCCATAGACAATAGGCAAAAGAATGGATGTGACTGTGTTCCAATAAACCTTTATTTACAAAAAGACCAAATGGGTCAATTTGGCACATGGGCCATAGTGTCTAGGCTCCTGGTGTTCCACAGGGTGCAAGAGAATAAGTCTGGGTTGGGAAGTAGGAGCTGGGCTTAAGGTGCAGCATTGCCAGTGCCTGCTGTGTGACTTTGATTAAGTCATCGTCCACCTCTGATCCGTACTTTTATCATCTCTCAAATTAGCATCGTAATATCAGTTGGATTGGTCATGAGAGGCTGTCTAACAGATCAGTGACACTCTAATAAGAGTTTTCTTTCCTCTCCTCCATCACTTTGAGTAGAGTCGCACCCATTGCCCACTCCACCCCCACCTGGCCATGCCCTTGCCTGCTGAGGGTGGTAGCAGCCTGCCAGAGCGGGAGGTGACTCGAAGGAAGACTAGATTCCTAGTCTTCCTTCCCAACTCCCAGCCCCGAGTGACCCCATTTCTGCAGCAAGTCTAGCACAGGAAGAAATGAGGAATCCCTTCTCTCCATCTCCCAGCCATTTGGCAGGAGGCGACGGTTCACTTGAAGGAGCGATGTGGCTGCAGTGGCTGGTAGCCAGGGCTTGGAGAAGGCCTCTGAGATTCAGGCTGGGACTGGAGTCAGGAGAGATGAGCTTCTGTGCTCCCCTAGAACATTCCTCTATGGCCCCAGTTTCCCTGGGGCTCAAATTAAACAGCCACAGCTGTAATCTAGGGAAGGGCACCGCCAGTGGCCTGGCGGATCTTGAGCTTGTCCACCTGTCTGTCCTGGTGCTGGCCTCCTTGCTCATCTTTTCATCCTCCCTGAAGCCCATCCAGTGATTCATTCATGTCCCTTCTCACTTTCTGTTCCTCTTCTCCCCCTCCTTGTCTTCCCTTCATCCTTTCTTTTCTTTCTCATGGACATATTTATCCAGAGAAAGACAAGATATATGCAGACAGCCCTCTGTCAAGATCTTTGCCCCAAATCTTCAGAAAACTGCCCAGGAGTCCCCATGCTCTCCCGAAGAACCAGATTTCCCATCCACCTTCCGACTCCTTCCCAGGAGTCATTCTCCTGGAAATCTCTGGAAATGGTACACCTCTTCTGTAATGGAGGTTGAGGTGTGATGTCCCCCTAGGTTCCCAATAAAGCTATGCAAGACAGAAGCAAGGAATCCTGTGGCCTGTTCTTGCTATAAAAAGGCCTTTTTCGGAAAAAATAATAAAGAAAGGAATCAGCCAATCCCTCCTCGATGCCATCACCTCTTCTTGGTGATTTTTCAGGGAAGGAGTGGGCGGGTTGCCATGGCAACAGATGCGAGCTCTGCTCAGTAAGGAAGGGACCTTGATATTTTTTTCTCTCATTCTCTCAGTTGTGTGTCTGTGTGTGTGTGTCTCTGTGTGTGTATGTGCGTGCTACACATGACTGTGCCCACACCAGGAATTTTTTTTAAGAACTAAAGAAAGCCCTTCTCTTCTCTCAGCTCCCCAAATATGGAGTGATGGAAAACCACTTACTCTTGCAGGCCAGGAAGGATCAGGATGGTTCCAGAGAAAGGGGAGTGTTCACGTGGGGCTGCCTTCCTCCATGTTTTTACTAGAAACTGCCTGTGACAAAGAGACCTTTGCACATGGTTGGGGGCTAAGGACTGGAAAGAAGGGAAGATGCTGGGTGGGGAGAAGACAGCAAAGGATAAATGGTACAAGAGACCAACAAGGGACATCAGAGAGAGCAACCAAGGTATACTGAGCCTGGGGATGCATGCAAGTCCACACACACCCTCAGATGCTGAGAGAGGGGACAGAGCAGACTCAGAGAGGGACACAAACACACACAGAGACACACAGGAAACTGTAAAAATAAATATACACAGGCACAAACATAGAACTACAAGCAATATAGGAAGGTGGAGAGTTTTTGAAAAGATGCACATCAATGAAAGCATAGGAAAATACACAAATGCACAGAGATAGACACACAGCTACAAAGACACATGCATACACATAGATACAGACCTACAGACATGTTTGGACAGACATGTTCAGATGCAGACACACAGGGATGTACAGTCTCAATCTAGTGAGCAAACATTCATTCTCATTCTCTCTCTCTCTCTCTCTCTCTCTCTCTCTCTCTCTCTCACACACACACACACACACACACACACTCCCTCTCTTAAATTGCCCAAGCATCCTCCAGTAATAGTGCATAACTGGGGTTGCTGGTGCTCATCCAGTAGGTTTGGCTAGGAGGCTCCCGCTCCCCCTCCCCCATTCTTTCTACATATGCACCCGAAGCCCCTCTCCCAATTCACTCCCCTGCCCACTTTCCAATAGCCCATGGGCTGTGATGCCCCCTCACAGGCTCCCAGTTCTTAGTCTGTTCTGCTGCTGCTGCTGCTGCCTGCCTATTGGGGGAAGAGTGGGTGACTCAGCCAGGCCAGGATGACTCACACTGACAGTATTTTTAGCAGCGGCCAGGAGCTCTCTAGCGTGCCAGCCGCCCCCCTCCTCCTGCTTGCTATTTCTGAACCGTCACTGGTGATATAAATAGCTCCTCTCCCACGGCCTGAAGCTGCTGCCAAGCTATTTTTGGTTCTGCACAGTTAAAAATAGTTTCACGGAGGTGGGAGGCAAGAGGAGTGGGAGCTGGCCTAGGGAGCGGAGACATCTAGAGCTTCTCAACTTGAATCTGAGTGGGCGAACTAGGATGAGCCCTCCTCCGCCCCCTCCCGTGTCCCTTTCTAGACCCTTCTTGCTTTCTAAAGCGCTTTCTCTCCAGTCCATTCTCCTGGAAAAATCCAAGGACTCTTCCCTCGAGCCCAATTCTCCTCCCTTGCTTACTCAACTCCCAGAGCCCAGGAATCTTGGCCCTTAGAGACCCCCACCCATTTATTCTCATAGAAAAAGGGGTCAGCTAAAGGGGGCTTCACCCTGAGCCTGTGTGGACGCGAGCCCTGCTTCGCTGTTCCAGGTGGCCCTAATCTGACTCGTGTGGCAATGCTTTCAGCACCGTGGACAGCGGCCAGGGCAACGTTCTTTCCTTGTGAATCTGCTCCTCCAACTGCTGCAGACTAGCTGGACCCAGTCAATAGACAGACCCCTCTTGTTACGGAGGGCGCCACGAATGTCTCCCAGCCAGGACCTAAAACAACAGTAGGTGAAGAAAACAGGAGGCCCGCCCTGGGTTTTCATATGGAAAGGGAGTCCAAAGATAAGGGGAACAGAAGCTGGAGTGAGGGGTGAGTGGGGACATTGGTAGTTAGAGATGAAAAATGCAACCGAGACATACATCCTGAAGGGACCACCTCTCCATCATTCAGGTCCACAGAGTTGGAGACAGACTCATGCACACCATTCCCCCACCTCAATTGTGCCACTGACCCTAGGATGGTTTGTGTGATGGCCCAATCTCTGCCCAAATAGCACAAGACCATCAGGACCGGGTCTCCACAGGCACAGATCCCTCTTCTATGACATCCTCAGTTGCCTCTTCTTCCTCCCATGCTGCCCATCTTGCTACCACCCATTTCGATGAGGACTGGGAGTTTCTTGACCCCAAACATTTCTTCTTGGTGTCAAAGTTCATATTCACCCTTCCTGTGTGACTCTCTACAATCAGGCCAACCCCTCTCCCTCAATTTTTATGTGGTTTCATTTCCAGTATACCCCCTTCTCCCCCAAATAACTTTTCAGATAAAAATATCTTCTAGACCACTCCCTGTTCCCTTTATGGGATCCTGGGATAAGAGGCAACCTATTTCCCCTGTGGACAGCAGTCATGTGTGGTGAATGGAGAAAGAAGATAGTAGGGAAAGAAAGGCCACACGATGTGGACACGACCTGACAACGAAAAAAAGACAGACGTGATGGAACAGAAGGGGAACCTTAGGGGGCTAGGGGGCGCATAAACCCAGGACAGGCTACCTAGCATGCAATAAGATTTTTAAAACTGAGGGTGTGGGGGGGCGGAGAGTTGAAGACGGAGAGACAGCAAGGAATCTTAGAGCTGAAACTGGGGAGAGGGTTGCAGGGAGGCGTGGAGGAGAGCCCGGCCGAGTTTAAGGGTCCCTGGTAGGTGCTGCAGTCGCGGAGGAACCAGTGCGGCCCCCTCACTTCCCCGCAGCCTCCCCCTCTTCCCTGCCGAAGCAGGGGGGGGGGGAGCTCGCGGAGCTGCGCAGAGGCCGCCAGGCCCCGCCCGCCGCGGCGGCTGCGGCAGAGGATTCCTGTCCTAATATGGAGCTGGGATTCCCCCGGCCCCGCCCCCGCCCCCGGCCCGCGGGAGCGATCGAGGCTCCCCGAGGGCGGGGTAACCGCTCGCTTTGGGGACCGGCAATGCGGCGGGGGGTTGGGGAGGCCCCTGGGTGAAGACCGCACTGTGCCCTGGGTCCCTGCCTCAGTTTCCCCCCGTCAGCGACTAAGGTTAATTAATCGACAGAGAAACGAAGATTCATTGCAGACTACAGCGTTGGTATTCCTAGTCTCGTTGGTATTCCTAGGACCAAGGCCGGACTCCACTGACGCCTTTCCCACAGAACCCCCACCTTTCCATCCCATCCTAGGGACTTAGACCCCCATGTAACTACCCCTGATAAATCACCAAGGTGGAGGCTTGGGAAGGGGAAGGGAATATTAGTATATTAGTTCTTTGAAAATGGACAAGGGAATCCCAGACTGAATAGACCCGAGGAAGGAATCCCAGGTGTGACCTATCCCCCAAAGGCCAGGGAAAGTCCGTGCCCTCCCACTTATATGATCTTGACCTTTGCCTGGCAAATGAGGAGGGGGATTTGCCAATGACCCGGTTCCTCCCCCTTCCCTTATCTCCTTAAAACTCGCTGTCGGTATCAGCCCCTTCTTGCCCTCCACGCTCTCTTGCAGGGGTCTTGAGACCGCCCTGTCCTGTGCCCTGTCCCTTCCCCCAACACACTGGGAAACCTGAGTCCCCACACCCCCGTTTCAGGCTTTTCTAAGGCAGCGCCAGGCTCTGCTCAGCTCCCGCCAGCCGCGGCCCCCTCCGCAGCCTGTCTTCTCCCCCTTCTCCCGGCCCCCCTCCCGCTCTTGTTCAACGTCATGGGATGACGTTGGAAGCCGGGGAGGGAGGAGGAGCGCCCCCCCTCCCCAGTTAGCGGCTCCCGCTGCAGCTTGCTTAGCCCAGCCTCCCGCTTTCCCGCCCCCCCCGTCTCTAAAACGAGCCCCCCACGCCTGGCAGGAGCTATATAAGGCGGAACGAGGCAGGCGAGGGGGGCAGCGCAGCCGAGCGGAGCCCAGGAGAGGAGAGAGAGAGCGAGAGCCGGAGCGAGAGACTGGGAAGCAAGGAGGAGGAAGCCGCCGGTGCGTCGGGACAGGAACGCAGGTGTTCGGAGCGCCGGAGCTGGAGCTCCACAGCCGGCAGTCATGTACCGCTCCACCAAGGGCGCCTCCAAGGCGCGCCGCGACCAGATCAACGCCGAGATCCGGAATCTCAAGGAGCTGCTACCGCTGGCCGAAGCGGACAAGGTCCGGCTGTCCTACCTGCACATTATGAGTCTTGCCTGCATCTACACTCGCAAGGGTGTCTTCTTCGCTGGAGGTGAGCAATCTGGGGCTAGCTACGGAGACCCAAACTGGCGGGCACCGGGGACAGTGGATCTGAGGGAACTCGCTGGGACTGCTGCATGTCCAAGGCAGCATGTTGGCGAGCTCAGGAGAGAAGGGACTCGGGGGGACTCGGAGGACTCGGGACTTCCTACTTTTCTTCCTGAGCTCTGTCGTCCAGACCTCACTTTAGTTTGGGATGAGGGTTAGAGAGCCTGAATGGTGTTACTAGAACCAAATTTAGGGAAGGAAAAGAGCCAGGACAGAATGGCTGTACTCCCCACCAGCTCAGAGCACCCCAGGAATCCGGTGAGGGAAGCCTGGGAAGTTGCAGGGACAAGCCTAGAGGAAGGGCAGCTGCAGTTTGCCACCCTGAAGGGCTCTACTGATGGCTCTGGGGCGCTGTCCGCGGTGCTGACCGCAACGACTGCATTGAGGCGCTGTCTGCGGTGCTGAACCCAAGTCCACTTGGGAGCTCTGTCCACGGTGCTGACATCCAGGGCCGATGAGGCTCGGGGCCCGCTCAGAAGTGTGAGGGCTCGCTGGCTGGGGAGTTCCAGCAACAGGTCCGCTGGCCAAAAGCTGCGGACAGCGGGTCAACAGGTGTTTGCAGAGGAAGGTCTATGAGAAATTCCTCTGGCTTCTCTGAAACTCCCCGAGCCTTCCTCACTTCTGCTTTGCCTGCCAATCTTATCTTGACTCACCATGTCTTCTCATCCCACAGGCACTCCTCTGGCTGGCCCCACAGGGCTTCTCTCAGCTCAAGAGCTTGAAGACATCGTAGCAGCACTGCCTGGATTTCTGCTTGTTTTTACAGCTGAGGGGAAGTTGCTGTACCTGTCTGAGAGTGTGAGCGAGCATCTGGGACACTCGATGGTGAGTACTGAGAGTGTCTTCAGCTCAGACTGGGGTGTGAATTATGTACAATGAGCTTTCTACTCCTAAGAAACTGAGAGTTATTGGAGAGGGAGGGATCCTGCACTGGAAGATGCTATGGGCCAAAGATTTTCTCTTGCTGTCTTCACTAATGGTCATCTTTCTTTCCTTCAGGTGGACTTGGTTGCCCAGGGTGACAGTATCTACGACATCATTGACCCAGCTGACCACCTCACTGTGCGTCAACAACTCACCCTGCCCTCTGCTCTGGACACTGGTAAGAACTGCCTTCTTCCTTCAGTCCAGTCTCCCTCTGCTTCCCTGTTCCACCCCATTGACCATCTTTCTCAGCCACCCACACTCTTAATATTTTTTTTTCCTTACCCATCTAGATCGTCTCTTCCGTTGCCACTTCAACACCTCCAAATCTCTTCGGCGCCAGAGCGCAGGCAACAAACTGGTGCTTATTCGAGGTCGATTTCATGCTCACCCACCTGGGGCCTACTGGGCAGGAAATCCTGTGTTCACTGCCTTCTGTGCCCCACTGGAGCCAAGACCCCGCCCTGGCCCTGGCCCCGGCCCTGGCCCTGGCCCTGCCTCACTCTTCCTGGCCATGTTCCAGAGCCGGCATGCTAAAGACCTTGCCCTACTGGACATATCTGAGAGGTAAGCCCAGAGTTCTCAAACCTCAGGAGGAAGGCAGACCAGAGATGATGGGACCCTAGATTCTGGAGTCAGGGGCAGGGAAGATGGGATTTAGTGGGCAGAGAACCTGGGAGGGAGTGAGATGCATGTGTTCCAAGCAAGGAAAACACAAAGTTGAACTCACCCTTTCCACTTTCCCAGTGTCCTAATCTACCTGGGCTTTGAGCGCACTGAACTGCTCTGTAAATCATGGTATGGACTGCTGCACCCTGAGGACCTGGCCCATGCTTCTGCTCAACATTACCGCCTATGTGAGTGTCCAGAGAGGCTGGGGACAAGACAGGGAGCTGGGAAAGGGCATAGGAGACCAGACCAATAATGGACTATGGTCAGGGCTGATGTTGGGGAGGTACCAGAGTAAACCTCAGGGTGAAGGGTCAAGGCGAGAATAGAACCAAGCTGGGGAACTCTGAGTGTCAAGGTCAAGGTGGGGAGTGAGAGGTGCAGGTTAGGGTAGTCAGAAAAGAAGTTGTTGGGCTCCCTCAATTCAGTGGAGAAATGAGCAAGGTGGAAGTTTAGGTGGTGTCACTTGGTGGGTATCCTAACCCTGCATCTCTTCTTTCTCCCCAGTGGCTGAGAGTGGAGATATTCAGGCAGAGATGGTCGTGAGACTACAGGCCAAGTCTGGAGGCTGGGCGTGGATTTACTGCCTGTTATACTCAGAAGGTCCAGAAGGCCCTATTACTGCCAATAACTACCCAATCAGGTGAGCTGCAAAGACAGGGCCCTGGGGGGCAGCCAAGGTCTGTATGCAAGAGATGCAAATCAGAGAACGGCTCTGGGAATGGACACCAAACCCTTATGGCTGCCTCTTCTCTTCTCCAGTGACTCGGAAGCCTGGAGCCTCCGCCAGCAGCTGAACTCTGAAGACACCCAGGCAGCTTATGTCTTGGGCGCCCCGACTATGCTGCCCTCATTTCCTGAGAACATCCTCTCCCAGGAGCAGTGTTCTAACCCACTCTTTACCCCACCCCTGGGGGCTCCCAGAAGCACTGGTTTCCCAAACACTCCTGGACTAGGTGTTGTCTCAGCATCAGAAGAGCTTCCCCGACCACCTAAAGAGCTGGATTTTAGTTACCTGCCATTCCCTTCTGGGCCTGAGCCTTCTCTCCATGCAGAACTGAGCAAGGATCTTGTGTGTACCCCACCCTACACACCCCACCAGCCAGGAGGCTGTGCCTTCCTCTTCAGCCTCCATGAGCCCTTCCAGACCCATCTGCCTGCCCCATCCAGCTCACTCCAAGAACAGCTGACTCCAAGCACTGCAACCTTCTCTGATCAGTTGACGCCCAGCAGCGCAACCTTCCCAGATCCACTAACCAGCCCACTCCCAGGCCAGTTGACCGAAACCTCAGCCAGAAGCTATGAAGACCAACTGACTCCCTGCACCTCTACCTTCCCAGACCAGCTGCTTCCCAGCACTGCCACCTTCCCGGAACCTCTGAGCAGCCCTGCCCATGAGCAGCTGACTCCTCCCAGCACAGCATTCCAAGCACCCCTGAACAGCCCCAGCCAAACTTTCCCAGAGCAACTGAGTCCCAATCCCACCAAGACTTACTTCGCCCAGGAGGGATGCAGTTTTCTCTATGAGAAGTTGCCCCCAAGTCCTAGCAGCCCTGGTAATGGGGACTGCACACTCCTGGCCCTGGCTCAGCTCCGGGGCCCCCTGTCTGTGGACGTCCCCCTGGTGCCTGAAGGCCTGCTCACACCGGAGGCCTCTCCAGTCAAGCAGAGTTTCTTCCACTACTCTGAGAAGGAGCAAAATGAGATTGACCGTCTCATCCAGCAGATCAGCCAGTTGGCTCAGGGCATGGACAGGCCCTTCTCAGCTGAGGCTGGCACTGGGGGATTGGAGCCACTTGGAGGACTGGAGCCCCTGGACTCCAACCTGTCCCTGTCGGGGGCTGGCCCCCCTGTGCTCAGCCTGGACCTGAAACCCTGGAAATGCCAGGAGCTGGACTTTCTGGCTGACCCTGATAACATATTCCTGGAAGAGACGCCCGTGGAAGACATCTTCATGGATCTCTCTACTCCAGACCCCAATGGGGATTGGGATTCAGGGGATCCTGAGGCAGAGGGCCCAGGAGGGGCCCCATCGCCTTGCAACAACCTGTCCCCAGAAGACCACAGCTTCCTGGAGGACCTGGCCACCTATGAAACCGCCTTTGAGACAGGTGTCTCAGCATTCCCCTACGATGGGTTTACTGATGAGTTGCATCAACTCCAGAGCCAAGCTCAAGACAGCTTCCATGAAGGTGAGTGCAGCCCAAAATATCAAGAATATGTCCTTGTCCTTCCAATGAGATTCAGGGTAGGCTTGGGGGAATCTGTTCCCCTCTCTATTAATTTTGCTAAAGGTAGCAGTGAGGGTAAATGTCGTGGCAGGCAGGGGCTGGGGATTGATGGCTGTAGAATCCTTTGGGAAGGTGTATGCTTCCTAACTTGGAGACGCCACCCCATTTTACAAGTGAAGACAATCAATGTCCCAGAGTAAAGAAACTGTCCTTAGGCCACATAAACATGGCTGAAAATTGATTCGAGTTCTGTTGATTGAGTTCTATCCCCTAAAGGGGGTGCCGAACAACAGTTTGTAGAAATTGAGGAAAGAAAGAGGATGAGGCTGAGCCCCTGGCTCTATCACGGTTAGTTCCCTGCTATGGCCCCATCATTTCCGAAACTACAACCATAGTTTCACGCCATCTGGACAAATTTCCTCTTGTCTGCTGAGCTTAGATGATCCGGTCATTGAGCCAACATATTTGACACCCATCCTATCTGTGCCACACCCTCAACCCTAGGATGCTCTTTTCTAATAGGCCTGACTGACTCTCTCCCTCCCTCCCTCTCTCTCTCTACAGATGGAAGTGGAGGGGAACCAACGTTTTGAATAAGTCTGTGACTTAACGTCGTCAAGTATGGCATATTGTCATCAAGACGTGGAGCCGCTCTCCACCCCCCCGGGACTGTTGGGGGGATTCTGGGGGCCAGAGGGGGATATATCTGATTTCCCAGGCCCTGAGAGATTTGGGGGGGTGGTGGGAGGGCAAGGGAGGGGAGCTTCTTTTTAAACTCAAGAGACTTCGAGCGATCCCAGTTTCCATTTCAATCTGTATTCACTCGTAGTGAGTTTCCTTGAATGCGATTTCAAGCGGAGAATGGGGGAGTCTCACTTCCCCCCCGCGCTGCCCCATGGGCCTGGGCCAGTTCTCCACTCCTAGGGGCCAAGCCACCCCTGGGCCTTCGTGGGGGAAAGGCAGGGCCCACCTGGGCCAGCCTGTGCCCTGAGGGGCTCTTGACACCCACGTAGAATTCTCTACACACCAGTAACGGGATTTCAATTCCGATGGACTCCGCCGCCCTGGCGGCCCTTCCTGTGACTTTTGCGCCCCGCGCCTGGGGTGGGGGGTGCGAAGAGACGCTACGTTCCTTTCCGATGGAGGAAGGCAGACCTGCCGACACACGTGTGCTTGCACGAACGCGTGTACCTGGTGCGGGATCACCCGGCCGCCAGACTGCCTGGGCCTGCCCAGACGGCCACCTCGTGGTGCTGTGGTGACTTTGTAGCCAACTTTATAATAAAGTCCAGTTTGCCTTTTTGGTAATTCCAGTGTCATGACTGCTGTGAAAAAGGAAGGATGGGGAGTGAGAAAGTGGGGGGCTGGGGAAACCTGGGGTCAGGATATAAACTCTGGACCTGCTTGGGCCCTGCATTTCTCCATGCGCATACTCCCATGGCCCTCTAATCTGCATGTATCCTGTGGCACCTGTAGTGCCAGGAGCTGGAGCATTGGATGAAGCACATGCTACTCCCTGCCCTTGAGGTGCTTGGTGTCCCATCCTAGAGGATATTGGGTTCTCCTACCTGCTCCAAGCCTAGTGTTCACAGAGAGGGAGCCAACAAAGGGCCTGGGATAACCTGGGGATTCAGCCTGGCCTTGGTCCTAAACGTGGTTTTGACACTTTTGAACACGAGTTCTTTCTTCGCCTGGGCTTGTGTGCAAAGTGACATCCTTGTGAGACACTGGAAACGACAACCACCTCTGTTATCCTTTCATAGGGCTTTTGTCCGACAAACACCTTTACATCCCTCAGTCACAGCAATAGGTCTTCTTTTCACTGAAAAGAAACTGAGGCTCATAGGCTAAAGGCAATTTGCCCCCACAGTTGCTGAGAGGTGAAGGTGGGCAACATACCCACATCACCCTCATCCCAGCCCTGGGTTTATTTTCTCTGCTTCCAAAGCCAGAGAACCACTGTTTCAAATTATCCCATCCCAGGTTTCCCAAGAAGGGGTGACTTGGGCCTGAGCAGGGGCCTCTCCTCCAAGCGCAGGATAAGAAACCCCTTCCTTTTGTCCCTTCTAGGTCTGTAAGCAGAGGGGAGCAGAACTCAATGGATCAAGAGAAGGAAGTTTCAAACATGCTTGAAGGCTCAAAAGCCACAGGGTATAGCTGATGAGGGTCAAATGAAAATTAGGAGACAGAAAGACCTGGATTCAAATCTCAGCTACACCCATTATTTGCTAAGTGGGTCCCAAACCCCAGTTTCTTCACAGGTGAAGTGAGGTGATGAAAGATTCTTGTCTCCCAAAGATACTCTTAGGACTGGATGGGATCTCTCTTGAAGCAGATAAACACAGAAAAAACTTAGTTGTTGAGTTAAACCAGAAGACAATGGCAACCTGAAGACCTACAGAAGCCTCTTTCTCAAGGAAAGAAATGTGACTCTAAGCTCCACACAGGGGCAGGATTTCAGGAGCTGGGAAGACATCCATGAGAAATCCCCTAACCTTCCTCTCATTCCAAAGCCTCTGGCTCTGGGGCCAGGTTCTTCAGAGGATCCCTTAGGTCCTAGGGACCTGTCACCCCTTTCCCTCCTTGGATGGGTCCTTGGGTATAACAGGAGGGTGGAGTCTTGCCCTCTACCTTCCTTGTACATCTGTTCTCCATCTTGGACGAAAGAACTGTATTGTCAGCCCAGAGAGGATCCTTTCTTAACTCTGCTCTATCCCTAGCACCAAGCACAGGGCCAGCCCATAGCAGGCACACAGGAAAGTATTCTGAGAAGACAATTTCTGAAGATCTCTCCAAGGGTTTGAGTTAAAAGTGCCAATTTCTGCTAGAGAAATATTGTTCCTAAGTTCCCAGAGAACAAAGAGCTATAACTTTTAGCTTGGAATCTTAAGTGACCATGAGCCCAAGACACATTGGTGTTACATCTGAAAACTGACCTGGTCATTAAAAACAAGGAAAGTTGGAGGAGTTATCAAAGCCTAGAGGAACCTAAGAAAACATAATGAGGGAATGTAACATGGTATACTGAGGCAAAGAAAGTATGCGAGTTAGCAAGGAAGTCTGAATATAGTCTGGAATTTTTTTAAGTTGTAGATGGACACAATACCTTTATTTTATTTATTTACTTTTTTATGTAGTACTGAGGATCAAACCCAGTGCCTCACACTTGCTAGGCAAGCGCTCCACTACTGAGCTAGAACCCCAGCCCCAAGTCTGGAATTCTTATAAAAATGTGTCAGTATTGGCTCATCACTGTGACAAGTGTACCATATCAGATGTTAATAATAGGGGAATCTGGGTGTGGAGTGTGGGGGAGAACTCTGCTATTGTCACAACTTCTCTGTAAGTCTAAATCTATTCTCAAACAAAACGTTTTTGAAATAAAATACTAAGAAATGAAAATTTTTTGTGTATGAAAAAAAGAAACACCACCCTGGCATTTGGTGATGGTAGAGACTCTGTTCTGAGGAGAAGACTCCACGTTCACATCAAGAGATCCAGCCCACCTGGGCCAGAACAGGAAAAGGATGAGGAGAGCCAATGGCGCCACCTGCTGGAAGAAGCACCTGCTGCTGTTCCTTGTTGACTGGAACCAGTGTCAGAGCATCAATTCCGTCTTAGAACAGATGGGTAAACTGAGGCTGAGGGCCAGGAAAGGACTTGCCCAATGGCACTCCTAGAGAGGCTAAAGAAACCATATCTGACCCTGGGGGTAACTGCTGTCCTGGGAGCAGAATGAATAAGAGAAGGCTCAAGTTTGGGGTCATGAAGACTGAGCTCAAGTAATAGCTCTGCCCTCTCATTTTCTCATGTGACACCCGTGTGTGCCAGGAGCTAGGAAACCGAAGACAGACACAATCATAGAGCTCATACCCAGGTTGTGGGAAAACACAGCGAAAAGTAAAATGTCTAAAAGGAGAGTGCAGCGGGTGGGGAAGGAAAGAACCCGAGTTCCGTGGTAGAGTAACCAGTTCAAATGGGAGTGAGGTGACATTGAACCGAGACCCGGAAGACAAGAAAGAGGAAGAAGGTGCCAATCAAAGGAAAGTGGGAGGAAGGGCATTAAACAAGAACGGATTTGACCTGTTTAAAGAATAGAAAGCAAGTCAGTGCCTGGATCACAGCGAGCAGAAGTGATCAGAGGAGAGGAGAACTGTCGCTCCACGTTCAGGAGGAGTCCCGCCAAACCTCCTGCTCCTTTGTTGCAATTTCCACGGTTGTTAACTATTACTTTTGTATGTATGGGAATAATTGTTGTTAAACTTCCATCTCTGAAGGCAAGACCTGTGTCCGTCACATTGACGACTATGTCCTCAGTACTGGTGGCTCTGAACATGCAAGCTCAAAAACTGTTAGACAAATAACATTCATTAGAGCAGGGCATAGTGGTACATGCCTGCAATCACAGCGCTCTGGAGGCTGAGGCAGGAGGATCATGAATTCAAAGCCAGTCTCAGCAACTTAAGGAGACCCTAAGCAACTTAGTGAGACCCTGTCTAAATAAAATTTAAAAAGGGCTGGGGAATGTGGCTCGGTGGTTAAGCACCCCTGGGTTCAATTTCCCAGTACTAATAAACAAATATTCATTATAAGTAGTTTGTAATTTTTTGAAAATGCAATCAATAAAATACCCAACAGTTGAAGACTTAGTTAAATAAATTATGGTCACCAAGAAGACAGGGTACAACGGGGCTGCGATTGTGGCTCAGCGGTGGAGCGCTCACCTAGCACTGGTGGGGCCCAGGTTCGAGCCTCAGCACCACATAAAAGTAAAGGCATTGTGTTGTGTCCATCTACACCTAAAAAATAAGTTTTTTTAAAAAAAGAAGAAAAAAGGATACAAGCCTTCACTGAAATTGTTTCAGTGACAGAGCATGGTGGAGCGTGCCTATAGTCCTCACACTCAGAAGGCTGAAACTGGAGGGAGGGTTACTTAAACCCAAGTGTTCAAGGCCAATCTGGGCAACATAGGAAAAAAAAAGCAGGCTGGTCCTGGTGGCTCACTCCTATAATCCCAGCAACGTGGGAGTCTGAGATGAGAGGATCACAAATTCAAGTCCAGCCTAGGAAACAGCAAGACTCTGTCTCAAAAAAAACAACTGGGCGGGGGGGAGGTGTTAGGGTTGTAGCTCAGTGGTAGAGTGCTTGCTTAGCACATGTGAGGCAGGGATTTGATTTTCAACACCACACAAAAATAAGTAAATTTTAAAAAGATACTGTGTCCATCTACAACTAAATAGATTTTATATATATATATATATATATATATATATATATAAATAAATAAAATAACCTGGGGATGTAGCTCATTAGTAGAGTACCTTTGAGTTCAATTCCCAGTGACAAAGTCTGAGAAAGATAATCAGTAATGAGACATGTTCTAAATAATTGCTAAGTTAAAAGTAGACGACAGGGCTGGGGTTGTGGCTCAGCAGTAGAGTGCTCATCTAACATGTGTGAGGTCCTGGGTTCCATCCTCAGCACCACATAAAGATAAATAGATAAAGGTATTGTATCCATCTACAACTTAAAAATATTTTTTTAAAAAAAGTAGACTATAAGATGGGCACAGTGATACACGCCTGTAATCTCAGCAGCTTGGGAGGCTGAGGCAGGAGGATCGCAAATTCAAAGCCAGCCTCAGCAACTTAGTGAAACCCTGTCTCAAAAAATAAAATGGGCTGGGGATGTGGCTAGTGGTTAAGTGCCCTGGGTTCAATCTCTGGTACAAAAAAAAGTTGACTACAGCTGACTGTGACTATGGGCCCCTTTTTTGGTTGCTTTTTGTAATGCTGTGGATGGAACCCAGGGCCTCAGGTATGCTAGGTAAGCACTCTACCACTGAGCTATGACCCTAGCTTCCAATCTGTTTTAAATATTTTTTAGTTGTATTGGACACAGTGGGGACAAGTGCATGGAGTACTTTATACATGGCATATGTTAAGGGCGTCTGAGTGGCAGGCCACTCCCCTTGTGCTTAGTGCATGAGCGGCAGACCACTTACCCCTTAGGCACAGCCCTGGGTGTGAGGCCATGGGTTGCAGTCCCTGTGCTTGCTCCATGGCCCACTCCTCCATTGGTCGCTGCAAGGGCAGTTAACAGACATTGCATTGGTGGCTGCCTGTAATCTGCTTAGCTACTGCCTGAGTAAATATACGTGGTAACTGCGCAATAAAATCAGACCTGCTTCCTGCTTGGTCTCCGGAGGTCTTGATTAGTGATTCCACAGCCACACTCTCCTCTAGCCTGTTCCATGGACCTCCTCGCTGGATGAGAGAGAGCCCTCACAGGACACAATACCTTCACTTTATTTATTTTTATGTGGTGCCAAGGATTGAACCCAGGACCTCACATGTGCTAGGTGAGCACTCTGTAGGCTGAGCCACAACTCCAGTCCTCCAATCTGTTTTTTAAAAAACCTTACATATAAACAAAAATGCAGAGAAAAAGGCTAGAAAACATGACATCAAGTTATTGGCAGTAGTAGTATCTGGATGGTGGGATTACAGATTTTAATTTTCTTAAAGGTGTTTTTCTATACTTACCAGTTTTCTCAGTGTAAAATGTGTCCAGCACATGCAGATGCCCAGTAAGTGCAAATTTCTCCCTCCATTCCTCTTAGGACACGAATTCTTGACATTCTGAATAACAGGGAAAGTGGGGCCAAGGGCTTCGCAAGGATTTCTGGGGCAAGTACCTACTGAAGCTTTGATTCTTTTGCAGGTCTACAGTGGGAACCTGCACTAGTTCATGTTAACCAAGTTCAGAAGCTTGGGAGAGGGCTGGGTGTAGCGCAGTGGTAGCACACTGGCTTTACATGCTGGGTTTCCTACTCAGCATTGCAAAAAATAGACAAAATTCAGCTAAACAGAGTGGTTGTGAGTAGCCTCAGGAACTGGGGCACTGTATGTAGTAACCCTGCCTGAGGCTGTGATCTGAAATCTCCCACAGGGTTGTTTCTGTTGAGGTAGCATTCCCTGAGAGATGAGATGTCTAATCAAAAATAAGCAACACTCTCGAGTCCTAGCATCCATGAACCCCAACTACCATACCCATCCTCTCCCCTCTGGGGCGGGAACGAAGACAAGATTGATTAGTTAGTGGTCCTGAGGACTGAACCCAGAGCCCCACATGCTAGGCTAGGGCCCTTCCGCTGAGCTTCAGCTCCATGCCTGACACAGGATTTCTTTTTTCTTTCTTTCTTTTTTTTTTTTTTTAAAGAGAGAGAGAAAGATTTTTTTTTTTTAGTTTTCGGTGGACACATCTTTATTTTATTTGTATGTGGTCCTGAGGATCAAACCCAGTGCCCCACGCATGCCAGGCGAGCGCGCTACCGACTGAGCCACATCCCCAGCCCCATGAACACAGGATTTCTAACCGGAAGGCCTGGCTTTGTCTCCTGCCTCTAGCAGCACCTCAGAACCTGACTGCCATGGTTTATTGCCCAAAGGTTCGCCAGCTGGAGGAGTGATTAACTGTGGCAGGATTAAGTGGTAGAAGCATTAAGAGCTGGAGCTTAGCCAAAGGTAAGTAGGTGATAGGGCTCCACTCTCATGAATACATCAATGCTGATCTCTAGGAGAGAAGGGGTTGTCATAAAGTGAGGCCAGCCCATGTGCTCGGTCCCTTCTGCATGTATGTTTCCCTTCTTACTTGGCCATGTTGTGTTGCATCCAAGGGGGCCCTCACTAGACCCCAATGCCATGTTGTTTGGACTTTACAGCCACCAAAATCATGAGCCAAATAAACCTCTCTTCTTTATAAAGTACTCAGACTCACATATTTTGTTGTAACAACATAAAAAAGACTAAGACACTGGGCAGGTTACTTTGCTGGGCTGAACCCCAGTATAGACATCCATGGGGCTGCATGAAGATCCCTATCTACCTCACAGGGCAGCTAGCATTAGTCCATGTTGATTCCTCAGGGATGGGGGGTACAGCTCAGTGACAGAGAACATGCTTAGCACGGATAAGACCCTGGGTTCCATCCTCAGCGCTACTAACAAATAATTAAATAAAAAGTGCTTGTCCTTCCCTAGGGTCCCAAGGCAGAAACTGACAGTGTGTGCCAACAAAGGATGTTTATTAGGGATTGATCCCTTGATATGGCCAGATATGTAAAAACACACATCATTTGAAGTCAGGAAAACACACATGTTGGTGTGACCTCCCTTCCCTCTGGCTCCCTTTCAGCTGCTTCCTTCAGACTCCTCAAGTGCAGAGGGCAGGGGTCACTTCTTGGCAGCTTCTGCCTGGGCTGCCAAATCTGCCTCTTTCTGAGCAGCCAGAAATTCAGCTCGCTCCTTCTGGAAGGCTGCCAGTTCTTCCACACTGAGGCTGCAGGTGAAAAAAGACAGATGGTTGATAAGTGGCCAGTCATAGGTGGAAGCTCACAAGGGTCCCCATCACCATTGCAGAGCCCAGCTGGGCCTGGCCCCTTTTCTCTCCTGGACTTCCCAGCCTCCACACTACTGCTCATCTGCTTCCTCTGCCAGGAATGCCACCCATACTCCTGTACCCCCCATCCTTTTATCTCCTTCTTAAAGCCCTCTTCATCCTGTGAGGCCTTGGCTATGCACTAGCTCAGATTAGCTGGCCCTTGCTCTGTGTGCCCAAACGTGTCCTTCTGAGGGCAGGGACCCAATCTATTCTTCTCTGCTCCCCATAAAAGTAAAGTTTGAAATAAGCTGAGTCTATCTCTGTTCCAGGATCAATCCCACTCCTGGGAGAAAAGTGTCAGCCTTGGTGGGGCATGACGCAGACAGCAAGAGACTGCCCAGAGCTGAGGCTGCTCTTGTCCCTGCTGTGGTCTGGGCCAGACACCTCCCACCCAATGCCTACCTCCAGAAAGTAAGTCCTAAGGTCACCAGAAGACCCCTGAGAGGACCCCTGTTAGCCTCAGAATCAAGTCTGAATGTGGGACAACAAAAACTGGTCCCTCCCTCTGACCATGTCCCAACTGCTGCTAAGACTACATTCCCACAAGGCAATGAACTCTGCTTCACTCTCTTACCTTCTACCTTTCATAGGGATCTTTCCACTTCTTGGATCATATGCCCCCAGTGCTTTTTCCTGGACTCTGCTCAGATGTCACCTCCCCACAAAAGTCCTTACTGACACACCAGGCAACACAGGAGCCCTCCTCTCTGCTCTCTGGGCATCCATTGTTCCTTTATCAGCAGTGACCATCTAGCAGCCTAATGCCCTATTATGGTTCTGCCTCAGGACTCTGAGCTCCTGAGGGTGGGCCAAGCACAACTCTCAATTAACGTCAAGAACTATGTCTAATACACAAAGCATGTTCCAAATGATGCATGAGGACCCAAGAACCTAAGGTCCTTGAAGTCAAAAGCTGACTCACTAAATGGACCCTCTTAGCTAGGACCCCAAATCAAGACCTTTCTGTGTCCTCTCTTCACACCACACCTCCCAGGACACTCACTCCTTCACCACGCGGATCCCCAGGGATCGGGCAGAGCCAACGATGGAGCGGACGACAGAGGACAGGTGTACATCCTGTAGGGCGAAGGCATCATCCTGGGCTTTGACCCGGGCAATCTCATATATGTGCTTCAAAGACACCAAGCCTGCCACCTCTTTCCCTGGGAGGAAGGAACAAGCTCTTCAGGTGTTACTGCTTTCTTCTCTAGAGCCCCCAGTATCTCAGGTGCCCACTCTGGCCCTCACCAGTCTGCCGGGCCCCCTTCTCAATCCCAGCAGCTGCCTTCAAGAAGTAGGAAACGGTGGGTTGTCCAATCTTGATTTCAAATGTCCTGTCAGGCTTAACAGAAAAAAAGAAACATGATGTCTTTTTTGTGTGCTCAGGCCCAGGGAACTTTTAATGTCCTATTCCTCCCTCCTCTCGGTATCTAACAGACCACAAAGCTATAGGGCAAAATAAATCTGCAAGAAACATCCCTGTCGAGTCTATTTCAAGCCCAACCTCTGCTCTGGAAGCCCTAGTGATGGAGGGACAAGGGGAAGGACTGCAAAATGGCAGGACCAGGCAGGTTCTGAAAAAAGATGGTCTAAGCTGGGCTTGGTGGGGCACCCCTGTAATCCCAGCTAGAACAGAGAGGTTGAGGTAGGAAGGTTGCAAGTTCAGGGCCGGCCTCTACAACTTGGGGGAACTCTGTCTCAAAATTTAAAAAGACCAAGGGACTGGGGGGTGTCGCTCAGTGGTACTTGCTTGCCTGAGGCCGTGGGTTCAATCCCCGGTACCAGAGAAAAGAAGAAAAAAAATATGTATGGTGTAGTCTTCACCGTGTGAGCGGGGACACTGCAGCCCAGTGATGGGAGAGTCCGCGCCAAGCTAGGGCCAGAGCAGCAACCCGGGTGACCAGGCCGTGGTGACTGAAGAACGTGGGGGGCGGGGGGGAGGAGGCGGTGATGAGAAGGAAACCAGGGACGAGTCCGCTCTCCGCACCTTCACAAAAATCTTCGTGGGCAGAGGAATGCCTTCTATAATGTCCTTCGTCCTCTCGTTGAACTCCTTGCAGAACTGGTTGATAGAAACGCCCCGCTGCGTGGGAAGCGCGACAGTCAGGGTCACCTCGCCCTCCCTACCGCGGGCTCCCACCTTCCCTCCTCCCAGGTCCGGCCCGCAGGTCCAGTCCGGGCGGGATGGCTCGTGTGCACCGCCCACCTGGTCCCCCAAGGCCCGCGGCGCCAGGCAGAGGAGGCGGGGGCCGGAGAGCTGCCAGCTGACAGGGCACAGCGCCTGCCGGGGGAGAGGTGGGCTTCGAGCCGAGGCCTCCCGGTGGCAGAGCCCGCGTACTAGCTCGCGCCCTCCCGCCTCCCACGCCGGGCTGCCGCCGCTGCTGCACCTGACCCAGGATGGGGCCGAGCGGGGGCCCGGGCATGGCCTGGCCTGCCCGCACGATGGTCCGGATCACGCCGCTGGCCTCGGGCTTCTTGAGGGCCCGAGTGGCGCGGCTCAGCTTCGACATGATGCGGGGCTCTCGGTCTTAGTTCACCTCAGGGTAGCACCAAGAGCGGTGCTATGGGCGCTGCCATCTTGGGCCAGAGATCAAGGGTCCTCACGTTAGGCGAGGGCAAGGGAGGCCACGAAGGGCGCCTTGTTTCAATCCTACCATTCTCCAACCTAGAAGACAGGCAGGGTTGGGGAAAGAAGGAGCTTAACTTGCCGCCTTCAAAGAGAACAACACGAAGGGTTTCAATACACACGATTTCCCAGGAACGCGCACCGGCACTGCCTTGGACAGCCAAGCAGGAGAGCGGGACCTCGATGCCCGCACAGCATTGTGGGTTTGGTAGTTTGAGCCCTTATGCAAGGCCTGCGATTTGCTAAGCGCTAGCGCACCATCTGCTGAACAGGGTGATAATCCTAGGGTTTGAAATGAACCTGGAGCCCGTGGGTTATTGGGAGTGGTAGTTTTTATTCTGTGAAGTGTTTCCTAAGGCGATGTGGTTACTAGTAGAGACCCTGGAAGCAACCCCGCTGGTTGCTCCTCTTGCTGGCTGTAACTGGTACTGTTTCCTCTCCTGTACAATGGTCACTATAACGTGTAGCACCTATCAGAATTGTTTTGAGGACTGACTTTGCAAAGTGCATTAGAACAGTGCCTGGGACCTACAAGGCATGTGCTGTTATTCTCTGTAAAATAAAGACAAAACTTTCCCGAAGTTATTGTGAAGCTTAATGGGCCCAGAACATTCGATACATCACCTGTGACCAATGAAATAAGACAGTATTTTGAATCATTTATTTTTTTTCTGAGCACTTACTATATGACAGGCACACTGCCAAGTGCTTTAAGGGCATTATTATCTCATTTAACTCTCACGACGACATGTAGTAAATACTTTTATGGTACACCTCTTACAAATGAGAAGGTGGAAACACACACACACACATACACACACAAAGGCTCCAAACACACCTTAGCCTGTTTCCCTGCCAGGGTGGGAAACTAACGTTGGGGTTATCAGATTACAGACCTTGTGCTGTTAACCACAACTCTATACTGCCTCATCTCATAAAATGAAAGAATCTACATAAAACCACGCTATAAACTGTGAGACATATAAAATTTTTATTATGAATTCTTGTTGGATTTACACTAATTAAATGTGGTTGTCCCTGCCTCTGAAGTCCATCAAAGGCTTCATAATGCTCAGCCTCATTAGTCATATGGAAGTAGGCTAGAAAAAATAAGGATAGGTAGAAAGGAGACCACAGAAGCCTTTGACTCTTAGAGTATCATAAGCCTAAGTGATTAATGGCTACATAAAATGCTAGCTTAAACATGCTAGTCTGTTCTTTAGACTAAATAAAGTAATAGGAAAATATTGCTAGAGACTTATGATGTGGTTATCAACCTAGAAATCCTGAAAGAATCAGACCATTGTGACCCGCTCTGTGCTCCCTGAGTGGGAGAGTGGAGCCCACCAGACCGACATCACCCCCCTGTACTCTCACATTCACTATTTACAGCTTCCTTTAAAATGAAGAGCCCTCAACCCCAGAAGTGTGTCTCACTCTTGACTGCCCACCCTTTCTCCCTTTGCTTTCATTCCTGAATGAATCTTGTTTTCCTTGTTTGTGCCTCTTTTGATGTGTCCTGAAATTCCTTTCTGTGTCTTAAGTCAAGAATCTGTCAGGGCTGATCTGGGGTCTCTTTGTCTTTTCTGCACACCCCTATCTAGTGGCAGTTTCAGGACTCTGGAACAAAGCGGTCTCTTTGATTTACTAGCAGCAAAACCTTAAGGAAGATAATTTACTTCCCTGTGCCTCAATTTCCATTCTAGGAAAATGCACTACAGTAGTCTGGACTTCACAGGAAATCAGTTAGTTGAGGTAACGCTCTTAGAAGAGGACCGTGAAGGGAAAGCAAGAAAGAGAGACAGAGACCAGGCAGAGATCCACACCAGAGTTTGTCAGAGCTGATAAATAAAGGCCATCTCTCTATAGTGGAGAGAGGCAAAGAAGGCTTGGGTTCCGGGACTTTTATGAGGCAGGCTCAGGAATCTGAGCTGAGAGAGTCCTAATGCAGGTGGTTAGGGGCTGGGTGGGTATGAGAGAATGGTGAGCCTTTCTTAGAAAGGCCCTTGGGTGGGAAAGGGAAACTTTTTCCTTACAATGGCAGCTGTCACTTAAGGTGGCCATCCAGATGCCAAGCAAGGACCTTATATTCCCACCCCCGTTTTTGTTTTTTATTGGGCCCCTTAGGGAACAGGGATGTAGGTCAATCTTCTGTAACTGCTTCCTGCTGGGAAGGGGCGGCATTTGAATCCTTCATTAGGGGACTAGATGTCATTGGAATGATGACAGAGGTTGAGTGGTGGTGGAATGCTGTCCCCAGTGCCCCAATTTTTGGTGAGGGATTGGTATTCCTGTAACAAAAGCTGGTTTATAGTTTGGCTAGAGATTTTTTGGATCTGGTCTTGAACAAATCTAATAACACAGGGGGCAAGCATTAACAGAAGACCTATGACAAGGAGAGGGGTCAGGAGAGGAAGTGCCCACTGGAGAAGGGGGTTACTGAGCTGCCATCCTTCAGCAGAGGAGAGTTGTGGTTTTCTATGTTCAAGGTCCTATTGGAGATGTTTCATCTTGTCCTTTTCTGTACCAGATTGATTGACATAAAAAGAGCATTCCTCCTGTAGGTGCAGACAAATTTCGTCTTTTTTTTGGCCTTTAAAA
The DNA here is from genome assembly GCF_021218885.2 of Marmota monax. Taxonomy (NCBI): domain Eukaryota; kingdom Metazoa; phylum Chordata; class Mammalia; order Rodentia; family Sciuridae; genus Marmota; species Marmota monax. The sequence continues at coordinate 6,356,237 of NW_026692498.1, read as the reverse complement.
GATCAAGGCCCCTTCGATTCTGCAGCACCACAGCAGCTCAAGGATCAAGCTGGGACTGTAGGGTTAGTATGGTTTGAGCAAGTTGCTGTAAGTCTCCTAGAAATTGGAATGATAATCCCTGGTAGTGGTCCCCCGGGAGGTGAGTGCAGAACGAGGGAGGAGGGCAAAAATGAAGAAGGGAAGGACAGTACTCATGGTTCTGCAGTGTCCTCGTGGTCCCCAGAGACCGAAGGAAGATTGGGGGTTCCGGCCTTGGAGAAACACAGCTTGAGAGGGCCTGTGGGTGTCACCTGCCCCATGAACTCCCTCCTAAAGGAAGGAGGAGTTATCTGTGAACCATGTGCATGTTGCCTGGAGCAAGGGGCCTTTTGGGAAGGATGTGGAAGGAGCTTCTCCAGAGTTTCAATGCATGAATGGGTGAGAGGAGGAGAGGTGAGAGAGTCCTGAGGAGTGAGGAGGAGAGTAGCAGGGTTTAAAGGTGAGCACATGTGGAAAATAAGACTGGGATCTTCCACCAGGGACACCTGTAGAGATAAAAGGTGACAGGGGTAAGGAATGTAAGCCCTGTAGGTGAGGAGTTCCTTTTGGTGATGAGGAGCCTGGATGGTGAGTAGGGCTCCAAAGTTGAGTTTCTTTGACTCATTAATGAGTAGAGAGTCTGTGGCCAACATTTGTAGATAAGGGTCGCATCCCCCAACAGTAGGGTCACAGGGGCAAAGGTTGGCCCTAGCATGTGTCTGAGGATCCTAGAGCAAATCCCAACTTTTTAGCCATGTAAAGGTGAAATGGGCGTGTAACATCAGGGAGATGGAGAGAGAGAGAAAGTTTCGAAGTCATTCTTCTGTTTTGTAGCCAAGGGAAAATGTTAAACCACGACGCAAAGAAAAGATCTCCGACTCCAATTTTAAATCAAATTAAAGCAAGCTTGTAATTCCGACTAGCTGGGACAGTCTCTCTCCCGAAATCTCCAGGTCTCTAGGAGCACAGTTCTATAGCACAAGAAGTTGCAAAAAGGGGGGGTGTCTTGAGAACTTACAGATGACAGGATTTTGACAAGCATAATACAAAGGCGGGTAGTAGGTTAGTGGTCTAAATGGTTCAGCACTTAGGGAATAAATTTGGATCCCAACATCAGAATTTATGAGGTGCCATTAGGGTTTCAGAGAGGGTTGTTATCTAGTCAGGGAAAGCCAGGCATGGTGAGTTCAAGGCACAGGCAGGCATTCCAAGCAAGTTTAAAACATCAAAATACGGCAAGGCCAAATAGAAATCCTAATATTTTACAGAAAACAGAAATAAATCTTTTATAACTTTTGACAACATGGCTCCTGATCTTAAGAGGTAATTAGGCTGGGTTTATCAGAAAAGTTAAATTGACACTTTTTTTTTTTTTTTTAAGTCTTAGGCCTCTTATCCAGCCTGCTGAGTCTGTCCTCCTTTATATTTCAATATTAGCTTCAGTGTGGCCTTGGCCAGGGAGATGCTGCCGAGGGCTTTAAAATGTACTATGCTGATAGAAGAAGAGGGGAGGGTTCTGGGTCCCTTGTTTGTCCAGAGCTTTAACAGCAAGTAGAAGCTGGGCGGGGGAGCGAGAGGAGCCAAGGGATCGCTTAGAGTGGAGAAAGGAGAAAGCATGCACATAAGGGATTTCCTTCCATTTTCCTGAGCACTCAGAAAAGTTATGAGGATTCCATAAAACATTGGGATAGTCAGGAGCCAAACGGAATGGGGCTAAGTGGGCGAGGAGGCAGCTGAGAGGTGAGTCAGACGGGATTCTGGACTGGGAGTTCCCCGTGGTGAGTTGGAGGGCTGGAGTGGCTAGAGGCAGGCGTCCCCAGCTCTAGGCCAAACAGAGTGAGAGAGGGGACAGTCGTTAAAAGGGTCTTCACCACACAATTTACTGGCCCCAGGGTCGAAGCCTTTCTGGGACTGAGAGAAGGGAGTTGTCACCGCTACTTCTCTAGTGCCAGGCTTTGCCTGTTGAGAGTCTTGGTTTTCTGTCCAGGGCTCTGCTGAGGAGCCAAGAACCAAGAGAGTGAACTCGCCAAGGGGAAGGGATAGGAAGGTCGAGAATCTTGGTGCTGGACCAAGATCTAAGTTAACTTTTGTTTCTAGGGAGGAGACTTGTCACTGCTATCTCTAGGGAGTAGACTTGTAAGGAGTAGGGGAAGAGAAGGGCGAAGTCACTTACCCAAATGGAGCCAGTGTGTGGATGAAGAAGGAGCCACTAGGTGAATGGAAGAAGGTGTGTGGTAATTGTCCTGGGCCCTGAGGCCAGGATCCCAAAGCAGCTCAGATCCCCAGAGGGGAGAGCAAAGCTGATGGGAGAATATGACCAAGTCACTGGCACCAGTGAAAGAAAAGTAGCGCAGGACTAATCACACACACACACACACACACACACACACACACCTGGGATAAGAGCAGCAGCAAGGAGGGAGAGCAGGTATTGTGACTGGGCCAGAAAATGGAGGGGGTCTCGAGACCGATGTGAATGGGCTCGTGGTGTGAGGCGATGGAAGGACTTGAAACATCCCAGACAGTAGGGCCCACTTCGGGAGGGGGTAATGGGAGGCACTGGTAGACGGAACAGGGGATGGTTCTAAGGTAAGGGTGAGTGGCAGGCGAGTCTGGATGGAAGCACATATGAGGGGAGAAGGAAAGTGTAGCCCCCAACTTTGTGAGGATGGCCCTTCAAATAAGGGGAACAGGGCCCTGTGTATTGACCAAAAAGGAGTGGGTAAAAATTAGCCAAAAGCGCAAACCAGGCTAGGTGTCTGTAAGGGTTGATAGGTTTACCCTCTACCCAGACAATAGAGGTCATAGAACGAGTGGTAGGCCCCCAGAGCCCCTTGAGGACTGAATATGTAGCCCTGGTGTCCAGGAGGAAGGAGACAGGCCTACCTGAAATACGCAGAGTTACCCTGGGTTCCCATGGAGTGATGGTAGTAGTCGGGTGATGGGGGCCTCGTCAGTCCTTTGCAGCCAGTCCGAAGAGTTGGAAAGTGGAACCAGAAGGGCTGGATAGCCGGGGGGCTGCTATGGGCTCAGGGACAGTCAACGGCCCAGTGTCCCTCCTGATGGCATTTAGGGCACGGCCCCAGAGGCTTATGAGCCTTGGGACATGTACAAGCCCAGTGACCCATCTGACCACATTTAAAACAGGGTCCGGGCCCAAGGGACCCTTCTGCAGGCCAGTGGAACCAGGGACAGATGCTGCAGCCGGACAGGTGGTATAAGCAAGCATCTGATATTTTTGCTTCCAGGCCTTCTTATTTCTCTGGTTATACACCTTAAAGGCCACTTCCAGAACCTCTCTTGGGGAGTTAGGGACCCCCTGTCAAGGCACCTTAGTTTGGCCTTAATATTGGGGAAACTCTAGAGAAAAACAGGTCATTAGTAGTTGTCTTCCATCTGGAATCTCAGGGTCCAGGTTGGTATTTTTAGATCGTCCTTGGTCAGGGCGTCTAAAAATGCTGAAGGGTTTTCATTCTTATCTTGGATGATTTCCTGGAGCCTTTCATAATTGATAGCTTTATGGGCTGCCTTTCTCAGTCCTGCCATGAGGCAAGTAATGAGTTGGTTTCTACTAGTTACTCTTCCATGCAGATTATAATCCCAACAGGGGTCCCCATCAGGGACCACTTCAGTGCCAATCAGATGGGCAGGGGAGGTCTGATGTACTTCATCACACAATTTCTAGCTTGCTCCCAAACTTGTCTGCACTCCTGGGGCAGGAGGGTGTTAGACAAGATCATATGGACATCGTGGAAGTTCAAATCATATGATTGAGTTAGATATTGAAACTCTTTGATATATGTGGTGGGACTTGAAGTATAGGACCCAAGCCATTTTTCTATCTGTGAAAGATCTGACAAAGAGAAAGGCCCATGAACCCGATTACACCATCTACCCCAGCCACCTCACATACAGGACGCAGAGATGTGGGTTGGGCAACAGCAGCCTGTGAGCATGTAGCAGGAGGAGAGAAGGGTGGAAGGGTTGAGGGGACATTTGCTGCGGTGGCTTCATCAGGAAGAGAATTGTGGTATGGTGGGGGCTCATCCGCTGGGAGGAGGAGGAGGAGTCCTGGGTAGGATCTTCTGTCCCTTTGGAAACAGGTGTAGGGGAGGTGAGAGCTAAAAGGACTTGTGCTGTAGAGCAAGAGTTGCACAGAGAGGGAGGAGAAGGCCTGAACATAGGATATCTCTTTCCATTTTCCTGAACGCTCACAATAGTTGAAAAGATCCCTGATAACACTGGGATCTAGAGTGCAGTTATGTGGCCATTTAGAGTCATTATCCAAAGAATATTGAGGCCAGATCTGATTGCACCAGGGGATAAGTTTTGGGGGGGGTTAGTTCTGGGTGAGAGAGAGCTCAAAACCCAGGACCCAAATACAAGAGCACCTATAGACTCTGTGGGCAGTAAGGATCAGCCACAGCTGTGAAAGCTGTGGCTGGGGTGTCCCTGACTACACAGTAACTCTGGGAATGCTGGACATTTCAACGGTCATTTTCCAGGACCTATAGGTCATTTAGGTCGACTGGAGACGGGGCATTTGGCAGAATGGAGGGCCTGGTCCTGTGATGGAATTTGGATCAGGGCCTCAGGATGCTCAGTGACCCTCGAAGAGGGGAGCAGGCACACCAGGGAACCCCATCCCAGGTTTCCATACCAAAATGAAGGGAAAGTGAGGAACAAGAGATGGATAACTAAGAAATGAAAGACAGAGACCAGGCAGAGATCCACACAAGAGTTGATTTGTCAGAGCTGATAAATAAAGGCCATCTCTCTACAGGAGAGAGAGGCAATTCAGGCTTGGGTTCCGGGACTTTTATAGAGAATCAGAGCTGGGCAGGTCCTAATGTGGATGGTTAGATGTTGGATTGGTACGAGGGAGTGGTAAGCCTTTCTCAGAAACACCCTTGTCTGGGAAAGCAAAACTTAAGATGGCCATCTAGGTGCTAAGTGCTATGATTTGAATTTGGCTTGCCCCTTCCCAAATTTAAGTAAATGCTAAATGACCATTTTAACAGTACAAAGAGGCGGGACCTGTAAGAGGTGATTAGGCAGGAGGACTCTGCCCTCATGATGGATTAAAGCCATTTTCACAGGAGTAGATTCCTTATAAATGGATGAATTCAGCCCTTTTGCCCTCTCTTGCCCTTCTGCCTCCGCTTTGGGATGACACAGCAAGAGGGCCCTTGTCAGATATTAGCCCCTTGATCTCAGACTTCCCCACCTTCAGAACTGCAAGGAATATATCTCTGCCCTTTAGAAATTACCCAGTCTCGGGCTGGGGAGGTAGTTCTGTGGTAGAGCACTGGCCTAGCGTTGTGAGGTTTTAGCACCACAGCAACAACAGATTTTACCCAGTCTCAGGGATGCTATTATTGCAGCCCCAATTGGACCACACCTGAGAAAGTGGACCAATTCCAGATTTGAACCCAGACCATCTGGCTCTAGGATCCATGTACCTTACTACTGCTATGGTTTGAAGATGATTTATTCCTTCCCCTGAAATTATACAAGTGTTTACTCCCCAAACATGTTAATGGTACTAAGAGTGTGGATTCTTAATCTGACTATGGTGTTTAGAGGTGGGACCTTCAGAAAATTATTAGAGTAGATTAGGCCATTAGGGTAGAGCCCTCATGACTGAATGCTAGTGGTTTTATAAGGAGAGGGAGAAAAACTACATAGACACCCAGAGACTCACATTCCCACCCAACATGTGATTCAGCAGCCACAGGGCCCCTCACCAGAGCCCAAGTCATGCTGTTTGGACTTAAAGCCTCCAAAACTATGAGCTAAATAAACCTCTTTTCTTTATAAAGTAGACTGTCTTAGGGATTTTGTTATAGGAATGAAAAGCTGACTAATATAACTTCTCCCTGGGATGTCTCAAAAATCAACAGAATTTAGGGCTTAATGGGTAATTTGAGGGGGAAGGGGAGAGAGGCATGGGTGATGCCCAGGATTCTGGCATGGACACTTTGGGCAAATGAATAGCAAAGACATTATAGTGTCAGGAACACAGGAAATATAGGTTTAGGTGGAGAGTGATGAATCAGGTGAGGTGACTTTCAGTAGAGGTTCTGGTCTGGGAGAGAAGCCTGGGCTGCAGACAGGAATGTGGCCTCTGTTGATTAGTGACTGGCAGTCTCGGAGGAAGGACCAGGAGTGAGACTGACCAGGGTGGGGAGAAGAGGTGAGAAGAGAACCCAGCCTGGGAAGAGTGAAGAGAAGAGAGGAAAGAATGACCAGAGAAAACCAAGAAGGAGCAGCCACCAAGTCAGGAAGCCTGGGAGAGTGAGGCCTCCTGAAGCTGGAGGAGAAGTGTGAGGATGGGAAAGTGGGAACCAGGTGAGAACTGAACCGAGAGCCCCCAGGAAATGAAGCCTGGGCAACACGTTTGCAAGGAGGGGCGTGTAGACCCCTTGCACACAGAGTCTTTAAAAACCCACTGAGCTTCTGGGAGGAGGAAAGAGGGCCATGGGGTGCCGGGAGACAGAAACCAGAGGCCCAGCCGGGAAGCCTGGCTACTGCTGCCTCCCAGATGGGCCCATGGATCCCAGAAAAGTCCCTAAGACTGGGGCTCAGTGGGTGGCTGGCCCTCTCCCCCCGGGGTTCCAGCAAGACCCCGGGGAGGGACAACCTGTGTAGTGTAGTGATCGTGGGAGGCTCAGCAGAAAGATGTGTACACTTTGAGGGACACATGGAGATGGGAGAAGCCACCCTGCAGCAAAAGGCTGAAGAGGCAGAGCTGCCTCCTCCACGGGGACCTGTGTGAACAGACAGCGTCGGGTGCCAGCAGCAGCCCGCCGGGAAAGGCACAGAAACTCCAGTGGAAACAGAATCACCAGCCAAGGAAAGAGAATCAGAGCTGAGTTAGAGAAAAATAAAACTCTGCATCTTACAGGAATTTCGGACTGAGATTTGCATCCATCACAAACAATGGTTATCCGCATGCCTGGGACCCTGGGAACCCCCGGAAGAAGCATGGAAGAAGCGAGGGAGAAGCAAGGAGGCCCAGGGGAGAAAGAGGGGGACTCCCTTCTACCTTCACTGGGGACATGGAGAACCGGGGTCCTGGAATTGCCCACGTGTTATTGGTCCATCCCCCACATTCCACCTTTTGCCACGTCCTGCCCATGCGAGTCCCCACAGCTCCCACCAATATTTCCATCCCCAGCGAGGTCCATGTTCTGCCTCTCCCAGCACACACACACACACACACACACACACGGACCTGTGTGAACAAATAGCACTGGGTACCAGCTGTGTGGCCTTGGGTGAGTCTCTTTACTTCTCTGTACCTCACTTTTCTCAACTGAGAAATGAAAATAACAAATATATAATTTTCTCACACAAGGACTGTTGTGTGAGAAACAGGATCACCCAGGAAGGGTGATTAGCTTGGGCTTGGATCAGGGTATATTTAGGTAAATGCCCTCCAAAAGTTAAAAGATCTAAATTTAAATTCCAAAGTGCAGCTTCTAAGTCAGGCCCAGTGGCAAGTGCCTGTAGTCCCAGCTACTCAGAAGGGCTGAGGTGGGAGGATCTCCTGAAGTCAAACTCAGCCTGGGCAACAGAGTGTGACCCTGTCTTAAAAAAAAAAATCAGAAAAAACATAAAAAGACAAAGTACAGTTTCTACCAAATGCATAAGGCTTCTGTGTGGTAACCTGCAGGGTGGAACCCTAGAAACCAGAGAGGGGCGATGGGCAATTAAGAAAGATACACAAGGAGCTGGGGCTGGGGCTCAGCGGTAGTGCACTTGCCTAGCATGCACCACATACAAATAAATAAAATAAAAGTCCATCAACAACTAAAAAAAAATTTTAAAAAAGACACACAAGGGGCACTAGCACATGTGGGGCACTGGGTTCAATCCTCAGCACCACATAAAAATAAATTAATTAAATAAAGGTATTGTGACCATCTACAACTAATATATATACACACATATATACATATATGTATATATTACACATACATACACATATATGTATATTTAAAAATAAAATAAAAAAGAAAGACACACAAACTCTTATAGAGAAAAATCTGGGACCAGATGGGACACTGACCTCTGATGGAGAAATAGTGACCCAGAGCTAGCTCAGCACATTTATTACAAAGAGTCTCACAATCAGTAAGTCAAAACTATAGGGGCTTTGTTCTTTGTGCACTAAAAGTTACAGAACTAGAAGCAGTTTTGTAGCTGTTCTACTGTTGCAGAGTTAGAATCCCCTGTTATTATCCTGCTGCACCCAGGAAGCCCACTGTCCAGAGTTTCTGCAAAGCAGGCAGGCTTGAAGGTTGTAGCACTTGCAAGATATTGTGGTTATCTTGTAGGTGATGTCTGAGCTCAAGGTCAAAACTGTTATTATTTCGTACCTTTGCACAGAAATTTCTCAGGCAGGGCTTTACCATAGTTCCTGGGAAATCTGTCCTGTACCTTTGCATAGAAAGTTCCCAGAGCAAAGCATAGCCACAGCTCTGAGGCCATCAAAGACCATAATCCAAGTCACCGCTCTCCACACTGTTGCACCATTGGAAAACTGAAAAATTGTGACTTGGACCTCTCCAAGTTGGGCTCCATCTATGTGGAGCAATTGCACTGACTACACTCACCCTCATGAGAATATAGCCTTCATTCTACAGCTGGCTCTTGATCATTTATTTACCTCTCTGGTTAGATCAGGTCATTTTTCAAACTAGGATCATGACCCTAGTGGTTTGTGAAATTGATTTTGTGGGTTCGACCAGCATTTCAATGGAATGGAATAGAAAATGGCAAAATACATCACAGAAAGAGGTGAACCGTCTCATGAAACCTGTTTCCTTGTGCATGTGTCTGGGTGTGGGCACAATTGTTAAATGTCTTTCTTAACAAGGGTCACAGCCAAAACAAAAACAAAAAACACAACACATCTGCAGTAGCCCATGTGACCCTTAAAAATGATGTCCATCATACCTTGGTCATTTCCAAATTCCCAGCAAACAGAGGGTGGTTGGCCAGCCCAGCTCAGGTTAGCACACACACTCCATTCAGTGTGGCCACGGAATGTGTCACAGAGATAAGCATAATTCTGGGGTGAATCACTGGAAATTGGGGAGGAACAGTTTCATTGGGATGCCCCAAAGCAGATACTTAACAACATTATTGATGAAGAGATAAAGAAATAAGTGAATCAGGAGGCTATCAGGATTTGAAGTTCTAGGGACCCTCTTGGTCCTCCCTCACCGTGGCCATGGCCATTCCAGCCTCACCTGCCCCTCCTCATCTTAGCCTTTCAGCTCAAGCAAGACCCTGACCAAATTACATCATGCCAGGGCTTGATGAAACCAGCTTATCTTATTTTTGATGCTTTTATTATAAAATGTGGTTTAAAAAGAGCTCTATACAGCATACATGCACAGCTTAACAAGCTGTCCTAAAACAAGCACCCATGTCACCATCACTAAAACAACAGCACCTGGAATAGTGCCCCGGAAGCCCTGTGTGTCTTCCCAACCAAGTTCACCACCCTGATTTCCAAGGATTCTCTTAATTTTACTGCCCAGCTGTGCATCCTGAACTAGCTTAGCATTGGCTATTTTTTTGTTTGTTTGTTTGTTTCCAGGGATTGAACTCAGAGGCACTTAACAACTGATCCCCAGCCCTTTTTTGTATTTTATTTAGAGACAGGGTCTCACTGAGTTGCTTAGGACCTCGCTAACTTGGTGAGACTGGCTTTGAACTCACAATCCTCCTGCCTCAGCCTCCTGGGCCACTGGGATTACAGGTATGGGCCACTGCACCAGGCTAGCATTGGCTGTTTTTGACCTTGATAAAGAGGAAATCAGTGGATAAACTCTGCTATTTGTCTTCTTTTACTCCTGTTGTTTTTTCTTTCCATTTCTTGTTTCTGTAATATGTACATTGAGATGTAACTTATATATCATACAATTCACCTGATGCCAGACACAGGCACTCTGGCTTGATGACAGTAGAAACAAAAATAAGTCAGGCAAGAGGACATGCGGGCACGACATTTCTTAGGGCTTCTCTTTGAGAAGAGGGACACCGAACACTGACAGGAGAGTGTCCGGCTGGGTCCCTAAACAGAAGGAGAGAGTTTTATTCATGTGGAAGGGCTGTTTGCAAGAGGAGCCCGAGGTTTAGGAATCTTAATTGGCTGCAGGTACATTTCAAAGGTGTGTTTTTCTTTTCCTGTGAGGGCACTTTAACTCAGGGCGATCTTGGAGCCACATGCTCATTTTTATATCAATGTAGTAGCCTCTGGAATAAATGTCTCTGTCTTGTGATGAAGGTGAGATGCTATACCTGTTAAGGGGACACACAGGTGGGAAATGCAAGAGAACCCAAACCATAGCAAGTGATATGTTAGGAGTCCTGGGAATTTGTCGTTTTGATGACTCTTCGACAGTTTATGTTGTTTTCCAGGGGTAGTCATGACAAGGGCATCCTGCCCTGATGATGCACCTGGTCTCCGAAGCGATGAGGTTGTGTGAGGGGAAAGGGGAAGGGACATACCAAGCTTTTAATAACTAGCAAGCTATGAATTAAAGTGAGGGAGCACAGAAAGAAAAAATGCTCTCTTTCAGTGACTGTCAGAGCTGCTTCCCTCCACACTGCCCCCACGTGATGTTCTTCTCACCTGAGGCCCAGAGCAATGGAGTTGGCTGACCAGTGGACTGAATCTCTGAAACTCTTAGCCAAAATAAACTTTTCCTCCTCCAGGTTGTTTGTGTCAGGCATTTTGGTCACAGCTATGCAAAGCTGACTAAAAGAGGCAGGTTGTTTTGGTGGCATGTGATGGCTGAAAATTCTTTCACATTCCTCTCATCCAGGGGTAAGGTCTGAGTCCTCCTCTTGAATCTAGGCAGGCATATGATTATTTTGAGCAATAGAGCAGAAGAGACATTATGTGACATTGTGGCTTCCATGGGTTATTTGTTTTGGAGATCCCAGCTGCCATGTTGCAGGAGCACTCATGCAGCCCTCTGGGGAGGTCCACGTGGACAAGGGTCAAGGCCTCCTGGCAACAGCAGAAGGTGAGTGGATAAGCCTCCTTGGAATTGGATCCTCTGGCCTCTTTCCTACAACCCCATGAGAGATTGAGCCAAACCACCTAGCTAAAGTGCTCTCCAGTTCTTGATCCTTAGAAACTGTGAGATTATAAATGCTTATTTTTTTTTTTAACCTGTGTGGTTTAGGGTAGTTTGTTACTTGGCAAAACTAATATAGATTTGGTGCTAGGAGTGAGGTCAATAACAAATGACCTAAAATGTGGAGCAGCTTTGGAACTGGGTAGTAAGCAGAGCCTAGGAGGGTTTTGGATATAGTGTTGTTGTGGTGTGAACTGATCAATATAATCAATAAGTCACAGACATAGGTTATAGATTATGGGAATAAGGTAAGATAAGCAACAGTAAGACATAAATTCATCAGGAGTAAACCTAAGTAATAGTAATAAAATCATGTAACTGTAAGACATAGGATTTAAGCCACAGGAAAAAGATATGCACAGTGAACGGTGATAAGTCAGCATGCCAGTGTAGTTATAGGTAAATATAGGCTGATAGGTTAATATAGATATAGACAAGGTTAAATCAATATAGTTGTGAACAATTTTATTAGCTTGATCATGTAGACATAAGGCTTAGAGATATCAGTAGTAAAATAATGAGTAAATAAGATAACTACAAGCATCAAATAAGTTACCAGTACCGGGATAGCGGAAATGGAGTCACTGTGGCTATCTGAACAAAGAGTGTGGCCGTAGGGACTCCACCTTGGCTGTTCTCGACTCCATCTTAGTTTTTCTGTTACTGTTCCTGTGAAGAGGGAACTGCAGGACCATTTCTGAGAAACAGAAATGAAAGCTGTCTTCTTTTAAAAATAATATTTTTTATGTATTTTGTATCCCACGAAATGTACCCAACTCAGGATATGATGGTGGTCATGGTGAGCTACATCCTGGGTTTGAGTACATTTATGGGTCTACATCAGGATATGGTTGTCTAACACTTGCTCAGACCTGAGATGCCGTTAACTACGTTGTAAGCTACTGCTTTTTTTAGCTTCTGTAACTTGCTTGCTTGCATGATGCTGAGAAAAGCCCCTGAGTTTATGGTTTTCATCCTTAAATCCCCAAAAACAAGAACAGCCAGAAAATTGCTGTTCTCCCACAGAGCATCAGTCTCTATAGGTGGGTGACAGTCCCTGGCCAGGTAAATAAAGTTCTCTTTTGTTTGGATTCAGACTTAGAGTGTTTTCTGAGGCGGCTCCCCATGAGAGTGTTAGCACAAGTCTGCAAAACCTGTACCACAAATAGCAGCTTAAAACAAAGGTAATTCCTTTTTTTTTTTTGTACCAGGTATTGAACCCAGGGGTACTTAACCACTGAGCCACATCTCTAGCCCTTTTTTATATTTTATTTAGAGACAGGGTCTTGCTGAGTTGCTTAGGGCCTTGCTAAGTTGCTGAGGCTGGCTTTGAATTCGTGATCCTCCTACGTCAGTCTCCTGAGCCGCTGGGATTACAGGTGTATGCCACCGTACCTGGCTACAAAGGTAATTCTTATTATCTTAGTTTCTATGAGAGCAGGAGTCCAGGTACAGCTGAGCAGGGTCCTCAGCTTAGGGTCTCATATGACTTCAATTAAGGTGTTGGCTGAGGCTGTGGTCTTATCTGAGACTCCAATAGGGAAGGATCCACATTTGTTGGTAGATTCAATTCCTTGCAGCTCTAGGACTGAGAGCTTCCTGCTCCCCCAATGGCTACTGGCTGGAAGTCATTCTCAGCAGATAGAGATCAACCCCAGTTCTTTGATACATCTTCCTCCCGCTACAGGCAGCCCATAAAATGGCAGTTTTGCTTATTCAGAGCTGGCAAAGGAGGGAGAGAGACTCCAGCAAGACAGATGTTATCCACTTATGAACATATTCACATTACTATGTTCATGTAATCAGAAACGCCCATCACCTTTGCCATATACCATCAGTCAGAAGCAAGTCAAGGCCCTACCCACACTCCTTAAACAAGGGTGTGAATACCAGGAGGTGAGGATCATGGACGCTGCCTTAAGAGTCTCTGCCAGTCTTAAAGATACTGTCAGTAGTCACCTGATGACCTTCGATAAGTCTGACAGTGAAGGCTAAAATGAAAGTGAGAAAAATGTCCTTGGATCACAAACAAGGAGATCCTCATTACATATTGGCAGGAAGTTTAGCAACACTGTCACCTGTGGTAAAGTGGAAAGTAGAAAATGTACCTAATGAACTGCATGATCTAGTAAAGGAGATTGACAGGCAAAATGTTGGAGACACCACCTCATTTCTTCTTTTTCCTTAGAACAAAATGTGAGAGGTGAGATACAAACACAGATAGAGGCACTGTACTACCAAAGTACTAGGATTTGATGAGTTTGAAAATTCCCAGTCTAAAAAAGAAAAAAAAAAAAGTCTCTCTAGCCGGCATCAATGTTAAAATTAAGAAACAGCTTTTGGGAAATGATCAAACACAGAACAGTGTCAGGAAAATATGCTATAAAGTTGAAGTCAAGGGTATGGCTATAAAATTTCCTATCATCTAAAAGACCTTAGGTGACGGATTTCAGGCCCCTTAATGGTGTTTTCTATCAGCATAAGCCCAAGATAAAGAGGCACATAACTCAAAGAGATTTGAGGGTTTAGTCTAATGAAGTGAACCCAATGAGATTCATAAAAATTACAAAGATTTTAAGAGAATTGTATTGGCAGAAACATTATAAGCTTAAACTGTAAAGGGCAGAGGCAGCATAAATGGCAAAGAGGTATTTGGATCCCCAGACTTCTATGGGTGAAAGGCAGACTGAGAAAACTACTTAGCCACAAACACAGGCTATCTTTTTTGAAAAGGAAAGACAACTTGGGGACAGAGCCAAGAGCCATGAATAATATTCTTAGGTCTTAATTGGAGTCTTAATAGAAGAACTGTTGCTTGTGTCCTGCAAGATTTCACAACTGCTATGCAATAGTGAGTCTGCAAGTTTCTCCTACTTCCCTGTTGAACATAAGGCATCACTGCTATGATAACAGAGCAGTTATCCTGTGCCTGTCCCACATTGTTTGTTGGGAGTGTAGGGGATGTTAGTGGTGGAGCAGGCTGAACAAAGGTTAGCTGCAGGGTGGGCTGAACACCCTCACCCGCCCTCACCGCCTGGTTCCTTATTGTTTGTTTGCCTCAAGTCTGAACACTCAACCCCCACCCATCTGGTACAACAGAAACCCACATCTGGCCCCTGCCCGATTTGCCTGAGGGCAGAAGATGACACCCTTACTGTACCCAGCAAGGCAGCTTGCAGACCCAGAGACCCCATTATATTTTGGCTCTCCTGAGTTTGTGGTTTTTCATCCTTAATTTCCCAAGACACAGGCCAGGAAATTGCTGTTCTCCCACAGAGCATCAGTCTTTATAGGTGGATGACAGTCCCTGGCCAGGTAAATAAAGTCTTTTGTTTGAATTCAGACTTAGAGTGTTTCTGAGGCTGCTTGGTCACTTCCCTTTTAGGGGAAGATGATCTTTTCATCTACAGGTTTTCAGAAGAAAAGGGAATGCTCTTGGGGAGCTGTATCTAAGGAACTGCACTGAGATGCCTCATGCATACCTGGACCAGCTATCATGATGTGGGGACACTCAAGTATCCCAAAGAGAATCTTTGTGCCCCGGAATGGCTGACCTCCTGCCAACATGCACCCTCCCTTGAAAGGGAATTCTTCAGCCTTAGTCAAGCGTTCACATGACAACTGAATGCAGCCTCTGAATGCAGCCTCCCGAGTAACCCAAAGCCAGCTCCCAACTTTCAGCGATTCCCCAAAACTGAGTAAGATAATAAATATTTATTATTTAAGCCACTAAGTTTTAGAGTAACTGGCTATGCACTAATAGATCACAAAGATGAAGTATTCTCAGGGCTATTTGGTCTAATCCTTCCAATGAGCCCAGGAGGGACATCAGGAATGTCGCATACTCAAGCCATCAATCCTTTCATTATAAAAGGGACAAAAAATGTGACTTTTATTACCTTCTAGAAGTCAGCAAACTTTTTTGGAAGGTACCAGAGAGTAACTATTTTAGACTTTGAGAGACATTCTGTCCCTTTGATAACTACTGAACTCTGTGGGTGGCCTGAAAGCAGCCTCAAAGAACACAGAAACTAGAGAGTATGGCTGTGCACTTATAACAAAAACAAAACAGGCCAGATTTGGTTTTGCCAGAGAGCTATAGTTTGCTCGCACCTGCTCAATAACCAAGTCATCTCTTTCAGTCATCACTGCTCCTGTTGGGAAATGCTGTCATCTAGTAAGTTTCAGCTTTTCTCGGTCATTTCAGGTTTAAACTCAGTCATCTTGAGTCTTCTGTCCTTCTCACTTCTCTTCTACCTGGAATGGTCTCTCTGATCTCAGGACACTTCTCTAGCGTCATAGCACTGAGAGCAGCCAGAGGACCGAGGACCAGTATCCCAGAAGCTAGCTGTCTTCTCTGCTAGCTTCTATTGAAATGACATTTTCATCCCTCCCTCCCTCCCTCCCTCCCTCTTACCCTATCCCTCCCCTCTCCCTCTTCCTTCCTTCCTTCTCAGTACCAGGGGTCAAACTCAGGGCCTCAATGCATGCTAGGCAAATGCTCTACCACTGAGTTACATCCCCACCCCTTTCTATCTTATTTTGAGATAGGGTCTTGCTAAGTTGCTGAGGCTGGCCTCAAATTTGCTATCCTCCTATCTTAGCCTCCCCAGTAGCTAAGGTTACAGGCATGCACTGCTATGCCTAGCAAGATACCTCCATCTTGCTGACCTTTGTCAGGTACCCTGACTCTCCCTCCTGTGAGCTGTGAGACCCCTTAGGACCTGCCAGCATCTCTCAGTTCTGCCCTTTTTGGACACAAAAATTCCAACACTCTTCCATGCCTGGTGGTCATAGCATAAAATAGACACACTGTGGGGCTGGGGTTATAACTCAGTGGCAGAGCACTTGCCTCGCACTTGTGAGGTACTGGGTTTGATCCTCAGCACCACATAAAAAATAAATAAGTAAAATAAATAAAGTAAAAAAAAAATAGACACACTGTGATTGTCACCCTAAGCCTAGGGCTTCCTGCAGAAGCTATACTGAGAAGTGAGGCCAAGTGTCCTCTACTCTGGATCCCCAAATCAATCTAAGGGTTCTCTCTCTCTCTCTCTCTCTCTCTCTCTCTCTCTCTCTCTCTTTCCAACTCCACATGTCTACCTCCAGCAAAGGCTCAAGGACAGAGCCCACCATCTTAGCTCTCCCCTCCTCACTCAAATCTCCCAGCCCAGAGTTTGCTGCTGTTTCTCTTTGTTGTGTTTTTTCAATATCCTTTCTCAATTAGCTTCTGAGATTCTTCCAGTCTTCAGATACTTGAACCCAAGAAACAGAAGAAATACAGTTTGTATCTTGTTCCTTTCTTTGTCCCTTCCTTTGAAGCTATAGGGAGAAGACCTAGATTGAAGACAGATAAAAAGGAGAGGCTGCATGCAGAGAATTCAGAACAGTACCGCAAAATCATGCTCAAAATCTACTTGCTCAACAAGTAGGTATTACTAGTAGTATTATTAAACTATAGATAGATAGATAGATAGATAGTTGTAGATGGACACAATGGTTATTTACTTCTTTTTATGAGGACGGAGCCTAGTGCCTCACACATGCTAGGCAGTTGCTCTACCACTGAACTACAACCCTAGCCCCTAATATTATTATTATTCTCATTTTATGAATAAGGAAACTGAGGCCTGGAAAGATTAAGAAGCTGGAGTTCTTGGCACAAAGCGCTGGATTTAGAACCAGAAGCCAAGACTGGAACTTGGGCATCCCTGGCTGTTGGTGGTGTCCCAACTCTCCCTTCCTCTTCCTAACCTCAGCACTGTTCAGTGGTCAGGTGGACTCAGGCTCCTTGAGCTCCTGCCATACAACTCTAATCCCACCCAGTATTGTACCCTGGAAGAATCGAATGCCTCCTCCTTCATGAGTCTTGGCAATCTCTCCCAGACCTCCCTCACTGCAACTGAGATTCTGGTCCTTAGCTCCACCCTTGTTTGGCTGCATGACCTGGGCCCTCCCTGGGTCTCAATTTTCTCATCTGTAAACTGCGGATTATAACAGTAATTCAGTACATGGTCACTGAGGGACTACTCTGGCAGGCAATGAGCTGGAGGATGAGGTTATACAAGAGACTAATACTGAAGGCATTCAGTGATGAAAGCTGCCCAGTGGTGCAGGATTTGTCCTGCTAGTAGAGGCTTCTCAGGGGGTTTCTCTTTGATCAATGAGTGCTTTTGTCCCTAAAGGATGTGCTGATAGGTACTTTCTTGTTTCATCAGGCTGCTGGGGCCCCAGAACAGTTGGCAAAGCAGTTGGTCTCTTTGCCTCCTATTTTTAGGTGGGGAAATTGGTAGGGTAAATGTGGTGGGGCCCAGGCTGTCTGGAAGATTGGGAGTCTTGCATGCAGCAAGTTGTCAGGGGTGGGGGACATTGGCAGATGTTCCCTCTCAGGAACAGATGAGAAAATTCCTACTCATGCCTGATAATGGAAGTCAAAGGCTACCTCCTCCGTGTGTCTTCCTTGATTTCCACATAAAACACACACCTCAAAGATAACTTAATGGTCCCCCCTTTGGGCTTCTCCCAGCCCTTGCTTGTTCTTCCATACCAAGAGATACCGAAAAATAGGAGCCTCATCTGATGCAGATAAAGTTTCTCCTATAAGCCCCCATCCTAACATGAAATGTTAGAAATTAGGTGTCCAGGGGCTGGGGATGTAGGAAACTTGCCTAGAATGCGGGAGGGCCTGGAGTCCATCTACCCGCGCCCCCCCCCCCAAAAAAAAATCAACTTAAGAATCTGGACTTCGGAGTCACTCATATAGCTGAAATCTCCCTCTTGGCCCCTTTCTAGCAAAATAGCCCTGAGCAAGTTATTTCTGTAAATTTGTTTCCTCCTCTGTAAAAATGAATGATTACCATGCCTGCCTCCCCAGAATTAAAGGCTTTTTTTGTTTGTTTTGTCTTGTTTTGGTTTTTTTCTCAAAAACCAGCACACAGCGCCTTTTAGAGGGGTAAAAGAGATCTCTTGAAGCTCCAGACCTAGAGGGGCTGGCTGCATGCCCCCAAGGCTCTGCTTATCCTTTTGCTATCACAGGCAGGGTATACGTGGTGGCGGAAGAGGTGGCACGGTGTGAGCCTCTGGATACCCAGAGACCCAGAACCAGCCCGAGGTCAAATCACTGAGAGAGAAAGCGGCCAAGGTGGGCTGGAAGACAGGTCTGTAACTCAGCGCAGCCGCTTTCCACTGCCTTTGCTGCCGACGCACGGACCCCGCCCTCCTTCTTCAGTATTTTCCTTCTCTCTGCTCCTCGCCCCCGCTAATTCTCCTCCTCTAATTCTGTGGCTTCCCCATATGGGAGGCGGGATCTCCAAGCAGGAGATGGGATGTCAGATCCCCCAGCCTAAAGCTAGGGAAATGGGCCTTCAGACCAGGGATCTGGCTCTGCCTCACAGTGGGTGAAGACGTCAGGGTCTCCAGGAGAACCCCCGGAGTCCCCGGAAATGGGGGCGGAGTCTGGGGACCCCTAAAGGGGGGAGGGGTCTCGTAGACTTTCAAGGAGTCCCTGCGCCAGCTGAGAGCGCGAGGGAGTCCCTCAGACAGCGGTGGGCGGGGCTTTCCTGTGCCCTGGTTGGTGCCCGGGGCGTGGTCTCCAGAGGGGGCGTGTTCTCCTGGTAAGGGGCGTTGCTCTGCCGACCAAGGGAAAGCTAGGCCTCAAGGGGCGGAGCCTTAGACAAGGCGGGGCTTCTGTGGGCGGAGCCAACTGGGCGGGGCCTCAATCCAGGGGGCGGAGTGTGCCAATTCGTGCTCGTCCCCTCCCCGCGGCCCCGGGTGTCCCCGTGACGAGGCAGCGCAGAGCCGCCGCGGGCCGGGCCCATCCCGCCGCAGCGGCCCCGGGGCCGAGCAGGGACGAGGCGGGGAGGGAGCAGCCCAGAGCGGGGCCCGGAGAGCGGCCAGGTGAGGCCGCCAGGGCTGAGGGGGCGGGGGCTGCGCCGGGCGGGCGCGGGGGGCGTGTTTGCGTGTCTGGGTGACGGGGGAGTGGGTCTGAGGCCGCCGCCTGTGGCTGTTTGCGCGTCTTCTTGTCCCTGCAGTCGCGGGTCCGGGCTGGGCTCTGCGCCCGTCCGGGCTCTGCCCGTGGCCCCCGGGTGTGCAGGACTGTGCACGCACGCGTGTTTATGTGGAGGGGCCGCTGGCTGTGTATCTGCGTATGCTCTGGGCCGTCATTGTGCCCGCCCGGGGCGCCGGGCACCGGCCTGCCCCAGCGCAGTCCCTACAGCATAGGGATGTTTTCCAAACTGGCTGCCTGCGGGAGACAGCTCTGCTGCAGCCTGAGCCAGAGGGGGGAGCGCCGCCCCCACAGGCCTCCAGAGACCCAGAGGCCTGGGGGACCGCTGACACCTGAGGGAGGGTGGGGGTGCGCACCCAGGAGAGTCGAGAGGCCTGCCCTCAGGGCGAGGTCAAGATGGAGAGACTGAGGCAGATGGATGGTGAGGTGGAAGTAGGCAACAGGAGGAGGGGGGAGGAGGGTGGGAAGAGAAATGGGGGGGAAGGACAGTGCTGGGAGGACAGAGAGTCATTGAGAAACAGACAGACGGACAGAGGCCTAGACATGCAAAGAGGCAGAAAGATTATGATGGATAGATGGGTGCAAAGAACCTGACAGAGGGTAACTCAGAGGTCCTGGGGCTAAAATCTCAAGCCAGGAATTGAGTCTTAGACCAAGTTAAGACCCCCAAGTCCTGGGTTGCCCTTCTTCCAAGAACAGCCCAGACTGGGATCTTGGCCACCAACCAAGTTGTTCCATTTCTCTGGCCCCACCAAATATGCGGGACCTCTAACTCTGCCACCTCCCCCTCTTGTTTCCATTCTGCACATCTCCCTCCCTGGTGTCCCAGCAGCCCTTGGCAGTTTAGGGGAGGCAGAGGAGAATCATTGCCATAACAATAGATGTGTGAAAGGTCACTCTGCCTTAGCCTAGGTGGCTTGCAGCAGACTGGAGCTGGGATTGAGGGGGACTGGGGTGGGAAGCTTCAAAGCTCTCTTCTTCTCTCTCACTCTGCCCAGAATGGTGCTGGAAGGAAACCCTGAAGTGGGGACCCCCCGAACCTCAGACCTCCAGCACCCCGGGAACAAGGGCTCTTGCATCCTTTCTTCCAGTGAAGATGCACAGCCGGGCGAGGAGCCCATCAAGTATGGCGAACTCATCGTCCTGGGGTGAGCCTCCCTGATCCAGGAGGGATGGGCACCTAGCAGCCAGAGGGAGGGCCCCAGCTCCCAATAAGTAGGGCCTTCTGCTGTTTTCCCTTGTTTCCTTCCCAGCTGATAGACAAAATTGACTAAACTTACCTCAATTCATAGATATTATTTTATCTTCCTGTTTTCACAAATTCCTGAGACAGCCCACCCAAGTTTCTGATCATATGAGAAAAAGTAACAACTGCTGCCTTCTGCAAAGCACCTATGATGTGTTGTGTGGGGCAAAGAACTCTGGTTCTGCAACAAAACTGCTTGATTCCAATTCTGCCTCTGCAAGTTGCTGAACTCCCTGTGCCTCCATTTCCCATTCCCATTTTACAAACAGGGATGATAATATTCCCTGCCTCAGAGGGTTGTCAGAAGCAAGCAAGGAAAGAAGGAAGGAAGGAAAGAGATGATTTTGTTAAGTATGTAGAACGTGCCCGGCACGTATCAAGTGATCTGGGAGGCAGGCCTGTGCCAAGCCCTTTCATGGACATTATTTCATTTCAATCTTCACAAAGATGCTGTGAGGAAGGAGGTGAGGAAACCGAGGCTCAGAGAGGGGAAGTGACTGGCCCAAGGGCACACAGCTGGTAAGTGGCAGGGCTGGGATTTGGACCCAGGTCTTTCTTACTCTAGGTCTAGTGGACTGTCACTAAGCTACAGCTCACCCTCAAGCTACAGATGGGAAAACTGAAGCCAGGAGAGAGAAAGCAACTGGAATTGGTGGCTGGACAGACCTCATCTTTTTTTTTTTTTTTTTCCCCCTGGTTTTGGCCTGACCTGAATTCCTGCACCTCCTTCTCAGCTCTGCCCTAGGCACAGATCCCTCTTTTTCCGCCCCAATCCATGTCTCCTTTTGGCCTCTCTGTGTCATCAGTCCAGAAGAAACTACTTAATAAGCTTTAACCTCATGATGATGATTATTAAGGAATAATAATGACTATTGCTTGTTGACACATATGTATAATGGGCTTTTTTTCCCTTAAGAACAATAACAGCTAACAGTTATCAAGAGCTTGTTTTCTATGCCAAATTCTGTGCCAAGAATTTTCAAATGTTTTCAAACCTCATTTAGTTTTTAAAATGAAACTACAAGGTAGGTTCTGAAAAATGGGCCCCATTAACCAGGCCCGCCTGAATCCTGAACCTGGGTCCTAAACCACCACTGTCTAGACCACCCCTGACCCCATGGGAAGAACTCCAAAGGGCAAAAGCAACGCCCCTCTTAGGGTGCTTGCATGAGCATAACAGCTCTTCATGTCCCCAGGAAAGGCCTGGTTTTCCATCTGAGGGCAAGGCCACTGATGGGGGAAAATGTAGACCAATGAGATGGGCCCGTACCAGCCATCTATTCTCTGCAAAGCAGAGAAGCCCCACACTGGCTGTGCATCAGAGCCACTGGAAAGTGCATTGAAAACACACATTGACAGGCCCACCTTGTCAGAATCAGAATCAGAATCTCCATAGGTAGGGCCAGAGAATCTGGACTTTAAAAAACTCACCAGGAGATTCTGATTCAAGTGGTCCTTGTCTGTATATGGCAGCTAATCACCCATCACTTCCTGCTGTATATGGCAGCTAATTGCCCATGACTGCCTTCAGAAATATAATTCTTAGCCTAGTGTTCAGAAATATAATTCTTACCCTTCTACCAACTTCATCGTCCCCTGATAACACTTTACAACCCAAATGACCAATCCCTGATCTCACAAACCCTGCCAGCCTTGGGGCCTTGGCTTATATTGAGCCCTTCATCTAGAAGGACATCTGCGAGTCTGGAGTCGGGCAGACCTGACCTCAAATCTGGACTTTTTAACTTATAGGCTGAGGCAAGTCACTCTACCTCCCTGAGCCTCCAGTTCTCTTATTCATAAAATGGAAAGAAAGACACTTGCCTGGCAGGACAATGCACAAATTCCATTAGGTAATTAAGAACGTGAAGGGCCAGGAACACAGAGGTAGCAGTACATGGCAGCCATCAAGGGTCTGACTCACTCCATCTTTGCTTCTCACCATCATTTCCCCTGGACAAGAGCTGCAAAGGAAGGTGGCAACTTGACATGGATGGAGATATGGAGGTAGTAGCGTTGTGGATCCATTCATCTCCTCCATTTGTTTTCTAGTAGTGGTGTAATAAGTTATAGTTTGCTACAGGTGAATCCTTTCCAGTTCTTCATGGCCTTATGTAGGTGTTCTTTCTCTCCAAAAACCTGATCCTGGGGGCCAGAATTTCCTTCTGCCTTTGGACCTGGGTACGCTTGGCTTGGGCCCAGAGGCATGTTGTCATGGCAGTTGATGCCTGGGTCCTTGAGAAGCTGGGGACCCCTCCACTGACAGCACAAAACTGATCATTGGATATATCATTTCTACAACCCCAGCATCCAGCACCTGTCCAGGCACGGCTCAGGCATCCAGGAACACTTGGTTAATTGAATGCAAGACACCCCCCACAACACACCTAACATGCCAATCTGCTGCTGTAGGGTCTTCTAGCTTTTGTTGCTTCCAGATCTTGTTTATGATGGTAGGACCTGCCTGGAGCTGGCAGTTTTCTTCAAGTCTTGCCAGGGGCTCACTTTCTCTTTCTTTCTCTCCTCCTACAACCCTTTCTTCTTAATCCCCACAACCACAGCTACAATGGGTGTCTGGCAAGTGGGGACAAGGGTCGTCGGCGAAGCCGCCTTGCACTGAGTCGCCGGCCACATGCCAATGGAGTGAAGCCAGATGTCATGCACCACATCTCTACACCCCTCGTCTCCAAGGCAAGCAGTTTATCCCAGCACCCTGTCCCAGGCCCAGGTCTTGGCCTGCCCACAGCCCCTGTGGAGCAGGGCAGTGCACTGTGCTGTCACTCACAGCCTAGTGGCTACCAGAGAAATGATGATGGTGGGCAATCCTTTGTAGTGTGCACAGGACTTTACAGTTTGCAAAATGTTTCCTTGACCACCAGACCTCATTCACTGGATGGAAAGGATCATTTTAGAGGAAGCCAAGGCTCCTAGAGTGGGATGTGATGGTTACACAACAGTAGCAAAGGGAAAGACTTGGCCCTGGAGGATGGGGTAGAAGTCAGCTCTGCTCGTTCCAGCTGTGCAGAACCAGGTCACTTCTCCCTGAGCTGCAGCTCCCTCAGCTGTAAAATGGGAATCATAGTCCATCCTTGGGGTGGCTGCAGGAGCACCTGCTGAGCGGTCCCCTTGGCACAGGACGCAGCTCCCTTCCTCAGGGATCACTGCCAGGCCCTGAGCTCATTTCTGGCTCAGAAGGTTATATCTCTCATGGCCACATGCCCTGGGAGGTGACTTCTTTCTCCCTACCAGGCACTGAGTAACCGAGGCCAGCACAGCATCTCATACACACTGTCCCGGAGCCACTCAGTTATAGTGGAGTACACGCATGACAGCGACACAGACATGTTCCAGGTATGCTCAACCCCTCCACCAGCCTCCTGGCCTCTGAGCTCTGCAGGCATTCCAAGGTGAGGCCACAGGGCTAAAGGCCATGGGAAGGTGCCTTGTGGGTGGAGGGGTACAAGGCAGTGTTCTGTACTATGAAGAAGCAGGATGTCCTGGCAGGGGTTACCGGCTCTGCACTGGCATAGCAAGGCAGCTGCCATGTCAAGACACAGATATGTGATGCCCAGAGTGGGGCCCATTTGGCTTCCGAGTCCAGAGGGCAGGTGGGCAGGTGTGAGAGTCCTCATGCCTGGGTTCAGATGCCAGCTCCGTCACTCGCCACGGGATGACTTTGGGCGAGAGTCCTTTAACCTCCTGGGTCTTGCTCTCCCCAACTGTAAGTGGTACTGATAATAACACTGAGGTATTCCACATAGAATACTTAGCTTAGAGTCAATTCTTACTAAAAAGTCATTATTTGTTGTGAATATTGAAGCCCTTCCATACCAGAGGTGTCACTTTTCCACTGTTTTATAAGCCGACCAACTAGCTTTTATTGAGTGTGGGAGGGGGGAGGCAGAGAAGGAGAAGCTTCAAGCCATATCCAGTTGGACGTGGAGACCCTATCTGGGAGCCCGGAGTCCCCTCCTCTTTGTCTGGCAGCCTCGTTGTGTGGTGGCCTTGCACACAGAGCAGCTGCTGGGACGCTGGGGAGGGAAGCTGTGAGTCCAGCTGTGCGCGTGTAACCCCTGTGCTTGCCTTCCCCTCCCTTGCAGATTGGCCGCTCCACAGAGAACATGATAGACTTTGTGGTAACAGACACATCCCCTGGAGGAGGGGCTGCAGAGGGCCCTTCTGCCCAGAGCACCATCTCCCGCTATGCCTGCCGCATCCTCTGTGACCGCAGGCCACCCTATACTGCCCGCATCTATGCTGCTGGCTTTGATGCCTCCAGCAACATCTTCCTTGGAGTGAGTGACCCCCAGGCAGGGACAGCTCTTCATTAGAGAGTGAACTAAGGGGAGGCTGGGGAGGTGCCGTGCCCTGGAGTGATGGACCCGCCCACAGTCATCCTAACCATGACCCAGGTAGGGCTTACAACCCCACTCCATAGACAGCAGCCTGAGGTTGGGGAGATCAGGTGGTGCCCAAGTCATGCGGGCCTGTCTGGGTTACCTCTGAACTTGGGGTACAGACGTAGCCCCTCTGGTACACAGCCAGCTGGGAATACCCAGGGATGTGATCGGATCCCTCATGTGGTCCCAGGAGCGGGCAGCCAAATGGCGGACCCCCGATGGCCTGATGGATGGCCTGACCACCAATGGGGTCCTGGTGATGCACCCTGCGGGAGGCTTCTCAGAAGACTCGGCCCCAGGTGTCTGGCGGGAGATCTCCGTCTGCGGGAATGTGTACACACTGCGAGACAGTCGCTCAGCCCAGCAGCGGGGGAAGCTGGTAGGTGGCCCACTCCATCTCCCCCACAGCCCTTCCCAGGCCTGCATAATCTGCCCATCCCCCTGCCCAAGGTGAAAGATGACTTGCTGTCCTCACGCCTGAGGGAGCCCCAGTGGGCTCCATCTAGAACCCCAGGAGTTCTTGGCGCATGCCACTTGTCCCACGGGCAGGAGCAGACCAGCATCCCCAGGTGTAGCCTGCGCAGTGCTGAAGATCCCTGGGGTGATAAGAAGTGGAGCTGCACAGAGACACTGTGCACTACCAAGAGCAGCGAGGCTGCCAGCAGCTTAAAAAAATCACACCCTCTTAGGAGGGTGACACTTGGCCCATGTGTGAGCAGTTTATAGCCTAGAGTGTTGGCAGTTTGTAGTGTGTCTGTCCCGTACAAACAGGTTTCGCTTTATTATCCTCTCCCAGCGGGAAACGGCCATTGGAGTAGTTCTGATAGTGCTGGCCACGTGGAAGTACCACGTGGCACAGAGCAGAGAAAGAAGGTTCAGAGCTGGGAGTGAGTCCTAGAGAGAGGTAGCATGTGGCCACTCAGGGCTCTTCCTAGGTTTCAGCATGCTGGCCAAGGAGATGAAGACCTCAGGGGAAAGCAGGGCTAATCTAGAGATGCTACTGGGAGGGTTGGAAGCATCTTTTGTGTGTGTGTGTGTGGTGCTGGGGATTGAACCCATGGCCTTGTGCTTGTGGGGCAAACTATATCCCCAGCCCGATAAGCGTCATTTTTAAAATCTATGCACACAAACTATCCAGACACTTGTTGAGCTGTGTGCCAAGCTCTGGTCCAAGTACTTACGTTGATCAATTCATTTAATCTTCATGAGACCCACTTGAGATGGGGACCTGGAACCCACCTTGAGGATAAGGAGACTGAGACACAGAGAAGTTAAGCTACTCTCCTAAGAATACAGAGTTATTGAACCACGAGGTCACTCCAGAGTCCTTGCTGTTAACCATGACCCTGGGACAGCCGATTTGGCCTCAGTAGTAGCATTCTGCACAAGAGGTGTTTTCTGCCTCTGCCATTATGGGACGGCTTTGGAAAAACCCTGTTTGTGTCCCGACCTCCTGGTTTGACCAGTGAGGACACCAAAGCCTATGCTGAGAGTGAGGGACAGCGAGTGCCCAGGGAGCCTCTGTCTGCCTTCCCACTCCCACATGACCTCCCAGCCTGCCCTGCTGACCCAGCGTGCCCTATCCAGAGAGTGTCAGTGGGATAGACAGAGGGCTTGTCTGGGGTGAGGCTGCCTGATGGTGGGCTGGGGCCTCTTAGGCTAAGGCCCTTCTGCTGCCTCTGGCAGGTGGAAAATGAATCCAACGTGCTGCAAGACGGCTCGCTCATCGACCTGTGTGGGGCCACACTGCTGTGGCGCACTCCGGCAGGGCTGCTGCGGGCACCCACGCTGAAGCAGCTGGAGGCCCAGCGGCAGGAGGCCAATGCAGCACGGCCCCAGTGCCCAGTGGGCCTCAGCACCCTGGCCTTCCCCAGTCCAGCCCGCGGTCGCACAGCGCCTGACAAGCAGCAGCCCTGGGTCTACGTCCGCTGCGGTCATGTCCACGGCTACCACGGCTGGGGCTGCCGGCGGGAACGGGGCCCCCAGGAGCGCGAGTGTCCTCTCTGCCGCCTCGTGGGGCCCTATGTGCCCCTGTGGCTTGGCCAGGAGGCTGGCCTCTGCCTGGACCCTGGGCCGCCCAGCCACGCCTTTGCACCCTGCGGCCACGTCTGCTCTGAGAAGACTGCCCGCTACTGGGCCCAGACGCCGCTACCGCACGGCACCCATGCTTTCCATGCCGCCTGCCCCTTTTGTGGGGCCTGGCTTACGGGTGAACATGGCTGCGTCCGTCTCATTTTCCAGGGGCCACTGGACTAAGCTCCTGGGGCCTCTGCTGCCGTGCCCGCCTGCCCACCCAGGTCTCCCACCCCCTGCAGCCCAGATGGAGCTCTGCATGTGGGACTCTACCTGTTGGCACATTGCTCACTGGCTGGACACACTGGATGGGCTGTGACCCTCCCCTGAGCTCTGGTCCCCAAGGAGGTCCCCAAGATCTCTACCCTAGTCATACTGATGAGGGCTTTAGCACCAGTGCTGTTCCAGGCTGATGGAGGGAGTCAGCCCCATGCCCCTGCCCTTCCAGGGGCATCCCACATCATGCCGCCTGCACTGTGCCCTTGGGGGAGTGAAGGAGCTGTGGTTCCTGACCCTCAGCTTAGGCTGGCTGTGCCCTGAGCCTGCCAAGTCAGTAGCAGGTATCTGTCCTTCCTGATGCTGCCCCGCCGGGTTCCCCTATAAACCTCGCTACTCAGCTGCCCTGACAAATCCACGTGTCCCGCGTGCACGCAGTGCCTCCAGCCCTGAGCGAGTACTAGGTGGGCAGTGGGCTGGAGCTGGCATGTGCTGATGCCCACCACAGGCTACAGTCTGTGCCAGGTGGCTCTGGGGATGCAGAGATAATCATGTTCCCCACCTGGTGGATTCACTAGTGGAGGGTGGACCAAATCACCAAATGACAGAATTCTCAGGGCTGGGGAAGAGTCACTGCTGGCCACAGGAAAGTGAATGAGGCAAGGGAACTCAGCCTCCATGGTGGCTTGGACTCCTCCAGGCCAATAGGATGGGGAGGGTGCTGCACATTCTGTGCAGCCTAGGGGTAGGGAAACAGAGTGACAGATTCTAGGGGCTGGAGCATGGACTGCAGGGGGCAGAAGGGGGTAGAGCAGAGATGGGGCCAGGCTGATGGGAAGACGCTGGATGGAGGATTTGGATCCATATTTGTGGACAGCCAGGAGTCAACAAAGCAGGGAGAGGATTCTCGGCTCCAGAGCATTGGCTCTGACACAAGGGCTACTATCACTGAGTGCCCACGTGTGCCCCACACTGTGCTAACCATAATAACAACTGCGATCATTGAGCACTCATCAGGCACCAGGCTCTGCTTCTCGGAGGTTTTGTTGTTTAATCTTCACACTAACCCAGGGAGGGAGGTTATTACCCTTTGCGTTCACAGGGAGATGAAGGCACAAACTCCAAGTCACATAGCTAGAAAGTGGCCAAGCCAGGACTTGAACCCAGAGCCGTCCATTGGGGCAGAGGCTGCTCCTCTCCCTGACACTGTGGCTTTGCTTCAGTGAGTGGGGCTAAACTGAATGTGGTTTTCAAGTCTGTCCCATCAAATGGCTGGAGAAGGGGTCAGTGGACATCCACTGTCCATGGCCCAGCCCCATGCAGGGTCCCAGCAATGAGCAAGGCCCTTCCTTCCCAGCTCCCTGCCTGAGGAGAGACCTGCCCAGGCTGGTGTCAGAAGCTGGTAACCACAACCTGCTGGCCACCTGCACCCCAGGCCGATACAGTGGGCCATCAGCCAGGCTGGGGTGTTCTGAGCAAGAACTGAAGGCTTCTGAGAAGGTACAGGGAGTCTCTCCAGAGGAAGGGCAGAGTTGGGAGGGCAGCTCAGGTGAAGGGAGCAGCATAGCAGGACAGGGAAAATGCTTGGTGACCAATGAGCATGGTGTTCAGGGGGGCAGGAAAGAGGGATGGGGCTTTGGGTATCTGGACTAGGGTCTGGTGAGCCCTGGTGGCCGTGTCTGAGCTGGACTCTTTATGCATCCTTAGCACGGGTCACCTATTCTTGTGAACCAAGGGTCGAGCTGGGGGTGTTGCTAGGGTTGCCCCCTGACCAACCAGGAAGTCAGGTAGAAGGACATTCTGGAGATATGAAAAAAGAAGGTTTTGAGTGCAGGCAGGACCTGGGTATCATCCCCAGTGCAGTAGAGAGTCCAGAGCTTTAGGAGTGCAGATTCTTGGTGGTGCACACCTGTAATCCCAACAACTCAGGAGGCTAAGGCAGGAAGATCTCAAGTTTGAGGCCACCCTGGGCAACTTAGCAAGACCTTGTCTCAAAAAATAAGAGCTGCTAAGGATGTAGCTCAGTGGTGGAGAGGCCTTGGGTTCAGTCCCCAGAACTGCAAAAAGGAGGAGTGCAATTTCCCCTGGAGGGAACTTCTCAGGGCTACACTGCTCGCTAGGACCAGAGAGACCAGACCTGGGCTAATAAGAGGACAGAGGGCATGCTTGCATGGTGAGAGGAGGGAGATGTGACTGCATCCTTGTTTCCTTGCTAAGTAATGCTTAGTTACCATGGGATGGAGAGCAGATAAGGACGCTGGAGTGGGTGTGGGAGCATTTCAAACCACCCTACAGCAGTAGAAACACAATTCTCCCCAGTTGTTCCCTCTTCTGACCCTGTTGGGAACCAGGAAAGGGAAAAATCTGATTCTATTTTTGGTGGGGAGTCTCAAACTCTGGGAGGGAGAAAAGCTAGGGGCACTACCCTCGGTGCTGGGGAGAACTTGTAGTATTGGTGGGAGGGGTCAGATGGCCCGGAACTTGCCCCAGCTATGCCCTTTGCCAGATCTTGGAGCCTCATTTAAATAGGATGACAGTCCCTTCCTCATCAAGTGGCTGTGAATGTCTGAAAGGCACTGGTGCTACAGTACATACTTAACACTGCTTCCTCTCCTATCCCTTTGACATTCTCCAGGGGAAGGGCCAAGGCAGGGGATGAGCATGACTCCAGTGAGTAGACAGTTCTGTGTGAGTGTATGCATGTGTTTTGGGGACAGGTGGAAGGGACAGTGTGGTGGAAGGTCTGAATAAGACTAGGCCCTAGTTCAGGGATTCCTGAAAATATCTGTATGGCCTTAGGAAAGTCAATGAACCCCTTAGCCTCAGTCTTTCCATCTGTGCAGTGGGTAAAGTAGTATCCTATCTCAGGGGTTTTGCAAGAATTAAATGAGATTCTCCATGGCAAGCAACTGACAAAAGACCTCAGTTAAGCGCTTCCATTAACCACAATCATACAAATGGGAATTTTAAAGCTTGGTTGAGGGTCCTGTGTACCCGGCTCTTTAGCTTGCCTGAGCCCCCTGGTGGCCATGGACCACTTTACCTCCTATGTACATTCGACTTCACCTGAATCAATCCATTTTATAATCATTTTAAAAACAATGAGAATTGAGACCTGTGACTTTCCTATAGAAAAGATGACTTTCCTATAGAAAAGATGACTTTCCTATTGAGCTCCTCCTTATAATGGCAATTGTCATCAGAGCCAATAGCTAGCAGCACTGTCGTGCCAAGCAGAGCCTTGTGCATCTTTGTAAATGAGAAACTTGGCTCCTGTGATGGGCAGTTGCTGCTCTCAGCCTAGAAGCAGGTATCTCAAGGAGAGAGTACCAGATTTCAGTCCCCCAAACACCCCTATTTGCATGCAAACAACTCTAGGGGGCAGTACTGCCCAGTCGGCATTCACTGAAGCCTACAACATCCTAGAAGTGGTTTTTCAGTTAGCCCAGTTTTCCAGCTGATGAAGCCACAACTTGGTGAGGTAAAGTGACCCACCTAAGGTCACAGAACCCTTAGGTGATAGAAACCGGATTTGACCTTAGGCCACCTGACTCCACCCCCCAGTCTGCCCCGCCCCCCCCAGCCGGTCACCATGCTCCCCACTTGGCCTAAGTCCAGCCCCAGGCACTTCTACATTCATGCCCCACCCAGGCCCTAGCTCCTGATACGTAAGAGTGGACTTCCCACCGCCTCTGCACTGGGCTGCCTTCCGGGGTCACTGGAAGCTTTCTCATCTAGCGGGCACCGGGCAAGCACCAAGAAACCACCAGCCCCTTTCCGCCCTCGCCCTTTTGTGTTGAGGAAACCGTGACTTGGAAATGTTTAGCGGCTCCCTCCAGGCCCACGCCGGTGTGTGGCGGTGCAGTGAAGCACTGGGGAGCGTTCTCCGCGCCCCTGCGCTGGCAGGACCACCTGGGCGATTCCCCGGACCGAGAGTTCTGCTGTCTCCAAAGAGTCTCCCCGCCAGATCCCCGAGTCCAATGAGGACCGGGGAGCCACATTACTCCCAGTGGGCAGGTTTCCACCTGCAAAACTGAGGTCGGGGGACGAAGGCGAAACCCCAAAGGGTGGGGTCCTGGTTGTGTGTGAGGTGAGGACCCTGATGCTCTGTCCATGACACTCACGCTAGCCCCGCCCGGGCTCGGGGACCCTGTCTGCACGGACCAGGCCGCGGCCAGGCGGGGCACCGAAATGCTCAGCTCCTGCGCAAGCTTGGCCCACGGACAAAAGGCCAAGGCCGCAGGGCCAAGCCGCAAGACACCCTAGAGCCTGGGCGGGTGCGGGTGAGGGGAGCAGGCCGAAGGGGCTTGCCTCGGCGCGCCTATTGGCTGGTGCCGCCGCCCATCTTGACTCCGGGGCCAGAGAATTGGCTCGCAGGGGCGGGGTTTGCGGAGCTCCAATGAATGGGGGAGCCGGAAGCAGGAAGTGAGTTTGCGAACCGCGCAGTGCTGCAGGTGAGGAGCTGTGCGGGTTTCGGGGTCACGGTGTGTTATCCTCCGGGGACCTGAGCCAGGCTGGGTCGAGAGTAGGATCACTCCCTTTCTGCCCACCTTTCATTTACGCCTTCCAAATCCATTCCGGTCCCTAGGCCAAGGAAAGTCCCGGGAAGCAAAGAGTTAACATCTCTTTTGGAACCCGCGGGACGTGCTATTGGGGCGGAGCCTCGTGAGTGGGGTGGGGGGGGGCTAGAAACTCATTCTCAGTCGGGGAGGGGGTAGTGGAGAATGCCTTGGGCTGGGAGACCCCCAGATCCCAACGGGGCTGTGAGACCTTTGGTAAGTTGTTTGGCCGCGCCAGATTTCAGTTTTCCCATATATACAATGGGTTCTGGACGTCTGTGACTTCCCTGGCCGAGCATGTGTCGAGGGAAGAGAACCGAAGTGCTGGGAGCCATGAGGGAGGAAAAGAGTTCGTGGGAAGTCATTGCTCTGTAGGTACATCCTGTCCAAGGCGACCTACCTTATCTAATTTGGGTTGAGGCTGGGGTTATTGTCATCCTCTTTTCAATAGGAGAAAAGAGAGATGCAGAAAAGAAACAATTGGCTGGGATCATGTCGGGCTTGGGATCTGGGGCTTCCAGCTAGAAACCTGGCCCTCTGTCCTTCTGAACAATGGTGGTGGGGGGCGGTAATTATTCTGAACAAGGAGCATAGGTGGTCAGAGAAGGAGAGAAGATAGGGAGGAACCTGGACTGGAAGTCTAGCAATGAGGTTCTCTGATGCTGACCCCTCTGTAGTGTGATTAGGCAAGATTCCTATCCTGTCTGGATTTGTTTCTCCAGCTGTAAACTAGGTGGTTGGATTCAGACTTTGAGGGAACACAGGCTAGGTGTGGCTCAGTATGTATTTTATAATCTCCTTGGGGGAATCACTAACCACTTCTGAGTCTCAGCATATCTCATGAATACTGATCCACTAGTATTCCCTTCCTCCTGAGCTTTTGAGAGGCCAAAAGAACTCATGGGAGTTCAGAGCCAGGTGTGCTATTAGGGTGTGCTGAATGACAGATGTGATGATGGTTCCTTTAGGGCCCATGGCGGATACCCAGTACATCCTGCCCAATGACATCGGCGTATCTAGCCTGGACTGCCGAGAGGCCTTCCACCTGCTGTCACCCACAGAGCGCCTCTATGCCCACCACCTGTCCAGGGCCGCCTGGTACGGAGGCCTGGCTGTGCTGTTGCAGACCTCCCCTGAGGCCCCCTACATCTACACTCTCCTCAGCCGCCTCTTCCGCACCCAGGACCCTGACCAACTGCGCCAACATGCCCTGGCTGAAGGCCTTACCGAGGAGGAATATCAGGTCAGTTCACCCAGGCCAGCCCTAATTTCCTGAGTGGCTTCTGGGTGTGAGGACCCAAGATGCAGGGAGAGGATTAAACCAAATGTTATAAACTCAGGAGCCTCCTCTCCTTGGAACCTCAGTCTTCTCATCTGTTAAAAAAAAAAGTGCAAATGGGTTGCCTGTACCTCTTAATGTTGTAATGAATCACTTAAAACAGTGCCTACTTACCTTGAGTGAGCAGCCATCACTTACCTTGAAGTAGGAAGGAGTCAAGGCTAGAAATTGGGCAGTCTGAGTTCTGAACCAGTTCTGGCAGTGGGTAAAATGTTCTGCCTGTCTTTTGGTTTTTGTTTGTTTATAGATTTATTGGCCAAGTAATACATGGATTCTTAGAGCATTGCAGCAATGCAAAAGGGCCCAGAATAAAACACAAAGATTGCTCTTTCTCTTTCCTCTCCAGAGGTGACCATTGTGGCTGGTGTCTGTGTTTTGCATGCCTATACCTGTATGTGCACAGCTTTCACATCCTTATTTTCTCTTTCACATAAATGAGATCATGCTCTTTGTCACCTTCTGTGTACTGCTTTTTTCATGAATGCTGTGTCTTGGAGAACTTCCATGGGTACATATTAATCCACTTCTTTTTTTTTTTTTCCAGTATTAGGGATTGAACCCAGAGTCTTGTACATGCTAGGCAAGCTGTCTACCATTGAGCTATATCCCTGCCCTTTTAATTTTTTGTTTTGAGATAGTGTCTCTAAGTTACTCAGGCTGGCCTCAAAATTGCTATCCTCCTGCCTTAGCCTTCCAGGTAACTGGGAGTACAGGTGCATACCACTGCACCTGGCTACCTCATTCTTCTATTGGCTTTGAAGCATTCTACAACAGTGTACACTATAATCAATTTAGTCTTTTTTTTAAATTGCTGGACTTTTAGATTGTTCCTGGGTTTTCTTACAAAACAGTGCCATGGTGAGCATTCTTGTGCACATGTGTGAGAAAGATCTATTTCTGGAGGCAGAATTGCGGGGTTGAAGGCTGTGTACATTTATTATCAACTGATTCTGTTAAATTTTCCTTAAAAAGCTTCTCTGAGTTATATTCCAACACTAAGAATGAACAAGAATATAATCTGTTTTTCTATATATTAAATAAAGGGATTGGATTGCTTATCTCTGAACTGAGGTGCTGTTTCTTCTAGCTTTTTTGAACCTTGCATTTCCAGGCTGTGTTCTTCTCATTAAAAGAGCTAGTCTGTGGGTATGTTTATAAATGGGAAGGTGCTACCCAATTGCTACTATTTTTAGTAGGATTCTTTTGTTTGTCAGTAGCAGAAACTCACCTCAAAGTAGCTTCAATGAAAGAATTACTGGTTCGCATAATTGCAAAGTCCAGAGGAAGCTTCAGGTATGGCTATATTCAGGGGCTCAGTGCTACCATCAGGGTGCAGTCTTCATCTCTCAGCTCTGCTTTCTTTCCTCACTCCAGGATTTCCAGGGCTGATAAAAGAGGAAACTGTTCACCAATGGCAAGTTTCCTGGTTAGAGCTTATTGGCCAGCTGAAGCCTTATGCTCATCCTTATAGCCAGAGAAGGTGATTTTTCTGACTGGCCAAGACAGCCTACATACGCACTGGAACTGGGGGAAAGGAGATTCCCCATAAACACCACCAGAAAAAGGAAGATTGAGTTCTTTGTGCTGAGAAAGTGAGACTAGATTGGGGCCAGCAAAGAAACATAGCCTAGAAAGATGTTTGAGGCTACCTGGCTTTGACAATTGATTCTTCCGGTGCCCGCTGCCTGACAGGTTGGAAGCTGAGAATAAGCTTTCTAGAGAAGGAGGTGGTGTTGGGACTGGGCTTTAAATGACATAAAGGCCATAAGTGGCTGAGAGGAAGCAAAGGTGGATGGGTGACTGGGTGTTGTTGAACTTTGGAGACCAGCATGGCTGGACCACAGGGATGTGAAATTGGTCTGTGAAAGTAACTTGGAGCCAGACTGGGGCTCCCCAGGCTCTAGGTCCTGCCCCTAGATTTCCCAGCCTCACCCATGCTGGCTGTACCACATGTGCTTGTCATGTCAGGTCCCAGGCAGGGACTTCCCTACAGTGGGAGGGCTGTGTGTCCCAGGTTTCTGATGTGATACCATCTCCCCCTCAGGCGTTCCTGGTCTATGCCGCGGGGGTCTACTCCAATATGGGCAACTACAAATCCTTCGGCGACACCAAATTTGTTCCCAACCTGCCCAAGGTGAGCTGAAGGAGGTTTGGGAAAGGTGGGAAGCAGGGTGCCAGTGGGGTGTGCGTGGCATAGATAGCTAAAGGAGCCCCAGCTGGAGTCCAGGGCTGAGCAGAACCTTGGCCTTGTCACTGCCACACTGTGTAACCCGGGGTGTCACCCAGCCTTGCCCTGTGCTACATACACATACAAAGGAAAAGCCTTGCAGATCTGAGGGTCAAGGAAGAGCAGGGTGTGGAAGCATGAACGAGTAGGTGCTTGCAAGAAAGGAGCCCACTGGTCATCACAGAGAACAGGGGAGGAGCCTGGGTCCAGGGCATCCCTTCTAGGGACTGTGAGGTTAGAGCCTTGTTGGGGCAGATGCACCTCATACACTAGGGTTTGTCAGACCTTAATGCCTGTACAAGTCACCTGGTAATGTCAAAGTGCAGCATCCAATTTGGCAGATTTGTGGTGCGCCCGAGGCTTGACACTTCTCAGGCCCAGCCAGCGCTGGACCCTGGACCACACTCTGAGGCAAAAGAGATTGGGCGCAGGTGGGGGATCTGGAGGGCAGGTTTGAGGGGAGCATGATCAAGCCAGTGACCTCCTTTCCCCCACAGGAGAAGCTGGAACGTGTGATCCTGGGGAGTAAGGCCGCGCAGCAGCATCCAAAAGAAGTCAGGGACCTCTGGCAGACTTGCGGGGAGCTTATGTTCTCTCTAGAGCCGAGACTTCGGCACCTCGGGCTGGGGAAGGAGGTGAGGCCTCGACTGCTTGGGCAAGTGGAGGGTGCCCTTGGGGAGAAGGGAAGGGCAGCTGATAGGAAGGCACTGGGCTTTGTCTCTCTCAGGCAAAGCTGCTGTCCACTGCAGGCCTGTTTCGTCATCTGTAAACTGGGAAGAAGGCTGGAGGGAATGCTTCCTGCATGTCCTCCCAGCTCTGATCTGCCAGGATGCTGTATGCAGGAGGAGGGAAGGAAAGAAAAGCCCGGAGGTGGAAGGCGCTGAGGATGGAGGCTGGGGAAGGAGGGCTCCCAGGCTGCCCACTTCTAGAGGCTGCTTGGGTTGCAGGGGAGAGGCGTGGCAGCCTGGGGGTGGGCCAGCTGTAGAAGTTGGGCAGAACTGCAGAAAGGCCCAAGATGACATCCATTTGTTTTATAATTTTTTTCTCCTGGAAAGGGGGGGGGGCGGGATAGAAGCTGCTGGGAAGAGGTGTAGGAAGACTGGGAGGCTGTCCCTCCAAGCCCCCCACTCCTGATCTTAGCCACTCCTCTTTCCCACCTTCCCCTCTTTTCCGACAGGGAATCACCACCTATTTCTCTGGGGATTGTACCATGGAGGATGCCAAGCTGGCTCAAGACTTTCTGGATTCCCAGGTTCGGGGATTGGGGACTCATCAATGGTGTGAGGGGGTCCTCCTGTCAGCCCCCTCATGACCCATGCCTGCCCTTGAGTCTCAGCTTGTACCCAGAGATACAGGCATGTTGGGTCCTTAAGGTGGAAAAGACTCAGACATCCTTGTCCTTGAGATCAGCCTGCACGAACCAAGAGGATGTCACCCAGATGTCCCAGATATGCCAGGCATAGAGCTGACCCTGCCCATGCCAGGTTACGGGGCCTGATGACAGCCTCGGGGCAAGATGAGATAAAACATCAGAGGTGCGTTTCTAAGCCTGGGCCCTGGACCAGCTGTGTGAAGGGCACCCACCTCGTGTAGCTCTGGGTCAGCTGCAGCCATGCAGTGCCTGACACGTCCAGTCCATAACTAATAAAAACTGGTGCTCAGTGTAGGTAGCAGAGCAGGAGCTTCAGCCCCGGCCTGCCCGCCCGTACCTGCTCCCTGTCCATCTGACTCGACCAGATCCCTCGGCCTGTTTTGCCTCTCTGCGATCCCCCTACAGTCATCACTTTCCCTTTTCCCAGCCCCTTACCCTCTCTGGATCTTTTTCTCCCCTAAACCCCCGCCTTGTTTTTTTCTAGAACCTCAGTGCCTACAACACACGGCTCTTCAAGGATGTCGACCAGGAAGGGAAGGCCCGCTATGAGGTGCGGCTGGCTTCCGTGCTCAGCACAGGTGCGCTTAGGTCCCTTCCACTTTTCTCTGTAGCAACTCTGGATCCTGGTGGCTTAGACCACTAGCCAGGCCACTCCAGAGAAAGAGGGTCCTTCTGTCCCAGGAGTTTCTGCATGTAGCCAAGGAGTGGATCTAGTCTCTATTTGTGAACCAGTCCTTATAGGTGGGCAAGGGACAGGTCTCTGATGGGCTCTGCCTGGTTTCAAGCCCACCCATGAGCCAGGCAATGAGCTCCACCCCTCACAAACCACCTGGCCAGGTGGTGGTAATACTAGGGGGATTCTGCTGTGAGGTGAAGGCAGATGTGGGTGGAAATGTCCAGACCCTGTGAGAACATTTTCTGGTCCTCCTTTACCTGCCCATATCCCCCAGCCCCCCTTCCCCCACACACACTGCGCTGTAGCTGCGCTCCGCAGCGTCTGGTTCCTAAACCCCTCTCCAGGCCTTTGCACAATCTGTTTCCTACCCAGAAGGCCCTCTGGGCCCTCCATGTTCACTCATCCCCAAGCCAGGTGTGGATGTTACCTTTGCCAATACCTTGTCATCCCTCGGGCAAGTCTCTGCTGTCTCTTCTTGCCTCCCAGGACCCCCCAGTAATTCCCTGTTTTTCTGTTTCCCCCTCTTGACTATATGCCCCGGGAGGAGGAATTGGGTGTTTCAGCCATCACTGTCTCTCCAGCACCTAGCATGTGGCAGATACTCAGGGACTCAGTGCAGGAATAAATGAGGACAAATGGGAATTTGCCTTCGGGTGGAGAGAGTGGTGAGAGCCTCAGCAGGGTGGTAGGGAAGCCGAGGGATCAGCAAGCAGTTTGGTTTGACTAGGGAAAAAGATATTGTCTAGGCAATGGAGGGGATCCTGCCAACAAAGAAGTTGGGCCTGTACTGCCACAGGATGCAGGATAGGACAGTGGTTGAGAGTGGCTCTGGGCTGGGGGTGTATCTCAGTGGTAGATCACTTGCCTAGCATACACAAAGCCCTGGATTCCATTCCCAGCACCACACACAAAAAATTTTTTTTAAAGAGTATGGCTCTGGAGCCAATCTGCTTGAGTGTATCAGTTACTTATGGCTGTGTAACAAGCACCCCCAAAATTTAACCATACAAAACCACCTTTTTATGCTTACAGACTGCAGGTCTGGAGTTGGATGGAAGGTCCAGTAGTCTTCTCTTATCAATGGTTTCAAGTTATGTGGTTTCAGTTCACCACCCATGGTCAATCATGGCCTCAAATGTTGAAAAGACCATTTTCAGAAACAAACCATTTGCTGGGTGTGGTGGGTGCATGCCTGTTATCCCAACATCTCAGGAGGCTGAGACAGGAGGATTGCAGACCAGCCTCAGCAACTTAGTGAGACCTGACTCAAAATAAAATATAAAAGGGGCTGAGGATGTAGTTTAGTGGTAAAGTGTCCCTGGGTTAAGTCCCTATTCCTCAAATAAATAAAACTATTCAGAAGTTTTAAGTAATTCTTATTACAGTATATTGTTGTTCTATTTTATTATTAGTTATTGTTGCTAATCTGTTACCATGTTAACATGTTAAAGTTCATCATGGCAAAGCAAAATATATACAGGGTTCAGTTCTATCTTTAGTTTTAGGCATCCACTTGGAATGTGTCATCCACAAATAAGGAGGGACAATTGTAAATTTTACTGATGAGAGAAACAAAATACCACAGTGTATCCAGGCACAGTGGCATGTGCCTGTAATCCCAGCTGCTCAGGAGGCTGAGGCAGGAGGATCACAAGTTCAAGTTAGAGAGACCCAGTCTAAAAAATTTTTTTAAAAAGAATAGAGGGTGTAGCTTAGTGGGAAGGAGCCCTGGGCTCAGTCCCCAGTAATACAAACAACAACAGCGTGATAGTTTCCCTTGCTCCTGTAATGAGCTGCCACAAATATCATGGCACGAAACAACACAAATTCATTCCTGAACAGTGTTGGAGGTCGGGAGTCTAAGGTCAAGGTGTCAGCTGGGCTGTGCTCTTCTGGAGCCTGCAGGGGGATGTTTCCTTGCTTTTTCCAGCTCCTAGGAGGCCTCCTGCAGCTCCTGTCTTGTGGCCCCCTCCTCACTGCACCCCAGCTTAATTCTGTCTTCAAGCTTCTACTCCTGTCACCCTCTTGCCTCTCCACGAGGACCACTGTGATCAATTTTAGGATGTGACTCTTTCTAAATACAAACTGTCTCCTTGGGTTTGTATCCCTGCTCTGTCACTTGCTATCAACATGATTTTAGAAAACTTTATTAACTTCTCAGTGCCTTGGTTTCCCCATCTATAAAGTGGAGATAATAATTCCCGCTCCCCACCTGGGTTGGTATGAGGATTAAATAAGTTAACACATAGAAAGCACTTAGAATGTCACAGGTTATGTATTATTATTATTTTAATTTTTTAAACAGACACAACTTTTTTTATACCTTTATTTTATGTACCCATTTTTATGTGGTGCTGAGGATCAGACCCAGTGCCTCGCACATGCTAGGCAGGGACCTACCACTGAGCCACAACCCAGCCCAGTTACGGATTCTCTTTTTTTTTTTTTTAAGAGAGAGAGAGAGTTTTTTAATATTTATTTTTCAGTTTTCGGTAGACACATCTTTATTTTATTTGTATGTGGTGCTGAGGATCGAACCCAGTGCCCCGCGCATGCCAGGCGAGCGCATTACCGCTTGAGCCACATTCCCAGCCCAGTTACAGATTCTTTTAAAATGAGAGTTCATGGTGATTCTTGCTGGCAGTAGGGAGTCATTGATGATCTTACTGTGAGAGCGCCATGATGAAGAGCCCGCTGAGTATTTTACATTGGCCTCCTCTCAGCCGCCCTTCTTTCCTCAGATCCTGCTCTAGACTCCGAATTAACTTCCAAGCTGAAGAGCTACGAATTCCAGGGGAGCCACTTCCAGGTGACCCGGGGGGACTATGCCCCCCTCCTCCAGAAGGTGGTGGATCACCTGGAGAAAGCCAAGGTAGGCTGGCTGGGCTGAGGGGTTTGGGCTCAGGACCCCCTGGGCAGCAGATGGGACTTGGGGACAGGTGGGTGGTCTGAGGCTGACCAACCCTGCTTACCCCCAGGCATATGCAGCCAACAGCCACCAGGAGCAGATGCTGGCCCAGTACATCGAAAGCTTCACCCAGGGGTCCATTGAGGCCCACAAGAGGGGCTCCCGCTTCTGGATCCAGGACAAAGGCCCCATCGTGGAGAGGTGAGGTGACCACCTATGCTGCCCCGCCCCTCCTGCCCACCCTCTTTCATCTGCACCTCTCTCTCCTCCAGTTACATCGGGTTTATTGAGAGCTACCGAGACCCCTTTGGTTCCCGAGGAGAGTTTGAAGGTAACTTGGGGGGGTTGCCGGTGGTCAGGTTGGGATCCTTTCCCCCAAGGCCCAAGTTCATGTTTCTAAGTGTCCCCTTAGAAGTCTCCCCTCCCTGCTTAGGAGTAATAACAATAACAAAGCCTTGCAAAATAAAAACCATTTACCATATCTGGCACTGTCTCGTGAAGCTCATCTACACAAATTCACCCAGATATTGTCATCTGTGAGGATTTTGTCAGTGGGTGGTGAACCCAGGCACTCCGGCTCCAAGCCAGCTTGCTGTGCTGTCTCTGGTGTGTGGTCAGGGCAGGCTCCAGGCAGACAGACATGCATTCTGAGCAGGCTTTGCCCGTCACCATCTCTGTGACCTGGGACTATG
Organism: Marmota monax; assembly: GCF_021218885.2. Lineage (NCBI taxonomy): Eukaryota > Metazoa > Chordata > Mammalia > Rodentia > Sciuridae > Marmota > Marmota monax. The sequence goes on along the minus strand of NW_026692498.1, from coordinate 6,315,344 downwards.
TAATGTGACCTATGAGCCTCAGTGAGAGCATATATGCAGACTGCTGTGCTCCACCGACTGTGAACCTGCCTGTGGGGGCCCCCCTGTGCAGGGCAGGGCATCCAGCCTGAGGATTCGTAATTGTCTGGGCTGGTATATCAGCTGCCGAAGCCAGGGAGTAGCTCCAAGGAGGGAGCCTCGTTCCCACAGCCCACTGGGGCTTGTCTATGAGCCACAGATCCAAGCCCAGGGACCTGAGGGGGAGAAGGGTTCATGTACCTGCAGCTTTCCTACCCAGGGTTTGGTGCAGTAGGGCCCAGGTCTGTGTCACTGTTGTCCCTAGCAGCTAGCACAGGGCCACAGCAAGAGCAGACATTAATGCGATGGCCACAGGGGTTGAATTGGGTGGTGTGGGATCCCTGCCAGGACTCTGCCAAACCTCCACCCTGTCCTGCCCTGCAGGATTTGTGGCCATGGTGAACAAGGCCATGAGTGCCAAGTTCGAGCGGCTGGTAGAGAGCGCGGAGCAGCTGCTGAAGGAGCTGCCCTGGCCCCCGGCCTTCGAGAAGGACAAGTTCCTCACCCCAGACTTCACCTCCCTTGATGTCCTCACCTTCGCTGGCTCTGGCATCCCTGCTGGCATCAACATCCCCAACTGTGAGCTTCCTTGGTACCCCTAGCCACCAGGAGCCCATGGAGAGCCGCCCCTCCCCTCCACAAACCGCCCTGCCCTGTTCACCCTCCCGGCCACTCCTCGCCCCTGACACTCCTCGTCCATCTCTCTGGTCCCCTCCTGGCCTTCTCTTCCAGACGACGACCTGAGGCAGACCGAAGGCTTTAAGAACGTGTCCCTGGGGAATGTACTGGCTGTGGCCTACACCACACAACGGGAGAAGCTCACGTTCCTGGAGGAGGAGGACAAGGTGGGCGCCAGCAGCCCGAGGGGCGGGGCCGGCCTCACCTGGCCTGGCAGGTTCAGGAAGGCAGACAGCCCAGAGCTGTGGCAGGGACAGCACTCTGGTCGGAGCTTGGCCATCTCCCTGCCAGTGACTGCGTGGCCCTGTGGAGCCTGTGTGCTTTCTGGTCATGATGAAGGCAAGCCTCCCTCCTGGGTTGTTGCTACGTGGCGTCGGAGTGCACTCAGCCTCCTCCAAGCACACGCACCACGACGGGCCTTCTACCTGCAGGCCGGGTGGTGGCCGTGGTGGGACGTGTGACAGCGGGGACTCTGCTTGCCTTGGCAGGACCTGTACACCCGCTGGAAGGGGCCCTCCTTTGATGTGCAGGTGGGGCTGCACGAACTGCTGGGCCATGGCAGTGGCAAGCTCTTTGCCCAGGTGAGAAGGGTGCCACCCCGTGCCCGCAGGAGCCTCCCTCACCCCCACAACCCGACTCAGGGAAGGGAATCTGCTCTGCCCTGGGGGGCTTTGGGGAAGAGGGCTCCTTAAGCAGGGAAGAAAGACTCTGTCTTGTCTTCCCCAAGATGACGCAGGAGCTCAGAGGTCTCCAGAACAGTTCCATTGGTGGCCCTTGAACCAGGAAGAATTGCTGGGCTTGGGCTGAGGAACCCACCTTGAGGGTGTGACCTGGGCAGCTGCAGGGACAGAGGCTGGGAAGGTCAGCCTTGGGGTGGCGCCGAGGCTGCAGGACTGTCTTCATGCAGCTGTTCCCCGAGCCTGTACCTTCCTAGGTATTTTAGGGAGCCACATCTCCCCAGAGATGTCCCAACCTGCCACTGTGACCAGAGCCCTTGACACCCACTAGGGGAATATGGGAAAGACAGCTGAGGAAGCCGTGGGCCCAGCAGGGAGCCACACAGATGAGATGAGTCCTAGGACTGCGATGTGCGGGCATCGGTGTGGTGCTCCAACTGCCACCCTGCTGCTCCCTGGCTCGCCTTTGTGAGCTGAGCCTTGGCCTGGGGACCCCAGAGCTGAAGATCCCCGCCTCCCTTACCCGTATTCCTGCAGGATGAGAAGGGAGTGTTCAACTTTGACCAGGAGACAGTGATCAATCCAGAGACGGGGGAGCAGGTGAGGACAGGCCCTGTGGAGCCCCATCTCTGTGGAGCCCAGGATGCTGGGTGCGGGCAGGGTCAGGGCTTGACTCATGGCTCTCCTCCCAGATTCAGAGCTGGTACCGGAGTGGGGAGACCTGGGACAGCAAGTTCAGCACCATTGCCTCGAGCTACGAAGAGTGCCGGGCTGAGAGCGTGGGCCTCTACCTCTGCCTCAACCCCCAAGTGCTGGAGTAGGAGCAGTGGATGTGCAGGGGGTGCGGGTGCCGCCAGGGAAGGCAGGGCCGCCCTGACTGTGCCTGCTCCTTGCCCCTCCTCCCCCAGGATCTTCGGCTTCAAGGGGGCTGATGCGGAAGATGTGATCTACGTGAACTGGCTCAACATGGTTCGGGCTGGGCTGCTGGCTCTGGAGTTCTACACCCCAGAGGCCTCCAACTGGCGCCAGGTGGGGCTGGGCCTCCCTGAGGAGGCAGACGAGCCGAGCTCAGAGTTGTGGGTGCAGGGACAATGGTACTTGTGAGGCAGGTGGACAGGGTTTAATCCAGAGTCCACGGTTGGTGGGACAAGTCATGTCACTGCAGTGAGCTTTAGTGCCCCTGCCTGGGAGGTGGGAGGCACCCTCTCTCCCTGGCCACCTTTCAGGGTCAATCAAGTAGATATTTTTGCTGTCACTAACAGATGCCTGACTGCTCCTGGCACAGTGCTCACATGGTGCACTACTGAACTGTTGCCCCCACTTTCAGCCCCAGGAGAGAGGCAGTTTTATTACCTCACTGTAGAGATGAGGAATTCAAGGCTCAAAGAGATCCATTAACTGGCTGCTAAGGAAGAGACAGGATTCAAATCCCCACAGTCCACCTCCAGAGCCATTAGATTCAAGTGCTCATTTTTAGCATGGGTTTTGGAAAAAGTAAATAATAGCAACTTTTTTACAAAATCAAGAAAGTGTGGTTTGAGGCGGCAGTTTTATGTTATCAAAAGTATACACATTTTAGAATCTGGAAATGGGGGTCTGAGTCCTGACTATTTATTTAACAGCTATGTGTGACCCTGAGTAAGTTACTGTATCTCTCTGGGGCCTCTGTTTTGTTTTCTTTAAGCTGGGAATAATGATGCCTATCTGGTCCTGCTGTTTAGCACAAATAAGATTGTGGAGCAGAAAGTGCTCAAGGTCCTGAAAGTGAGGGGCCTTCAGAGGTACCTGCTGTCCTCGGAGGGTCTGGAGGAGCAGGTGGCATGTTGGATGACATAGGGGACCAAGAATATCAGGTCCTACCTAGAAATAGTCTCCCTATCCCCCAGGGCAGTTTGCCCTCCCTGTGAGCAGAGAAGGGGAAAGAAGCATTTGAAGTGAGATCAGAAAAAAATTCAGAGGGTCAGGGAGAAGAAAATGACAGTAATAATTGACAGTAAGCCCCTGGGGCACATTAGGCTTGGACCAAGCATTTGATATTGGCTACAGATGACCTCTTTCCCCCTGGCCCTGGCAGGCTCACATGCAGGCCCGATTTGTGATCCTGCGGGTCTTGCTGGAGGCGGGCGAGGGACTTGTGACCGTCACTCCCACTACCGGTTCTGATGGCCGCCCAGATGCCCGGGTCCGCCTAGACCGCAGCAAGATCCGGTCTGTGGGCAGGCCTGCGCTGGAGCGGTTCCTGCGGAGACTGCAGGTGAGTGAAGGCCTCGTGCCTTGACGCCCCCCAACTTCTGCCCCATCTCCCCACACTGCTGACACCTCCTCACAGCCTCAAGGTTATTCCCTTAGTCATTCAGCAAGTGTCCCCCTGTGATCGGTTTCTCACTGTGGGGAGGCAAGGACAGTGAAGCAAAAGAAAGTTAGAGATTAAAAATCATTAGATCCAAAACACGAGGCAGCATCTTGGGTTGGACCCTGGAATAGAAGAAGGACATTAGTGGGAAACCTAGATGGAGTTTAAGTTAATAGTAGTTGACCAACTATGTAAGAGGTACCAAGAAGGGAAATTGCACTAGGGGCTTATGGGAGCTCACCGGACTATCCGTGCAACTTGGCAATAAGTCTTAAATCATTCCAAGCTCAAATTTATTGCTAATAACAAGTCATTAGATGAAAGAATCAAATCTACCAACCCCAAGGCCAAATTGAACTGCCACTGAGCATTGAATCGGCATGGAACTTTCTGGGAGCCCCTCTTAAGGACTGAGCCAGGTGGTTCTCTGTATTGGGAAAATCATGCAGCATCATGGACAGTGTCCTCAGCAACAATTGTACAGAAATTATGGAATACGGAATCATTTTGGGGGTGACTATATGTTATATCAGCCTCCATAACAGCTAAGGGCACAGCAGTGAGACGGCAGGCAGGGAAAGCTTTCAACCAGGGGTCCCAAACAGCCATATTTTTGACCCACCTAGTTTGATAAAATTTGGCAAAGGTATAAATCTATATTTCTGGCCTCTTGGAAGCTACCATTCACAGGCTTAATTCCCACATGAAGAACTGCTAGGGGAGCTGAGCCACAGCCCAGGGCTGGACATGGCGTGGGCTCTCTGGTTGGCGTGGTCCTCACCATTCCCCGTCACTCAGACGTCAGCCTTCTGTGTCCATGGGTTCTATGTCTGTGGATTCAACCAGCTGCACAGTGGAAATATTTGGGGGAAAAGTCGTGTATGTACTGTCTTTTTTTCTTGTCATCATTCCCTAAACATCTATGTACACAGCATTTACATTTTCTTAGGTATGGCAAATAATTTGAGATTATTTATAATATATTCAAACGGGTGCTTAGGTTTGAGGCAAGTATCTGAAATAGGGGACTTGAGCATTCATGGATTTTGGTGTTCATGGAGGATCTGAGACCAGGCCCTGTGGGTGAGGCCTCCACCTGCCTAAACCACTTGGGTAGGACACTGTCTGCCTCCCCTTGGCATGTGTTGCCACCTGTCCCATTTGAACTCCCAGAATCTACACATCAGCTTGATTGGTGGGTACTCAGCACCTTGTGGGTGTTAAGTGCTATTAGGAGGGAGAGGGGAGCCTTTCCCCAGGGCTCCCAGTTGGTTCTGTTTGCTCCACTGCTGGGAAAGTCATTCTAACCCTGGGTCTAAGAAGGCAGAGGCTGTCCAGGAGAGAGCCTAGCCTCAGGGCCTGTTTTGTCACTTGAAGATGGGCAGAACAAACAAGGGTCAGACCCACAAAATGTCAGATACTTGGCAAAGAACCAAATAGAGCACCTTGAAATAAACTAGATAATGACTGGAATTTAAAAAGACAGATTAACTAAGGCAGAATAAACAGGTTTTAGATCAAGCCGACTGTAAAAGAAATCATAAACCATGTGTAACAGAGAAACAAAGATAGGGAATTTACGGGAGGCTAAGAGACATGGAGGAGAGTGTGAGAAATTCTAATGTACATCTAACCGAAGTTCCAAAGGAAAAGGAGAGAGAAGTGATAGAAGGAACATGAGAACAGATAATAGCTGAGAATAATCTAGAATTGATTAAAGACTTCAATTAATAAATCCAGAAAGCTTAAAAAAACAAAAAAACAGGAAGGACAAGTGAAGCCTCTACCTCTACCTAGAAATATCATAGATGATACAGAAATCAGAGACAGAGAAGACCCTCAAAACAGCTGAAGAATAAGGACACACTACCTTAAGAACAGTAATTAGACCTAGAGCTTCCATAGCTATCCAGGAAGCCAGAAGACAGTGGAACCGAGTCTGCCAAGTGCTGAGTAGATTACTGTCAGGACCCAGTAACTCATCTTTTAAGAATAGGAGTGACTAGGCTGGGGTGTTGCTCAGTGGTTAGTGCTTGCCCAGCATTCACCAGGCCTTGGGTTCTATCCCCAAAAGCAGTAAGAACAACGATGGATTAAAGACATTTTTAAACAAGCAAAAACAGTTTACCATTAATAAACAAATAAAATACTAAATAAAATTTAATAACAAAATTTCTATAGGACATGAGGGAAAAAAGAAAAATCAGCTCTAGAGACGAGGTTTGATAAACCTAAAAAAATGGTGTAATGCAGATAGTAATAAATACAAGGGTTTAAGTTACAATGTGAACTTTGTACATCAATACAAAGGTTCAATTCCTGGGGTTACAAAAGAGCATGAAATACTGGACCCCAGCATCATACATGCCTTGGAATAGATACTCTTACAATCTGTTTATAATTTGGGAGAAGGATGAAAAGTTCCATCAATTTTTTTAAATGCATTTGCTATAATTTCTAGGGTAGACACAAAATAATAGAGTATAATTCTAAAATTCATCTTAAAAGAAAACAAGAAAGGAGGGGAAAAATTATCAGACCTACCTATAACTTTATAGCAAAAAATAAATAAATAACGATAATAATTTGATTTAACCATGGGCAAAAGACCTGAACAGATATTTCTCCAAAGACAACATACAAATGGCCCACCAGTGTATAAAAAGATGTTCAACCTCACCCAGCGTGGAGGTGCATGCCTATAATCCCAGCAGCTCGGGTCGCTGAGGCAAGTGGATTGCAAATTCAAAGCCAGCCTCAGCAAAAGCAAGGCACTAAGCAAAAGCAAGATCCTGTCTCTAAATAAAATTAAAAAATAGGGCTGGGGATGTGGCTCAGTAGTCGAGTACCCCTGAGTTCAATCCCTCGTACCTGCCCTCAAAAAAAAAAGTTGAGCATTCATATACCCAACAGACCATCAATTCTAGAAAAACCTGCACATCTTCATCAGAAGAGGTACTAGGGGACTCATAGCAGCATTTAACAGCAAAATCACAGATCAGCACTAGGGTGTAGCTCACTGATAGAGTGATGCTCACATGCAGGAGGCCCCAGGTTTGATCCTAGCACCCCACACACCCACTGCAGTAGAGATGAAGTTGTGTGTGTGTGTGTGTGTGTGTGACATGGCAGTGAAGAGGAGGAGAATAGCTGCCTGGGAGAATAGCACAGATGAATCTCAAGCACGATGAAGCAGAAAAGTGAATCAGTGTGTACAGTTCAAAAAGAGGCAAATAGGTAATTTAAATTTGAATTTTATGTTGAGTCAGCAAGGGAAATGTTGCCGCAGTCTGGCTGGGCACAAAATCACGAGCCACCACATAGATTCAAACAGCAACTCTTTATTCCCGAACTCACACCAGCCGTCTACAATCATGTTCTGGGGAAATCCACATTCTCTGCCCAAATCCACCCCCACTGGGCTTCTGTCTCCCAAAAAATACTGTCTGAATCCCGTGAGAACTCAAGGGGAACTCAGGCAGCAGGATACGCCCTATTCCCAGCAGGAATAACCTTAAACCTGGAACCACCCTAAACCCGGATTGTCCTAAACCGGGAACGCCCTAAACCCGGATCCGCCCTGGTCCTTGAGCAAGGTCACCTTACATGCAATGTTACTGCAAAATGTCCTATTTCCACGAGTCCTTCCACTAAGCAACATGGGGTACGCTGGCAAGGAAATTGTCATACCTACTTGGCTAATGGCTCCCAGCAGAAATGAGCACAGAGTTGAGAACAGCAGTTTGCATAGATGGAGGAGGCCACGAGGCCACAGGTGCAGACAGGTAGGGGCAGGGGGACCAACTTTTTTTTATTATTTATTAGTTGACAATGGATTTTTTTTACTTTATTTGTTTATTTATATGTGCTGCTGAGGATCAAACCCAGGGCCTCACACATGCTAGGCAAACACTCTACCACTGAGCCTCAACCCCAGTCCCAAGGGGGACCACTCTTAACGTGGGCTGTTTGGACACATGGGCATCTGTTTCATTATTCTTTACAGCATACTGTGTCATGTATATTTTAAATGTTTTATTAAAAAAGGTGTTGTGATGCCTACCTTGTCAAAACATCAAGTGAGAAACATTCACCTTGGTTTAGTGGGCATTTACTATGTGCTAAGCACTTGAGCCACATTCGTCACTCACTCAGTACAACACTGTGAGAGTGAAGACTATTCCCCTTTAAAGATAATAACTCAGAGTGGTTTAGTAACTTATCCAAGGTTACACAGCCTGTGACAGCTGAGCATTTTTGCAGATTGTCCATTTTGTACTGCTATAACAAAATGCCTGAGACTGGGTAATTTATAAAGAGTAGACAATTATTTCTCACACTTCTAAATCTAGGAAGTCTGAGATCCAAGTATTAGCAGGTTCAGCATCTGGTGAGGACTACTCTCCTCTTCCAATGTAGTGTCTTGTTGCTATATTCTCTGGACAGGAGGAACTGTGTTCTCACATGGTGGAAGGCAGAAGGGCCTGCTGATGCAGGAAGTTTCTTTTTTTATAAGGGCCAATCCCATTCACAGAGCCCTCATGGCCCAAGCACCTCTTAAAGGCCCCACCTCTTAATACCATCACATTAGCCATTAAGTGTTAACTCTGAATTCTGGACTCGACACATTCAACCACAGCCCCTTCAGGGCTGGGCACCGCCAGCCGTGGCCCCTGGCAGAGTCCTATGGACATAGGGGAGTGCCCATCCTAGACACCTGTTCCTTCCTTCCTACAGGTGCTGAAGTCCACCGGGGATGTGGCTGGAGGGAGGGCCCTGTATGAGGGTTATGCGGCGGTCACTGATGCGCCCCCCGAGTGCTTCCTCTCTCTCAGGGACACGGTGCTGCTGCGCAAGGAGTCACGGAAGCTGATTGTTCAGCCCAACACTCGCCTTGAAGGTAATGGACTTGGGGCTCCCTTGATGGGGACCCAGGGAAGGCTGTCTGGGGTGGTCCTTCCCCTGACAGATCTCAGCATTTACCACGAAACACACACACACACACACACACACACTGTCTCTCTCTCTCTCCCTCTCCCTCTCCCTCTCCCTCCCCCTCCCTCTCTCTCTCTCTCTCTCTCTCTCTCTCTCTCTCTCTCTCATGGTTATCAGCGACAGCAGGTCTGAGGAAGGCTGGCAGAGCAGGGGCTCGTGGGGAGGCCAGGCCGGTAGCTGGAGAATTGTGGCTGCTGGGTGCCAGATCAGGACTGGCAAGGAGCTGGGACTCTGCAGGCTGAGCAGAACCCAAAGGAGAACTTGGTAGTGTCCAGGATGAGGATCAGCTCTGTCCTTCCTCTGCCTTCTCAATTCCATTTCCAAAAGTCCTGGCTCTCCCTGCATGGTACTTATGCCTTCTGTGCCCTTACATTTCTTTAACCTACTGAGCCCACTGCACCCCTGTCACCTCTTTACACACCGTTCCATGTTCTTGGCATGATAGTGCCGATCTGTGCCTGTCTGGTACATTCAGGTCCCTGTTAAATGACACCTCCTGAGAGGCACTTGCCCCACACTCTCAACATAAAGTAACCTACTCCCATCCCTCTCTATCCTTCAGCTTCATTTTCCTTCTGTGTCTATCATGATTGGACATTTTCTTGTCCGTCTCATCTCCAGAAGTGGCATACCCCTGCCCCTAGCGTGGGCCTGGCATGCAACAGCTACTCTATATAGTCAAATGAAATGAATGAGTGAATCCTGCCAGCCCCATGGACAATATCATCATTGCTTTGATATGTCCACCCTGTGTTAGCCACCGAGGGGTGGAGACATGAAAGGTACCCAGGCCCTCCCCTTGAGTAGTTCACAGCCCATTAAGAATGATTAGGCATGGAGGCAATTATACAAGGGAAGCATTAACAAGTGCCCAGAAGATACCAACAGTGCACTGAACACATGGAGGAGGAAAGATCCCATCTGCCTTCAGAGAATCTGGGAAGGTTCTAGGGAGGAAGTGGTTAAACTAGCCTGAAGAATAGGTTGGATTATCAAAGGTAATAGTTGTGATGGTGAGGTGATAATGACAATAGCTAAATTTGGAGGACTTCTGGGTGCCAGGTACTGGGTGAAAACTTTCCATGAATTAACTCTCAACAACTCAGAAAGGAATGGTTATTATCCCCATTTTTTAGCTGGAAACAAACAGAGACACAAAGGGGCTGCATACTGATCTGGGATCACACAGTTAGTGGGAGACAGAGTCAGGACTTGGTCCATCTGAACCCATAACTTCCGCTTTTATCATGCACCTCAAGATGCTGTGGAGCGCACCAAGGTGCTGTGAGAGGCTAGAGCAGCTGAAATGAGTTAGAGGGGAGTGCTTCCCCATGAGTACTCAGGGGACCCTCCGAACAAGCCCATTTCACAGGTGAGTGATCAGCTCAGATGCTGCTCTGCTGGTGGATAGCATTTGTGAGCACCCACTTGATGCACTATTGTATGTAATTCCTCAGCTCCTTGAGAGAAGAGGCACTATGCTCACCCCACTTTACAGATGAGGAAACTGAGACTTAGGGAAGTTGGGAAACTTGGCCATGGTCTAGACAGGTATGAAGCCATTGCTGGACTGTAAGCCCCACCAGGCCAAGCACTATATCTGTTTCATCTAACACGGCACCTGGTGTTAATCTTAAGGATGAGAGGGGGGCGTTTCATTACTATTCTCCCTGTAATATTTCCTACCCTGAAAGATGACTATGAGGACTAAGTTAGAAAATCAACTTAAATATTGAGCATAATTTGTGGCCCAAGAGAAGAGCTCAGTAAGAACTAGGAGCTCCTGTGACATCACTGTGATTGTACTTCTCTTAAGATCTTTCTGCTGCTGTTTTCTCTCTGTCCATTCCCAGGCTCAGAAGTGCAGCTTCTGGAGTACGAGGCCTCAGCTGCTGGTCTCATCAGATCCTTCACAGAGCGCTTCCCAGAGGATGGACCTGAGTTGGAGGAGGTCCTCACCCGGCTGGCCACAGCTGATGCTCGGTTCTGGAAGAGCCCCAGTGAGGCCCAGTCTGGCCAGGCTTGAGAAGATTTGTGTGGCCCTGCCCCCCACTCCATCAAACCAGGACTACCAGTGGCCCTCCAATGTGTGTGTACCCCTACAGGTCAGCGGAGGGGCAGGAGCTCAAACTTTGGTGCTACCTCATCTGAGGGTGGTGATGCTAACCCCTTCTGTTTGTCAGCACTTTCCAGTTTACCAAGTGCTTCTCCTCTGTGATTTGAGCTGCACTGCCATGTATGGAGAGCATACGCAGGGCTTCTTGTCCTGTTTCCCAGATGAGGAACTGGTAGTTCAGTGACTGGTCTAGATCTTGCAGGTGGCGTGTGACAAAAAGCCAGGGCTCAAAACCTTCTCGCCAAATCCAATGCTCTTCATGTATTACTTTTATAACCAGAAAAATAAATATTAGAAACAACCACCATCTTACAGTGTGCATGATTCCTCCTTTTTGCTGGGGGCAGGACAATAGGATTGAGACCTAGGGAATGGGCAGGAGGGTAATTTTTGCCCTCCTGTCCACAACAGGATTTTGACATCATGAATAAACCAGGATGCAGAGTCACACATAGGACGATTTTAGCAGCCCTCCTTTACTACGTTTCTTGCACTTTAAATTATTCCAGAAGCCTAAAAACTAGAAACTGGCAACTTGGGTCAGGATACTCCACGCTGTCCCTTAACCCTTGTGTTTAGTTTCCCGAAGCCTGAGCCTCTACAGAAAGGCAGCCTCTTCAACCAGGTTAACCTTGTTGGTGTTCAAAGCCTATCAGGGGCTCCTCTCCAGGCCTCGAAGCCAGAGACCCCTGTCCCTGACCCAGAGATTGCAGGAACCAGAAGCCATAAAGCAAAATAAGAGAGATGAAGAGACTGTGCCTCAGCGCGTCGCACTAGCGTGAAAGCCAGTGCGTTCAGCTTGGGGTCTCCAGGCTCTGGTCCGGAAAGCTTCTCCCCGGAACCCTTGTACACGCGCTTCCCCGTGCCCGGGCGTGATTGGACGCTGCGCCGCGGGGGAGGCGGGGCCAGTTGCCTAGACGACGTCTGCGAAGATGGCTGCTGCGTCTTCACCTGATTCCGACAGCGGCCTAGCTGAGAGGTGAGGGCCGGGGTTCTCAAGTTGTCCTTTCCCACACGTGTAAAGAGGGTGCCTTGGCCGCCGGACTCCGGGATCCTGAGGCTCTTGCGCAGCGCTGACAGTCCTGGAAGGACTCTTGGGAGAAAGGAAACCGTTGCCCTAGGAGCGCAAGTGTGAGCCGCAGGGACCGGGACCCAGGCGTTCAGAGCTCACTGCACTCCTCGGTCTCAGGCACTAACTAGCTCCCCCAAAGTTTCCTTACCCTCGCGTTGAGACCCACTCCCCAATTTCCCCCCCCCCCCCATTTCCAGCAATGAGGCCAATTCGAAATGGCTGGACGCGCACTACGACCCCATGGCCAACATCCATACCTTTTCCGCCTGCCTGGGTGAGTCTCTGGAATCAGGAACCCCTGGTGCTAGGAGGGTGCGGGAGTAAGATTCCATGGCGAAGCCTCTGGGATTTTGAGACTCTGATTTATGGTCTTTTTGTTTATTCCAGCCCTGGCAGATTTGCACGGGGACGGAGAGTACAAGGTAAACCAGTCACCCCCAGCAGAGTTGGGGGTGGGGAAGTACCCCAAAGTGAGATTTTTCTGTTGGCTCCAAAGAGACTTAGCATAATCTGGAATGCACGTGTACAGTGAAGAATGCACTTTTAGGGCTGATTTTATTTTTGCTTCTAAAGTGAAAGGAACCTATTGGTTTTCTAATCCAGATTGAAGAAGTTTGTAAAGCACAACAGAATGCTGTTGGGGATTCTACCAAGACGTGCTTTTTAATTTAGTTACCTTGACATGATTCTTTGCTGGAAGAGGAAATTTCTTAGCTGGGGGCAGACAATAAAGTCTGGAGGGAAGTGAGAGTTTTATGTTTATCAAGAGACCACTGATTTTAGGATTGGCCATGAGGTGATTTTTTTTTTTTTTTTTGGTGTTGGGGATTGAACCCAGGGTCTTATGCATGCAAGGCGAGCACTCTACCAACTGAGCTCTATCCCCAGCCCTAAGCTGATAATGGGTTTATGGGGATTCGTTGTACAAGTTTCTCTACTTTTCTTTGTGATTGGGAATTTTCCATAATAAAAAGGTAAATTTTAAATTTAATTTTAATATAAAGATAATAAAAATACAAATAAATAAGTTTTTAGCCCAGTGGTAGAGCAATTGTGTATTATGTGCAAGGTCTTGGATGAAAGGGGGGAGACAAAAAGAGATGAATAATGAATGGATAAATAAAAACATCAGCTGCCAGCTATTTCTTACCAGGTTCTGTAATTCATTATCTCATTTGGTTTTCACCACTTGTATCATGAGGTAGGTGTTTCCAGCTTGGCCGGAATGCCTCACACCCAGTCAGGGAGGTGCCCAATCACATGCGAGAATGGCTTCCCACAGGAAACCTGAGCTCTGAAAGGTTGATTAACTTTCCCAAAGGCACAGGACTTATAAGCCTGATGGCAAGGCCTTTTTTTTTTGGTATGAGGATAAAGAAATGAGCATTAGTAAAAAAGGCCCAGCCCAAGAAGAGGGTCTTGGGAGAGATCTCTTGGACACTGAGCCTGGAATGAGCAATCTTTTCCCTGCAGCTGGTGGTGGGAGATCTTGGCCCTGCTGGGAAGCATCCCCGTCTGAAGGTGCTCAAAGGACCAACAGTGCTGGCAGAAAACCCATTGCCTGCTCTGCCAGCTGCTGCTGCTGCCTTCCTCATGGAGGAACAACACGAGACCCGGACTCCAGCTCTGGCACTTGCTTCAGGCCCTTGTGTCTACATATATAAGAATCTTAGGCCCTACTTCAAGTTCAGTCTTCCCCCTTTATCTTTAAACCCTCTGGAACAAGACCTTTGGAACCAAGCTAAGGAGGTAAGCAACATTGGGCATGGGAACAAGAAGGCAAAGATGGCATAGGGTGAAGAGGGCCAGGCTCTGAGCTGGAAGAGTGGGCGCATAGGTGGGCCAGTTGTGGGAGGTTGGCCATAGTTCATCTCCAACAGCATCAGTGGTGGCCCTTCTGGGTAAGGTGCTGGTTCAGTCCCTAAGCAGTTGCTCCCAGAGAGGCATTCAACCAGGGCTTTTGAAGAGCAGAACTCAGAGAATCATCTGCATTAGCCACACTCTTGCCCATCTGTGGAGTGAGGGAAACCAAAGAAAGAAGTGGCCCACAAGAGGAAAGTAGGGCACTAGAAGCAGCAAGAGTAAGGGATTTTGAGGGAGGATAATGTGGATGGCCTTGGCCCCAAGGCTGGATTCAAATCAAGGAAGTTGGGGCTCAGTGCAAGAAAGTTGGGTGGGAAGTAGAAAGGAAGAGGAACCCCTGGAAGTGTGGGCTCCCTGAGGACATGGGTGCTGGAGCTCACAGGCTCTTCTTTTTTCTCTTGCTATCACAGGACCGGATAGACCCCTTGACCCTAAAAGAGATGCTGGAGGGCATCCGGTGAGAGCCCACCTCCCCCATGACCCCTCCCACTCCCACTCCTGCATCCCAAAGCTCTGACCCTTAGGGGCCATTCTTCCACCAAACCTGCCATACTGGCCACTCTTCTTGCAGGGAGAAGGCAGAGGTGCCTTTGTCTGTACAGTCACTCAGGTAAGGATCCTAGGAAGAGCCAGGGGAAGGGAGTGGCCATGGACTGAGCTGGGAAATGCACATACCACTTCTCTGTGTCCAGGTTTCTGCATCTAGAGCTGAGTGAAATGGAGGCATTTGTGAACCAACACAAGTCCAAGACCATCAAGCGGCAGGTAACACTCCTTTCTTCCTTCCTTCCATCCATCTATCTGTCCTTTTCCACCCCCACTCTGGTATGGGTGCTCACCATTGAGCTGCATTCCCAGCCCTTTTTATTTTTTATTTTTGAGACAGGGTCTTGCTGAGTTGCTCAGGCTGGCCTTGAATTTGTGATCCTCCTGATTAGCTGGGGTTATAGATGTGTGCCACCATGCCTGGCACCCCCTTCTCTTTTTATTACCCTGTAAAAAATATTTACTTTTTTTTAAAACCATATAACATCAGTGGCAAGTTCTACAACCAAACCAGACCAGTTTGAGTTTGCAGTTTCCTTTCCAGCCACACCACATATATAAAGTCATAAAACAGCAGTACCTTCTACATGTACAGTTAATAGTTACAGCTTTTAACACATAAATATATAACCTTATATAACTTGCGTATAGCTTTTATTTTATTGAGGGTAAAGGTATTTTTGGAAAATAAGGAGAAGTGTAAAGGGGAAATGTAAATGACTCTAATTTCACTAACCAGAGATTATTACTCTTACCATTTTGGTACATTTCCTTCACAAATAGTCCTGTACATTCTGCTTCCCTTGAGTATGTAACATTAAATTTTGAGCCTCAAATAATCTTCAAGAACTCCCATTTTTAGGCCCAGGCACAGGGGTACACATCTGGAATCACAGCTACTTGGGAAGCTGAGGCAGGAAGATCACAAGTTTGAAGTCTCAGCATCTTAGCAAGATCAAAATGAAAAGGTCTAAGGTGTAGTTCAGCAGTAGAGCAACCCTGAGTTCAATCCCTAGTACTGAAAAAAAAAAAAAAAAAAACCTTTATTTTTAGTAGCTCTTGATTATTTCGTTGGTTATTAGTTAGTTTATGTAACCATTCCATCTGAACATTGGGCAAGAAATGCTTCCCTTTTATTCCCTCCATATTTTTCATGGGACCATCCACACTTGTAGAGGCCACCTTAACTGAATGTGCTGGCCAACACATGCTGCGCTGTTAACATGATCCTCAGTTCTGTGAGAATCATTGCTCGTTCCTGCTTATCAACAGCTCAGGTCTTTAGTTATTAGCATCTTTGAATACTCTTCAAACTGAGAAATGGATTAATTATCTGGAAGAGAAGGGGACAATTTTCCCAAGCATGTGTTATGGTTAAGTGACTGGGAACGCTAATGTCCATCCATGTTTCTGTGACCTTTAATCCTACTGTGTGCTGAGAATGGTCCCTGTTTTTTGTTCTTAATGATGATCACACAGTGGGCAGCTAATTTTTCCAAAGAAAAATTTTTTGGTTCTGCTAATATTCATGTGAGAAATTCCTTAGAAAGGGAGCATCCTTTTTCTTATTTGTTGTCTAGTTTTAATTACAAAAGAACATGTGCGGGCTGGGCATAGAGGCGCAGGCCTATAATTCCAGCAGTTCCGGAGGCCAAGGCAGGAGGATCTCGAGTTCAAAGCCAGCCTCAGCAAAAGCAAGGCACTAAGCAACTCAGTGAGACCCTGTCTCTTAATAAAATACAAAAAAGGGCTGGGGATGTGGCTCAGTGGTCAAGTGACCCTGAGTTCAATCCCCTGTACCAAAAAAAAAAAAAAAAAATTGTCCATTGTAATCCTAAAAAACCTCCATGATTTCATTGTCAGAGATAAACAGTCTTTGTATTTGAGGGCTTAACTTTTCAGCACTTTTTTGTTGTTGTTTGAGACCATATCTCAAAATAAAATTTAGAAAGGGCTCTCAGTGGGAGAGCACCCTGGGTTCAATCCCCAGTACCATTTTAAAAAAAAAAAAAGGAGGGGCTGGGGTTGTGGCTCAGCAGTAGAGCACTCCTCTAGTATGTGCAAGGCCCTGGGTTCAATCCTCAGTACCACATAAAAATAAATAAAATAAAGGTCTTGTGTCCAACTACAATTAAAAAATAATTTTTTTTTTTTTTAAAGAGAGAGTGAGAGAGGGAGAGAGAGAGAAAGAGAGAATTCTAATATTTATTTTTTAGTTATCGGCGGACACAACATCTTTGTTTGTATGTGGTGCTGAGGATCGAACCCGGGCCACATGCATGCCAGGCGAACACGCTACCGCTTGAGCCACATCCCCAGCCCAAAAAATAAATATTAAAAAAAAAAAAGGAAAGAAAAGAAACAGGATCATGATACGGGATCATATAATGTGCCCTTTTCACATTGAAGTATATAATCATTGCCTTTCCTTATGTATAAAATCACAACCCAAGGCCTGTGCATGGTAGGCAATCACTCAACCACTGAACTAGACCCCCAGCCCTCTTCCAGCATGTTTATATATTTTAAATTGTGATTTTACAAACATGACTTTACTTATTGTTTTTCTCTCCCATTAGAAGCATTCCCTATGTCATTGAATCTTTTAAAAACATAATTTTTAGGAAACATCCACGTTGATTTGATCACAGAGATAGCTCATAATTGACTTACTGTTTCCTTTTGTTGTTGTGAGGAAGTTAGGTTTGTTGCATAAACATGTTTACACATAAATCTGTCACATCTCTGATGCTTCCTTGTCGTCCTCGTCCTCCTCTTTCTTTGCCTTCTTTCTTCCTTCCTGTGACATCAGGGATATCTGGGGGATGGTGTAGGATTCCTTGAGTGACCTCTAGAGTCCTTCTGCAGACAGTCATCACCACCATGATCACCTTGAAGAAAAACCTGGCTGATGAGGATGCCGTGTCATGCCTGGTGCTGGGCACTGAGAACAAAGAGATCCTAGTACTGGACCCTGAAGCCTTCACCATTTTGGCCAAGGTCAGTGTTGGGTCTGACTGACCCTGGGAACACCCAAGATCCAGGCTACAGTCCCTCCCTTTTCTCCCACATAGTGCTGGGTAGGACACATTCACTGTAGAAAAATTAGAAACTATTGATAAACATGAAGAAAAAAATATTTGAATTCATATCCCCAAATCCCACCACCCACAGAAATCTACTATTAAAATTTTGTCCAGATACAGTAGTACCTGCCTTTAATCCCAGTAGCTCAGGAGGCTGTGGCAGGAGGATTGCAAGTTCAAGCCAGCCTCAGCAATTTAGTGAGGCTCTAAGCAACTTAGTGAGACCCTGTCTCAAAATAAAAATTAAAAAGGGCTAGGGATGGTTCTGTTGGTTAAGCACTCCTGGATTAAATCCCCAGTACCAAAAAAAGAAAGAAAGAAAGAAAAAAATTGGGGGGGCATGTATCCTTCTGCCTGTGGTTGGAAAGCAGGAATTTTCCCCACTTTCTGGATAAGGAAGCAGGTTGGAGACAGTTTCTTATATGGATATAGATATATAACTTTACATGTTTATAAAAAACAGGATTATGGTTGGGCATGGTGGAGCATGCCTATAATCCCAGCAACTCAGGAGGCTGAGGCAGAAGGATTGCAAGTTCAAGGCCAGCTTTAGCAACTTAGTGAGACCGTATCTCAAAATAATATATAGAAAGGGCTAGGGTTTAGCTCAGTGGGAGAACATCCCTGGGTTCAATTCCCAGTACCATTTTTAAAAAAGAAATTAAAAAAAACAGGATTATAATACAGGATCATGTAATGAGCTTTTTTCACATTGAAGTATATGATCAATTAAGGATATGGTCATATGATTAAAACCACATCAGCCTTTTTAAAGGCCACACATATCCATTATCTAGAGTAGCCTAATTTATTTAACCTGCCATCTGTTGTTGGGCACTTAAGTTGCTTTCATTTTTTTCACTACTAGGAACACCAGTGCAGTAGACATCCTTGCCCGAGCATCTTTGGGTGCTTGTAGAGATACTGCCCTTTGGCTAAACTCTATTCCTAGATGCAATAGAGTTTAGCCAAAGGGATAGACTAAAAGACTTTTGCTACATATTGCCACGTTTCCCTCCAGAAAAATTATATGAGTCTAACCTGTGACAAGCAGGGAGCAAATGAGGAGACGGGGAGTTTTGACAAGGAAGGAGTTACTTGAGATAAGGAAGATTTTTAGATGACTCAAAGGAGTTACTTCAAACCAGGGAGGGGCTGGGGCTCTGAGAAAGCAGGATGTTTGAGTCTCTTCTTTGCAGATGAACCTTCCCAGCGTCCCAGTCTTCCTGGAGGTTTCTGGCCAGTTTGACGTAGAGTTCCGGCTTGCAGCTGCCTGTCGAAATGGGAACATCTATATCCTGAGAAGGTAGCCATGGTCTCCGGGCCAGAGGAATGTTGCAGAAATGTGTTTTCTCGGGGGGTTAGCAAGATGAACAAGGGGGCTTGGGAACTCTGATATGGGAATGAAAAGAGCTAAGAGTTTTATAAAGGAGACTGAGCCCATGAGCATAGAGGGAATATCTGGAGGCTATGAGACAAGGACTGGCAAAGCTGGAGCCTGGTGAGGTAGCCACAATAGGTGAGCAATGCAGTCAGAAAGCAAGGAAATAGAAAGTCTCTTGTATTTGTTATATCAATTTATAGCGTATGTGACACTTCCTTATGCGTTAGTTTGATATTTCATGCAACATTTTTAAATTCCCGAAATATTTATTGAGCACCTACCATTTATTAAGCACTGTGCAAGGAATTGGGGCTATGTTCCTAAACAAAACACTATAAATATGGTCCCTTCCTTCATGCAAGAGGCATGTGTTAAAGTCAACAAACCAAGATATTCCAAATTGGATGAGTGTATGGAGGAAAAATGCAGGCTTATTGGGAAAAAGTACCAGGTGATCAGGAATGCCCATCCAGGGGTGAGGAACCAGTTGCTCAAAAATGTGAGGAAAACTGGGCCTGGTGGCATATACTTGGAGTCCCGGCTACTTGACCAGGAGGATGGCTGAGCCTAGGAGTTCAAGACCAGTCTGGGCAACAGAGTGAGGCCCAATCTCAAAAAAAAAAAAAAAAAAAAAAAGATTAAAAATTACTCTGCTGGCCAGAGAGTAACTAGAAAGAGGCCCAGAGACCAGTGGGCTGTCAGTCATCAGATAGGCCATGATGTTGACTTGGACTTGGTGATAGGGAAATGTAGGACTTTGCCTGTGCTTGAAAGCAGGAATTTTCCCCACTTTCTGGTTAAGAGAAGCAGATTGGAAGGACAGGAAACTGGCTTCTACCCAGAGAAAACTCTTCATCTTTTTCTTATAAATTAGTAAACTGCCCAAGTCTACTAGCACTGGCTAGACAGTCTAAAATAAGCTCAGTGAAAGCTCTGTGCAATGTCAAGCTATCATATGTCACCAGAGTAAGGGCAGGAGGGAACAGGGTAGAGAACTCACATGATGTTTTCCAAAGTCACACATCTACTAACGCAGGAGAGGTGGAAACAATCCCCTGGGCATCTGCTCTGGGGCCAGGGTTCCTCTGAGGTTAGGCTGGTTAGGCTGTGGGGCTTAGAAGGAGAAGAGTCAGCCAGGGATTGGAGAGGAACTTTCTCTGGGGCAGTATAAATGTGTCTTTATTCCACAGAGACTCCAAGCGCCCCAAGTACTGCATTGAGCTGAGTTCCCAGCCTGTGGGGCTTGTCCGGGTACACAAGATCCTGGTGGTGGGCAGCACCCAAGATAGTCTGCACGGCTTTACTCACAAGGTGTGGCCTCTGGCAAGCCCCAGCCCTTCCACACATGTCCACCCCAGTCCCCTTGGCTGGAAAGACCTCCTGGCTTCTCCTTTCCCACAACTTCAAGCCACTTCTTCTTTCTACTCCAATCCCTGAGCCCCTGAAGACTCTGTGTTCCCTGCCAGGGTAAGAAATTGTGGACTGTGCAGATGCCTGCCGCCATCCTGACCATGAACCTCCTAGAGCAGCGTTCCCGGGGTCTGCAGGCTGTCATGGCAGGGCTGGCCAATGGAGAGGTCCGTATTTACCGTGACAAGGCTCTGCTCAACATCATCCGCACCCCGGTGAGTCCCACCCTGGCTTCAGCGTCTGTTATTGATCCCTCCTTGCCCCAATCTCACTTGTGAATATTTTTAGCTGCCTCTCCTGACAGTATATGGAAGCATTTCAGAAACATTTTTCAA
Source organism: Marmota monax (assembly GCF_021218885.2). Classification (NCBI taxonomy): domain Eukaryota; kingdom Metazoa; phylum Chordata; class Mammalia; order Rodentia; family Sciuridae; genus Marmota; species Marmota monax. Next base: position 6,294,772 of record NW_026692498.1, on the reverse strand, counting down.
GCACTTTATATGTACAAGTCACCATTTAGGGTGGGGGGGGGTGTGAAATGATGTTTTAAGGGAGCTCACAACCTACGGGAACAACCAGCACTCCAGATGCAGCATGTGAACACACAAGGCGGCCTGCAGCAGAGCAAAGGCTGGAAAAGCAGAGAGGGGCCAGTGACCAGGGGAAGGAAGGGGAAAGGTAGACAGGAAAAACTCATGGGACACTTCACAGAGCAAATGGCCACTCACCTGGTAAATTAGTTTGCTAAGTTGACAAATAGAGGAAGAATATTCCAGACGGGGCATCATGAACAAAGGTTGAGAGTCATGAAGCACTCTGATGGAAGAATCCAGGAGGTTTGATGAGGTTTGGAACAGAGATTTTTATACTCTCATGAGTCATTAAATCAATTTAGTGGATTACAATCAGCAACATTTTAAAAAATAGGATAGAAATTTCAGAGTGTATCACATGTGAAACCATTATGTGTGGGTATAAATTATCCTGAGTCTCACTATAAAATCTGAAAGCAACAGGTTTGGGCCTTCAGGTGCTGTGAGGGCAGGTGGCTGGGAGAAGTACAGAGGAGAAAACTGGTGGATGAGGCTGGTTGGAGTCTGATGTCAAAGGCCTAAGTGTTCTGATAAGGAGGACAGGACAAAAGCCATTGGAGGTTGGTTTTCACAAACGCAACAGACACAGCATTACGAAGGACAGAGTGGGGTCAACAATAGGCTGGAGGACTGATTAGGAGACTACCCCAGAAGTCAGGGCCAATGGTGTTTGGTCTGGAACTGTGGCCATGGCAGTGAAGTTGGAGAGGAGATGGGAAATAAGTATTTTGGTGGCAGCATTGCCCCCAGGCCTCTCCTCACCTCTCACCTGTTTTATCCAGGGTTTTACTCATCTTCTCCATCTTGCTTTTCTCTCCAAGATGTTCCTCAGCTTAACTCTGATGTTCCCATATAGGATGCAGTGACCAGCCTTTGTTTTGGCCGCTATGGGCGGGAGGACAACACCCTTGTCATGACTACTCGAGGTGAGAAGACTCAGTTCTGTCAAGGACATTGGCATTGGCATTGGAATGAAGGGGACAGGCTGGAGAAAGAGGAGAGAAGGAGGTGAAACACAAACAGACCCAAATATGGAAAGATGGGCCTGCAGACACATCCTGTCAGGGTCTGAGTTGCCATTCAGACAGCTTATTAGTACTTGGATGCTGCTGCCCAGAGGCCAGGCTTAGGTCGGGTCGTGTCTCCACAGCAAGTATTGTAGTACCTGCCACAGTGCTAGGAATGTCTCAGTACTCCACAAGGAGCTGCTGGGTGAATTAATGGTAGAACACTATTGAGACATATTGTGTTCCTTCCAGAAACTGAGTCTTGTCAGAAAGACAGACCTGTATAAAAATGGCTCTCTATTAAGTTGATTGTTTTGGGCAGAGAGAATGGGAATGTTGAATAGAACTGGGGAGGACAGATCGGTTTCTGTCTGTTCACTTCCTTAGGTGGTGGCCTGATAATTAAGATCCTGAAGCGCACAGCAGTGTTTGTGGAGAGCACAGGCGAGGTGGGTCCCCCACCAGCCCAAGCCACAAAACTTAATGTGCCCCGAAAGACTCGGCTCTACGTGGATCAGACACTGAGAGAACGGGAGGCTGGCACTGGTAAGACTCCCCCTCTTTCTCCTCCTCCATTGTTCCCAACAGCAAAAAGTGGGTGGATGGTTCTCAGGTACCCTAGGCAGTCAGGGGGACCTCTGCCAACCCAACAAGTCTCATACCTCTACAAGTCAGGGACAGCATGGGAGGTGCACCTACCTACATATCATCGTTGCTCAAGGGATAGGTGCCTTTAAAAGTTGGAGGGGCAGCGGTCACTTCTAGCTGCAAGTATTTTCAGAGTAGAAACTAATGAAGATTTTCTGCTTGTTCAACTTTCCCTTTTCATTCATTCATTACAGGATCATGCCAAGCCTTGTGCCAGGTTCCTTAAAGTAGGCTAGTCCTACATAGGAGACTTCATGTTGTATGACAGGAATAGGAGTTTCTGTGTGCTGTTGACACACATAAGGCAATAAGGAATATTTGCCTGGGAAACAATAAAACCTTTAGAGAGAGGTGACATTGACTTAATGCCAAAAAGATAATTACAAGTCCACCAGACAGTGGGGAGGGAAAGGCAATTTAGGCAGAGTCTGGGATAGAAGCTCAGGGCCCTAACCTGGATTTAAGACAGCATCTGCCATGTAGCTGTAAGGCCAGGAAGCCGAGTGGCCACGGGTAACTGGGGAGGCAGGTTGGAGCCAGTTCCCAAAGGGCCAGGAATGCAAAACTACATTCAAATGTGTGTTTAGGGCATGGGGAACTGGCAAAGAGGTCAAGTAAAAAAGAGCAGTAACTCTTCCTGCTAAGTTTTTTAAAGGGATCTTGGTCTCAGTTTGAAGGACAAATTGGAGGACAGAGAAAAGAGCAGGCTTTTATAACCTAGAACATGTAAGTGATAATGTAGCAGAAACATAAGTAGGGAGTTCTGAAAGGTAACCAGATGTGAAGTATTTAAAAATCACAATCTTTTGTATATACCAATAATATCCAATTGGCAAACATAATGGAAAAAGTTTCCATTTAAAATAAATCCCTAGGAAACAATGTAACAAGAAAATGTACAAAGCCTAATAAAGAAAATTATAAAACTGTCTTCAAAAACATGAGAGGCCACCTGAATGGACAGACTCACCAAATCTCAGGGTGGGAAGACACACTGGTAAAATTGTCAATCCTTCTAGAATCAATCTAGAAATAGCAGAGTTACAGAAAAAATTCCCATGGGGTTCATTTTAAGGACTTGATCAGTTGATTCTAAGAGTAAATCTGAGAACTTTGGGAGGATAAAAATGAAGGAACTTACCCTATTAGATTGTAAATTAACTACAAAACTGTAGGAGTTGATGGTGCTGATGTGGAAGGAGACAAAAGTCATTTAGGAACATCCTGGAAGTTCAGAAAAGGCCTTGTATGTGTGGCAAGTCAGTATGTGTTAAAGGTGTCATTTCAGATTAGTGGGGAAAGGCACAACTGTACAAACACCATGATTAGAGTCAGGTACAGCGCATACACAAAGTCCCAGCTACTCTGGAGGCCAAGGTGGGAGGATTGCTTGAGCCCAGGAGTTAGAGGCCAGCCTGGACAGCATATAGAGACTCTGTTTCTTAAAAAAACAAAGTACAATTAGAATAACTTGCTTCTAAGGGAATTATATGAATCACAAAAGTTAATTATGGTTAGGTTAAAAATAAATTGGGGCTGGGGTTGTGGCTCAGTAGTAGAGTGCTTGCCTCACTTGTGAGAGGCACTGGGCTCGAGTCTCAACACCAGGTATAAATAAATGAATAAAATAAAGGTCCATCAACAACTAAAAAAAAAAAAAGTCCAAAATAAATAAATTGTGGACTGGGGATGTGGCTCAAGTGGTAGCATACTCGCCTGGCATGCGTGAGGCACTGCGTTCGATCCTCAACACCGCATAAAGATAAAATAAAGATATTGTGTCAACCTAAAACTAAAAAATAAATAAATGAATAAATAAGTAAATTGTAAAACTACTAGAGGAAAAAGGAAAGATAAATAAGTGGGATAACATAAAGATGCAAAACTGGGGCTGGGGATGTGGCTCAAGCAGTAGCGCGCTCGCCTGGCATGCGTGCGGCCCGGGTTTGATCCTCAGCACCACATACAAAGATGTGTGTCCACCGAAAAAAAAACTAAAAATAAATATTAAAATTCTCTCTCTCTCTCAAAAAATAAATAAATAAATAAATAAATAAAATAAAATAAAGATGCAAAACTTCCAAATGGCAAAAGGCACCTCACACAAAATAGAAAAGCAAAAACAGACCAAGATGTTGGGTCTGGACAGAGGAGGACTGGCAGGAGCAGGGACAGGGGACTCTGGGGGCAAGCTGAGGAAGAGTTAGTTACCTGCTCTTACCAAAGGGTTAGGGTGAGGGCTAAATCAAGGTGGCCTGGGGGACAGTGATGCAGTAACTGGGGGAGGATAGTGAGGCTGGCTTCCACAGTGTTGAACTTGAGGTGTTATAGGACACCCAGGGAGAGATGACCATGGGGCAGTTAAGCAGCTGCAGGCCTAGATGCCCAGATGCTGTTGGAGACAACACACAATGTGGAGGGACATGGGAATAACAAGGTCCCAGTTCATAGGGGCCAGCAGCTATTGCACTTTGGGATGGTCAGAGCCAAGACAGGCCCTGGGTTGTCCGGGGGACAAAGAAATGTAAGAGAATGAGCCAAGGCCCAGAATCCAGGAAACACTAGCCTTTAGAGCTGAACAGAAGGAGACTAAGATGTGCAGACAGCAAGGTGGTGGGAGAACCAATGGAGAGGAATTAGAGCATAGTCCACAGCAGGGTCACCAAAAGGCTAAGCTTGGCCTCAGTCCTTCCTGTCCCACATTCCCAGCCTCTGCAGGTCCTGCCCACTGCATCTATCTCACACCCTCCCCACAGCAGCCTCCCTCCAGCCTCAGCCTTCATATTCTCTTCACAGCCATGCACCGGAGCTTCCAGACAGACCTCTACCTGCTGCGCCTCCGGGCAGCCCGCGCCTACGTGCAGGCCCTTGAGTCCAGCCTGAGCCCCGTGTCGGCCACAGCCTGGGAACCGCTCAAGCTGCATGCTGTGGTGAGCACCCAGGTGTGGGCGTATCAGGGCCAGAGGGCAGAGGTCAGGAGGGCCACACAATTAAGCCCCCAGAGCCAATGCCATGGAGTAAACCCCAGGCTCCCTTTCTCCCTCCATATCCTTCTGGGAGAGCTGCCTTCACCGTCTTGCTTCTTGTACTGCCCTCTTCTGTGGCTGGCCACAGAAGGAGACTTCCTCTTCAGCCCCCTGGTTCTGTGTTGTGCTCCTAGACATGGGACAGGGAGCACAGAGTGTCACCTTGGAACATTTCTTCCCAGGAGCCTCAAGGGATCTAATGGCATAGAGTAGAATACTGTTTGCTTCAGTAGCCATAGGACCGCCTGGTACAGAGAAGGGCCAGCCTGGTCTGGCCATAGGCAGTATGCCTGGGCGTGAGGGAGGAGAAGCCCACACATGCCCAAATTTGAGTGACCACAAGGCTACAGCCAGCTCTCAGTTGGTCCCTATGTGTATTGTCTGCTCTACCCAGGTTTCTAATCACTTAGTTCCTAAAGAGAGTGGATAGATATAGAGGAGGAAGGGGTGACAGAGGAACTCAGGGTGCGAGGGAGAAAATCTCATCTACCAGGACAAGGGTGGGAGGTAGAACAGGCCTAGGGAGCGGGCAGGAGCAGCAGTGAAGACAGGAGGGAGCTGGGCCATGAGCCTGGCTGGCTTTGCCTCCACCTTGCTAGGTGGTCTCATCGAGGCCCTCTCCTCTCCAGGCCTCTGCTGCCCCGTCTATCTTCTGTGCATTTTGATGAAGGCAGATAGATAAAGCACTAGAGCAGTTGTTGGGATAACTTGAGGACACTGATGAAGAAGCAGACAGGGCCAGGCTCCTGGATTCAGTGCCCAAAGTCCTCAGTCCTGAGGGCCTTTTCCACCCATCCCCACAGGTCCAGGGCCTGGGGCCCACCTTCAAGCTCACGCTTCATCTGCAGAACACCTCAACAGTCCGCCCTGTGACAGGGCTGCTGATCTGCTTCCTGTACAACGAGGCACTCTATGCCCTGCCTCGGGCCTTCTTCAAGGTACTAGATCTCCCCTTAGCCCCGCCCACAACCCGCCCTGAGTCATGGGATACAATAGGTTAGGGCAGGGTCTTGATTAGATGCTCACCAGTCCGCAGTAGGCTAGTAGGTGGCCAACAGACCAACTCAGCCAGACACCAGGTGGGCATCTGGAAGGAGCACCAGGCCTTGCCTTTGCCACCTTTTTCCCAGTCTAACAGGCCCAGGAGCCATACAGAATGTAGTAGGGAATAGCAGAGCCTGAGTCCTACCTACCTGTCCAACATTGTTGGTGGCCAAGAAGCCCCAGCCTGCTTCCCAGCTGCTCCTGCTACCAAAAGGGATCCTCTCTACTCCAGAGAGTGTCATCACAGAGCAAAGGGTCTGCTTTTCCCCCACAGCCCAGGTTAGAAGGAGAAGAAACTCAAAACTCTGGAATGTAGAAGAAACAGCCCTGGCCTTGGTAGGAATCTAGGTTTAACCACAGACCCATCATGTGACCCTGGAGCATTGGCTTCCCAGCACTGCACCATGGCCTGGCCCACCCTGAGAAATCCTGAGACACAGCTGATGGCAGGCACAAGCACATTTTGTGATCTGCCAACTAGTAGCTGGGCATCCTCTGTCTCCAAACCTAGGTCCCCTTGCTGGTGCCAGGGCTCAGCTACCCTCTGGAGACCTTTGTGGAGAGTCTCAGTAACAAGGGCATCTCAGACATCATCAAGGTAAACCATCCACTGGTACTTCTTGGAAGGTGGGACCTTGGGGAGGTCAGTAAGGGTAAGTATGGACAAGGCCCTCAGGGGCTGCAGGGTGGAGCTATGGTAACTGCACAGTTGAGGCCTCCCCTCTCCCTATCCCTTCAGCAGAGCCCTAGTGGCCTGTCATTAAGGTCAGTGCAGACAAGCAGGCTTGGCCTTTGCAGGGAACAGAGAGCAGGGGTCCAGGTGTATGCCCCAACTCCATGGCACCTCCTCCATAGGTACTGGTGCTCCGGGAAGGCCAGAGTGCACCCCTGCTGAGTGCCTACATCAACATGCCTGTGAGTGAGGGGCTGGAAGCCGCCTGAGCCCTGGGCCAGTGTTCAGGCCCCTGCCAAATGGAGTCAGCAAGATCCATCAGCCACTTTCACTGAGCTGGGTGGGTTGGGCCACTCCCCATGCAGCAGTGTGCTGGGGCGCCAGCTTCCCACTCCTCTCCTGAGCATCCCCTGCTCACCACTCCTGCCATGGGGCTATAGCACCAGCTAGTGAGTATAAGAAGGCCTGGCTCCTTTCTCAGAACATGCCCTGGTATTGTTCCAGAGGCAGCTTCTGCTGCCCACTGCCTCCCAGTACTTCCCAGAAACCTCACCCAGTCCCAAGGAAGAGTTCTGAGCTGTCGAGATGAAAAGAGGACACTGACTCTTTTTCTTTTCCACTTCCCTCTGGCACCCCACTCACCTCCTGCTGCAGGCCAAGGCCAGAATTGGATGAGAGCCTGGCCTGATAAGTCAGAGGCTTTTCTTGGGTGAGACTGAGCCCCCTGTCAGCCTGGGGTTCCACTTTCTGTTCAGCAACCCACCGAAGGAATGCCATCTCCCCATAGGGCACCTTTACAAAGGCTTGGACCCTGCCACCACCTCAGGGCTCCAAGGCCCCACCAGCAGGTTGCCAGAGGAAGAAGTGGCGCAGGAGGGCAGAGGGTGCCCATGTGCACTCCCAGAGACCACACACCATCTGCTCCTGACCTGGATGCTCATGTTCAAAAAGAGCATCTGTGGAAAGAAAAGTGGAATTAGGTAGAGCAGAGGCAGGCAGCACCAGAAGAGGCATTTCTGGGATTAGGGGAAGGGCTGGGGAGACAGAAGCCCTAAAGTGCCCATCAGACTGCCCTTCTGTGCCTGGGAGTCCAGATCAGCCCTGAGGGTGGAAAGTTCACTGGGCAGCAGCCAGAGCAAGAGAATTGGCTGGCACAGAGGTGAGACTGGAGTTTAAGCAAAGGCTCAGTTTAGACCTAAATGCTCAAAACCCTCAAGCCCCTCATGCCTGCTGAGTCCCTGGGAAGTCTCGCCAGTGCTCCTCACAGGTCACAGGAGTCACCTGGGAGCCAGCAGCCTTGCTCTTGGGAACCTACATCTTTCCCCATCTGACCAGGTGTGGCCTGATGTGTGGCACACGGCTCAGGCTTGCAGGAAGTAACGAGATTCCTCTGTGTTTCCGGTCTCCCCTCATGTAAAATGAGGCAGTTTCTGAACTGTTTTTAGCTCTGACACTCCATGGGCTTTGCACCCCCTCTGGCAGAAAGGAGAAGTTGGCCCAGAAAAGTGATACTGGACAGGAACAACTGCACAGCTTTTGCCCTCAAGACCAAGGTCTCTACCAGGCATGGTGGCCCACACCTGTAATCCCAGCAACTTGGGAGGCTGAGGCAGGAAGATCACAAGTTCAAGGCCAGCCTTAGCAACTTGGTGAGACTTTGTCTCAAAATGATAAAGGGCTGGGGATGTGACACAGTTTATGCACCCTGGGTTCAATCCCTAGTACCCCCCCCCCCCCCCCAAAAAAAAAAAAAAAAGAGAAGACCAAGGGCTTCAAACTGGTTGCCACTGTCTGCCTCTCTGCCCAAGACACAGGGTGGACCCCAGCCCTTCCAAGGAATGCATCTGGAGCCAGGTTAAGAGGCCACCGGTTTGGGCCAAAGAAAGAGCCTTCCCCCTTCTCCCCACTGCCCAGCAGACCACCTGGGTCAGGATGGTGAAGGGTTTCTACATCAAGCCAGCCCAGGCACAGTGGAAATAGCAGAGGTAAAGAAATGAAAAGATATGGAACGGAGGGTGTCACTGTCACTCTAGTCTCAACCTGCAGAACCTGGAGATGGAAGGGCCTGTCCAAGGGGGTAATGAGCCCATCATTGGAGTTGTGTGCACAGGGTGTGGGCTGTCATGGGGCAAAGTAATGTATTAGCCAGAAGACCGTATAGTCCCTTTTACCCAGGTCATACTGTGAACTGCACTACGAACTATGTGAACTCAAAACAAAAACATCTGATCTGGTTTTTTTTTCATATCTGTTCATTATGATGAAAGGAAAGACCTATGTTTGGCACCTGATGTGAGTTTTATAATACTATCCTATTAAATATGTGGGGAGCTGGGGATGTGGCTCAGTGGTAGAGCACTTGCCTCGATTCTCAGCATGGCATATAAATAAATAAAGGTTTAAAAAAGAGAGAGAGAAATATATGGAACAGGGGGCTGGGTTGTAGCTCAGTGACAGAGACTTGCCTAGCACGTGTGTGGCACTGGGTTCAATCCTCTGTACCATATAAAAATAAGTGAATAAAATAAAGGTATTTATTTAAAAATAATGTAAAATTTGCCTAAAAAACAATTTAAAAAAGAAAAAAGAAATATATGGAACCAAGTACTATGGCCCATGCCTGTATGACTCAGGAAACTATGGCAGAATGACAAATTCAAGGCCTGCCTGGGCTACTTAGTCCTGTCCCAAAAAAAACAAAAAAAAAAGACTAGGAATGCAGCTCAATGGTAGGGCCCTTGCCTAAAGTGTGTGAGGCACTGAGTTCAATCCCTAGTACTGCAAAAAAAGAAAACAAAACAAACTTTATATATATAGGCAGGGGATGTAGCTCAAGTGGTAGCGCGCCTGCCTGGCATGCGCGAGGCACTGGGTTCGATCTTCAACACAACATAAAAATAAAGATATTGTGTCCACCTAAAACTAAAAAATAAATATTTAAAATATATATATATATATATATATATATATATATATATATATATATACACATACATACATACATACACACACATATATGTGTGTGTGTGTGTAAATATATAAAGTCTACCATCTGGACAAGTGCACATAAAGCAACATAAAGCAAGAAACAGTGTATGGTCCCCAGTGCACACACTAGCAAGGGCTCCAGGAAATTGTGTACATTAGGCAAAGTTTATGTCTTCTTTCTTAATATTTATTTTAAAACATGTCTCCACTTAGTAATATGGAATTAGGCAGTTTATAACAAGAAAATAGCCTCTCATTCTCTTGAACTGCCCCCAGCAACAATCACTTCAATTTTATATATATATAAAATTGTTGATAGACCTTTATTTTATTTGTGTATGGTGCCGAGAATCAAACCCAGTACTTCACATAGGCCAGGCAAGTGAGCCCCAACTTCAATTATTTTTAAAATATGCTTATACTATTCTTGATTGATTTATCAATCTCAGATACTACCTGTTGACTCCCCATTGTAGCAGATGAGTATTTAGCTCTCGAGACAGCACCCCTCCTTCATCTCTAGTTTTTAGGCAAATCAATACTCGCTATCAAGATTGCCATTTATATTACCATGTGAAAATTATTCACTGCAAAGCCAAAAATTGGGCTAATACCCCAGCACTGGGAAAAAAATTAGGGGCTATAAATAAATCACCTTTTTTGAAACTTTTTTTTATTTTTCATAGGATTAGTAGTTGCCCTTTTTTCTTTTTAATTTGCTTAGCTTTCTAATATACCAATTGCTAATTCTTCTCCAGCCAGTCTGATGATTCCTCTTTCTTCTGTACTCTTCCTTCCCAGAGGACTGTTTGCTCTCCAGGAGAATTCACTTTGTCCCTCTCCAGGGCTAGATTCCTGACTCCAGGGGTCCATGTCTTCTTTCTTAGTTCACCCTCATTTGGTGGAATATATCCATGGGCACCTTCTTTAAAAAGTCACTGGAGTTAAAAATTATAAGTCAATGCCTGTCTAAACATTTCTTTCTTTAATGCACATGTGATCACAGAATCCTCGGTTGGAGGTCACCTTCCTACAGGCAGTGCTCCTGTATTCTAGCTTCCATGCCATTCTCCTCCTAGTTGTCTTTTCCTCCGAGATTCTGAATGTCATGACATACCTCATCCTGTCCTTGTTGTTTGTTTTGCCACTGAGCGGAGACAGATGTGCATCTTTTGTTCCAGGAAATTGTATTACTGCTGTACCATGGGTGATTTCCTCCCCTTGATTTCTCTGTTCTCTCTGGAATGACAGTTAAGCCCAGCATCTGATAAATGATCATCCCAGAGAGGACAATATTGAGCTTGAATTTCTTCTCTATTCTCAGATTATCGTTTTGTTTTCTGAGAGCTTTGTTGACTTCTCTGAATTTTTCAAAATGTTTGTTGCCTTAATTCTCAATTCTTTGTTCTCCATTTAGTCCTGACTGTGGCTTTCCCCCACCACCACCACCCAGTGCTGGGGATTGAACTCAGGACCTCATGCATGCTAGGTAACTGAGCCACACCCAGCCCACAACCTTGGTATCTTTTCAAAGATGAATTTTCTTTTCTTTCTCTGAAATTATCTATAGTATTTTATCAGCATTTCCCGAGTTTCAGTTTTTTGGGGGTTTCTCTTGAGCTCACATGCTCAGTATAATCTACAAATAAACCACCCTCTCCTTCCTCATGCCAGAATCAGCAAGGGAAAATGCCTGTTTCCAAGCTGGGTAGGAAGGTATAGGAAAACCTCCTCTGAGAATTTGGTAGTGGGATGCAACCTGTGGCCTTGAGCATGCTAGGCAAGTGCTCTACCTCTGAGTTACACTCCCAGCCCACTCCTGAATTTTTTAACCCCAAACTAGCCCCTGAAAAAGAGTTTACAACCTGGATTGACAATACTTGGGTTGTACTAAGAATACTAACTAAAAATTTAAAGTGGTGTAGGACTGGTCATCTGGCAACTAACAAACACATTTCTTCTCTGGAGGAATTTATGTTTAACCAAACCTCAGAACAAATCCCATTGATAAAATTCCAAAAAATAGGGCTGTGGCTGTGGTTCAGTGGTAGAGGGATTGCCTAGCATGTGTGAGGCCCTGGGTTCGATCCTCAGCACCACATAAAAATAAATAAAAATAAAGGCATTGTGTCCATCTACAACTAAATATTTAAAAAAATCCAAGAAATAGGAACTTATAGTCAAAAGAAATTGTAAGGGCATGAGATATAATTGACCAAGAACCAGCATAAGCAATAGCCAGAGAAACCCGCCAAGACTTAAGGTATAGGGATATAAAGTGTTTTATTTTTTTTTTTCTTTTTGTCTTTGTTTTCAATGCACTTAAAAGAAAAAAAAAAACCCTAAACTTGGAACAGAAAGCAAGAGAATATATAAAATGATCAAGGTGATATGAAAAAGAACCAAGTAGAACTTCAAAAAATGAAAAATTATTCCATATGTAAAACTCAGTGGATGAATTGTTAAAACCACTTTATGGAAAAAAAAAAATAACAGCCAGGTGCAGTTGTGCAAGGTTGTAGTCCCAGCTATTCTAGAAAATGAAGCCAGAGAAAGATCACTTAATCTCCTGGACAACATAATCAGGCCTTGTCTCTTAAACAACAAAAAAAATCAATAGACTGATTTAGCAGCTGAAGGCAGACTTACCTATAAGACAGTTCTGTAGAGATTCTCCAGGATGTCCAGAAAAAAGGAAGGAAAATATTAGTTATTAAGAAATCAGAAGGATGGAGTAGGGAGGTCTGATAAGAGTTCCAATAGGGACAGAAAATATCTGAAGATGTAATGACTGAGAAGGTTGTGGAACTGATGAATGACCAATTCATAGAATTAGAAAACCCAACAACTCTTTTTTTTTTTTTTATTTTTTTGGTATCGGGGATTGGACTCAGGGTCATTAGACCACTGAGCCACATCCCCAGCCCTATTTTGTTTTTATTTTTTTTTATTTAGACAGGGTCTCACGGAGTTGCTTAGCGCCTCACTGTTGCTGAGGCTGGCTTTGAAATTGCAGTCATCCTGCCTCAGCCTCCCAAGCTGCTGGGATTACAAGCATGCTCCACCAGGCCCGGCTAACAACTCTCATTTGGACAAATGAAAAAATTAACACATGGGCACATCACAGTAAAACCTCAGAAGACAAAAAAAAAAAAAAGCAATTGGAGCCAATTGTGGTGGCTCAGGAGGCTGAGTTAGGAAGATCACAGGTTCAAAGCCAGCCTCAACAAAAGTGAGGTGCTGCACAATGCAGTGAGACCCTGTCTCTAAATAAAAAACAAAATAAGGCTGGGGATGTGGCTAGGTGGTCAGTGCCCCTGAGTTCAATCCCCAGTAAAAAGCAATTGGAGCCAGGCACAACCCTTATCTGTTATCCCAGACACTGGGGAGGCTGAGGCAGGAAGATCACAAATTCAAGGCCAGCACTTAGAGACCCTGTCTCAAATGAATTTTTAAAAAGGGCCAGAGAGGGGCTGGGGATGTGGCTCAAGCGGTAGCGCGCTCGCCTGGCATACGTGCGGCCTGGGTTCGATCCTCAGCACCACATACAAACAAAGATGATGTGTCTGCCGAAAACTAAATAAATAAATAATTAATTTAAAAAAATAAATTAAAAGGGCCATAGATATGACTCAGAGGTGGAGCACACCTGGGTTCAATCCCCAGTACTTTAAAAAAAAAAAAGAAAGAAATTCTTCAAAGGAATAACAATAACCAAAAAATAGATAACTTATTTAACAACAACAATGGAGACTAAGAGACAACAGAATAATATCTAAAATACATTGGAATAACTATTAATGTAGATTTTTATTGCAGCAAAAAAACTTTAAAAAGTACTACAAAAGGTATAATCCAGGGCTGGGGATATAGCTCAGTTGGTAGAGTGCTTGCCTTGCGTGCATAAGGCCCTGGGTTCAGTTCCCAGCACACACACACACACACAAAGGTATGTATAATCCTAGCGACTTGAGAGGTTGATGCAGCAGGACTGTGAGTTCAAAACCAGCCTCAGCATCTTAGTGAGGCACTGTCTCTAGATAAAATATAAACAAGGGTTGGGGAGGACTGGGGTTGTGGCTCAGTGGTAGAGCGTTTGCTTAGCACTTGTGAGGCACTGAGTTTGATCCTCAGCACCACATAAAAATAAAGAAAAAATAAATGCAACAAAAAATACATCTTTGTGAGAAAAAGTATAAGTTTATTTTAAACATCCAATGAAGCGATACACCATATTCACAAACTGGAAAATTCAATTTTATATAGCCGCCAGTTTTCCCCAAACTGATCTATACAGTTAGTGGAGTTCCGTTCATGATCTCAAAGGGGTATTTACTGGTTTAACTTGACAATCTGATTCTAAGCTTTCTAAGGGAGGACAAGGGCTCTTGGTGGATGACTCCCAGAGGACACAAGGGTAGATAAAATGGCCAGTGGAATAAAATACAAAAATTAGTCACGGCATTCAGAAGATCACTATGCAACAAGGAAAGAGGGCGTCCCACAGCTACATGCAACAGTTTAGATACATCTCAGAAACATAATATTGAGAGAAAGGCAAGTCATGTAAAATTCAAAAACATGTAACTAAAAATCCAAGCAAGGAATGATCAAGACATCAAGACAGGACGCTGTGTCCACCCCCCGCCCCCCAGGAAGGGGACTAAGAAGGAAATGGTGATTTTTTTTTTTCTCTGACAGGTGTGTGGGGTACTATATAAATATGCTCTTGCATTTCCTCACTATTAAGTAAAACCATGAAAACCAGATATTCTGGAGGGTGATGAATGAGATGCAGAGGAGGAAAGGCAGATCTGCCAATGTTTTAAGTTCAGCACAGAATGCCAGGCACACCAGGCTCCTAAACTCTTTTACAAAGTAGCAACAGAACATGCCTCCTGAGAAAAGCAATGACCACTGTGGGCACAGGCAGAGGCTGTCAGGCAGTGGACTCTTCTGGGGGTCCAGGGAGGACCTGCCGTGTCACAGGAGGACCCCAGCATTATCTGTGGACTTTTGGTCCAGCCCTCCTCCCCACCCCCAGTGCTCCAGAGATCAGAGCTTCTCTGTTTTAGTTTCTCCTGCAGATAACCCTACCCCAGCAGGGTAGCATGTGGCTGCAAGGGGTGGATGGGGCTGGCAGGGAGGGCACCTAGCAGCTCCTGATACTGACTTGGCATCGATCTCCACTGTTGGCCCAAAGCCTCACCTCACCTTCCATAGTTCTGGTGAATTCTTGAACCCCACCAGGGCTTTGGGGGCAGTTTGGCTTGCCTCTCCACCCCTTCCTTTGGGAAAATGTAATTTCGATTTCTAGTTCTCTGCATAAGACAGTGAACAAGCCTCCAACCACCCTCCATCTTTCAAAATGTCAGATTCTTTGGTCTACTGCCGTCTGTCTGTTTCCACCTTGTAAACTTATCTTTTTTTTTATTTCTTTACTATCATCTTAGTGATACTCTGGCAGTAAACATTGATTAGCTTGTGTGTTGAAGCTGCCGCATTAACGAGCAGCTCCCAAGAGGCCACAGAGCAGCACAGGCCTATGCCTTCAGGTCACCCTTCATGGGCAGTAACACCCCAGCTGATTCTTGGCCTAGATTTTTCTCCCACTCACTTCCTTTGGCTGTGCAAGGGTGAAGGCAACAGTACAAAGACCTGGGTTCCCATTCTGCTTCCTCCATTTACTACCCCATTGACTTGTCATGGCAACCAACAGCTTTACACACAGAACAAGAACCCAGCCACTGAGCTACGTCCCAGGTCAGCTAAGAGCTTCCATGAAACTGCTGTTGCAGAAATGGCCTGAAATATTACGTGCTGATCCTGGAAAACATGTTCAGATTCTACCACCCCTACCCCACCAGGGCGAAAGGACACCTAGGCCCCTCAGACACCTAGTTTTTTGGTGATTTTCAGGCATGACAATCAGAGGAACCAGAAACAGCAGCCAGGGTAACAAAGTGAGGGACCAGAAACCCAGTAAAGATGGAGGGAGGTCAAGGACCAGATGGGTACCTTATTAGCCTGGCAGAGAGGCAGCCAAGCAGCCTGGGCAGCCTCTTGCCAGACCCACCTCTGCAACCATCTGCCCAAAGAGGGAGAGATGGAGGGGCCTGAGCCCTGGGCAGGGTGTCCAGGCTGGGCAGGAGCAAAGCCAAGGAAGGGGTTGAGGTTACTCACTGCTGACTTTAAGGGCCAGAAACGAAGGAATTTTCAGCCCACCTCCTGCTCCCCTCTGCCCACTTCAGTTCTAACTCCCACTGAAGTCAGGAAGCCATGAGTCCCACATCAGCTGCAGTGTGAAAGGTGATCCCATCCCCAGGCAGTGGGGAGGCCAGGAAGGGCCAGAGCCAGACAAGGGCCCAACGGGGCCCCAGAGCTGCCTGCAGGTTGTGGCAGGGGCCCAGGTCATAGGAATGCTGGCCTCGAGCCCATTCCCACGTGGTCTGGCCCCGCAACAGCAGCATCCCATGGAAGAGCAGCCCAGCCCCACACAGCAGCGCACCTGCTACACACGTGTCCATCACGAAGGCCAGGGTGAACTGGGCCAGAGACACTCTGCCTGCAGGGACAAGCAGAAAGAGTCAGGGGCCAAAGTCTGGCCCAGCCCTCCCAAAGCCCAGCTCCGGCCCACCCTCCACCCCTACCCTCCACCACAAAGCAGGCCTCATTTCTCTATTCTGTCCAGCCTGTGCTGGGAACCAGGCAGATGGCCGCTGCCTGCATGTGATGTTTATCCATGCATCACAAAACTTGGTAAAAACTTGGGGAGGAGATGGCCTCTTGGCTCTCAGACATCAAACTGATCTTGTCTCAGTTAATTACAGCTGTCATCTGTATCTTAACAGAAAAGAACAACCTTTTACTATCTTGGCCACAGCAAGCAAGAAGTACTTGCTGCATAAAGAACAAGAGAAGCTAGACACAAAAGGTCATGTGTCCTGTAATCTCTGTCTGCAATGTCCTGAACAGGCAAATCCACAGAAACAGAAAGCAGCTTAGTGGTTGTCAAGGATGGGGATGGGGGAAGAGGGACGGCTGCTTAAGGGGTTCTTTTTAGGGTGAAAATGCTCTGAAATCAGTGACAATGGTGGCACTGTGTTCACTGTAAATACACTAAAAGACACCAAATTGTAAAATGGCTAAAATTATTAATTTTACTTCAATAAAAGAGAGCCTGAAACAGAAGAGATGGAGGGCAAACATACTGAGGGGGCAGGGGAAGCGGGTTTTTTTCTATTTTGATAAATTGGAGAGAACAATTTATTTGCAGGTTCCAAGGCAGGCAAAGGTGCCATGAGACGGGTAGGTCTGCATTCTGCAATCTCAGAAAAAAACCCAGGCTGGACAAGCAGATCTGTGAGTAGTGAGGACCTGGGGGTCTCCCAGGACCCCAGGAGTGGCTGGAACTGCCAGAGTATGTGAAGTGAGAAGACAATGTCACCAAGACCCGAGAGTGGGAGGGTCCTTGGGCATCAGATAAAAGAGAACCCAAGCCAGTGCAGCAGTGTGCCTGCAGTCCCAGGTATTTAAGACACTGAGGAAGGAGGATCACTTGAACCCAAGAATTTGAGACCAGCCTGGACAACATAGTAAGAACCTGTCTCTAAAGAAAAAAGGGGAACCATAAAGGAAGGTAGGAAGGCCCAAGTTGGAGGCACCAACGAGACCAAGGGCAGAAGTTGTCAAGGATGGGGCACTCAGCAGTTTTTTAGTCTGAACAGTCTCTTAAAGCAGAAAAGAACTGGAAAAGTCCTGTGGCTTTGTGGCGACAGAGTCTGGGTCTGTGGCAGTATCAGAGGACAGCTGGGGACAGAAGTAAGGTCAAAGCAGTTGGAAGAATAAGGGAAAAACAGCTATGAGTCTAAGGAAGTCCTTCTGGAAGGTTGCATGTGGACCAAAGAGCACAGAGGACATGTGGAGCAAAAGGTCTGTACAAGGTGAGAAAACCCAAAGGAAGCTAGTGGAGGGAGTGGGGTGCAGGGCAGGGATGGGACACCACCGAGTGGGCTCAGAGAGGTCTCTGAACAGGTAGGGCACCAGGCCTGAGGAGCTAGGGGCAGTCAGACGGGCTTGAAGAGCTGAAGACAGGACGATTTGGGATGTAGCATCTGATGTCCTGTTCTCTCTATGATGGCCCTGGGGACAGGAGAGCTGCAGTTGTTGGGAGAGCAGGCATATGAGAAAACAGGATGGCCAGGCACAGGTACAAGCCTGTTGAGGTCAGCAGCCATAGACATGGTAGGGTACCAACCTGCCACAGAGGACCGTGTATCTCTGGCAACTCTCAGAAGCCAGGGCCAGGAAGATACAGAGCAAGGACGCTGCCGTGTTGGCAGGAGACTGGTGAAAACTGAGGGCTCTAGGCTGTGCGTGGGGCAGTGAAGAGGGGATGCAGCAGAGGGAGAGAAAGTGACAGCCAGGAGCCTGCAGGGCCCAGAAGGTCGTGGAGCAGGAGTCACAGAGTGCAAGGGTGAGAGATGGAGCAGAGGAGAGGAATGGAAGGCAAAGAGGGATGACGATGGGTGGCTTTGGAGGTGACACATTTGGCATCCTGACAAGGACTGCAGTTTGGATGTGGGAATAGGAAAAGGAAGTAAAACAAAAGTCAAGAACCTGAGGCCTTTGCAGACCTTCAGATGCTCTTGATGTCAAAGGGCCCAGGGCTGACAGAGAGATGGGGAGCTGAAGCCAAGTACTCAATGACGAGTAGTGAAGAGAGGAGGCTGCAGAGACCACAGGGAGGAGCAACTGGAGCACGGAGTCTCAGTGGAGGCAGGGGGCAACAAGGAGGGTGTAGGAGGGCTGGTCAGGGAGCTGGTATGGGCAGAAGACTCTGACAGTGGACCTCTGGAGGTCCCTGGGGCAGAGCTGGGCTTGGAGTGGATGAGGAGGCACAGCAACTTCTCAGAGTGATCAGGAGATTTCTAACTACAGAGCAAGGTTACAGAGAATCCTAAAAAGGTCAAGAAGGATTCAGGAGAGAAAGCCCACTACATTCTAGCCAGGAGGGAACAAAGACTGGAAGATCAGGGGTGGGGTGGGGCTTTTATCTTGGTGGTGTCGGAACATGCATGTCATCCAAAACACAGCATCTCAAAAGCCTCCTGCTCCTAGTCTTCCCTCCCACCTCCCAATGACTGGGTTTTCCACTGCCTAGATCTTTCACCCATCGTCATCCCTCTTTGCCTTCCATTCCTCTCCTCTGCCCCATCAAATCAGAGCCATCTCCAACACCAGCATTCAGGGCCCTCCACCCTCCGGTCCTGGCCTACTGTCCCAGCCTTAATTCTCACAATTCTCAAGATGCCTTTGCTCTTCTTGGGGGCCTTTGCTCTTGTAGTTGCTATCACCTGAGTGCCCACCACCCAACCACCCCTATGGGCTCCCACTGCTCTTTCCTCCTCTGCCAACAAGTCCTGCAATCCTTCCTGATTCTCTCAACAGAACTATCCCTTGTCTTGGGGCACTGTTGAGTGCCAGCCTGCCTTTACCCCCATAAATGACAGAAAACCAACAGGAAATCCCACCTCCCACCAAAACAGCCTTTACTTCCTGGCCCAATACCTTCCTGAAGCAAGGCAGAGGCACCCAGGCTCCCCACCTGTGAGCAGCATGAGCCAGGGCAGCAGGAGGAGGGCAGCAGTATGGAGAAGTGAGTGGGCCCGTAGCAGAGCTGACAGGGCAGGGCCCAGCAGCACAGAGACGTGGAGCAGGACACCAGCACCATGCAGCAGCAGGCACAGGAAGGGCCGGTAGTTGCGGAAGCCCACGCAGCGGCCCAGCAGACGGCAGTGGTGGTCCCGGCGCAGGATGCAGATGCGGCAGGCAGAGCAATGCCCACTGCGTGGTGGCACCTGGCTCTGGCACTGGTAGCAGTAACTGCAGGGAAGGAACCACAGGGTCAGTGCCCCAGGTCTGCCCATCCTGGGGAAGCAGAACAGACCCACCCCCCGCCAAGCCTCAAGTTCCTCTAAGCCTAAGGTTCTTCACAGGTAAATGCAGGCCCACCAAGACTCCCAGACCCCTCCAGTGCTACCACCGCATTGCCAGCTCTGACCTCTCTGCCCTCGTAATACCCAAAAGCATACTTCTCACTTCCTTCACCTTGGTCCATATCACCATGAACTGTCCTCTGGATTACTGCAGTAGCTTCTTGACTGGTCTCCTAGATCCTCCCCTTCTCTTCCCTTCTAGTGTAGTCTCACCCCAGCTGCTAGACTCACCCTTTTAAAGCTTAAGTCATGCCCCTCCTCTGCTCAAAACCCTCCAATGGTTCTCCATTTCTTTTCTCCTCAAAAGCAGAGCCTTACATCTCTGTCATCTCTTCCCCTCTCACTGCACTCCAGCCACTCTGGCCTTACTGCTGTGCCTGAAACATGCTAGCCATACAACTACCCCAAAGCCTTTGCATGGTTCTGTTTCCTCTGCCTGAAACACTCTATCCTCAAATTCCTACACAGCTAATTCTTCATTTCCTTCAAGGCTTCACTCAAATGAGATCCACCTTGACAAACTATGTATTTTTTTTTTAACTTCACTTGTTAATTGTAAATTGTAGCTGTATATATTTAAGGTGTACAAAGTGTTGTTATGACTTCTAATACAATGCAGAATAATTAAATCAGGGTAATTGACAAAACCATCACCTCACTTACTTTTTGTAATGAGAACTGCCACTTAAAACTGAAACTTGAACTCCCTTTACCCTGCTCTAATTCTTGTTTCCACATCAGCACCGTCTAACATATAATTTGCTTACTTATTGTGCCTGTAGTTCATTATCTGCCCCTCCCGCAAGTGATCGATTCCTGGAGGTTGAGAATCTGAAAAGTACCTTCCACCCAGGAGGTGCTCAGTACGTATTTGAGTGAATGAGCAGTACTTATTTTGGTTCTTCCATGCCAGATCTTACAGGAGTTAACAACCCGCCTGCTAAAGTAATCTGGTTCTAACACCCAGGTCGTGGAGCCCCTCCCCTGTCCGAGGCTCCCGTTTCTGCCCCCAGACCCCGCGCCCCACTCACGCCCAGCCCTGGCCCAGACCGCGGCCGGCCAGCATCACGCCCCGGATGCTGGGGTCCGAGCGCAGGAACAGCCCCACGTTGCCCAGCAGGTTAAGCAGCTGGAAGGCGGCCAGCGCCAGCTGCAAGGCCCGAGCCAGGGGTCCTAGCGGGGGCGGCCCGGGACCCAGCACCAGCACGTAGGCCAGCTCCAGGCTTACGACAGCGGCCCACAGCGCCGTGAGCACGAGAGGCAGCCGCGCGGGCGCTCCCTCAGCGCTCCCCGCCGCCCAGGGCTGCCCCATGGTCCGGACCCACCGGTCGCGGGATCCCGAGGACCCGGAGCTTCCGTGTTGGGGCGGAGATAGAAGCAGACGGACGTCTGCTACGGCCAATAGAAATCGGAAGGAGTGCAGTGAGCGCGGGACTCAAAGGGACCGTCCGCAGATGCGGAGAGCTGATTGGTTGGGCCAATGCTCGGAATCTGGTTGGCGCTAGAGTCCAGGTGACACCGCGGAGTCGTCGCCCCGCCCGCCCGCCCGCCCGCGGAGACTCCGCCCCTCCATCAGAAGCCCCGCCTTTGGTGAGTGGCTGGTGTGCCGGGAGGGTTGGCTTGCAGCCGCCGAGGCGTCGGGGTTTCCCGGCTCAGCACATTCTCCCCCACCTCCCACGGCCGCCCCGATATTAATAGCCCTGCCTAGGTCCATCCAGCTGGCTCCGAGCCCCTTCCCATGCTTGGTGTTTCCCTTCATCACCCCAGAAAACATTCAAAACAGCTCGTCGCCTCCGTGTTTCTGACTGTGAAATGGGGATAGGGCTCTGTTTTCTACCCTCGTAGTGCAGGAAGATGGTCAGGACGAAACCTGGAGGGCAGCCTTTGGGGTGATCTGCAGCCACTGTTAGTATGGTCATCTCCGTTCTGCGGATGAGGAAACAGAACCGACGGCTTTCCCTAAGTCACGCAGCGCCCAAGCCGTGGAACTGGAACGCGAATCCCAGATTTCCGCCACGAGATCTAGATCTACCTCTGCACCCCTCTACTCCGCAGTCCCTGGCTCCAGAGCAACCTCTGGTCTCGTCCGGACCCAAGCGTCCTCGCCCCTATCCGGCCCCACCCTCCTCCCCCATATTTAGTGCGAATCCGATCCGGGGCTGGGCCGGGACCTACTTAACGGGGCCCGGGTGTCCGGGAACACGCGGAGTGGAGCCAGGAGCCCAAGCAAGATGATGATGGTTATGCAGCCCGAGGGTCTGGGGGCCGGGGAGGGGCCCTTCGTGGGCGGCGGGGGCGGCGAGTACATGGAACAGGAGGAGGACTGGGACCGCGACCTGCTGCTGGACCCGGCCTGGGAGAAGCAGCAGCGGAAAGTGAGTGCTCACCCATTTCCTAACCGCAAAACTGAGGCCTGGAAGGCTAGGCGGCTTGTCCTGTGCATCTCACAGGTGGGGCAGAGCCTGACTTTAACCCAGACTGCCACTCCCCAGCCCAGGCTCTGCCCCGCAGCCCTCTGCTGTCCGCAGAGCTGGAAGAGAAGCCTGGGAGCCCTCATGAGGGGCTTAGGATGTCAGGGAGTGTTCCTGGGCTACCCGCACCCCCCACCCCAGGGCTCATTTCCCTGGGCCCACTGCCTCATTTCTGGGGCAAAGATCCGTTTGAGCAAAGCGCAGGGCATCCAAGTTGAGGGTGGGGGTTCACAAAGGATAATCATTCTTCCCAGCTCACCCCACACTCTAAATATTCCCAGGTTCCACCCCGAGTGGAACAAGGTAGGCACACTAGGGACTGGGGAGCAAGGCTTCTCAGACCCCACCCTACCCTCTCCTCTGTATCCTACCCACGGCGGGGTCCGTAGTCATTCTATCTCGTGACAATTGAAGAAAGTTAGGCCCAGAAAAGAACTAGGGTAGGCCCCAAATCATACACTGTCAGAAAACAGGCACCCCAGTCTGAGGATCTTTGTCCCTTGTCCCTCCCCCACCCCTTCTCAAGATACCCCTTCCACCACGGGGCCCTGAGTCTGCTGAAAAGGCCACCAGGTCGGGAGGAGGGGAGCCCTGGGTCCCCTTACAGGTCCCCTTGTGCAGTAACCTGACTCTCCAGCCAGATGGGCACTTTGTGCTGAGGCAGCGCCTTGGGGGAGCTTAACAGGGGCACATGGCAGGTGCTGCCCAGACTCAGCCTTGTAGGGAGGGCACTTGGGTCCCCTCCCTCCCTGAACTATTTTCACTCCAGACTTTCCCTACTGGAGGGGGCAGGACACCTGGGTTCCCTAAAGAGAAAATGATCCCAGCTGGAATGAGAAAAATTTGAGAAGTGGTGGCCAGGGATGGCCTGCTGAGTGAGTGACAATAGCACAGGACTCCAGGAAAGGGCAGGGCACTGGGCTGCTCTGTGGAATTGTGAAATTCCACAGGGTCTGAGAATCCCAGAATTTAGAATCAGAGCATTTCCGCTGGGTTAGAAGACAGGAGTTGACCCCAGGGGTCAAGAGACTTAGCTGACTAGGCTGGGATGCCCCGGGTGACACTTTCCCCCCAGGCCCCCCCTGCACCTGTCTCTAAGCATGGCTGTGGTCCCTGGGTTGGCAGTCTCCTGGTGATGTCATCTCTGCCCCTGGCTCCAGCTGCCAACTGCTCTGAAACAACTATCCCCCCTCTAACCACCCAGGCCTCTCCCAGATCCAGGTCCACATACCCCTCATATGACACATGCCAGTTTGTATCTTGCCTTTGTCACTTAAAATATCAGGAACATCCTTTCATCCCAACTTACAGCCACCCATCTCACCATCCAACAGCTGCACAGGGTGGATGCTGTCTAAATCAGTCAGCAGCCCCTGGAACAGGACATTTTGACCTTTTCTTTCGTGTCCAATATTATTTATTACGAGATTGTAATAAACACCTTGCGGTCAGCTTTAGCCCTGCCCCATCCCTGCTCCTGAATGCTCCTTTTCCCACAGGTGACTCCTCCATCCAGGGGCTTCCCACAGTCTCGGAGCACTCCTGCTTCCTCCCTCCTGATTTCTCTTCTTTCAGCCTCACCCTAAACATTTATGTTTGATAAATATTTTTTTAGGAAATCCTACTGTATGTTTTAGATGCCAGGATTCTACAAGAGACAAAACAAAGCCCCTGCCTCTATCTCACCCACCTGATCCTATCTCGTCCCCCTCACTGACACCCTGCATCTGATGCCCTTGATCCTCTTCTCCCTCTACTCTGCCAAGTCATTGTATCTACTCTGCAAACAAAACAAGCTTTCTGAAACACACTTCTGTCTACCTCCCTCCTGCCTGAAGCTTTGCTGGCTCCCTGTGTGTCTCAGGATCAAGTTCAAACTCTCCAGCTTAGTACCCAAGATCACGCATGACCTGGCCCTTGCCATCCCTCCGGCCTGCCTCTCACCACTGATACCCCAACACCCCCAGCTTCATTCCAGTAGTGCCCAGAAAGTTGCAGTCCCACAAATAGCAACTGTTTCTCATGGCGCATTTGCCTGGGTGGTAGCCCCTGCCTGGAGTGCCCTTGCCTGCCCTTCCCTGCCTAGGGAGCTCCTGCTCTTCCATCTCAGCTGAGATCAAATGTGAGCCTTTCCCAAGAGGCCCTCACCTGATTTGGACAGTCCCTCCCAGAGATTCCTCAGTGTGTCTATCCCAGCACTCCTCAGACCTACGTGATTGTCATTAAGAGTCATGTTTGATGTCATCCAGATCTGCTCGTCCCTCTGCCCTATCCAGACTCAGAACATCCAGACTCCAGGGTTAGAAGGACCTGCAAAAAGAACAAATACCCTTTTAGTGCTTAGGCCACCGTGGAGTAGTACTGCCTATGTTCACACTCCCTTAGCAATGACAGCACCACATTTGTAAATGTACCAATTTGTAGCAATGAGAGCATCTTCCAGGTCCAGCTCCCAAGATCTCTGAAAACTAGATGAGGGAAAAAATTTCCAGGGCCATCTTTCAGGGATGTCTGCTTTGTGGTGTGGAAATGCTCTGAATTCCAGAATCCTGCCATATTGGGGGAAGGACCCATGAGTCTGAGACATCATGAGTCTGATCCATTAATACGCAGAGACTAAACCCCAGAGAGGACAAGGGCTGACCCCGGATTATGGAGAGTGAGTAGCTCAGCCGGGATTGGAGCCCAATTGTGGACAATGATAGCAGCATTCAGGGGCCAAAGGTTTGATAGATTGCAAAATATAAATATTTATTGCACTAGGCGCCAGGTCACCTCCACCCCAACACACACACAGCTGTGTACCACTCCATATCAGATGGAGGTTGATACTGGTGTCAGGAAGGAGGTGGCTCTGGAAGCCAGGTCAGGCTGGGCCTGAGTGCTCAGTGGATCCTCTACAACCCGCATAGCGCTTGCACACTCAGAGTCTCCCTGGAGGCCAGTCCACAACCCTTGGGGTCCTGGTATGCTTCCATCTGGAACTTCTGACATGAGAGAGACCGTATCTTCCTGGGCTGGCCCCTGAACTTTGGAGGTACTCCTACTTTGGATTGTTAAATATTTCTGAGCTCTCTTCTAGTGCTTAAGACTGGGCAAGGCTGGAGTGGACCCCAAGTCTGACTCCACTTCTTCCCTTCCAGAACAACTAAAGCTCAGAGAGGGCAGTGGCAGGGGGGACTAGTCCAGGATGCACAGCAAGTCAGTGGCCAAGCCAGGACTTGAATCCAAGGCTCAGGGCTTTGAGATCTAGCCTAAGGAGCCAGGAGTGTGTCTCAGGTCCCTATACCCAGTCCTAGGGTCCGAGCACTGTCTTCTCCCCCAGACCTTCACTGCCTGGTGCAACTCACATCTGCGCAAAGCGGGCACCCAGATCGAGAACATCGAGGAGGACTTCCGAAATGGCCTCAAGCTCATGCTGCTCCTGGAGGTCATTTCAGGTGAGGGTGAAGATGTGTGTAGGGGCCTCAGACACAGGGCAGTCTGGGGAGCTGCAGAATGATGGCAATGGAGTGCTGGAGGGGAGTTGGAGTGAGGGGAACTTGGGGACAGTGTTTACTGCTGCTTCTCATGACTTTGACCCTTGACCTGTGCTCTTACACTCAGGAGAGAGGCTCCCCAGGCCAGACAAAGGCAAGATGCGCTTCCACAAAATCGCCAATGTCAACAAGGCCCTGGACTTCATTGCCAGCAAGGGAGTTAAGCTGGTGTCTATCGGTGCTGAGGGTGAGGAGGGGCCAGGGCAGGGCTTGGGGGCTCCCTGGGACATCAACAGGTCACCTCTGTGAGCCTCAGTTTCCTCATTTTAACAATGGGCGTACTCATCCCTGCCTCAGAAGAGAGACTGAGGAGCAGATGTACCCAAAGTACTGGCACAGCACCTGGTGCCCAGTAGGTGTTCAGCTAATCATTTTTTTTTTTTTATTTTAATATTTATTATTTATTTATTTATTTAGTTTTCGGTGGACACAACATCTTTGTTTGTATGTGGTGCTGAGGATTGAACCCGGGCCGCACGCATGCCAGGCGAGCGCGCTACCACTTGAGCCACATCCCCAGCCCCTCAGCTAATCATTTTAAAACAGGAATAAGTGTTTGTGAAGTGCCTGCTAAGGGCTCACCCACTAGGTGCCCGTTCTGGGGTGCAGAGCAAGAATGAGGGAACGGTGCTCTGAGGCATGGACAAACAGGCTTTGAGTACCAGCCAGAACTGTGCCCTCACTTCCTCTGTGCAGAGATCGTCGACGGGAACCTGAAGATGACCCTGGGCATGATCTGGACCATCATCCTCCGCTTCGCCATCCAGGACATCTCAGTGGAAGGTGAGTGGTAGGGGAGGAGGCCGGGGAAAGGACTGGCCCAGACCTTTTACAACTAATGCTCTCACCTACCACTTTGCCATCCAGAAACCTCGGCCAAGGAAGGCTTGCTCCTGTGGTGCCAGCGGAAGACAGCCCCGTACCGCAATGTCAACGTGCAGAACTTCCACACCAGGTGTGTCAGCGGGTCGGCGCTGGGGCAGGGGGATGTCCACCCTGATCAGTGAGGGCACAGAGCTGTTCCCCCACTCCGCCTCAAGCCCCAGGGAATGAGGGGTCACAGCCAAGTTCCTGGAGCATAGCGTTACCGTCTAAACATAGAAGGACTGCTAAATGTTGAATTGAGTAGAACTGAATTCAGGAGGATTACAGAGGATTCCTGAGCCTTTAAGAATCCCCAGAAGGGCATTCCAGCCAGAGGGAAGCTGGAGCCAAACACATCCAGAAATTGGTGTGTTCTAATCAAAGGGCTTGTGAGGGAACTTGGAGGAGCTAGGAGGAGACGGTCTGAGTCTGCTAGTGAGGGACCTTACACCCAAGCTAAGGAGTGTGTGCTTTACTCCATGCTATACTTGAGGCTGTCTTGTGGGACACTCCTGGGCCTCGACTTGAGCCAGGCCTGACACCCACTTCTCTGTCCAGTTGGAAGGATGGCCTGGCCCTCTGTGCTCTCATCCACCGACACCGGCCTGACCTCATTGACTATGCCAAACTGCGCAAGGTGGGCTTCTGCTGCCCCAGCCCTGGCCCTTGATCTCTGCCCTCAGCTGACCTTTCAGCTCTTCCCTTCACACCCACCTAGGATGACCCTATTGGCAACCTGAACACCGCCTTTGAAGTGGCGGAGAAATACCTGGACATCCCAAAGATGCTGGATGCGGAAGGTAAGAGCACGCCACGCCCAGGCAAAGCCTCCACTTACTCATGAGCAGGCACAGTCCAACTTCTGTCCTGCCCCTGTTTGTCCCTCCTCTGCCCAACCACCAACTCTCTGGTCACAGTGCTCCTGCCACCATCCCCTTCCATCTTGTCCCCTGCCCTCTCCTGCCTTTCCCCTATGGAATGGCTCCACCCTCATATCTCAGTCCCCTGGATTATCTGAGATAATCCAGGTCCTCCAACACTGGCAGCTCCTCTGGGGCACATCCTGCCTTTGTGCCCTGTGCCTAAGCAAGCCGTTTAGTCAGTGAAGCAGCAGACATTTCCTGAGCACCTGCTGTGTGTCGTGCCCTGGCTGTGTCGGCACTGATGGAGAACTGGTTCTGGCCATGGACTGAGAGAAAGACTGGCAGACAGAGTTATAAGGTGGTTAGGGGGTACCAGGCAGTGTGGACTGGTCCCTTAGGAGGGCCACAGTGTCTGTTCACTCACCCAGGCTTTGGGGAGGAAGAAAATGCTGGCCTTGGGGGAGCTGGATGCTAGTGACTAGATGTCACTGCCCCTCACATCTGAGGGGTTCTATGCCTGGCACTTGTCTGACATACTAGGGTTCAATCCCCATTCTACACTGGTGGCTTTGGTCAATATACACCCTATTTCCCTCCCCAGACATCGTGAACACTCCAAAGCCGGACGAGAAGGCCATCATGACCTATGTTTCCTGCTTCTACCATGCCTTCGCAGGGGCTGAGCAGGTGAGTGGGCATCGCTGCTGCCCCAGGGGCACTGCTGCCCAGGCTGGGCTTGCAGACCCAAAGGCCCAACCTGGGCAGCAGCCCAACATTTGGCAGTGCCAGATGGTGTAGGTGGGAGTGCCACTGTCCCAGCTGTACCCACTTGGTCTTTAGGGAGCTCAGGAGCAAAGGCCTCTGACCTGGAAGCACCCTCTTCACCTAAGAGATGTGCACCCCTCCTCCTTTCCCCTATCTGCCTGGCCCAGGTTTTTAAGAGTCTTACAGAGGGAGGCTGGGTTGGGGCATCCAAGGCAGTTTGTCTTATGCCAGCCCTACTGCCTACCCCTACCACAGGCAGAGACAGCTGCCAACAGGATCTGCAAGGTGCTGGCCGTGAACCAGGAAAATGAGAAGCTGATGGAAGAGTATGAGAAGCTGGCCAGCGAGGTGAGGCTGGCCCAGAGCCCCTCCCACTGTGCTCTGCCCACCTTGGCTCTGCTCAACCCTCACTAACCCCAGCATGGGCCTGCAGACCTTCCCTCTTCTCAGAATAGTCCTGGCCTCTCCCCAGCCTCTTCCTGCTCTTTGCGACCGATCACCTGCCCTTCTGACTACCCAGGCTCCTGGTTAGTCACTGATTCACTCCTTATTCATGGATCTGTTCCCTTGAATTTAGCAGCTACATGGCCCTTAGTTCTGTGCCAACACGATCCTGGCCCCTAGACTCAGAAGTTAAGCATCCTGGAGCTGGCAGTGTAACTCAGTGATAGAGCACTTGTCTGACATACTAGGGTTCAATCCCCAGTACTTCAAAACATAAAGACATAAGAAATTAACCACTCTGCTCCTTTCCTGATCAGGAGGGACAGACTGACCCAGAGTTGTGAAAGTTGCCCCCAGGAGGTCTGGCCCTCTGGCCAGTCTCTGAGTGGGTGGAGAGGGGTGAGTGATCTGGGGGCAGTTCTGCTCAGAGCTCTCAGCTTTGCCCCTGCCTGGCCCTGGCAGCTGTTGGAGTGGATCCGCCGCACTGTCCCATGGCTGGAGAACCGTGTGGGCGAGCCCAGCATGAGTGCCATGCAGCGTAAGTTGGAGGACTTTCGGGACTACCGGCGCCTGCACAAACCACCCCGAGTTCAGGAGAAGTGCCAGCTGGAGATCAACTTCAACACGCTGCAGACCAAGTTGCGGCTGAGCCACCGGCCCGCCTTCATGCCCTCCGAGGGCAAGCTGGTCTCGGTGAGCCAGGCAGGAGTGGAGGTGGTCCCAGCCCTGTTCACATGCCCTGGGTGACAGTGGGCTCTGTATCCCTATCTGTACAATGGGTGAACCTCAATGGAGGGCACTTCTGCCTGCCCCTCAGGACATTGCCAATGCGTGGCGAGGGCTGGAGCAAGTGGAAAAGGGCTATGAGGACTGGCTGCTGTCTGAGATCCGGCGCCTACAGCGCCTTCAGCATCTGGCGGAGAAGTTCCAGCAGAAGGCTTCTCTGCATGAAGCCTGGACCCGGGGTAGGTACCCCTCATGGGGCTGAGCCTCTCCTGGAGTGGAGTCCTAGCAAAATGCACAGGACTAGGGTCCAAGCCCTGCAGGAAAGCCAGAGACCCGATTTCTAGTCCCACCTTGACTTGCCACAGTGCAACCTTAGCCCCTTTTTGGACCACATAATCTATAAATTCAGGACCTTTCCCCCTTTCTAGGCTTAGGCCCTCTGTAGGTCTCTGATTGTCACTTACCATTGTATTTGTATATGTAGCAGGTGTCTGAAGATGAGTTAGTCCTGAACTCTAATATCACTTGTCATATTCAAAATATTGCATGCCTCAAATATACCACTCTGGATAAAATCATTCATTCAGGGGCTGGGGTAGAGTGCTTGCCTAGCACATGTGAGGCACTGGGTTCAATCCTTAGCACCATATAGAAATAAATTTTAAAAATTAATTTTAAAAATCATTCATTTAGTATTCTGTCAAGAGATTTTAATCCTACAAATGAATGGGTCCTGCCTAGCAATAATGAATAAACACTCAAAAGGGATTTTGGACATAATGAATAACAATCATTTGGTGTAAGAATTTCTTAAAATTACGGCTAGCTGTGTGACCTGGGAAGTCATTTATCACATCCTCTGCAAAACACACAGGCACTCAATAAAGTGTCCTACCACTATTATGCTTACATTGATTTTTAATTGCAAAATTATAATTATCACTCACAAAACACTTTTTCAACAAATACTCATTAAGAGCCTACCAAGTGCCAGGCACTGTGCCAGGCGGCCCTGGGGAAACAGTGGTGAGCAAAGAAATCAGGTCAGAAGCTTAAGGGGCTCACAGAGTTCTTGAGCGCTAGTTGGAGACCAAATAGTTTCAAAACTGTGCCAAGAATTAGCCTGGACAGTGCTGGGTCATTACGGCCATGCCACAGATCAGGGGCTTCACTTTATCGCTGTGGGGTTTCAGAGCAAACCCCCAGGGTAGCCCAGCAGGTGTCATCACCTGCCCTCACAACCCAGCCGAAAGCTCCCTGGCCTCTCTCGGAGCAGGGAAGGAGGACATGTTGAACCAGCGCGACTACGAGTCAGCTTCGCTGCAGGAGGTGCGTGCGTTGCTTCGGCGCCATGAAGCCTTTGAGAGCGACCTGGCGGCGCACCAGGACCGCGTGGAGCACATCGCTGCGCTGGCCCAGGAACTCAAGTAGGCGTGACCCGCTGCTGGCCCCGCCCCACTCCTCTGCCCTCCAGGAGACCCTCGGTTCTCCGGGGTTTGTTTAAATAGCTGTGGTACCGGTGTTGTCCTTCCCGTGTCGCCACTAGCTCCGCCCCTCCCGGAACCCGTCCTGCGCCGCTCTGCTGCCCCCACATCCACACCAGCGCTCTGTCTGCCCGCAGGAACACGAACTGAACTCCCTCTGGGAACGCCCCGCTTTATCCCTCACCTGTCCTGGCTCCCTAAGCCTTCACCAGGGCACAGGGACCAGCCCCAGGAGGGCAGTCAGTGGAAAATCAAGGCCAGGGTCTGGCCCCACACTCATCCCCTTTCTCACTCCAGTGAGCTGGACTACCATGAGGCGGCCTCAGTGAACAGCCGCTGTCAGGCCATCTGCGACCAGTGGGACAACTTGGGCACGCTGACCCAGAAGAGGAGGGATGCGCTAGAGGTGGGGGCTGGGGCCAGGGAGCTGGAGCCAGGCAGAGGCCACCCCTGCTAGCCAGGTGCTGACAGCTGTCCCCTGAACCCCTAGCGGATGGAGAAGCTCCTGGAAACCATCGACCAGCTGCAGCTGGAGTTTGCAAGGAGGGCAGCTCCCTTCAACAACTGGCTGGATGGGGCAGTGGAGGACCTGCAGGATGTGTGGCTGGTGCACTCTGTGGAGGAAACCCAGGTGGGTGGGGCACCGGTGCGATGACAGGAAAGCTGGCCCCAAAGCTGCCTCCTGAGGAGTGGGAATGGGAGGAAAACCCCAGTTTTAGAGTACTGGACTAGGATGCCTGGGTTCCCGGACCAGCCGCTGGACTGTTGGCTGGCCTGGAGCACACTGCTGCTCTTTCTGGTGCCTGCGGTAAACGGGAGATGCTGATTGATCCTTCTCATCACCCTAAGAGCCTGTTGACAGCTCACGAGCAATTCAAGGCAACACTGCCTGAGGCTGACCGAGAGCGAGGTGCCATCCTGGGCATCCAGGGCGAGATCCAGAAGATCTGCCAAACATACGGGCTACGGCCCAAGTCTACCAACCCTTACATCACCCTCAGCCCCCAGGACATCAACAACAAGTGGGACATGGTCAGTACCCCACATGCCCTACCCTGCCCACCCCACCTGTATATTCTAACCACCCTGTGACCTCACCTGTCCCAAGATATGGGGAATAAAGCCCACCTCCAGATCTGGGGATCTGCCACAGATTCTCTGAAAAGGCATCTTGCCTATTGTGGCCTCATCCGTAAAAAGACAACAGCAACAGCAATTCCCATCAGAACTGATGTGCAGAATGCAATTGTACGACATCTTTCATAAAAGCCCTATTTTAGAGATGAGGAAACCAAAGTCCACACAGGTTGAGAGCTTGCCCACATAGTCTAATTCAGCTCACAGCAACAGGGGCTGAGGTTTGAGCCCTTCAAAGCCATTTCTGGCCCCCAGAGCTGGTCTTGGCACAACCACCCTCCTTCCCAGGTCCGAAAGTTGGTGCCCAGCCGTGACCAGACACTGCAGGAGGAGCTGGCACGGCAGCAGGTGAATGAGAGGCTCCGGCGACAGTTTGCCGCCCAGGCCAATGCCGTAGGACCTTGGATCCAGGCAAAGGTGGAGGTAAGGGCTTGGAGAGTGGGGCCAACCTGGGGCATAGGCCAGGGCTGGGCCACAGGGCATTGGAATCCTTCATCCCACCTGAGTACCCCTGCAGGAGGTGGGTCGGCTGGCAGCAGGGCTGGCTGGCTCTCTGGAGGAACAGATGGCAGGACTGCGGCAGCAAGAGCAAAACATCATCAACTACAAAAGCAACATCGACCGTCTGGAGGGTGACCACCAGCTGCTGCAAGAGAGCCTGGTCTTTGACAACAAGCACACTGTCTACAGCATGGAGGTGGGGCCCTACCCTCTGGGGAGAGACAGGCAGATTAGCTGGGGAAGCCTAAGTGATCAAGAAGGCCCCCCATGTACCCACGGGGATACTGAGACTCAACGATGGGAAGTGACCTGTTTAGAATCACAAAGCATCCTACTGCCAGGCCAGGATTTGTTATGGCTAGCCAATCAATACTTAACACATAATAAATCATCACACTTGAAGATAGGAGGGTTGCTAGTGGTCACTCACTGTCCCAGATGGGAACACTGGCTCAGTGAGGGGGAGGACTTGCCCAGGGTCATACAGTGGGACCTGTGTGGAACTAGAGCAGTGGCCAAACACTGGCTGCCCACTGATTGGCCCATCTCCCTTTCTCCAGCACATCCGTGTGGGCTGGGAGCAGCTGCTCACCTCCATCGCCCGCACCATCAATGAGGTAGAGAACCAGGTACTGACCCGAGACGCCAAGGGCCTGAGCCAGGAGCAGCTTAATGAGTTCCGGGCATCCTTCAACCACTTTGACCGGGTCAGCAGGGGCCCAGCCCATAGGGTAAGACATCTGGGGACTGATGGAACTTGGGAACCGAGGCTAACATCCACTCCCCCCTACAGAAGAGGAACGGGATGATGGAGCCTGATGACTTCCGAGCCTGCCTCATCTCCATGGGGTATGACCTGGTGAGTGCCCCAGCCTCTTCCCAGGAGTGCCATAATTGACCCCCCCATATGAACCACCTACTGTGTGCCCCTTTCATCTCCTCTATGCCTCACCACACCTACATGAGGCTGAGGCTATCAAAGACTCAGAAAGGTAAATTAACTTGGACCTGGTTCTGCCGTGACCCCAAGGTCTAAGCTTGCACTGTTTTTACCTTTGAGAAACAGCATTACAGAGGGTTATGGCCCCAGAAAAAAAGTCAGGATCAATGAGCAACAAGGGCAGGAAGCAGGTTTCAGAATGGAACAGAGGACTTCTGATCAAGGTCTTTTGGAGGAAAGGAGCTGGGGGAAACCTAGGTGATCAGGAGGACCCCAGTTCTGCTGGAGTCCTGCAAAGGGGTTGTGCAAGCCATGGCTGGACAGTCCCCAAAAGGAGACTCTGGGAGCCCTCCTGGCTTTGGCACCATGGGCCTGGAGCCTGCCTGTCTTTCTGCAGGGTGAAGTGGAGTTTGCGCGCATCATGACCATGGTGGACCCCAACGCAGCTGGGGTTGTGACCTTCCAGGCCTTCATTGACTTCATGACCCGAGAGACAGCTGAAACAGACACAGCTGAACAAGTCGTAGCCTCCTTCAAGATCCTGGCAGGAGACAAGGTGAGCCCCGAGTGGTAAAGGGCTGGCGGGCTGGGGCAGGGCACAGGACCCAGGGGCCCTCAATGCTGCTTCTTCTTCAGAACTACATCACCCCCGAGGAGCTGAGGCGGGAGCTCCCAGCTGAGCAGGCTGAGTACTGCATCCGCCGGATGGTGCCCTACAAGGGAACTGGTGCTCCAGCCGGAGCCCTGGACTACGTGGCCTTTTCCAGTGCGCTGTATGGGGAAAGCGACCTCTGACCTTAGCCCTGCAGTTCTTGAGAAAAGAAAAGAAAGAGGGTGTTCCCTGTGGCTCATCCCATCCATCCGCCAGAGTCAGGCCCTCAGAGATCAGCCAGCCAAGTACTTCTGAATAAAGATCCCGTGGGCTTCTCTCCATCTCTTTTTGGTTCCTGAAACTGTCTTCTGGATCCCAGGCAGAACTAGCTATCCCTCCTTGACCTGCCAGGGGTCCCCCCATTCCTCCTTGCCCCAGGGACCAAGCATCCACAACACTGGGGACCAGGACATCTCTTTATTGCTGTTAGAGAAGGGATGGGTTACAAGTTTCCTGGATGTAGAAGGGGACAGTGTCCCCAAAATCCAGGGAGACCAGAATATGTATAGCATCAGACAGAGGAAAACCAGGACAGGAAGCCAGAACCTGCTGAGGACAGAGCTGGATTTAAGATGAGAATATTTTCATTCTGTTCCTTACCCGAGCCCCTTGCTCCAGCTGTGGCTGCCATGAAAGCATCCTTCACTCCAGTATCCTCCCAGCTACCACAATCCAACAAAGATGCAACTGGGGAAGTTCAGGGTGGGAGGGGGATAAAGTGGGGGCTCGGTGCCCCTTGCTCACCCTGAGGTACCCAGTGCCCACCCCTCAGACAACTGTGCCTGCTGGGAGGAGCCTGCATGTGCGGGTCAGGCTGGGAAGGGCCACTCTGGTCGGCACCAGGTCCTGCACCATGGACTCCTCAGTTCACCACCGCCGAGCTGGCCATGGTGTTCACACCACAGGCCCCAGACCCTCGATGCAAGTAATAGTAACCCTGGGGGAGAGGATGCTTGGTGAGGGTGTGCCCAGCAGAACAGGGGCTAAAGAGCAAGGGGCCACACGGGCAAGACTCACCTCCTCACCCCAGTCAGTGCCCCAGCTGTTCTTGATGGCCCAGAAAGGAACCTGAGAGCCTAGAGAGCAGTACAGAGCACAGGGGTCAAGGACTCAATCCTCATCCATGCCTCAAGCACTTTATTACCTTCAAATACATGCAGTGGGCCTACTGTGTGTGCGGTGCTAGGAAAAGAGCAAAAAGCAAGAAACACCAGCCTACCACTCTCATGGAGACCTGCTGCAGCTCTGAGGCACAAGAAGAGCACTTGCCACCCGCCTCCAGCATAATGTCACCCTCCCCAGCTTTCCCATCCACAGAGGGCATGGATGATCCCCTGAGGCTGTGTGGGTGACAGTGTTCCTAGGCTTTCCCTTGATTTCCCCCTCAGAGGCCTGGGATGCTGACATCCAACCCATCTGTGGCCTGGGACGGATGGATAGTCAGCGAAACTCACGGTTGCCATAGCCCACAAGCAGCACAGCGTGGTCAATGAGCCAAGGGCTGCAGAGGGGCCGGAGTGGGTGGGCGATTCCATGGCGGTAGAACTGGGGAGGGAGAATAAGGAGTAAGAGGCCAACTCTGAGGAGAAGGAGGGAGAGGTGGGCAAGAGATGGAGCAAGGACTGTGGGGCAGGGCCTTACCTGCATGCCAAAGGCATTGATGGCTACAGAGATAGGGCCCCTCTTGGCCAGCCAGGCCGCCAGCTCTGGGAGGGGGAAGGACAGCGTCAGTGAGCACAAGGACCCTGCTCAGCAAGCCTGCGCCCCCCCCCCCCCACTCACTTTGCTCATTTTGGCTCAGCTCCACTGAGTCATTGATGTAGACCCTGGCCTTCTCTTCCGAGAACCTGCAGGTCTGCATGTGGCCCCGGTAGCTGTAGTCATCCTCTGTCTCCAACCCTCCTGGGGGTGGCAGGGAGAGTGGACTCCACTTATGCTCCCAACCAGAAGTGCATCGAGCCCCGTACACACCAGATCCCACGTTCTTCACCCACCCTGGGCTACAGGCCCCCCCCCTTCCCTATGAGAACTCTTCTCATGCTAGGAGTGACACTACTGGGAGGCAGGGAGGACAGAGCAGCAGTAACCAGCAAGAAAGGTGGCAGAGACGAACTCAACTCCCAGTTCTTCCTCCTGCTGAGGGCTCGTCCTGGCCCTCCTGGGACTCCTCATCTAATTATCTTGTCCTGCTCTGAGAGTCCCCTCTAATCTGGTGTATGCCCCTGCCAGACTCCCAGACTAGTCTCTGTCCAGTCCTTTATCTTTCTGTGACTGCAGCCCAGTTCTACTGAACTGAACGGCCACTTAGGTCCACACCTCTCAGGTGTGAGGTAGGTGTCTTGCACTTGGTTTAGCAGCCTTTTAGAAACCCAGACCTCTAAGTGGCAAAACCACCAAGACCCCCTGCTTACCACAACACACCTTCACATACATTTCCCCACTTGACATTTAGGGGACTCCTACCAGGTAGGCCTGGCTCATTTTCCATATGAGGTGGCTGAGGCTCTGACAACTGATTGCCCAAGGTCTTCTGCCAATCAGGGTTGGCATTAAGACCTGAACCAAGTTTTACGTGACTCCCACACTCATGTCTCCCCCCACCCCATAAACTGACTTCTTTTTGAGGGAAAAGTAGCACTCCTGCCCCTCCTGACTCCATTAATGCATACCCAAATTCTTTATGGCCTCGTAGGCGTTGGAGGGCAAGCCACCCATGCATGCTTTGTCCACCTTGTCACAGTCCAAGAGCTCTAGGAGACAGAAGGCTGGTCCAGAAGAGCCCTCTGGAGGGGCTGGGCTGGGGACAGGGAGGTGGAACGGGATGCTCACCCTGCTCTGAGAGGGAGAGCAGGGTTCCCTGGTTCAGGAACCACTGGCCCTCCACATTGCCTGTGACTGAGAAGGCCCAGCAGGAGCCACACATGCCCTGTAAGAGATGGGCAATGTCAGGGCCAGATCCCTTCCCCAGCCTCCATGCCGAGTACATGTCTCACCCTCATTTCTAGGGCTCCAACCTGGTCTTTGACTTTGGTGACGGCTCCCTTCTTCCTCCAGTCCCATTCGGGTGGGGCGGGGTCACTCACGGTCTTGGTTAATTGCATCTTCTTGATAGACTCCTCTTTTAAAAGGGGATTCAGATAGATGGTGTTGAACTCCTCCTCTGTGGGCAGCGCATGGAGGGAAAAAATATTTGAAATCAGCTCTGACTAGGCGCCTTGGGGCAGGCCCTCTTCCACGCTCCATGAAGGCTCTGGTACCACCCCCTACCTGTGAGGTCACTGAACTTGGTGACCCCATATTGAGCTGTGCCCCGGTCTAGGGCCTGGATCTTCTGTGCTCGCACCATGTTTCTGACAAAGACAGACATTCGCCACTTGGCTTCTGAAGATCAAAGAGGAGGCGAGAAGGAGCTCAGAACCCAGGCAGATCATACAAGGAAGAGTGATGGAGCTAAGGCATAGGGATTTCCCAGGGAGAAGGTGTAATCTGAATCAGGCCTGAAGCTCTTTTGGAGAAGGACAGAACCCTGGGGCAGGTGGAAGAGGTGGAGCCACACCTATCAGCAGTGGAATGAAAGGTGAGATCAACTTTCAGGCCAAACTGGAGTGCTGACTTCCCAGGTGTGAGGCAGTAACTGAAACAGGGTCTCAAGAGCATCACCCAGGGGAGGCCATGGGCAAGGCTACGGTGCACCCAGTAGAGAAAATCTGGTGTCCACTGCATTCTATCCTTTTCAGAGAGAGGGAGGCCCCTGGTTTCTGACCAGGAAAATAAGATCAGAAAATGATACAGTTACTTGGGGTGACAGCCCAGTCTTGGATTAGAACTCGGGTCTAATCCAAGAGATGTATAGCTTCTTGTGTCCCCCTCCCCAACATCATGGCACAAAGTGCGGGGAAGGCCCTGATCTGACAGGGACAGGAACAACCAATATGATCAGGGATTTGGAGGCTAGGTCCTCACCCTCCTTGGTTTCATAAGTCCGGTTATAGGTGGCAACAAAATTCTTGAAAAGTGAAGTCATCTTCATGGAAAACTCCTGGAAAGGCAGAGTGTCTTTACAAGGACTTCAGCCCAACTGAAGAACCCTACTCCAGGTAAAGGGAGAAGGGGCATAAGGCGCAGCTGGCCTCAGATATGGCCTCCTCACCTGGGGTGGGAGATCCTTGCTGAACAGTGGAAAGACTTGGTTGAAAGTCTCATTTATATCATCTGGATAAGGTTGGAATATAGAGGAAATTAAGACTGAACCCTCAGTGAAGTCTGATGTGGGCTATCCCAGCCTCCCTGGGCTATCTCAGCACCTGTAACCTTGGTATCCACGGGGCCACAGTCCCGCCGCAGCAGCATGTGTCTTCCCAACTCATTCAGGATTGCAAAACTGCAGAGCTGAAGGGAGAGGGAAAAGACAGTCTGGGGACTGGGATGGGCACAAGGTTCCAGACAAGAGAAGCTGGCTCCTCAGATGAGGACCACCCCCAAGGCAATCACCCCTGCAGTGCGTGCAGAGTGAGGCACAGCCACCCCAATACCACCCTTTCCAAGCATCTTGATTTCCAGTCCTGGGAGCTTGGGCAGTGACTCAGGGCAGGGGAGCTGCTGCCTCAGATCCTTGCCTCTTGACCTGACCCATCGCTCCCAACTCTTGCTTGACTGAGCCTCGTGTCGGCAACTGTAGGAGCCCCATCACTCACCAGGGTTTTCTTGGACACAGGGAGCTGGCACACTGTGGGGTCGTTGCAGGGCGGCTCCTCCAGGGTGGCCTCCAGGGTGTACAGGGTACCCCCGCCCTCCTGGATGGAGGAGCGGATGAGGCGGGCACAACCAGCCTTCTTGGTCCCTCCTTTCGGCCCACAGCCCCACCCGTGCCACCCTGCCCGTTCCCAGTCTCCCAAGGTTCGATTCTCCACCGTCCAGGCCCCCGCCCCACGTCTAGGCCAAAGTTCCCCCATCCCTCGGACCAGGCCCGGCGCCCCGCCGCCCGCGCGTCCTCACCCGGCGGACGCGCCCGCGGACTGCCGCCAGCACCGCCCGCGACCCCGCAGCCCGGCCGCGGTTGTACATCCTGAGCGCGAAGCGGGCGGGCGCCAGCAGCTCCGGGGCCGGCGGCTCCCAGGCCTGCGCGCCCGCGGCCCGCGGCTCGGCGGGGGCAGGAGGCACGCCCGGGAGCAGCCACAGCAGCCACAGCAGCCGCAGCCAGGGCGCCATGGCGAGGGCGAAGCCGGCGGCCCGGACGCACGGACCGACGGAGGAGCAGACCAACCGACCCTGCCAGACCCAAGGACTGAGCCGCCGGCGCCTCTCCCCACCGCGCCCCAGGCTGGGGGCCAATGGGCGCCGGTCCCGGGCGCCTGCGCGCTCGCTTATTTACGAGAGGCACGTGGGCGAGGGGGGATGGTGGGGGTGGACAGGGCGAGGACGCTGGCCTGAGGATAGAAGCGACGTTTATTGCCCCTTATAATATGTTAGGCACTGTGCGCCCCAGCCCTTTATCTTCATGGCAATCCTGGGAAGTAGGTGCTGTGCCCGGTTCACAGGTGAGGACAGAGAGGCTTACAGAAAAGAAAGGTCACTCAGACGTCTGATAGAGCTGAACTTGAGCTCGGGAGTTGGCTTCACAGCCTAGGATCGCGGCTTATTCACCACTTTGAGGCCTCTCTTCACATCCTCGAAATGGCCGGTTATATCCTGGGTTGTGGCAGTGAGTCGGGCTGTCGCAGTCCTCTGAGCTTTCTGCCACCACCAAAGCAATGTGTAGGGTAGGACCATTTCTATAAGCTTCAACTGCAGTGCGGGCGGTTGGGGGGAGCCACCAAGGGGAGCGTAAAAGCAGATAAGAAACAATAGAGGGGAAAACATCTGTGTGTGTGTGTGTGTGTGGTGTTTCCCCAGAAATGAGCAATAATCAGAGATGCGTGCTATGGCAAGCCACAGGAGCCCCCCCACACACACACACACACCACAAGAACTAAAGGTAAGGGAGGCTTTCATTATTAAAATGGAGATATTCACATAGACTGGATGGATACAGAATCCATTGGTCTTGGATTCTGGAGGCAGAAATTTTGGAGTCAGCTCATTCGTGGGGAAGCCATCTCTGGGAGCATCTGGTCTGAATTGTTGCAGTTAAAGATGCTAAACTTTGTTGCAGGGATCCATGCATACGTGTGGGGCGTGCAAAGCAAAGGATTCTGATTTTTTTTTTTTTTTAAATCCTAAGGGCAGTTCTTTCTATAGGCAAAGTGCAAGCTCTCCCTTCCCCCGCCTCTTTCACGCTTTCCTGGCTCTCCTGAATTTGCCTGGGTCTGACATGAGCAATTTCATCTTAGGATCAGCAGTTTTCACAGGACAGGCATACACAGATGCATTAGGTCTAGTGCTCTGTTCCCAGAGCTCACAGTCTAGGGGACAGACAAAAGAGAAAAGGTCATTTTCCTTCTAGATGTTCCCAGTTGGACGAGGGGAAACAGGGAAGAGAGAGTTTTGGGGAAATCATAAAAGGGTGTGGGAGAGCTGTTATTGAAGATCTCATCCGAACCTGACTTTGTACAGGGAGAGAGGGTTAGAGAAACAACCAGACATTCCAGCTACTCAGAAATTAGTGCTCCTGGCTGTCAGCTGAGGTCTCAGAGGGGAGGATCTAAGGGAGCCCAGCAGATGTTCATTTCCTGCCTGCTTGTGCCCTCCTCTGGGATAAGCTTTTGGGGGCTCCCCTTGTCTCTTACAGGAGACATTCCCAGGTCCTAAAGGTAGCTTCTATTCCCAGCGGCTTATTTCACTTAGCATATAATGTTTTCCAATTCCATCCAGGTTGCTACAAATGACAGAATTTCTTCCTTTTTAAGGCTGAATAATATTCCACATTTTCTTTATTCCTTCATCCATCAATGGATAGTTAACTGTTATAAAGACTACTTACCCACACTTGCACACACTTCATCTCCTGAAAGATCTGAAGCTGAATAAATTAAAAGCCTTCATGGGAAACAGTCTGATGTCTGTAACTTAGCTACTGTGAATCATGGTCAATGAACACAGGCATGCAGACATGTTGAAATCCTGATTTCAGGTTTTTGGGTAAATACCCAGAAGTGGGATTATAAAATGCCAGACACTTTTAGTTCTCAGTTTGGAAATCATTTCCTCAGGAAGGCATTCCTAAACTCACCAACCACTAGCTCTGCTCAGTGCCATTGCCCCCTACTCCCAGATTCCCAGTCATCTTGAACTTCCTCTTACACTGGACTGCAATTTCCTGTTTCCCATCCTCCACTCCAAGGATGGTTTTTGGGTGGGGCCCTTGTCACTCCTGCTCTTCCTTCAGCACAGCATCTGACACATCAAATACCTGCTTAATAAGTGTTTGTCAGATGAATGAATGACCCCTTTGTTGTAGGGACAAAGGAGGCAAGGCACTGAAGACAGCAGGAAACAGTTTTATTTAGCTGCAGCCAGGTTCAGAGGGCACAGCTTTTTCTGTAATCAATCAATCCCCTGAACCCTGAGTTCAGAGAGTTTCAGAGTTTTATACCCAGCGTGTAAGGGAAGGGGCTCAGAAGTTCACAGTCTGCAGAAATTCACATAAAAGCAGCTTTTTCTGTCACTATTCTGGGCAAGTTAACTCTTCAAGAACAACACCTGAGAAGGGGAGAGCTTCTTCTCCCCTTTCTTTCCTCCCCCTGCCAGCTGTCACCTTGGAGCCCGTTTGTAACTTATCTTAAAAATATAGACATCTCTGTAAAGCCCAGCTCAAGGCCAGAGGCCTTGTTTGCCCATTTCTACAAAGTACTATACTGGATGTTTGTGAAAAACTAGTAAGGGGGTGTCCAGCACCTGGAGTGCTGGTGTCTTCTTGGCCAGTGGCCAAGTAAACAGGGTGACATGAAAATAGGAAATTTATCTACATTGGACTCTTTTGCAGATCTTTTGCTGACAGTCTTAAAATCAGTCTGGGGGAAGATTTCTGGAGAGGCCCAGTTAAGGCTTTTCAATGGAGAAAGAGGGTGCCACTTCACCTTCAGCTTGCCCTGAAGGATCGTGATGTCTCCCAACTGTTGTTCTGTGAGTAGCTTCACTTTCTAGAAGAATGAAGACTGTGATTATGGTCCACACAGTCCTGACAGGAAAATATAAGAAAAATACCTGCTGTCATTGATCCAGGATCCTGGCCATGTATTTATAAGAGCACTTACCCACACTTGCACACACTTCATCTCCTGAAAGGTCTGAAGCTGGATAAATTAAAAGCCTTCATGGGAAAGAGTCATCTCCCCCTAGTCTGATGTCTGACACTGGAGTCACATGACAAGTGTCGGGTGGAAAAGTGGCTCATTTTCTTGCCAGAGTGATGCCGAGAATGTAATTATGATTAACAGAGTGGAGAGGAGGAAGACTTTTAAAGTCACAAATATATTATCTTGGGCTAGTCTCACAACCCTGCCAGAAAGAAATTATGCAACTACAGAAGAGGAAACTGAAGTCCAGAGGTATGTCCGTGTTTGGAGTCTAGGTTGAAAAGAGGCGAGCAGCAGAGATGACAGAAGGAATGGACACGGAGGACGGGGAGGCAAAGAGCAATGCATGGAAGCAGAAGAGAGTGCTTTTCTAGAAAGAGGAAGTGCTGGCTGGGTTGAATGCCATCCAGAGGGCAGGTAAGATGAGGAGAGGAATTAGGTCACAGGTAGGTCATCGGACCTCATTAAGGGTGGTAGCCAGGCACCATGATGAACATCTGTAATCCCTGCCACTTGGGAGCCTGAGGCAGAAGGATTGCAAGTTCAAGGCCAGCCTCAGCAATTTAGCAAGATCCTATCTCAAATTTTTTTTAAAAAAAGGGTTGGGTCAGGAGTCTAGGGGTGTAGCTCTGCAATAAAGTATTTGCCTAGAATGAGCAAGGCCCTGAGTTGGATCCCCAGCACTACAAAAAAAGCATGGTGAGGGGGTTGCTGGGTATATAGTTCAGTGGTAGAGCACCCCTGGTTCAATCCCCAGTTTTTCAAGCTGACCTCTGCAAACCTCCCCCCCCCACCCCCCCACCCCCCCGCACCCCCAGGTATAGGCAGAAAGTGACATTGAAAGCTGGAGGATAAACAGGAGCCATTCCTTCAAGCACACTCAAAGGACTATGTAAATCAGTCACCCAGTCACTGGAGTAGCAGGGGGTAGTGGGAGGTAGTTGACAGTGCATGGTCCTGGCTTCTGCTTCAGTTTTTTC
Source organism: Marmota monax (assembly GCF_021218885.2). NCBI lineage: Eukaryota > Metazoa > Chordata > Mammalia > Rodentia > Sciuridae > Marmota > Marmota monax. The sequence goes on along the minus strand of NW_026692498.1, from coordinate 6,251,686 downwards.
TCGGTAAGGACCTTAGAATATGCTGGTGAATCTTTGTGTCAGAAAAGTATACCCTTGGACATCAATTTTTATATAGGGATTGAGTGCCCAGATCTGTTGGTGGAACATGAGATTCAAACACAGATGGGCAGTTTATTATTAATTTATTTTCTATTAGAACACATCTCCAAAATATTTGGGATAGTTTGCGAAATTTGGAGTACTTCTTTTAAGACCTGAAATTGCAGTGAAATGGTAGTTGCTTGCTGCTCATCATTAGGTTTCAGGGCAAGGGGTTACTTCACCCTCTTTTGCCACAAGGGTTCAAGAAAGTTTTGCCTCATTTACATAGGGTAATTGCTGTGTGTGAATGGAAATGGTTAGAGCCAGGCATAGTGGCACATTCCTGTAATCTCAGTGACACAGGAGGCTGAAGCAGAAGGATTGTGAGTTCAAGGCCAGTCTGGGCAACTTAATGAGACCCTCTCTGTAAATCAAATAATAAAAATGAAAAGGACTGTGGATATAGCTCAGTGCTAAGGTGCCTCTGGGTTCAATACCTAGAACAGAAGAAAGAAAAGAAAAGAAAGAGGCAGGGTAGTGGTTGGGCCAGTACCCAGATGGTGGCCAGACAGAATTAGCCAGAACAAGAAAGGGTGAACTGCAGGGCCTTCATTTCTGATTCATTTCTGATTCATGTGAGTGGCAGTTTATGATTAATGGTCTGAATTCATTCCAGACCCATCTGTGTGTGTGCCTCCTGTCCTTCAAGAAAGGTCAACAACATATAAAAAATTTACCCAGTAAGTGAGCTACTTTAGGTTTCTAAGCCTTTGCTTCCTCGGATAATAAATCTTTTTCTAGGACTGGGACATGGGAGGAAATAAGGAGAGATTCAAAGAGGGCAAAATCATAGACTTTGGAGTCACACTGACCAACCTGGGTTCTAATTCTGGTTTTGCCACTTCCAAGTTGGCTGTGTGAGCATGAACAAGTTACTCTGCCTTTTCGGACCTTTGTTTTGTTTTGCAGTGCTGGGGCTCAAACCCAGGCCTTCACCCATGTGAAACACTTGTTCCACCACTGAGCTCCACCCTCAGTCCTCCCTTTGGGCCTTTTTGAAGAAATAGAAATAGGAAGAGGAGGGCTAGGGTTGTGGTTCAGCGGTAGAGCGCTCGCCTAGCACATGCAAGGCCCTGGGTTCCATCCTCAGCATCACACAAAAATAAATAAATTAAATTAAGGTATTGTGTCCAACTACAACTAAAAAATAAATATTAAAAAACTAAGAAGAGGGTAGACATGTATCTCATTTATCATGTCTGTTCTAACCTTCTAGGAAGAAAAAGCACTTGTAAAGGAAGACCTGGATGCAGAAGCCCAGGTCATGGGAGACCTGTAGGAGGTGAGGGCCCAGAAAGCAGAGCTTGGGAAGCTATACTTTGACACACACCACAGGTCTTTTCTTTCTTTCTTTCTTTCTTTCTTTCTTTCTTTCTTTCTTTCTTTCTTTCTTTCTCTCTCTCTCTCTCTCTCTCTCTCTCTCTCTCTCTCTCTCTCTTTCTTTCTTTTCAGTGCTGAGAGTCAAATCCAAGACCTTGTACCCACTAGGCAAACAAACTACCAGTGAGCCACATCCCCAGCCTCAAACTAGAGGTCTTAAAGGGAGATTCCTGTCCCTGGAAATTTGGATTTGGCAATGGATACAGGCATTTGGGGTGATCACTCTGATCAGGCTCTGATCTTCAGGACGTGGAGCCTGGGATGCTGGATAGTTTGGGACAGTCCCACATAAAAGAATTATTCCAAATCCTGCAGGACCTTCTAATGCCCCACTGATTGTTAACATAAATGGAAAACCTGTTTATAATTATCTGAGCTGAAAACCCTTACTCTGTTATGTAAGTGAAAACATGATATTATGAACACAGTTTTAGTAAACACTGAATTCTCCAGGAATGCTACTAAAGTGTCAACCAAGGGCAAAATTTTCCCTGCATGACTTCAGGTGTTTATGAACGGTTCGTCACCATTCCAGAAGAAGAAGAAGAAGAAGACATCATTCCATGGTGTCTCTGAAGGCACCATGTCCCTATCAGCCTGGACTTAGAGCAATTCCTCTTTGCAGTGATCACTCGTGTGATCTGATGGAGCACATGCATGCAGAAATGCAGATTTCTCTAGTATAAATTCCTTTCATTTTTCCTTGGTTTTTAAAATTATGAAGGAGGGCTGGGTTTGTGGCTCAGTGGTTGAGCACTTTCTTAGCACATAGGTTCGATCCTCAGCCCACATAAAATAAATAAATAAACAAGTTGACATAATTTCATGTTTAAATAAAAATAAAAGTAAATAAAATTATTTTTTATTTTTCATTGACAAGTATTGTCCATGTGCATCCAACCCATCAGGCACAGCCTAGATGCTGGGAAAGTAAAAAGGGAATTGTCAAATATTTGTAGTCCCCGGCTGGGGTTGTAGCTCAGTGGTAGAGCGCTTGCCTAGCAAGCATGAGGTACTGGGTTCAATCCTCAACACCACATAAAAAAATAAATAAATAAAAATAAAGATTGTTTCCATCTACAACTAAAAAAAAATTTTTTTTAAACACAAATATTTGTAGTTCCAAGGGCATATTGGATCTGATATAGTTGTGATCCACTGGGACCCCTGACCCCACTATATGACCTGGGACACATCTTCTCATCTCTCTGAGCCTCAGTTTCTTGTAGGGATTTGTGAAGATCATCTGAGATCATGCCAATGCAATGTATGCTCCCTGAATGGCAGCTGTCAACCCTGTTGCTGTGATAGCTGACTTCTTTATGGAACAGGTACAATAAGATCTTTTATTTTTCTTAACTAGTTCTTTAAACCCCATCTCCTAGCTACTATATTTTTATTTTGAGGATCCCTCTTTTCCCTCTTACCTCTAAGTTTTCCAGAATCGGCAGTGATTTTTTATTTAGTTTGAACTTTTCCTCTCCAGTCAGGGCAACTAGTCTGGGAGTCCACTGCTGTTATACTTCTCACTGACACGCGGGGGCAATGTTGAGTTTGAGTTTGATCCTGCACCTTCCTGCATGTTAGGAGCCCTGGAAGAGAAGAGTAGGTAGGTATCAATGGATGAAAATCACATAAGTTCCTTATGTGCAGATAAAAAGTAAAAACGGGTCAGGCCTCTGAGTTTCATACTTGACATCAGCTCCTAGATCTCAAAATTAGCCAGAGGCACATGTTTTCATCCCCACCCCACCTCAAGAGTCTCCCAACTCTGCATTCTGCACCACTATCGCCTCAGCCTTCAGTCCAGAGATCTGGAATTGTCCTTGATTTCCCCCCCTACCCTTATGCCTCCCATCTGGCTCATCTTCAAATGCTCAGGATCCCATCTTCCAGTGTCTTCCAAATCCACCACTTCTCTCCTTTCCTATGGCCACTGCTCACGGCCAAGCCATCCTCTCCTGCCTCCAGCAGTCTGTGCTCCACACAGCAGCTCAAGGAACTGCCTCAAAGGTAATCGGGCCCAGGTGTGGGCTGTGATGGCCAACCAGATCCCCCATTAGGAAATGGACAGTAACACCCAGTGAGCGTGCTCCCTGCAGTGGTTTGCCTAGGCTGAAGAGCTACGCCCCCTTCCCCAGGTGGCTGCATGCAACTAATCTGAGAGGCCATCCCAGCTTCTGTCCACATCCTTCCAGGATCAGGGGAGGTGTCCTTTGAGATTCTTTGGCACCTCAACCCTGCCCCCAGCCTTGCTTCCTTCTCTTCTCTTCCTCAGGTGTAGATCCTGAGAGCCCTTCCCAATAGGCTCGCTCTCCCCAACAGACTTGCCTGCTAATGTTCCATCTCAGAGTCTGTTTCCTAGGGATCCCAATACAGGTCAGATCATAGCCCTCCCTGCACTTAGAATGAAATGCACACTCAGTCACACTGTGGCCTGGAAGGGTGGGCATGATCTGGACTCTGCCTTCCTGTCTGAACTCATCTCATGCTTTTCTCACTGGCCCTCTTATTCCCCCACCACAGTGACTTGCCTTCTCTCTGCACTCTAAGTGCTTTTCTATCTCAGGGCATTGGCACTGCCTGTTTCCCAAAAAGATTTTTTTCTGCTTTGTAAGACTCAGGGTCCTTCTTAGACACTTAACTCAGCCTGAATGTCATGGGACCCTTCTTCTAAAGATGATCTTTCTCCCTAGCTCAGAATATTTTATATATTTCAGCACTTATCACACCCCATCCTTATTTGTCTTATTTACCACTATCCTGTAAATGTCTGAGAACAGGGGTTTGATTGTTGTTTTTTTGTTGGTTGGTTGGTTTTGGTGGTACCGAGGATTGAACCCAGGTCTCCACCACTGAGCTACATCTACAGCCTTTTTTAAATTTTACTTTTGAGATAAGGTCTTATTAAGTTGATGAGGCTGTCCTCAAACTTGCCATCATTCCTGCCTCAGGCTCCTGAGTAGCTGGGATTACGGATTTGCACCACTGTGCTGGACCTGATCCTCCTCTGTTGCTATCTCCAATATAGGAATGTTGCCTGACCCTCAGGACCATTTTATCCATCAGAGAGCACAACCTCTGGGCTTTCTAGGGGATGTGAAAATATTGAAGACTGTTGGGAGCTGCCACATAGGAACCGAGCGCCCCTTAGCCTTGAGTGATGAGAATGTGGAGATGTGTCAGAAGCCAGCTGTGGGCTGTGTGTGTGTGAACTATGGGCACTGAGTGCACAAAGTGAACTGAACCGACTTTGCCCCTCTGTTTGGGCGGGCCCCACCCTGGTCTTTTTGCTTGCTCTGTGCCACGATCCCCACAGAGCTCATGAGATGGACAAGGCCTCCCCAGATGCCAGTCAACCCGCTGACAGCAGACATCACAAAGCTAGATTCAACCCCTTGCCTCATTTGAATGGCTTCTTCCCTATAAAAGGGTTCAGCACGCGCTCTCTCGCGTTCTCTTTCCATAGACCCCTAGGGTCAGAGGAGCTGTCACAGGACCCAGAGAAAAAGGTATCTCTGTCTCTTGTGTGATTATTTCGTGTAGCCCAGTTCACCTGGAGTGACCCTGAGTGTTTTAGTCATGGAATACCACAGAAGACTGTGGAAAAAACTCTATTGACTTAAAAAAAAAAAAAAAGTCCAAGTGTGATGGAACATGCCTGAAATCCCAGTGACTCCAGAGACTGAGTCAGGAGGATCGCAAGTTCAAAGCCAGCCTCAGCAATTTAGCGAGACCCTGTCTCAAATTTTAAAAATTTAAAAATGGCTGTGGAAGAGGCCAGTAGGGGGTTGCGGTGGAAGAATGACTGATACCAGATACAGGGGTTTGGGGTAGTGATGAAAATGTTCTGAAATTACATAGTAGTGATGTTCATACAACTCTGATTATGTGAAGTACCACTGAATTGTTTTTTTTTTAAAGGGGGGCATGGGGCTGGGGTTGTGGCTCAGTGGCAGAGAGCTCACCTAGCATGTGCAGGGCCCTGGGTTAGATCCTCAGCACCATATAAAAATAAAATAAAGGTATTGTGTCCAACTACAACTCAAAAATAAAATTTGTTAAAAAGGGGGAGCAAATTTTATTGTATGTGAATTATATGTCGATAAAACTTATTTTAAAAACAAATAAATAAAAATGGCTGGGGATGTGGCTCAGTAGTTAAGTGTACTGGGTTTAGTCCCTGGTACCAAAAAAAAAAAAAAAGTTTTAAATTGCTATGAATTCAGTTGAGCATCTCCTGAATAAATTTGTGATTATTCAATTTAATATTGATAAATATTTTGGTACAACCAAAAAGAATTTGTAAATCAGAATTTTTAAATCCAAGATAGATAATCACTTTAAACATTTTAACAAGCTATACATGGCGGAATATACCAGTAATCCCAATTATTCTGGAGGCTGAGGTAAGAAGATCACAAGTTCAAGGCCATCCTGGGCAACTTAGTGAGATCCTACCTCAAAAGAGATAAACTTTAAGGGCTGGGAATATAGCTCAGTAGTAGAGCATTTGCCTCCCCAGTTCCAAACACACACACATGCACACACACACAAACTGTAGCAAATCGAAATTTAAATGAGTTACATGAAGTCAGATGATTTCTAAAACAAACATAAAATTCCTTGAAAAAGAACTGTGCTCAGCGTCTCCTCCAACTGAGGAGGTCCAGTGTTCTGTAGTGATCTGTTAAAAAATGGTTCATTACTCTCTTAACCTGGAAAACTCTAAAAAATTATGCAAATCAAAAGGTTCAAGTCTTTGTGTTCACTTTAAGAACACCGGTGAAACTGAACAGGCCATCAACGGTATGCATATTAAAAAAGCCACCAGGTATCTGAAAGATGTCATTTTAAAGAAACTATGTGTGCCATTCTGGTGTTACAGTGGTGGAATTGGGAGGTATGCCCAGGCCAAACAGTGGAGTACTGAAAAAAAGAGTACTGAATTTTTGCTGCTCATGCTTTAAAAATGCACGGAGTAATGCTGAACTTAAGGGTTTAGATATAGATTCTCTGGTCATCACCCAGGTAAACAAAGCACCCAAGATGCACCCTCATACTTACAGAGCTCACATTCGGATTGATACTCATGCATGAGCTCCCCCTGCCACATTGAGATGATCCTCACAGAAAAGGAACAAATTGTTCCTAAGCACAGCGTAAAAAGATATCCCAGAAGAAACCAAAGAAACAAAAATTTATGGCAAGGAAATAAATTCAGCTAAAACAAATGCAAATAAAAGTTTAAAACATTCCTTGCAAAAATATTACAGTTGAATCCTACTATTATGTATAATTATTGTGCACTAAAGAAAAATGTTTAAATATTATAGTAACATGTTACTTAATGTGAGATGAAGATGACTTTGATTAGATATAAGATTGGAGCCCTCAAAAGTTTGGGAGACTAAGGCTAACAAGGTGAGACAATTAGCCCTTCCCTTTGAAATTGGCAGGTATGCTCCAGGGACCTTAACTCATGGCTTGCTAGCTACTAAAAAGGTGCTATGTGCTTTTTTTCTTTTTTCTTTCTTTCTTTTTTTTTTATGTAGTTGTAGATGGACAACATGCCTTTATTTGTTTCATTTTTATGTGGTGCTAAGGAGCGAACCCAGGCCTCACACATGCTAGGCAACTGCTCTGCCACTAAGCTACAGCTTCAGCCCCATGCAATCTGCTTTTCCCATTTAACTCATGGCTTGCTCCCCATTGAGAGCATGATATGGAGCTGGGTGTAGCCCAGTGATAGGGCACTTTCCTAGCATGCATGAGACCCCCAGTTCAATCCCCAGTTCTAAAAACATAAATGATAAATATGATATGTGCCCTTCCCTAGCGTCTCACTCACTCTCAAACCATCTTATTAGCCTTAGAAGCCAGGTGCATCTTTAAAGCCAAGAGCTCTTTCCTTGGCTCTCCAAGGACAAATAACATGAAGGATAACACTGTTGCAGAGGAACCAAAGCAGTAAATAATTCCCAGGATCCTTGGCTCACTACTCAAATGATTTATATTTTTTTTCCAGTCCTTTGTGTTCTCTTAATAGTTGCCACTCATTCTCATCATGAGGCAGAGATTATACAGAGAGACATAATATTGGGCTCCAGGCTTCCCACCCCTGACTCAAGGCTGAAGTGCTTGCACAGGCCTTGCAAAGAAAACACCGTAGGAAATGTGCCCCAAACCAATTAAAATTCCTAGATTCTAGTCCAACCCTGCAATCCTTACATAGAAGGAAAACCTAGCTCCATTTTTTTTGTCCAGAGAGCCAGCTTGACATTCTCAGCCAATTCTGAGTTTTCCTTTTGCTCAAACAAGAAGTCTCAAGGATCTGTTCCTGTTGCAGCTGTACCTTTATCTGATTCTTCTGATGGAGAACTTGAGAACCCACCCAGGAGGTAACAAAGGTTAAAAAGTGGTCATGCCTGGCCCTTTGTTGGCTCCCCTTATATTATTGGATGAATGGATGCCTGGATGGATGGATGGATAGCTGGATGCATGGATGGATGGATTGATAGATGCAAGGGCAGATGCATGGATGTATGTATGCATGGATGGAAACATGGATTCATACCTGAATGGATAGATTCCTGGATGAATGGGTAAGTAGGTGTGTAGATGAATGGATGGAATGGAGATTCTGGAACCCAGGCCTTGAGCCCAGATTTCTTTCTTGGAGTGAATTTGTCTCAGGGGCTCTTGCTTAAAGTTGGTGGATAGTTCTGCTCCACCTCCAGATCTTCCTCCTTAATCATTAGATCCCTACTCCCATCCCCAAAGATTCCAGGCCCTCACACATAAACTGAGCCACATCCCCACTGCTTTGTGTGCCAAGATCTCAGGTCACAGCAATTTAGAAGAAGAGTCTTGTTACATTCTAATCCCAGAATGACCTCCAATTTACCTCACCTTTGCATAACTCAGAGGAGTTATTTGAGAACAGCAGCAATGCCGCAGTATGGCTGGGCACAAAATCACGAGCCACTCACAGCTTTGTAGATTCAAACAGCAATTCTTTATTCCCGAACTCACACCGGCACTCTACAAACACGTTCTGGGGGAATTCACGTTCTGGGCCCCAATCACGTTCTGGGCAAAATCCCAAATACTCTCTGAATCCCACGAGAACTCAACGGGAACTCAAGGAGCAGGCGTGCCTGAGGCAGCAGGATACGCCCTATTCCCAGCAGGGTACACCTTAAACCTGGAACCGCCCTAAACCCGGATTGTCCTAAACCGGGACCGCCCTAAACCCAGATCCGCCCTAAACCCGGATCCGCCCTGGTCCTTGAGCAAGGTCACCTTACATGCAATGACACTGCAAATGACCCGGGTCATGCCATGCGTCATTCTTACTTAGCAATGGCCCTCAGCACAGCAATAATAATGCATAGCCAGGATTTATACCGTGCTTAATGCTAAACTTTTATCCGAACTTGTCTTTTAATTTAAAAAGTTCATCTCAGATTATCTGAAATGTTCAGTCATAGAAATAGGCAGGGGCTGACCTCTTTCTCCCTCAGTGGAGCCCTTTTTAAATCTCTGCCTTAGCAAGTTGTCCTTTGTGGGGTGGGGGTATGGCAATTTAAAACTTGAAATTAGACCCCAGTCTGGACTGGTACCACCATTTGTGGGGCAGGGGCAGAGAGCAAGTGTGGAAGCCTCTGGTGCATGAGTCTCAGTTTGTCCAAGGAAGCCCAACATTCTCTAACAGGAACCAGTCACAGGCCAGGTGGTGAGCCTCCAGAGCTGGGATGGGGTGGGGCAGGGTGGCACATGGGCCCTTCCTTGGCAGGGGATGTGAACCATGAGCGATGATAATCGGAGAGTGAGCAGCTGGCAAGGCCTCCTTACCTCCTCATCTGCTGGGCGTAAGCCCAGAGTGTCCCCATCCTTGGCAGGTGTCTCACTACAACTAAGTAGATCTCCAAAGTGAGCTGATTCTTTCCTTTCACTTGAGCTCTTTAGTTGCCAAAGCTTACTTCCTGGTGACCTGTATGACTGAGAGATTAAGTAAATTGCCCGGTTCACATCTAACTCCAAAGGCCTTTGTCCTTTCCTCTACCCCCTGCTATCCACACTTAAACCCAGGAGAGTCCCCACTCTCAGTGCCACATCTCCTCAGCTATAGGACAGGGGTTCATTGTCCTTAAGTAGGTTGTTGAGAAGAATAAAGGAGTCAATGGCAGAAAAGTCCTCAGAGCAAGACCTGGCATGTATTTGAAGGGTTTCCTTTAAAATATGAGCTGTTGCTAGCCTCAGCAACAGCGAGTCACTAAGCAACTCAGTGAGACCCTGTCTCTAAATAAAATACAAAATAGGGCTGGGGATGTGGTTTAGTCGTTGAATGCTCCTGAATTCAATCCCCAGTACCAAAAGCAACAACAACAACAAAAACAACTCGTGATCATTTTCATTTTGTTACTGGGCACAGAACCCGGACAGGTCAGGGGACACCAGTGTCAAAAAGGACCTTTTAGTGTTTTGTTCTCCCCACAGAAAGACACAGGCTCTTACCCAGTATATACTACTTATTTTTTTTTATGTAACAGCTTTTTTATTATTATACCAGGGATTGAACCCAGGGGCACTGAACCACATCACGAGCCCTGTTTGTATTGTATTTAGAGACAGGGTCTCACTGAGTTGCTTAGAGCCTCGCTTTTTGCTGAGGCTGGCTTTGAACTCACAATCCTCCTGCCTCAGCCTCCCAAGACCTGGGATTACAGGCTTGTGCCACTGTGCCTGGCTGAATTGTCAGTTTTAATAGTAAGATTAATGTATTCTAGATACAATTCCTTTATCAGATATATGATTCACAAGCATATTCTCCCATTCTGTGATGTCTTTCACTTTCTAGTTAGTGATATCCATGGAAGTACAAGTTTTAAAATTTGATCTATCACTAAAGCAAATCTCTCTGTTTCTCTGAGGATTCTTTATCTGTAAAGCAAGCAGCATCAGCATGGTACCTTGCAGGTATGGAATAAAATTGTAATACATGAGGCAGATAACATTCAGATTACAGGTCTGGTCTGGCCGGCTGGAACCTGTTCCCTGCTGAGCCCCTTGAAGGAGGACGGAGGTAGTATGTCTCAGCTTGGGGGTCCCAGGGGATTCCCCAGGCCTTCCATGCCGCTCTCCTTCTTACTTTCACTGTGGTCTCTATCTGAATTGCTCCTTGGGAGCACAGACTTATTGGCTGTACCCACTGCTGTAGCCTCATTGCCTGGCACAGTGCCAGATCCATAGACAGCACCCATACACTACATGCTGAATGGGGCTGAGCCTGTAGCTCCGTGTTGGGCATCTTCCTAGTGTGCCTGGGGGCCCTGCATTTCAGCCCAGCAACATATAAACACGGAATGAATGAAAAGTAGGTGGAATTTCTCACTCATGGTCACACAAAGAATGCGAAAGCTGGGACTTCCAGCTCCCTGGCCAGGATACACTTCCCTAATGTCTTACTCAGTGATGCTAGGTGAACTTTCTATTTAGTGACTAATGGCTTTTTTTTTTTAAAAAAGGTTAGCTTTGGTTAAAATGGTAAGCAGATCATTCGGATACATATTTTAGGCCCCAGATGGATACTTTTGCTCTGCCAGCAAGTGTCCAACAACTCCAGCTCAGCCTTCTGGAATCCAGACTCCACTTGGGCACCACCTCCTCCAGGAAGCTCTCCCTTACCCTCTTCCCTGGTCGCCCAGGCCTGTTGAAGGTCTGTTTATGGGCTCCCACTACACCCCTCACTTAACACATTACTGAAATTATCTTCCTCACTAAACTTAAACTGCTTAGTAACACGGGCTGAGTGTCTGTTTTCTCTGGTCCCCTCTCCCCTGTGGCCATACATGTCACTCTGGAGTGGCATGAATGTACTCTGAACCCAAAAGAATAATTATGTGAGCCTCGAGTCTGATTTCATCCACGTGCAACGCTAATGACAAGCAAAAATTTGATCATACTCAGTTTCTTCTGGGGGCTTCAACTGAGATGACTTGTTTTACATATTTTAGGCTAAGAAACACTACAGAGATGAAGAAGGTGAACCTAGAGCCAGACCATCTTGGGTCTGAATCTAGATTGCCACATTCCAAGTTGGGTGGGCAATTTACAGAACCACTCTGTGCCTTGGTTTCCTCATCTGGACTTTGAAATTTTTTATTTATTTATTTATTTTTTGTAGCTGCAGATGGACAGCATGCCTTTATTTTATTTTTTAATTTTTATGTGGTGCTGAGGATTGAACCCAGTGCCTCGTACATGCAAGGCAAGCACTCTGCCACTGAGCTACAGCCCCAGCCCTGGACTTTGAAATGTTAATAGTGTTTACATTGTGGTGGGCTGGGGTTTGTAGCTCAGTGGTAGGGTGCTTGTCTTGCATGTCTGAAGCACTGGGTTAGATCCTCAGCACCACATTAAAAAAATAAATAAAAATAAAGAATTGTGTCCTTCTACAGCTAAAAAAAAATAATAGTACTTACGTTGTGGTATTATCATGAGGATGAGATGAAGTACTACATGTTAAGTGTTTAGGTCAGAGCCTAACAATAATCACCAAACAGATATGAACAAATGTGATTAAAATCTCCTTTTCAAAACAGTTAATAAGTGGATCAATTCAAGGAAAATGATAGTACAAAGTAAAAGTGTCTCAATCATGGAAATTCCTGGGGCCCAAAGGGGTGGGGTCTGTGATCTTAGTGATTTATTGGAACCAGTGACAGGTGGGCTCCGTCCCACTCTCCACCAGCACCCATGTGGCCTTTGGCACGCTGTTTTAGCTCTATGTGTCTCCCCTTCCCAGAAAAGCCATGTCACCAAAATCCAGTCTGCTCATCTACCAGCTAGATGACAATTGGCAGGTTGCCCACCGTTTTAAGTTGTAGTTTTACTTCTGGCCTTGACTTTGACACTTTTTAAGTTAACAAGCTTTCCTAGTCTGCCACCCTTCCTTCTCTTCTCCTGTCCTGGTCCCAGCACCTCCCACTGCCTGTACCACCACCTCCACTTCTGCCTTTTCCTCCAACTCTGCCCCTCCTTAAAAAACACAGACAGGGACTAGAGATATAGCTCAGTGTTATAGTGTTTGCTTAGCAGGCCCTGGGTTTGATCCCCAGTTCTGGAAAAAAAAAAAAAAACCTCACAAATAGAGTCCCCTAATTCTTTTATGGGGTTTTCTGGGGCCATTACTGTGTTCATAATACTGCTAAGATATTATGTGCCTTTTTTTCCAAAATATAGAGTGCCTCCCAGAGGTTTCATGATGTGTGATACTGTAGCAGATGGCTTGCAGAAGTAGAGAATCGCTTGTCTTCTATTAAGCCAGACATTAAAGAGATTTGTAAACATGTGTAATAGCAACTCTTATTTTTTTTTGGAAAATATAGTTATTCGTCATCTAATATAATAATTTTGTTAACATGTAATGATGTAATGTGATTTCTGTTAATTTAAGTGGATATATATATATATATATATATATATATATATATACACATTTATGTATGGGCTGGGAATTGAACCCAGGACCTCACACACACTAAACATACATTCTACCATTTAGCTATACCCCCAAGCCATATATATATATATATATATATATATATATATATATATATATATGCCAGGGATTGAACTTGGATACTTGGCCACTGAGCCACATCCCCAGACCTATTTTGTATTTTATTCAGAGACAACATCTCATTGAGTTGCTTAGCACCTCACTTTTGCTAAGGTTGGCTTTGAACTCACGATCCTCCTGCCTCAGCCTCCTGAGCTACTGGGATTATAAGCGTTCACCACTACACCTGACTGAATAAAAATATTTTAAATATGCAAAAAGCAAGCTGTCCCTTTAAACTAGTAATAAATATAGAAGATATTGGGCTCTTAGATATTTGGGTTCCACCTCTCCTAGGCAGTAAAGGGACTGTAGCAAATCATCCCAGGACAGATTTGAAGTATTTATCTGATATCCAAGAAGACATTCCAATCTTGTAACAGCTGCCAACTATTGAGGAAGAAACACGCCATTTTACAATGCCTCAACTGCCCGAGAGCATACCTGAAACCCGCCTGATAATTCCTATGCTAGTAGCAGCACAGGGGTCTTGCATGACAAGAGTAGGGGATGATTAATGACCAAGGCACCAAGATATTCTCAAATTCCTTAAGCATGGTGGTATCACAGGTTATGAGAACTGAACTGATCATTAAAAAAAAAAAGTGGGCAAAGGGCATAGACATTTTACAGAAAGGAAACACAAAAATATTTTAGATATATGAAAGATGAATTTCATGCATAAGTAATGAGAACACAACTCAAATGAGATACCATGATTCATCTGTTAGTTAGGCAAAGATTTAAAAATTGGAGGGGCTGGCGTTGTGGCTCAGTCGTAGTGCGCTCGCCTAGCAAGCGCAAGGCCCTAGGTTTGATCCTCAGCACCACATACAAACAAATAAAGGTGTTGTGTCCAACTACAACTAAAAAAATAAATAAAAATTGGATATGGGCTGGGGATGTAGCCTAGTGGTTGAGAAAGTGTTTTGCATGTATGAGGCCCTGGGTTCTATTTCCAGCACTGCAAAAAAAAAATTTTTTTAATTAAAAATTCATAAAGGGCTGGGATTGTGACTCAGTGACAGAGTGCTTACCTCGCATATGTGAGGCGTTGTTTTCGATCCTCAGCACTACATAAAAATAAACAAAGATATTGTGCCCATGTATAACTAAAAAATATTTTAAAAATACATAAAATTAAAAACAAAAATTTGATAACATACTCTATTAGTGAGCATAGAAAAAGAGACACCCTCATGCAGTGATGGATGAACATAAGTGTTGTAATCAGGGTGGAGGGTACTGGCTGATATCTATCTAAAGTACAAAATCTTATGCTCAACCTAATTCCATTTCCAGGGACTTCAACTAGAGCTAGAGATGCACAGACTAAATAGATGAACAAGTATTTTTGTTTTTAAACTCCTCTTTTTTTTTTAAATACAATATCTTTATCTATTTTTATGTGGTGCTGAGGATCGAACCCAGTGCCTCATGCATGTGTGGCAAGCACTCTAACACTGAGCTACATAAATCCTCTTCCCTGAGGATTTTTCTTTGTGGTGCTAGGGAATCAAACCTGAGACCTCAAGCATGTAAGGTAAGCACTCCACCACTGAGCTACATCCCTATCCCCAAACAAGGAATTTTTTAGAGCAACATTTTTGTTTGAGATTATCTGATACAAGGGACTGGTTAAATGAGATATACACACACACTGGAATACTGTAGAGCTGTCAAAAGAATGATTGTATAGTTGGATGTATATTAAATTCACGTATAAATGAGTTTGAGGTATATGCAGTAATTAAAAAAAAAGGAAGGACAAAACAGAGGTCTAGGCTGAGATCATTGGTGTAGTTATAAATTGCAAAGATGTGTACAAATAAGCTCATATATGCACAGGCTATCTCTGAAATAGTTCATATGTGATCTAAAGGCCTTACCACTTCTAATTTGCCCAATGACACCTTGTCATGACCCTTGGACTTGTCTCTACCCCTCACTCTGCAGCCCCTGACCACCTTGCTGTGGCCAGAATACCCTAGGCATGGCCTATTTTGGCTCTGCCACGGCTGTTAGGAAAGTTCTCCTCCTGAATGTCCACAGGGCTCACTTTTCACCTCTTTCAAGATTTTGCTCAAGTCTTACCTTCCCAGTGAGGCCTGTACCTGGCCACTGTAATTAAAACTAGCCCACCATCCTCTAGAATTCCTCTTACCCTACTCTTCTCTTCTCCAGAATGCTCATCACCTTCAAATGTTCAGTTATTCAATGTGCTTAAGTGCCATGTTTATGGCTTATTGTCTGTTTTCTCCTAATTGGATATAAACTCTACAAAGGTTGTAATGGTCTGTGTTTTGTTCACTGATGTAGACCAAGCATTTAACACCTAATTGATGCTCAGTAAATATGAGAAACTGGTAACAGTTGTTATACCAGAGAGGAAAGCAGGGATCCAAAGGAGCCATGGGAGTGAGATTTACGTTTCAGTACACACCCTGATATACTTTGTACCAGATGCTTGTATTAGCTGGTAAAAATTTAATTAAAACTTTGAGCCCTACCAATAAAATGCAAAAACTGGAAGGGGTAACCTGAACTTAACTCCTTCATTTGACATGATGATCCAAGGGCAGAGAAGTCAGGTAACTTGCCTAAGATCACATGCCAGAATTTAAATCCATATCTGACTCCTGAGCCCTAGTTCTTACCTGTTACGCCATTAATTAGGGCTCTGATCATCCAATTTATTTCTGAGATAGAAATGTTAAAGGACAAGAATGTTCCAAAGATTATGGTTTGTCTGTCTGATGTTTTGTAAGGGACAGTCTCAGTTTTTTTGATAAGAGATTTTGATTATATTCTACCAAGCTGTTGACATAAATGGGAATACTGGACTTGGGAATTCTTTTGTGAGAACTTCACTTTCAAAGACTAAATCTCAGTCCTTTGTAGTTCGAAGTGCAATGCTCCTGAGACCTGCACCCCCAGCTAGAGATACCCATACTTCTTCTTCCAAAGCCATCAAGAGGTCTGGATGAGTTGTTGAGTGTTTGGAGATGAGGGAGAGATTTGAGGATGCTTGGTCTGGTTAAAGGGTATTGGGCGTGTTCCCAGGAACTAGTAAAGACTGGCTGTTATGCCTTTTGAACAGGGCTGATTGTTGGGAGGCCTTTTTGTCCTGGCCCAGGTAGTGAACCCGCCGCTGCTGTTGGAGCCAGTAGAGCATCTCCACTTTGTCCCATTTCATCTTGTCTAGGTAGCACTGTCCCTTGAAGGTCACTGGTTCACCAAAGATTAATTCAATCTCCTTCAGGAGGGAAACCAAAGAAGCCTCAATTTGATTGAGCTTCCTGTGGAAATAGCTTCGTAACTGATTTTCCCGCAGGAGATGACTCAGGCCCAATTCAGACTTTTGGAAGAAGCGGTTGGGGTCAGAGGCTTGCTGTTCAAACCACTCCAGTCTCGCCAGCAATACCTCCCGCAGCTGAATGGGCTTCAAGGCCCGTTCCCAGGCCCTTACTAATGAGGGCAGCTGCCTCAGACGGGCTTTGGAGCTGTACTTGATGGCCATGTCCAGCCGGACGTTGTGAGGGACCTCAAGAACAGACCACAGTCGTTCTAGACGCTTCTGCAGGCTCGGGATCTGGTTCTTATCACGTTCCAGCCTGTTCTCCAGCACTGTGTTCCAATCCCACTCTCCTGGCACAAAGTCTGGCTCTTCATCTTCTAACAGGGGGGGGGGCCGCTGAATAATTGGGGACTCTTTGATGCATACTGGAACCTCCACAGGTGCCTCCTCTTCAAACATCTGGAAGATGACATGGAGGAAATCTGTCTCCTGGTTGGTGAGGTACTTGAAGTAGTCATCCACAGACAGGGTGCTTTTCCACCAGGTCAGCCAGGAGATCTTCTTTGACCGCTTTTCCCAGCCTTTGCTTGGTTGAGGTGCTGTGGGAGAAGGCATCCTCTCAGCGTCTGACTGCAAAACATTTGTTCTCTGGTAAAGTCCAGTCAGATCAGGGTTGACTATTTGAAATTGTTTTTCATGGCGCAGAAAGGCTGAGGACAGGAAGGCTGACCAGTCTTTATCTGCTGCAGGTTCAACCAGAGGTCCTTGGTCAAAACAGAAATGGTCAGTAGAGACACGGCTCATCAACTCTTCATAGACCTCCTTGGTGCTACTGCCAATGAGGTGCTCTATATCCATTTCGTCTATAACTTTGGAGTCCAGTTCACCAGCCAGGTGGTTGTACAAGACTCTGGCCCCCTCAACATGGAAAGAGTCCAAAAAGTTTCTATCAGAAAGTCGCACAGCTGCTGCCTGGACCACGACTTTATTTTTCAACTTCAAAGTAGTAGTCACTGGCTGTGGATAAAGTGGAGGGGATTTGAGGTGCAGGTGGTCCCACTGTCCAAAGGCTTCTCTTTCCTGGAAGCTCTTTAACATTCTCTGCAGTTCCTCCAGGTGATGCCTGGCAGCTGGGTGGTAGGTCACAACCCTCAGGAGTGGGGGCAAGCCAAAGTCCAATGCTGAGTAGTGAGTCCACTCCAACTTCATGTTCTTTATCATTTGCTTCAGATCCGCAGCCACAATGTCCCCAGTCAGCTTTGGTTTGCTTTCTCCTGGAGGCAAGACCAGAGGGGTTAAGGAATGAGAAGGGAGTGTAGAAAGACCCAATTTATCTGCCAGCTTCCAGTCCTCACGAAGACAAGGCATGGATTGGCTTCTCTGTGGCTGGGAAAGGACAGGTAAAGAATGGGGGAGGGAACCTCTACTGGTGGGAGTCACAGAGTGGCTGGGAATTGACACCATCTGTGAAGAACTGAAGTCGATTTCTTTCTCTTTTCTTGCAGTAGGCAGCCAGCGGAGAGGCTTTCTACTCTTCAACTGAGGGATGGACTTCAATTCCTTCACTGGATCCAATTCAGGCTCAGTAAAAAACTCCTGTGAGCGGCTGAGTTGGACAAGGTAGTTCAGGTTGAGGCTAGAGCATGGCACTTCCGCGAAGCCCGTGCTGTGAGGCCAGGGGATCGGGCACAGTTTGAAAGGCCCAATGGGGCAGGGTGGGCGCCGCTTGTCCATGCTGCTGTGGGTGTGCTCTGCCTTCAGCAGGGTTTGGAAATCCGCGAGCAGGCAACGGTAGACGTCGGGACTGGTAAGGAAGATTGTGCAATCACTGGCAAGGCTGGCAGCCAACCGGGTGAGGGTGGCTGATTCAGTGAAGACCTTCGACATGGTCGACATAGTCACCAGCAGGTGCAGGTAGCGTAAAAAGAGCTGCTCACAGCTGAGCAGCACGTAAGTCTCGAGTCGCTTCCTCAGCTTCTGGTTGTTCTCGTAGCTCAGACTAGGTTCAGCAGGAGGCTCCCGCCAGCTGCACTTTAGTTCGTCCAGGATGACCTTGGTGAGACGGAGTCGGCCTTCAGAAGGTACCCAGGACGCCAGCCCGCTGTTGGCCAGCAACTTGGCCACCTGGCGGCACAGCGGCGCCACCCTCAGCTTTGCCAGAGACACGGTTTGTACTCTCAAGACCTGCGGGCTGCGCTTCTGAGGCTCTGGGGGCGTCACCCTGCGGGGTAAGAGTGACAGCGGGCTCAGCAACTGGTGATAAAACCGCTGTAACTCGGACTCTACCTTCGGGGGCTCCATCTTAGCGCAGGCGGAGCCCTCTGTCCGGGCAGAGGACGCCAAATGGTTACTAAGGTAACCAGGGCCCGAAGGCCCGAGTGCGCCTGCGTAGCCAGTGCCCGCCGCTCCGGATTCGTCGGGCCAGGCCCAAGCGTGCGCATGCGCCAGGAGGCGGGGCAAAGTGTGGTTCCCCGGGGCTCCGCCCCTCGCAGCGTTGCGTGGAGTTGGCCTGTGGACTTGAGTGGTTGCGTTCCGCCAGGTGGTGTGAGCAGGACCAGGATGGCTTCGGACTCCGGGGACAGTGGGACCCTGTGCACGGTGAGAGCGGAGCTTCGAGTGGATCCTCGCCCGGCACGGCCTCAGCCCCT
Source organism: Marmota monax (assembly GCF_021218885.2). Lineage (NCBI taxonomy): Eukaryota > Metazoa > Chordata > Mammalia > Rodentia > Sciuridae > Marmota > Marmota monax. Next base: position 6,232,632 of record NW_026692498.1, on the reverse strand, counting down.
GGGGTGATCGTTATCTTGGGAAGCCGGAAAGGAGCTGGCATTTGGGGCGGCGACTGTGACCACTGAACGCGAGGGTAGCAAGGCCCCTGGCTTGAGTGTTGCTGGGTGAAACCACGGTCCTAGAATGATCAGGAGAGGCGATGAAGAAGGGGCTTTAGCCGGGCTCGGTGGTGCACGCCTGTAATCCCAGCGAGTCGGAGGCAGAGACGGGAGGATCGCAAGTTCAATGCCAGCCCCAGCAACTAAGCTGGATCCTGTCTCGAGATAAAAAAATTTAAAAAGTGGGTTGGGAATGTAACTCAGTGGTTAAGCGTCCCTGGGTTCAATCCCCAGGAAACCCCCCCCCCCAAAAAAAAAAAAAAAGACTCGAAGAAGGGTCACATGAGACACGTCTCCAGGTCGTGGAGTGATTACAGTGTAGGTCAGGTGGTGAAATATGGTCAGGCTAGATAATAGGTCCCCAGTCCTCATCTGCTGGTCTCTGCGTCCCTTGCAGTTGGAGTTCGCGGTACAGATGACCTGCCAGAGCTGTGTGGACGCGGTGCGCAAGTCCCTGCAAGGGGTGGCAGGTAAGAGCTGGATAAACCTTTCTGGTCCCTTGGGAAGAACCAGGCTAGTGTGTTAGTCCAGCCCTACTTCCATTTTACAGATGCAGAAATGGATACCCAGAGGGTGAAAGGAGTATTCTTAGGCACACAGAGACCCAGAGGCAGAGCCTAGCATACAGGTCTGGAGCTTATCCTGTCAGAGCCCTCTAAAGGCTCTAACTGCCGGAGCCTCCGGTTCCCTGGAGTGAGGAGCTAGTCAGAGTACAGCTCCTCCTACTGAGGGAGTTCCCTGAAGCTCAGGCTGTTCTTGCTTAGTCAACAGTCCTGACAAAGCAAACTGCAACCTTGGCCCTGGTGCATTTTTAAAAAGCCAGCCGGTCTGGAGTTGACTTGGCACAATCAGAAAGATTTGAAGGCAGGAGCCACTGGCTTGGCCCTGGGAACTGGCTTCCTTTGATTCTGTTAAAAGTTCTTCCAGCCATTCTGTAGGTATGGGCCAAATACTGGGAGGCTTTTAGAGAGAAAGGTCACCACTGTGCTTTGGTAAAGATGATGCTCAGGTGGCATTTACAGAACAGGAAAAATGGTTCTGAGAGAGAAGGAGATGAGGTGGGTTCTGAAGCCAGGAAAATGGTAGCCCTGCATCCTGCCTAGGTTGGCATTGTGTGTTGTAGTTAGCAGGGTGCACTCCAGAATCAGAGCTGTTTAGGTTCAAATCCCTTATTTGCCACTTACTGGAGACTTCATACATGTGACTTTTTGTGTCTGTATTTCTGCAGTGTTTAAATGGGGATGATAGCAGAAGTTACCCTGAAGGATCATTATAAAGAGTAAATTAGCTAATACCTATAAAGTACTTTAACAAAGTCTTGGCCAGGTAGTAAGAGCCCAGAAAATCTCAGGGGATTATTAGAGGAAGGGCTTACAGATGGTGATCTGCTTGAAGGGAGGTGTGAGGGAACAGTTTTTGTTTGTTTGTTTTTGCAGTGCTGGGATCAAACCCAGGGCCTCATGCATGCTAGGCAAGTGCTTTACCACTGAGCTACATCCTCAACCCCTACAGGGCAGATCTTGAAGATGAGTTTGCTTAGGGTCCTTTTTTGGGATGGCAGGTGAGGGTCTGATGGAAATTGAGCCTTTCTACTCAGAGCAGAGTGTCTGAGCATGGCTTTTCCAGGACACAATGCCTTCCATTTCCTATAAAACATTCCTGCTGGGAAAGCAGACAGCTGGAGTTTTTGTTGGATAGAGGGCTGTGTTCGGCCCTCAGCAGGTTTTTTTAGGTACCAGAAAGAGACATCTGGTGACCCTGTGTTTTCTGGTCTGGGTAACTTCAACCAGCTTGGGTTTCTCATGGCCTGGGCAGGGGAATCACAGTCTCCAGAATACAGAGAGAGAGGAGTGTTGCTTGGCCTTGGGAAGGAGCGCTTTGCTCTTCTCACAGGGGTGAGTCTAAGGAGCTCCTAGCTCAGGGCTGAACTCCTTGAGCTCCTATCACTTGGTCTGGAGTTCCTGTGGTCTCTCTTTTTTCCTTCTAGGCCCTGGGCTAACCAAAGCCTGGCCTAGCCACATTCCGAGGTTCACCAGCCATAGGGAACTTCTGCTTGGCTGGATAATGAGACTTCTGGTGCAGACTTGGGTCAGAAATTAAAAAGCGACATAGCTACAGGAGCTTTAGAAGCAGAGAATCAGCTCTTCTTGGAAGACCCCAGGGTCTGGAAACACGTCTAGGCCAGGCCTTTATCTGCTGTTTGTTCAAAACACACTTGGGCCTGTGTACTAACGCAAGCCCCCCTCACCTTTCCCTGGCCTATACAAGAAGCCAGCTTTGAGCTCCCTATTGCCTCTATTTCCCCTCCAGTACTTTTTCCTTGTTAAAGTCAAGGTGATTTTTTAAAAGTCATAACTAGATAATATGCATTAGTTACTTGAGGCTCTCTTCATGAGTATATAAGAATCCTTCTGCAGACTTATGTATACAGGACAATTGCAGGGACTTCAAGGGCAATGGGGACTCCATAGGCTCTTTTTCTGACACATTGACTTTTGAACTTGTCCCCTGTGATCCACACAGAGCTTCTGCCCTCGCAGAGATAGCAGCCTAGAGAATAAAACAGGATTATAATCAATGCAGAGTGAGTTTCTCAGGGGAAGTATGAGCTGCTGTAGGACAGGTATGTAAGGGCTCAGCCCAGCCTGGAGGTGACCGGCTGTTTCTTGGGGTGAGCCAAGTATCTGGGTTAAGTGCCTGCACTCTGGAGCAAGGCTGCCTGGGATTCCCAGTTCCATAACTTACCACAGTGTGACTTCAAGCAAGTTTCTTCATCTCTCTGTGCCTCAGTGTCCTTACCTGGAAATAGGAATAATAGCACCTAATTCACAGGGTTACTCTTGGTATCAAATGAGTCAATACTGGTAAAATCATCAAGGAGGATCTGGCCCATGGTGCCTGCTCAGTTGACATGGCTCTCAAGGTAGTGGTGATAAGCCCCCCTTTATAATGCATGTAACTGGCTTACTGAGATAAAATTGACATAAATTCACCTATCTAAAGTGTACAATTCAATCAGTATATTCGCAGAGTTGTGCAGCTATCACTATCAATTTTACGTTTTCATGATTTTATACAAGAAATCCTGTATCCTTTAACTTTAATCCTGTATCTACTTCTTGTTTCCCAACCCTGACCCCTAACTTTTCTGTCTACTATTCTCGACATTTCATATAAATAGCATCATAGGCTGGGCATGGTGGCACATGCCTATAATCCCAGGCACCTGGGAAGATGAGGCAGGAGGATCACAAGTTCAAGGCCAGCCTCGGCAACTTAGGGAGGCCCTGTCTCAAATTTAAAAAAAGGACTGGGGGTGTGGCTCAGTGGTTAAACACTCCTGTGTGAAGGAAACACACAGATAGATGACTGGGGTTGTAGCTCAGCAGTAAAGTACCCCGTGTATTCACTTCCCAGTACCAAAAAAAAAAAAAAAAAAGGCTTATATAACATGTGGTCTTTTGAGACTGGCTTTGACATAGCAAAATGTTTGGAGGCTCAGGCATGTTGTATCAGGTATCCAGACTCCATTTCTTCTTATAGCTAATATCCCACATTGCATGGATATTGTTTTTGTTTATCCTTTTGTCAGTTGATGGTCATTTGGGTTGTTTTCACCTTTTTGCTGTCACAAATAATGCTGCTATGGATAGCCCACTTTATATATATATATATATATATATATATATATATATATATATATATATATATATATATAGTTGTTGTTAGTTGTTGTTGTTGTACTTAGTTTTTCATGACAGCAGAATGCATTTCAATTGATCATATACAAATGGAGCGCAGCATTTCAATTCTTTGGTTGTACACAGTGTAGAGATGCATCATTTGTGTACATGTACCTAGAGTAATGATGTCCATCTCATTCCACTATCTTTCCTACCCTCATAACCCCTACCCACCCTCCCCTTTCCCCAATCCAAAGATCCTTCATTCTTCCCATGCCCCCCCACCATCATAGATAAACATCCACTAATCAGAGAAAAACATTCGGCCTTTAGTTTTTGGGGATTGGCTTACTTCGCTTAGCATAATATTCTCCAGCTCCATCCATTTACCTGCAAATGCCACGATTTTATTTTCTTTTAATGCTGAGTAATATTCCACAGTCTCTTTATCCAGCTATTTATCTCTTTACTCAGCTATTGATGAGTATCTAGGTTGGTTCCACAGTTTAGCTATTGTGAATTCAGCTGGATAGCCCACTTTTATAAAAATATTTGAAGAAGAATTTTCTGTTTCAAAAGTTATAAATAATACCTAGTATGTAGAAAGTACTCACAGAAAGCTTCTTCAAGTTCACCCAGCTAGAAGAAAGCCTCCACGCTGACTTCTGACCATGGGAAGGTTGGTGAAATTAAGGTTGGTTGCTGTCTCCTTCCCGCTGTGAGCATGGATGCCATTCCTCTGCTGTCTTCTGCCCTCTGTCTCCTCCCAGGTATCCAGGGTATGGAGGTACAGTTGGAGAACCAGATGGTCTTGGTGCAGACCACTCTGCCCAGCCAGGAGGTGCAGGCGCTCCTAGAAGGCACTGGGCGGCAGGCCGTACTCAAGGGCATGGGCAGCAGCCAGTTGCGTGAGTGACCACTGTGTCCTTGGCCTCTGACTCTCTGGGAGGGAGCTAGCCCACTACTGGTTCAAATCTACCCAGACGATTCTCATACTCTTGGTTGGAGTGACTTTGGGGACAGTGTGAAAGTCATATGAGACTCCCTGCCCTTCCTGAGTTGATGAAGAGGTAGAGCAGAGTAAGGTGGCAAACCAGCCTGAGTGTCCAATACTTTGCAGAGAATCTGGGGGCAGCAGTGGCCATTCTGGGGGGCCCTGGCACCGTGCAGGGCGTGGTGCGCTTCCTACAGCTGACCCCTGAGCGCTGCCTCATCGAGGGAACCATCGACGGCCTAGAGCCTGGGCTGCATGGACTCCACGTCCATCAGTATGGTGATCTCACGAGGAACTGCAGCAGGTATATCATCCATAATATCCCTGATAGTGGCTTCATCTGTGTGCTTTCACACCTGATCCTCACAAGAACCCCAGGAGGCTCAGCCTACAGATAAGAAACTGAGGCTCAAAGAGATTAAATGGTTTACAAAAGATCCCAGAGGATGTGAAAGGTAGAGTTGGGATTTGAATCAAGGTCTGATTCGGACGCTCCTGCTGGGAACTATTGTACTGCCTCTCAGATGAAGGGCAGGGTCTGTGACAGAGTTTTTGTCCTACTGTCATATAATTAGATGTTTACTCCTTTATATCTCTCCTGGACCAAAAGCTCATTCAGGCAAAACACAAACCCATTATTCTATCCAAACCCTTCCTTCTTGTTGCCATCTCCCCAAAGCCTGGAACAGAGTAGGCCTATTTGTTGAATGAATGAAACAAATGTAGATAGAGAAGAAAGTGGACCAACTTGGCCTGTGAGCTGCTGTTCTGCTGCCCACCTGCTACCTCTCCTCCTTAGTTGTGGGGACCACTTTAACCCTGATGGAACATCTCATGGGGGACCAGAGGACTCTGAACGGGTAAGTATTCATCTGGGCTGGGTTCGGGTATAGAGAAAACCCAGGTCTCAGAGGCTGGGCAGGCAGCTCCTGGGGCCTTGGAGTGTGATGGGGTCTTTTCCTCTCATTTCATTTTGTTCAGTGTAAGAACATTTGTTAATTCTTTTCTGTGAGCAAGGCCTTGGGAAATAACACTGCATAGCCCAGTGCCTGCCTCCAGGGGGCTCACAGTCTAGTGGTATAATCCTTGCTGGAGCCCCAGGAACCCAGGCTGACACCTGATCCAACCCAAGGGCCAGTGGGAAACCGCCTCCCAGCAGAGCAGGTGAGGGTGTGGAAATTGAAGGTTTTACTAAAAAGGCTGCCCCTGACACTAGGACCCCAGTCCTGGCATTGTATTCTCTCCAGAAGATTGTTTCCCTGACTTCAGGGAGTCAATCACATGCCACCTCAAAGATTTTCGAATTATCTGAGTCGGGTTTGTACCTTCCTCAATTGTTTAAGTTGACTCATTTTTTTCCTTCGATAAATTTAGTTGTATTATTATTACTGTTGTTGTTGTCATTATTATTATTTTCAATCAATCCCAGGAAATTTCAACATGTTCCAAAGTAGAGCAATAAATATCAAAAACGGCCATGTGGGGCTGGGGCTGTGACTCAATAGTAGAGCACTTGTCTGTCATGTATGAGGCACTGGATTTTATCCTCAGCACCACATAAAAATAAATAAAATAAAGGCATTATATCTATCTACAGCTACAAAATATTCTAAAAAACCCAAAACTGCCATGTCTTTATCATCTAACTTCAGGTTACCATTTCATGGTCACCATTATTTTGTCTATGTCCCTGGCCCTTCTCCACCAGTATTTTGAAGCAAATCAAGACCTCATTTCATATCACTAAGGAAGATTGATTGATTGATTGATTGATTGATTGACTGACTGAGATAGGGTCTTGCTATGTTAAGCCCAGACTGGTCTTAGCCTCACCCTCCCTAAGAGCTAGGACTGCAGGCTCACAGATAGCTGAGGTAAATTTATTTTTAACTAGAAACTTGATATTGCCACATAAAAATAAATCAATAAAAGAAAAAAAGTTATTAAAGTCCTGCTAGAGACTGGCTTGACAGGCTTGGGGACTGAGGTCACTTTGTCAAAGTACAGATTAGAGGACATGAAAGTGGTGTAAAATACCTGTTCACACTAACCTGAGACTTTCCTCCTGATGCCTTCCCAGGGGCTGGAAGCCATTGAAGGGGGGACTGCATGTTCCTTAATGCCCTGTCACACCTCTTATCATCTCCTTTCTGGGGGTCTATGTCCCCCCAGCTCTTGGAGATAACAGCCAAAGGCAGGTTCCTGGTGCTGGAAACCTGCCAGCTCCTTCTAATGTGGCAGGACTCGGGGCCTTGTTTTTATTTTTTTTCTTTTGTTCACATCTGTCTCTCATTACTTATGAGATCTTCAAAACTTCTTTACCTTGTAAAATACCTTTTCCTGCCTGTATTTTTTTATTTTTATATTACATTTTCTTTAAATATGATTTTATTTATTTATTTATTTTGGTACTAGGGATTGAACCCAGGGGTGCTTATTCACTGAGCCACATCCCCAGATCCTTTTATGTTTTATTTTTTTATTTAGAGACAGGGTCTCACTGAGACAGTGCTTAGGGACTCACTAAGTTGCTGAGGCTGACCTCAAACTTATAATCCTCCTGCCTAAGCCTCCCAAGTTGCTGGGATTATAGGTGTGTGCTACCATGCCCAGCTTTATTTTCTATCTTGATGAACATTTTCAACCTCTGACACAAAACCAATGAAACCATGGTACAGGGTAAGCATCCTTAACCTCAAAATCCAAAATCCAAATACTCTAAATCTGGAACTTTGAGTGTAGTCCTTTTTGTTTTGGAGGAGATAGAGGTATAGAGGTTTGAACATGCTAGCAAGTACTCCACTGCAGAGTGAGGTGTATTTTTAAGAGTTTGGATTTTTGTATTAGGGTTGCTCAACCAGTAAAGTGTATAAGAACTTTTTTAAAATCTGAAACACTTGGAAATCACTGACCTCAAGCATTTTGGATATTATTCAACTTGGATGTTTATTATTTCATGTAACTGATTATTTTGGATTTGGGACAGCTCTGTCTTGTTTCTAGTGGTCAAAATCTCTAATTTTGCCCCTGAGAAGTTGGGGAGACAAAATGTCCTCAGTGTCCAGGGCATTAGTGATCTTCTGCCTCAAATCAAATGACTCAGCTTTAGCATATAAAACAGTAGACTTTGATCATCTCAGTTTCTTTGGGCCAGAATCTGGGTGTTTCTGGCTCAGGATCTCATGGGGCTGCAGTCATTGAGGGCTCAACATGGAAAGGATCAGTTTCCCAGCTTGCTATTGCAAGAGTTGCTGTTGACAGGCTTCAGGTCCTCCTTGGCTGTTGGCCAGATACTTAGTGCTTTGTCACGTGGGTCTCTCGCTAGGGCAGTAGCTGGCTTCCTTTAGAGTGCATGAGTAAGAGTGTGAAAGCCTCCAAGACTGAAGCCAGGTTCTTGTTGTAACCTAATCTAGGAAGTGACACTCAGTCTAGCCCCCTCTCCAGGGGGTAAATCACACCGACGTGGATAGGGGAGGTGCATCTCCACCCTGCCTGCCTCCTTGAGCCTTGAATGAGCGTGGGAACGGCAGATCCAGGGCGGGGTGGGGGGGTGGGTGGGGTGGGGTGGGTGAGTGGTGGTGGCTTGGAGGCCAGGCCAGCCAGGAGGTATGGCACAGCAGGAGTGTTTCTGGAGGGCAAGAAACTACCTTGTCACCTGGTTCTTTGCCCCAAAGTGGATGGAGTTGGCAGCCATATTGCACCCCAGGAAGAAGTGAGTAAGAGCTGAGCAGCCAAGGCTGTCATGAGATCTCCAGTTTCCATACAGCACTTGGTTTTGCCCCACTGGAAATGAATTCATTGTGGGAATTCGTTTCCAAGCTGGTTGTCCCTTGCACATCTCTCCTAATGATCTCTAAGCTTCTGTCCCTTTTCTCCCAGCCCTCCTCAGTCTTGCCTTTTCATACAATGTACTGAGGGATTGCTCTGAAGCATGGAAGGACCATGCCACGCTCCTGCCTGAAACCCTTCTTGGCCCTCCAGTGCCTGAGGGTACAGACTGGGCCCAGCTTCTTGGTGTGATGTTCAAGGACTCCTTGGCCCAATTCCACTTGCCTGTGTGCTGAGGGGAGGGACTGGGAAGATAGTCTCTCCCTTACCCCCTGCAGGGTCATGCCCAGCCTGCTCCCAGCCTAGCCCTGACACCTCCCCGACCTTGATGGTGGTTTCTACCATTAAAGTCCCCAACACAGGACAGTATAACAAAAAGTGCCAGGTGCTGGCCACAGATGCTGGCCACAGATGCCCCTCTGAACATGAAGATAAAGCAGAAACAGTATTCTTGCTGCTGTCAGCCCTGTCACCCACCATGTGCTGGTGTGCTTTGCTATGTAGCAGCAAGGCCTGTGGACCAGCCCACACTGGCTCCAGCACTTGCTTTTGCTCAAATGTCAGGTCAGGGATGATTTATTTGCACAGATGTAGGTTTCTGTAGCTTACCAATAAGGTCCTATCACCCCAGGACATACCAGCTATTGTCCTCATCTGTGTTACTTTTTTTTTTTTTTTTTTTGGTACTGTGGATTGAACCCAAGGGTGCTTTGACATTGAGCTATATCCCCAGCTCTTTTTTTAATATTTATTTTTTAGTTTTAGGTGGACATAATATCTTTATTTTTTTTTAATTTTTATGTGGTGCTGAGGATCAAACCCAGTGCCCCACGCATGCCAGGCGGGTGCATTACCACTTGGGCCACATCCCCAGCCCCCCAGCTCTTTTCATTTTTCATTTTGAGACAGGGTCTCGCCAAGTTGCTGAGGCTGGCCTTGAACTTGCGATCTTGCCTCAGCCTCTTAAGTCACTGGGATTGCAGGTGTGCGCTACCATGCCCAGCCCCACCTCTTTTTTTTTTTTTTCTTTAAGAGGAGAGAGAGAGAGAATTTTTTTTTAATATTTATTTTTCAGTTTTCAGTGAATACAACATCTTTATTTTATTTTTATGTGGCGCTGAGGATTGAACCCAGCGCCCCGCGCATGCCAGGCAAGCACGTTACCACTTGAGCCACATCCCCAGCCCCTCACCTATGTTCTTGATCACATCTATTTCATATCGGAGGCCTTTGAGGGTGGAGACCACATATGTACCCCACCATGCCTGCCAGAGTATCTGACTGGAGGTGTTCAGGAGATGTGTTAGGATGCTTTTTCTTTTCTTTTGGAGGGGAGGATTGAACTACTCAGGGGCACTTGACCACCGAGCCACATCCCCAGCCCTATTTTGTATTTTACTTAGAAACAAGGTCTCACTGAGTTTTTGCTGAGGCTGGCTTCAACTCACGATCCTCCAGTCTCAGCCTCCTGAGCTGTTGGGATTACAGGCATGTGCCATCATGCCTGGCTAGATGCTTTTCTTACCTTCTATGATGAAGGGGGGAAACCCAGCTTCTGGAGCCAGGACAGGCCCTTTGCCCTCTCATGTTTCTTCTTTCTTTCCTTGAGCCAGGAGTCAGGGAAGTGATGCTGGCTCCTGTGATGGTTAGAGAAGCCAACTGTCACAACTTAAGCCTAGGGGAATTGAAGACTGCCAAGGGCCTGCAGAGCCAAAGGAGGCTGGAGAACTGGGCTTGGAAAGAAGCAAGAACTGGGCTATCAAGGCTGCAAGTAGGGCTGGACAATGTAGGAAAGACAGGCTGGTCCAATAGGGGTGACTGCCCAGAATGGGGATGCTGGCCCTTTCCAGGGTGCTGGCATTTCCCCTAGGATTTGAGTTCAGGGAAGGAGTGTCCAAGTTGCCTTCCTTGAGTTCCAGAACATCCCTTGATCCTACTGACTGGGCCCACAGGAAGAAATTGGTGGTTTTGGGAAGTGGGAAGAGAAATCAGATACTACAAAGCCAGAAGATAACAATATCTGTGCCCCCATGTAACCCTTCTTCCCACTGTGTCTCCAACTAGCACCGCGGAGACCTGGGCAATGTCCATGCTGATGCTGATGGCCGAGCTGTCTTCCGGATAGAGGATGAGCTGCTGAAGGTGAGCTGGGAATAAGGTTGGGCCCTTCCCAAAGGGACAGTGATTCTGAGACTGTTGTCACCCTTCAAAGGTGTGGGACGTGATTGGTCGCAGCCTGGTTGTTGATGAGGGAGAAGATGACCTGGGCCGGGGTGGCCATCCCTTATCCAAGATCACAGGAAACTCCGGGGAGAGGTGGGTAACTGCCCTCAAGAGGAGGCTGTTCTCTGCCAGTGGCACACATGGGACCCTGGGAGGTACCAGACAAGGGTCTACTCTGACCATACATCCTTCTTCAGGTTGGCCTGTGGCATCATTGCACGTTCCGCTGGTCTTTTCCAAAACCCCAAGCAGATCTGCTCTTGTGACGGCCTCACCATCTGGGAGGAGCGAGGCCGGCCCATCGCTGGTGAGGGCCGAAAGGACTCAGCCCAGCCTCCTGCTCACCTCTGAGCAGGGCCTCGCCTTGATTCTCTTCTGTCCTGCCAGCTGAGCACCTTCCCCCTACAGAGGAAGAAGAGTGAGTTGTGCTTGCTCAGGCCCAGGAGGACTGGGCACAGGGCATATAGGGGTCACTGTGAGGTTCCTTTGGCAAATTAAACTTTTATTTTCATATGGAACATTGCTTTTGTCTCTCTGTGTCCCTTAATGGACTTGGTGAACATAGTCTTTCTGCTCTGTGTTTTGCCCCAGGGCTACTCCTTAGCTTTGAAGCCAAAAAACCTGGATTAAAATCCACACACTGGCCAGGAGTGGTGGCACACACCTGTATTCCCAGGCATTTGGGAGACTGAGGCAGGAGGATCACAATTTCAAAGCAAGCCTCAGGAACTTAGGCCCTCAGCAATTTAGCGAGGCCCTGTCTCAAAATAAAAAGTAATAAAAGGGCTGGGATTGGGGTTGATGTTGTGGCTCAGTAGTAGAGTGCTCTCCTAGCATGTATGAGGCGCTCAAGCCTTAGCACCACATAAAAATGTACAAAATAAAGGTATTGTGTCCAACTACAACTGGAAAAAAAAAGGTGGGGTCAATCCCTAGTGCCAAAAAAAAAAAAAAAAAATTCCACACACCAGGCCTCAGGCCCCTCTTCCTCTTTAGGGTAATAGTGAAGGGCCACAGCAGTTGTATTCCTGTGTGTGGCCTCCCTTTTCCCCTCACTTGGCTGACTGGAATCAAATCAACTCCACCTGTGCTAGCCCCTGCATTCCTTGAGAAATCAGAGCAGATCTAGTTGTAGTTTCTCCCTGTGGTTGGACTCATAAGAATGTAGGAACTTTAGGACCCCATACTCTTTTAAAATTAATCTGGCTCAAGTTGATTTCTTTATCAACTCACAAGTAAAAAAAAAAAAAAACTCTTAATTAACCTAATTAAGTCTTAATTACTAAGTGAGTGCTTGGCAGAAAGCCTGGTACATGCTAAGTTAAGGGAGCTGAAGCTGTGATTCTGAGGCCACATGGGCCCCTGGAGACAACCCCAGCAAAATTCCTCTCTCAGCCAGTGGCTGTTACCCAAAATAGCACATGGGCCTTGGATTTGGGGCTCCCCTCAGCTGTTCCCCCAACACCCCCACCCTATGCCACGTTAGGCTTTCCTATCCTTAACAAAACTGCTTTTTCAACCTGGTGAAGTACAAACTTTGCCCCTGTGCCACCTGCTTGGAATCAGGAGGGGGCTTTATAGTTAGTTGGCTTTGGCTTTGAGGCTCCTGGCTCTGTTCCCATTCCCTAGGCCCTGCCTGTTTTCCACTTCAAGGATGCTGGCACCACCTCCAGTGCCAGCCTTGGACTCTGTTCCTTCTGACAAAACTTACGCGGTTGTATTCCTATTCCCCTTGGTCCCTGGAGCCAAATCCTTTTAAGCGTGAGATCCAGGATGTCTTCCCTACCTCCTGGCCATTACAGAAATCTCTGGGTTCTGTCCACAGCCAACCCCTGACCTTCTTACACCTCCATTCTGGAATAACAGCAGGGCTTAACCGTTTTGAGCTGAACTACTCACCATTCCCTACCACTCAGTTAACACTCTTAAGAGATCAACATGCCCATTAGCTGCTCTCTTTGTGAACTCTGAGCTACGTGATTTCTAAATTGTTTGCATATTGCAGAACACTATTGAGATGCCTTGAAGCCACATCTGCAAAACAGAAGTATATCTGCAACCAAAGATGCTGAGTCCTGTCACAGGACTCCCCCAAAGCCCTAGAACCCTAGGGAGTACAGTTTGAAAATCTTTTCAAACTCAAGGGTTGGGGTTGTAGCTCAGTGGTAGAGCGCTTGCCTAGTATGTGTGAGGCACTGGGTTCCATTCTCAGCACTGCATATAAATAAATAAAATAAGGTCCATTGACAACTAAAAAAAAATATTTAAAAACTCTTTGTAAACTCAAGCATTTCTGTGCTACCCCTCAGTTTTTTTGAACATTATTTAGTTGTTGATAGACCTTTATTTTATTTGCTTATTGTTATATGGTGTTGAGAATTGAACCCAGTGCCTCACACATGCTAGGCAAGTGCTCTACCACTGAGCTACAACTTCAGGCCCTACCCCTCAGTTTTCACCATGTCTATAAATCATCTGTGCTATAATTTACCAAGTAATTTTCTTTAAATTGATTCACTTTTAAACTTACTTAAAAAGGAAATTTTCATCATATTAGCAAATACCTGTATTGTGCTTATTATATAATAGTATTAAGTTCCAGGCTCTGTTATAAACACTTCCTTTTCCCTTTCCTCCCTTCCTCCCTCCTTGTTTCCTTCCTCCCTTCTTTTTATGTACTGGGGGATTGAATTCAGGGTCCCATGCATGCTAGGCAAATACTGAGCTATATCCCCAGCCTTTCTTATTTTTTTATTTTGAGACAGGGTCTAGCTAGGTTGTCCACGCTGGCCTTGAACTTGAGATCTTCCTGCTTCAGCTTCCTGAGTAGCTAAGATTACAGGTGCCACGGCATGGGGCTAGATATGGAGCTCACTCCTTCTTTCCTTCCTTCCTTCCTCCTCCCTCCTTCCCTTTCTTCCTTCTTTCCTTCTCCCTCTCCCTGTTCCTCTCCCCGTTCCTCTCCCCACACCCCTTTCTTTTTGATACTGGGATTGAACTCAAGGGCACTCAACCACTGATCCACATCCCCAGCCCTGTTTTGTATTTTATTTAGAGTTAGGGTTTCACTAAGTTGTTTAGCGCCTAGCTTTTGCTGAGGCTGGCTTTGAACTCTACAATCTTCCTGCTTCAGCCACTGGGATTATAGGCGTGTGCCACCTCGCCTGGCCAGAAACTTTTTTGTTTTGTTTTGTATTGGGGATTGAACCCAGGGATGCTTAACCTATAAGCCACATTCCAGCCCTTTCTATTTTTTATTTCGAGACAGGGTCTCCCTAAGTTGCTTAGGGCCTTGCTAAATTGCTGAGGCTGGCTTTGAACTTGCAATCCTCCTGCCTCAACCTTCTGAGTTGCTGGAGTTACAGGTGCCTGCCACCATGCCTGGAAGAAATGCTGGGTTAAAGACTAGAAACTATTTTTAAGAGTCTTCTAGGTGATTTTGAAGCATGCCAAAGTTTTTTTTAAGACCCAACTTAAAAAAAAAAAATGGGGCTTGTTATAGCTCTGTGGTAGTATTTGCCCAGTATGTATCAGACCCTGGGTTTTATCCCTAGCAACAACAAAACAGAAGAGAGGTGTGTCTTTTTTTTTGTAAAAATGGGATTCAGGATTATCCTCCAGTCCCCCACAATTCTCTTCTGTTATGTATGTGTGGTAGGGGGTGCTGGAGATCAAACCCAGGGTCTCCTGTGTGTAGCACTCCACCATTGCGATATGTCCCCACTCATATACATTCTTTTAATTTGATTGATAATAAAATTTTGTAGCAAACTTTCCTAATAGCTCCATTTACTGGGCTTAACATAGTGTTTAACATAGTGCTCAACACTTTATAGAATCTTGTTATTGCTCAAAATGACCTTGTGCTTTGTAGATATTTACCAAGGTTTATTAAACCTGTTTGCCCAAATGCCTGTACACAAACTTTTTAGTCATAACCTCCAAAAAATGGAAACAATCTAGATGTCCTTCAACTGTGGAATGGAAAAACAAATTGTGGTACATTCTTATGATGTCAATCATTGATAATAAGAACCAACTATGGATACAAGCAATGACATGGATGAATATCAGATGCACTGTTTAGTGAAAGATGCTATACTCGAAAAGCGACATATATGTGACTCTATTTAATAAACAACATTTTGGAAAAGACAATATAGTGAAAGAAAACATATAAGTGTTTGCCAGAGGCTTGAGCATGGGAGTTGACTGCAAAGAGACATCATGAGGAAGCTTTTTATGGTGAGAGATCTATTCTATACTTCAATTATGATGGTCATAGGGGTGTTTGTCAAAACTCAAAGAACTATACACCAGAAAGGGAAAGTATCACTGTCTATAAATTATACTTCCATTAAAAAACAAGCAAAATCCAGCAATTTCACTACTGGGTGGAATTACAGGATATTGTTTAATATCCAAGAGAAGTAAAAGCAAGGTCTCAAATAATATTTGTACACCAATGTTCATAGTAGCATTGTCTATAATAGCCTGAAAGTGGAAGCAACCCAAGGGTATACTGATGGATGATAAACAAAATGTGGTATATACATGCTATGGAATATTATGCAGCCTTAAAAAGAAGGAAATTCTGATACCTGCTCCAACATAGATCAATCTTGAAGTGCTATGTGAAATTAGCTAGTAACAGAACAAATAATTGTATGATTTCACTTATATCAAATAATTAGAGTAGTCAAATTTCACAGAGAAAGAAAGCAGAATAGTGGTTTCCAGGCAGGGGAGAAAGGAGTTAGGTGTTTTGTTTTTTTTTTGTTTGTTTTTGTACTAGGATTGAACTCAAGGGCACTCAACACTGAGCCATATCCCCAGCCCTATTTGTATTTTATTTAGAGATAGGGTCTCACAGAGTTGCTTAGTGCTTCTCTCTTTTTTTTTTTTTTTATTTTTTAAGAAAGAGTGAGAGAGAGTGAGAAAGAGTGAGAGAATTTTAATATTTATTTTTTAGTATTTGGCGGACACAACATCTTTGTCTGTATGTGGTGCTGAGGATCGAACCCGGGCCGCACACATGCCAGGTGAGCGCGCTACCGCTTGAGCCACATCCCCAGCCCCTGCTTAGTGCTTCTCTATTGCTCAGGCTGGCTTTGAACTCCTGATCCTCCTGTGTCAGCCTTCAGAGCTGCTGGGATTACAGGCATGCACCACCATTCCAGCTCTAGGGATTAGTATTTAATGGGTTCAGAGTTTCAGCTGGGGAATATAAAAATGTTCTGAGATGCATGGTGGTGATGGTTGCACAATAATGAGAATGTACTTAATACCATTGAACTGTGCACTTGAGTAGAGTTTAAATAATATTTTATGTTATATATCTTTTACTACAATAAAAAAATCTTATATATTTAAAAAGAAGACAAACTTGGCATGGTGGTGCATGCCTGTAATCCTGGCAATTTGGGAGGCTGAAGGATCACAAGTTGGAGGCCAGCCTGGGCAATTTAGCCATATACTGTCTCATTAAAAAAATAAAAATAAAAAGGGCTAGGGATGGTAGCTCAGAGGTAGAATGCTCCTGGGTTCAATTCCCAGTACCAAAAAACAAAACAAACAAATGGAAAACCCAAACACACACACACACACACACACACAAATAAATAAAAACCCACAAAATCTTGAGCACAAAATTCGATACTGTCTGAATATTTCTCAAGAAGGATGTAGAATTCATGATATCATCCGTATATGAATGTGGTTTTCTCAGCAATAGATGGCAATACTTTTGCAAATCTGAAGAGGTGAAAAAATATTTTCATTTTCTTAGGAAATTGAATTTCCCTGTGACTGCAATTTATTTATTGGCCATTTGCAGTTCTTTTCTATAAAACTGTCAGTTCAAATGCTTGATCATTTGCCTAATTTTTTTCTTCATCAATTTGTTGCAGTTATTTGTATAGTATAGATATTAACTATTAAGATTTCCAAATTTATACCTTCAGTCCCGAACTCCAGACACATTCAATTGCCCATGATGCTCTTTTCCTTTTTTAAAATTTTTTATTGGCACCAGGGATTGAACTCAGGGCCTCACACATGTAAGCAACTGCTCTACCACTGAGCACAACTCAGCCCTTCTTTTAAGTTTTATTTGGAGACAGAGTCTCACTAATTTTTCCAGACTAACCTTGAATTTGCAATCTTTCTGCCTCAGCTTCCTGAGTCACAACTGGCTACTGGGGTATCTACTTATTTATTTTTGGTGCTGAGAATTGAATCCACGGGTGCTTTGCCACTGAGTTATATCCCAGGTCCTTTTTATTTTGAGACATGGTCTTACTAAGTTGCTGAGGCTGGTTTGAACTTACGATCCTCCTGTCTCAGCTCCCAAGTTGCTGAGATTTCAGACCTGTGCCATTACACCTGGCTGGGGCATCTTTCAACAGGGCACGAGTTTCAGTCTTTTTTTTCTTCGTACCAGGAATTGAACCCAGGGGCACCTAACCACTGAGCAACACTCTCAGCCCTTTTAATTTTTTATTTTGAGACAGGGGCTCATTAAATAGCTTAGGGCCTCACTAAATTGCTGAGGCTGGCTTTGAACTTTCAAACCTTCTGCCTCAGCCTCCTGAGCTGCTAGGATTACAGGTATGTACCACCTGCTTTACGTGCTAACCCCATCACTCAGGTTTCAACTAGGGGATTTGGGGGATGCAAACATTCAGACCATAGCAATCTCTAAAACTGAATTTCTGATTTTCATAGCAAGTGTTTCTCATAATGTAGCCCATCTCAGTAAATGGCAACTCCATGCTTCCATGTGCTCCATGTCGTCTTTAACTCCTCCCTTTCACAACTCACATCCAATCACAGCGGTGATAGCTGACATCAAACTACATCTAATCTGATCACTTTTCCTTAATTCAACCTTGTTCATATCATCTCTCTCCTGGACTTTTGCAGTGGCGATAATTACTCTGAGGAAACAATTGTTTCCTCTATAGTCTTTTTACTCACCTTAAGAGGAGGTAGAATACTTATAAAACTATGAAACAGATGTCATATCAGATCAACCCTTATGTTCTATGCCCTCCATAGACTTTCAGCCTTACAATGAAAACCAAAGTAATTCAATGACCCACAAGGTGTGGCATTACCCTTCCCGCTTTCTTCTCTTCCTATTATTCCCTTTTCCAGGCTCCAGGGATACTGGCTCTTTGCTCTTTCTGGAACCAGCCTGATTTGCTCCTGCTCCAGAACTTTTTGACTTATACTTTCCAGCTGGAATGATCTTTCCTCAGAGGATGGCATCTTGATTACTTGAATTCTTCATCACCATCTAACTGCTGTGTTTATTTTCTCTCTCCCCATCATAATATAGAGCTCCGAGAAGATTGAGATTTTGTTATTTTGGTTGTTGTTATTCACTGCTGTGTTAGTTTTTCATCACTGTTACAAAATACCTGAGAAAATCCACTTAATTAAGGAAATATTTATTTTGGCTCAAGATTATAGAGATTTCAGTCCATGGTTGTTTGGCTCCATTGCTTTGGGTCTATAATAAGGGAAAGCATCATGGGGGAAAGAGCATGGTGGAGCAGAGTGGCTCATCCCCATGGCCACAGAAAAGGTGGGGATGGGGAGATGGTTGAGGGTGCAGGGGGAGTATCAATTGTGGAGATGGCAGACAAAAACCTACATCTTTAAATAGGTCCCACCTCTTACAGTTTTCACCACCTCCTAGTAGCCCCTTCAGGTACAAATCAGATGGATTAATCCATTGATGTGGTTGAAGCCCTCATAATCTAGTCACTTAGGGCTGGGGATGTGGCTTAAGCGGTAGCGCGCTTGCCTGGCATGCATGCGACCCAGGTTCGGTCCTCAGCACCACATACAAACAAAGATGTTGTGTCCCCCGAGAACTAAAAAAAATAATATTAAAAAATTCTCTCTTTCTCTCACTCTCTCTTTAAAAAAAATAATAATCCAGTCACTTCCCCAAAGCCTCACCTTTTAACAGTGCTATATTGGGGACCAAGACTTCCACATATAAGCCTTCGGGTTCAGATCCAAACCTTAACTCCTATATCATTGATGCTGTCTACATGGCAGGTGTTCCATGCAGTATGTTGAATGAACATGTGAAGAATATTTGCGAATTTGTCACATGACTTTGTTTTTGGTGTGTCTTCTGCCATGTACAGATCTTTACATACTTAAATCTGTCGGTTTAAAACTTTTCCTTTCTTTTGTGAGGCTCAATTTTTGCCTCTTCAAGGATTATTTTAATTCTCCATTTTGTAAATGTTTTAATTGTGGAAAACGTCAAAGATCCAAGAGTCATTTCCTTATTTTTCGACTGAAAATTCCATCACGGCAGGGACGGGCTCTAATTTTTCGCTGTCTGCAGTGTCTACCCGGACCCCGGCGCCGGGGGAATGTGCCTGCAAAGACTGAGTTAATGGCACCAGGACTCCTGGGGTAGACGCCTCCGGACCCCCTGCACAGTCCCGGGGCGGTTTGCTGACTAGAGGGGTTGGTTCCGGTTTCTCCCGCCAGGCCTGGCCTTCCTCGGGTCTTTCACGCTGCCGTCTCCAGGCACGGGGTTAGTTAAGACTGCCAGAATGGGAGGAGCCCTGACTTCCGACTGAACAAAGTTTTCCTTTGGGCCCAGGAGTCGGGGCCCCACCCAGGCCAGAGGCGGCCTCTCCAACTAGGCCTCTGCCGCCCGCGCAGCCCGCGCGCGCTCCCTCCTCTCCAACCCTCCTTCCCCTCCCCCAGGCAGCGGCGGTTGGTCGCGCGTCGTCGTCCCTCTCCCACCCCCTCTGCTAACGAGCGGGCTCCAGGCCCTCTGGGATTGGCTGCGCCCGAGCGCATCTTCTTTCAGTCTCTATGATTGGCTGCCGCACGCGCGGGATGCCCGTCCCGATTGGCTAGATCAGCGCGCCTGCGCGGCGGGGTTCTCGGTGGCCAGCCATTCCTGGGGAGGACTGCCGGTCGGTCGGACGTCTCGGCTGTCGCTGGAGGAGCGGTCCCGGCTCTCCGGGAAGGCGGCTGCGGCGGCAAAATGAAGATATTCGTGGGCAACGTCGACGGGGCGGATACAACGCCGGAGGAGCTGGCAGCCCTCTTCGCGCCCTACGGCACGGTCATGAGCTGCGCCGTCATGAAACAGTTTGCCTTCGTGCACATGCGCGAGAACGCAGGCGCGCTGCGCGCCATCGAGGCCTTGCACGGCCACGAGCTGCGGCCGGGGCGCGCGCTCGTGGTGGAGATGTCGCGCCCAAGGCCGCTGAACACTTGGAAGATTTTCGTGGGCAATGTGTCGGCTGCATGCACGAGCCAGGAATTGCGCAGCCTCTTCGAGCGCCGCGGACGCGTCATCGAGTGTGACGTGGTAAAAGGTAACACGGAGGCACGCTCGGGGGCGGGGGCGCGCTCGGGGCACTCTGCCTGTTAGCCACGCCCCTTACCCGGGGGTCGGTCACTGCGCGGTTGGGCCGGGTGGGGAAGTGCGCTGGGGCGAGGCCAGAGGTGTTGGGGGTGCGTTGGGCAGAGCCACCCTCCTCCCCTGCGGTCCAGGCACCGTTCACCAAGAGGGAGGAAGCGGCTCTGGGAGGGTGCGGCGGCCACTGCGAGCCGAACCACGGGGCCGGGGACGCGCCAGAGACTTGCGAGTGTACCGGGGGCGCGTCTTCTGGTCTCCTGGGCCTGGCACCGAGCGGAAATTGGGAAGTGACGGGCACAAGCCGGATCATGGAGCGGGGAAGATTTCGCCACTTCCCCACTTCCTCTCCAGACGTCGGTCAGAGCAAGGGAAGAGGGAAAAGGTGGGGGCTGACGCCCCAAGGCCGCCCTCGTGTTCCCTCCCGATGAATGCTCCCAAGCGGAAGGTAACGGGGCCCTTGGACGTTTCTCGGGCTGGGATCTCTTAGTATTGTTTGGCATGGGTCTCCTCATGGGTACAGGAAGGGCCCCTTCCGAGCCACTTTGGTATTTTCAGTATTTGATGGGTTAGACGTGGCAGTTCTGTGGTCCAACTCCCTTAAACCTGTTTTCCCTCTTTCCCCACCCTTTGGGCTCGATTTTAGATCTGTTAACTGGAAACCCTGACCTTTTTGCTTGTGGAAGGAGATTTGTTTTATGAGGGCCCCTTTTGTATAGCTTTACTTGCTAAACTGATGCCCCAGGGCAGTGTCATTCTTTCATAAGCTTGGAGACTTTTGCAAGGGGGCATACTTTGGCTGAGGGGATTATGGGGAGAGATGTGTGAGAGGTCTTCCTTAAACATTGGCTGAAAACGATTTACTTGAGAGTTGTCATTGCTTGAATTAATTCTCAGAGCAGATCCCTAGTTTGCCTTTTCTTTGAGAAAAATGTGTCACCATAATTTAGGCTTGATTTCCTTTTTGGAGCCCAGTCGACTTTTTCTTTTTTTCTTTTTCTTTTCTTTTCTTTTTTTTTAATATTCTGGGTTCTTATCCCCTAAGTTCTTTCTCTTTTGGGGAAGATTTGATGGGTCAGCCCTTGTGTATATGTGGCCTGTCTTTGTTCCACTTGGGAACAGATCTGAGTTAACTTTGCCCTGTTATTTTCAAGGATGCACCTGGGAGTATGTGATGCCCTCCTGGTGTTGGATTCATGCCTGCTCTTACCCTGTGTGAGACGTTTTGAGGATGAGAAATAAATGGGTGCAGTTGCTTGTTCATGGTCACCAAAGATATTTCATTTGTTGTCCGGTAAAGGCACATCTTTGGCCATTCCTTGTCCTTTCCACAAGTTGGGGAAATGTAAAAGGTCATTGTGTCCCTTGCTAGGAACAAGTTCTTATTCTGCATTAATACTCCATTCTATTTTCCTCAACTCAGGTTATGCAAGTCCACGAGACTATCCGGAATCGGGCTTTCCTGCTGGGTGCTCTGAGGCAGGATGTATGGTGCATGGATTTTTTATTTTGTTGAGAATGAAAGAGTGGGAGGGTGTCAGATTGGGTACTTGGCCAGCAAGGGGTATGTGAGTTTTGTGTTTAATTAATCTGTTAGGTTTCTTTTGTAGTTGTTAGGCAGGGTGACTGGTAGATTGAGAGTCTAGAATCAGTACTTGGGGGCAATCTCTATGGAACTCATGATCAAGAAGCTTGTTCTCAAGTGATAGAGAAAGCCAAAAATGTTCTTGAATTTGGGATCAACACTAAGTGACCCGGGGAAGGGTGGTGGTGGTGGTAAAGTGCATGATAACTTTACATGAGTTTTAGAATTTCTGGCTGATTCCCTGTGAGAGTTAGAGGGAAAATTTTGTGCATTTTGTTCCTTTGTAAACATTTGTTAGCAGAAATGCTTTGACTTCCTCAGGGAGGTGTCTTCCATTGTTGTTTGTTAGGCTTATATGCAATAGCACCTGATGCACTGATATCCTTCACTGATGTCTTTATAGTTCTTAGGGGTGAAAAAACTTAGGATTTAAAGTTGGGAATGTTGTAGAAGAGACTGGCTCAATAAATAGCTTACTCATTTCTTGACTGAATGAGCATTTGATTTGCTGTCAGGTCTTCTGGTTTGCAGTTCTGGGGTTAAAACTCAGGGCCTTACATGCTGTGCTAGCGACTCTACCATTGAGCCACACCCTCAGCCCTGTCAAGTCTTTGAAAAGCACAGGACAGCTAGCTCTGTTTTATTTCACAGGAGAAAAACATGGTTGCTTGGTTACTCTAGGAGCTTAGATATGATTTGTAGACCAAAAATCTCCATAGCAACAGTGGTAACCACTCTCTGCAGCTGTGTCCTGTTGGGTGTTCAAAGATGAACAGCTTCAAGAACCACTTGCAGACTTTGGCCATTGCAGACTTCAGGGGAGGTCTGAGTCAGAAGAGGAAAATTATCCCTTCTCTTGTGTGGGTAGTCATCCTTTATATACCGAGCTCTATAGTTTCAAAGTTTTTTTTAAAAATCATCTTAGGATAGGAAAAGTTGTTTTTCTGGATTCTCTTAACTTTGGTACTAGAGGGATTGTGATGTCATCAGACCATTAGGAGGTATCTGCAGAACTACTTGTTAGGTTTAATGCTAGTCTTAATGGAGAGATTACTTTGAGCTAACTATCCAGGCAAAAGAGTCCCTGGAGTTCTTCGGATCTCTGCTACTCTGATGGCTGGGAAGGAATTGGGATTCTGGGCATCTTTGATGGGGTTAGGCCTGAATTTGGCTACTCAGTGTGATGGGACACAGTTAACCCTGATGTGATTCAGTCATTTGGAAACCTAGTTATAATTCCTTTCAGATATCAGGCTTAGAAACTTAGATATAATTTGGCTATAATTGTATCTTCCCCCATCATCAGTTACATAGTTCATCTGGGCTGTCAGTTGAACTGAACATGTGAAATCAAACCAACCCCGCCTTTTCTTTTTGCAGTGCAGGGAATTGAACCTAGGGCCTCACACATATTAAACATGAGCTCTGCTTACTGAGCTACATCTCCAGACCTGAAATCTCAGTTTTTAAATTTTATTCCTTGATCTCTTAATAAAACCCAGCTATGTAGGGAGTAGACAATGGATGTTTGGGGGGAATTTGTAGACCAAATAATCAGGAATGTAGTGTGTTTCCTTAATCCCTCACAGTGCCTGGAGATTGTCCCCTTTCATCCCCCCTCCCCCAGTCTGCCTACAGGCTCTAGCAGATCTTCCTATTTTCTCTTTACCTTGAGTGAGCCTTTCTGCTTGTCATTGCATTCTCTAGGTGGTTTTGCCATTCCTGAGGGTCAGCACAGTCTCTGTTTTTAGAGACGTTAGACCACCTGCTACTGTTTTTAGCTAGCTACCCAAAATGAAGAACAGAGGATAATTCTAGTACTGTGTGGCCAAGTGAAATGGAATGCTTAGCTTTTCATAATTGGTAAATAAGGAATCAGGCTCTGTCTGTGGGAGTGTTGAAGACTTGAGAGTTGAGATAGTTCATTTTGTTCTTTTATCATCTTTAGAAAGTTCCAAGTTTGTGTGTACAGATGACATTGTGTTTTATTAGAGATGAAAGAGAATATTCTTTAGGAGAAATAGATCTGTGGGTATGCAAGCGAGGGTATCTCCATTATTTTTAAAAATGAAAATTTCTAAAAATAAGGACACTTGTTTGAAGGTCATAAAAAGGATATCTTTTATTGGAAAATAGGATGTTGGTAACTTCTTCGAGGTATCTTTTTATTTTTTAAACTAATGTGACAGAGATTGGATCCCAGCATTTGGATTTTTTTTCTTAAAATAACCATAGGGCCTTTAACTGCAGAGCTCAGGGACAAGCTCCTCTCATTGTTCTTCAGGTCCTGTTTGCACCATTGCAATTTCTACAATTTCTAGTATGGACACAACCCCGAGAATTTTTTTTCCTTTCTAAAGTTTTCTTCTGTAGTAGATGAATAGTTCAGTTTTGAGATTTATAGCCTGTCTTAGTTCCTCTTCCTCACACAATTCATTCAGGTCTTGAATGAAAGCCTCAGGGGTGACCTTCTAGCTTGCAGTGATTACAGCTTCTTGCCTCATAGCTGAGAAACCAGGTCTTTCCTGTGTGCAGTCTGTCCTATGAACAGAACTCCAAAGGATAAGGTATACCTCTCTGTCCTTTAAAGAGGAAGTGGTGGAGGATGTAATATGCCTGAGGGGGAGGGGGTCTTAGTTTCCATTCCCTTACCTTGTAGATGTACATAGGGTCTAGCATCTCTCTTTCTAAGCTTACATTTTTTTTTCATACTACACAGTTATGGGGCATGGGGCATAGAAGAGCTAAAACTGGTCCTGGCATTAATATACTTTGATTTGGGCAAGGGTAAGCCGCATAAAAATTCTTGAACATGTTTGCCCAGCAGTAAAGTGGAGATGATGATCCTTTGTCGTGCCACCTTACAGGATTGTTGTAAGGCCCAAGTGAGGTTGTGTGCATGAAAGTACTTTGAAAATTGGAAAGTAATATGAAAAGAGGGGAGATTATATTGGAGGAATTTTGTGAACTGCTTGCTCTTTGTAGTCTCTTGCCTGAATTGAGTCTCTTTCACCTTAATTAATCTAGGCTGAGAAATGGCTTGTGCCAAGATGTGAGTAGTTGTTTCTAGTGCTTGAGAGCTAAGTGTCAAAGGTGAGCGGTGGTGTTTGGTGAGCATGGGATGAGAACACTGAATAATTGAGTGATCCAGAAACCCTTTCTTTGTTTTGTCTGCTGGTTTATTCTTACAGTAGCTGTGAAGATTTTTATCCTGTGTTGCAGTTCATCTTTACTCTTTCTTTTCTCACCAGGGAGTTGGGTGAAGTGGCAGGGGGAAAGGGGAGAATGGGAAAAAGCCCTAGTCAAAGGTGACTCTTTGGGACAGTCAGAAGCTTTGTTATGTGGGAGCCAATATTTTATGACATACTCCTGGAGAGGAGGGTTTGGTGGCCTGGAGGTAACTGGCAACAGCTGGGTGCTGTTGTATCCAATTTGGGACCCATCGGGTAGCATGTCCTGCCCCCCTAATTGCTAACCCTCTGTCTGCTGCTTTATCAGACTACGCGTTTGTTCACATGGAGAAGGAAGCAGATGCCAAAGCCGCCATCGCGCAGCTCAACGGCAAAGAAGTGAAGGGCAAGCGCATCAACGTGGAACTCTCAACCAAGGGTCAGAAGAAGGGGCCTGGCCTGGCTATCCAGTCTGGGGACAAGACCAAGAAACCAGGGGCTGGGGATACGGCATTCCCTGGAACTGGTGGCTTCTCTGCCACCTTCGACTACCAACAGGCTTTTGGCAACAGCACTGGTGGCTTTGATGGGCAAGCCCGTCAGCCCACGCCACCCTTCTTTGGTCGCGACCGAAGCCCCCTGCGCCGTTCACCTCCCAGAGCCTCTTATGTGGCTCCTCTGACGGCCCAGCCAGCCACCTACCGGGCCCAGCCCTCAGTGTCGCTGGGAGCTGCCTACAGGGCCCAGCCTTCTGCCTCTTTGGGTGTCGGCTATCGGACTCAGCCCATGACGGCCCAGGCAGCCTCTTACCGCGCTCAGCCCTCTGTCTCCCTTGGGGCCCCATACAGGGGCCAGCTGGCTAGCCCTAGCTCCCAGTCTGCCGCAGCTTCTTCTCTCGGCCCATATGGTGGAGCCCAACCCTCAGCCTCAGCCCTCTCCTCCTATGGGGGTCAGGCAGCGGCAGCTTCTTCGCTCAACTCCTACGGGGCTCAGGGCTCCTCCCTTGCCTCCTATGGTAACCAGCCATCCTCTTATGGCGCCCAGGCTGCCTCTTCCTATGGGGTTCGTGCAGCTGCTTCCTCCTACAACACCCAGGGAGCAGCTTCCTCTCTAGGCTCCTACGGGGCTCAGGCTGCCTCCTATGGGGCCCAGTCTGCAGCCTCCTCGCTAGCTTATGGAGCCCAGGCAGCTTCTTACAATGCCCAGCCCTCGGCTTCTTACAATGCCCAGTCTGCCCCATATGCTGCACAGCAGGCTGCTTCCTACTCTTCCCAGCCTGCTGCTTATGTGGCACAGCCAGCCACAGCTGCTGCCTATGCCAGCCAGCCAGCCGCCTATGCTGCACAAGCCACTACCCCAATGGCTGGCTCTTATGGGGCCCAGCCAGTTGTCCAGACCCAACTGAATAGTTATGGGGCCCAAGCATCGATGGGCCTGTCAGGCTCCTATGGGGCTCAGTCGGCTGCTGCGGCCACTGGCTCCTATGGTGCCGCAGCTGCCTACGGGGCCCAGCCTTCTGCCACCCTGGCAGCTCCTTACCGCACTCAGTCATCAGCCTCATTGGCTGCTTCCTATGCTGCCCAGCAGCATCCCCAGGCTGCTGCCTCCTACCGTGGCCAGCCGGGCAATGCCTACGATGGGGCAGGTCAGCCGTCTGCAGCCTACCTGTCCATGTCCCAGGGGGCCGTTGCCAACGCCAACAGCACCCCGCCGCCCTATGAGCGTACCCGCCTCTCCCCACCCCGGGCCAGCTACGACGATCCCTACAAAAAGGCTGTCGCCATGTCGAAAAGGTACTGTATGCCCCCCCGCCTCTGCCCCCAGCTGGGGCTTAGGGCAAGGGGCTGAGGTTGGCATGGGAGGGGAATTTTAGGCCCCTTCCTCAGTCTTTTCTCCTTTACTCCTGTGGGGTGTGCAGAGGCCGAGGGGGTCGGTGTCTGTGAACTTTTCTGGTCACCAGGGTTCAGGTGGAGCACAGAGCTCAGCCTGGGGTGGTACCAGTCAGGCTGGGAAAATGTCACCATTCTAGACTAGCCCAGGTGCCATAGGAGCCACTGCCTGCAGGATTGTGGCTCATACCCTTTCCCTATGTCTCAGGGATTCTTAAGCCTGTTACCTGGTTGTCCTGGTGTTGGTGGGGGTGGGCGTGAAAGTAGTCCTTTTGGCACTTAATGGCTGAAGGCAAGTTTATGAGATGCGTCCACACTCTGGGAAGTTGGGGACCTTGCTTTCATCCGCCGTTCTGTTGATAAACAACCAAGGTCTTTGTGTAGGACCCATGGGTGGGGATATTTTGTTTGTGGTTTGGGACTATAGACCAAAATTCACCTTGGCCACTTCGGAAAGGAGGGCTTCAGTGGAAGGCTTGGTTTCCTAATGAGTTGAACCCAGGCTTGATTTCTTGGCCTGGATAGGGTGAAGAACCTTCTGACAAAAGGAAACCAAACTGTTGGAGACCAATCTGATCACACCCTCCCTGTCCCCATTGGCATCTCCCCCATGCCCATCTGGAGCCCTCCCCTCAATTGTCTCATTCACCAACTGTCTTCTTCTCTCGACTAGGTATGGTTCCGACCGGCGTTTAGCCGAGCTCTCTGATTACCGCCGTTTATCAGAGTCGCAGCTTTCGTTCCGCCGCTCGCCGACAAAGTCCTCGCTGGATTACCGTCGCCTGCCCGATGCCCATTCCGATTACGCACGCTATTCGGGCTCCTATAATGATTACCTGCGGGCAGCTCAGATGCACTCTGGCTACCAGCGCCGCATGTAGGGCCATCCTGGGGATGGGGCACCACGGGGAGGGAGGGAGAGGTAGGTAGGGTGCAGACCCAGGTTATAACCACTCTGGCCCATACCTCTCCCATTGTGGTTTTTCATCCCCTCCCTCTACCATGTGGGCCTTCCCCAGGAGACCATCCTTTTGAGTGTTTGGCAGTAACCTACTTTGTTCCTTCGCCTCAGCATCACATCTTGTTACTGGCTCTAGATCTGCGGTTTCCCCTCTACCCTGCCTCCCATCTCTCCAGAATGGGAATTACTTTTGTTTTTATTTTTTCCTGGCTCCCTTTTATTTTTGTGCGCGATATTTAAGGTCGTGTGGATGGGGAAGCAACCTGCAGCTGAGGTCGGCGGCGCCTTTTTCTTTTAGATGTGAGGGAGGCCAGGAAAGGGTTAGCTTAACCATTTCCTGTGCGCCAAGCTGTGCCAGCAGTCCAGGGGGCCCTGATTGTTCCTCTGTAGACTGTTGAGACTGAGATCCTATTGGGACAGTCAGTTGGTGTGTGTCCAAATCCCTGCTCACCACTGATGTTCTAGTGATGGTGAGCAGCACAGTCCCAATTCCCCATCTCCCCAAGTAGGTGGTGTTAGAAAACCTTGATTTCCCCCCCTTTTGTATGGACTACAAATAAAACTTGGGGCGATTTGCAGTTTGGAAACCTGGTTGTCATTGTCTTGATTGCACTCAGTGTCAGAGGAGCCAGTTGACATCCAGGAAGTCATGACAACTAAAGGGCAGATAGCCTCAGAAACCAGGGTGGGTTTGGAACGGGGTTTGAATGTGGGAATTAGAATGATTTCTCTGCTGCCCCAGTGGGATTTAGCTCATCGGCGTCCTACTAGCTTTCAGCCATCTTTAGGGCAGGAGCGTCCAGACCAAGTGGTTGGACTTCTTAGCCCTCAATTTGGTCACACCAAAATGCAGTAATATAATACCCATTTTCCTCTGCCTATGGTTGGCTATTTGCCCTTCCTTTTCTCCAGAAACAACCTGAGCTCCAGCAGGGTGGTTGTAGGGGTTGGCTTTTCTCAAATATTAAGTGGGGAATGGGCTGCTATGGTGTTTACAAGGTGGGGTATATCCTTCAGACAGTTGGCCCTAATGAGCACCGGGGCTGGGACCTGGAAGGGAGCCATAGTCGGGTGGGAGTAATGTCCCTATCTGATGCTGCCCTGTGGTTGGAGAAAGGAGGGGGCAGGGAAAATTTGAAGCAGTTGTGAGGCATTCTGGCCAGAGTGTCCTGGTACTTCGCCTGTTGAATTTCACCATGGAGTGTCGTCCTGCATCCTGCCAACCCATCACAGCACCTGAGACTTCTTTCCCTGTGCCCATCTGTTAATGGTTTTCAGATGTCTTCTTGCTGGGTTTATATTTGGAGGTGCCATAACAGACTGGGAAGTGGGTGAGGTGCTAGTAAAATGAAATATGGGGATGCTGGAATTGGGTGAGAAATTGAGGATTCTGCCTATACTCTTACTCCAGAGCTGGGAGTTGAGGACCTGGGCAAAAAATATGACAATTTCAAGAGAACAAGATGGAGGCTTGGTAATGATGGGTGAATGAAATAAGACTGGCTGGATGGGTTTATATCAGGAAAACCTACTAATGCTCCTGTGGAAAGGGTGCTTTAAGAGATTTTTGACTTGGGAGGCTGCTAGGGCAAAGTTCACTGGGGAGGTATGTGTGTCAAGAAGAGTCCAGATGGGTTGTCTGCCTCCTTAGCGTCATATGAACATGCCTATGACAAGAGTAGTTTGCCCTCGATCTCCTCTTCCCTCTGCCAAATGTGCAAAAATAATGTGGTTTTAAAACCATGAGCTTGTATTTGTGGATGCTAAATGGGGTCATTCAAGGGGGTACGGGGGCCATAGCTCTTTTCTTTGCTTCTCTTTCTGCTCATTGCTTTGCCTTTGGGTGCTTTGCTGCTCCTTTTTATTTCTTTGCAGGACTGGGGAAGAATGGGAAGAGAAGTTTCATAAGTTTCTTATTACTTTTCTGTGTGATGGTGGAATGATCTGAGGGCCATGCTAACAAGCTGACCTTTGATTAATTACCCTGGAAAATTGAGGGTCAATTATAGGGCTGTGATTGTGGCCTCTGTTATTTGCAATATTTCTTTTTCAATGTGGCTTTCTGTCATCTTCCTTTCTCTTCAGTGAGAGTTCTGCCACTGTCCCAATCCCATGATTCCTGCAAAAAGCTTAATGTGCTTTCAGGGCCAGTGTTGACGTTCTTTATTGCAGCCCCAACTCTTCAGAGTGACCTGGCCTATTTGATCACTCTTAACTGTCTGTCATTTTTAGGTCCTGATACCCTTGCTGCCTCAGCCCTCAGGCTTTCAAGCCAGAAGGAGCTACAAAGCTAAATCATTTTGTCATTTTCTTTTCTCTTGCAGATGTTTTAAAACTCCCCTTTTTTAATTTAAATTGTGCCATTTGTGTTAATCCCATATTGCACTCATACTTTGATTTTTTAATTTGATTTCCAAGGTCCTATAACTTGGGAAAAGTTGGATTTAGTGAATGAGAGAAGGGACATTTGATGTATGTTTTAGGAAATGTGCTCTCAGTCTATCTTCTGATCATTCAACTTTACACCTGTCACCTCTACAACTTTGCAGTCATTGGAGAAGTTTTAGTTGATTTATTCTTGGAACAAGGCCACATAGAGACTTCTAGCCTTGCCAGCTTTCTCTCTTGAGTTTGGACCTTGTTTTAAATTCTGTTTACGGTGGGCCTGGGGCCCCATCTTTTGTAACGGAGGAATGGGACTATCACTGAGGGGCCAGTCTCTACAGGTAGGCTGCCTACTAGTCATAACCCCTAGTTAAGCTCTGGCAAAGTCCTTGCATAGTCTATTGGTTTTTCAGGCATTTTGTCCAGCCAAGTCAAGTCTGTGGACTCCCATGGTTGAGTGAAATCATAATGAAAATATATTCATTACTGGATTTATGGACAAGTATGCTGTGTAATAATAGGAATTTAGGTAATAGAGGAGGACAGCATATGGAAAATTTATACCTTTAAAAAGGTTATAAAATAGGATTTCAGGTTTAGCTGTAAATCATTTGAAATATCTGTCTATAATGCTTGAAATGCAGTGCTCAGGTAGCTGAGCTCTTGGTCTGACCTAGAGAAAGTTACAGTGTGGAAGTTTCAATGACCTACCTCGATGAAACAGTTATAGTTAATAAGTAATGATAGACAAGTGATTAGGTTAGGAAGGAGAGGATGTGGTATCCCCAGTCGTTGGAGAATACTTTCTGGAGGTGGGACTTGATTTGAAAACTACTGAGAGAATAAGACTTTTGTCTCAGGTTTCCTGAGTTTGAATCCTGGTGCTACCTTTTTACCATGTGATTTTGGATGTCAGGAACTCTGCCTCATTTTTGTCATCCAACATTTCACTATAGTACTAAACATTGTTGAAAGTGCTTTTCAGGGCTGGGAATGTAGCTCAGTTGTTCAGAGTGCTTGCCTAGCATGCTCAAAGCCCTGTATTCAGTTCAGCAAACACAAAACAAACAAACACACACACACACAAAGTGCTTTTTTTGTGTTAATAAAATCTTCATAACAACCAAAATACATTAGATATTTTTATAGGTTTTTGTTTTGTTTTGATACTGGGGATTGAATCCAAGCATGCTTTACCAACTGAGCTATATCTCCAGTGCTTTTTATTTTTTGAGACAGGGTCTTGCTTAATTGCTGAGGCTGGCCTTGAATTTTGTCCCCCTATCTCAGCCTCTTGAGTTGCTGGGATTATAGTTGAACACCAATGGGCCCAAGCTAGATATTTCTAAACCTACTTTATAAGAGGGGAAGTTGAGGCTATAGATTAAATAATTTTTCTTCAGCTCATATATGGGTTCTATCCCCAGCACTGAAGAAAAGTCACATGGCTAACAAAGTGCTTGATCGAGGAATTGAACCACCATTTGAACCATCCAGGACTTTGCTTGTAATCTTTGTGGTATGCTAATGTTGAGAGAGGGTCAAATAAGAACATGTGACAAGTTCTCATTAAATGCTAGCCATCATAGATTGAGATGGCTATAGCACACAGCTCTGAGCAAAGACTTTGGATGAAGTTGTGAGTGTGGCACCTGAGTTACAGTGAAGGCAGTGAATTTTTATGAGTTATGCCTGGGATTGACTTAGGCCAATGGACTACACCAGTTTTGGCTACCTTTATTCTCTGGCAGTACTACTCTGTGTTGGATAAGAAGAAAGGTTACTGTGCAAGGTTAGGAACTTTATAGGTGGCTAAGGGTATATGGCTGGAGGGGGATTAGAGGCTTGAGAAGCCTATTTGGTCCTAGGGATCCAGTAAGCCAACCATTCATAGAGAATTTGGGCATTTATCCTATCTGTAATTCATTTCTGGTCCAGGAACCAGAGTTTTTAAGAGTATAAATTATAATTTTCACCCCCAAGGGTGTGAGGCTAATATAGATTATTTGTATCTAAGTTTTCACTGACATTACTGTTTTACCCATATATGTGGAATTTTGTACATTTCCCTTTCAAAAGTCTAGGCTCATTTCTCATTTATATGCATGTAATATTATTCCTCCTATTTAAGGTTTGCAGCCAGGTGCTTATTTATACATATTTATGCTTTTGATAAAATGTCATTCTGGATGACTTGGGACAAGTCACTTTACCTTTTAGGAGCTTGGTAGCCTGATCTGCAGTCCCCCACCTCCCTCCCAAATCAGCAAACTTGATCATCAAAATATCTGGACATGGTAGTACAGGCCTGTATAGACCCACAGACTTGGGAATCTGAGGCTGAAGGATCACTTGAGCTCAGAAATTTAAGGTCAGTTGTGCAACAAAAGTGAGAGCCCCATCTTAAAAAAAAAAAGCCAGGCATGGTGGTGCATGCCTGTAATCCCAGCAGTTTAGAGGCTGAGGCAGAAGGATTGCAAGTTCAAAGACAGCCTCAGAAATTTAGGTCCTGACTCAAAAAATGAAAAGGACTGGAGATGTGGCTCAGTAGTTAGGCTCCCCCAGGTTCAATCCTTGGTACCAAACCAACCAAACAAAATCTGAATCACTAAAATGGTATCTACAATGTTCCAGACAAGGGTCTGTTAAACATTGTGTCATTCTCAGAGCGATGAATAATGGATTAGTTGTCTCCCCCTCCCCCCCAATTTTAAGCTGCATTAGTTTTCAGTAAAATAATAAACATAGATATGAAGACATTCAAGCTACAAACCTCTCTTCCTAAAGCTTCATTTGTCAAAGTGCTCAAAATCTCTTAGCATAGATTATCTCTGGCTTTTGGCCATCTACTTTTTGTTGAGGGAGATTGGAAAATTAGACTAGCTACTATGAATAAAGATATATCTTTTCAGTACTGATGAGTGTCTAGGATTTTGTTTTGTTTTCCCTCTTTGCAGTGTTAGGGATGGAACCCAGGTCCTTGCACATCCTGGGCAAAAACTTGAATGCTAAGCTACATCCTCAGCCTGGTTCAGGTTCTTAACCTAATACTGACTGGAAATCAAACTCACCTCCTTTTGGTAATCAAATTAACTCATGCATTCATTCTTTTATATTTTAACTTAGCAAATATTGGGGTGTCTTCAAGGTGCCAGGTACAGTTTTAACATTGGGAATATGGTATGGAATAAGTATTTGCCAGGAACCAGGAGAGGGACAGAAAATGAAAAGATAGAATTTCAAGTAGTAGGATTTGCAAGGCAAGGTTGGAGTAGGGGAAGCCTTTAAATGGCGGGTGTGTGTGTACAGGCAATGAAGGATCTGCAGAAAGAATATTCCAGTCTGAGCTTAGTACAATAAGGCTCTTGTGTCTAGAGGGGTGGTAGTGATTAAACAGATTGAGAGATTCCAGGAAGAACTTGATTTGATAGGGTATTAGAGTCCAGGGAGAGGAGTTTGGATTTCCCTCCCAGTTGTAATTGGTTTAAAAAAGCCTTGGGATATTTTAATTGGTTAGTTGGGTGACTTGCAAAAGCAAGTTATGACTAGATCTGGTGAGATTTCAGAAGGCAAATCCAGTAATTAGATTGAGTGTCCTTGGGTGTCTGCACACTGGCAAGAATGGTGGTCCTAAAATGATGTCTCCAGCTGCAGATGTAACTCAGCAGTAGAGCTTTTTGCATGAGGCCCTGGGTTTGATCCCTATCACTCAAACAAAAAACAACCCGCAAAGATTAGTATTTCCTGTCTCAGATTTGTAGATTGGAGTGAGTTGACTTCATATTCTTTGGTACTCTAGAAAAAAGCTTTGTTTGCAGGGTTTCTGGAACACAAAAATTGGAAGATCACACTGAAAGGAGATGAGAGATGTGTATCTTATTATGTGTTGTGATTACCACCAAATGCTGGTCCCCTTGGAAAAGGCATGTGCAACACACTTTAACTAGAATTGGTTTTCTTCATTACCAAACCTGTGGGTTAAGAGTTAACAGTCTTGGTGGTGCATCACAGTCCAAGATGAGAAGGAACAAGATTAGTAACCACATATCCAAATGTCATGATTTTTAAGGACCTTGCCTTTTTCTACCCTAGAATAAGCTCCACCAGTTTTCTTCCATTGGATTCCTGAATCATGTTGGGTTATAAAATCCACCTTTTTTGTTTAGTACTCTGACTTCACCTTTTGCTTTACAAAATTCCTTAATCTTGTTCTTTTGTGGCTGCTTTGGGTGGTAGTATATTCTGTTTGTGTCATCTCCACTCCTGATGATCCCTTTCGTCATCAACAATTCACTGCTTTGGCTTGTTTTGTTCATATTTTAAGTTTTTACATCCAGCACTTGCATCCCCCTTTCCCCTTTAACTTCCTCTTCAAAAAAGCTGCTTTTGCAAAGGGTCTTGACTGAAGTTGCTTGCTCAATGAACAGGGGATCAAATGAAGCAGCCAAAGAAAGGGTGAGGAAGAAAATGTGATAAGGGAGTGAGACCCTGTGAAGAATGTTCTTGATTGTATTTGTTTACAGCTGATTGTGAAAATGCTCTTCCCTCTAAGGTTGGTTGGGGTGGGGGATGTTAAACCTACAGCTCTGGTTGATGGCACCCAATAAAATAAAACAACAACAAAAAACTTTGCTGCTCCCGTTTTTTCTTAGGGAGGGGGTGTGGGGGTCTGTTTCATTTTGGATCCTGGGAGGCTGCTTGCTAGAGGGAACTTGGTCTCCCCTCCTGGATGGTGCTGCCTCTGGCCGGCCTACTTTTGGGCCATCACACCTGGTCAAGCGGGACCCACTGACTTGCAGAGTTCCTTTCACTGCCTACAAGTAGTTTTAAATTTGCGGGGAGCTTCGGGGCTTTCAGGGCTATAGTGCGAGTTACTGACTGGCCTGAGAAGGTTGATTTTCTCAGGTGGGAGTCCTCGCTGTTTTTCCTGGCGCTGTGTCTGAGTAAGCTACTGTCCACAGCATCCAGGCTGCGAGGTGGGTGGCGTTTGGGAGTTTAGAGGGGGAAACTTGGAGTAGAGGACAAAATGGAGTGCAGAATGCTTTCGCGTTGTGCACATGGAAGTGTCGAAACGTGGAAGCTTAACAAAGTTGGCGCCATGAAGCTACCGACTGCCACACCGGGGACCTCGCTCGCTCCGCCTAATGGCGGGCCGCCAGTCGCCGGTGATACCCACGTTTGTGGTTCCTCCCTCAAGCCGACCTCTTACCCAATCAGTGGCTTCGGCTTCTCAATGTTGGTGCTCATTGGCTTTCGCATAAAAGCTCTGGGGTTACTGACGTTTCCACCTCTTCCCGGCCTCTCAGGTAATTGGCGTTCGCGGTAACCAATCAAGAGGAGGATCTTCGGGAACGCCTGCCATTTACTTTATTGAACGACCAATCCGGTGGATAGGTCACCTCCCCCTCTCTACCCAGAGTCACTGCTGCGGCCGCCGCCATTTTAGCGTTTTGTCAGAAGTGTCCGTGCCGCGAGGAAGAGGCCCTCCCGATTTCCGTGCGGTGAGAGACTCCGAGCCCTTCCACTTTCTTTCCTTTGCTTTGTAAGATCTTGTCTCACTACCTTGGGCGTCGGGGGTGTCCTGGTTGGGTCGCGGCCTGCGCGCCCGTCACTGAGAGACGACCTCGGTCCTCGGCATTGCGCGGTAAGCCTGAAGCAGCCCTTCCCCCAACACCTCCCGCCCGAGAATACCTGGCTTTCCCCCCACCCTGCCCCCTACCCTACTTGGCTCGGCTTACTGCCGCGAAGTTTTCTTTGAGATAACCCCACTGTCCTTAGATGGAGCATTTGCAAGCCCGTCTTGAGAGTTTCTCAGGACCTGGGACATTGTTGTCTGGTTAATGAACCTGAAGCCCCCCTCTGGCCAGGCATTTCTCC
The DNA here is from genome assembly GCF_021218885.2 of Marmota monax. Classification (NCBI taxonomy): domain Eukaryota; kingdom Metazoa; phylum Chordata; class Mammalia; order Rodentia; family Sciuridae; genus Marmota; species Marmota monax. The sequence continues at coordinate 6,196,532 of NW_026692498.1, read as the reverse complement.
ATTCTGCAGGCGCTTGTAGGCTGGTACCTCCTGAGAGGCGTTCCCCACTCGGACGCTTTTCCGGTACTCTGCACGCCGCGCTATCTGGTCTCATTCCCGCCTTCGTTACTTCCAAAGGAAGGTCCTAAACAGCTATTCCAAGGCCCACTTTTCCGGAAATGGTGGCTGCTAATGTTACTGCGGGAGGAAGAGCCAAATTATAGTTGCAGGCAATCAACCAACAAGCCTAGTAGTTAGATTTTTATCGTATGATTGACCACCTAGGGGGCAGAAAAGCTCAGTATCCCCAGATGTCCATTTATTTTCACTTTTATTCGCATTCTTTGAAGGTATCTAACTCTTAAACTCTTTAGCTACTAAGGACCTGTTAGACGTGTTCTCGTTCCTAGAGGTTCTCAGGCGGGTTCCTTAGCAGGCCTGTTTACTTCACTCCCATTTCCTTTTGATTACTGTGTGGAGATGTGAATGTGAAACAAAATTGGAAACATATGCTAGTGAAGGAAGATGGCAGTGGTGAGTCTCCCCCCCCCAAAAAAAAAAAAAAAACATTAACGTAAGGTCTTTTGTTAGAAATTTTGTTTCTTCTTTCTCAGGCTGTATCGAGATGGTGAAGCTGTTCATTGGAAACCTGCCCCGGGAGGCCACAGAGCAAGAGATCCGCTCACTCTTCGAGCAGTACGGGAAGGTGCTGGAATGTGACATCATTAAAAACTACGGCTTTGTGCACATAGAGGACAAAACTGCAGCTGAGGATGCCATACGCAACCTGCATCACTACAAGCTTCATGGGGTGAATATTAATGTGGAAGCCAGCAAGAATAAGAGCAAAACCTCAACAAAGTTGCATGTGGGCAACATCAGCCCCACCTGCACCAACAAGGAGCTTCGGGCCAAGTTTGAGGAATATGGTCCAGTCATTGAATGTGACATCGTGAAAGATTATGCCTTTGTACACATGGAGCGGGCAGAGGATGCAGTGGAGGCCATCAGGGGCCTTGATAACACAGAGTTTCAAGGTGAACCACTGTCTTTGGGTAGAGAGCTGAACACAAGGCTCTGTGCAGAAAAATGTTGGGTAAATAAAAGGAGAGTTTGGGGGTAGAGATACAGCTGTTGCTTGGTTGGTGATGATGGATTTAATATGGGTGAGGCACTTAAAATGAAATGGAAAATGCATGAGTTTTAAGGGCTTTATCTTAGGCAAGGAAAGTCTCCTGGGAAAAACTTGGTTTTCATTTGGAACCCCTAAGGCTTTTGTGCCTCTCAATATAGAAATCCTTTTCTCTTGAAGACTTCTAGTTATTGTGTCTTTTTCTTCTTTTAGTAGTAGGGCACATTGTAGAGAATTTCACTGTGTTGCCTCAGCACCACAGTATCACCATGATGCCTTATTTGACATAAGAAGAACTAGTTAAAGCAACAGTTTAGGGCAGAATTCCTATTAAACTCCCCCACCTTACCCCAGCTTTTACCTTTACAGTAACCATAACTAGTCTTTTTTTCAAGTTTTTTTTTTTAGTTGTAGTTGGACACAATACCTTTATTTATTTGTATGTGGTACTGAGGATCGAACCCAGGGCCTCGCACGAGTTAGGCGAGTGTTCTACCGCTAGTCTTTGAAAGGTTATTGGTCTATTCCATTTGCATTGTGTTTGTAGTAATCCTGAAAAACACTCTAGAATTAAAAGACTGATTTTGGGAATCTTGGGAAGGAGGCATGGAATTTGGGGGCAGTAAGGGCATGTCTTAAAATTGGTTTGAGGGGGTGATGGACTGACTTAACATCTTTGGTGCATAGAATACTTAGATGAGTGTTACATTGGAGCCTTGATTAGATGAGTTGTTTTTGTGCCTAGAAGGCAGCATGGGTGGTAATGTGGATTATCAGTATATTTCAGAGGTATTGTTATTCTTCTCTTGGTTTACGCTGTTAATTCCTTTGGCAAGAGTAGCATTTAGGAGATAGTAACTATGGTGAGTTGTGAGCTGAACTCTCAACTCTTCTCCCATCTCTTTGGGTCCCCAGTGTCAAAAGCTGCCTCCCTTTGGTTGTAATTAAATTCCAAATTGGTAGTACATTCCCATAACTCATGACTATTTCAAGCCTGTTTTTTTAACCATATCAACATGAACACTGTAAGGGCTAATTCTTTTCCTGAGTACTTGCCTTATTGTGAAGCAAGTACTGCCATCTTTGGTGTTCAGTTTACTTAAATTGGGCCTTAGAGCTGGAGGTCTAATCATTCCCTCATATAATGGGTTCCCTGTGTCATGGGCATTACTATGCATTATTAAAGAAAAGTTTCACAGGTCTCCTGGGTCTAGGTTGCTTTCCTTTTTTAATTGGCTAGTTACGAGTTATTTTGTCAACAACTTAATTGGGAACAAAGACTGCTCTTGTGAAGGGTTGTGATGTTATGTGTGATTTTTGGACACTTCCACATTTTAACCTAGCCATAGAAGCAGTGTCTCCTAGTAGCAGTTCCATGGGTAAGGGGAGGACATGTGATCTATTCAGGACAACTGATTTTTTTATCTGATCATTTGATCTCTAGGTTAGTTCTGATGTAATCTATGATTATTTTTTTCTCTATATTCTTTAGTGTTACCTTTCATTTCTTTTTGGTTTTGGTGGTGCTGGGGATCAAGCCCAGGACTTTATGCACACTAGGCAAGTATTCTACCACTGAACTACATTCCCAGTCCTTCTTTTTTTCTTTCCTTGTTTTTTGTGGGGGTGGGCTGTAGGTGCAGGGTGTCTTGCTGTGTTTTCATACTGGCCTGGAACTCCTGGGCTCAAGCAGTCATTTTGCCCAGCATTACTCTTTCTAGTAAGTTATGTGAGCGTGTTGAGTAGTGATAAATACTAGACTGGCCTTTTTCCATTTCAGTTTCTCAGTGTTGCATATATTCTCTATTGTTTGCCCACTCAAAGAAGTTGATTCTGGATATTTTTTAAGATTTAGGTCTTTTTCTGGCATTAGAATAGACAAATCCACAGATCATCAGTGCATTTGTTAATAACTTTTATGTTTTGAACTACATAGTTGGTTTCTTGATTGCACTTATTTTCCCAGTATTTGTTACCTGCCAAAGTGGCCGCCTGGGCAAATGCCAGACACAGGCTAGCACTTCAAGGTATTTAAGTACTTAATTGCCTTAATTCTTTTAATGACCGTGGACTTAACCAGATGTAATGTTAAAACAGACTTTTCTTTCATATTTGGGTTCCTCCTCCACCTAGAAGTCTCCTGTAATCTGACTTTAATTTTGCAGGTAAAATTATGTATTTACCATTTTTCCTCATTAGAAGAGCCATCTATTGACTCCTCCTTGGTTCTAACCATTCACCTCATTAACATCTGTATGTTTGGGTGCTTGTAGCTAGTTGCATTGTAGACTTTTCACTGGACTTGGATCCCTTCTGAATTTTTGCTTATCAGTAAATCGGTAGATCTTGTTAGGTGGGAATTGCATATCTGAAGAGATTTAGAAGTTAGTTTTAACTTTTCCAAAAAACTTTCTGCTTTTGTTAGTTTTTTTATTTTCAGAATTCAAATTGTGATTTTCAAAGAAAAATAGTATTAGGTGTATGTTAGACTCTCAGTCTTACTTGAAGGAGAGAAAGCACTTTAATCTTGCTGAACTGAGTAGTTTGGTCTACTGACTAATTTATTATCCATTTTCCACTTTTCTCATCCCCCTTTTCTTCCATAGTTTGTAATTCTTTCTAGAAATTGAAGTTTTTGTGAACAACTTGGCCTTTTTTCCTTTCACCCAAGTAGAGGGTCACTAAAATTAGTTGTCATATTGTAAAGAATTCTTATTAAAACGATGATTAAAACCAGCAATTTAAAGCACCCAGTTAAGAAGGAAGACTTTCCTTGAATTTGTATTGTGTCCCCCAAGCTCCCAATTTTCCCAAATTACCATTGTCAGTCCTAGATCAAATCCTGGTCAATCTTTTTTTTTTTTTTTTTTTTTGGTGGTACCAGGGATTGAACCCCGGGGGCACTCGACCATTGAGCTACATCCCCAGCCCTATTTTGTATTTTATTTAGACAGGATGTCACTGAGTTGCTTGGAGCCTTGATAAATTGCCAAGGCTGGCTTTGAACTCACGATCCTTGTGTGTCAGCCTCTGAGTCACTTGCCTCCTGAGTTACAGGCAAGTACCACCATGCCTGGCTTGGTCAATCTTAAGTGGTGGCATCCTTAGAGTCTTTAATTCTCTCTAATTTTGGGTGGTGGTGGTAGGGATATGGAACTGGCTTTTGCATCTTCCTGCTCAAATCGAATTTGCCTTGATAGTGAAGGTTGGAGATGTGATGTATATATTTTGAATATCTTTTATGTCTGGCCACTGATTGGAATACATTTTTGCCCGTGTTATTTGGTAATGGATGAGATGTTTGTTTTTGAGCGAGAGTAGCTTCGTAAGCAGTAAATCGTGGCATCGCTGTAACATTTCTTCATCTAGTTGATCTTTTCTGGAAATCAGATCATTATACTGAATTTATATGTTGGACCCTTTTTAAAAAAATTTTTTTTGGCAGTGATGCATTAAGAGTTGTCTAGGTAAAGTCATTGCTATGATCAATGGCTGGGGTGTAGGGGCTTGGGCTATGACTAAGAGTGATAGCAACCCTTCTTGCGTCTGTTTCTTCAAGGCAAACGAATGCACGTGCAGTTGTCCACCAGCCGGCTTAGGACTGCGCCCGGGATGGGAGACCAGAGCGGCTGCTATCGGTGCGGGAAAGAGGGGCACTGGTCCAAAGAGTGTCCAATAGATCGTTCGGGCCGCGTGGCAGACTTGACCGAGCAATATAATGAGCAATATGGAGCAGTGCGTACGCCTTACACCATGAGCTATGGGGATTCGTTGTATTACAACAACGCGTACGGAGCGCTCGATGCCTACTACAAGCGCTGCCGAGCTGCCCGGTCCTATGAGGCAGTGGCGGCTGCAGCTGCCTCTGCGTATAATTATGCAGAGCAGACCTTGTCCCAGCTGCCACAAGTCCAGAACACAGCCATGGCCAGTCACCTCACCTCCACCTCTCTTGATCCCTACGATAGACACCTGTTGCCGACCTCAGGAGCTGCTGCTGCCACTGCCGCTGCAGCAGCAGCAGCTGCCGCTGCTGTTACTGCAGCTTCCACTTCATATTATGGGCGGGATCGGAGCCCCCTGCGTCGCGCTACAGCCCCCGTCCCCACTGTTGGAGAGGGCTACGGTTACGGGCATGAGAGTGAGTTGTCCCAAGCTTCAGCAGCCGCGCGGAATTCTCTGTACGACATGGCCCGGTATGAGCGGGAGCAGTATGCGGATCGGGCGCGGTATTCAGCCTTTTAAAGCTTGAGGTGAGAGCGGTGGGGTGTCCCCTGTTCTGGTTTGCCATCTCTCCTGCAGCCTATAAGGGCTCCAATTAGGCTGCCTGCTTGCTTGCTTTTGCAGGGTTAGGGTGAGGTTAATAGCATGGTTCAGAGTTTAGAGAAGTCCTAAATGCTTTAACTTTGAAGTAAGTAAATGTCCTTGGCCCTCCTGGCTATTTATTTTTTTCCCATGGCTCCCAGCAGTGGGAGTCATTTCAGATTGTGCCTGGAAGAACAAAGAATGGTGTGCTAGTGATTCTTGGGTCACACCTATGTGCCATAATTGAACTGATCCTGGGACCCAGATATTCAGACTCAAAACGCTGTTTCTCCAAGGCTTTGTTGAGTTTCCTAGGTGTGTGACATTATTGAGGTCTTCCAAGTTTCCTGTGTGCTTCCTGCTATTTGAAAGGTCTGATATGACCTCTATAAAGGCCATAACTATAGTTAATTGATCATCACTGCTCAGGTCCCAGTTAACTGAAGATTCCCAAAATGGCATCATCTTAAATCTTGAAGTGTATTTCTGAATTCTGGAACAGTTCAACAATTTTGTTTGTTTGTTTGTTTGTTTGTTTTATAGAAGTTACTTGAAAGAGCAGAAAGAAGTAGAAAACATCTCTTAAAAGTGCCCAGACTCCAAAATCCATCTTAGCTGCTCAGCTCAAGATTTATTCCTGAAATAAATGTTAAGTTCATTCTAGTATTTTTTTTGTTTTTAAACTGTTCCCATGGTGCTAAGTTTAATGTCCCTCATTTCCTCAAGGTATATGGTTAATATACCACACACCTGTTAATTTTACTCTCAGGTAAGGTTAAAACCAGGGTTGGGAGCTTTGCCATAAGCAGATCACTCCCTTCATCTTCCCACAGGTTGTTGTGGACATTTAATATTCTTGAGCTACCAGCTTTACTTTGAGTCCTCTGGCTTTCTCCATGAAAATGTTTTGAACCTCATGATTCATTTGGCTCTATTTGAATATATTCTCTTTTCATGTTTGTCCCCTTTGGGCTCCAGTTTTTGAGATTACTGTTGCACTCAAGGGTAATTCCCAATGCCCCTTAGTTTTGAGTAGCCCCTAGAGTATTCCCTACATTACCATTGATATCTTTAATACTGTAGGAACAGTGTAGGTGATATTTTGTCATCTTTCAATTAGGGCAGAAGATATGCAATTTGCCCAGGTTCACTAGCCAGGAAAGAACCAATTGGGGTTCACTGGCTAGAAAATAACTGATTTGTCTAGAATAGAAACTTGAGTGACTTGATATAGCTCACACATACCCTCCTAGTACTTTCTTTTCAAAGGTTAGTTTCTTCCCTAGGTGAAGTTGGATGCCCTCAGGTCTTAGAACTTGTTCAGTTGATAATAACTACTTTTGTCTAGACTTTGAATGGTTTTTAACTTGGACCTTGGCAGTAACTCCCTGACTGAAACATGCTGGTGACTTTTTTACTCTAGAAGAAAACCTTTCCCTTTATCCTGTGCTGATGACAGTTTGTGATGTGGAATTACCTTTTCTGGGGGATGCTAATTTTAACATTAAGAGCAATGAAGTGTCTTTGCCTCTTCTTATGAAAGAAGATTGACTGTTTAGAGAAAAACCTTAATCTGGGATTGTTTAGCAGTCCCAATTCTCTGTCCTTCAAGCTCTCTTTCGGAGATAATGATACTTGGGAACTAGTCCAAGTAAATTTAAAGAGTATCAAATTACCAGATTTTGTAAAGATGTTCTTTTGAAGTTTTAATTGGGAAATCCCTTTGAGCTTTGCTGTAAAGCCCCTTATTGTGCTCTCTTTCAGGTGGGATGTATGTGGGCTGAAATTCCGAGCTGCGGTTGTGCATGAGAATACACCCTTCGTGGTACCCCATCTCCGGGACGTTCTCGGCTCTGTGCGTTCAGTCCTCAGGAACCGTGGACCTTAATTTACCTTGCTAAGTTCAGACCTTCTCCTTTGTTTATTCTCTCTCTCCTGCCCATTTTCCTGTTCTTCCTGTTGTTCAGTACTTCCTGTAGCTTTCCTGTTCACATTCTGTTCTCCCAGCAGGCCTCATTGTATGCAGAAACTGTGGTGGGGGCTATGCTGTTTCCTCCCCACCTCCTGCCAACACTGTGGGTGTTGGATTTGGGCATGACCTTGATGAGAGGGTCACTGCTCCTGGGTTTCTTTTGACCCAGAGGATAGACCTATAGAATTGAATCACTTTTTTTTCTTTCCGGTGAAATAAATGGTTTTTCAACTTAGGGTTTGTGTGCTTTGAGAGAGTTCTTGCTTTGGCTTGTTTTGTGGTCCTTAATTTGTTAAAGAGAAGGGGTGGGTGTGAAGTTGTAATATATTGAGCTTCAGGTGAACATCATCATTACTTTCTTTATTATAGGTAGGACTTAACAAGTGCCAAAGAGAAAAAAAAGTTACTGAAGAACCCAGGCAGGTCACCTTATTCCAGTGAAGACTTCTTCCACTGGTCTATCCTTGTTAAAAAAAAAAAAATTTCCATCTATTTACTATTAGTTTAAGAGGTGTAGGTTTTTCCCTGTTAAGAGAAATAGTCATTACCTACCCTATGACTGCCATTCTAACCACCCATTCAGGTCTAAGAAAAGGAAGTGGTTTGGGGGAAGAAGGGGTTAGCTTTTACCTTTCATGTCATATGGGAAATGGAGCAATGGCTCCCACCAGAGAACATTTCACTACTTCCAGAAGCCAGTAATGCTTTGTGATTCCTTTAATCATCAATTTGTATAGCTCTGCTAAAATCTGAAGCATGTTTGAATGATGATGCTGCTCACATCTCATAGCTTGTGCTAAACCTGGCAGATACTGAACAATGAGGATGGGGGCTGAATGCAAGGAAGAGCCATTGCCTTTGGGGGGGGGGCTACCAGGGATTGAACCCAGGGGGTGCTTAACCACTGAACCACATGTTTGCCCTTTTTTATTTTATTTAGAGACAGGGTCTTGCTGACGTTGGTTCTCACTGGGTTGCTGAGGCTAGTTTTGAACTCATTATCCCCTTGCCTCAACCTCCTGAGTCGCTGGGATTATAGAAATGCACCAGTCTGTTCAGTTTATGGCCTCTTGTTTCTGTCAAAAGAGTTTCTTCTACATGTTTTTATTGTCTATACTTTGCCCCAGTTTCAACATACAGATTTGTGCCTACTTAAGGCATGTCTCAATATTTGCTAAGCAAACCCTGAACACTTCATGATAATGCCAGGCATAAGACTTTCAGAAAAGGGTTGTAATGAGATGTAGCAGCTGGTTTTATTTATTTGGGTGATTTCTCAAGAATTTTCTACTAACTTCTACCCTATTGATTCATTCTAATTCATAGATGGCTGAGATTGGAACAGCTCTATTGATAAAACATGGAATGAATTATTTTCTATACATGGGTTCTGTGCTAGGTGTTTTGTGTGTTTTCATTTAAACCCCAGCAAACATTTTTCTGTTAATTTTCCTTCCCTGGCTGGGTTATTCTCTTTACCACTGCCAGTTCTCTTGGAGAAGTCATACCTACTTTGGTCCCTTTTTCTCTGAAGAGAGACCCATTGCTGATGTGTGCTTATATCTTAACCATTATACCCCTTGGTCTGATGGGTGGGGTTGGAAAGTTTCAAAAGATGGGAACTGATGGTATTCATTGAACCACATACTTTACTGAATGATACTTTGAAAGTTAGTATTTACATGTCAAGTAGAAAAGTCTGTTTAGATGGAGATAGTCAGTGAAGGTTTTTTAAGTGACATGTCATAGTAGAGTAGACTGGGGCATAATTTGTTTTCTTGATTGAATTCTGTGGCCCAGAATTCAATAGGGATAGGTCTAGGATTTCAAATTCCTAGACTCAAGTGTGACGGACTATAAGTGCACACCATGCAGTTTATGTTTTTGCCTTATGAAACAAGCCGATCTGGTTAAAAATTTTAATTCCTTGGTTCTATTAAATGAAGATTTTTGCTTTTTGCTTTGAGAGCCTGGTTTCCATGTAACAGACAAGTTTTTCTCATGGCTCAGTCTGAACTGGCTTAATATGCTACATTCCATACTAGAGCTCTTTTAAAAACTTAACTTGCTGAAAGAAAATACCATATTAAAGAATAGTGGGGGACCAGGTGTGGTGACGCATGACTAATCCTAGCCACTTCGGAGGCTGAGGCATGTGGATGGTAAGTTCAGTTTGAGGCCGGCCTCAGCAACTTGGTGAGACCCTATCTTGAGAAATTAAAAGGATTATGTTGTAGTTGGACACAATACCTTTATTTATTTTTATGTGGTGCTGAGGATCAAACCCAGGGCCTTGCACCTGTTAGGCAAGCGCTGTACCACTGAGCTACAAACTCAGCCCCAACACTGATTTTCTTTTTTAAATTTTTTTTTTTTTTTTGGTAGTTGGACAGAATGCCTTTATTTATATGTGGTGTGAGGATTGAACCCAGTGCCTCACACATGCTGGGCAAGCGCTCTGCAACTGAGCTACAGTCCCAGCCCCAACACTGATTTTCATTGTTAAAAGTGATTTGAAAATTTTAAGTTGCTAATTCAGGATATTTCTGGGTTGGGGCTATTCTGCTTAAATGGACAAGGTTATACTGCCATCACTTAACCTCAGGAGTTGGTTTTTCAAGAGTAAAGCCTTGTTTTTTTTGTTGTTGGTTTTTTTTTTTTTTTTTTTTTTTTGGTTATACTGAGGATCCAACCCAGGGCATTGCATATGCTAGACAAGTGCTCTGTTACTGAACTACAGCTTCACCCCAAGAATAATACTTTGATACACTGAATTTTTCTTTAGATTTTATGATTCATTCTGTTACATGTGTGGTCATCTGTGAGCTGGCTTTGTGTTTCACTAAGTACTGACTGCTTACTGTGTTGATTATGCAGAGAATATGCAGGTAAAGGCATAGTGTCTATCCTGTCTGAGCCTTGGGTATGCAAATTCTTGGAATTCAGGTGGAGATGGGAGTAGTCACACAATTTGGAATGATGGCATGACCCATCGTGGTTCTGTGAAGGTCAAAAGACCTGTGAAGGGAAATCTGGGAGTTTGATGTGTGTGTGTTTTTTTTTTTTAATTTTTGATTGTTGGTTGTTCAAAACATTACATAGCTCTTGACATATCATATTTCACACTTTGATTTGATGTGTTGTTTAAGCTTGCTTTTGTTTTGTTTTGGGGGGGGGTGGTTGAGGGTGCTGGGGATTGGTGCTAGGGCCTTCCCACAGACTCAACATGTACTGTACCACTGAGTTACACCCCCAGCCCTTGTGTTGGGACTTTCATTTTGACTTAAAAGGTCTTCTAGGCATTCTGCACATTGGGGTTGAAGTAAAGTAGACCCTTACAAGGATGGAGTAGTGAGGTGTAGTAGTGGCCCAGATATGAGTTCTCTATCCACTAGGTGCTGGTGTTTCCACTGCAGGTGTGTATTGACACTTCAATTTGCTGGGATCAATATACTTAGTGCTCTGAGTTCTTAAAACATGATGTCCTGCAGAGATTTCCTAGAATGATTGTGATGGGAAGTCCCAGGATTCTTTCTGCATTATGTTTGGAGAACAGTAGTCCAGGTTGAAGCAGGGGAAAATAAGAGTTCCAGAAGGCCATGTCCCAAAGACCAAAATGTTGATGTATTTGAAGATAATGAAATTTTGGGTTCATTTGAAGATTTCACAGCTGAATTTAATGGTCAAGAACAATGAAAGTAAATGAACCAGACACTAGGATATACACCTGTAATCCCAGCAAATGTGCAGGTTGAGAAAGGATCTTAAATTCAACATCAAACTCAGCAGTTTAGTCAGACCATATCAAAATATGTAAAAAGGGCTGGGATGTATTTCGGTAAAGCACCCCTGACTTAGATCCCCAGGCCAAAAAAAAAAAGTTAAGGATGAGGATACAGAAACTTGGTACTATAATATGGAGTTAGTCTTAGTTGGAGCTGCTGTAAGAAACAAAATGAGTAACTTATACATCACAGAATATTCTCACAGTTGTGGAATCTGGAAATTTAAAAATCAAGGCACTAACAAATTTTGATGTGTGGTTTCTGTGTTGCTTTCACAGGGCAGAAGCAGTGAGAAATCTTGGTTTTTTTTGTAAGGGCAGGTAGAATCTTATTTGTGAGGGCTCTGCCCTCATGTCTTGATCACATCCCAATACTGTCACCTTGGGAATTAGGATTTCACCATAGGAATTTTGGGGGAAACAATCAGACCATAGCAGGGCTCAACTTTGACATTTTCTTGGTCATAATGATGGCAGTACTTACTAAAAATAATTGTATTTAATTAATGAACTACAGATGGGCAGGTAATGTGTGTAATAGTAATTCTCATTTTACATAATAGAAATCAGTAACTTTAAAAAGCAGCAAATGGAGGGGCTGGGATTGTAGCTCAGGGGTAGAGTGCTTGCCTTGTGTGAGGTACTGGGTTCGATCCTCAGCACCACATAAAAATAAAAGTGTTGTGTTCATCTTCAACCACTGAAGGAAAAAAAAAATGGAGAATTAGGAGCATCTTATTCAGAAACAGGCCGAAGAAAAATAGTGGCTTCTAGGGAAGTTGGGGCAGAAGACTTAAGATTTTGTAAGTGAACCTTCAAAACTGAGCTGAACATTTTATTCTAGGATTGCCTCAGTTGTCAAAGGCCAACAGAAAGCTTGAGTTCTCTATCCACTAGGTGCTGGTGTTTCCACTAAGGCCTGTGCCTGCTCCTTTAGTACCTTTGTATCCAAGTGTTTGTCTTTCCTTAGGTATGCAACAAGATGGGACCTTTCTGGCTGGGGCTATAGTTCAGTGGTAGAGAGCTTGCCTAACGTGTGAGGCACTGGGTTTGAGAATAGTAGGTTACCTATTGAGTTGAAGTAGGATGTCCTGATTTATTTATAGATTTAAATTGTTTGAAGGAAGACAATTGTAGTGAACAATGGAACTTTTTCCTAGAAAGCCAGACAAGCAGCCTGGGAAATGTATGGAATGTATGGAAAACAAAGTTTCCTGCAGAATTTCAGCATGGCACATGTATGAAGTGCAGAAGGCTCAGAGATGTGAAGCCAGATTTTGGATACATGGCTCAACTGAAAAGGAAAAAAGTTGGGCTTAGTAGTGTGTGCCCAAAAACCTAACCATTCTCAAGGATTAGAGGCTGGTGGATCATTTGAGGCCAACTTGGGTAACATAGCAAGACCCTGTCTCCTCCTCCTCCTCTTTTTTTTTTTTTTAGGATTAATTTGGGAATGAAATGGATATGTCAATTATTAGACAAATTTTTAAAATTTATCTGAAATTTGAGTTATGCATTCATCTTATCCATAGTTTATATTTTAGTAGCACATAAAATAATGATGCATCTTTAAATTAGTGGCTTTTTTCCCCTCAGTACCTGGATGGAAACCCCATCTCTGTTGTTTAATTTTAAGACAGGGTCTTATTAAATTGCTGAGGCTGTCCTCAAACTTGCAATCTTCCTGCCTCAGCCTCCAGTCACTGGGATTATAGGTGTGCAGCAGTGCATCTGGCTTAATCCTTTAACTTGTGAAAATTTTTTTCTTTGGCAAAGTAGCCCCATTGACAATCCAAGACAAAGCTTACTTGTGATGTTGAGAACTTCCTTATTTATGTTTGGTGACAGCTCCTGTTATACTTGATTTTGCAGTACACCCACCCCAGTTCCATTTGGGCACATTGTCATATTTGGCTTATTCTTATTTTTGTCTACCCTACTAGAAATTATTCTTCACTCAGGTCCCATGACCTTTTCTTTGAATTAGGCTTCAAGACTATAGATGGTCTCTTCAGGACACCTTAAACTCTTGCTCAGAAATATGTTGACCTGGGCTCGGACTATAGCTCAGTGGCAGAGTGCTTGCCTAGCACATATGAGGTACTATGTTTGATCCATATTTTATCACCACATAAAAATAAGTCATTCTGTTCATCTAGAACTATAAAAAAAGAAATTTAAAAATGTTGAGCCAAATGCAGGACTTAACCCCCAGGTTTCCTGCTGGGTGTGGGAAAGAGTTGTTGAACTCATACCCAACTGGTCTGTAATGGTGGTAGGTCAAATTACAAGTTGTATGTTAATAGATGTCATTAATTTCTGGGTATTCAAAGCTATGACCTTCCCCTCCCTCTAATGGGATCTGTTTTGTGGTGCTATAACAGAATTTGTCATTCTAGAGCCTGGGAAGTACTGAGTGGAGTGGCTCACATCATCCTAAGGCAGAAGTTACTTGCCTATCTCTACTCCTACTGGGACATGGGCAATGTCTGAAGTCATATTTGGTTGTCACAACTTGGGGTTGCTACCAGTATCTGGAGGTAGAAGTCCGGGATACTAATAAATGCCCTACAATACATAGAACAGTATCCACACACCCAAATATCAATAATGCTGAGATTAAAATCCTGTGATTTCTTCTTTTTTTAGGAAAAAAAAATAGTTTTTAATATTTATTTTTTAGTTTTCGGCGTACACAACATCTTTATTTGTATGTGGTGCTGAGGATCGAACCTGGGCCGAACGCATGCCAGGCGAGCGCGCTACTACAGTGGCCTTCTCTTGGTCTCTCTTCCTTCTTTACTCCTGTGGTCTGTCTGCAATTTTGTGTCTATTCAGTAGCCAGAATGATCTTTTTTTTTTTTTTTTTAATATTTATTTATTTTAGTTTTCGGCGGACACAACATCTTTGTTTGTATGTGGTGCTGAGGATCGAACCCGGGCCGCACGCATGCCAGGCGAGCACGCTACCGCTTGAGCCACATCCCCAGCCCGCCAGAATGATCTTGTCAAATAAAAAACAGATGATTATTCTCTTCCTTAAAACCTTTCAGCAACTTCCTTTTTAAAGTAAAAGGTTTTCCTTGGGCATTATAGGCTTGGCCTCTACCCCACATACCATTGTCTTGAGACAAAATAACCCCTTTTACCCACCTTAGTTTCTAAGTCACACTGGCCCACCTTTCAAAGCCTTGTTACCAAACTTTTTCCTGTCTCAAGGTCTCCTTTCTACCTGGAAGGACCTACCTTTTCACCATTTTAGGGTTTACTTACCCCCACCCCCACTAATAGAGATCAAACCCAGAGCCTGGTGCCTGCAAAGTAAGTGCTCTACCACTGAGCTACATCTTCAGCTCAGTGGCCCACTTGTCCTTTAGGTCTTACTTTTAGGACCAAGCATCAGAGTGCCTTCCCAGACCACCTGTTGCAAATTTGAAGCCCCCCGCCCCGCCATCTTTCTAGTTTGTATATATTGTGGTATTTATCCTGATTTCTTTACTCATTTATTGAATATTCTTGAAATTGTAGAGGTGGGTGAGGAAATTATCTACCTTACTAATACATAGCCCAGTGCCTAGAAACAACATGAGACCTGTAATGGTATTTAAGAACATATGTAAGCTATTATTTGAAATGATGTGCTTTTGTTGAGAATATACTGCTCCATTCACAGCTTCAGTAGCCATGAGTCATGTGAGAAACTGGGTGCCAGCTCAGGGCTAGGCTAGCATAGAACCTGAGTTCATGGGCTGGAATCCTGCAGTTCAGCCACCTAGCTGTCATGGTAGAGCAGGCCTATAATCCCAGCGACTTGTGAGGCTGAGAGGAGGACTGAAAGTTCAAAGCCAGCCTCAACAACAGACCTTATTTCAAAATTTATAAGGACTGGGGATGTAGCTCAGTGGTAGAGGTCCCCTAGGTTCAAAAAGTTGAGCAATCAAGAAAGGCAGGGCTGGGGATGTGGCTCAAGTGGTAGCGCGCTCGCCTGGCATGCGTGTGGCCTGGGTTCGATTCTCAGCACCACATACAAAGAAAGATGTTGTGTCCGCCGAAAACTAAAAAATAAAATATTAAAATTCATTCTCTCTTAAAAAAGAAAAAAAAAGGCAGAGATAGATGGTAGAAATGTCACGCCTTAGGAGGGCCTGTAGTTTAAATGTGATCCCAAAGGGCAGTGCTAACTAGAATGCTGGTGCCCCACCCACCCCTTTCTACTTAGCTGAATTGCTGAGGCTGACCTTGTACTTTTGATCCTCTTGCCTTGGCCTCCCAAATTGCTGGGATTTGTGTATGTGAGGGTCTACTTAGTTGGTGAGCTCCAGTAGGGTTGGGACCCTGTCTTTAGTTTGCACTTATCAAGCTCTTCATGGCCTAGCACAAATTACTATAGTAATAGCCAACATTTACAGAGTGCTTTGTGTTTACTGGCCCAAACAACTCTGAGATGGGGGTTTGTAATTTGCATTTGACATCTGAGGAAACTGGCTGAGGTTAAGTTGCACACCCAAGGTCACAGTAAGGGCTTGGATTTGAGTTCTGGTATCCTGCAGAACCTGAGTTTTGAACCATTAGTTCAGCAGTGAGTAGGTCCAGGGCCATTAGCAGCACCCACTCCATGGCTAATGCACCTAGGCTCTGAACTTTTCATAGATTCTTGCTTCTTGCCTTTGTCCCCAAGGTCTTGAGAGAAGGGGTAGGTACACAGAGAATGTTGGCTTGCCTTTGCTGCCTGGCAGTAGTAGTAATACATTTCTCCACCCTTTTCAGTGCTGTGCAGTCCAAGGTAGTTACATGTAGAGTGTTGGATGCACGCTCAGCTAAACTGGGTTGGAAGTTCAGCTAAACTGAGCTTCACAGAACTCACCATGTCCACACAATCAGGTATGATTCACAGCCATTGAAGTATACTGGCCATGCTTCAACAGTGGGGAAGACAGTGGTGCTCATAGCACATGTAGGAAGTCCTTTTGCTAGCCACTCAACTTTCCCTATTCTCTCAGCCACTGTCCTGATGCCAGTTCCAATGACCATCCAGAGCCACCACACTGGTAGCCTTGTTGGCCTTAGCATATGAAGAGCTGGGAATCCTCCCCTCTATGTGGACAGGTAGGGTCCTCTTAGGACTGCAGGTTAATAGTGGTTAAACACCCCTAGGTTCAATCCCTGGTAATATGCTCCCCGCCCTCAAAAACAAACAAACAAAAAAAAAAACAGACTTTTTTGAAAATATCTGGAATAGAACTAATCTGTCCTACATAGGCAGTGAATGTTTGTGAGGGATCATGAAAACCAAGGTCCCTGGCCCAGTTTTGGAGAACAGTAACCCAAGCCTTCATGAATTTCTTCCTGAGTAGTCAGCCACTTAGGGCAGGGTTCTGGGCATCCACCCAAGCAAGGGCCAGGTACAGTGGTCATATTCTAAGAAGCACTTGAAGTCCAAGGGAAAATAAACCCTATCCTGGGCCAGGGACATCCCCTTAGCCTTCATCCATCCCTCAGAAACATTCACTGTCTATGTAGGACAGATTAGTTCTATTCCAGACATTTTCAAAGAAGTCTTTTTTTTTTTTTTGGAGGTGGGGGGCACGTTACTAGGAAAAGGGATTGAACCTAGGGGTGCTTAACTATTATGCCACATCTTTTGTAAGCCACATGTTTAATATTTTATTTAGAGAGAAGGTCTCACTGAGTTGCTTGGGGCCTCCCACAATTGCTTAGGCTGCCTTTGAACTCGCAATCCTCCTGCCTCGGCCTCCTGACTTGGTGGTATTATAGGCAAAAGCCAATCTTAAGGCACAACTCTAACAGCTGTTTTAGATTTCTCATAACAATTACCATTTTATCCTGTTTGGTACAATTATCTGTGTCAGGTCTCATTTGAGTTTAAGTGGTAGTGATAAGATTCTAATCCCAGAACTCTGACCTCAGACCTGTTTCTAACCACTATACTCAATCTCAGTAGTCTCTGAAGATCTCTGAGGGATCCTATCTCATCTCCTCTGCCCCTTAGCACTCAACGGTGCTTTTTGCAAATCCTTCCAGCAAACCCTGACCTATACCAGGTACTAAGCAAATATTAAGGTTGGAGAAACAGCCTGTCTTCTTATTTATGACTTGATCAACCTCAGGATTGTACCCAGAATCTCACATCCTCATGAATGGTCCATTTCCTGTCTACAAAGGTATCTTTTCTTCCTTTAAAATAAAACTTTAAATCAGGTGTGGTGGCACACACCTGTGATCCCAGCGACTTGGGGGGCTGAGGCAGGAAGATAGCAAGTTAGCAAATGGTTGGAATGTAGCTTAGTGGCACAGCACCCCAGAGTTCAATTCCTAGTACCAGAAAAACAAGAATCAATTCTGCTGACTTCCTGATTCGGGGAGAAGACCTCTCACACATTAGACAAATGCTGTTCACTTTTGTTCCTTTCTGATCAGTGATTTTTTTGGTTGGGGGGCAGTACTGGAGATTGAACACAGGGATTTCAACACTGATCTGCACTCCTAGCTCTTTTTATATTTTCTCATTAAGTTCTCTTTATTTTATTTATTTTTAAACACAAAGACTTTTTTTTGAGAGAATTTTAATATTTATTTTTTAGTTTTCGGCGGACACAACATCTTTGTATGTGGTGCTGAGGATCGAACGCGGCATGCGCGCTATCGCTTGAGCCACATCCCCAGCCCTCTTTAAGTTCTCTTTAAGGGCTGGGGATGTGGCTCAAGCAGTAGCGCGATTGCCTGGCATGCGTACAGCCCGGGTTCTATCCTCAGCACCACATGCAAAACAAAGATGTTGTGTCCGCCAAGAACTAAGAAATAAATATTAAAAGAAAAAAAAAAAGTTCTCTTTAAGTTGCCCAGGCTAGCTCCTCTTTCCTCAGCTTCAGTTGAGGTTACAGGTGTGTGTCATTGTCTGGCATAATTTTTTTTTTAAAATATTTTTTTTTTAATTGTAGTTGGACACAATAGCTTTATTTTATTTATTTATTTTGTGTAGTGCTGAGAATCGAACCCAGGGGGTTGTACTATGTGAGCGCTCTACCGCTGAGCCACAACCCCAGCCTCCGCACCCCCCCCCGCATAATCTTTTAAGAATCAGCCTGTTATTCCTAAGCTTAAAACCTGAAGCTTCCAGTTATTCTAAGATTAAAAATGAAATTTCTTAACAGAGCTTAAAGACTTGCCATAAACTTACCTCTTCAGATTTCTTGTATATAGTTTTTCCCTGCCACAGAGCTGCCTTTCTGGATCCTAATGGCATCTTACTTAGGAGCCTTCACATGTGCTGCCTTCTCCACTTTGTTGTAACCACACTCCCATGTCAGTCCTTGTGATTTGTTCTTTTGGTGTGCTGGGGATCTGGAACCCAGGGCCTTGTGAATGCTTGGCAAGCTCTCCACTTAGCTACATCTCAACCTTTTTGAAAAACTTAGGGTCCTGCTAAGTTGCTTAAGCTTGCTATATCACTGTAATAGTTTTCACTCCATAGTACTTACCAAAAATGTAATTAAGGTTTGCTTCTCCTATTAGGAATGTTCAGTTCCATTTATTACTATATCCCCAGATTCTGGCGTACAGTAGGAGTTCATTCAGTTGATAAAGGAATTTAGGAGCTTTTAGTGTGAGAAGTCATGGAACTCTGAAGTGTAGTCTACAACAAGAAACTTGGTCTTGGTGAATAAAAGGATTTCTACAACATGCAATTTCTCATGTAAGAACTGAGGTTTAGACATAAATACATTTGTCCCTACCTCAGTAAATTTTTAAAAATATCTTTATTTTTATGTGGTGTTGAGGATCAAACCTCACGCTTGTGAGGCCAGTGCTCTACCACTGAGCTACAACCCCAGCCCCTCAGGAGTTCTTTAACTGGCTAAAAACTTAATCCTTTGGAGGGATACAGGGCTATTCTTTCTTTCTCTCTCTCCCTTCCTTCCTTCCCTCCCTCCCCCATCTTCCTTCTCTTTTCCTTTCAGTACTGGAGACTGAACCTAGGAGTGCTTTACCACGGAGATACATCCCCAGCCCTTTAAAAAAAAAAATCATCAAATAGGATCTAAGTTGCTGAGGCTGGCCTGAAACCTGTGATCCTGTTGCCTTAGCCCCGAGTTACTGGATTACAGATATGCACCCGCCACATCTGGCAAATATGTTGGTCAAAACCTAACCTAACATTAGATTGTGGTGGCTGGCTATGCCTGGTATCACGCACATCAATCATGAAAAAATCCCAGCATATCTTTGCCTTCTTTTCTTTTGTTACATGGACAGTCCTGTCAGTCCTGTGTCCCCATTGAAGCTAATCTGGGCCCTAGTTATATGAAATACACTAGTTGGAAAAGTGGGCATGGATCTTTTTTTTTTTTTTTTAAAGAGAGGGGGGAGAGAGAGAGAGAATTTTTTTTAATATTTATTTTTTAGTTTTTGGCGGACACAACATCTTTGTTTGTATGTGGTGCTGAGGATCGAACCCGAGCCGCACGCATGCCATGCCAGCGCGCTACCGCTTGAGCCACATCCCCAGCCCCCCGGCATGGATCTTTATATCACCACATCCTTAGGCCCTTGTCTCCCAAATCAGGGAAAACTTCTGTTTCACTGAACCCTGCCAGGACTATTTTAAGCATAAAATGGGAGGGCTGAAGGGTGTAGCTCAGGGGTGAAGTGTGTCCTTAGCATGCTCTAGGCCCTGGTTTGATCCCTAAGGTAGGGAGAATGTGGGAATGCTACAATTGTAGGTAAAATTTCACATGTAGCCAGAAGTAATATGTCACAATAAAGCTTAAGCATGGTTGAATCCATCATTAAGTATTCATTTTATGGGGACAGAACAATGATTTTTTTTTTTTTTTTTTTTTTTTAAAGAAAACAAAAAACCAGGCTGTCCATGGTGGCATATACCTGAAATCCTGGCTATTTGGGAGGCTGAGGCAAAATTCCAAGTTCTTGGCCAGCCTCAGCAATTTAGCAAAACTAAAGTAAAAAGGTCTGGGGATGTAGCTCAGTGGTAAAGCACCCCTGGGTTCAATCCCAAATCCAGAAAAACAACAAAAAAAAGAAAAGAAAAAAAAAGCCTCAAATATAGACACGCTTTACTATACAATATTATCACCGTATATTAAAACACTATTTGTTTTTTTTCTCTTTTTCTTTTGGTATGGCCGTAGTCCACTATTTGCTTTTCTGTTCTAAGTATTATGACACTTTATAAAAATTTTGTTACTGCAGGGGATTGAACCCAGGGCCTCCTCTTGCATGCAAGACAAAAGTGCTCTAACACTAAGCCACATCCCTTTGTCCTTTTATTTTAAAATGAGATCTTGCTAAGTTTCCCAGGTTGCAAACTTGTAATCCCCCACCCTCAGCCTCCTAAGTAGCTGGGTTTACCAGTGTGTACCACTGCAACTGGCCTATCTCCCACCCTTTTTCTTGGTGTGGGTACTGGGGATTGAACCCAAGGGTACTTTGTTACCAAGCTACATCCCAATCCCTTTTTATTTTTTTGAGACAGGATCTCATGACATTTCTTAGGGCTTTGTTAAATTGCTAAGGCTGGCCTTGAACTTCTGATTTTCCTGCCTCAGCCTCTCAAATATATGTTCATTATACCGGCCCAGCAAACTATGAAGTCAAATTGAGTCACCTGATAGGTTCCTGTAGATATTCTATGGCTGAGCCTTTTCCTGACTCAAAAGTTTCCTGTGGGGTTTCTATCACTATACTAATCTAAGTTCTAGCCTTTAAACTGTCAAGAGCAATTCTGGTTATTTAGAGAAAAGCCTGACCACCAGCTTACACATTCATCAGTGTCTCAATATTCTGGCATTTCTCACTATCACCTATTTCTGAAGCCATATTACTCACTAATTCCTTCCTTCTACATGTATGTTTTGAGACATTCAGTGATTAGAATTTTGTAGTTTGAGCACACTGGACAAGAATGAGAAGATTCTGGTGGTAAAAACAATCATACAAACAAAAAGATACTTCAGTGTTAGAAATATTTATTTGTCAAAAAAATTTAAAAAAAAAAGTGGGAGGAGTGGAGTTAAAACAAGGCTAAATTTCAGCTAACGCTGTACCACGATCACAGGTCAGACCAAAAAAACAAACAAACAAACAAAAAAAACCCAAACAAAAACAACAACAAAACCCCCAATGGTCCTAGCAATTTCAGAAGATTAGCTTCAATGTTAAGAGTCCAGAGCTAACAGAGAAGAGTAAAAGGCTGTTTGCCACTACATGGTCATTTTAAAGGGAGATGCTGTAGGGAGGAAGGGTTCAAATCCTAGGGAAAGCAAGATAAGAGGGGTTCCACTGTACAGGAAAAAGGGAAAAAGGGAATGCCAGCATAATCCTTACCTAGGGATGATCTGAGGCTGAGAATATAAGGAACAAAGTGAAAGGCTACTAAGACTAGTATCAGGAGGAAAGAAAAGTAAACTTAGAAGAATTAAATTAAGAAAGAAAACATAGTTGGTCTCAAACTCCTCTGTTTACTGAAACATGAAGCAATGGAAACATCCCGGCAAAGGGGACCGCGCGGAGCAAGTTCTCATATATGACCGCAGCCCGAGGGTTCAGTCCGCAATTATCCTACCTGAAAGAGAGCACAACACAAGAGGCTTACACAATGCCTGGAGAGCAGCTTGGCTCCGAGTACAAGGGCCCTGGTCCCGTCCTGTATTCCAGGGGGGGGAAAAAAACAAAGAACAAAACAAAACCAAGTCAGATTGGATCAAATTTATATTCCACAAAATCATCTAGGGTTCTATTAAATAGGTCTATAAAGGAATATACTAATAGCTATATAGGACATACAGATGTAATCTAGGTGAAAGTCTGCTGTGTTAGTGATAAATTCAACTTTCTCATTTTCTTAGCCATCTTTTAAGCAATATAACTATTTTTTTTGATACCAGGGATTGAACCCAGGGGAGCTTAACTACTGAGCAACATCCTCAGCCCCTTTTTATATTTTATTTAGAGTCAGGGTCTCACTAAGTTGCTTACAGCCTTGCTAAGTTGCTGAGGCTGGTTTTGAACTTGTGATCCTCCTGTCTCAGCCTCCCAAGCCGCTGGGATTATAGGTGTGTGCCACGGCGCCCGGCAAAATAACCTCTTTAACAGAAGGCTTCTATTGCTCCAACAAAGGGCAAACATGTATCAACAAAAATAACAGTTTAATTTTTGGATCTGGGAAAAGCAGAAGATACTGAGATCTCAAATATGGCCAATTGTTCTACTTTCCCCTTTAAAAAAATGATATGGAATTTCACTATGTTGCTCTGGTTGAATTTTCCTAGGCTTATAAGTGTTCCTTCTGAGTAGCTGGGACTATAGGTGCAAATAACCACACCCATTTTTAATTTTTCATAGTAAACTTTTAGAAATGACATTTGTAAAAGGTACAGTTCTCAAGGAACAGTGGGTCATTCACCAATCTCTAACACAACTACATGTCACACTGTCACAGATTTAGAACCACAGTTCCAGTGTTTTCTCTAATTGACCAAATCTCCCTTGCCAAATCGAAAGAAGAAATCACTGCTAGAATTCTCTAATTCTTCCATTGATGATGGAAACTCCAGACACCAATGGCTGGGGGAAAAAAGAAGTTAACTCACACCAAGTTCCTCTACTTATTACAGACAAAGGGCCAAATCTTGGTCTTGATCTGTGCCAATCGACTTCAAAAGCTGTGACGTTCTTGGATCAGTTCTGCTAGTGAGACCCGAATTTGGATCCCCAACAGTTCTGGAGTATTTCCTCCTGGCAGCCTCATTAACATCAGGCTCCTGGGACTGCAACCAACTCAGGGTTATTCAGTCCATTTGAGGTTCACACCTGGAAGGTAAGTTTCTTTAAAAGTCATCACTACAAAGAGGTTAGTTGAACAACCACTGTTCTCAGTTAAAATTCACTTTTAAAATGATGTATCAATACCCCTTAAAGACCACAATATATTAATTTAAAAATTAACTTTGAAACATACTTAAAAGAAACAGAAGTTATCTGATAGATTGATAACAACTTACTTCACTTCAGACGCATCTCAACTCACGGTAGATCCAGCTGTAAAAATTAATGGCAAACTCCATAGCTTCTAAGCTTAATCTACTTCACACAAATGAACACACTGCTGCACAGTGGTCTCAGGAAATCCCAAGTCTTACTGACATGGTCATATAAGATATAAAATCACAGGTTCATGACACAGTGCTTCTCACTTCACAAAAAGCAAATTCTGTAGCTTTTCTTTCTTCTACACCTATACCAAAGAGGGGATAACTTGAAATCTTGGAAGCTCAGTAGTAATTTGGTTTAACCTTGCTACTGGAGCTCAAATTCAAGTGATGCCCAATTTCAAAGTATAAGTAAAACCATGAAAATATAATGTCATGATGCTGTTTCCACTCTGATTAACTCAATACTCAATATTTCCTACCCCAGTGACTTGCAGTAACTTAGCAACTTTGATACACAATTCCTGAAGTAGGAACATTAACTTTTCAGAGTCACAACCTATAGGATTTTATGTACATCAGAAGATTGCCAATTTCTAATTCCTTAAGTAGTGTTCCCACACAAAAAACCCAAAATGCTGAAAGAAATGGGAAACGTATCACAGGTTACAAGAAAATAGGGGTTAAGCACTCCAATGCTCTAGATCTGAATAAGGAAAGAACTACATGGGGCAGAGCATCAAACATTCAACAAACAAGTATCTTAGAATTAGAGACACTTAACATTTATAGGACTTTATCTGGCTTGCAGATATCATACTTGAAGAGCTTCCATGATAAAGGCTAGTGACCCAATAAACAATCTTATTAGCAAATACTCTGTGATTTCCATCATTAAGTCCTGATCCTGAACCTGTACCCTTCAGCTTAATACCACACTGACTGTTAGTGGGAATTTTAAGAGTCAGGCTTGAATTTGAATTTTGGCTTCACCTCCCTCATTTACCAAATGATGATGGGCAAACTACTGAGTCCCTGGAGCCTTAGTTCCCTTCCTGTATAAAGAAATATCTCTTACTGTCTAGATATTAATATACACAGGTCACCAAACAAACATTAGTTATCTTAAATGTTTTTCTGCAACTCAAGTGGATTTACAACTGATTATAGGAATATTATTCCTAAGAAACTTTAGTATGTGAAGTCACACGCTAAAACCTCAACAGGCCAAGTGAACCTGTGGCCTAAGCTAGAGAAATAATAAAGAATAACACATAATTAGTACTTTTTGGATTCTGTTCTAATAGCAAACAAGTACCTCTAGCCTCCTCTATGAAGGTCTCTTGCAAGGGAACTAAATGGAATCTCTTAATCACACCCACCCCACTCTCACCTCCAGTTTTTAAAAGGCTGAGTACCGTGCTCGGTCCACATATTGCTCCCGCTCATACCGGGCCATGTCATACAGAGAATTCCGTGTAGCTGCTGAAGCCTGAGACAACTCACTTTCTGGCCCATAACCGTAGCCCTCTCCAACTGTGGGGAGCACAGCTGTAGCACGACGCAGTGGGCTTCTGTCCCTTCCATAATAGGAGGAAGAGGTGGCGGCAGCAGCAGCCATAGCAGCTGAGGTAGCAGCAGCACCAGAGTTCGGCAATAGGTGTCTGTCATAGGGATCAACAGAAGTAGAGTTGAGGTGACTGGTCACAGCTGAGCTCTGGACTTGAGGCAGATGAGACATGGTCTGCTCTGCATAATTGTATGCAGAAGCAGCAGCCGCCGCCGCCACCGCTTCATAAGAGCGGACCCGGTAGCGCTTATAGTAGTCGAGTGCTCCATAGGCATCATTGTAATACATGGATTCCCCATAGCCCATGGTGTAGGGTGTGCGCACTGCTCCATACTGTTCGTTGTACTGCTCAGTAAAGTCTGCCACACGCCCAGTACGATCTACTGGGCACTCTTTGGACCAGTGACCCTCTTTCCCACACCGATAGCAGCCACTCTGGTCTCCCATCCCAGGGGCAGTTCGAAGCCGGCTGGTAGACAACTGCACGTGCATCCTTTTGCCTTGAAGAAATAGATTAAGAAGATTATAACTCATTGACACTCTTTATCCTCCCCCAAAGGAAAGTAAACATAGGACACATACATACGCACACTCTTGTGACCCTATTTCAGCAATGCCCTCTAAAAAAATAGCTGAAGTTTCAATACAGATGACAGCCAGAAAACGTTAGTCCTCAGAGACCAGTTAGTCCTTTCTGCTTACCACAGTAGCAAATTCCTACCTACTTCTGTCTCTGCAACTTTCCTTTTCCCCCTAAACACAAAAGTCAAAAAATTTCTAATTCTTAAAGACTATTATCAACTATAATGATTCAAAACCTGAATAACTTTTCAATGATATATCCAACAAAACCTCAGTTATGCTAGATCTGGAAGGCATCTTCATTCTTTCTCCCTGATTTACTAAAGGCCATATAAGGCCTGAGCACTTACTGCAGCTTAGAAGCCACAGCAACAGCCAGGCATGGTGGTACATGCTGTAATCCCAGTGACTTGCTGCAGTAATTTAGCAAGAACCTGTCTCAAAAAATAAAAAGGGCTAGGGATATAGGTCAGGGATATTGTACCCCTGGGTTTCAATCCCCAGTATGGCTGGAGGGGTGGGGAGGGGACCACCCCAGCAATAGGTCAGGTTGTTTCACAGTGGGAAGAGCATGTGCTCATTAGCATGCATAAGGCCCTGGGTTCAATCACCACCAACAAAACCCAATTGCAGTCTTCTTTCCACCTTGTTTCCTTCAGCAGTTTCTGCAGGGGAAGGCTATGTTGGATGCCAAATCATATCTGGCTCATCAATTGCTTCATCCCCTGTATTTCTGAGAAATAAGACATTTTAACCTCATCCTCACTTTTATCCTCAAGGGCTAATCCATCTCTACTGCAGAAAACTCTGACCAAGGCCTCTCAACAAGAATTAGGAAGATCTTAAAAACAGTACCAGCTGCTTAGGGATAATGTGTTCCCATGTAATGGAACAATCAGGATTTCAACTTGCCACTTAGTTTACAATTCTTTTCTTAAAAAAAAAAAAAAAAAAAAAAAAAATATATATATATATATATATATATATATCTTTTTTTGCAGGTGGACACAATAACTTTATTTTTTATTGTTGTGCTGAGGATCGAACCCAGTGCTTCATGCATGCTAGGTGAACGCTCTACCACTGAGCCACAAGCCCAGCCCTCTTTATTTTAATGTACTAGGAACTGAACCCATGGGTGCTCTACCACTAAGCTACATCTACAGCCCTTTTCAGTTTTTGAGACAAGGCGTTGCTAAATTGCTGAGGCTAACCTTGAGCTTGCAATTCTCTTGCCTTAGCCTCCTGAGAAGCCAGGATTATAGACTTATGTCACTGTGTTCAGTACTTATAATTCTTTATAGGGGATTTTCTGTTTGTTTGAAAATTGCAGCATTTGCCTAAAGGATTCTGGGCCCCCATTCAAACAATTCACACCCATGCTTCTAAGAAATGACTAGCATTGAGGAACAGCTTTGAGAAGAAACCACCTTTGCTCAAGGCTGTGTGCAGCCAAACTCAAGGTCCCTTACTGATAGATGAAAGCATCTGGAGTCTTTAAAAGCAGTTCAGGAAAAGGGAGTGGTGCTGGCAGTAATTTAGTACTGAACTGCATTAAAATTCTGGAGATCAAGTCAATACTTTAAAAAAATTGTGGCCATAGGCCAGTAAAAATAGAGAAAATGGGCTTCTTGTCATTTTTAAGGGCTGCTCAGAACAGTTTCCCCCTCTGCCATCAGCATATTGCTCTCTTTTAATAGGTCTTGTTCTGAATACAGCTGTGAAATAGGAAGCCTTGTACTTCCAACTATCTTTTTGGGAACAACCTGATTTAGGATGGGAGCCAAAACAGCACCATGCACTAACCATGAGAGGGTTGTGGATTAGTGCAGTCCTATCACTTTAGTCTAACTTGGTTCTGCCCCAAAACTCACTTCAGCAGAAACAAAGATGTTCAGGCTTTTGACCTCCAGCTGCTAATGAACAGGCAGCATCCACCATCACCAGACTCAATTAGCAGACACCAAGCAGCAATAACTCTGCAAGCAGCATTTTAGTGAGCCATCCCAGTTTTCAGAGATTTAAATACTCGCATCTAATTTTTACAAGTTATTCAATGTTACCTATGCTTACAAAAGAAATAGATTTCTGCCCCTACACACACTCTCTCTCTCTCTCTCTCTCTCTCTCTCTCTCACACACACACACACACACACACTCTTATATATCAAATATAGAATTCTCTATAATTTAGACTATAAAATTATAAATTACTTGGCTTTCAAACATACACATTAAGCTATGTGACAGACACAAACTGTGCTCTAATTCTGAAGTCAAAGTAACAATGATAATCTAAAAAGCAGCCAATCCAGAGACCTAGAAGTAACATTTGTAAGGGGAAAAAATCCAATTAAACTTGCATTTTATTTTTTATAGATTCTGGGTCTGTTTTTTAGAGAAACAAAATCCAGTGATTTTTACCTTGATGTTTCTGATACTAAATCCAATCTTCATTTCTGTTTTTCTTAGAGGGTGGGAACTGCTAAGTGTATAAACATCTGTAGCAAAATCAAAATCTATCGGTGTAGTTGTGAAAAGGATACCATTAAAAAAAAATTATCTAGAACTAAAAAACATCTATAATAAAGTGATAGTAGGCTTTTTTTTTTTAAATAGTCTTGCCAACACAGTCATAACCAAGCTTTTAATTTAAACCCCTTAAAGTTCCTGTAATAATTAAAAAGTACTGTGTTTGTCTATTACCTTTCAGAATCAGGGCAAAGACAAATTCTACCACTCTATTCTACTACATGTAGATAGGCCAGAAGTTTAAAAGATTTTCTGAGACCTCAAAGTTACTGAAATATGCCAAAATTTCTCACAAAATTAGCACAATAATACTATTTTATCTTGAAAGCTGGATCAGAAGAGAATATTAAAATGCTGAGGTGGGAAAAATTGGGTCCTAATTTCTTAGCTCCTATTATGTGCCAGGATCCAGAGATGGCTGGAGATGTAGTTGATATATAGCAGTACTCTGATTTAATTCTGAAAACAAGACATATAAATTTGGGAACACCTTCCTTTCCAATACAACTATGTTCCCCTGCTGCTTATGGAGAGAAAACAGATACTGAAAGGCACAGATAATTCAGATTCTACTGCTTCCTTTTAGAAATCATACAATGCAGAAACCTAAATGGCAACCATTAAGTACATAAATAAAGGTTCAGAAGATGCCCAAAGTGGCATTTTTCCAGAGGCTATCTTCATTAGTAGATGACTAAAAAGGCTTTTATTAGAAAATTATGCAAACTGATATCTACATTGTATTTTCTGCAAAACTGATTTATTTTCCAATAATAAACTTGTCATTTTGGGAAAATATAGAAGGTTACAAAAATGTCTGCATGTGTAACTCAAAGATCACTCTCCAGAAGGCAAAGGCACACAACATAAAAACCGAGTAAAAGATTTTTCTTTCCTAATTCAGTTTAGTGTCTGTGCTTCTAAGGAAATGATAACACTTTTAAATGTCTCATGGGATCCATTGCATTATTCAGGTATCTAGTTCATAAGTAATAACACCAGTTTTATTAAAACACTCAGGGCTAGGGGCATAGCTCAGTGGTAGAGCAGAAGCCCAGCATGCACAAGGCCCTGGGTTCAATCCCCAGCACTGCAAAAATAAAAACAAACAAAAAAATAGACATTCTAAGCCATCTTCCTCCAGTTAACTGATTTTCCTTATACATATTTTTGCCCTTTTCCTTTTAATCAACTGCACATTAAAAGGTAAGGGCATGTAGTATCACTGCTACAACACCTCTGAAGAGTCTGTACCTGAATTTACATTCTTTTAAATTCTGTTTATTACCTGTTAAGAGAGAACCCTCTTTCCCCATTCTCCATCCATGATCTCCTTCCACCATTGAATGAAAACAACAATACTTTTAAAGGTAAAGTGCACCAGCATTCCAAAATAATAAAAGAAAAACAAATATAAATTTAAAAAACAAATAAGAAAAGCTTAACTATCCTATCACATTTTAAATAACTTTCTCTCAATACAAACACTCATGGTTGCAAACAGCACTCACCTTTCATCATACAGTGCTTTCACTGTGGAAACATTTTCACAACTATTACCTCATCCTAGTCTCACTACCATACTGTGGGGATGGTACAACAAGGATCATTAACTCTATTTTGTAAGTAGGGCAAATGAAGCAGAAAGAGGTTAAAACATTTGGCCACTTGGTAATTAATACCAGCAACTTTTGCCCTATGTTTTTAAGAGTAGCTAAAGACCAAAGCATCACTGGCTGAAGCCACATATACTTGATGGTCCTCAATCACTAAACTCCATTATCTGTACAGTTTCTCATTTTTTTCTGGTCAATTTCTATATTTTTCCTATTCTTTCCATTCTGCTTTCTAGTTTAGCAGAGAAACTCGAAGTACTTAACAACTCTTTTAGTGGCACTCAGGGCAAAAAGGGTGTTTATTTTAAGAACCAGAAGTGGCTGTGAATGTGTAGTCCAACATGATACTTTTACAAAAACCTTGCTGTACAATGCTATTCAACAGAACTATCTGTGATAGTGAAAATATTCTATACATGTGCTAATTCAATAGCCATTACCCTCATATGACTATTGTTTGAAATGTGTCCAGGACAACTGAAAAAGTGAATTTTTTGTTTTATTTAATTTCAATTAATTTAAACTTACCAGCCACATGTGGCTAGAGGCTACCATATTAGCACAGTTCTAGAGTTTTCAGATATCCTCTCGTGGTATTAATGACAACAAATATAACTTTATTATCAATATAAACAATGATACACTGTATGATGCTTAACTGAAATTTTATCATAGAAGTAAGACTATCATTTCCATTTAACCTTGAATTTTTAGAAAAATTTACTTTTTTCTTGGTTGTGCTTGTATAGTCCAAAGACTTAACAAATTCACCCAAAAGACACTTCCCCAAATCCAGACTCACCACTCAGATTTATAATATAGGGCTTCCTCTAAATATCTTTTCCCCATCACTACCCCTCACCCAAGGCAGTGGACTATAAACCCTATGCATTTAAACCCTCAAACCAAAGGCTTCTTAGGCATAACAAAAGAAGTAGGTAAGTCACAGACCTTTATCCTCCCTTCTCCCCAGCAAACAGTTTCATCAGCATTTGAATGAATGAAGACCACAGGATAAAGTGACCCACACTTTGTGGTCCTACATAGCTGTTGAGGAACATCTCAGCAAACATGAACAAGGGAAGTGTTCTGCTTCCCCAAGAGTAAGTTATGCTTAAGAGCAGTAGACATAATCTACTATTTCCAGTTAAAAGATCCTGCCAGCCCCATGGTCTTGTTCTTGCACCTGTCTTGAGCTAAACCCCACTCAGCTCTGCCACCCAGGCCCCAAAGCAGTTCACCTTGAAACTCTGTGTTGTCAAGGCCCCTGATGGCTTCGACTGCATCCTCTGCCCGCTCCATGTGTACAAAGGCATAATCTTTCACGATGTCACATTCGATAACTGGGCCATACTCCTCAAACTTGGCCCGAAGCTCTTGGTTGGTACAAGTGGGACTGATGTTGCCCACATGTAACTTGGTTGAAGCTTTGCTCTTGTTTTTGCTGGCTTCCACATTGATGTTCACCCCATGCAGCTTGTAGTGGTGCAGGTTGCGTATGGCATCCTCGGCCGCCGTCTTGTCCTCTATGTGCACAAAGCCGTAGTTCTTAATGATGTCACATTCCAGCACCTTCCCATATTGCTCGAAGAGTGAGCGGATCTCTTGCTCTGTGGCCTCCCGGGGCAGGTTTCCAATGAACAGCTTCACCATCCTGACAAGAGCCTGGAAGAGAAGAAACAAGATTTCGAAAGTCGGATGGGTGGGAAATTCAAGTGCACCGCAACATTTCTGTTTAATCCTCCAAAGTTCTAGGCACCTTCAAGACCCTTCCAGAGAAGTTCATTATTCTTCCTCGAGGGAGGCGGGAAGGTTTGACAATGAGCATTGCGAGGTACGAGTGACAAGCAAATAGGAGGTCGGAGGTCAGCATGCACAACACAGTGCATCTCCCGGAGAGGAGGCGTGCTTAAAGCAGCGGGTTGGCGCTGCATGTCTAAACAGCGAGGAAAAAGCAAGCGTAGGGCAAGAGGCACCCGAGTGTCCCGGGTGACACGGTTTTGGAGGGAAATCTGTGTACCTCTGCACTGCACGATATCGCCTTCCCACACGCTCTAAGATAAAAGGCCCGCTCGGGGCCAAACCAGGACCCCGGCAGCGGCCCGACCTCCGCCTTCCTCACCCAACAAAGACTCGGCCCGACCCCGGCCCCGCCCCCTCCGTCCGGCCCCGCCTCCCCTGGTTGTCTTCCCGGGGCTGCCCACAGCGCCACCAGGAGCCCAAAGCCCGTCCGCGAGGGGCCCGGCCCGCCCGCCCCCGGCTCCCCGCACACCCACACGACCCCCTAGTACCTCCCGGTGGCGGCGGCGGTGGCGGCGGCTCCCGCGTCAAAGAGAACCCGACAAAATGGCGACGGCCGCTCGAGCCTCGGCGCGACCGGGCCCTTTCTCGCGCTCCAGCTCACGCACGCGCGGGTGCGCGCGGCCTCCTCCCCTCCCCCTCGCGGGAGCCGGGCGACCAATCCCGCGGCCGCACACAAATGGTCGCCCGGCTCGGGGGCGGGGCCAGCAGGGAACGGCGCTGCGGGGCCGAGGTCAGTCCGCCCCCGGCTAGCCAATCACCGCCCTGGGAGGGGGTCGCAGCTCCGCGTCAGAAGGGCTCGGGACGCAACCACTGTGGGGGTAAACTCAGAAGCTCGGGGGAGTCGCTAGCCATCACAATGGGTCGCGCTATTGGGCCCTTGCAGAGGGGTTGCTGATGACAAAGGGTTATCTCACAGGGTCCTAAAAGGGAGTTACTTAGCTGGCTTGTCCGTTTTTATGGCAGCTGGGGGCAACATTTCAGAAACACAGCAAACCTTGACTTTTATTTTTTTGTAGCGCTTTAAACAATTAAATTTTTTTTTATTGCAAACGAGTTATTCATTAGTGAGAAAACAGAACCAAGGAACAGAAGATGATCTGCGATAGAGCTGGGATAGGACTAGGAGGTATATCTACCCAAACTACAATTTATTCATCTATATACGTGGCTGGTTCTCTCTCTGGCCAGAGTATAAGCTCAAAATGTGTGTCGTTGGTGGACACACCAAAAGAATACTTGGTACAGAGGACGAGACAGATTCCTTGCTTTAGGGTGGGACAGGTCTCCAAGTCCTCACCGAGATACTGGAGGAAGGTAACTGTGAATCTCCCGACTGACTTTCTGGCATTCAAAATTCAGCTGCGGTCTAAGGGCACCTCCTGGTGGCAAAAGGGAAGCTATTAGGTGGGTTCGCTGTCATCCTCCAACAAAGCAGAGACATTTATGGAGATTGATGGGTTGAATTTATCTCAGAGTAGAGGTGCCCGGTGGTTGTCAATCACCATTTTTCACTGTGGTGTCTCCGTAACAGCTTCTCTGATACTTTCAAGGCAATTTCTCAGTTGCCCTCCTCCACCCAACTACTTGATTATGTTTGCTTCACTGAATTCTTTTTGTTTCCCTGCCATTTCCGAAGATGCACTGTCTTTACAATTTTAATAACCCATACTGGTACTTGGCTCCCAGCTAATTCTATTTACCTCTCCTGTCCCTTTCCCTTTTCTCTGGACATTTCCAGTTTCTCTCTGTATTCAGACTTTTTACTTTTGGACATCTCTAGAAGCTTCCTTCACCATTTCTAAAACAGCTTTCATTAATCTAATAATAATAATAATAATTACTATAATTATTATTATTATTATTATCTTCCATATTAGCAAAAGCGATTTCAGGTAAATTCTATTTACCTGTCTCCTTCCCTTCTCCTTTTCCACTGATGCTCCAGAAGAGACTTCTTGAGATAGTCTGAAACTTCATATAGTGTCTTTTGGATTCTGTTCTCTCCAATTCTCCAATTTTCTGAAGCTAATATTTCCTTAGTAACTTTCATCCTTCTAAAACGTTCATTTCACTCACCATTCCTTTCCTTGTATGGTGTTTGTATGTTTATGTTTCTGTACTGAGTGCTGTGCTTTGACTATGAGGTGTCCCCGAAAAGCTCAGGAGACAATGTAGCAATGTTCAGAGTGAAATGATTAGATTATGAGAGCTGTAACCTAAGCAGTCGATTAATTCATTTGATGGATTAATAATGAAAATATTACTACTGTGCTGTGTGATAACTATAAGCAGGCAGGGTGTGATTGGAGGAAGTAGGTCTCAAAATGTAATCATCTTGTCCCCTTGGCTTCTGTCTCTTTCTTGCTGCTTCCTGGCTACTATGAGGTGAGTGGCTTTCCTTCCACACACCCTTCTGCCACAATGCCTCACCTCAGGGCCACAGTGGTGGAGTCAGCTTACCTAAGACTAAGACCTCTGAAACTGTGAGCCAAAATAAACTTTTCTTCCTCTAAATTGTTCTTGTCAGGTATTTTGGTCCCAGTGAGGAAGAATTGGGACTATCACATGGGAATTGAAACTAGACCATCATACATGCTAGGAAAGGGGTCTACCACTGAGCCATATCTCTAGCCCTTTCTAAGATTTTATTTTGAAACAGAGTCTTGCTGAATTGCTGAAGCTGGTCTCAAATTTGCAGTCCTCCTGCCTCAGCCTCCTGAGTATCTGGGATTACATGTGCACACCACCATGCCCAGTCTCCTCTGTGTTCTTAACACTGTTTGTTCTCTTAGCTGACTGTACCATTCCATCTCCTTCCCCCCATTTTAAAATTTATTCCTTTTTATCTCCATTCTCATTCCTCCATAGGCAACAATTCTAATAAGTTTAATGTATATTACTTTCTGCTCTTGGAAGACATTTTTCATTCATTTTTTTTTTCAAAAACTTTTTGTTGAAGAAATTGTCAAAAAAGTGCAAATGTAGAGACAATAGGTTAATGAACTCCTCTGGACACTTTATCCAGCTTTGGCATTATCAGCATTTTGCTGATCTTATTTCAAGCAGCCTTTCCTTTTATTCCCCTCCCCTGGAGTATTTTGAAACAAACATCAAGATATAATGCTATTTTCCCCATAAGTACCTCATTATCTACTTCTAATTTAGAACATCAGCATTTTTTTTGATGCTGGGGATCAAACCCAGGGATTATATACTCTAGGCAAGCACACTACCTACTGAGCCCATATACTGTGTTAATTATATTGGTATTCCAGTTTTGCCTAGATTGTTAACAAATGTCTTTTCACAGTTGGCCTCTTCTAATATGGACCTAAGCAAAGTTCATCCATCGTATATTTGCATAAATTATGTAAATTATGTGTGTATAGCTCACTCTTTCTTACTTTTCTCCATTAAGCAGTCTATGCTATGTGATATCTAACTCCTAAGTAATACTCCATGCTGTGCAGCCACACATTTTATCTACCATCTCTGGATATAGAATACTGCCTCTGCTCCCCATCATTATGAAAAAGGTTTTAATTAACATCCTTATGTGTGTGCCCTAATTCTCATGGTAGTGTGTGGGGGGAGGATATTGCTGCAACGCTTGGTGAGTATACAGAAAACTAGCTTGTCTATGTAGTGCCAAGTTGTTCTCTGGAAAAGCTGTGCTGGTATACCCTTCCTCCAGCAGGGCACAAGGGGCCCTGTTATTTCTGTTTCTGCCATAATGTTTGACATTATCTGGGTTCCTAATTTTTGCCAGGATTTTGGACTTGCAGCACATCTTGGCTTGTATTCATTACAAGTGCTCAGTAGCCATAGTTCTTTGTTGTTTTGATTAGCATTTGTCTGGTTACTAATGATTTTAAGAATTTCTTCTTAAGTTTTTTGGGTTTACTCTCATGAATTTTCTGTGTCTTTTATCTGTGTCTCAGATTGCAGTCTCTTTTTTGTTGTTGATGTGTAGGAATTTCTTGCATATTTCTGGATGTTGCTCTGCATTGGTTTAAAAAATCTTCTCATTTCACCGTGTTAACTTTGGCCACAGTGTCCTTCATCGGTCAGAAATTATTTTTTATGAAATCAATTTTTATCTTAAAAAATTTGTTTTTGAAGTTTCATGTCTTTTCTACCCCCAAATCACAAAGATATTCTGCATTTTCTTCTATTAACAGTGTTTTAATTTTTTTACCTTTCATAGTGAAGTCTATAGTCCATTTAGAGAAATGCCGTCCAACAGAAATATAATGTGAGCCACATAAGTAATTTTAAAAGGGCTTGGGTGTTGCTCAGTAGTACAGTGCTTGCCTAGCATGCATGAGGTCCCAGGTGCCATTCTCAGCACTGCAATGACTAATAATAATAATAATAATAATAATAATAATAATAGAAAATATAAATGTCCAATAGGGCTGGTGATGTAGCTCAGTGGTGTGGCACTTCCCTAGCATGCACAAAGCCCTAGGTTCAATCCCCAGCACCACAATAAATAAATAAACATGAAATATCAGAAAAATTTCAGTAAACACATTAAAAAGACTAAAGCCAAAGTTTGAAATCCACTTTAATGATATTTTGACTCATCATTTCAACATATGAAAATGAGATTAAAAAAAATTGCCCTGAAGTGCTTGAAATCCAGTGAGCATTTTGGACTTGCAGCACATCTTGGCTTGTATTCACTACAAGTGCTCAGTAGCCATGTGGCTGGTGGCTGCCATATTGGATCATTCAGGTCCACCCTTGCAGGTGGTGGTTAGTAAGAATGCAGACATGTTGATCTCTAGATAATTCATCCATTTTGATCTGTCCATATTCCCATTGCCTGCCTTGATGTTTTTTTTTTTTTTTTTTGTGTGTGTGTGTGTGTGCTTTGACTTGTCTTGAATCCTTTACTGCCCCATTCCACCTGTTCTCTTTCCTAGAACTTTGCCTTTCCTCCACCCACAGCTCAAAGTCTCTCCCTGACCCTTGGCTTACCCTCTTCTCCAACCCGACCTTACTGAATTATGCTCTCAAGTAGCTTCAGCTGCCAGGTGTGTGCAGATGATTCTCAGACCACATTTTCCATCTTACCTTTCCATGAACAATGATGTTCTTTAGGGGTCACTTCAACTGCCCTATTTACACTTATGTTTTACATTCAAATGATCATTTCTCCATTAATTCTTCTCCCCCGTGTAAAAATTTCCAACGTTTGGTTTGCTGCTTTGGGGTACATATATCCAGGTTCCCTGAGCACTTATACTGTGTGACTGTCTCCTTCACACAGTGGAGGTTTTACCGCTGTGCTTGAAGCACAAAAGACGGTCTCTGTGTAGTGCTGCTCTATATATAACTGCAAGAGCATGTCCTGGGACTAAATGGAATAACAGAGCAGCACTACACATTTAGTCCCAGGACATGCTCTTGCAGTTATATATATATCTCCACATGTTTACCATGGAAGACTGAACCTCCCTTTCTTAATAGAAAGGGATAATTATCATGTGGGTTATCTGGTCCACCAGATCTCATGTTTGCAGCTCAGTCTGGGACTGTGCTGTGCTAGTCCTAGGACTGCACATTACCTGTCTGTCTTAACTGATGTTATTCAGTCAGGGGTTTGCTCAGGGCTCCTAACCAATTATGCTAAAGATAGGGAAGTTTTCCTGAAAGATGGTTGTTTGTGTAGAGAAAACAATGCAAGAACAAAGGTTTTTTTCTGCAGGAGGTCAGCAAGGAGTGGCTGCTGTCAACAACACCTGGAGTCAAACGCGGTTGCCCTGCAACCTCCAATTGCCAAGCCAGAGTCAAGGGAGAAGCTGCCTGCTCTTTTTAAGATACTTGACTGGATCTAGACTATATGGTCCTGTGTGTGTTTTTATTTACATGCTTAGGGCGTACCTCATGGCAAGTGGATTAGGAACTGCTACTCCTTTGATCCTTGTGTAAGCTCTCTGGGGAGGAAATAGGCATGGGGTCGGTAGTCACCCTCTGTGCTCATCCATTAAACTGTTGGGAGATAAAAGTCACAGGGCAGAGAACAGAGGACCCCTTGCCCACCATCAGGGCTGTGGTCAGGAGAGTTGAGAGACTCATGAGTGAAGAAAGTTGTGTCCCAGGTAAGGGGCACTCTCTGCCTTTTGACAGAAATACTGCTTGTTAGCATCATCCTGACCTGCTAGGGAGGCTCTCGGAATCATATGGTTCTTTGAGGGCTTGGAGGCTGGGGA
This sequence comes from Marmota monax, assembly GCF_021218885.2. Classification (NCBI taxonomy): domain Eukaryota; kingdom Metazoa; phylum Chordata; class Mammalia; order Rodentia; family Sciuridae; genus Marmota; species Marmota monax. The sequence continues at coordinate 6,159,067 of NW_026692498.1, read as the reverse complement.
CAGAGTGGAAAGGTGGCATGCAGGAGATCAGAGCCTAAGAGAGGAACATGGGCTTAGGCACAGAGGCTGTGGTCAGGAAAGCAAAGACACCCAGAGGCAGTGAGAGAAGCTGAGCCGTTTAATCACCTCCTTGGCCAGAATCAAGGTTGTGGCTGCCCCTGAACAACCCACACCTGGAAGCCACTGAGAGCAACTGAAGATAAAATGGCCACTTGAGTCAGAGGGTGAGGCAGGATGGGAAGGGACAGCTGCAGCGCCTCCGACTCCATCATCTGGCGCTCCTGCCCCTGGGGCCTGCTTCAGCTCTGAGAGGTTCCTGGCTGGTCCCCAGGGGCAAGGAACCAGTGATGGACAGTGCGCCCTAGTTGTGGTAAGAGAACAACCCTGAGGTGGGGCAGCCGCGTCCCACATGGCCTATGTCCGGGATGCAGTGCTATCCGCACTGTGCTGGGGGGATGGGACCATAAGGCTGGGGAAGAGGGGAGAAGGGGATGGGAGGAGTGGGATTGGGGGTTGCCCGAGTCCCACCACCAGTCTGGAATTAAATAGAAGAGAAGGTTGTACTTGGGAACATTGGCTTGTCCCCAGTGACAGTTCCTGGTGATGGGCTGACCTTGGCAACAGACCCTAGCAGCAGGCAGTTGTCCTGACAAGAGGGTGGTCCCTGTCAACAGTCCCTGGCAGTTTTCTGAACAGAGGGAGGGAGCTGACCTGGGAGTCTTGTCCCCCTATCTACTTGTTCTTCTTGAAGAAGCTGAAACGTTTTTCTCGCTCCCGTTCTCTGCCGTCCTTGCTGCGCAGCACAACAGGCCCCTCAGCCCCTGCTGGTGACACTGGGGGCATGGTCATGGCCCGAGTCATGCCACGAGTGGCACTGGGCACCGCTGGCTCTTCTGGCTCTCCAGAGGCCGAGGATGCAGCAGTAATGGCCGCATTCACCACCCGCAGCCACGAGCTCATCTCTGCCTATGGTGACAGGGAGACAACATCTCAGCCTCAAGGACCCTGTGTGGGGGCTATTGGTGGCAGACAGCAGAGAAATGTGAAAGGAAAAGGCAAAAAAGTAGCTATTTCATCTCGGAGAGCATGTTTTGGTGTGGGCCTCCTAGACAACCAGTAGGCATGTCATGGGCTAGGTTATTATAAAGAACAAGAGGTGGACAAGGAAAAAGAGAGGGGAGGGAAGGAAGGAAATCTGCTACTGCAGGATTTTTTCCTCCAGGAACATGTGGGTGGGAGGGGAAAGCTTACCTCATCCTTGGCCTGGAACAAATACTCTTTTCCATCCTGTAAGCTGTTGAGAGAGAAAAGTCACAGAGCAGAGATGAGAATCTGTATGTGCCAGGTCAGTGCATGTTAGAGTTCAGTCCTCACCCAAGAGGAACTGGAGAACATCCAGGCAGCCCCCAGAGCTGTATCTACAGGTGTTACACATTTTCAGATTCCCAGGTTTTTGCAGATGTGCAAAACCAAATCCTTTCTGAATGCCTGCAGAGGGCCAGGGTGAGCTCGCTTCCATCCTAGGCCTTGCCAGCTGCTTGCTGCCGGGCAGAGCCATGCCTCTGAAGGTCCCTGAGGCAGAGCAGTGCCGGCAGGCTGCCTTGGGGTTTCCCACCAGGATGGCTTTTTAACTTGACATCATCAGTCATCAGCCTGCGTCTTAACCCCCCCATTACCCACCTACCCCCCCACCCCACCCACGCCCTCCTTAGTGTGCAGTACAATCTCTGCCTCTCCCTCATGCACAGGTGTCCCCAAAGTCCTGGCTTGGCAGCTCTACTCCTGTACTTCTTACAGGTGACCGCTCCCACTGGGCCCACCGGTATCACTCCTGACTCCTCCTCCCATCCTGAGGTGAGCACAGTGCAGTTCCTACCCCAGCTTGAAGACATGTTTGCGCTTTCGATAATCGAAGGCCACACTGCCCTGGGCCCTGGCCAGGCTGACAGGCACTTCTCCATGGTATGGCACTCCTGCACTGGCTGCTTTCGAATCCTTGTAAAAGCCAAGGCTCCCACGCCGCAGGACACAGTACACGTTCTGCCAGGATCTGGGTGGGACATTGCGCCAGTCAGGAGGCCAGATGGTCAAAGGGACTGGCGTGGGTGGGACCTACATTCTGGGAACCCTTGGATGTCCTGGAACTTGAAGTTCCTCTCCTGTCTTTACCCCCTCAGGCTGTCCCCTAAGGGCCATAGTGGTCCTGAGCCCCATCCCTTTTCCAAAGGTCACAGTCTATGAAGTGCCCCATTCTGAATAACTTTCCTGCCTCCAGAAACATCCCCTCCAGGGACGCCTCCCCAGAGGCAGGAACCTGAGAGGCCACAGGCACTGCATGGCCAGGCTGGGTACCTGTTGGCAGCCTTTTTGCCGAAGGCCTCCATCTCCTGTTTGCGGCAGAGCATTCCCTCCATCTGCTCCTGGGCAGAGAGCTCTGGGCCTCGAGTGGGCAAGGTGGCGACATGGGCTGACTCAGACGACCTGCTCTGGGGCATCACAGGAGCAGCTGGGCCGCGGGGCCGTGTCTGCCTATCTCCCCGTGGCCCATTGGCCTCATCCCCTGCACCAGATCCCTACGGGGGAAAACAGGATGAGACGGAAGGTGTCTCCTCAGTGGGTTGTGAAACTCCCTGGCTGCGCCAAATTTCCTTGAGTCTCTGCCCTCTCCCATCCTCAGACTCCTTGCGCCCCTTTTTAGCCCTTCATCTCAGGTATCTATACCCACACCTGCAGGGGGACTCACAGGCCCTTCTGGGAGGCTACCCTGCTCAGGTCTCTGTTGTTCCAACAGGAGCTGCAAGGACAAGAAGCTGTGAGAGGGTGTGTGAGGCAGGCAGGGTTGATGGGGACGCTTGGGGACAGGGTTACCTGTGAGGATTCAGCATCTGTGCAGACCCCATTAACGCTGGGCACCTGTGTGGATGGTGGCAGTCGTGGATGGGTTCTGGAACGGCCAAAGATGATACAGAATTAGTTCCTAGCTTGCTTGGGCTTAGCCTCATCCTGCTGGCCCAGGTGTCCTGGCTCTCACCCGTCCCAGGCAGCATCAGGAGCTGTCTGGCTGTCCGCCAGGTCTCCTTTGGGCAAACCGGCTGTGGGCTCCGGAGCAGGGGGCTGTTTCCTCCGTTCCTCCTCCTCCCTCTGTCTCTTCCTCTCCCTCTCCCGCTCTTCCAGCTGTCAAGAAATGCTGAGGTCAGCGTCAAGAAGGCTCATTTAAGAGGAGCAGGGCACAGGGGAAGTTGAAATGTCTTAGCTCTGGTCTGAAACTGGAAGGAGGGAGAAGAGAAATCTGACAAGACGGTGGGGACAAGGAGCAACAGGGGAGATGGGGGTCTTAGCGTCCCCCGGGGGAAATGAAGGCTGTGGTGTCATGGGGCACTCTCAGCTCACGCGCAGGAGGTGCTGATCAGAGGGAAGAGAAGAACTGTCTTCTCGGGCAGAGAGAGGATGGGTCTGGGGCAGGAAGTAGGCGCCCCGGGGCCCAGAGCCCTCACCGCAGTGAGCTTCTCCAGTGCGCTGAAACGCTCTTCCCAAGCCACCGCTGCCTTCTGAAAGGCTTCATGCCGCTTGATGAGGCTCTCCACTTCATCCACCGTGCAGCCCAGCTCTGCGCTCCGCACCAGTGGCTCTTGACTGCACAGCCAGGCCTCTGCCATCCCTGCATCTCTCCCGAACATGAGCACCTCCAAAACTGCCAGGATTAGGGGTTGCAGAGAGTTGGCTGGTCAGAGAAGGCACAGAGAAAGCCACTGCCCCAGAGCACTGCCAGATGTTGCCAAGGGTGGGTGCCTGGAGTTTCACACCCAGGGTTCTTGATCTCTCCCATCCCCCTGTCCTGGCCTGGTTCCCTGCAGAGGCTCACCAAGCTGGAGCCAGTCCATCTTTTCCTGCCACTTGTCAGCTGTCTCCTGGCGCCGGGCTTGCAGCTGAGACAGCTTCTCTGAGATCTGGGGGACAGAGACGAGAGTCAGCACCCAGTTGGGCCTTTCCAGAGTCCTCAGGGGTTCACTGAGGGAAACTAGTGATTTCTGATGTCAAGAGGTTGGTAGTTCTAGAGGAAGGATGGGATGTGAGAACTCTCTGAACAGCACCAAGGGGACAGAGAGTGAGAGTTCTTGCCGAAAAAGAATAAGAGGAAGTAGGAAGACTCCTAAAAAATCAGCACTGAGCTCTGCTCGGTGAGGCTGGCCCACCTCCATCAGGCCTCACCCACCTCCTCGGCTGCATAGTGGCTCCTGGCCAGCAGCTCCTGCCCCATGTCGATGCAGGAGGAGAAACGGTCTGCTCTGGCCTCAATCTCTGCTTTGATGCCTTGTTGGTTCTTGATGACCAGGTCTGCAGAGGACACGTCCCTGGGAGGATACAGACACAGTATCTTCTCCTACTGCTCCCAGTCCCATCACAGCCACCAGCCCACAGGAGCCATAGAGGCTACTGGGTGTCTCACCGGGGCCGCTCCTGGGCATCCATCTGCACATTAATGCCGTCCATCCACAGCATCAGCTCCCTGACAGCCTTGAAGAAACGGAACTTGTCTGTGGTGTCCAGCAGCAGCTGGCGGCGTGCAGCAGAGCTTCCCTGAAGCTGGGCCCAGGCCTCGGCTACAGCCTGCATATGGCGGCCAATCTCCTCAGCCTTATCTCCAGCATAGGCCTTCTGGAGTCGGTGACCATCATCCTGCACCTGCTGGACCTGTAGGGTCCCAACTGAGAGTCAGGCAGAGCAGAGAGACTTGAAGGAGCTGCAGCCTCCCTTGGACCTAGCTGCTACCTCCTGCCCATTTCACTAGCCAAAGAGGAAGGGGAGGAATGGGGTGGGGGTGGGGCGAGAAAGATGATGGCAGATGCCTGGCCGAATGCTGCTCTGGTGCATCTCATTTAAGGGCCTGGGCTTAGCCCAGGAGGTGGGGCTCTAAAGGGGACCACTGGCCAGTAGAGCTTTCGAAGGCCTGTTCTGGATGTGAGGGACCTCATAGCTAGCTAGGATGAGCCTGCAGAAGGGATTTGGTGGGGCTGACTGGCTGTATAATAGCTGAAGGAAGAATTCATGCTTATTTCACTGGATCTAGAGCTGTAGTCTGGGTGGTACCAACAGGCAGCAAGAATAGTCCAGCCATCAAGACCACCTAAAAATGTCATGGCCCTCATGGAGGCTTGTGAAGAAGTCAGTGAATATGGTGGCTAGATGTTGCTTGGCTGGGATGTTTTCCTGGACTGATTCTAACCTCATCTGTGAATGGCCCTCCAGAGAGGCCATCCTCCTGCATTTGTTGAGATCCGTCCCGGCAACTAGGACATCCCCTTGCTCCCATCTCCTACAGTCTCCCCTCAGCCTTCCCCACCTCCTCGGCTTGGCTCAGACCTGGGCACTGAGGGCCTGGATGTCGTGCTCATAGGCACAGTGTCGGCGCTGCAGGGCCTCAGCAGCATTGAGGTCACGGCCGGTCCCATCTGGAAGCTGCTGCTGCTTGTGCTGCACCCGCGCCAGGGCTTGGCGGGCCCCGTGCAGGAAGCGCTGCAGCTCGTACGCAGCGGCCAGCACTTGACCCCGTGTGTCCAGCAGCTCGAGCAGGTCAGCCCAGGCCTCATTGAGACTGTCCTTCCACTCAGCCACGGTGGCCCGTGCGGCATGGCCCCCCGCAATGAGCCCATTGGCCAGCGTGTTGGCGCTATCCACACGCTCCTGACCAATGGTGCTTGTGTCCCGAGAGAACTCGCGGAATTTGTCCCGGAGCATCTGGTGGAGGAAGCAGTTGAAGGGACAAGGTGTGACACTGAGGGAAGAGGTTCCTGACTGATGGAGTGGGGTCCTCTTCCCCCAAACTGGGGACCTACTTCTCTTCCCTGTGTCAGGTGTGCCAGCGCGAGTCAACAAGCAGTTGCAGCAGCTTCCCACCCACCTGTTCAGTGTGTGCCACTCAACAAGGACACATCCTGACAAATGCACCACACAAACTAAGATGGCTAAGATGATGCAGTCTGTCATGTGGCACAAGATGGCACAGGCCTGATTGGTAATTAACTTCCTTTCTATCCTTGCCCCCCCTTGGCCCCACGTTCCTCTTTCCGCACAATTCTTCCAATTATAAACCTTAAAATCCAGGAGATGGCAGCTGCTCTGCCTGGCCCTGTGTCCCTGCCCCTCCATGCTCTGCCCAGGTCCAGGCCTCGTCTCCCCTGGGTCCTGGTCCCTTCTTGGCGTCCTCCCCACACTCACAGTCACGTGTTCGTAGTCCTGGCCCAGCTCGTGGGAGGCTGCCACCACCTCACGCTCCTGGATCCACTGCTCCAGGTCATCCAACTCACGGCGGAGTTGGCACAGCCGGAGGTGCTCCTGCAGGCGCTCGCGCCGCTCTCCGGCCAGTTCTTTCAGGCTGGCATACAGCTTGTCCACCTGGGCCTGGCGGATTGATATCCTCGTGCTGCAGGGAATGAGGAAGGCACCTCAGGGTTTAGGAGACACGGCTGCTCTGATGCCCGGCTTGTTCTGAGCCCTGTCCCTCTAGGCCCCCAATTGCTCATCAAGTCCAGGCTTCTACAGCTTTCTAGAATGTTCTGTACATACACAGTACAGAGGCACCACATCCCAGCACCTTCAGAAAACCAGTTCCCTCTCCTCCAGGGGATGGGCCCCTTGACCTCCTGGGGCTCACCTCTCTGGGTGGTCATGGTCAATCATGTCTTGGCTGCTGGCTGCCAGCTGGTGGATGGTCTGGGCGTAGTCAGCCAGGGCTTGCTCCAACACCTGGTGTTTCTTCACCTCTGCCTGGGCACTCAGCTCATCCTGGAGAAGGGACAGTGGGCCTCAGGCAGTGGGGGGGTTGGGGAGGCTGGCAGTGAAAAGAATCAGCCGCGCGGACTCAGCCGCGGCTCTCACCTTGGCTTTCTCCTGGCCCAGCAGGTGCAGCTCCTGCTCACCCATCCAGGCCTCGGCCTCTGCAGCATCGCGGTAGAACTGCTGGGCCCTCAGGGCCTCCTCCAATCGCTTCCCGCGAAGCTCCAGTTCGTGGCTCAGGCGTTTCCACATTTCTTGGAGCTGGGCCAGCTCGGGGCCTGCTGCTGCTGTGCCCAGAGTCCGCTGCCGCTCTGTGAGGTCAGCAATCCGGGGCTCGTGGCCTTGGATCTCTTTCTGCAGGGTCTGTCCCCGTCATAGAAGAGGACACTATAAGGCTTGCAAAGGGAACGTGGAGCCTCCACACCCTCCGACCTGTACAACTTCAAGCACCCCTTTCACCCTCTTCCCTCTCTTCCTTCCAGAGCCCTCTCACTTCCCTCTCCCCAGGACAGGATGGTGATGATGCCCCTTCAATCCTCCAAGAGATCCTATCCTCCTCGGGTGGGGAAAAGCAAACCACTGACGTCTGGGGAGACACAGTGTCAGGGAGGGGCCAGAGAAACCCTTTCTTAGAGAAACAAATGTCCAAGTGTGGGGAGACTCTTGGGAACTTTTCTTTTGCCCTCAGCCTCTGCCTCACCTGGTTTTTCTTCATGAGAAGCTGAACACTAGGCAGGTCCTTGCCATGTTCCATGGAGCTGGCCATGGGCAGCCGCTCCGTCACCCATAACTGGATGAGAAAGAGGACGTCAGTGGAGGTGCAGAGGGAGGAGTCAGCATGGGGGACTGGAGAGTGGGGATACCTACAGTTACAGGTGTGAGTGTGTGTGTGTTGTGTGTGTGTAGGGAACGGTCATCTCTAGCTTCAGGACAAAGGGATCTAGAGGACATCCCCAAGTATCTTTAGAGGGGATGTTCTCAGTGCTGAAGGGAAGAGGGAACAGAGCACTGCTGGCATCTCCCCAGAAGCCAGGAAGGAGGCTGGAGTGCCACATGGCAGGGGCAGCTTGCCAAGATGAAGATGCTCTCAGGCCCAGCCCCAGGGACTCACAATCTCATCCTCCACGTCCCGGTGGAACTGGTGCTGCTCACGAGAGGCATGCAGGCGCTGGCAGCGCTCCTTCATGGGCTGGCACAGGGCCCTGAACTTCTCCTCCACAGCTCTTGAGGTCCTCTCCACCTCCCCTGCACCCTGGTCTTCCTGGGCCAGTGCCTTTGCTTGGGCCTGAATTGCCTCCACCTCCTTCTCTCTCACAGCCATCTCCCGTTCCAGCATCTGCAAATGAGGAGAAGGAAGGGAATGTAAATTGCACATTTCCACCTTCAAACTCAGAGGAGACACTAGTCTCCAATCACGATTTCTCATCCCCAGGTCTTACTCCAGGAAGTACATCCTTTTGTGGCCTGGATTGATCTTGAACTTTGATATATGGAGGAATCCAGGTTGTGTGATAACTGTGCCTGTTATGAATTGTCAGGTGGAATCGTCCGTCCCAAATCCACTTCAGTTGCAAATCCACATTTCCCCTGCTCTGTTATGTTGGAACTGGATGGACCCAGTCAACATCTCTCCTTTGCCAACTGGTGCAATACCAGGCCTTGTCAGTAGAGGCCGCTGAAGGGATGCTACAACTCAGTACAGGAAGGGCCTCTCTTCCAGGGTACTTCTGTCTCCTACAGCAAAACTGCTTACAGTGTGCAAGAGATCCTGTGACTCTGTTCCTCCAGCAAGTTTTGCTGGCACTCCCAGGGTAGTTTCCTGCTGGCCAGCCTGGGCTTGCTAGATGCAGACCTGCTTTGGCTCATGACACCCCAGCAAATTTCTAGTCCATTCACTTTGGCTCTCCAAAGAGATCTGAAATTCAGCTGTATGATTGCTTCCTTGGGGTTCCTCCTTGGCCCTAGGAGTATAGCTTCTTCCTACATTTGCTATTTTAGTTTTTTTTTTTTCCTACAGTCCTGGGGATTGAACCCAGAGGCACTCAACCACTGAGATACTTTACCTTTTTTTTTAGTTTTTATTTTGAGACAGGGTCTTGACTGAGTTTCCCAAGGCTGGTCTCAAACTTGATATCCTCCAGCCTTGTCTCCCAAATATCTGGGTTTATGGGTGTGTGACACCACACCTAGCTATTTTAGGATTCTTAAGAACAAGGATCAACAAATACAGCCTACCACCTATTTTGTAAATAAAGTTTTATTGTAATTCAGTCTGAGCCTTTTTTTTTTTTTTTTTTTTGTCCTACAAGGTCAGAATTTAATAGTTGTGACAGAAACAATCTGATTCACAAAGTCAAAATATTTATTATTTGGCCTTTTACAAAAAAAGTTTTCTGACCCCTGCTGTAGAGTCCTCTTTACACCTGTCAGTTTAGGTGTGGTTTATGCCCTCCAAAACTCATGTTGAAATTTGATCCCCAGTTTTAACAGTATTGAGAGGTAGAGGCACTTATAAGAGGTCATTAAGGTACACTCACACAGTTCTTGTGGGACTAAATTAGTTACCACAAGAGCCGGTTGTTATAAAGTAAGGCTGTCCCTTGTGTTTTGTCTCTTTCACATGAAATCACTTCCTTTCTGTTCTACCATCAATGATGCAGCTTGAGGCCCTCACCAAAAGCTGAACAGATGCTGGCACCATGCTCTTGACTTCCAGAACCATGTGCCAAGATAAACTTCTATGCTTTATAAATTACCCAACCTCAGATATCCTGTTATAGAAACAGAAAGTAGACTAAGAAACATCTTCAGTAGTTAACCACCTTTTGCCAGGCGCAGTGAGACACGCCTGTAATCCCAGTGGCTTGGGAGGCTGAGGCAGGAGGATCTTGAATTCAAAGCCAGCTTCAGCAACTCAGCAAGGCCCTAAGCAACTCAGTGAGACCCTATCTCTAAATAAAATACAAAAAAGGGCTGGGGATGTGGCTCAGTGGTTAAGTGCCCCTGAGTTCAATCCCTAGTACCAAAAAAAAAAAAAAAATGTTATCCACCTTTTACTAATAAATACGTCTTTTTACAAAAGTTTCCCTGTTCAGTTTACTAATGTAGTCTGTCTCCTGACTTTCCTCTGACCATTAACTCACTCCTGGAGATTCTGACACGGTTGGCCTGTAGAAATCATTCTGAGAGCTGGGTGCAGTGGCACATGCCTATAATCCCAGCAGCTCGAGAAATACCAAAAGATATCATGCAGCAGGCCTTAGAATGATCTCAAGATCAAAGGCACTTCCTCCTTTCTTCTCCAGTTCACCCTCCCCCCTTGAAGGCCCACGGCGCACCTGCTGCTTCTTGAGCAAAATGTTGACGCTGGTCAGATCCTTGCCATAGTCATCGGAGTGCAGCTGGGCCTGCAGGCTCTCTAGCCAGCTCTCCAGCGCTGAGCAGCTTTGGGCAAACAGTTCAGCACGGTTGGCATCAAAAAGGCTGCGGGCCTTGGCCTGGGTTGTGGTCTCCAGCTCATCCCAGCGCCTGTGCAGGTCTCCCAGCTTTTCTGACACCAGCGCTTTCAGTTCTGGCTTCTCAAGGGTCAGCTCTCGCCCTTCCTGGGTGGCAAGACAAAGAGGGTGTAAATGCCAGAATTAGAATTAGCCACCACTGGGTGGCTCAGAGGTAGAGCACTTGCCTAGCATGTGTGAGGCCCTGGGTTCGACCCTCAGCACCACATAAAAATAAAATATTGTGTCCACCTCTTACTAAAAAATAAATGTTAAAAAAAAAAAAAGAATTAGACATCACTGAATGTTATAGGCCAATGGCAGAAGTATGAAGTATGAAGTATGGACAATCATTCTAGGTCCTCACGTAAGCTCATTAGCATATGCTTCTAGAGGCCCCTTCTTCACTGCACATCCTCACTTCTGATTAAACTGGCTCCTCCTCCCAGTTCTGCTCAAACCTCACTTCAGTTAAGAAGCCATTGTAATCTTTCCTGGTGCTCATGGCTTCTGCTGCTATGCTGCACATGAACTTGGGTTATTTTCTCTCATTCCATGTTTCTCCACTTGTTACTCCTCACTTGAACTGGAGCGAGCGAGTCCTACCTGGTTTCCCCACTCCCCACCTTTTGGTTGAGGACTTCCTCTCCTCCCTTCCCTTCCTTTCCTCCTCCTCACCCTCTCTTTCATACCTGGGTTTGAACTTCAAGCATGCTAAGCATGTACTCTACCCCTGGGCTATACCCCGACCCAAAGTACCCTGTCCAGATGGTTGACCTTCCATTGCTTCTCCTCATTCCCCTACCAGTGCTTCCTGGGATCACCTGCCCTGAAAGTGCCCTGCACTAGAATCCTGATTTCAGGGTCGGCTTCTGGGGACACAAGGCAGACACTCCCTTCAGGCCTCTTTATAACACTGCCAAGGAGAAGGTGTCAAAGGCTACCACTGCTTGGGTAGCTCTGGGACATACTCCGCACCCAGGAACCAGGACTTTTCCTGACCTGGCCAAACGTGCTCTTCTCGCCTTTGCTTCCACCAGTCCCTTCACACATTCTGCACTCCTGCCACATTTCCTCCTTGTCCACAAAGGTGCCCCTTCTACACCTCTGGTTTTCTGTTCACACTCTTTTCTCTACCTAACAACATCTTTCCTTCAATGTCTTGGCTTGTCCTCATTTGCTCATCCTTTACAGACTGTCCTGGCTTGCTCCTGCTTCTAGAATCCCCAAATCTCCTCTTTCTTTAGCCCCCAGACTTTACTGGACTCTCATATGGCACTCAACAAAATCTGCTCTGGATTTGATTCAGCTGTTTGTATATATATCTCATATCCTGGCCACAGTATTGTTCCTTGAGAGTGGAGCCTGCAGTGGCATCTTGTACAGCAGCAGCAAGTATATATTTGCTCAACAAATGGAAACACTGAAAACACCCTGGTTTCCTCTCCCCAGCCATCATGCCCTTGTGGGAGGGAAGGTGTTTTTTTATATTCCAGGCAGCATAGCAGTGTGCTGAGCACACACAATGGTCTCCAAGAATATTTGCTGAGTAGAAATAAAGTTATTCTAGAAGAGCTGGGTGGGAGACCAAGTATCAGGAACAGCAATCCTCAAAAGCAAGGACTGGCGAACCATGGTGGATGGGCCAAGTCTGGCCACTGCCTATTTATATAAAGTTTTATTGGGAGACAGCCATGCTCATTCATGCATGTATTCTCTATGACTGCTTTTGCACCACAATGGCAGAGACAAGTAGGTGCAGCAAAACCATATGGCCCACAAAGCCTGACATATTCACTTTCTGGTCCTTTACAGAATGTCTGCAGAGTACTGATGAAGACAGCCATCTGCTCTGGACCCAGGAACAGTTATGGCTTTGAGCCAAGGCTATGGCCTGGCACCCTACTAAATTGGGCTTTCTCAAAGCTCTGAAATCACTGTCCCACAGCCCAAAGACATTTTATTTCCTAGAACACAACTTGCCACTTCAGTGGTGTGACTCCAGAAACCCATGATCTCTAATTCTGAAAACCATGGCCTGGAGCTAGGCCTGCAGCCTGGACTGTGGCCTGCACCGCTGAGAGGACACTGCCTGAGGCGGCCCCAGATGCTCACTTCTTGCTGCTCCTGTCATGCCACTCACCTTGTCCACCTTGTCCAGCCAGTCCTTGTTGGCGGCTAGCTCGGCCATGAATGCCTGGTGCTTCTGCCACTTGGTGTGCAAGTTGCGGGCCTCGTCATAGGACACATCCTGAGCTGTCAGCATCTTCTCGTCAATCCAGAGTTTCAGCTGGAGCAAGCACAGGTCAGGATGGAGAAGGTAAGGGGCATTTTGGAGGAGGGGAGAGAGGGGACCAGGAGATGTGAAAGACTCAGGAAGAGGCCATGAAAGCGTCTGTAGGCTCCAGCAACCCTGCGATGCTCTTACACCAGGCCCAGGGTGAGGGCTGGGAAAGGGGTGGATGGAAAGAGGTGCTGCAGGGACCTCGGTGCCTCACCTCATGACAGTCTTGCAAGAAGTGCTGCTGCTCTCGGTTGTCCCTCAGGCGGCCCAGAAGCTGCTGCACGGCTTCTTGATTCTTCCTGTGTCTGTAATGACAGTGCTTGTGAACCCTAGGCCTTGCTGTGAGAGGATGTGGCCTTTAAGTAACCTAGAGGCTTCAGTCCTCTTCCTGTAGGGATAAGCCTCCCAGAAACCCCACCAGACACCCCAGGCAGGAATCACGTTTCCAGGCCTGCCACCTAGTAGGCTCTATTTTGCCCAAGTGTGCAGGAGGCAGACCATCCCAGCTCCTGATCCAGTCCCTCTCCCACCACCCTGTTCTCCCTCTCTACTACTTTGCTGTCAGCCCCCTATCTCCTGCCACCTGTCAGGTCTCCCATGCCACATCTCCATCTCTGAGACAGCCCTGTTCCACTGATTTCTCTCTCAGACCCCTCATTTATCTGCCGGCCTCATCCCACCTGCTCTCGATGGAATCTGCCTTCTCCTGGATCTTCTCGGCATGGATGTTGCCCTCTGACACCAGCTGACGCCCAGCCTCCAGGAGCCCACGGATGCGTTCCCCATTGGCATCCATGGTGCTCATGAAGTCTTCCAGCTTTTTAATGGCAGCATCAGCAGCCTGGAGTGTCCCTGGCATCTCCGTGTGAGACAGAACATACTCCTGTGTGGAAGCAGGGAGCAAGCTCACTTCTCAAAGAATACAGATTCCATCCCTCAGACCCAGCCAGGGACACAGATGAGAGGGTGGCCAGCCTCAGCAAGGGTGGAGTAGCCAGATGGCTCTGAAGATGAAGGGGGTGGGTATCACTAACTTGGGGGACCCTAGAAAGTTCCAAGGGAGCTGAGCTGGGGCCCAAATCCTGTTCGACCTTATTTGTAGCAACCGATTTGATTTTAAAATAGTTATATGACTTGCCACGCTTTCTGTGTCATCTAAAGTCGGCTTTGGTAAGTTTTGTTTATCATTTTTTTCCCACTCCTTCCTGCCTGTGTTATTTCCTCAACTACTCCACCCGCTGACACTATCCTCTTCCTCACACATCCCCTGGTCCCTATTTTCCTATTCTTCCTGGGTGGGACCTTGACCCCTGGCCTCTCACCTGGCTGCTGAGCACACCCTCAGCCTGGCGAGCATCCCGTAGGAATCCCTGGAAGCCATGAGCCTGGGCCAGGCGGCCTTGCCGGCTCTCCCACATGCGGCCCAGCTCCTCCCAGCCGGTTCCCAGGGCTTCCAGCCGCTGCCGTAGGAAGAGGCACTGGGGATCTGCCTGGTCCCGGGTCACCTCCTCGCCCAAGGCCCGCAGGCGGCTATACTCGCTTTGGGCACGCTCCACTTCTCCCCGTAGGCCTGCATGTTGGGCCAAGAGGGCCTCAGCCTCAGGCAGGGTAGCCGGCCCTTCTTCGGAGGCCACAGCGGTCTGCGTGCGACCTAGCCAAGCCTGGAAGTCATCCAAGCTGCGCAGGAAGTCCTGCAGCCTCCGTGCCTCACCCAGGGACTCTTCTCTTCGCCGCATAGTGGCTCGTAGGTCCTCCCAGCCAGCCTGTACCTCCCCAAGCCGGGTGTTGATGGCAGGGGCTTGGGCCGGATGGCCAGCAGCCAGGGCATTGGCCTCTCGGGTCAGTTCACCCACCCGAGCGGCGATGGCCTCCAGGTCCCGCTCGGTGCCCGCCAGCTTCCGTTGCAGGGCCAGCACCCCGGCCAGATCATTACCCAGGCCCTGGGTGGACTCGATAACTTTGGTCTTCTCTCTCATCCAGGCCTGGGTCTCCGTGCACTCTAGGTGGTAGTTCTGGATGCTCAGGGCTGATGTCAGAGCTCCCTTCTTGCCATCTGCCAGGGACCGAAACTGCTGCCACCTGAGTAGAGGGAGGGAGTAGCATGTAGAGCTGCTGAACTTCCCTGGCTGGCCAGGTACATCTGGGGTACCCCTGCTTCTCCCCACATGGTGCACACCCACCCACTTCTGCCTTTGTAAGAAGGTTGCTCCCCATCATTCCCTTGCCTCCTTCTCTTTTTGATTGTTCCCCATCCAATCCTCAGCCTCCTGGGACCACTTTCATCCCATTTCATCCTTTTTTCTATTTATCCTCCCCAACTCATTCCAGGCTGGTCCTTCCCCTTGTGTTTAGCCCCCTCCCAGGCCCTGCCAAACCCTCTTTGAAGCACCATCTCCAGCTGCTTCCTTCTCCCTCAGTGCCCAGGGCTGACATCCCCAGCCCACCTGTTGTTGAGCTGCTTCTGAGTGTTGAGAATCCGGTCCTTCCCTGGAGGGTTGGCCTTTAGCAACTGCTCAGCTATGTCATTCACAGCAGTAATTCGAGCTGCCAGGGCATTCATTTCCGGCTCTAGGGTCTCAAACCTGAGTGGGTAAACAAGTAGAGCACGAGGATGGGAGGCACAGAGGCCCCAGGCCATCTCCCTTAGATGCCTGCAGAACTGCCTCCCTTCAACACAGGGCTCTGTCTCTGCGATGCTTTGCCTACAAGGTTCTCAGGGGAAAAACTCTCCTCTCTGGGGTTGTTAAAAAAGATGGTGAGGGATAACCAAACTCGACCTTTAACAGAGGTTCACTTACTCTCTTGGGGCTCACCCTTTAGCCCTCAACCCAAGCCCCACCCCACCAATAAAAAATGAAGTGACAACCAAAAGCATGTGTCTAAGTGACAAAGACGTGAACTCTAACTTCTCTCAGGGATATTTTATATTCTAGTGGGGCAGGTCTGCAGGATTTTTCTGTAAAGGGCCAGGCATTTTAGGTCTGAGAGTCACTGTGTCTGTCCCAGCTCAGCTCTGGGGTAGTAGTGATAAGGGTCACCACAGACAGGATCACCTCCTGTCTGTGGGCATGGCTCTGCCCAGCAAAGCTTTATCAAAAAAAAAAAAAAACAAACAAAGAGAGCAGGCTGGATTTGGCCTAAGGGTTGTAGTTTATCAGAACCTCCAATAGGATATCTTGAAAACTTAAAAAAAAAAAAAAGTTTAATTATATTTTTTTAAACCGTCAGGAAATTTGATTATGGGCTAATGGTAGGTGATATCAAGTAATTGCTCATTTTGTTCTAAGTAATAATGGTACTGAGGTTCTATAAGAAAACTCTCTTCAAAATGATTTTAAGATATTATTCTGTGAACCTCATGAGAGGTTCTGCCTAAACGGTCAATATTATTATATTATAATATATATTATAATTCCATATTCAATTTTAAAAAAATATATTTTTATGTATTTATTTTTTATCCCCCCAGCATTAGAGATTGAACCCAGGAGTGTTCTACCACTGAGCTACATCCTCAACCCTTTTTATTTATTTTTTTATTTTGAGACAGGTTTTCCCTAAGTTGCTGAGGCTGGTCTTGAACTTGTAACCCTACTGACTCACACCTCCTGGGATTAAAGGTGTGTGCTGCTAAGCCTGGCTTTTCCTCCTCTTTCTTAAAGGATGTATCCTGAAGACTATACATGTGAAATAACCGGGAATAGTTTTTTTAAAAAGGGAGTGAATCAAAATGAGCACCATATTGACAACGTTGGACCCTGGGGATGGATGGATAGGGTTTTGCTGTGAAATGTTGTCTACTTTTGTTATGTTTAACATTATTATTGAAACTTAGAAAAGACAACCATTAAGACAGAAGGATGTGATTAAGGCTCAGTGAGGTGCAGTGGGCAGCTTTATGGTGGGAGTGGCCACATCTCACCCTGGCCCCAGCTCACAGGCAAGGGGGTCCGTAGCAGCTGCAGGCCCTACCTCTGCTGCACCACCTCGAGGTCCTCCAGGCGCTCAGGCAGGGTCAGCCCGTTGAGCCACTGCTCCTTCTCCTCCACCCAGAGCCCACAGGCCCCAGCCTCGCTGAGCATGGTGTAGAGTGCCAGGGCTGCTTCCAGGGCCCGAGCACGCTCGCCCGCCCGTGCCTGCAGCTCCTCGTACTGCCGCTCCAGTGTGGGCACCCTGCCCTGCACCTCGGGCGTGCGGCTCAGTGCGGGAGGCAGGGCCACAGCCTGTTCCTTCAAGGCCTCCAGGGTGGGTCTGTGGCCTCGGATCTCCTCCTCCAGGGCTCGGTGCTGCCTGGCCAGGGCCTGTGTGGAGAACTCGTCGTGCCCCAGCTCAGGGCTGGACACTAGGCGCAGTGCATCCACCAACCAGGCCTCCATGTCATTTGCGTCGGCTTGGAACTGGTAGAGGCTGGCAGCCTGAGCAAGCTGCTGGGCCCGTTCCTCGGCCAGGGCCTCCAGCCGCTCCCACTGGGCCTGGAGCTCGGCTGCACGGGCAGCAGCCTGGCTGGCTCCAGGATGGCCCTCTGCAACCAACTGCTGGCCCTGTTCCAGGGTGAGCTTCAGGGGCCCCAGCCGGCCACTCATCTCCCCCCGCAAAGCCGTGTGCTTGTTGAGCAGGCGGAGGACACCGGTCAGGTCCCTGCCAGTGTCGGCTGAGGCCAGGAGGTGCTGCTGCTCCCGCACCCAGGCCTCAGCCTCTCCCACTTCCCAGAGGAACCGCCAGAGGCGCCGTGATTCCTCCAGACGAGCCCTCCGAGCCGCTGCCAACTCACACAGGGCCTCATAGCTCTGCTCCAGGGTAGCCACCCGCTCTGACACCAGCTGCGGGTCACATGGTCTGTACTCTGAAAATAGTCATGTGGGGTTCCAGGGCTCTGGATCCTCTCCACCCACCTTGGTGACAAATCCCCGACCCCCTCCCTGGCTCCAGCTCCTCACCCAGCATCCACCATCGGCTCTCCTGTCCCCAGCTTTTCCTAGTCTTCTGCCTCTGCTCTTAATGTTGCCCTTCCCAGCCCTGTCATCTCCAGGACCTTCCCCTCTGGTTCTCACCTTTCCCTGGGTCGCAGAAGCGCAGGGCAGAGGCGCTCACAGCCCGCACCCTCTCAGCCTGCACGGCGATGTCAGCCTCCACCAGCTCGTGCAGCTGCAGCAGGTCCTCCACTCCAGCCAGGTGCTTGCCCAGGTCCTGAGACTGCAGCCGCCCCTGCCGGGAACATGCAGCATGCTGGTGCCCGTCTGAGAGCCTTCTTGTTCGCTGCCAGTCAGGCACACGTGCCAACCTCCGGGGTCTCCCTTCCAACCTCTTTGGGTGGTTCCAGGTGTTGCACCCAGGCGAGCATACCTGCTCACACCCACATGCAGGGACGCACCACGGTTCTGTTTAGGCACCCTCCCATGGAACAGCCTTTATGCAAATTCTGCTCCTGGAATCTTTGCTGTGACTCATTTCCTTAGCCCCAGAATCACAGACAGACACCCTCCTATTGTCACTGCTCTGCCCCAGCAGCCCAGCTCCCTTCAGTGCCTCTCCTAGACCCTTCCTTAGGGCCACCTATGGCACAGAAGACTGCAACAACTCTAACTGGTCTCTGTGCTCCCACTCTGGCTGCCCACAGTCTTCTCCACATAGTAGCCCAAGGGACCCTTTTAACAGGTAAGGCAGAATCGCATCTCTCCCTCTCAGAACCTTTGAATCACTAAGTGCTCCATGCTATTTTGAATAAAGTTCAAACTCCTTGACCCTAAAGCCCTAGTGAGCCGGCCACTCCCCCCTTTATCTACTCAGGCCCTCTCAGCACCTCCACGATTTCGACCACTGGAGTCCCACCACTAGCACCGGCCGTTACCTTCATCTCTCCCATCCAGTCCATGAGGTAGAGCAGGTCCTGAAGCACTTTCTGCAGCTCCAGGTTGAGGAGGAGCCGCTCCCGCCGCGCAGCCACCATCTGCCTCAAGAAGTCCCAGAGCCGAGCCACATTGTGCTGCCGAGCAGCGATACGCTTGATGTCATGGTAGCGCTCGGCGGCCAGCTCGGCGGCCACAGCATCCACTGCCTGCACCCGGCCGCTGTAGGCCACGATGTCGGTCTCAATGGCTTCGTGCTTTCGCACTGCTGCCTCAACCGCAGCCAGTTCCAGCCCAAAGTTGTCCTGTGGCAGAGAGCAGAGAGGGGAGGTCTGGGAACCAAAGGACAGAACCTCTGCTGGCCCCAGCTGCAAGATGCCAGCCCCTCGAGGTGGCTCTCAGTTTCCTTTCCCCCATCCCACGATTTTTTCTCCTGCTTGAGCCCCTGGCCCCCGGACCTGAGTCTGTCTCTTGCTTGTTCTGACTGGGGATGGAACTCAGGGGCGTCCCTTTTGTTTTTTTATTTTGAGACAGGGTCGTGCTTAATTGCTGAAGCTGGTCTCATACTTGTGATCTTCCTGCTTCAGCTTCCCAAATTGCTGGGAATACAGGCATGTGCCACTGTGCCTGGCTGCTCCAGAGTTTCTCGGTCTTTCTGCCTGTGCGGTGGATTTCGTGTTTGATCATCTCCCCACCTTGCAGGGCTCCTTACTCATCACTGTTTCCCTTCCATTTCAACCCACCAGCCGGGATGTCCCCGGAGGCCCTGGTTTCCTACCTGGGACACAAGACGCTGGTTCTCACTGAGCCAGGTCTCCCGCATGGCGGCCTTGCGGTCGAAGCGGGCGGCCAGCTGCTCCAGCTTCTCCTGGCGGATCAGCTCCGTGCGCAGGGCCAGCTCCCGCTCATGCTCTGCTTTCTCCAGCCGCTCCCAGGCCTGCATGGTGGGGAGAGGATCAGTGCATCAGAGCCAGGGAAGGGAGGGCCAGAGAGGAGAGGCAGGGGCACAGGTAAGTCCTGCGTCCAGCAGACCCCTGGAATGTGGTCAGCGAGGCGCCTGCCCGTGTGTGGTGGCATGGGCATGCTGGGAAACCTCACAACAACTACGCCTGCTTCTGGACCAGGGCTGGAGGGAAATCACTGGAAACTGCTTGATTTGTTTGCAGTGGTGGGAGTGTGGGCAAACCTTGTTTTACTTTTATTCATCTTCTCTGTGTTGTTTGTGAAAAAATGAAATAGAAAGTAGAAATAGTGAGTTGGGGACCTGTTGGACAAGACAAGGGACTTGGAGTATAATTCCTTACATGACCCTGTAGGGACAGTCAGAGGAAGGGGAACTGGGCAAGATGTTTAAGAGGATGCACCAAGAATCATGTCTCAGGGTGGGGACAGTGAGGTGGAGTTTTCAGTTAGGGTGGTAGGGCTTGGTGGAGGTCAAGAGGGCTCTGGGCCTGGGCTGCCGAGGATGGCCCCCTGAGTGACAACAGGGTGCCTACAGACCTTGTTGATGTCAGAGATCAGCCGGCCCTCACGGGGCGTGTAGACCTTCTGGTTGTTGGCCCGTAGCTTGCTCTGGATGGTGAAGAGTAGCACCTCCAAATTCCCTTTCTCAGTGAACCTGAGGCAGGGGCCAAACTGGGGTCAGAGGCAAGGGCCACTAGGGGCCTGTGAGGACTCAACTACAACATGGAGTGACCTAGGTTGCTTTTCTTGTCATAAAAGCAACACACGCCCTTGTGTGAGAGCCAGAACAAACTGGCAAACCCAAAAACATTGTTTTAGAGCAACAAAAGCCACACCAAATGATGACCACTGTGACACAGACAGAATCCCGGTGTATCCACAGCTAACAAGACCAGGACTCTCTTGCTGTAAGCTGGGCAGGCTCCCAGCACCTGGCAAGCACTAACTTGCTTCTCTCTTTCCATAGTCTCCATTCTCTCAATTATCCCCATTTTACAGATGAGAAAGCTGAGACACAGAGAGGCCAAAGAGGTTGCCCAACACAATGGCTCAGTAGCAGAGCCAAGATTTGAACTCAGGTGCTTGGAAGCTGGACACTTAGCATTTTGTTTTCTGTGGTCCACAAAGAATTCCTATAGCCTGCTTCTTTGATTATTTCTCATTAATATCTTTTTATGTCATTAAATACATTTGTTCAGTACTATTTTCAGTGGTTGCCTTGTGACTTGCCCTGTCCTCCTCACCTTTTGCAATACTGGAGATTGAACACAAGGGTGCTCTATGACCCCAGTCCCTCTGATTTTTTAAAAATTTGGAGCCACAGCCTTGCTAAGTTGCTGAGGCTGGTCTCAGACTTGCAATCTTCCTGCCTCAGCCTCCCCCATCGCTGGGATTACAGGCATGTGTTACCATGCCAGACTTCCTGACTTATTTTTCTTTTACAAAGGTCATGCTCGTGAACATCCTTGAAGTTACATCTTTGTTTCGTATCCAGAACTCTCTGGGCAAAGGCACACCTTAAATAAATCCCTGGACTATACAGAAACAATTATTTTCTCAATGAAAATTAGTTTTGGAGCTGACACATTAATTTAAAAAGAGCTTAATGATAAACAGAAAAAAAAAACCATAAGTTTTAGCATGTACCATATAGAATCACCTAATAGCAATTCCACACATGAAAACAGTTAATTGCTAAAATATATAAATGATAAGAACCTCTGCGATGCTCATTCACCAGTCACCCCCGTGCTGCTGGGTGTGACCTTCCTGTCAGGTCGTGGCGTGTTTCCCTGCGGGGGGACTGGGGTGCTGCAACACCTGGCCTGTAATCTCATCTGACGGGTCCCAATGACTCTACACACTGTGGTGAGCATTTCCACAGCACAGATTTTTAAAAATGGCTCATGATTAAGAATTTTTACTTTGGAGCAACTATGTCGTTTGTATGATTCTGGCGCTGAG
Organism: Marmota monax; assembly: GCF_021218885.2. Classification (NCBI taxonomy): domain Eukaryota; kingdom Metazoa; phylum Chordata; class Mammalia; order Rodentia; family Sciuridae; genus Marmota; species Marmota monax. The sequence continues at coordinate 6,137,741 of NW_026692498.1, read as the reverse complement.
CTGGGGGAAATGAGCCTCCTGAGTTCATATACTGCCAAATGTCCCTCCCATAAGGCCACTTGTAAATGAGGCTTCCTCTCACGTGGGCACAGCTCAGGGAAGGCATGCCCTGGCAGGGTGGGGCCTGAGGGGGCACTTACTTGGGCGGCTTCTCCACGGTGCGGTAGGAATTGAAGGATTGCAGCTGGTTCTGGACACCGCTCAGGGAGTTGGCCAACTGCCTGTCATTGAGGGTCACGATGGTTTGCTCGATCCACTGCAGCAGTTCAGAGGCCAGGGACTCATACTTCTCCACCAGGCGCTCCGCCTCCATGGCGTGGTCCAGCACCTGCACCACAGGAGACAAGGACATAGGGTTCTTGCCAGTGGGGGTCCCTGGCACAGTCCTGCAGTTCCACCTTGCTCCTGCTTTTGGGGAGTAAGACCCCAGGGCCAGGCCTCTTGTGGCCTTTCCACCTCCTGTCTCACGGTGAGCAGTACCTTGCCAATTCTTTTGCCTTCCACAGCCAGGGCCTTCATCTTGGAGAAGTAGTGGTAGTAGGTAGCCACATAGGTTATGATGGATTTCTCATCTGGTTGGTCCACATTCACATCTGAGAAATGGGAATACTCAGGTCAGGTGGACTTCAGAAACCTGCCTCCTTTGAAACCTGAGCCACTTGCACTGTGCCCGGGCCTCCCAACCCTCCATGGTGGGCATGTCTTCAGCTCCCTTACAAACAAAGTGACGCCTCCACTGTTCAGACCAAAAGGGCTGAGAAAAGCTCACCTTTTCCCCCTCTCCTAGACTAGGACAGGCCCTTCAAACAGTGTACACAACCTAGAAGCCAAAGCACGCTTTTTCCCAGCATGCCCACTGGACACGAAAACTAGTTGCTTGAGGGAAGAAACACTAGAAAAGAAAGAGCTTGCCATTTGAGGTCAGAGCCTGGGCTTGCAGGCTGGAAAGATGTCTAAGAAGCCAACAGATTCTGGGGCAGTGGGACATAAGACTAAGCCTCCTAGACCTGGGATGCTGCGCAGTAGACACAGAGGCCAGTGCCTAGCCCTGTCCTGGGACATGGCCACCCTTGTTTCCAGCCTAAGTCCCAAACCTCAGCGATGGGCCACCCAACGGCGAGAGTCCCTCAAGCAGAAACAGCTTCCACCACCTGAGCAAGGCTGACCATGACTTGAGATCCCTGGGCTCCTTTAGTTAGGCCAGATTTTATCCTTCCCAAAGGTCAGACTGTGAGACTAGAAGCCCCTTGACTGCTTCTGAAAACTCGCAGGCAGGCAGGAGCCACTGACGTCACCTCGGAAGTCGCAGGACACAGCCACATGCTTCTCAAAAGCTCTCCAGGGAACTCAATTCAGCCTATTTCTGTCTCTAGGTAGCTGACGGTGATGTCGCCATGCTGGACTAAGAGCGCTCAGGAGATGGGGCCACAGGAGGGGTGGGAAGCAGGAGAAAGTGACCCAGACCCAAACCTGCCCAGCGAGCTTAGGAAGGAGCACGTCCAACAGGCAGGTGCTTGGCCCCTCCCTGCTCCCGTTTCTGGCTGCACCAGACTGCTCTCTGCTCCGCCAAAGGCAAGCTGAGGAAACTGGCCCTGGAGCCAGGCTGCTGGAAGTCAGATCTCAGCTCCACCAGCCATACGGCCTTAGCCAGGTGCTCAACCTTTATAGGCTCCGTGTTCTTTCTCTTTCTTAAACTGAAGATGATAATGGTATGGGTTTCAAAGGGTTGTCGTAAGGATTTGATTAATTAAAACATGTCAAATGCAGTGCTACACCAGGTACAAAGGAAGAGCCAAGTGGCCATCACTGATCTCATCAAATTTCTGAGCAGAAGCACAGGAGCCAGTCCATAGGGGCAGCTGACCAGGGGCCAGTTCTCAGTGGAACCTCAAGCTCATGTAGCTTAAGTTAGAACCCTAGAATTTTAGAATAAGAAGGGCCCCCAGAAACCACGAGGACTAGCTCTCAGTCACAGAGCTTCTCTACGCAGGAGCTGGGATGGAGCCCCAGAGCCCTGGGATCTTTCTTCTGCAGGAATCCCTTTCTTCCTCCAGACTTTTTTTTTTTTTTGAGATATGATTTTCATACCATAAATTCATCTTTTTACACAGCTCAGTGGTTTTCAGTGTATTCACAAGGTTGGGCAATCATTGTTGACTACATAGTTCCAGAACATTTTCATTCACCTGCCCCAAGAAACCCCATACCACGGGTAGCTGCTCCACATCCTCCCCTCCCCAGCCCAGCATGCCTTCTGCCTCTGCCCCACCTTCAGGATCCAGCAGCTTGGTCAATCCCAGCTCCTTTTCAGCCAGATTGAAAGCATTCTGCAGATTGTAGTGTGCATTGCATTTCTTCAAGGACTCAAAATCCAGCAGGTCTGGCCTGGGGCAGGGGGAGATAGAAGATATCAAAAGCACATGAGGGCTGGGGGCTGTAGCTCAGCGGTAGAGTGCTTGCCTGGCACATGTGAGGCACTGGGTTCCATCTTCAGCATCACATAAAATAAATAAATAAAATAAAGGTAATGTGTCCATCTACACTAAAAATTTAAAAAAAAAGCACATGAGACTCCCAAAGAGGAAAAGTCAGTCTGTTCCCCTTTATCCCTGAGAGTCCAACTCAATTTTTTCTAGAAGGGAGCACTGTAGCTGGGCGCTGTGGCACATGCCTGTAATCTCAGTAGCTCCAGAGGCTGAGGCAGGAGGATTATGGGTTCAAAGCCAGCCTCAGCAACTTAGCAAGGCACTTAGCAACTCAGCAAGACCCTGTCTCTAAATAAAATATAAAAAAGGGCTGCGAATGTGGCTCAGTGGTTAAGTATCCCTGGGTTCAATCCTCAGTACCAAAAAAAAAAGGGAGTAGCCCAAATCAAACCTCCACTGCTCCCACCCTCCCCCATAGCACCCCCTACTTCTAACATAAGTTCTTGGTGGAGCACGATGCTCCCACGTTCCAGTTCCTCTCTGTACACTTGTTCCTTACAGCTGTGGTGAGCTCATCTCATCGCCTTTGGCCTACCTATGTGTCCCTTGGGTCATTAACCCACGTGCTTGCAAACCCGTCTTACCGATGTTTGTGTACGATGGCATTAAAGGCCAGTCCATCCCTCCAGCTGGTGGTGAAGTTGTGCACGTTAACATTGGGATACCTGGAAATAGGGAAAAGTGGAGAGTGGGGCCGAGCCCTGGTCTGGGAGGGAAGGACAGTTCCAGGTTGTGGATCCCAGAGCCTGTCCTTCCTTTGATGCACAGCCTCAATGCACCTGGCCCTCCACTGCCACATGCCCAGGGCCTCCTCACCCTGCGGTCTTCATCTGGCACCAGAGCAGCAGGGCGTCCTTGGCTGACTTCTTCTCCTTGTTGTCTTCTGTCTCCACACTGATGTCTTGGATCTAAAAAGGAAGAAATGCAGGGACCTCACTCCCTGGACAGGGGCACCTAGCATTATCAGAGACACTCAGAAATGGCAGGAAAAGACTTGTTAGACTGCCCTCATACAGGTGAAGGGACAGAGCCTAAGGCCCTTTCAGCCTGGGCAAGTGACATGAACCATTGGGTCTGAGGAATTTAAGGCAGCAGGAGGGGTAGGAAGCAGGTGAGTACAAGTGCCTGCGAAGAGAGCTGGTTCTTCCGGGTGGGGAGCTGAGGGCAGATCAGTGGACATTTTCTGAGATCTGCTTTCAAAGGTGAAGCCGACAGAACTCTGCTTAGGGCTAGAAGAGGCAGAGAGGTCAGGTGTGATCAGGAGAGTTGAGATGACACTGGGACATAAGCACATGGAGGAGGAGGCCAGACCTTTCCTGTGGTTCTCAAACTTTCAAACTCTCTGCAATGACGGACCAGTTTATAAGTTCCTAATCCCCTGTGAACCACCCTGGGGTCCCAAGGCACATGACCAGCACACAGAGCAGGCTCCGGGGAACTTTGCCACAGGGAGTTGGGAACTCCAAACTGGTCTCTCCCCTGTATAACAAGGTGAGTCCCCTGATCTGGCACACAGATGTGGCTGCATTGGCCAATTCTGGGCCAGGTTCCTGACACTCCATTTTTGAACTTATCACGGACCAGCTTTAATTGTTCGAGGTGCAGAACAGGTGCTTGGTCCGCTCACTGAGGAACACCTTCGAGGGTACCTGGAACCGAAGGATGATGGTCCAGACCAGCCCAAGGGTCAGTCGGTGGTTCCCATCCACGATGTCATGGGAGCCCATGTTTTCCAAGTGCACTTTTTGCTCCTTCAGAAACTGCAGAGCCTTGTCTACATTCTCCAAGCAGTGGATCCTCATGCGGCCCTTGGTAGGCTTTGGCTGTTGGGGGACAGCAGGGAGGTGGCACAGTGGCATGGGGCTGCGGGTCTCCTCCTTCCTCCCCCAGCCTTCCCAGGGCCGTGCTGGGCACACCTTCCCATGTCCTCCCTCAGGAACACAGGGACAGCCTCAGGGCCAGGGCAAAGGTCAAGGAGCTGAAGCTAAGGTAATAGATGAGGAGATTAAGATTCCCAAGGGAATTAATTGCACCCAGAGTGGGTGGGAGAAGAAACGTTTTCAATGGGACTACTGTTCCTGGCTCTGCGCAGCAAGGCCCCTGTGAAATCCACGCAGCAAAGCCTCCTGGAGCGGAACCATCCTCTGGGCAGAGGGGCTCCCTGTGCTCTGCCCTGCTGTGGCTCGTCTCTCTAGGGGCCCCTCCTGTGGCTTGTCCCTTTGGTCAGTTGCTGATCCCCACCCCCATGATCGCAGCTTACCAGTGTCTCTCCCGAGAGCACCTCCAGGAGCCTCAAGAGGTTGCGCCCATCCCGGAGGTCGCTGTACAGGTCTCCCACCCGACACGTCACCCGGGCCAAGTGCGAGTTCACCCACTTGGTGAAGGTTTTCTTCTGCACGGCTTCTCGCTCATCTGTGGTGGCAACGTGGGGTCATTTCTATCCTTTGAGTACGGTATGCCTGCTTCTAAATACCAGTTGTGTATGGGGGGGGAGTAGGAAGTGAGGTGGGAAGTGAGGAATTTGGAATGAGCTCATAAGCAAAGTAAAAAACAAAAAACAGGAGAGACAGAAAGCAGGCTCTGAGGAGAAAGAGAAAAGAAACTGTCCACGGAGGGGCTGGGATTGGGCTCCTTCACGTAACAGTGGGGGAACACTAGGCAGGCTACTCCACCCGTCAACTTCCCCACCTGTAAAATGGGCACACTACTTTCTACTTTAACACTCATCATGTTGGTTAAATGAGATACTAGTATGGGACACCTAGTGGGTGCCTGGCACAGCTGGCTTCCTGGTAAGGAGCTGCCATAAAGGAACAAAGCAGAGGGCGTGGTCTGAAATTACAGCAGCGGCTCTACCAAGTGGTCATTAGGACTTGACAGTGGAGAGGTTGCGGGCCTCCTCAGCTCACTGTCCTTAGATCACGGACAGAAAGGATGGGCCACTCTATTTCTGGGGTGGGGTCACCCAGTTGGCTGCAGGGCACCTAGTCCCAGGACACCAACATCCCAAGATTGAGAATCAAGACCTTGCAAGTTGGGGAGCTCTCCAAAACAAGGGAGGCAGGCAGGCCGAGTTAGGTGCCAATTAAAAAAAAAAAAAAGATAGAAAAAGTCCTGCTGCTTGGCCCACAGGATGGCTCCTGGTCAGGGGATGCTGTCAGGTTCCATAGAAAAATGAGAATTAGCAGGGCGCGGGGTGCACACCTGTAATCCCAGTGGCTCAGGAGGCTGAGGCAGGAGGATTGCAGGTTCAAAGACAGCCTCAGCAACTTAGCAAGGCCCTAAGCAACTTAGTAAGACCCTGTTTCAAAATAAAAAACAAAAAGGGCTGGGGGATGTAGCTCAGTGGCAGAGCAGGCCCGGGTTAAATTTCCAGTACCAAAAGAAAAATGAAAATTAAGAATTTTGCCAAGGGAAGAAAGAGGTTCAGGCCTTTGGGAAGCTGTCTGGTGGCTATGATTCTGGCCAGTTCTCCTCCAAGAGCCCAGTGTGAGAACCTAGCCCAAGTGGCCTGGCGTGAAAAGTCACCTTTGTTCCCATCTCAGCACCAGCATCTCAGAAACTGAAAAGACTCATCCCTTAATCTCACATTCCTGTGCACCTCACCCACAGAACAGCAACACACCCATGTCTATTCCTGTCTTTCTCACCTCCAGCCCCTGTACCTGTGCCAAACCTGGGGTCCTAATGACCGCGTGGGATGCTCCAGAGCACCTGTGGAACCAAGGGTGCCTCTGGACACCATTCAGAGTCTACAGGCTCTGCCTAAGCTGGGGATGGCCCAGATCATCCTGCCATGACTGGATCCAGGTGGGACTGCCCTGCTATCAGGCACAGTGGGGTGAGGCCACTTTAGCACACAGGTAGAATAAAGGGGAAGACATGGAAACAGTGATGGCTAGAAACATGGGCAATGCCAAGTCCCAAAGTATAACGTCACAAAATGCCTATAGCATCCCTAGACACACACACACACTCACACCATGAAACAGCGACTGCCAGAAATATATTTAAATGTGTGTGCCAGGATGGACATGCCTGTTCAGACATCTACCTACCAACCTCTCCTTTGACACACACCCAGTTTCCACACACGCCCCCTCACACACATTCAGATGCCCACTCAGAAGCCCATGGAAACAGAGGAGCTCTAGATCCTGCGCCTCTGGCCCACTCCCTGTCTTCCCTAACTGGGGGAGCATGGCCAAACCCTGGGAGGCCAGCTGCCTGAACCTGCTGAGGCTTCCGTTGCTGGCACTGACCTAGGGCTCCTTCCATCCTCTTTACCTTTGCACCCAGTGGGGCCCTCAAGGTCAACCTCCCATCCCCACTATCCCACATGGTCCTTCCCAGTGGGTCCAAACCTTTCCCAATTCCGTCTATACATCTCTGGAGTTTCTGGCCACTTGTAATGATTCCCTCTAGGGCTGGTCACGTTGTCTCCCAACACAAACATCTGAGTCACAGAAAGTGCCCGCTCCAGCTCCTGGGCCCTGGCTGTTCCCCCTGCCCTAGTCCCCTCTCGCACACCGGGCTCCACTCTGCCTGGGGGCACTCACCTTGGAGCTGTTTGAAGCGTCCTTCCAACACGCTGGCATACTGAGCAGGGTTGATGAAGGCAGCCGGTGAGAGCAGGAGGCCCCCCGGGTTCTGAGACCCTTCCACAGCCTCGTAGTAAAGCTCTTCGGCCCCGTTCAGGCCGTTCCCGTGTACCCTGCCCACTGCGTTCCCGCTCATGCCGCCCGCTGCCCCTACACAGCCCGCGGCCCAGAGTCCATGCTCCCCTGCGCCTCGCAGCTGGCAAGTGTCTGTCCCCTGGAGCCTGGGCCGGGGGTCCCGGGAGGCTGCCGTCCCTGGTGGCGGGGATTCAAGGATGCTGGGAGTTTCAAGGAGTGGGAAAAAGGAGTTACGGGATGTCTGAGCTCCTGAAACCAGTGAGCGGGGCACACCTGGCTGTGGCGAGAGGAGACACCAGCAGCTCCCGACAAACAGGTCGGACCGTGGCGGGGGAGGGGCGGGAGGCTGGGGGGCGGAGCCGGGCTGCGGCAGGGCCAGGCCCGCGGGGGCGGAGGAGGGAGCTGCCAGCGCCGGGAGACCTGCCCGCCAGCCCCAGGTTGCCCAAGACTGGGGAAGACCGGTGAGAGAGGCCCCCAAAGCAAGCCGTCTGCAGGGGCTGCAAGCAGGCCCCTCTCTGGGTGACCCTGGGCGGTCCCTCTCCAGGACGCCGGCTTTGATCTTAGCTCAGAAAGCAGAAAAACAGAAACCTGGAAACAAGGAGATTCTGGAAGAAGCCAAGCCCCGAGCTGTGCTGATAGGTATTGCTAGGGTCCTCGCCACTAGTGGGTTAGCATCATCTATGGTTCCAGCCCCTTCCTTGCCCACGAGGGCTCTCCTCAGCCAATGTCCCAGTCCCCAGTTACGCCTCACTGCTGGGCCGTCCACCACATCTCCTTCCTGCCTCTTCCTGAGCTTCATACACTCGCCCCTCCCCCATCGCCTTCCTTTTAGTATTCATGAGCACCTGGGGGTGTGAGGCACAGAGTACACCAGCACAGCCATATGGAGCTGCCTCTTCAGGGCATCACCCGTGTAGTGGAGAGATAAAGAGCACCAAGTGGCTCGCATATGTGCACAGACAGACTCATAACAGTCCTGGGGGCACAGGTCTCGAGGGCACAGGTGTTAGGACAATATTGGGTGGTGTGTACACAGACATGGTCAGAGTTCCGCGTGGCACATGTCCTGTGCAGCCAGACATCATGATCATACAGGTTGGCCTGTGGACCATGCACCGACACCATGACAGTCCTGGGAGGCATGTGTCATTACAGATATGGTAAGAGTCCTGGTTGGTGTGCGCACACGCGCTGTGTGTAGATACCATGACAGTAATAGAGAATCATGAACCAAAAACTAGGGTTCCAGGTACACTTTCCCTCAAAGAGGGGACATTTTCCATATCCCACACCTCTGTTTTCTCTGAGATAGAGAAGCATTGGTATGACAATTTCAACAGCCAGCCAAAGACCCAGCCAAAAGGGAAAAGGGTCCAGGTCCTCAGAACCAATGGCCACCACTCAGGGATCCTTAGGCTGATGCTGCATTGGCTGAGAAGAACTATGTGGGGAGATCTGGGAGGGTATTGGGGATTTAACCCAGTGAGACTCAACCCCTAAGTCACATCCCCAGACCTTTTTATTTTTTATTTTGAGACGGAGTCTGGCTAAGTTGCTGAGGCTGGTCTCAAACTTGCAATTCTCCTGCCTGGGTCTCCTGAGTCACTGGGATTACAGGCCTGCACCATGGTGCCCAGCTATTTGGGGAATTTTTAAAAAGCCTCAGTTATGGCCCATATGGCCAAAGATTCACTGTTGCCAGGGAGGAGCTTGGGAGGAGCTTGGGAGCCTGTGACAATAGTTCCTGGATAAAGCCTGCGGTCAGGTTTGGGAACCTCAGCCTCAGTGTCTCTTCTCTCAGCAGCCACCCACTGGGGCGCCACCTCTTAGGAGTAGTCCTGACTTCTCACTGGACTGGGCTGGGCAATGACAAGGGAGGGATGGAAGAGGGGAGCCAGACTGGGTGGGTGGCCTAGGGGTGTGTGGGTGACTCAGCCCCACGCCAGCGGCTGGTGGTGTCAGGTGGCAGCCGCACTGTTGCCATGACAACTCCTCCCCCAGAACGCAGGGAGGCCCGCTGAACGAGTTTGTTTGTGCTCAGAGCCACCGAAAGGGAGAGCCCTGGCCGCAGGGAAGGGCAGGGACCCAGGTGGGCGGAGAGCAAACCCTGGAGAATGGGCTGCGGACAAGACTGCAGTGGGAGAGGACCTGCTTCCGGAACCAGGTAGATGAAATAATGGGAGTAACAGGTGGCAGGTGGAAGGAATAGGTGGGGAGGGTGCAGAGAGGATGGCGGCCGGGAGGGAGAACAGGAATGGGAAATGACAGTGGAAATCAAGGAAGGCAATGAAAGGCAGGGATGTGGGGGCGGAGACAGTGACAGTGAGAGTGCAAAAGGAGGAAGGGACATGACCCAGGGCCCAGGCCAGTGAAGGAAGCTATTGAGTCAGTGGAGCAAGTCCAGGGGTCAGCTCCGCTGGCATCTCTGGGCCTGGGGTAAGGGAGGCTGCGTAAGGTTCTTGATTGCAGGAAGTTTGCTCTTGAGGCTGGATTTGGGGACTATGGGCCTGGTGGGCTATTCTGGGTTTCCCACTTAGTACAGCAACTTAAAAAGTGAGGTCTTCCCATAGGGGTGAAGGACTCTCCACCACCCGCTTGGGACCAGCCTCCTCCAGTCTCCTCAGCACCTCCAGTGGTCCTCCCCTGACCTCACCTGCCAGGGCCTTGATTCGAGACCTCTCAAAAAGGCGAGCGGAGCTGCTGTCATTGTCCCAGTCTGAGTCGGGCAGGTCCCAGCGGTTGTTGATGTCACTGTACTGGCCCTGGATTTCCAAGCTGTCGAAGTCTGTGGGTGACAGAGTGCTGCTCATGGTGGTGGGTGGCTTCCTGCTCCTGCAAGAAGATGAAACGGATGAAGGGCATCTCCGGGCCTCTGGACCTCACCCTCATCATGTCCTTCCTTCCCTAGCTCTGCTGTTGCTCTCCTCAAGGCCAGGGGTGGGTTGTTGGTTTTAGTTTGTGAAAATTGGTCCCCAGAGGGAGAGGGGAAGCCACCATGAGGGACAGGAATGTGGAAAGACTGAACATGGCAGATGGCCTGTGGAGGGAGGCAGGAGGGTAGCACAGTGTCTCAGAGCACACGTGTCTGCACAGAGTAGACAGGAAGGGCTTCAAGGGCTCAGCCGAGGGAGGGCAGGGCAGAGCTGGGGGCTGAAAATGGCCCTGAGCTTAGCATGTGTCAGAATGGCAGTGTGTGGAGTGGTGTGAGGCAGACAGCGGGTGTGAGTCCCCTTGAGCAGTAATGAGTGGAAAGTAGAGTTCTTCCCTCCCCACTTCTGTTCTGAGCCTTCTGCCTCCTGTAGGCTACTGAAGATGGAGAGACCCAGCTTCTGCTCTGTCTACCACATCTACCACAGATCCTCTAGATGGACTGATGAGCTGATAGGCAAGTAGGGACCAAGTACCTCGGAGTTCAAAGAAGGACACAGTACAGTTCTCCCCCTTTATATCCTTTTGTTTGCTATAAAGAATGCTTAATATGTGCTCCATGAATGTCAGCTGTGCTACATGTCCCTGCTGTTCACATGCATCTCCTCATCACAACCCCCAGTGGGGCCAGGGTCCATGGCTGTCCCCATTTCATAGATGAGGAAGCAGCACCACAGAAATAAGCCACTGGTTCAAGGACACACAGCTGAAAGGACCACCAAGGGTTGTTTTGTTATTGGTGGATTTTTTGTTTTTGTTTTTTGGTACTGGGGATTGAACCCAGGGGTGCTTAACCACTGAGTCACACCCTCAGCCATTTTTTATTTTGAGACAGGGTCTTACTAAGTTGCTGAGGGTCTTGCCAAGTTGCTGAGGCTAGCCTTGAACTCATGATCCTCCTGTCTCAGCCTCCTAAATTGCTAGGATTACAGGCATGTGCCACGGCACCTGGCACCACCAAGGTTTGGAAGCAAAATTCTTTCTCTTAATTACAGTCTCTGAGATAGAGATTTACAGGTTCTCTGACCGACCTGGAGCCTATTAGTGTGGTGGGTTATTAGCACTCACCACAGCACTCTAGGGCCTGGCTGGGAAACCTGGATCATGTATGCTGCCAGCATTATTTATGACCTTAACTTTGGCAAACACATTTTGCCCTCAAACCTAACAAACGAGCATGGGATCAGTTGCTGGGGATTTTTTTTTTTTTTAATGAGTATTGTTCAAAGTTCTTGTGTAACATGACACTCAGCAGCCATTCAAGAGAATGGTGGTGGGGGGTGGGGGGACGGTGTCTGTAACTTTAACAAAATCCCAAATTCTACATTTCTCATTTTTCTAGTACCTCTTGAATATGAAGACATTTTAATCCTGAGCTCTACTTCCTGGGACCAGGGCTGTGAACTTGGCCATCTCTGGTTCTGGGAAGGAAGGAGGTAAGGAGAACCTCTTCTGTGGTTTGGGGAAGGAAAAAGGAATGGGTAGTGAGACTGGGGTGGCTGGGAAGGTGTGTTCCCAAGGGCACGCAAAGGCAGAACTTGGCTTCTATCATTACCTGGTTCCACGAAGCTGAACCTGACCTGCTTGAAGGGCAGGGCTGCCAGCCCCTCCCCTTTCCTTGCACATCAGGATTTCCCTGGGAGTAGCATTAATGAGGTGTGAGGGAGCTCAGGTCTAAGGTCCCTCAATTGGGGCTTTTCAATCCCTGTAGCAGAACAGGGAACTTAATTTCCATTAGGCCTAGGACTCCTGTCCCATCATTTCCCCCAACAGATTCTTCTGGATTTGCTCTGTAAATATTTATATAAAAATAAATTCCAGGGCAGAGGTGAATCACCCTGAGCAAAGAGCACTGTGGGCCAGGCATGACCTGAGCTAGTCACCTAACACTCTTAGTTGCTGGATGGCAAAGCAGTCCCCTTCCCAGCCCTTCAGATTAGGGAATTCCGGCCAGCAGCCCCTGTCACACTTAGCTCTGGGAAGGGCACTTCCAGCTCTCAACCCATGCAGAGACCCCTACATAAAAACACCAACATCTGAAGACCCCTGAGGGTCAGTGTATATGACCTTGTCCCTCTTACCAGGAGTCACAAACTCACTGAAGCCAGTCCCCAGGAGTGTTTTGTTTGGCCAACATTGGCTTTAAAATAACTGATTTTGGATTCTTTCAGGTGGGATTGGTTCTACCTTCTCCACAGACCTTACCATTCCTTTTTGCTCCTGTGCAAATATGATTTACATATTTATGTTACCCTCCTGGCCCCTGAAGGCCCCTGAGGTTTTCAAACCATTATCATGTGTCTTTGTACTCCACAAAGAGCAGACACTTAAGGGAAGCAAGTTTTTGACTGCTGTCTCTAAGCCAATGTGTTCCCCAGACCTCCAAAAGCCTCATGAACCCAAACATGCACTGCTCTTGCTTGTTTTTGGTGACCCAACTTGGTCCTTCCAAGGACCTACCAGGGTCCAGGCATAGGATTCAGACCTTCCAGGGGAGGCCTGGCTGGTACAAATTCTCTGTGGAATCCCATCATTTTGGGGAGAAAACCTGAAACTGGAACCTCCCCCTGTCAAAGTTCAGTCAGGGACATCTGTGCTTTGTAACCTGAGTTCCCAAGAATGCCATGATATAGATAAGGAACCAAGACAGCATATGGGGGGTCAGAGATCTCCATAATAGCATTGTGCTGTAACTCCAGAGACTTCCTGAGAATGCTGTTCATCACTGTGGCTCTGAGGCCCTATCTCTGCGCCTTGAAAATTGCGTTCTCTGAGCATTCCAACTCTGCAGCCTCCGAGTTTTTTGAACAATATGTTCTCTGTCAGTGTCCCCGGCTGCCATCTCCAGATTCCTATAGTTTTCTGTTTGAATTTCTCCTACCCAGATCCTGCTCTGGTTCCCTTTCACTGGCACCATTCATAGAGCACCATTCCTTGCCTGTGACCTGAGACTCTATGCTCATAGGCTGCTGGGGAGCTCCCCCCAGCCTCATAACCACCCCATCTCTCCCTATACCCTCTTCTCAGAGGATTCCTGAACTCTGGCAATAGGGTGGTGCAGCAACTAATCCAGATTACAATTTGTCCAATCCCTTATTCTTAGCCACTGACCTCTAGCTGGGCCCAAGTAGCTTATATTGTTAGTGTCAGAACAATGTCAACTTCCGCCAGATGCAGGCTTGGGGTGCTGCGGGAACTTACACCCAAGCACTGTCAGATGCAGACTCTGCTCAGCTGGGTACATGTGGGGCTTCTAGGGCAGCTGTCTTCCCTCCCCCTCTTCTCTCGTTTTTTAGCTGGTGTATAAAGCTAGAAATCCTGCCCCCAGGCTAGAAGCTATCTTGTACCCTAATTCTTCCTCTCACCTTATCCTGCTTCTGCTTAATTCTTTTCCTCTCTCCGAGACAGTTGATGGGTCCACCTCTGTGCTCCGCACAGCATTTCAGCTGCAGCTATGGCTGCGCTTATCACATTATATCAGTTAGTTGTTTATGTTTCTCTCTGCTGGCTCCAATTTTAACTCATTGAGGGCTGGGTCTTAACTTCTTTTTGTGTTTTGGGGGCCCAGCAGAATAGGTATTCAATAAAGAGACATTGAATGAATTGAGTACGATTCATTTTTTTTTTGGCCATCCAATTAATGTCTTTCTTAGGGATGGAGAAAGGATCAAGGAAAAAATGAAAACGGGGGTGCAAAAGCTGATCCTTAACTGGAGTACTTTCGGGGTTGAGCTCTATGGTCAGGACCAGCGATTCTCAAAACTCACAGGGAATCACAGTTACCTAGAATGGAGGGTCCAGTTACTGAATGGTTCCCCCTACCCCAAGTTTCTGATTCAGGGATGGGGAATTTGCATTTCTAACCTGTTCCCAGGTGACATTAAAGCTGCTGGCATAGAGAGCACACTTTGAGGGTCACTCTTGTCCTAGGATGACAAGCAGCTGGAATTGGTTAGAGGAGCTACGAGAACTGAGAAGACACATTTTCAGGGGTGAGTGTGACTAGATTTAGCTTCTAGGTGTGTTCAGGCCCCATCCCATGCTAAATTCCAATATAACTTCCCCTCTAGAGCCCTATCCATGAGAAGGAGATTGAAGATGGAGTGGGCTCTAGAGCTAACAAAACTGAGCAGATGCCCTGACACAGCGAATCACAGAAGTGCTGAAGGAGGACAGGGCTGGAGCAGCCAGGGAAAGGCAGAAAGGAATAAATGACAGCAGGATGAATAATAGATTAGAAGAGATGGGGACTTTGGCAAAGTAAAAAATCTTATTTGATTTCAAAGTATAAAGGGTGGACTGGCAGAAAAAGAAAAAGGAGAAAGAAATCACAATAAACCCAGGGCTCTGAGGGAGGCAAGAGATAGATGTTCCCAGGGCAGAGAAGAAGAGGAAGGCAGGAAAAACAAAAACCCCAAACCATTTCCCAGGTCAGGACTCACTCTGCTCTGAAGAATTTAGGGACTGGACTAAAGAGGGTCTGAATTTTGACTCTCTCCTGCAGAATCTTCCACTTAGGGCAGAGTCATTTAGAGTCCTTCACTCCCTTCCCCAATCCTGGGTTTACATCATTTTCTCCATTGGATGCAGAAAGCTCCATTTTAGCTTTTCCTTCACTAATTCTTTGCTCTCCTGTGTGTGCCAAGAGGTTACCTCACACCTCCAGCTAAGATACAGATTTGGAACTCAGTCCGCCCTCTTCTTCAAGGAAGATGCCGGCATCTGCCAGCTTTCAGTGTTGGAGTTGTGGCTGCTCTCAGGGGGGGAAGCTGCAGAGAAACAACCCGCTGAGACAGCCTGTAGCAGGTTAGAACAGGGGCAAGCCTGCATCTCAGACAAGGAGCAATGTCATGAGGTTAATAGGGCAAAGTCAGTCACTGCCAGAGTGGATGGTGGTATGGACAGTGGTGCTGGAGGTAGAATGGCCCAGCCAGGACGCCTCCCTGGGTAGTTGTATGACAGGCCGACTCCACAACCCTGTAAATGTCCCGGCCTCCGAAAAACCGTACAAGACGCTTCCCCATAGCTCCAAAGGAAGAGGCTTCGTTCAGCCTTTGCGAGTGCCACAGTGGGCGCCGCCGCCAACGTGTCCCCCCTCTTCCACACACTGCGAGGGAGCCTACGTGGAGCTGGCACCCAAGGGGTCAGGAGAAGCCCACGCGGCTCCAGAGCGAGCCCTCAATAAGGGAGGGAGCCGACTGCCTGCAGAAGCGGGACAGAGCCAGCCAAGCGCGTCCTCGGCACCCGGACCGGCGCCGGCTAGTCAGCCTGCGGAGCCTCAGCAGGAGAACTGCCTGCGCTGTCAGACACGCTCCGAGCCATCCGACCCCTATCCATCAGCGCGTCTGTCAAGCCCCAACTCTTCCAGACTCTTCTCTAGGTTCCTGAAAGGCCCGCGACCCCCAGTCTCGACCCCCACCGTCCTCACCCTGGTACCTGGCTGCTGGCACATGACACTGTGCATCCTGTCCCCTGTATCCCTCAGGATTCAGGGCCAGGCGCCGCATCCTTCCTTCCCGACTCCCTGGAACCGACCCGGACCCCGACCCCGCCGCCGGCACGCGGCTGCACAAAGCGCGCCTCCTCGCCGGCCGGGACAAAGCGGGCCGGGGCGCCCGCACCTACCTGTGTGCGGAGCGCCGGCGGGGCGGGCGGGAGCGCGACGGACGGGGGCGCACCGGTCGACGCCCGCCCGCAGCCCGGCCGCGTGGGGCGGTTGCGGGCGGCGGCCGGTGGCTGCCGGCCGCGGGCGCACAGCGGGCGGGCGCTGTCACGGGGCGCGAGCGGCGCGGGGGGCGCGCGGGATCGGCGGCGGCGGCGGGGCGCGTGGCGGCGGCGCGCGGGCGCGAGCGGCGGGACTGCGGCGCCGCGGAAGGAGGACAATAGCCTCCCCCTGCCGCAGGCCGCCGGCTCCCGCGGGAGGCCGGGGACCATCTGGAGCCCGCGGCCCCGCGGGGCTCGGGGCGGGGCCCGAGTCGCCCCCTCCCCGCCCGGCGCCATGGCAACCGCGGCCCCTCTCGGTTCTCCCCACAGCTTCCCGGTCCTGGGTTGTTGACCTTCCCCGGGGCCAACGCGGTGGCGGCTCCGCAGCCGGCTCCCGACCCCCACCGCCTTCCGTGTGGGTGTCCCCTTAACCCCCGCCTTCCGGTCCTCGCTAGCCAGCCCCGCGTCAGCCCTGGGCAGCCTGGGTACCCCCCACAGCTTACGCGGCTCGGTCTTAGTTTGGATACCCCACCTTTGTCCTTCGCCTTTGGTCCAAAATCCGTATCCCCGGGAAGCGCAATCCTTCTTTTAATGTCACTCACCGCGGAGATGTCTTCCCGAGATGCGGCCTCTGTTTTCCTTTTCAAATGTTCCTCTTTGGGCACCTCCAGGCCATCTCCCTTAAGCATTTCTCTCTGCCATCCCCCCTGTCTCTAGTCCTCCTTCCGGCAGGTAGGCTGGCCCGCTTTCCCAAAGCATCGCCATGGTGCTCCTGGAGATTCGCCTTCTCCCAAATCAGATTCTCGGAACAGTCATCGCAGCGGCTTCTCAGCTCCTCTCATTTATCAACCAACAGAATTCCGGCCTGTCTTAAAGGGGGTGGGGGCGGGGGTGGACATTTCTAGGCCTGGCACAGGCTGGGTTTCTCCTTGGTTTATTAGTGGCTGAGTGGTCCAAGGTCTAAGGTCATTAACCAAGGTGAACAGCTCTCTGCTTAGGAGAGGAAGAAATGTACCCGAGTTATAACAAACGAATGGGGTGGGTGCTGGCGGTGGGTGCTAAAAGTGCATTATGTCATGTGACACTCCACCCCCACTCCAGCTCTGAGAAGTAGATGCTGTTCTTCCAGACTAGAAAACTAAACTAGGCTCAGGGATGAAGTGGTAATAACAGGGTGGGCTTTGTTCAAAGCCATTAGGTTCTATCTGCCCCTGAAGAGATGGGCTCATTTCTATACGGGACTGCCTGGAATTGTCAAAGAAGGGCAATTCAAAAAATGTGCTTTCAGTGAATTCTTGGGTTCAAGGTTTGGTGTATATGTGTGTGTGTTTGGGAGGGTTGTTTGTTTATAAGCCAAGGGTCTCACTAAATTGCTCAGGCTGGCCTTTTGTTCACTATCTTCCTGCCTCTGGCAGTAGCTACCCTGACCAGGTGGGTTTAAGGTTACATGATGGCTTTTGGGGTAACTGAATTTTAGGATTTTGCTTCTTTCTTTATTGCATACTGAAATAAATAATTGAACTACTTTCCAGATATGATTTTGGCAAAGTAAAATACCATGTGTTAAATGGACTTGAAAACATTTGCAAGGTAAAACAAAATCCTGCTACCACCCCTAACTAGTTGTCATCTCATCCACCAGGCATTGGTTTTGCTAGTTTATAAAATGGGTTGGGAGACCAGTGGGGAGTTACATTAAAAGGTCTCTCCCAGCTATCCATGCTGTGATTCTACCACTCGAATGGAACTCGGCTTTCTGGGGTGCACCTCAGGCTATTTATGATGATGATGATGATTTTTTGACAGTCACTCCTTTAGGCAATGGAATCAAAAGAGCAAGGTCATACTGTCCTCAGAGGTGTTAGTGTATGTTGGAAGGTTCAGGAAGAAGTAGGCCAAGGTGTACATAATGGTCATCAAGGAGGCTTGGACAGGAACTTTAAAGTTGATGGGATCAGAATCAGCTGACCTGCTAAAGAACTGGAACCATCAAACTGCTGCTGCTGTACTGATTATGGGAACTGAGGGTCCCAAGTCAGCTTATTAGATGGTGGCCCAATTATAAGTCAAAGATCATAGGCCTTATTAGGTCTTATCATTAATATAACAATAGCTTTTGTAGAATAATTTCCTACTTTCAGCGTTTCATAATCTTTCAAAAAGACTTTCTAGAAGGTGGGGATATAGCTCTGTGGTAGAACATCTGTCTAGCATGTACACAGCCCTGGGTTGACCCCAGTACCATTAAAAAAAAAAAGCCTTTGTAAGGTAAGCATTCTAATTTTTATTCTCATTTTATTAATGAGTAAACTGATTTTCAGACATTTAAGTGAATATTCAAATTCACAGAATTACTAGTTTATGATTAAAAACTCAAAGGTTTTTTTTTAAGAGAGAATATAATTTTTTTTTTTTTTGTAGATGGACAAAACACAATGCCTTTATTTTTATGTGGTGCTGAGAATTGAACCCGGGTCCCACCGGTGCTAGGCGAGTGCTCTACTGCTGAGCCACAATCCCAGCCCCAGAGGTTTTTTTGATTCCTAGTAGGTTCAGAGGGGCAGTATAGCATAATGATTAAAAGCATCAATTTTGGAGTTAGGCTCCCTTAAATTAAAATCGAGTTTATTTATGTAACCTAAGACACATACTTACCTTCCCTGGGATTCAGTTTCCTCACCTGTAAAATGTGGGATCAAATGAGTTATTACAGGTGAAGTACTAGAACAGCACCCTGCACATAGTAAGCACTCAATCAGCATCAGCCATATTTTACCATTTTATGACTTTACTGTTACCCATTTTGGAAAGGAAGCGTGCTCAATAAAGGGAACACTGAGATCACTTGTCAGCTCTGCGACTGGGTTGCTTTGGAAACTTGTTATTTTGCTCAATAGTGAATCAGTATAGTCAACGGTGAAGAAAATGTCTGCTTCCTTTTTACGTCAGTTGCAAAAGTGAGTGGATGATGTCCACTAAATATGCTGAGTTTCTCAGATAATCCAGATTTGTTGCTTAGATTCCCAAGATTCATGGAAAGATCTTGGCTTCTGCCACCAAGCTCACAGAATTAGCTGAGTTCACAGCTCTTGTTTGTGTGCCATGGGAGAGGTGTCCCTCCTTCCATCTGAGACTGCTTCTTCTGGCTCCTGCTCTAAGTTTTATCCCCTCCCACGCTCTCATGGCCCTCACACCTTCTGGTGAGTTCTCTCTGCTGGCTCCTTCCCATCAGCATTTAAACATGTTCAAGTCTCTGCCTGCTGAAAAAATAAGGAATCCTTCCTTGCTGGGTGCAGTGGTGCATGCCTTTTATCCCAATGAATTAGGAGGCTAAGGCAGGAAAATCGCAAGTTCCAGGCCAGCCTAGCAACTTAGCAAGGCCCTTAGCAATTTACTGAGACTCTGTCTCAAAATAAAATTTTGAAAGGGCTGGTGTGCCTCTCTGGTAGAGGGGCTCTGGATTCAATCCCCAGTTCTGAAAAAACAAAAACAAAAAACCTCGATGGTAGCATATGTTACCCTTACCCTTTATGTTCACAGTCTTCTTGAGTTATTAGCACTCATTGGCTCTGTCTCTTCTCTGTTCCATCAAGCATTCTTTCAAAAAACCATATAGCGGGCTGGGGATGTGGCTCAAGCGGTGGTGCGCTCGCCTGGCATGCGTGCGGCCCGGGTTCGATTCTCAGCACCACATACAAACAAAGATGTTGTGTCCGCCGAAAACTAAATAAAAATAAATATTGAAAAATTCTCTGTCTCACTCTCTCTTAAAAAAAAATAAATATATAGCTTATCATGTGCCAGGCACTGTGCTAAGATGTGGGAATATAATGATGGTAAAGTAGACATTGTCCTCTTGGAGAATTCTCTGGTGAGGTTCACAGACTTTAATAAAATAACCCCTCAGCTATATAATAACCCCTCAGAACACTATGAGAGAGTTTAGCAGACACTAGTAACCTGATTAGGGAAGGGGGGTGGTAAAAGGAGACCTTCGTCGAGTCTTATGAGCTGAGATTTGAAATAGTAAAAACATTAACCAAACAGAGAATGGAGGATAATATTGCAGTCAGTCAATAATATTAATTGGGAACTATATTTCTTACACTTTACATGCATCATTTTATTTATTTTTTTTTTAATTTTTTGGTACTAGAGACTGAACCCAGAGGCACTTTACCACTGAACCACATCCCTAGCCCCCCTTTAAATTTTCTTTTTTTTTACTTGTAGATGGACACAATACCTTAATCTTATTTATTTTTATGTGGTGCTGAGGATCAAACCCAGTGCCTCACATGTGCTAGGCCAGGGCTCTACCACTGAGCCACAACCTCAGCCCTCCAACCCTTTTTAATATTTACTTTGAGACAGTCTCACTAAGTTGCTGACGCAGGCTGCCAACTTGCAATTCTACTGCCTCAGCCTGCTGAGTAGCTGGGGTTACAAGTGTGCGCCATCAGCCTATATCATTTTATTGAATTCTTGGAGAGGTAAGTATTAAGCCCATTTCACAGATAAGGAGACATTTAGTGATTGAGTTTTATTCAGGGTCATTGAACCAGAAAGGAGTAGAGCTGGGATTTTAACCTAGTTTGATACTTGAGCTCATGTTTATAGCCACAGAGACAGACTAGATGATACCAGGGCTGATGCTGGATGCCTGGCGAATGTAAGAAATGGAGAGAAGGCCATTGTGGAGGGAAAACAGAGGGTAGGAGGGAATGTGCAGTGAATTGCAGCTGGGAAGACAGGCCAGGGCCATATCAAGCAGAACTTTCTATATCATTTGAAGAATTTTTATTCTTACCTTTAAATCCTGGGGAGGCTATTGAAGGGGTGGAACAATAAATTTTGTATATGAAAAAAAAAAAACAACAAGCAAAACGACTTTCGAGGCTGGGGTTGTGGCTCAGTGTTAGAGAGTTCACCTAGGGCGTGTGAGGTGCTGGGTTCTATCTTCAGCACCACATAAAAATAAATATATAAAATAAGGTATTGTGTCCAACTAAAAAGAAAAAAAAAGATTCCAGCTGCTGAGTAGGGAGTAGGTGGAAGGAGTGCAGAGGTGGGTGTGAGAACCAGTTAAGAGGCTACCACTGTGGTTCAGGTGAGAAAGAAGACGGTACCTTACACTCGGAAGTTAGCAGTGGAGATCAAAGTGCAAAGGGAGGAAAAACTGACAAGATGTGGTGATAGGTTAGATGTGGAGGTGGTGGTGAGAAGAAAGGGTTTGTCAAGAATGGACTATGCAACTGGAAGGATGGAGGAATTTTTCAGGATGACCAGGTTTGGGCAGGGAGATTATTGGTCTTGGATCCGGGTTAGAGATACCTTTTAATCAATCATGTTGAGATATTGAGTAGTCAATTGTATATGGGTGTGGAGTTCAAAGGGGAGATATGGACTCAAGATATCCATTTGGAAGACATTGGTGTAGGGACAGACGGTAATTGGGATAGAAGAGCATTGCTGCAATTGATTTAAAGTGCTTTCAACAAGGTTGTCAATAACCCTATTGCTAAATCCAGTTGTTATTTCGAATTGATGTCTTACTATCCCCCTAGATAGCAATTGATTCAAATTATTCCCTGAACTTCTAGAGATTCTCTTTTGATTTAGGATTGCCATACTCTCTCTATTTTCTTTCAACTCCTGTGGTCCCTCCTCTGTTTCTGTTGTGGGTTCCTCTTCTGTTTGTCACTTAATTTTTTTTTTAGATTTCTTTTTTAGTTGTAGATTAACACAATATTTTTATTTTATTTATTTTTTCAATGTGGTGCTGAGGATCGAACCCATTACCTCATACATGCTAGGCAAGTACACTACCACTGAGTCACAAACCCTAGCCCCTCGTCACTTAATTTTTGTTGTTGTCTTTGATAATGTTGATGATGGTGTGTCTAGGACTTTTCTTATTCTATGCACCCTTCCTGGGCCATCTTATGCACTGGGCAACTCAAGCAGTGTCTTTAATACATTAGTCTGACAGATCTGCTGGAAACCCTTCAGTAGCTGCCCATTTAGAATAAAACTGAAAGTTCTTAACAAAGTCTCTGCATGCTGTGTACCTTTCCAGCCTCCACTCCTCCCTTGGTATTCTGTATCCTAACCATAGGCACATCCAGCAGTTTTCCCACTGCGAGTGGGATTTTGAACAGGCTCTTCCTTCTGTCTGGAATCCCTCTTCCTTTTCCATTTCACCCAATGGTTACTCATCCTTTGGGTCTCAATATAGGTGGTCCTTCTTTTGGAAAGCCTTCTCTAGGCTCCAAATCTGGGAGAGGGGCTTCTGACAGCATTCCATTCTGGATCCTCACAACCACTGGTTGTCTTTCCTTTTGGAAGGTGAGGTCCATGAGGGAAGAGAGCACATTTATTTTATAGTTGTAGACTTGGCAGAGCACACCCATAGATATTTGTGCAATAAACTAATGAGTACAAGGAAAGACCGCGGGGGAGAAGATGAATCTTTATTATAAATAGATGAAACTAAATGTTTTCATTTCAAAGGACGTGCTTCCCATTTCTTTTACCTCTACTCTATCCCCTATTACTTAGGCAGCAATAAACACTTTGAAGATGCTCTGCCTTCTGCACATGGATGCTACAGAGAGATCAGAATTAAATTCTTTGCTTTTAAACCTTAAACTAGACCTTGTTCAGTGGTGGAGTGCTCGCCTACCATGCAAGAGGCACTGGGTTCAATTATCAGCACCACATAAATATAAAATAAAGATATTGTGTCCACCTAAAACAAAACAAAACAAAAATCTATAGCAGAGGGCTGGGGGTATAGCTCAGTGGCTGATCACATGCTTGGCATGTGAGAGGCTGTGGGTTCATCTCAGCACCATAAAAAAAAAAAACTCTATAATGGGGATGACGTTCTTTCTTTATTTTTCTATAGCTACTTCCTGCTGTGGGGATGATGTTCTTGAAAGCTCCAATTTTTAAGTTGTAAGAGCCAGGTGCTTGAGAGGGATATTTTTTTTTTCTTCAGAAGCTTCACTTTAAATACCAAGAGACAGAACCTGCTAAACCTAAAGCCCAGAGTTTATGCCATCATCTGTTAAGCTGGGAAGAACATGTGAGTTTTCCCCTCCAAATAGAAAATATAATCCTTTCTGGGCTTGGAGTAGAATTGAAAGCCGGAGGGATGGACCCCTGGGGCTCTGTCCTCACCTCCACAGGGTGGGGGATGGAAGAGGCTTAGGCTCCATTTCATTCCTGGAACTCTGAGAAGACACAGCCTTTCAGAGTAGCCCAGGCTGTCCAGGGGCAATTGCCACAGAATGAAAAGGGCATCATTCATCACCTGTGCAGGCAAAGCAGGCAAAGGGCTTAAGATAATCTCTCCTTGCCCCACCCAGCCTTCTTATCTGCTAAGTCCCAATCATCTTGACATTTGGAAGAAGTCCAGAAAGAAGTTCCTTGGTGTCATGGGGTGGGCAGGGAGATATATATATATATATATATATATATATATATATATATATATATATAGACATAGATATAGATATATAGACATAGATATAGATATTGATATAGATATAGATATAGATAGATAGATATGGCATTTAGGTTGGCAAGTTAAAAATAGTTTGGGATGGATAGTGCAAACGGGACAAAGATAGATGTGGGGTTGGGGGAGAAAAAGAGAGAGAGAGAGAGAGAGAGAGAGAGAGAGAGAGAGAGAGAGAGAGAGAGCGCATGCGCACACGTGCTGAGAACTGAAAGCCAGGGTGCCTGCAGGGACTGGCGTGGAGTGCAAGTGAAAACCACGAAGAGGCTGAGGGTGGATGACCAGGGCCCAGATGAGGTTCAGCAGTACCAGGGAGAGCTGAGGCAGAAGCTCAGAAGCATTGCCATTATTTGTCTATAGCAAGAGCCCAGGTTCCACCTTCCAGGGACTCTGCAGCAACTGCAATGGCCATGGAGCCCAGTGGCCAAGACCAAGGGAAGAAAGCTACATTTTATTAGTTAGGTAGGAGAGACAGAAGACAACACTTGGCCTTGATGCCCCTTCCCTGATGTCAGAATGGTACATGAACTCCCAACTAGAACATCATGAGAAGGGGACTGAGAAGAGAAATCTAAGCAACTGAGTTTAAAACTTACAATAATCGAATTGTCTGTAATTGGTGAGGCTTATTCTTTTTCTGCCATCCATAGAAATAGGGACTGAGAATAAAGAAAAGTATATGTTTCCTCACCTGAGTCTATACCTTGAAATTGTAAACAAGCATGCCACACAAGAAAAGATAAGTAGGTGGGTTTGCAAGGGGAGCTGGGCACCTTATAAGACTGGCCCAATTTCCTGTGACTAGTATAGACCAGGATGACAGCTTGATCCCGGCCAGCTTGAGTGGTGATTTGCAAAGGCTGAACATGTATTTGAAAACAAAAGTCTGCAGATGAGACTGCAGATAAAGTCTTACATCAAATAAACATAACAGGTGGGGTAAGTTGAGGTGCAGCTTGGATGATGGAAGAGAATCCTTGCCTAAGCACCCTTATATAGCATAAAAAATTTTTCTGGAGTCCCAGGAGTCCCAAGGGCTGTGTTCTGATCCGAGCAGTGTTGCAAATGCATGCTATTATTGACTAGGGAAACTGGAACTGATTTGAGGACATAGAAATATTACATCCATTTATCTTTGTCCAGTTAGATTCAAAACAACACTTATTTATGGACTATCCATCCCAAACTATTTTTAACTTGCCAACCTAAATGCCATTAAAAACTGGGCCCATTTGAATGATTCCAACCCATCAGGAGCGGGATGGAATTAACTATGATTCTCAATAACTTTGATTTTACCAGTCAATAATGAATCACTTCTTTCTTCCAAGCAGCTCATGTTACTAACTCCTGGGAATATATAGGCCCTTTGAAAAAGTGTCTCCTCACAACCATACGCCTGAAATAAATTTTGGCAGCATCTGTTTAATGATAATATCTGAAGGGTACATCACTGGGTTTCCTTGATCAAATTGCACTGGAAAATGTGAGTTGTGCTGGGAAAGCTACAGTGCTAGAGCAGGTTTTGTGTTCACCTTTGAAGCTGCAGATATTTGAGGTCAATTTTCTGTATCTTAGCCTAATTTGCTTGTGTCATGGAACACAGTTAATACTAGCTAGTCATTTCAACTATTGCTGGCATCTGAAACTTCCTGGTGGTTCAGATGTCAAACTCCATACTCTCTGACCTTGTTTGAACCCTGGCCCATCATTTTCTAATTGTATGACCTTGGACAAGGTATTTACCTTCTCTAAGCCTGAGTTTCTCATCTGTTAAAAAAAGGGTGGAGGGTGGGGAGAAGATAATTTTATAGAAGGAAATTGTGGCAAGAAATTAAACAATGCTTGTGAGGTGCATGGCACCAGTGCCAGGTAGGGGCCCAACGAAAGTTAGCTATTGCCTACATCATTATTTTACATGTTTGGTATGTAGGCAAATCTTTCCTTAAGTAAAATATAATGTCTGAAAATCTGCATTTGCATAAAAGGTAAATGGGGGAGATTATTTGCATTACAAAAGTATCTTCAGTTCATGAAAGAACTGATAATAGGATTTCTTTTAAACAGTCAACTTCCCAGTATGTCTAAAATGATTTGATTCACACAAAACTTGTTTTATACAATGTTTTAGGAACACAGCTAGTGTACCCAGCACGGGGCATCTGTAATACGATCATTCAGGCCAGGTCTGAACCACTGTGACAAGTTAACAATAACAATCCTGAGTATTCCCCAGGCCCTTTTATAAAGGGATTAGATGGATTCTTTGTGGTTTCAAAGGGCAGATCTGGGACCAATGGGTGGAAGATATAGGGCTGGGGAGATGAAGAGAGATTTTAGCTTGACATAATGAAAAACTCTCTACCAAACCACTGCTGTCCAAAGCTGGAATGGGTCACCTCTGAGGTACCAAATTTCCTATCATAAGATATTCAAGTAAAAGCCAGGTATCAACTTGTTATGATTGTTAGAGTGATTATTGCTTGAAATGGGGAGACAAAATAGGTCAGTTTCCCAATCCTAAATAAACCAAATATACTATGCAAACTGGATCAGTTCTCTACTGTGGATACCAGGAAGAGACTGAAGAGATAGGGAGAGGCTATTCTGGAGGGGGAGTGGAGATGAAGGAAACAAATTGGAACAAACATTGCTCCTCTGGTGGGGAAATACTGGATTAAATGACCTCTACGATTTCTTCTAATTTAAAGATTCTAAAACTCTCAAATTGTTTCATAGATGTTATTTTAACTATATTCCTGGGAGAATTTCCCTATTTTAGTTGTGGAAAACTAGAACATAACACCTTAAGTAAGTGGTAAGATGGGAAAAGAATTCAGTCATCCTGACCCCTTTTAGACTTTTGATCCCACAACCTCTTTTCAACTAGTGAGAATGAAAATTGGGGAAGCAGAAGACAGAAAGGACTTTAAAGCTAGAACAGACGGACATCAAGTCAACTTTAGAGATCAGTGGAAAATCTGCTCAACTAAGTTTCCAAATTACTAGCTGAAAAGATTGTGTGTGCCAGCATTCCTGGTAAAGTACTTCAGAGTACGGTTATTATGCAAAGACCAACCTAAGACTGAACATGTGAAGCCAAAGACCGACCTAAGACTGAACATGTGAAGCCAATGTCCTCATTAATGAGCTCCTGGAAGAAGAACCTTTTCCCAATTGGCCTATTTGTCTTTCAAATACAGTTGATCATCTGGCCTTCAAATCAATAGGTTTATTTGGTCAAATGCAACTAAATTACATGCTTTTTCCATCCCCAAGCCCTCTAGGCCACAAAGCATACTTCTGTTTCAGTGGACATCATCTTGCAGGACAAATCTAGTCCTGCTTAGAGAGAAGGTAAAAAGCCAATCACGGAGAGCAGAACTATTTTGAGTACAGATTTTATTGGTTATCTAGGCAAAAGAAAACTGGACATGAATAGAAAGGAAATGACAGCTCCTGGTGAGAAATCAAGGACTCGGTGTGAAGGGCGACTCAGTCAGGAGAAACAGGAAGCTACCCAGTAACATAGACATTCTAAGGGAAGGTAGAAAGCAGAGGAAATGGGGGTGAAAAAGAAGATGCTCAGTATGCAAATTTCAGTATCATCCTGGGGAGATAATCTTTCTTTGCCTATAAGTCTTAGGAAGAGGAAGAACAGATGCTGTAGTCCATGAATTGGCACAAACGTCAGCACTACCATGCAGCCTCTAGTGCCCCCTAACCTGACAGCCTGCTGCAAAGCTCATCCCTGTCTGACCCCTGATAGGAGAGCAGTGGTGAAGCTGCCCCAGATTCTGTGCTCCAGGTGGAGAAGGCCTCAAGAAGGTGAAGGGATGAGCTAATCTGAGCTTCATGGCCCCATTTTCAAGGATGTGATTAGTGGAGAGGCACCTGGGACCTGCTCCATTTCAGGAAACCCGGTTATGGGAACTAGTGGGGGACAGACTTTGCTCAGGACCCGTGAGAAACAGTTAACCCTTTTCTATTGTTCATATGGGAAACAGCCTCTCTCTCTTTATTATTATTATTTTTTTTTAGTTGTTACTGGACCTTTATTTTATTTATTTATATGTGGTGCTGAGAATCGAACCCAGTGCCTCACACATGCTAGGCAAGGTCTCTGCCACTGAGCCACAACCCCAGCCCCAACAGCTGCTCTTAATAGTTGCTAGATTCTTTCCCAGGGGATAAAGTCCTCAAGTGGACTTCCTTTTACATTACCCTGATAAGGGGACCTCAAGGACATTTTCCATCTCAGTTTCCAGGGTCAATTTCTTTAGGTCATTTGGATACTCTGGGAGAACCTAAGGATAACAAATGAGGGCTGGGGCTATAGCTCAGTTGATAGAGTGCTTGTCTTGCATGCACAAGGCCATGGGTTCAATCCCCAGAACCAAAAAAAAAAAAAAAATTAAGAAGCATCTAGGAATGATATACACAGAGAGGGTACAAGTAAGAAAGGGAAAGACAGCTCAACAGTCCTTAAAATGTCACTGTTCATCTAAGGGCATGGCCTTTGATGGCCTGGTTCCATTCAAACCCTTGCTTTTGAGTCAGAATCTCTTCTGGCCAGCCAGGGAATTTCTTCTGAGAATAAACAATATCCAAAATGGACATGAAACAGCAATCCAATTCCTAAGGTGGGTAGAGGAATGGAAACAGAGCCTATGTTACCCAGCCTAAGAACTGGGCAGAACTGGCCCCCTGAAGACACTGCTAGTAAGATCCTGAAGGCCAGAGTTGGAAATACTCAGTGATATGCAAAGGCTCCTTTGTTGACTAAAGTGACAATGACCTTGGGCAGGTTTTTAAAATTCTCTGGACCTCATATTTCTTTTATCTATTAGAGAGAATCGATCATCTCGATTCTCTTCTGACCATAACATTCTACTGTGTTGAGGATGGGGTCTGAGTATAAATGCCTTTTTGTTGTTGTTGTTTTGTTTTTATACCAAGGATTGAACCCAAGGGTGCTTAACCACTGAGCAACATTTCCAGTGTGTTTTCTTTCTCATATATATACATATCTGGTTTTTATTTTATTTTATTTTTGATCAATTGTCCCATCGTAAGAACTGGGTCTTCTTCTTCTTCTTCTTTTTTTTAAGAGAGAGAGAGAGAGAGAGAGAGAATTTTTAAATATTTTTATTTTTAGTTTTCGGCGGACACAACATCTTTGTTTGTAGCTGAGGATCAAACCCGGGCCGCACGCATGCCAGGCAAGCGCGCTACCGCTTGAGCCACATCCCAGCCCATATCTGGTTTTTAAAATTAATTTTGAAACAAGGTCTTTCTAAGTTGCTTAGGGCCTCACTAAAATGCTAAGGCTGACTTTGAACTCATGATCCTCCTGCCTCAGTTTCCTTGAGCTGCTGGGATTACAGGCATGCACTATATCATGCAGAGCAGAACTCTACATTTTTAAAACCATTTTTAACATGGGCACAGTGGTACATGCCTATAATCCCAGGAGCTCAGGAGGCTGAGGCAGGGGGATTGTGAATTCAAAGCAAGCCTCAGCAACTTAGTGAGGCCCTAAGAAACTTAGCAAGATCCTGTCTCTAAAAAAAAAAAGCTGGGGATATAGCTCAGTGGTTAAGCCCCCTGGGTTCAATTTCCCATTCCCCCAAAAAAGTAGTAATAATAATAATGTAGAGTCCAAGTTGTCAAATACACTGATTTTTTTTTTTTTTTTTACTGTTACTAGGGATTGAATCCAGAGGTACTATACTACTGAGCTACATCCCCAGTTCTTTTTTATTTTTTTTACTTTGAGAGAAGTTCTCATTAAGTTTCTGAGGCTGATCTTAAACTTGCAATTTTCCTGCCTCAGATTTCCAAGTCATGAGATTATAGGCATGTTCCACCACACCTGGATGTCCAGTCTTTGTGGGAGATAAGGGAACCTGAGTTCATCCACTCCTGAGCTTTTGCATAGAAGGATTGGAGTCTGGTGGTCATGTTAATGTTGCTCCCAAGCAACTAGGCAGGTCACATCTAAGTGGAAGACACACGAGTAGTTGTGGGGAAGTGGAAAGAGGAGCTAAGAGATTGTTTTGTCTCAGATTTTGGCTCTGACATTTACAAACTGAGTGTCATACAATCTCTTCTTGGAACCTCATTTTCATCATTTATGAGACAACAACACCTCTCTTACAGGGGAGGATTACTGAAGAGAAATAAGAAAAATTGAAGAGTGCTTATCAGAGTCAATGCTCACCAGATGTCAAGCCTGCTTCAAACCTTGCCTGACTACAAGGGTAAATCTATAGAAGTCCTGATGATAGGCCCTAATATTAAAGGCTTCCTTCACCCCTTCTGCCTTTATGCAGTGGGGAGGGCGCTGTGTCCCTGGCTACATTTGTTAGGCCTTCTCTGTCTCTAGGATGGTATTGGGTGTTTCCCTTGTATCTTCATCCCTGAGGCTCATTCCAAGGACCAGGGCTGGAAGCCAGGAGGCTAGCTCACCTGAAGTGCTTTGCCACTGGCACCCTTCCTCCACCCTTCCCTCCCAATGCCAGTCTCAAGGTGGAGCATTTTTGCTGAGCTGACACTGTGGGAACTATTTTAAAAAGCCATTCTCAGTTACCTTGGTTTCTCAACCCATCAAAAAGTGAAGCTAACAATTATCTTACAAAGTGGTTGTGGGACTGAAACAATCCATGTGAGGAACCAGTGGTGGCCAGCAAGTTAATTCCCTTCTCCTTGGCAACTCCTTTTCCAAAAGGGGACAAGAGAGAAAGAGTGAAAGGGAGAGGACTCCAGTGATCCGCAAGTGCCAAGCTCTTATTGAATCTGATGGTTATGAGGAATTGTCCAGAAATAAAAGCCACCTTCCTTCAATAGGTCTAACTCTTGAGTACCTGAGATGGGGAGGAGGGGCAACAGTGCTGGGCAGACTGGAGAAGGGCATGATTCAGGTGTCAATAGACATGTTCTCTGCAGTAGCACCAAGGTTGTGTACTGGGGAGGCATTTTGCCAGCTCCTTAGCCGGTTCTGTCCGATCCTAGCTTCTTGGAGCTGGAGTGGAAGAATTTTCCCCGAAGGAAAGCAGCCAACACCCCGTCCCACCCTTCTCCTTGGGCAACTCTTTGCCAGGCAGAAATCTCATCAGCGTTTTCTTTTGGCTGCCCACGGAACAAGCTGCGAGATCACTGGCAGTTACGGGCTTTAGCGCCTTAGCTATGCCCCTTCCCGCCTGAGTCCCGGAGTCCAGCAGCTGGAGCCTCTAGGACCACCTTCCTTCTTTCCAGCTGGGAACACCCGCAGAAAACCCTTTGCTGAGCTGTGGTCAGCCCTACATTTAGTGCAGTTAACGTAGGGGAAGAGCCTGGTGGGGTGGGGCAGGCCGGGTCCCCTAGAATTGGCTGGGGAGAGGCTTGGACAGGTGCCAGATAAAATATAGGGCGCCCTGAAATTCAGTTTTGAATTTCAGATTAACGAATAATTTTTTAGTCTTTGTCCTAAATATTGCACGAGACTAGCAAACGGATTTAAAAAAATAATTGTTCATCCGAAGCTAAGTCTAACTGGCCGTTCGGTTTTCCTTCGCTAGATCTGGGAACCGGAGGAGACTAGCCGGGGGCAGCAGGCGAGGCCATCTGGGGGTCCGGAGCCAGCTAGGGTCCCGGCCCAGGCGCCCGCGGCTTCTCCCTGTAGAGGAAAGCTTCCGAGCGCCGTGAAAAAGGCTGAGGGCTGCGTCTCCGAGGCACCGTGGGAAAGTCTTTACGGGAGGAGTCGCGGCCTGCCTGTCTCCCGCCCGCCCCGGGCCTGGGCCGCTGTCCGCCCACCAGCCTCTGCGGCTCCGCGAGGCTCCTCCAGGCCGGGGTCGGGCGGCGCTGAGTGCGCAAGCGCGCCGGGCAGGGGCGGGACTTGCGAGCGCGCCGGCGGGAAGAGACGGGCTCGCGCGGCCAGGCGTGGGCTCCTGGGAGGTCGAAGCTCCAGCAGAGCCGGAGGCCGGGGCCGCTTGTGGGCATCTCGCGGCTGAGCTCCGCTGTTGTTACCCTTCCGGAATGGAGGGGACGGCCTCGGCCGTCTGCGAGGTGATGCCGGGGAGGGAGATAAAACACAGAAAGCCACTTTCTGAGGAGAGGTTCTTTGTGAAGACGCTACGAAGTTTGGGCAGGAGGGCCGGCGTTGCCCGAGGTGGAGGAGGAAGATTCAGGGATGCTAGGAATGGGTGAAAGTCGGCGGCGCAGGGCGGAGACAGCGGGGCAGGGAGCACAGGGGTCGCGCCCGGGCTGCTCTGGTTGGGGGGTCTGGCTGCACGTGAGGAACAGGACCCTGCAGCTCCCCGGACACCGAGTACACCGGGTTCAGCGCACGCGCGCTGGGAGGGGCTGAGGCGGGGCGAGGGAGCAGGAGCCGCGGAGTGACAGCTCCGGAGGCCTCACGCGTCTCTGGAGGAGCTAGTGCAGCGCCCTCCACGTGGCCGACTGGGACAGCCATCGCCCAAGGCGAGGCTTAGCGGGTGTCCTGTTAGGCGTCTGGGGGCAGGTGAAATAGCCTGGCAGCCTCCGAGCGCTGCTGAGAGGGGCCCGGGCCACCTGCCTTGTTCCCGTTAGCGGAACCCAGAGCTTTCACATTCACAGATGGTAGAACCCGGTAGAACCTAGGCTGTGCAATTTCCCAGCTGCTTGCCTTGTGGATGAAGATTCAAGAAATCTGAACAGAGGGAGCACAGGAAGTCAGGGTGTGCGAGGAAGGTGTGGGAAATGCTTGGAAACCGTCTTCGCTAACTCTGGCACAAATTAGCATCTTAGTTCCCAAGTTCTCTTACTCAGATCTCCCTGCCTTTAAAAAAGGGGGAAAGGGTAATAATTCTTGTGCTGCCTTAGTGTTGAAACGAAAGTCTACTTTTCATGAATAATAATGGAATTAAATATATTTTATTTTAATGTGTCATCGAGATTAAATGTTTTATTCAGACATATTGGAGTTCCATTCAACTTAAAATATTGTGTGCAGTGTTGTGTTTTGTTGTTTACTACAGTGCCGGTGGAGCAGTCCACGGCCTTGCACAAGCCAGTTAAGCACTACCACTGAGCTACAACTCCAGCCCTTGTCCTCATTTTTATAGATGAGGAATTGAATTCAGAGAGGTTAAGTAACTTTCCCAGGGCTACCATTCTGGAATTTGGCGCATCAGAGATTCAAACCCAGACATTTTTGCCTCTAACACTCTTAAATAATATTTTAACTCTCAAAAATGTTAATTTAATGAAAAATAAAGATGATTCATAATCAGATGTCACTCATTTTCATAGTCTTTATGTTGGCTTATTTGGGGAGGAAAAAAGAAAATTCCCACCTAATTTTTCTTTCCAGATGTACTTATCTAAATACTGCAGTTTATTTCTTCAGTTTCCTATCTTGTTGGGCACTGCATTGAATTTCACTGTTTTCATTCTTAAGTTGCTCTGCTCTGAACAATGCAAATCTAACACTTCACAAGAAGGAATGCAATATTTAGGGGGAATTAGTTATTAATTTGTCATACAAATTTATTATTACCATAATTTTAAAAGAATACTTTGTTTTCTTTGCATTATATTCTTCAGATTTTAAGATACTTAATAATTTACTGGAAATGTGAAACAGGACAATCAAAGGAAGCGTTGCTAGAAGGGCAGCTAATGATTTCCATAGAAGCAATTAATTCCAAGCACCAGCCAAATGCTCTTCATTGTGTAACAACTAGTAAGTAAAAGAAGAAAAATTAATGATTTTCTATTTTTCGTTTGATCATGATTTATGTCATAGTTTATGTAAAAAGTTAAGGTAGTCATAATCTTTTATCATGTAGTGAAAATAACCAAAGTAAGGCTGGGAGCAGTGGTGCCTGCTTATAATCTCTGCTACTCCAGTGGTTGCTGTAGGAGAATGGCAAGTTTCAGGCCTGTGTGGGCAATTTAGTGGAACCTGTCTCAAAAAATAAAAGGGTCTGGGGTGTACCTCAATGATAGAACACCCTTCTGTTCAATCCCCAGTACCATAAACAAACTCCAAATGATTATGTAATAGTATCTGGTGATAGATTCTCAAGTGTGTCATATAGGAAAGGTGAACAGAATGACTCATAGCACAAGATTATTTATTTTACTGGCTTAAAGTAAAATTGCTAAGAAATAATTTTACTTTGCCTTTTTTTCTTTTTTATTATAACATTCATTTTACATATTCATGGGTTTCTCTGTGATATTTCCATACATGCATGTATGTTCAAATATATTCTCCAGTACACTGTCTTGCCCTCCCTTCTCCCCTTGTTCTCAGTCAGTTGTCCTCTTTTACATTGCTTTTGGTCCTTTTTAGTTGCTTTTGGTTTTAACCTGCTCGTTCACAGCAATATTGAATTTTGCCTACTTTTTCTTTCCAAGACAGGCAGTTGCAAAAGAAGTAAAACAATAAAGGAAAGGGAAAAGAAATGATGGATAGCATAATCCTGAACTGTAGTTTAGTTTGAAAATATCCTTTCCACTTGGTCTTTTTCTTTCATCATTTTTGCCTTTTGTTTTTAAATTTGAGAGAGAGAGAAAGCTGATACATTTTGATCGGCTTTGTGTGTGTATGTGTGTGTGGGGGGGTTATTGAAGGATACTTTGTAATGAAGTTGTCCCATCAGCCTTAGAGTGTCACTTGGAGATCAGTTCAGATTGGATAGTACACTGGACTCTAAGATATTTGCATACGTAAACAGGAACAACCTCTCTTCTCCTTGTGTACTTAGTGTTAAACATCCTTAAGAGTGTGATGAATTGGTTTGCTGTTACTCTGAATGAACTCCCTAGGATTGGGTAATTTCCCCTATTCATGAGAGAAATGCTTAACTAACTGGTTAGGGTGACGATTGGTCTGTAAATGGTTGAATTAGTTTGTGCAGGGTTGATTTCACTCAAAATAGGACTTGAGCCACAATAATTGTTAAGAAACTGAATTCCATAGGCATTTTGAGCCTAATGGACTTCATAAGGCTGTCTAACATAGAGGACTTTTTTCTTTATTGTCTTTGATCTTTATGCAATTATGTTTATAATTTTTTTTGGCAGAAAAAAGTTGGTACTTGATGTAAAACATTACAATACAGAAGCATATTGTGGACAGTGAGACTTCTTATTGAATCACTCAAAATAATTATTAACTAACATTCAGTATATATTCCATATTTTTCTGTACATATATTCATAGTTACCAGTTTTTTTTAAAAAAAGGACCGTGCCATGTGCTTTTCAGTAACAATACTTTTCAGGCAGAGTTCCACGTCATTGTTTTTTTTTTTTTAATCCACATCATTGTTTTTTTGAGAAAGATATATATGCTATGTAGTTTTAGGTTTTGTTAAAGTTATATATGTGCATGGTTTTAAAAGTTAAAAGATTTGGGGCCGGGGTTGTGGCTCAGTGCTAGAGCGCTCTCCTGGTATGTGCAAGGCCCTGGGTTCAATCCTCTGCACCACATATAAATAAAGGTACTGTGTGCAACTACAACTAAAAAATAAATAAATATTAAAAAAAGTTAAAAGATTCAATGAAACTTTTTACAAGACCTGTAATTCCCTGCATGCTTATACTTTTCTTCTCCTAGAGACTAATAGTTTCGACTCTTAGCTGATTATTTCAGTATTTACAGGTTTATAAACATGTTTGTGTAGCTGTATATGGATTTTCCTTTTTTGAGGTGTGATTTATTGTCTTCCCACTATAGAATATGGTAGCTCTCTTTCATATCTCCAGTTCTACCATGTGTGTTTTTTTCTTATTAATTTTCCCACCAGAAATGAACATCAATATTTTCTCATTATTATGACCATAAAATGCCATTCACAGTCATCCAGAAAAGTGATTCTTTTCTTTAAATTCTATCTTTCATTAATTGTTTAGTTTTCTGTACTTTTATCATGTAGGCAACCCCCAAACTTCCAGCTTTTATCTAAATCTACTATCAACTATGTTCCAACACATCAGGTAGCCTGTCAATTTCTTCCTTATGAAAAACTCTGTACTAGAATTTTCTGACCTGTTCTAATCTTGACTTGATACCTACTGATTCTGGCAAATAATGTCTTAGGATCTTCCATTCATTGTTATTCAGGATGTTTCTTCAGTTTTTCTCTTGTGTTGGATTTTGTGGTTCCTGAATCCTATTATCTTCATTTTTCTTTTCTTCTTTACTTGCTTTGATGGCTCTCGGACTCTAGTAGCTTCTGAGAAAGTGTTGGGGAGGTAAATTTCTTGAGCTATCACATCTCTGAAAGTGTTTACTCTCTACAACTGACTGATAGTTTCAGCGTAGGATTCTAGGTCAGCATTGATTTCTCAGAATTTTATTGACATTTCCATATTGTTTTCTAACCTCAGGAGTTGCTATTGAAAACTATATTTTTTCTGATTACTTTGTGTGTGATCGGTTGTTCTTACGAGTGTAAATGATCTTTATCTTTGTGTTAATTATGGTAAATAATGCTAGGTGCTATAACAAACCCTGAAATCTTAGTGGCTTAATACAGAAAACGTTTATTTTTTTTCTTTATTCTATTGTCTGATGAGTGTGTGTGTATAGAGATGTATTTTGTTTTATGCAAGATCCAAGCTATTTGTCTTACTGATTCCTCCCCTAGGCTCTTTAAGGTCTCTCCAGTTCAGCTAAGGATGGGGAAAGAGAGCAAGGCTTATTAGAAGTCAAAGATTTTCACAGGGTAGACTTGGAAATCATGTGTATTATTCCTGCTCCCTTTCCATTAGTCTTATTGCCACAGTGCTCTGCATTTGCGAGGGAGATGGTGAAGTTGTATGCTCAGGAAGAAGAGAACAGGATATTTGTGAGTACCAGCAGTCTACTACAGTCCCTGTTCTTCAAAATTCACAGTGATGTGCCTTGTTGTAGGTCTATTTTCCTCCATTGTGCTCAGTGCTTAATGGTCCTTTTCAATTTATAAACTCATGTCCTTTAAAATTTCTATAAAAATTTCCCTTGCATTTTTTTTCTTTTTCAACTTTTATCATTTAGATATTGGATTTTCTAAACTGTTTTTTTTAAAGAGAGAGAGAGAGAGAGAGAGAGAGAGAGAGAGAGAGAGAGAGAGAGATTCAATATTTATTTTTTAGTTTTTGGCGGACACAACATCCTTGTTTGTATGTGGTGCTGAGGATCGAACCCGGGCCGCACGCACGCCAGGCAAGCGTGCTACTGCTTGAGCCACATCCCCAGCCCCTCTAAACTGTTTTTTAAAAATCTTTTTGTCCTATTTTTCATCTTTTCTACTTTCTAGGCAACTTTCTCACATTTCTTTTCTAACATTTGATGGATGTTCTCATTTCTGCATCACAGTTTTTATTTCCAAGAGCATTTCCCTTTTCTTTTTCTTTCTTTTCTTTTTTTTGTGGGGGTCAGTGTTACTGGGGATTGAACCCAGAGACGCTTTACTACCGAGCTATACCTCCATTCCCTTTATTTATTTTATTTTTAAAAATATTTTTTGGTTGATGTACCTTTATTATTTATTTATTTATATGTAGTGCTGAGGATCAAACCTGGTGCCTCACACATGCTAGGCAAGTGCTGTGCCACTGAGCCACAACTCCAGCCCCCACCCTTTATTTTTTATTTGAGATGATCTCCCTAAATTGCTTAGGGCCTTACTAAGTTGCTGAAGCTGATCTTGAATTTGTGACCTCCTTTCTCAGCCTCCAGAGTTGTTGGGATTATAGGCATGTGCCACTGCCTGGCCCCCACTTTCTTTATTATTTAGCATCTTGCATTTGTTTGAGGGCTCCATCTCATCTTTCTGAGTATACAGAAATTTTTTTAACAAAAAGCTTTCTGTAATTCCTGTTGCTATTACTTTTTCTACTTGATCTGATTTCTGTTTTTCATGTTGGAAGAACAGCTTCTCCCCTATCCGTACCAAATTTGGGAGGACCAGTCCCTAGAATGAGTCTAGGAGAGAAAGTAAAGCTTTACTGAAATTCATTTTTTTCAGTTGAGTATTTCAACTCATCTTAACCCTATTTCCAGAGATCCTGATACTGCCATTCCTGAGTCTTTGGGGATTTTGTTGTATAATTCAGGTGGTTTTATGGCTTTTCTCCTTTCTCCTTATAATTAAATTTCTCAGGTCTTCAAAATCCTTTCCTATTGCCCTTCTGTTTTTTAATTTCTAGAATTTTATTATATTATTCTTTTCTTTTTTGGGGTGGGGGGGTACCAGGGATTGAACTCAAGGGCACTCGACCACTGAGCCACATCCCCAGCTGTATTTTGGATTTTATTTGGAGACAGGGTCTCATTGAGTTGCTTATTAGCACCTTGCTTTTGCTGAGACTGGCTTTGAACTCCCAATCCTCCTGCCTCAGCCTCCCGAGCTGCTAGGATTACAGGCGTGGGCCGCCATGCCTGGCTTTTCTTTTCTCTTTTAGCCTTGTGAGCTTTTTGTCTTAAAAAAAAATCTCTGTTCTATTTTATGAAAGTTTAATAGATGCATATGTTAAGTCTGCCTTCTTTATCTGGAAGTGCAAAGTAGCATCTTTTAAATTTGGTTTGAAACCACTGATGAGGAAGAATATGTATTAGTTATCCAGGGCTGCTGTAACAAAGTATCACTAACTGGGTGGCTTTTAAAAAATTAAATGTATCCTCACAATTTTGGAGACTAGAAGTCCAATATAAAGGTGTAAGTGGTTGCTTCCTTCTGGAGACTCTGTGGGAGAAATCTGTTCTCTGCCTTTCCTTGCTTCTGGGGGTTGCCAACAATCCTTTCTGTTTCTTTTTTTTTTAAGAGAGAGAGAGAGAGAATTTTAGTATTTATTTTTTAGCTTTAGGCGGACACAACATTTTTGTTTGTATGTGGTGCTGAGGATCGAACCCGGGCCGCACGCATGCCAGGCGAGCGCGCTACCGCTTGAGCCACATCCCCAGCCCCGACAATCCTTTCTGTTTCTTGGCTTGTAAATGTGTCATTTCATCTTCATATGATGTTTTCCTTTGTGTTTGTGCCTTCACGTAGCCTTCTCATATCATTAGCAATCACTGGACCACCCTAATCCAATGTGACTTAATCTTAACTTGATTATATCTACTTAGTACTTCAAAGTATCTTTTAGGGATATGTAATTTAGCCCACAAAACTAGCAAATTTTCTTTTCTTTTTTTTGATTTGGGCTCTCACTTTGTTCGCTCAGGTTGGCCTGACTCTGGGACTCAAGCAGTCCTCCTGCCTCAGCCTCTCAACTAGCTGGGACTACCAGTGTGTGCCACCATGCCCAGCTCCTAAACTAGCAGATTTTATATCTGAAAGGATCCATTTATAAAAAGCAGAGAGATGACTAGTTTTTTCTTTCAGGTAACTATTGAAGGTTTTAACCAATATGATTACTTATCACAATTTTTCTAAAAATGTGTGGAATAAGATGTTTAATTATATTAGAGTTATGGGAAAGGAGTTATGTAGTCATCTAAATTGGGAAATGCTGGTTAAAATAACATGGGTTTCACCAGACGCAGTGGTTCACATCTATAATCCCAGTGGCTTGGGAGGCTGAGCAGGAGGATCACAAGTTCAAGGTCAGTCTCAGCAATGGCAAGGCTCTAAGCAACTAGTGAGACCCTAAATAAATATACAAAATATACTCTAAATAAAATACAAAATAGGGCTGGGGATGTGGCTCAGTGGTTGAGTGCCCCTGAGTTCAATCCCCAGTATCAAAAATAAATAAATGACACAGGTTTCTTTATTGTGGATCTTCTTACAACCTTTATTTGCCAATGTAAACTGTGCAACAGAATGTTTGGTAAATGCTATATATTATAGCACCCCTTGCTCACTTTAAAGATACTCTTCAGTACAGGGAATTTTGGAGAATACATGCTTAAAAATGTGTATTTTACAGATAAGACCCTACTGTCATCTTTGCCTCTGAAGGATAGCACGTTATTACTTTAGTAGGTACACTAGAAGTCTAGCTGAAAACTGGTGACTAGATGGGCTGTGGAGCGGGTGAAATGATTGTTCTCTTTGAGAATGTTCACCAAAAGTGGCTTGTTTTCAACAGTTGTTGATATGATACTCATTAAAACTAAGAAGGGACATTGAAGACATGGTGTGATATGTATTTTAGAAATATCTTACGCATACAACAAGATAATTAGGTTGTGGCTTTTTTTCTTGTGATTGTCCTTTGCTCTTTATTAGTGATTAGTGTAGACCTGCCACCCTAATCCAATGTGACTTAATCTTAACTTGATTATATCTACTTATATCTGCCATCTCTGTCTCAATGACCCATTTTCCCTTATGTTAGAACCAGTATGTGCCTATGAGGAACATTCAGAAAAAAAGAAGACAGTCTTTTGCTAAATATTCAGTGATACTTGGGCTCTGGCCTTTTGAAGTATGTCTTTTGTTCAGAATCATTTTGGGAGGGTACTGGGATTTGAATCCAGGGGTGTTGTACCACTGAGCTATATCCTCAGCTCTTTTTATTTTTATTTTGAAACAGGGTCTCATTAAGTTTTCTAAGCTGGCCTCCAATTTGCAGTTCTCCTGCCTTAACCTTCTATGTTATCAGGATTATAGGTGTGCACCACTGTACCTATCTCATCCAGAATCATTTAAAATCTGGAGATGTAGAGCCTTGCTTTCTAATATAACCTTTTTGTGATGACAGATTTGTTCTTTATCTGTACTGTTGACCACTTGAAATATGACTACTGTGGCTGAGGAACTGAAATTTTAATTTAATCTAGCCAAATTTTAAATAGCTACTTGTAGCTTCTAACTATTGCATTGAACAATATACGTTTGAAGAATGGTGGTATTTCTCACTCTAGTTCAGTGATTCTGAATCATTATTCCCTGCATGCAGAATACACATTTTCTAAGGGATAGAGATATTTCTGTTGGCTCCTGTGACAATGTTCTTACAGTCTTAAAGCAAAAACCTCCAGGTGGTCTGATCAAAACCCTTCTTAAGTGCCTGCCTCCTCCTTCACCATCTGTCCTGAAGAGTTATTGCTCTAAATGTTCTAATGTTTAGATTTAGAATTGTAGGTATAAAGAATTCTTACCTGATAGTGTAGTAAAATATATTTGAGAGTAAAATTGGTTAAAAGTAGGGCCAAATTTTTAATTTATATTGGAATATGAGTTATATATACTCAGATTACTCAGATACTCAATTTGCAGTCTTCTCATACTCCTTTTCTGTAAGGTGTTGTAGCATCCAAAGGGGATGTCCTAGTGTTAAATATAATTAGTTGTTGACTATAGGTAAAAAGACTTGCCATTTGGTTATCATTGCAAAGAAATTATTCTGCCTCCCAAACAGTCATTGCAGCCTCATGGTTCGTTTGTTCTTTTTCTTTTTCTTTTTTTTTTAATTGAACTCATTAATAGGGTCTCTTTTTGATGTTATGCATCTATAAATAGTGTTTTCAGACTTGGCAGTTGATGTGTTAGGGTGAGGGTTGGGGGAAGTGCTGAGATTGATCTTGGGCCTTTCCCCTTCTAGGCAAACAGCCTACCACTGAGCTGTATCTCTAGCCCTTATTTTAAAAAATAAGATCCATTTAATTGTTTTATTTATGATATTTCTTTGTATTCTGTTACAGTTGCTTCTGCAAGAAGCATTTGTGGTGGCTTGGTCCTCAAGAAGTTACAAAAAGGTAAAGAATTACACAGCTTTTACAAGACTAAATCTCTTACTGGCGATGAATTTGGTATTTTCTAAAACAGACTTATACTGAAAGAGCTGCCAGATTTAGTAAGTAAAAATTCAGGATGCCCATTTAAATTTGAATTTCTGATGATAATAACTTTTTTTAGTACAATTATGTCTCATGTAAAATTTTAGCCTGCAGTATTTTATCTGGCAACTCCATTGAAAGATGATCTATAAAACCATATAGATACAAGAATATTTTACCTGACTACTCTGTATACAGCCTCAGGTAAAAAATTTAGTGAAGTATTTGTTACCATCTAGTTAAACAAAAGAATACATAGAGAATGCTTTTACTGAAAATGATTTTGACTAGTATTAATATTGTATTTTACAATATATGCCAAAACTGAAGTGGTTTCGGGGTTTTAGTGACCATTAGTCCTAGTTTTAAGAAAATATGTTGTGTATTAAACTGGAAACAACCAAAAAGCTATACTAGAAAGGTATATGTTATATAATAAATGTTTATGAAGTTTATCACCATTGGGTTGTTTTATTTTTTTTAAATATTTATTTTTTAGTTGTAGTTGGACACATTACCTTTATTTTATTTATTTTTATGTGGTGCTGAGGATCGATCATGCTAGGCAAACACTCTACTGCTGAGCTACAACCCCAGCCCCCATTGGGTTGTTTTAAGTTTCAGGTTTTCTTAGTGTAATTGCAAACTTTGTAAAATGAAAATCAATTTAAAATTTTAATTTATGTCCAGATTTCCAGCAACTCGAGTTGTTGTTTATCTCAAAGTATCTCCCTTCATCTTGGTCATACCAGACAAAAGGAAGAAACTATTTTTGTAATTCAGTTACAAGATGAATACTCTAAAGACACAAATATGTAGGTAATAATTCTACCTTTTGAAACTGCTTCTTTGGAGTAAATTTTAGCTTAAGAATGAGGACTTGAAAAATGCTTGCTTGATGAATTAAGGGCCATCAGGCCCCTGTTGCCTTGCCTTGCCTTGCGTTGGCCCTTGGAATCTAGCTTCCAACTGTTTGTATCTTTAAATTTTTAATAGGTCTCAGCCTTTGCCCTGTGATTCCAATTTTGTTTAGGTTCTGGTTTCTTGTACATACACATAAAAATAGTAATTGTGGTGGAAAAGTAATAAAAAATATGAGATGTTTATTTTTATCTTTTGAACAGATAATCTTGAGTTTGAGTAGAATGCTCTTCTTTTAGCAATAATTGCAATGATTTATTGAGTATTCAATATACTTTAGGCCTGGTGTTCATACAGAGGAGTTGTAGCTAGTGTTAATTTTCTATCTTGTGTTCATACTTATCTTTTTTTTTTTTGGTACTGGGAATTTAACTCAGGAGCACTCAACCACTGAGCCACATCCCCAGCCCTATTTTGTATTTTATTTAGAGACAGGGTTTTACTGAGTTGCTTAGTGCCTGCCTAAGTTGCTGAGGCTGGTTTTGACCTCCCGATCTTCCTGCCTCGGCCTCCCAAGCCACTGGAATTACAGGCATGGGCCATCGCACCCAGGATACTTACAATATCTTAATCATTCTTTTTAACTGCCTCCTAAGTTTATGCCTAAAAGAAAGGGAGAATTCACTTAGTGTTCTGGAGAGTTGCTCTGTTCAGAGACTGTTGGGTGATTCAAATTCATATTCAGGAATTAGGGGTTAACTGCCTCAAAATCATCTAGTTTACTTATTGATTTTTAGATTCTCTTTTTTTTTGGATTACACCCTTGGGATGATGCAAAGAAGGGAAGGATCATTCCTAATTTCACTGTTCTAGTTAATATGTATAAAAGTGCTTTGAAAGAAATGAAAATAAAAGGGAGTATATTATTACTACTAGGGAGGAGATAGGAGTATTTCCTATAACATAAACCCATATTTAATATGCTTGTACAAGGAGTGGTCAGATTATACATAAGACTGCTTCTTTTTTTTTTTTTTTTTTTTTTTTTTAAATAAAGTTGTTTTTTTTTTTTTAATAATTGTAATATTTATTTTTTAGTTTTCGGTGGACACAACATTTTTATTTGTATGTGGTGCTGAGGATCGAACCCGGGCCGCACGCATGCCAGGCGAGCGCGCTACCGCTTGAGCCACATCCCCAGCCCAAGACTGCTTCTTCAATTAATATTTGTGAAAGTGCTTTGAAAGAATGAAAAGCTCATAAGAACAAGGGAATGGTTTTTATTATTGTTATTACTAGGGAGGAAGTATTGAGTATCATTTATGGCATAATCACCTGTTTATCATGCTAATACAAATTTTAAACGTGTCACGGTGACTTCGTTTTAATTTAACTATTATTTTAAAAGCTCAAAGCAATTTTGTTTAGTCTATTTTTATATCCCTGTGATAAAGAATAGGTGACTCTGTACAAAAATGTATTGCACATAAAGTACATAGTAAAAATCGAGTCTTTTGTTCATGGCCAATCACCTCTAATAGCCAACTGCAGCCTAAGTCTTCTCTTCAGCTGTTAGGGCTCATAATACTAACTTCCACTCCATAAAGCTGTTTATTCATACCAATTAGTGACATGAATTACTCAGTGAAGCTCACAAAGGAAATTGGCCAAGAATCCCTTAACTCCCTCTTATGCACCATTAATTATGCCCTTATTACTATTATTATTTATTTAGCATTCCTCTAATACTGTTATCAAACTGCTTTAAATTGGTCCATCACAGTTTATTCAGCTTCATCTGGCATCTCATTCATTAATCATCAAATTTCCA
Organism: Marmota monax; assembly: GCF_021218885.2. Classification (NCBI taxonomy): domain Eukaryota; kingdom Metazoa; phylum Chordata; class Mammalia; order Rodentia; family Sciuridae; genus Marmota; species Marmota monax. Next base: position 6,093,988 of record NW_026692498.1, on the reverse strand, counting down.
GAAGCTAAAGAATTATTTATTGGGCTGGGATTGTGGCTCAGCGGTAGAGTGCTTGCCTAGCACGGGCAGGGCCCAGGTTCGATCCTCAGCACCACATAAAAATAAAGGTATTGTGTTGTGTCCATCTACACCTAAAAAATAAATATTAAAAAAGAATTATTTATCTATACAAAATTAATAGTATGCCTCTGAATTCAGTGTATATTGTCATCTTTATTGATTTATCTCAGTGCCTAAAGTAAGGTCACTTCTCTTTGGGGGAACTAGACTTTTATAGAGCCATCCAGCTTCAGTTTTCTTTGTTCTTAAATCTATTCTATCAGTATGGTAGCAGGGTACTTTTTCTCTAGATCAGGAATATTTTAGATCATCTCCTATTCAAAATAGTCATGTTTTGGGACATTTTAATGCTGAATTAATAAGCAATAACCCAGTATTCTCTCTAGTTTCCTAGCCTTTCTAATGATTTGTGGTTTTTTTTCCCCTTTCTTTTCTGGTCCCTAACTATTCATACATTGATTCAGTAAACTTAACATCTGCTTTGCCACAGAGGTCATGGGAAGGAGAGGCAGCTCTGCAAATGAAATGTAGTATGGTAGGGACTCTAATAGAGATATGTTCAAGGTGCTTCTTTTGGTAACTTGGAGGGTAGTCCCCAAAGTTCAGTCACTAGTAATGTTTTTCTTCCTTTGTTCTGCATCATTTTTTAAGTTCAGACAGTTTTTCTGCTTTTAAACTTTATCATTTCTATGCTGATGAGACTTATTTTTCCTTCTCTATTACAAATGTATCTCCTAAACTCCAGTGGAATGGCTTTGTCAGTAATACTATTCTATTTATGAGTTCCTCTGTAATATGTGTGACTAAAATGGGGTTCATATTCTGGAAACTGACTTGTATTGCTTGTTCCACTCCTTCTAGTAATATAACACTCTTATATTCTTTAGGATTAGAAATCTTGGCTTTTTGAGGGGCAGGGTTTTCTCTTCTGTGTTATCTTTTTTTTTAATATTTATTTTTTAGTTTTAGATGGACACAATATCTTTATTTATTTTTATGTGGTGCTGAGGATTGAACCCAGTGCCTCACGCATGCCAGGCGAGCACGCTATCACTTGAGCCACATCCCGAGCCCCTTTCCTATATTATCTAATTGAATTTTTTGTTAATTTTGCCTTTTATAATACAGGATTATTACTTATTAATTTTAAAATAGCTTCATGTTCCTTCTATAATGATGTCTGATTTGCTTATTAGAATAAAAAAACCTCAGACCATATTTGGTGCCTTCTGTCAATGAGAATAATCCCCTTTGTAGAATGATGCCCATTAAGAGAGATAAATTCTTGTGTGTTTAAAATATCTCATTACATTTAAATATATGCAATACCATTATACATTGTATACTTGTCCACTTATTTATAATTCCACTTATGCATATATTATTCACTGTGTAGAACTACTTGTCTCACAAATATCTACTTAGTGAAACATAATTGGTCCTGTTCATCCCTCTTGCTCAAATCTGGAGACTACTTTTTATTATACCCTTACTGAAGTGAAGATAAAAAGAGGAGAGATAAAATAAGGGAATATGGGTGAAATGGTGGAAAATTCATATTCATAGGTATTTATTTCTTTAATATTAATGGGCATTGAATCCAGGGTTTCATGCACGATAGGCAAGCACTCTTCTACTGAGCTGTACCCCTACCCCTTTTTATTCTTTGTAAAATTTTTTATTTGTAGATGGACACAATACCTTAATTTTGTTTATTTATTTATTTTTCAAATGTGGCATTGAGGATCGAACCCAGTGCCTCATGCATACTAGGCAAGTGTTCTACCACTGAGCCACAAACCCAGCCCCCTTTTTATTCTTATGTTATTTTAAGGATCTTGCTAAGTTGCCCAGGCTGGCCTTGAACTTGCAATCTTCCTGCCTCAGACTTCTGAATAACTGCGATTACAGGTGTATACCACTGCACCTGGCAGTCTCTATTCATTTTGCTGTTTTTTTTCCTGTCTCTTTTATTTACATTATATTTATTTATTTACCTATATTTTGAAAATAAATTTTTATTCCCTTGTTTACTTTTTATTTTATTTTGGGGATTGAACCCAGAGCCTCATGCATGCCTAGACAAGTGCTCTACCACTTAGTACATACTCAGCTCTCCCATGTTTGTTGATGTAATTTAATTTTATACAGTTTGGCATTTTTTTAATGTTCAAATGTTTTTGAACATTAAAAAAAAAACATTTCCAAGTTGGAACTTTTTGTTTTCAAAATACTATATAAGAATACTAGTCCTTGTAATTAGGAAGGACTTCTTTGCTGTTAATATATGATTATATGGTTATGATAGTTCCATCTTTATCTCTTCCCTATAGTTTAGCTTCTGGTGTCAAAGAGACTCTTTTCCCCTAAATTTAATTTTGGTGTCTTATAATTTGTTGGGAAAGGGTGCTTTTAATAGAGAAGTTGACAGGACCACATTTGAGTGAGACTGACTTTTTCTTTTCTCTTCCTTTCTTTCCCTTCCTCTCCTCCCTCTCCCTGCTTTATCTCTCTCTCCCCACAACCCCCCTTTCCTTCTTGTACCAGGTATTGAACCCAGTGGCACTTAACCATTGAGACATATCCTTAGCCCTTTTTCTTATATTTTATTTAGAGACAGGGTCTCATTAAGTTGCTTTGGGACTTGATAAATTGCTGAGGGTGGCTTTGAATTTGTGATCTTCCTGCCTCAGCCTCCAGAACCACTAGGTTAAAAATGTGTGCCACCGCACCAGGCCATTTCTTTTCTTTTTGAACTTGGATTATCAAAGATGAGCAAAAGGATAGCTCTTATTATCAGAATTCCTGAGAGGAACTGTATTAACTAAAAAATGGATCAAAGACCTAAATCTGAGTTAATAATGTAAGTCTTAGAAGAAAACAAATCTTCATGACCTTGGATTGGCCAGTATTTTCTAACATATGACTTTTAAAGCACAAGTAATCAAAAGAAAATAGATTAACTGGACTTCATCCAATATGAAAAATTTTTGTGCTTCAAGGGCTAGGGGTATAGGTCAGTGATTGAGCGCTTGCCTAGCATGTGTGAGAGGCTCTGGGTTCTATCCCCAGCACCACAAAACAAAACAAAAAACTTTTGTGCTTCAAAAGTTAGTATCAAGCTCAAGTGAAAAGATGGATTTGACCATCAAAAAAGCTGAAAACATAAGTCTTTAGTTCCATACCTCAGAACCTCAAGAAGAGGGTGTAAGAGGACAACCTAGAAATGAGTCTAATATTTAGAGTACATTAAAAAAAGGCCTTAATGGGCTGGAGTTGTGGCTCAGTGTTAGAGCGCTCGCCTTGCACATGCGAGACCCTGGGTTCGATCCTCAGCACCACATAAAAATATATGAATAAATTAAAGGTATTGTGTCCAACTACAACTAAAAAATAAATATTAAAAAAAGGCCTTCAACGGCAGAGGGACAAAGAGCCCCAGGCTTATTTATTTATTTTTAAGACAGTGTCTTACCAAGTTGTCCAGGCTGGCCTTGAACTTGGGATCCTCCTGCCTCAGCCTCCTGAGTTGCTGGAATTACAGGTGTTGTCAACATGCCTGTCAATCCTTTCACTTTTTAAACAGTGTCTTTAGAAGAGAAGTTCTTGAGGTTAGAAATGATGGTGGAATGTGATGGATGTTACTATCCAAAGTACAGTATGAAGACATGAATTGTGTGAATATACTTTGTATACAACCAGAGATATGAAAAATTGTGCTCTCTGTGTAATATGAATTGTAATGCATTCTGCTCAATAAAAACGTTAATAATAAAAAAGAAGAGAAGTTCTCTGAAATAAATAAACAGAAATGAAAGGGTCTTTTTTTCTTTTTTTAAAAGTTGTTTTGGCTATTGTAGGCCCTTAACATTTCCATATGAATTTTGGGGAAAAAAAATGTTTGCTTGGATTTTAAGATTACATTGCATTTCTAGATCACTTTGGCAGAGAAATAACGTCTACTATAACAATATTTGGTCTTCTGATCCATGAACATGGCATATCTTTCCATGTTTAGTTTTTTTTTTTTTTTTTTTTTTGTGTGTGTGTGTGTGTGTGTGTGGTGCTGGGAATTGAACCCAGGGCCTTGTGCATGTGAAGCAAGCACTTTACCAACTGAGCTATATTCCCAACCCATGTTTAGGTTATTTTTAATTTCTCTAATCACATTTTGAGTTTTAAGGTTGTGGATATTGTACCAGTTTTATAAGATTTAAATAGTAATATTTCTGATACTATGGTAAGTGATCTTTTTAAAAAAAATATTTTGTTTTAGTTGGACACAATACCTTTACTTTATTTTTATGTGGTGCTGCGGATTGAACCCAGTGCCCCGTACACAATAGGCAAGTGCTCTACCTCTGAACCACCACCCCAGCCCCGTAAGTGATCTTTTTTAAAAATATTTTTTTTTGTAGATGGGCACAATATCTTTATTTATTTATTTTATGCAATGCTGAGGATCGAACCCAGTGCCTCACACGTGTAAGGCAAGTGCTCTACCACTGAGCTATAGCCCCAGCCCCGTAGGTGATCTTTTAAAAATTTCAATTTCTAATTTTTCCTTGCTAATATTTGAAGTATGATTATTTTTGCATTTTTCAAACTTGTTAAACTAACTTACTCTAGTAGCTTTTTGTAGATTTCATAGAATTTTCAACATGGAGGATCATAGCATCTCCAAATCTAGTTTTATTTCTTACTTTATAGTCTAAATATCTTTTTCTTCTTTTCTTGACTTATTGAACTAGCTAGATCCACTATTATAATATTGAATATAAGTGGTGAGATCAAACTTTCTTTTTTCATTTTGGCACTGAGAATTGAACCTGGGGATGCTTTACCACTGAGCTACATCCCAGCCTTTTAAATTTATTTAATTATTTTAATTATTATTATTCTTTTTGGTATCAGGTATTGAACCCAGGGGTACTCAACCACTGAGCCACATCTCCAGCCCATTTTTATATTTTTATTTAGAGACAGGATCTTCCTAAGTTGCTTAGGGCCTCACTAAATTGCTGATGCTGGCTTTGAATTTGTGAACTTCCTACGTCAGCCTCCCCAGATGCTGGGATTACAGATGTGCACCACCATATCCAGCCTTTAGTTTTTATTTTGAGAAAAGATCTTGCTAAGTTGTTTAGGGTCTCACTAAATTGTTGAGGCTAGTCTCTAGCTTGTGATCCCCCTGCCTTAGCCTCCCAAATCATTGGGATTATAGGCATACATTGGAATTACAGGTGTACACTACTGCGCCCAGCAAGATCAGACTTACTCATATTGTTATTGATTTTAGGGAAAGATCAGTCTTTGACCATTAAATATGGTCATATTAACTATGTTTTTGTAGATACCCTGTCATAGTTTGAGGAAATTCTCTCCTAGTCTTGATTTGTTGAGGACTTTTTAGGGGAATGGATGTTAGATTTTGTCAAGTGCTTTTGTTATGTATCTTTTGGGAAGCTCATGTGTTTTTTCTTTTTCTTTTTTAGTCTGTTAATATGGTGAATTACATTTTTTTAATGTTAAATAGCCTTGCATTCCTGGGATCTAATTTTTTCGTGAGATTGTCCTTCTAAATATTTGTAGAATCCTAGCAATATCACTTTTCTTTCTTCTGGTATTAGTTGGTAATCTACATCTTCTCTTTTTTTCTTTGATCAATGTTTTATTTCTCCCTTGACTGTGTTCTTTGACTGTTTTTTATTTGACCTATTTCTACTCTAGTCTTTGATTCTTTCCTTTTTTTTTCTTCTTGCTTTGGGTGTTATTTATTCTTCTTCCATTTCTAGTTTTATGAAGTAGAAACTGTAATCATTGATTGAAATTGTTGTTTTCGATACTGAAGCCCTAATGATATTCTTTTATATAAATCCTTCAACAGTTCCAAAACTTTAAAATTATATTAATTATTATATTTAATTATTATAGTTAGTGTGGAGGGGTTTTTTGTTTGTTTGTTTGTTTTGGTACCTGGGATTGGACCCAGGGTCACGTAACCACTGAGTTGCATCCTCAGCCATTTTTAAAAATTTTTTACTTTGTGACAGGGTCTTGATAAGTTGCTGAGGGCCTTAAAATTGTGATCCTCCTGCCTCAGCCTCCTGGGTCACTGGGATTATAGTAATGCCACACTCAGCTGGAGTTTATTTTTAGTTATGAAACAAGTTAAGAATATAAATCTTTTTCAAACAGATTGCTCCTTGTATCAATTCAAGTTGGGTAGTTCTTTCCTTAATAGTTTGTATTCCTATTCTGTCATATGCTAAGGCCCTGTATATGCTTGGATGTGTTTCTGTTTGATCTAGTATTTATTTTAGCCTTATTTTCTAAAACTTTAGAATAAGTCTTGCCATATGATAGGGTAAATCCTCCATCTTTCTTTTTTTATGTTTTTTTTTTTGGTTTTTAAGAACTTTAATTTTGCCTGTGAATTTTACAATTAGTTAATATCCATGAAAACTATTACTGCAATTTTTATTGCTAGTAAATTGAGCTTAGAGATTAATTTAGTGGAAGTTAACATTTTTATAGTATTAATTATTTCCATGAGTTGATACAGCTTGTCATTTGGATTTTCTTTTTTCAAATATTATTTTAATTGTCAAAACAAAGAGGGAGATACTATCATTTCCATTATGTAAATTCTCTAGGAGAATAAGGAGCTTGCTCAAGAGTCAGTGGCTCCTAAGTAAAGTTAAAAGTTGGCCTGATTCCAGAGAACATTTTGCTACATTTTATTATTATTATTATTATTTAAGAAATAACTCAATTTATTTTTTATGTGGTACTGAGGATTGAACCCAGTGCCTCACACATGCTAGGCAAGCACTGTATTACTGAGCCATGACCCCAGCCCCATTTATTATTTGTTCCCCAGAATTTTCTGCTTTTCCTATGAGAAATTATACTTCTTGCCCTATCAGTGTTAGGCTGGACTATATAACCTGCTTGGGCCAATGAAATGTGAGTGGAAGCAATGTGTGCCACCTTCCAGAAGAAGCTTTAAGAGCCAGTGTATATTTTAGTGGATTCTTTCTTTCTTGCTATAAAGTTAGGATGTCTCAGATGGGGTTACTCCTTTAGCCTGGATCCAGTTTTGATGTAGTTCTTCCTGGCTTTGTGTTCACCTAGAGTTCTGCAACCTCTTAACCAGCTTTGGAGTTTTCACAAAGGTAATTTGATATTGTTTTAAGTCAATGTCTCTGCGGGAGAAAGGAGTAGGGCTTACTATTCTACTCTATTGCTGATGTCATCCATATTTAGATCCTCTTTTTTCTTTTTTTGCAGTGCTGGGGATTGAACCCAGAACCTTGTACATACAAGGCAAGCACTCTACCAGCTGACTATATCCCCAGCCCCTAGATCCTCTTTTAACACTTCATAATTCTACAAATAAATAATGGACTTAAAAATCTTTTATTGTATTCATTCCTAGAATATTAATAGTTTTGTTGCTATTGTTTTCAACTTAATGGAATCCTTCTTAATTTTTTTATTAATTTTTTATTTGTTTTAATTAGTTATGTATGACAGTAGAATGCATTTATGCACATGATATATCATACATAGATGGGATATAATTTCTCATTTTTCTGAGTGTACATGTTGCAGAATCATATTAGTCATGTAGTCACACATATACATAAAGTAATAATGTCTGTTTCATTCTACTATCTTTCCTATCCCCATCTTATTAATTTTGACAGTTCATCTGTAGATTCTCTTGGATTCTCTATTTGGATAGTCAGTGTGTCTCTAAATTGTGAAAACTTGGTCCTTTCCTTTTTAGTCCTTATATGGTTGTCCTTTTTTCCTTGTTATAATGTATTGGATAGAATAGAATTAGTATTGTGTAGAATAGCAGAAGTGATATTAGGCATTTGTGTCTCACCTTCCTTAAATGGGATTACTTAAAAGTCTACCATTAAGTATGATATTTATAATAGTTTCTGGTACCTACTCCTTATTAGGTCTAGGAAATTCTTCCCTAATTTACCAGTATTGTTTGTTTGGAATGAATGCTGTATTTCCCAAAATACTTTTTTTTAAACATGTTTTGGGATTATATGTTTTTTGCAAAATCTTTGATATGATAGACTGTCGCGACCCCTCGCCGGCAAGGGAAAACACGACACAGGATTCTTCTTTCAGCAGTTTATTCAGGCCTTGATTCATGTATCATCTTCTAGTGACCCCCCGCCGAGCGCCCAAGCATAGCCTAATAAAGCTTACTCAAGTCCAATCCAAAGCTGCCACGCGGGGTTTTCTCATAGGGTATTGAGGGACAGCACGCCAACTCTCCCAAATAAGGAGTTGTTTACCAAGATCCACAACGGAGACCGGCGCCATCTTCTAATGGCGGCAGTGGTCTACAAACACGGCTCACCACAATAGACTTTCCATTTTTTTTTTTTATTACTAGGGATGTGTACAACTGTAATTCACCAGTTTACAAATTTGAAAAGAGAAAAAAAGAAAGAAAGTCTGAACTGGGTGCCATGGCATACTCCTATAATTCCAGTGGCTTACGAGGCCGAGGCAGGAGGATTGCATGTTCAAAGCCAGCCTCAGCAAAAGCAAGGTGCTAAGCCAGTCAGTGAGATCCTGTCTCCAAACAAAATACAAAAAATGATTGGGGATATGGCTCAGTGGTTAAGGGCCCCTGAGTATGCTGGGCAAGTGCTCTACCACTAAGCTACATCCTCAGGCCACAGAAATTTTATTTCAATACAAGGTGAACTAACCTGTTCAAAGTAAAAAAATTCAGTAAGTGCTTGAGCATGATACATGAACATAGACTTGTTCCAAAAGCTATCTTAAACAGTGTATTTCAAAGTCCCCTGTTTTGTTGGAGGTTTGCCTATTTAGCTTCCATTTATGCTCAGTAAATGTACATATATATATATTTCTTTCTTACCTCAATAATTCCTTATGGTCACATCACAAGTTGTGGTTGAATTGTCGAAGTTGCGTAGAGGCAGATAATGCTTAAAGAGATGATCCACAAGTTTTTTTTTTTTCAATCTTTTTCCCTTCATTTCCCTTTCCAGTTCTAAAGTCCATCTCTGTATCTTAATGAAAATAAAGAAAAATATAGTTACTTAGTTCTGCTTTCTCTCTTTTGTGATTAATACCAAAGCATCTTTTCCCAGCATCTTTTCTGAACACATAAGGCTCATCTAATTTTTTTAAAATTTTTTTATTTAGTTATATATGAAAGTAGAATGCATTTATGCACTTTGATATATCATATATAGATGGGATATATAATTATATATATTATAAATTATATATATTATATATACATATAATTTCTTATTTTTCTGAGTGTACATATTGCAGGATCATATTGATCATGTAATCACATATATACATACAGTAATAATGTCTGTTTCATTCTACTATCTTTCCTATCCCCACATCCTCTTCCCTCCCCTCCCTTCACTTCCCTCTACCTAATCTAAGGTAACACTATTCTTCCCTAGTGTGCCCCCTTATTGTGAATTAGCATCTGCATATTAGAGAAAACATTTGGCCTTTGGTTTTGTGGGATTGGCTTATTTCGCTTAGCATGATATTTTCCCAAAACTCCAACCATTTACTGGCAAATGTCATAATTTTACTCTTCTTTAAAGCTGAGTAATATTTCACATTTTCTTTGTCCATTCATCTATTGAGGGACACCTAGGTTGGTTCCATAGTCTAGCTATTGTGAATTGAGCTCCTATAAACATTGATGTGGCTGTGTCACTATAGTATGCTGATTTTAAGTCTTTTGGGTATAAATCAAGGAGTGGGATAGCTAGGTTAAATGATGGTTCCATTCCCAATTTTCTGAGGAATCTCCATCCTACTTTCCATAGTGGTCCCACCAATTTGCAGTCCCACCATCGATGTGTGAGTGTACCTTTTTCACATCCCCACGAACATTTATTGTTACCTATTCATATATATATATATGTGTGTGTGTGTGTGTGTGTGTGTATGTATATATATATATATATATATATATATATATATATATATATACATGTTGTAGATGGACACAATATATTTATTTTTATTTATTTATTTTTATGTGATGCTGAGGATTGAACCCAGAGCCTCAGGCATGCAAGGCAGGTGCTTTACCACGGAACTACAACCTCATCCCACCTGTATTCTTTTTTTTTTAGTTGTAGTTGGACACAATACCTTTATTTTGTTTATTTATTTTTATGTGGTGCTGAGGATTGAACCCAGGGCCTTGTGTGTGCCAGGCGAGCGCTCTACCACTGAGCCACAACCCCAGCCCGCCTTGATGATTGCCATTCTGACAGGGGTGAGATGAAATCTTAGAGTAGTTTTGACTTGCACTTCTTTAATTGCTAGAGATGTTGAACACTTTTTCATATATTTGTTGATCAGTTGTATTTCTTTTTCTGTGAAGTGTCTGTTCACTTCCTTAGCCCATTTATTGATTAGGTTATTTGTTTTTTCGGTGTTAATTTTTTTGAGTTCTTTATATATCCTAGAGATTAATGCTTTATTGGAGGTGCACGTGGTAAGGTTTTCTCCCAATCTGTAGGCTCTCTCCTCATGTTATTAATTGTTTTCTTTGCTGAGAAGAAGCTTTTTTAATTTGAATCCATCCCATTTATTGATTCTTGATTTTACTTCTTGCAAAATAGCATCTGCATATTAGAGAAAACATTTGGCCTTTAGTTTTGTGGGATTGGCTTATTTCGCTTTAGGAGTCTTGTTAAGGAAGTCAGATCCTAGGCTGACATGGTGAATTTGGGGGCCTATTTTTTCTTCTGTTAGGCACAGGGTCTCTGTTCTAGTGCCTAAGTCTTTGATCCACTTTCAGTTGATTTTTGAGTAGGGTGAGAGATAGAGGTTTAATTTCATTTTGCTACATATAGATTTCCAGTTTTGCCCACACCATTTGTTGAATAGGCTATCTTTTCTCCAGTGAATATTTTTGGCACCCTTGCCTAGTATGAGATAATTGTACTTATGTGGGTTTGTCTCTGTGTCCTCTATTCTGTGCCATTGGTCTACAAGTCTATTTGGTGCCAATACCATGCTGTTTTTTGTTACTATAGCTCTGTAGTATAGTTTAAGGTCTGGTATTGTGATACTTCCTGCTTCATTTTTCTAGCTAAGGATTGCTTTAGCTATTCTGGGTCTCTTATTTTTCCAAATAAATTTCATGATTTTTTTCTATTTCTATGAAGAGTGTCATTGGGATTTTAATAGGAATTGTATTAAATCTGTATAATGCTTTTGGTAGTATGGCCATTTTGACAATATTAATTCTGCCTATCCAGGAGCATAAGGGGTTTTCTTCAATTCCTTTCTTTAGTGTTCTGTAGCTTTCATTGTAGAGGTTTTTCACCTCTTTTGTTAGATTGATTCCCAGGGGTTTTTTGTTGTTATTGTTTTTGTGTTTTTTTTTTTTTTTTTGAGGCTATTGTGAATGGAGTAATTTTCCTAATTTCTCTTTTCAGTGGATTTAAATGTATAGGAATGCATTTGATTTATGGGTGTTGATTTTATATCCTGCTGCTTTGCTGAATTCATTTATTGGTTCTAGAAGTTTTTGGATCTTCTAGATATAGAATCATGTCATCAGCAAATAGTGTATTTGTATCTTTTTGTATTCTTTACCTATTTGTATCCCTTTAGTTTCTTTCTTTTGTCTAATTGATCTGGCTAGAGTTTCAAGGATGATGTTGAATAGAAGTGGTGAAAGAGGACATCCTTGTCTTGTTCCAGTTTTTACAGGGAATGCTTTCAATTTTTCTCTATTTAGAATTGAAAGAACGAACAAGGCTTGTAGTCAGAGAAAATGCCCATTTATTGAGGAACAGCTCTGCATATTTATAGACCGGGGGGGTTGATAGTTATGACAGTTTAATGGTTGAAGGGTTGGACAGTTGGCATGGGGTGCTTTCTGATTGGTGTGTAAGGATCATGTGAGTCAGCAGGGCTAGTCTGATTGGTGGGTAAGGATCATGAGAGTCAGCAGGGCTAGTCTGATTGGTGGGTAAGGATCATGTGAGCCAGCAGGGCTCACCATTGGATGCCTCTTGGGGGGATGGGGAAGTTAGTCTTTGGAGCCAGGGCAACTCCCAACATTCCCCCCTCTTTGTTATTAAATGAGAGTAGGTGTAGACTTATTCTAGATGCTTCCTGCTGAGATGGGGCGGTGTGGGAGAATCAGAGGGGAGGGAAATAGGGAGCCCCTACAGGAGGGCAGAGAGGACCGGTATTACTTCAGGAACCAGATCAATGAAGGTTCCTTGCCACCACAGATCCATGATGATGTCAGTCCATTCGGCATAGGTCTTGATTGGAGGTATCATCAGTAGCCAGGAGTTGGTAATTCCTGAGGAGAAGCTGGTTAAAAGCTTGATTAGAAATTTTTTAACCACCTGAGTCTGAATGAACTTTATGATAAAGGGAAGGAACAGGCACAGGGAGTTTATATAGCCCAAATCTAATGGGGTTTCTGGGTCTGCAAGCTGTCTTGTTGGCCCAAGGGGGGTTAAGTGTTCAGCCTTGAGTGGAGGCTTGGGTGTTTGGGCTTGAAGCAAACAGGTGATAAAGAACCAGACAGAGGATTTGAGAAGCCAGGTCATCCTGCAGCTAACTTTGTTTGGCATGCCCTGCAGACCAGCCTGTCCTGCACCTAACACCCACTCTTCATTCTTCATGGAGTCCAATCTAGCTCCCTCCCCTCTCTATTCAAACTCTCTCCTACCTCGGTGTCTCTGAAACCAGAACTGATTCTCTTGCTTTTCTCTTTACCTTTCTCTGGCTCTTGGATCCCGAAATATCACTGTTCCCATCTTTCCCTAGTCTTGTCTCTCTTCACACCAAGAAAGCACAGGCTTTGTAATAAAGAAGGCAGCCAAGGGAGGATGGTGGCCCATTGTTACCAGATTTCCCTTTGAGAGCAGTCAGATCTCTCCAGGTTTTATGTGAAACACCTCAACCTTAAATACTGATACTTGAAATTCTTACGAAACTGGGAGGGTAAACAAAACACACATGTTCCTCCTTGGGCCCAGAAGGCAACTGGTAAAGTGCTGTCTTATGATAAAGGTAGTTCACACTTATTCAGGGGTCACCATGCTCCAGACACCTAAGTGGTTTGTTAGAAGGACAACACACAATGGTCCCACTACCGGCCAGATCCAAGCAAGTAGGAGGTTTGTAAGGAGGAGAAGGGGGTCTGGCTGGAGGGGGCCCTTAGGGTCACTTGTTTGAATCTCCAGACATAGGGCGAAGAGAGGACCCAAGAGGGGCCATAAATGAGGGGGAGCATTAGGTATTGGGCTAAGAACGGAGACACGGGAGAGGCTTGAGGGGAATCTTGTGGGGAGGGATGACAAGAGTAATGACAGGTGACGATCATTGGCTCTTCTGATGAAGGTGTAGGAGCGCCGGGCTTAAGCCTGGAAATATGAATCCATGGGTTATTAGACAGCTTGAGTTTGGCCCCCAAGGGAGTGCACATCACCTGAGCAGGACCCTACCATTTTGGTTTTAGAGGGGGCTTTTTCCCCAGGGGGCAATAGTAAACAAGTTGACCAGGTGTTAAGGAGGTAGGGTTTTGAAAGAGCCTGGGGTCAGGCAGGAGCCAGTCTTGATAGTGCCAGAGTTTAGAGCGTAGATGGAAGAGGAGGGGCAGGGCATAGGTTTCGGAGATGGGTAGGGGTTCTGTAGGCAATCCGGGAGGAATGAGGGGACAGCCATACATGACTTCGAAAGGTGAGAGATTAGAAGGCTTCTTTGGCAAGGCCCTAATGCACAATAAAGCCAATGGGAGCACCTTTACTAGGTCCAGGCTTAATTCCATGGTTAACTTGGTGAGGGTCCCTTTAAGGGATCAATTGGTCCTTTCAACCTTTCCGGAAGCCTGGGGGCGGTAAGGGCAATGGAAATGCCAAGGGAGTGATAGTGCGTGAGCCAGTCCCTGAATTATCTGCGAGGTGAATTCTGGGCCATTGTCTGATTGGATAGAAGTGGGCATCCCTAAATGGGGGATTGTGTGAGTAAGCAACAGATCAACTACCGTAGAGGCCTGCTTGTTAGAAGTGGAAAAGGCTTGTTTTTTACTCGGGGCATGTTGGTGCAATCAATCTGCCAGTCTGCAGCCGGGGTATGACCATGGGCCTGATAAGAAGGGAAAGGTTTAGGTTTTAATGGAGTATTGGTATTGGTTCTCTGGCAGATCTGATAAGCGGAAGTGATCTGTTGTAGGAGGGTCTTATCGTGTGGGGAAAGGGTGAAAAAGGAGTGAAGGAAAGTAGTGAGACTCTGTGGACTAGAATGGAATAGAGAGTGAAGAAACTGGAAGAGTTGTTGGGGATCTTTGGGCCGATCCCTGGTGGTAACAAAGAGTAGTGGAGAGGAGGTAAAGCTCTATAGGGTGGCTGATGGAGCCGCTTGATTGGCCTTGGAATTCCTCATAGTAGTAAGGGAGGAGTCAGTTTGGTGGGCCTTGCAATGGATTATTCCCAGTTGGGAAGGCAGCCTGGAGGCTCGTAGTAGGCCAAAAATAAGTGTGGAATTAATGACTGCCATCCCTCTAGTGGTCAATAGCCCCTTTTCTTTCCAAATGGCTGCATGGGGGATCAGGATATGGAAGACGTATTTGGAATCTGTGTATAGGGAGAGGGTTTTTCCCTCCGCTAGCTCGCGTGCCCTTGTGACAGCTATGAGTTCAGCTTGTTGGTGGTACTGGGTGGGAGAGGTTTTGCCTCTATGATGGATGAGAAGGAAATGACAGCATACCCCGCCACTTTAACCCCTTCATGTATAAAGGAGCTACCATCTGAGAACCAGACAATGTCTGAAAAGGGAAAGGGTCCTGCAGAATGTGGTAGGGCAGGGTAAAATCGTCTCTAATACCTCCAGGCATTTGTGGACGGGATCTTGTGAGGGAGAAGATGGGAGGAGGGAGGCAGGGTTTAAAACCCTGGAAAGAGGAAGTGACTGTAGCCCCTTGTAAGTAAGGAAATCCTTTAGATGGTGAGGAGATGAGATGGTTAGTGGGGAGCCAAAGGTAAGCTTGTGTGATTCTTTCTGGAGGTCATGGGCTGCTGCTAGGGCTCTGAGGCATGGGGGCCAGCCCCTGACGGTGGGGTCGAGCTGTTTGGATAGGTAGGCCACTGGTGCAAATGTGGGGCCATCCTGACCCAGAACGCCCAGACTTTGTCCCTGTTTTTACATAGAGGGTTAAGGGTCGGGAGAGGTCAGGGAGATGCAGGGCGGGTACCCAGAGGAGGGCCTTTTTAAAGGGCTTCCCTACTGCTGAGAGTAGGGGTTCATCTTGGGGGCCCTTGGCCAGAGTATATAGCGGCCTGGTGAGGAGGGAGAAATTAGGAATCCAGGCCCTGAAGTACCCAGCCAAACCCAAGAAGGAGAGTATGTCATCTTTGGTCTTTGGTGTAGGTATAGACACAATAAGCTGTTTTCTGTCTACTGTAATGGCCTTTTTCCCTTGAGAGATAGAGAACCCTAGATGCTTGTTGAGAGCCACAGCCGAAGGGGCCCCAGCAAACTTCCAGCTGCCAGCTGATGATTGGCTCACAGCGGCCCCAGCAAACTTCTAGCTGCCAACTGATTGGCTCCTCTGCGGTGATGCTCACTGGGCTGTTTCCCCACCCTTTCAGACCACGGAGCTGCTCATTGGGGGACTTTTTTTGACTCTGCCCATGCGACCCAGCCAATCAGCCTCAAGAGCGGGAGGAGTGGGGGAGGTTGAGAGGATTGGGGAAGCCGGTGGTGGCAGTTGGGCTCTGAAGGTTTTTCCTGAGGAGCTGGGTGGTTTGGTGTTTGTGTTCTAAAAATAAAGTTCGTTTGTTTTGACAAGTGGCTCCTGAATTGTGCCCAGCCAGACTGCAGCATTTGGTGGGCCGCACGGGGAATGACTGAGGGTAAATGATAAGGTAAGCTGCTCGCCCCTGAGGGCAGGGCTAGAGGATGGGTAGCCATTTTAAGATTCTTCTTTTGTTTTGTTTCGCTTTTGTTTTAAGTTGCCTGTCCCTGGAGATGAGTGAGACGGAAGAAAAACCGCTCACCTCTGAGGAAAAACTATTTGCGTCTGAGGAACAGATAGGGAGAAAGGACAGATGGACATTTCAGGAGGATAGAAAGGCTGATATAATGATTTTGTGTGGTTCCATTTTTATTTCATTCTGTCTCGGTTATGTTTGGCATCATCTTGTTGGGTTGTATTATAGTAGAAATATGGGATCAGAAATTAGTAAAAAACAAACCGAAAAAGTGTTAAGTAAATTGTTAGAGGAAGGAGGTATCCCAGTAAAATCAAGAGCAGTCAGGGCATACGTTGATACAATACAAAAATGTAGCCCATGGCTTTTTAAGGAGGAGTTGTTGAATATATTACAATGGAACCATCATGGTGAAGATTTAAAAAGAATAGAAAAGAAAAGCCCAGGAACTCTGCCAGTTGGCACATTGACATTGTGGGCATTGGTATCTTGTTTGCTTAGTCCAAAGCCTTCAGTTCAGACAAAGGTAGAGGAAGGAGAAGACATATTGATTCAAGTAAAAGAGAAGGTCTGTCAAGTTAGTCAGAAAGAGGAAAAGATTCAAGTAAAAGAGAAGATCTTTCGAGTTAGTCAGATAGAGGAAGAAAGCTTAGAGCAGAAAAAGCCATCAGGGGAAAAGTTAGAACAGGAGACTGCTACTAACACCTTTCTATCACCAGAGGGCAAAAGTGTCCAACCAATAGCACCACCTCTACAGGAGACTGCTACTAACTCCTTTCTATCACCAGAGGGCATAAGTGTCCAACCAACAGCGCCACCTCCATATGCTGGGAGGCCACCAACCCCCGCAGTTGATAGTTGGGATCCTGAGACAGGATCTCAAATATTAACATGCCCTGTATTTGAGGCAGGAGGGCAGCAAATTCACAATGCTTTAAATTTCAAAACAGTGAAGCAGCTAAAAGAGGCTGTAACAACCTATGGTCCTCAAGCACCCTTCACTGTAAGCATGGTTGAATCCATTAACAACTTGAACATGACGCCAGTAGATTGGGCTAATATGTGTAAAGCTGTGCTAAATGGAGGTCAATACCTGTTATGGAGGTTGCCAATGAGGAATTTTGCAAGGAGACGGCTAGGCGAAATGCAGCAGCTGGTTATCCTCAGAGAAATCTAGATATGTTGTTAGGAAAGGGACCTTATGAGGATCAGCAGCAACAAATTGCATATGATCCTGGTGTATACGCACAAATTGCTGCAGATGCGGTTAAGGCATGGAAGACTTTACAAGGACATGGAGGTTTATAAGGTCAATTATCTAAGGTAATACAAGGAGCTAATGAATTTTACGCTGAATTTGTAGATAGGCTTGTTCAAACAGCTACCAGAGTTTTTGGGAATACAGAACAAGCAATGCCATTAATAAAACAACTGGCTTATGAGCAAGCAAATTGTTGGTGCAGAGAAGTCTTAGACCATGGAAACATGAAGATTTAAACACATATATTAAATTATGTAGAGACATTAATGAACAAGAGCAAGTCGTGGCAGCTACAGTAAAACAGGCTTTAGAACAAGGGCAAGTTGTGGCAGCTGCAGTAAAACAGGCTTTAGATGCCAGGCCAAGAACATGCTACAATTGTGAACAAACAGGACATTTTAAAAGGAATTGCCCCATAGGAGGAGGGTTTAACAAAACTAGGTATCAAAGGAGTAGAATACCGGGTATTTGCCCACGATGCCGTAGAGGGAGACATTGGGCTAATGAATGCCATTCTCAAACCACCATAGAGGGTACTCCATTATCAAAAAATGAACAAGAACCAGGTGTTTATCCATGATATCGTGGAGAAAGACATCGGGCTCCATTGCCAAAAAATGGACAGGGGAGCCCAATGCTTCGGGGCCCAAGACCACAAATATACGGAGCACTGGAGGAACCCAGCAACCCCATCAGGGTAGTGCCCAGGACACATTGTCCATTAGATCCCTCATCAGACAAACCAGAGGGAGCGCAGGGTTGGACATCTGCGCCTCCACCAGATCAGTACTAACTCCAGAGATGGGAGTTCAAATCATTCCCACAGGGGTAAAAGGATCTCTTCCCAAAGGAACAGTAGGCTTATTATTGGGACGCGGTTCTTCTACTCTAAAAGGACTTATGATAAGTCCTGGGGTAATTGATCCTGATTATGAAGGTGAAATAAAAATTATAGCCAGTTCTCCAAAGGGTATATCAGTAATTTCACCAGGAAATAGAATAGCACAGTTACTAATAATACCCAGCCTACATGATAAATTTTCTAGTCGTACTGTAGAAAGAGGTTCCAAGGAATTAGGCTCCACAGGTGTAGATTGGGCTGCGCTTTCTTTAAATTTAGATTCTCGCCCCATGCTAAAACTAAATATTCAAGGACATGAATTTAATGGGCTACTGGATACAGGTGCAGACCTTAGCATCATCTCTCATCAAGAATGGCCAAAACATTGGCCATTACAACAAGCCACTCAAACGCTTCGAGGCCTAGGAGTGGCGACTAATCCCCGTAGAAGTGCAATGGTATTAGATTGGAAGGATCCTGAAGGATGTAAAGGAACTATACAGCCATATGTATTGGATCATCTTCCCGTAAATGTATGGGGACAAGATGTCCTAGATCAATTAGGTTTGACATTAACAAAAAACATCAACCAAAATGCACCCACTATTATGACTAGACAAGGTTTTAGGAAAGGAAAAAGATTAGAAAAACAAGAACAAGGTATAGCAGCACCAATACAAATAGATCAAGGAACGGACAGACATGGGTTGGATTTTCAGAAAGGGCCACTGAGACAATAAAAATTACTTGGAAATCAGAAAGACCAGTATGGGTTCCTCAGTGGCCCCTGACTAAAGAAAAGATACAAGCAGCCCATGACCTGATCAAACAACAATTAGCGGAAGGACATATACAACCTTCTGTATCTCCCCATAATACTCCCATTTTTGTCATCAAAAAGAAATCTGGTAAATGGAGATTACTGCAAGATTTAAGAGCCATTAATAATGAGAAGATTATTATGGGACCTGCTCAATCGGGGATTCCTCAAGTGTCTGCTTTGCCAAAAACCTGGTATGTTTTAGTTATAGATATTGAAGATTGGTTTTTTTTTCAATTCCAATTCATCCTGAGGATAGTCCATGTTTTGCATTTACTATCCCTGCACTGAATCATGAAGGTCCTGATCAGAGATATGAATGGAAAGTACTCCCTCAAGGGATGGCTAACAGCCCAACTATGTGTCAAATTTATGTTAACAAAGTAATCCAGCCACTTAGAAATCAAAATCCTGAACTACAAATATTTCACTATATGGATGATGTATTATTAGCACATAAAGATAAAAACACATTGCTAGAATGTTACGCCACACTTACAAACTTATTAAAAATTATAATCTAGAGATAGCAACAGATAAAGTACAATGAAATTTTCCAATTAATTATTTAGGAGTTCTATTATCCTCAACCATGGTCCGTCCACCAAAAATTCAAATACGAGTAGATCAACTCAAATCACTTAACGACTTTCAAAAGTTATTAGGAGACATAAATTGGATAAGGCCTTATCTAGGTATACCAACAGGAGAGTTGGGACCTTTATTTGATATCCTAAAAGGTCCATCAGATCCAAATTCACCCCGAATGTTAACGCCTGAAGCAAGAAAGGCATTAAAAATCATTGAAACATATATGGAAAATATGCATTTGGATAGAATTGATATAAGTTTGCCTTTATTATTTATTGTACTACCAACAAAAAATATTCCTACAGGAGTATTTTGGCAAGAAGGTCCATTATTATGGATACATTTATCTTATTCTCCTAACACTATTCTTACTAGGTATCCTGAGGCTGTAGGACAATTAATACTTAAAGGAATAAAAGCAGCAAAGGGAGTGTTTGGAATTTCTCCCAATAAAATTATTACTCCATATACTATGAATCAAATTGATGAGTTAGCTAATGAGTTAAATACTTGGGCAATAATCATGTGCAAATCTAATGTTTCATTTGATAACCACTTACCATCTAATCCTTTATTGTCTTTTTGGTCATCGCATCCTGAAATTTTTCCAAAAATGACAAGAAAAACACCTATCATGAATGCTCCAAATATATTCACTGATGGGTCAAATAATGGTACAGCAGCAATAGTTACACCTGATCAAACTTTTACATTTTTAGTACCCAAACAATCAGCTCAAAAGGTAGAGCTTAATGCAGTATTACAAGCTTTTGTGATGTTTAAAGATTCAGTATTTAATTTATTTTCCGATAGTATATAGTTAATGCTATAATATCCCTTGAAGATGCTGGTAGGATTTCCCCTTCCTCTACTGTTTTCTCTTTGCTTTCCACTATACAAAGTCTAATCTGGGACAGAAAAGATCCGTTCTTTATAGGACATATCAGGGCACATACAGGATTGCCTGGAAGCCTTAGTTTGGGCAATGATTTAGCAGATAAAACTACACATGACATACATATTTTCTCTACACTAGAAGAAGCTACAAATTTTCATAAAAAGTTCCATGTCAATGCTAATACTTTACAAAAGCATTTTAAAATAACTAATGAACAAGCTAGACAAATAATAAAACAATGTCAAAATTGTGTGACCTTTTTACCACAAGTTAATCTTGGAGTCAATCCTAGAGGACTGATACCTAACCATATTTGGCAGATGGACGTCACACACTTGCCAGAATTTGGAAAATTAAAATATTTGCATGTTACAGTTGATACTTCTTCTGGATTTTTGATGGGCTCCCTTTATGCTGGAGAAAAAACTAAAGATATTATAGCTCATTGCTTACAAAATTTTGCCACTGTGGGCGTTCCAAAACAGTTAAAAACAGATAATGCCCCTGGTTATACTTCTACCTCTTTTAAACAATTTTGCTCAGCATTTGGCATTACTCATATAACAGGAATCCCATACAATCCACAGGGACAAGGCATAGTTGAAAGAGCTTATCAAACCATTAAAATGCACTTATTAAAGCAAAAAGAGGGAATTGGGAAGGGGCATATATTCCCCAAAGATAAACTTAAAATAACCCTTTTTACTCTAAACTTTTTAAATTTGGATTCATCAGGACTTAGTGCTGCGGAAAGGCATATGTGTCCAAAAAATGTACATAAGCCCAAAGTATGTTGGAAGGATATTCTAACAGGACAATGGAAAGGTCCTGACCCAGTAATTGTCTGGAGTCGGGGGTCTGTTTGTGTTTTTCCACAGGGAGAACAGCAGCCGATTTGGATTCCAGAGAGATTAACTAAGGTCCTGACCCAGTGATTGTCTGGAATCGGGGGTCTGTTTATGTGTTTCCACAGGGAGAACAGCAGCCGATTTGGATTCCAGAAAGATTAACTAAAATGATTTCTACAGACCAAAAAGAAGATGATTTGGCTTAAATCCATAACAACTGATATCCAAAACTCCAGTTTGGCTATTCTTACATCTGCGACAGAACCAGGATGCTTTTTTCAATATCTATTTTATTATTACCCTTTCCCACATCACGAAGTTCTATTTTGTTTTTTGAGCTCATACAGACCTAGGTTAATGTTTTGCTGATCAGTTCTATTTTTTGACTACAGAGTTTTTAAACATTGCAATGGAGATTTCACCTGTAAAAAGTTATAAGGCCTTTACTTTTATGTTATGTGTTGTGTTCACACTTGTGTTTTATGTTGTATGTTTGTATATACGTATGTCCATATATCATATATGATGAGTGCTCATGAAAAAATGTATCCAAATATTTTTTTTCACGTGATTTAAATGGTTTAATTTAAATTGGGTAAACAGCTGTTGAGGATTGTTTTAATATGTGAACAAAAAAGGAGGTTAACAGATCTGTTTGTTTACTTTCACCTTTCCTTTTCATTATATTTAATAATTCTGTTCAAGATAATGTAAATTTTTAAGAAAATTGTTTTCTTTTAGTGCCTTCTGGAATGTTACATAATTTTTTCTTTAGCCATTATTGCCAGAATTCCTATCTTCATCCCAGTGCCGGTGAAGACAAAGATAAAACCAATCTACAGCTTCTGCAATAGCCATCACTGAACTGCTTGCAGAACTTGCCTGGACTATGTATCATTTGTATGCATTGTGAACTCACTTGTATGCATTGTGAACTATCTGTTGGTGCAGTGACTTGTGGTAGTGTTGGGGTATTTTTGCTGATGGTGTCATTGGTGGTACAATTTTTCCAAAAGGAGCCGTCAATTGGCTTGGTGTATCTTCCTCCCTTCTGCTTGTCATGGTCGTTCAGATAATTTGGGGGCCAACAGAGATGAGGCAAAGAACCTCACCCCCCCGCTGGTACAAAGACCTATCCACAGGTGTGGCTGTATGCTGGACCGGTAGTCAATGACGGGTAAGATCCAATTGCAATGGTACCAACCTAAGACAGGAGGCTGACGTCTTGAGGTCAGCTCATTCGATAATGGGTAAGGACCATATGTACTATTGGACAACTTAAGGCAGGCACGGTCCCTAAACCACATGCTTGTTGTTTAAACAGAGAGGGGGAGATGTTGAGAGCCACAGCCGAAGGGGCCCCAGCAAACTTCCAGCTGCCAGCAAAAACTTCCAGCTGCCAGCAAACTTCTAGCTGCCAGCTGATGATTGGCTCACAGCGGCCCCAGCAAACTTCTAGCTGCCAACTGATTGGCTCCTCTGTGGTGATGCTCATTGGGCTGTTTCCCCACCCTTTCAGACCATGGAGCTGCTCATTGGGGGGCTTTTTTTGGCTCTGCCCATGCGACCCAGCCAATCAGCCTCAAGAGCAGGAGGAGTGGTGGAGGTTGAGAGGCTTGGGGAAGCCGGTGGTGGCAGTTGGGCTCTGAGGGTTTTTCCTGAGGAGCTGGGTGGTTTGGTGTGTGTGTTCTAAAAATAAAGTTCGTTTCTTTTGACAAGTGGCTCCTGAATTGTGCCCAGCCACACTGCAGCAGATGCTATTTGGGCCTTTTGTGGAGAGGCCCGATATCCCTTTAAGGCCAAGAAAGTAGTAGAACTGTGTCATCTGTTGAGGGCCCTTTGGACGGGCTAGAAGAGTTTGTAGACGTTTGCAAGAGGTGCAGAGAGCAGGATTGGATTGGAGCAAGAAGAAAGCCTGGACATAAGCAATCTCTACCCATTTTTTGGATGCTCACAGTAATTGTAGAGATCCCTTAGAATGGAGGGATCCAGGGACCCAAAAAGGGGCCATCTGCTTTGGTTGTCTAAGGGATAGGTAGGCCAGGCCTGGGTGCTACATTTGATCCAAGAGGCATTGTAGGGGAGAGTCAACTGGCAGAGAGGACACATTACCCTTGTAAGGAGGAGGGAAGAGGATGCAAATATGGTATAAGGGACAGGGAAGGAGAAGAGAGAAGGAGGAAGCTGATTTATTGGCAAAAGAGGCATCCCCACTAGAGCCAAAAAATCAAGGGTGCCTAAGTGGCAGGTTCGAGCTGCAGAGATTGGTCATCACTGAATCCTGATAGTCGAAGCTCTCGTTCAGGACGGAGCCGGAGCTGTGGAAGACCTTGGCCAAGGCTTTTCAGGACCCCTCCTGGAGAGGCTGGATACTCCCAGGCCTGGAAAGAGGGGAGAGGTAGGGCAAGAGATAGGAAGGGGAGGGTAAGCATCTCTCTAGCGGCCGAGTCTTAAAGGTGAGAGGACTAGGACTTTAGGAATCTGCCCAAGGGAGAAGTCCCTGAGGGCCACTGTAGCCTTAAAGGCTGTGGTGGGGTGCTTTCCTCCCCGCAGGTGGGCAAAGAGAATCAACATATTGCAAGAGGGTGGATTCGGGGCACTGGGGGTGAAAATATTGGAGGTCAGAGGCCAAGGTTTGTCCAAAGAGGTGTGGACTATCTCGGGATCCCAGAGGAAGGACAGTCCAGGTTAAAGGCAAAAAGATATCCTTTAAATCTATGACCGAGAAGTGGGTGGCAGCGTGGGGGATCTGAGACAGCAGGGTGTATGGGTTGGGAACCAAAGGATGTATGGGCCTAACGGAGGTGTTGATGAGTCGTAGGTCTTGAACTAAGCGATAGGACCCGTTGGGCTTTTTTACCGCTTGTATGGGAGTATTGTAAGGCGAATGAGCAGGACGGAGGTAACCCTTGCTAAGAAGTCCTGAAAAATAGGTTGTAGGCCCAGAAGAGCTTTTGTGGACAGGGAGTATTGAACCTGATTGGGGAAGGTATTGGGATCTTTGAGATGAATGTTAACCAGTGGGCAGGAAATGGTGGAGAGGGTGTGGGTGTCCCATACAATCGGGTCAACCAGGTTCGTACGTAAGGGGTTCTTTTTAGTATGGTGTTTCATGTCAGCCTCACAAATGGAGCAGAATGGCCAGTCTTCTGCCAAAAGGGCCAGAAAAGATGAACAGGCCAATTCTGGGGCCTGGACTAATGCCAGGAGCCCAGATATTGATTGTTGTATTGAATTTAGAGAGAATATCTTGGTCGGGCAAAGGAACTGGACATTGGGGCATAACTAGGAACTTCTGAGAGAATGGGAAGTTGTCTATGGAATAGAGTAATAGGGGAGTCTTTTTTGGATAGATGGTCTTTCCTCCTACCCCGACAATAGGAGTGGTGGATGGCACTGTTTGCCCCCAGAATTCTGTCAGGACTGAGAAGGTAGCCCCGGTGTCAAGGAGAAAGTCAACCTTGCGCCCATCCACCAGAATCCACACCCTGGGTTCCTGTCTATTGATTGTTACAGCCGGGGACAAGGACCCAAGCCTCTGTCAATTGATTGCCATGCCCAGAAGGTCAGAGGGTTTCCTGGCCATAGGCCTCCTATGGGATCTAGGACAGTCAGAACCCCAGTGACCTTGTTGTTGACATTTAGGGCATGGGGTACGCGGAGTGCATGGTGCGGGGCATGCCCTGGCCCAATGTCCCTCCTTGCCACACTTGAAGCAGGCGCGGGGCGGGGGGGGGGGGGTTGACCTGCGGTGATGGGCGGCAACCAGAGGAAGCACCCTGCAGGGCCTGGGCGAGCATCTGAAATTTCTCAGTCTGTGGGGTGGCAGGGCCTTGTTCAAACTGTTTTAGTTTGTCACAGATGTTGGGGTAGCTCTGCGAGAGGAAATATGTCATAAGGACATGACAGCCATCTAAGGTTTTGGGATCTAGGTTAATCTCTTGTAATTGGAAATTGACAGCCTTACATTTCGCTTTTTTGAACCCAGCAATAATACATGGAGAGAATCGGTCCCTACACTGTATGCCAGCTTGTGTATAATCCCAGTTGGGAGTTTAATCTGGGGCAGCAAGTGGCCCCAGAGGGTGATTGGGATTAACTCAATGAGTTTCATCCACATGGGCTCTGGCAAGTTCTCAGATTCTGGTACGTTCCTCAGGAAGGGGAGTATTAGCTAATTACATATAAGTGAGGCTATAAGCCTGGAGGACCCATTGAAACTCTCGGGACCTAGTTTGGGGGGACCAAAGGTGTCGGCCGAGTCAGGGGAAGCACCTGAGGCACTGGATGGAGCCGACGGGGGAGGTCGGTGGGGGGGGGGGTTCATCTGCTGGATAGGTTGGGGTGAGAATGAAGAAGAGAAAAAGCCTCAACATAAGGGATCTCCTTCCACTTTTTCGAGTGCTCGTAGAAGTTAGATCTCTGAGAATTACGGGATCTAGGGATCCTCCTGGGGACCATTGACTTTGATTGTGTAATTGTTAGTAAGGCCAATCTTGTGTGTAGAATTTAATAAGGGCGAGTCTGCAGGAAGGGAAGAAGAGGCCCCCATCGGTCAGGAGAGGGACAAGGGTGGTTGAGAGAGAGAGAGAGAGAGAGAGAGAGGGGAGAGTGCCTGTTCTTCTACTCCTCAGTACCTCCCGCTCATGAACCAGGTTCCAGAGAGTCCACCGTGACTGTGAAGGTCATAGTGGGGTGTGTTCTCTCCTCCAGATTGGGTGTCAGAGGTTTGCCGGACGATCACGGTCAAAGCCCCTATGTAGCCCATCTGAAGTTGGATACCTGATAGGGGAACTCACCTACTGAAGAGCAAGTGTTGTGTGAGTAGTAGCAGAGCTCGAAAGAGTGGCAAGGCTTGATAGAGGGGGCCCTCAAGCAGCGTGGCATTCCCCATCCCGGGTTTCGGCACCAATGAAAGAACGAACAAGGCTTGTCGTTGGAGAAAATGCCCGTTTATTGAGGAACAGCTCTGCATATTTATAGAGCCGGGGGTGGTTTGACAGTTATGACAGTTTAATGGTTGAAGGGTTTGACAGTTGGCATGGGGTGCTTTCTGATTGGTGGGTAAGGATCATGTGAGTCAGCAGGGCTAGTCTGATTGGTGGGTAAGGATCATGTGAGTCAGCAGAGCTAGTCTGATTGGTGGGTAAGGATCATGTGAGCCAGCAGGGCTCACCATTGGACAGCTCTTCTTGGGGGATGGGGAAGTTAGTCTTTGGAGCCTGGGCGATTCCCAACAAGAATGATGCTGACCTTGGGTTTAGCATAGGCTTTTACAATGTTGAAGTATGTTCCTACTGTCCCTAGATTTTCTAGTGTTTTGAACATGAAGGTGTGCTGTATTTTGTCAAATGCTTTTTCTGCATCTATGGAGATGATCATATGATTTTTGTTTTTTAAAGATTTTTAAAATATGGACATGATATCTTTACTTACTTTTATGTGGTGCTGAGGTTTGAACCCAGTGCCTCACATGTGCGAGGCAAGCAGTCTGCCGCTGAGCTATAACTCCAGCCCCTGATTCTTGTTTTTAAGTCTATTAATATGATGAATTATGTTTATTGATTTCATATGTTGAACCAACCCTGCATCCCTGGGATGAGTCCCACGTGATCATGATGTACTATCTACTGAATATGTTTTTGATAAAATTTGCCAGAATTTAAAAAAAATTTTTTTTATTTGTCATTGGACACAATACCTTTATTTATTTATTTTTATGTGGTGCTGAGGATTGAACCCAGGACCTCGCACATGCTAGGTGAGTACTCCACCGCTAAGCCACAACCCCAGCCCAATTTGCCAGTATTTTATTGAGAATTTTTACATCTATGTTCATCAGAGATATTGGTCTGAAGTTTTTCTTCCTTGACGTGTCTTTGTCTGGTTTTGGTGATATAAGCCTCATTGAACTAGTTTGGAAGGGTTCCTGCCTTTTCTATTTCATGGAATACTTTGAGGAGTATTGGTGTTAATTCTTCTTTGAAAGTCTTGTAGAACTTTGCTGAGAATCCATCTGGTCCTGGGCTTTTCTTGGTTGGTAGGCTTTTGATGGTGTTTTCTATTTCATTACTTGAAATTGATCTGTTTAAAGCATGTCTGATCTCCTCATTCAGTTTGGGTAGGTCATATGTCTCTAGAAATTTGTCTATGTCTTTAATGTTTTCTATTTTATTAGAGTTTAAATTTTCAAAATAGTTTTAATTATTTTTCTGTATTTCAGACGTGTTCATTGTGATATTTCCTTCTTCATTTTGTGTTTTAGTAATTTGAGTTTTCTCTCTTTTTCTCTTTGTTAGCATGGCCAGGGGTTTATCTATTTTATTTATTTTTTCAAAGAACCAACTTTTTGTTTTGTCAGTTTTTTCAATTGTTTCTTTTGTTTCGATTTCATTAATTTCAGCTCTGATTTAATTATTTCCTGACTTCAACTGCTTTTGGTGTTGATTTCTTTTTCTAGGGTTATATAGATATAGTGTTAGGTCATTTATTTGTTGACTCTTTATTCACTCCATACAATAAACTTTCCTATTAGTATTGCCTTCATAGTGTCCCAGAGATTTTGATATGTTGTATCAGTGTTCTTATTTACCTCTAAGAAATTTTTTTACTTCATCCTTGATTTTTTCTACTATCCATTCATCATTCAATTGTGAATTATTTAATCTCCATTTGTCACAGTAGCTTTTTTTATTTTATCGTTGATTTCTAATTTTATTCTATTGTGGTCTGATAGAATGCAGGATATTATCTCTGTTTTTTTGTTATATTTTTACTAAGAGTTGCTTTGTGGCATAAGATATGGTCTATTTTAGAGAAGGAGCCATGTGCTGCTGAGAAGAAAGTATATTTGCTCATTGATGAATGAAATATTCTATGTCTATTAAGTCTAAATTATTGATTGTATTATTTAGTTCTATAGTTTCCTTATTTAGTTTCTGTTTGGAAGATCTGTTCAGTAATGAGAGCGGTGTGTTAAAGTCACCTTATTTAGTTTCTGTTTGGAGATCTGTTCAGTAGTGAGAGAGGTGTGTTAAAGTCACCCAGTATTATTGTATTGTAGTCTATTTGACTCTTGAAATTGAGAAGGGTTTGTTTGACGTACCTAGTTGCTCCATTGTTTGGGGCATAAGTATTTATTTAAAAATTTTTTTTTCTTTTTCTCATTACAACATCATATATGTATTCCATATAACAATGAGGTTCTCCTTCCATCTTCCGTGCAACTCCCCTTCTCCCTCTTTTTCCCTCCCACCTCTCTTCCCTATTTAGTGGTAGTCTTCTTCTTATGCTCTTCTTCCCTATCCCATTTTGAGTCACCCCCCTTATATCAGAGAAGACATTCGGCATTTGTTTTTAAGGGATTGGCTAACTTCACTTAGCATAATCTGCTCTAATGCCATCCATTTGCCTGCAAATGCCATGATCTTGTGATTTTTTAGTGCTGAGTTATATTCCATGGACACAACACCTTTTTTTCACTTGTTTTTTTTTTTTTTTTTTTTTTAATGTGGTGCTGAGGATTGAACCCAGGGTCTCGCACTTGGGAGGCGAGCGCTCTACTACTGAGCCACAACCCCAGCTCACATAAGTATTTATAATTGTTATGTCCTGCTTATATATACTTTCCTTAAGAAGTATGAAATGTCCTTCTTTGTCTCTTCTGATTAACTTTGGTTTGAAGTCTACTTTATCTGAAATGAGAATGGACCCCTGCTTATTTACACAATCCATATGAGTGATCAGTTTTTCCCATCCTTTCACCTTCAGCCTGTGGATGTCTTTGCCCATGAGGTGATTCTCTGGAAGACAGCATACTGTTGGTTCTTGCTTTTTAATCCAATCTTCCAGGGAATGTCTTTTGATTGATGAGTTTAGGCTGTTAACATTCAGGGTTATTGTTGAGATATGATTTGTATTCCCTGCCATTTTGATTTATTTCTGGTTTTTGATTTGTCTTAGTTTCTCATTTGGTTGAATGTTCCTTTAGTGTATATCTTCCCTTTGCTGATTTTCACTTTTTTTTTTCACTTCATCCTCATGGAATATTTTGTTGAAAATGCTCTGTTTTATAGGCTTTCTAGTTGTGAATTCTTTTAATTTTTGTTTATCATGGAATGTTTTAATTTCATCTTCAAATCTGAAACTTAATTTTTCTGGATATAAAATTCTTGGTTGGCATTTGTTTTCTTTCAGTGCTTCAAATATATTATTCCAGGACCTCCTAGCTTTGAGAGTCTGGGCTGAGAAATCAGTTGATATCCAAATTCGTTTCCCCCTATACATAATTTGATTTTTTTCTCTCACAGCCTTTAAGATTTTATCTTTATTCTCTGTTAGTCATTCTCATTATAATGTTTCTTGGTGTGCGTCTGCTGTAATTTTGTACATTTGGGGTCCTGTAAGCTTCTTGTATTTGATTTTCCATTGCATTCTTTAGGTTTGGGAAATTTTCTATTATATCATTGAAAAGATTGTGCATTCCTTTAGTTTGTGTCTCTACTCCTTCACCTATTACAATAGCTCTTAAATTTGGTTATCAGTGACTTCTGTTGTTGAAGCATCTTGGTTTGTTTGGGGTGTTTTATTCCTTTGTTTTTTCATGTTGTTAGTTTGTTTTCCCATCTAAAAGTATGGATCTAAAGAAGGATAAATTCTACCCTGTAGACCTGTAGTGTCCTTGAAGGTTTCCAGTGCTTCACCTTTATTGGTGAGACCAATATCAATAGCACCCAATGTACACAATATATAGCCTTAAACTTAATAGCTCCCACTAAGGCGTCTATTGCTTTCTCGCATTAAACCAAAATGATGAGTTCAATAACTGTCTACAGTACAAACAGAACATTTGTTAAAACGATTTATAGTTTCAGATAGTGCAAGAGAGAACAGAGGTAGTGTAGTATGCAATATTTGCAAGGGAGAAAGATGGAAGCTAGAAGTAAAAATTCACAGGAAGAGTGGAAGAGGAGCCAACAGAGACTGACTATTGGAGAAAACTTGGGAAAAAAATCCGAGTAAATAGACAAGAGAGAGGAAGAACACGAACAAAGAGAAAAAAATTAAAGACATAAGAGTACAACAAAAATGCAAAACAGCATTCGTATATCATTGTCCTCCACACACTGATGCATAAAAAACATCCTGTTCCAAATATGGTAGAGAGATTAGTGAATCAAAAACTAAAATAAATCTTGCTGGAAAGTCGAACTGTCAGTGTTCAACAGTTTCTCAGCCCTGTCTCTGACGTCTCTTGGGATCACCAAACCCAGATCAGCCCTCTCAAACCCAGTCTGTATCCCACCAATCTGGGCTTCAGATACCTTAGAATGGCCTACGCTGCAGTCCCAAGATCTCCTATTTGTAAAGAGACCACCAGGGATGCATTCATGCAAAGGAGCAACCCCGAGATGCAGCAGCAAGACAAGGGCTACCAGCACTTTCAGCAGGAAGACCTCAGGCTCTTCCAAATCCTCAGGCACCCCCCCCACTGGACCTGCAGGTCCCCACTGGAGTCCCCAGACAGAGGCTCTTGTGGTGGTAAACCTGCTGGCACCCAGGCCCCAGGCCCTGGCTGGTGTCCCCAAATGGGTGCAGCCACAGCAGCCAAACCTGGAGTCTTCCCCAAAGCAATCCTCTAGGCTGGGGTAGCAGCGGTAGTGGCAGTGGTTGTTAGCAACAGTGGTTGTCAGCAGTAGTAGCGGCTGCAATGGCAGCTGCAACTGCATCTGGGGGGATAGGTCACCAGGCGATCTCCAGAGGTCAGCATCATTGTCAGCTTCAGTTACATCTAGGGTATTGGTTTTTTCTGTGGCAGCAACACCTAGAAAGAAGACTTCCAGGCAACCGCAAGCTGGCAGCATCAGAAACCGAGGCATCAATGGCAGCGGTTGATTGACAGGAGACTTCTGGTTCAGCAGCAGCAACCACAGAGGTGGCTGTTGGATTCACTTAGGAGGTAACAGAGGCCCTCCGTAGAGAAGAGACCTCTGGGCTGGGTAGTAGCATCTGCAGTCTGCAGATAATTAAGTTTTTCTCCATCCGTTCTCAATCTATGTCCTTTTTGTGTGGGAATCCATGTAGTGTGAAGCTCAGGTGCTTCCTTTGTTGGAGACCTGAGTAACCATGCCTTTGCTGACTGGCTTCTGGACTGGTGAGCTCTATGAATATGCATCCAGGGCCACTAATCCCTCTGCTTTTTAAGGCCCTGAATGAAGATTTTCTGAAAGATTGCTGATCCTCATTAAAATGTCCTGCTTTCTGTTTCCTTTTTAAAAGGATGTCAGCTGTTTTATAATATAGAAATAATTAGCCAGTATAACTAATGACATCAAGCCACAGAGCCAACCAAAGGGCTTTTCATCTTTTATCTTAATTATCCTCATTCTTAGAAATACATTAGTATTACTGCTTTATTTACTATCACATTATTTACAAACATTATTAAATAAAGCTATGTTAAAAACCAACTAGTTAATTGATTTGCTGAGTCTCTTGAAACAAAACAAAATATAACTAGATTTCAACATTACCACCATCACAGAAATTATTATTTTTTGGTACCAAGGATTGAACCCAGGGGCACTTAACCACTGAGCCACATCCCCAGCTCTTTGAGAGAGAGAGAATTTTAATGTTTATTTATTTTTTTTGTTTTCGGCGGACATAACATCTTTGTTTGTATGTGGTGCTGAGGATCGAACCCGGGCCACATGCATGCCAGGCGAGCGCGCTACCGCTTGAGCCACATCCCCAGCCCATCCCCAGCTCTTTTTATATTTTATCTAGAGATAGGGTCTTGCTAAGTTGCTCAGGGTCTCTTAAGTTGCTGAGGCTGGCTGTGAACTCAAAATCCTCCTGCCTCAGCCTCCTGAGCCACTGGGATTACAGACATGCGCCACCGTGCCTGGCATACCTGGTTAATTTTTTCAACTAATACTTACATTTGTCTTTGTTTTATGAAAATTATCAGTCATAATTATTTCTTCTGACCTATTTTTCATGTCTTTCACCTTTTTTCCTTTTAATTGATATAATACATCATAACACGCCATTTTAATGTGTTCACAGGTTTTTAGTGTATTCATAAGACTGTGTAATTATCATTGCCATCTAATTCCAGTGTATTTGCATCACTTAAAAAGAAACCCTATGCCCAGTAGCAATCATTCCACTTAGCCTCATCCCCTATTCTTTGGCAAATATGATCTACTTTTTATATACATCGATTGACTTATTTTGAACATTATGGAATCATGTGGCCTTTGTGTCTGATTGCTTTAACTAAGTTTCACTGATATTATAGTGAATACTTCATTTATTTTTAAAATATTATATATTTTTAGTTGTAGGTGGACACAATACCTTTATTTATTTTTATGTGGTGCTGAGGATCAAACCCAGTGCCCCGCATGTAGCAGGTGAGCGCTCTACTACTGAGCCACAACCCCAGCCCTATACTTAATTTATTTTTATGGCTGAAATAATCTACATTTTGTTAAACCATTTATCATTTGGTGGACATTTGAGTTATTTCCACTTTTGGCAATTATGAATAATGCTGTAATGAACATCCATGTACTAATTTTTCTTTAAATTTACTCTTATCCAGTTTAACTATTCATTAGGTTTTAATTTCAAGCCATTATCTTCAATTTCCAAGATTTCTAATAAGATTCTTCCTATGGCTTTTAGTTTTGTTTCATGACTTATTTTCTCTTCAAAGGTTTAGAATATAGATACTTAAAGTCCTAGATTATTCTATTAACTCAGTTTCCTTGGGTATAAATGCTGTTTGGTATATGTTATAGTTTTCATGGTATTGATCTCCACAGCTTGGTAATTTTTAGTTTAGGGATAAATGGCTATGATCTATTTAACTTGAGCACATTTGGTAGCTGCAGTGGGAGGTTCTCAGGGTTGCTGAGCCTAGCTTTGCATTGTATATATCTTGGATTAAACTGTATTTGGGTGGCAAGATACAAAGCTCCTGCGTCTCGGTGGACAGTATAGTTCTGAATCCTGTAGGTGCTTATACATCATAGTTCTAAGACCCTTTTCCTGAATCAGTGATGCTGCTGTCAGTGTCCCTTGGCAGGCAATATATCTCTGGCTTTCATTCACATTTTGGTCCCTTGCTTAGACTTCCTATGTTTTCTGTGTGACTCTTAGTCTTAAAATTTTGAGTATTGCAATATTAGCTCCATTTATCCCCCAGTGCAGGCCCCAAATATGGTATATCTTTAGACTTTGTTTACCATGATGGATTCTCTCACTTGCTCACTTTTTGTTGTTCATTTTGAAGACAGGGGAAGAAAAATACCTCTCAATTTCTTGACTATAAGATTTCCCTTTTTTTCTTTTTTTTTCCTTCCCATAATTGTCTTTATTAATTTAAAAATATGTGTTCTAGGCCTGGGGTATAGCTCAAAGGTTGCCTAGCTTGCATAAGACCCTGGGTTAAATCCACGTTACCTCCCCCCACCATTTTTCCCCATCATTTTATGTTTGGGAAGATAAGATTTCAACATGTGCTCAATTTATCTTAAAACAGAAGTCTTTCATTAGCTAGTATTTACCTTTTTATATTTAACTCTAGTCAATTCATCTATCTTTTGTTTGTTTTCTTGCTTGCTTGCTTGCTTTTTGGTGTGTGGAGTCAGACAGTTGAAATTGCTCTTCTCCAAAATAACCATATAATTTATTTTAAATTGTTATTAAGAGGGGCTTGGGGATATAGCTCAGTTGCATGAATGCTTGCCTAGCATGCACAGGACCCTGGGTTCAAGCCCTAGCACTACACACACACACACACAATTGTTATTAAGATTTCTAGCTGGGGTCATGGCTCAGTGGTAGAGCGCTTGTCTAGCATGTGTGAGGCACTGGGTTTGATTCTCAGCACCACATATAAATAAATAAAGGTTAACAACTTAAAATATATTAAAAATTTAAAAATTAAAAAAAATATTTCTAAAAAAGTCATTTATAAGCCTTTTCACCTGTTCCCACGTTCCCCACATTTCTGTATGGTCTTATGCAAAGAGAAGGAAGATTCAGGAAGAGTTTTTCTTTATTTCTCAGAAATGTAATTGAATCAGAATAAAGAGGTTGCCTGAGGTCAGGAAGTCAATCAGTGGTAAAGCATCCTGGTTCTGCTCCAAGCTTATTAAACTTCAGTGTAGCATAACCTTGCTACCATATTATCATCTAGGGCTTTGTGACTAAATTAGGTTTGAAAACCAAGCTAATGGCAAGAAAAATACTACCATTAAAACTCATAGCTAGAACTTGATCTTGGGAGTGTCCATACTTCTTTGAAAAGGTTAAAACACTATTAGATATAGTATGAATGAATGCCTTAGGAGATACTTGTTCTATTATTTTAGGATATATTTTATTTTTACTTGGTTTTTAAAGTTGATGTTTTGGTATGTCAACATCGTCAACCTCATTTACAAGGTAAAATTTGCAACACTGAGATTTTATCTTTATACTTCTTTCGTTCTCCATATTGTATTAATATGGAGGGTAAATAAAGGATGACATTTTACAAAATGCAGGTTTGATCGTTTCCTTGTAATATGAGTGCCAGGGAATGTGTGGTGTATACTTTGATGTTTGTGTGGATGACCCACTGCTCACCAATACTTTATACAAAGTTCTGAATCAACATATATGAATGTGCTAAGTGGTTAATTTACAAATTAAATGGGCAAGAGTTTGGGGCTGGGTTGTAGCTCAATGGTAGAGCACTTGCCTAGCACGTATGAGACAAGGGGATTGATCCTTAGCATCACATAAAAATAAATAAATAAAATAAAGTTATTTAAAAATGGGCAAGAGTTTGAGTTTGTTAAAGATGACCTCCTTTATAAACACACTATATTAGATGTATTCCTGAGCTGGGCATGGTGGTGCACACCTGTAATCCCAGCAGTTTGGGAGGCTGAGGCAGGAGGATCACTGATTCAAAGCCAGCCTCAGCAATAGCGAGGTGCTAAGCAACTCAGTGAGACCCTGCCTCTAAATAAAATACAAAATAGGCTGGGGTTGTGGCTCAGTGGTTGAGTGCCCCCTGAGTTTAATCCTCAATACCAAAAAAAAAAACAAAAAAAAAAACCAGCATGCCTGAGACATTCTTGAATTTTTTCTGCTTTCAGTTCTAAATTAGTTCACTTCTCTGGATTTGTGTTAATTAGATAATGAATTGATCTATGAAAAAACAATAATATCAGCTAGATCAACTAGAACTATCAGTTCTGAAGATTGCTGGCCATGAACATGACTTTGTAGAAATTAACTGAAGAATCAAATTGATTTAGCAAATGTGAAAAGTTGAAAACATGATATTAAATGTCTTAACCCCAGAAAGTAATTCTAAATGTTCAAACAATTTTGATGATGCATAGCCATTTCAATCATATTTTAAATTTCTCAGGTAATCTTTTCATCAAGGAAAAGCCTTCTTGGCTCGATGATTTAATAAACAATTCCAGAGGCTCTGGTCCTTATCCAAACTGATTGATCTACTCTGTTGCCATTTCTTCTCACACAGAACTACAATCTATACTGCCTGGATTCTCTGCAAAGCTGACTTCGACTTCAGGGGAAGGTAGCTATTCTCTGGACACATCAGGGGCAACATCCTTCCAGATGATTTTTGAGGCAAGCTATGTCCTAGTTTTATAAACTACTGGTGGTTTAATTTTTTTCCTTCTTATTTTTTTGGTACTGGGGATTTAAACTAGTGTACCACTGAGCTATGTTCTCAGTCTTTTTTATTTTTTATTTTTGAGACAAGGTCTCACTAAATTGCTTAGAATCCTCTTATCTCAGCCTCCCAAGTCTCTGGATTATAGATGTGTGTCACTGCACCTGGCTGATTCTTATTTTTCTACAAATCTAATAATAGAAAAAAGCTTAGGCCCATCAGAGGTCCAGGTTTAAAGTAAAATAAGAGATATTGGTTCCCAAACTTTCCTGTGCAGATATTAAATTATCTGGGCACTTCCAAATACTAATGTCTGTGTCCTACTCGAGAAGGTTGTGATTTAATTGATCTGGAGAGTTGCATTAGTCTGCCTGGGCTGCTATAACAAAATGCCACAGATTAGGTTGCTTAAACAATAGAGATTTAAATTCTCACAGTTCTCGAGCCTAGAAGAACAAGATCAAGGTGCCGTCAGGGCTGGGAAGAGTAGTTTTTGCCTGTGATCCCAGCACTCTGGAGGCTGATGCAGGAGGATTAAACACAAGAGTACAAGACCAGTGTAGACAATATGACAACACAATAAGACTATGTCTAAAAATAAATGGTGCCATTAGTGTTACTTTCTGGTGAGACCTCTCACCAGAAAACAAATTGCTGCCTTGTTGCTATATATCTTTACATGGCCTTTCCTCAGCATCTGCATGGAGAATGAAAGAGATCTCAGGTGTCCCTATAAGAAGAAACACTTTAATACCTTATATTATTTTCTTAAGTCCCCCACCTACAAGTATAGTGATTCTGGCAGTTAGGGCTTCAACATATGAATTTTGAGGGACACAATTTGGTTCATAGAGGTGTGTCCTAGGTTTTTGAATTATTTTTTAAAATCTCAGATGCAGTTTGGGAACCATTGAAATAAACTCTATTTGAATTTGAATCTCCTGATAAAGAAAATAAAAATGAATTTCCAGTGCATATCCTATTTGTATATCTTTTTATTCAGTTGGTTTAGATATCTCTTTATTGATTTATTTGTATTACAGATTTATGAAAGTGACAATTAAGTTCTTCATTCTCTTTAATAATTTTCTGGCTCTATGTCTCTCTTTTCTTGGATTTGGTAGAGATGTAAAGAATTAAAATTATTCAAACATTCTCCAAGGAAACACTTGAGAAGCCTTTTTCCACATTTGGATAATGATTTGGCCCCTTGTGAAAGGAATGGGTACAACATCAGAACCACAGAAACCCCTGGCTATGCCTTATCTTCTTTAGGAGAAGGAAAGGTAAACCATGTAGAGCAATTAATGGTTAGTCAGCTCTGAAACTACTAATGTCAAGTAGCAATAAAAAGGTGATTCCAGTGAACCATGAAAAGCAATTTTAGAAAATGAAGTTATGTTTTTTTAGCCAGTCTGAACAAGCAACGATAATTAAGCCTCCTGACAACTTGATAAGGTGGATATATATACAAGTATAATCCCTCCATTTTATAGATAAGAGAACTGAGATTCAGAGAATTTGACTGACTTTTCCAGAGTCATATGAGAGTCAAGTGGCAGAATTAGAACTTGAATCTGTAGGTCATATGATTCATGTAGGTCAGTGCTATTTCAATATTCATTCATTCATTCATTGAGAAACTTTTGTCTATTCAAGTTAGTTACATTGAGCCACAAACTGTAGGTACAGAGTTCCAAGCCATGTTATCTGATCCCAAGGAACTTGGGGTGTAAAGGGAAAGATTGATGTATAATCATGACAGAGGTAAGCACTGACAGTTGTGGCAGCCAAGAGAAAGAGCACCTTACCCAAAGGAAAGGGTCCATGTCTAAAGTCTTGATAGATGGAAAATCAGATTTACTGAATACAAGTAAATTCAAACACTTATTAGGAAGTTGTTATTAGAGTGATAAAGTTTCTCTTGTTTTCCTTCTTATTGTAAAAGCAGTGTTTCCCTCAGAAGAATTGAAGTATGACCAAAGCAAACATTCAGAGCACATATAATTTGGCCTGTCAAAGAAACCAGTGTTAACATCTTGGTATACATCTTTTCACATCAGAGTTGGACATTTCAATTTAAGGATTCCAGAATGGACCAGTTCCAAAGTATGGCCATGGAAATAGTTAGCTTAAAATGAATGGAAGTCAGGGTCATTGTCTTTGAGAAGGTCAGGAAACTGAGACAGAGTTGTTGCTAAGGCTGGTCATCTACTTAGTAGGAGCAAAACACTGTCTTATTTTGTGGTGCTGGGAATTGAACCCAAGGCCTCATGCATGGTAGACAAGCACTGTACCACTGAGCCATACCCCCAGCCCTTTGGTCATCTGTTTGGATGTGAAAGTCAGGCTTGGAGTACAGACAAAACCTGTGAGCTTAGTGACCAGGAGCAAGTTGGTGCTGGAGATTACAGGGTAAAGAGAAGTATAGCCAGACAGCTATACTTGTCCCCCCCAGGGAACAAGAGTTTCCTCAAAGCATTTCTTCCACTACATCACACTGTTTATAATGGTGTGTAGCTATTTAAAACACACTGGAATGAAGAAAGTGAAAAGAGAAAAGGGGGAGTTTGCAAAAGGTTTCATTATAAATACATCAGTTGGGGAGAAGGGTTGATTAGAAAACTTGAGAGCAAAGACTACTTAATAGTGACATCTATGAAAAACTAATATAAATGATCCACTGATTTGGGCCTGTGGGGAAAATTAATCTCAAGGGAGACTGAGGAAGCTCATTTAGGAGAGATGTTGGGTTTTGTGTTTATGCTCAGTGTGAGTCCTACATCTTGAGGCTCATAAGGCTGGGTACATGTTTCTCCAAAGCAGTCTGATTTCACAAGGTCTTCTGAACAACCTTACCCAGTTTTATATTATTTTTCTAACAATATTAAAAGATAAAATGGATGGAGATAACATGCATATAAACATATATGCACAAACATATCTCCATATTTGTATCTCTGTATCCATTTATCTGTCTATTTGCCTACCTACCTGCCTACCTATCAATCAAAAGATGGAATGGAAAAAATGAGAGAGAGACTGAGACATTCTTCAGGAGAGCAGCAGAGGGCCCATGATTGTATCAGTTGATGTTTGAACATGAACTTCTGTTATATCAGACTTGCCTTTAGAGGTTAAGACTAAAACCACATGGTTCTCTAGTAGTTTCTGGTGTCCAGAACTGTCAGCATTGATTTTTTCATAATAGCACTTAAGTAAGTTCACTACTTCTTTAGATGTGCCATGCTGGGGTACTGGGTTTCTGATATTCAACTATAGACTTTGTGTTCTTTGTCTGTCTCTGTGTGTGTCTCTCTTTATATATGAATAGAACTTAAAAGGGTTAACTGTCTTCTGCTAACCTGTCATTAGATCACTTTATCCTTTCAGTCTGAGTTAGATGCCAATTATCTTGTGTGTTCCTTTAGCACCTCATATACCTAAATTATAGAACTTTGCACTTTGCCATATGAAATGTCATATTCATATGTCTCTTCCTTCTGAACTATGTGAATTCTTCTAATTCAGAGATTGTATTATGTATCTCTATAGGCCTAGGTATACATAATAATATACATCAGTGGGTTTTTAAAAATATTTATTTTTTAGTTGTAGTTGGACACAATGCCGTTATTTTATTTATTTTTATGTGGTGCTGGGGATTGAACCCAGGGCCTCACGCATGCTAGGCTAGTGT
Source organism: Marmota monax (assembly GCF_021218885.2). Taxonomy (NCBI): domain Eukaryota; kingdom Metazoa; phylum Chordata; class Mammalia; order Rodentia; family Sciuridae; genus Marmota; species Marmota monax. Next base: position 6,054,240 of record NW_026692498.1, on the reverse strand, counting down.
TCTACCACTGAGCCACAACCCCAGCCCAACATGTTTTAAGAATAAGTAAATGCATATATTGAGTAGTTATATATAAGCATTTCCTGTCAAGCTCCATAACATATAATGATGGGGGCTGGTGATGTAGCTGAGTGGTAGGGTGTTTGCCTAGCATATACAAAGCCCTGGATTTGATCCCCAGTACTGGGGGGAAAAAAAAAGATTATATATTACCATATTCACAAGAAGCATTTTTTTTTTCTTTTTGTGGTACTAGGGATGGAACCTAGGGCCTCATACATGCTAGGCAAGCACTCTACCACTCAGCTATATCCCCCAGCTCTATCTTACCCTATTCAGACAGAAAATAAACATTCTTGGAAAGACAGCATTGCATCGTAGTGTGTAGACTTCAGAAAAGGTCAGGTGTGTGTGTTCGAATCCCAGTGCTGCCACCTAACTAACTTGGACAAATTAATTAACTTTTTGAGTCTTATGATCCTCCTTTATAAAATGGGCATAATTTCTGCCATACATAAACTTGTTGCATGTACCAAGTGTTCAGTAGATGGCAGCTGTCATTATTATTAATTGTAGGCCCTCTCTGAGAGCTGTTCAATGAGCTCTCACTTATTTGGTTGCCTTGTTGTTAGCTATAATTCGCCCTCTCTATGATATACCCTGTAATCACCAAGGTTACAGAGATTTAAAACTGTTCCAAGAAGTTTTTTTGAAAGTATTAAATACAGAAAATGCTTAAAAGAGACCATTGCTTTTCTCCTGTTTAAATATTTATACTAAAAATTCTTAAAGGATGTGATTATGATATGTACCATTAACAAGCATAGATAATCCTAGACTTTTTTATAGAATTGTCTAATATGCATTTTCTAATAATTTTTTCAAATGTTTTCATTGATCTTTACCTATAGTTCTTGACCTTTTTCAGCCGATTTATAATTATTATCTAATATCTAATAAAGAATTTACATTTCCTTCCCTTTTCCCATTCTTCCTTCTTTCCTCTCTCCTTCCCTCCTTCCTTCCTTCCTTCCTTCCTTCCTTCCTTCCTTCCTCCCTCCCTCCTTCCCTCCCTCCCTCCCTCCTTTAATTGAACCCATGGGTACTTAACCACTGAGCCACATTACCAGCCCTATTTATTTATTTTGAGACAGGGTCTCACTAAGTTGCTCAGATCCTGCTAAGTTGCTTAGACTGACTTGGAACCCGCAATTCTCCTGACCCAGCTTCTAGAGCTGCTGGGATTACAGGCTTGCACCACTGTGTTTGGCTACATTCTTTATTGTATTTTGGGATTCTGAGCTCAGGGACAATGTTTATTCCACTAAAAATATATCTAGTACATGGCTCTCTATATTTCCTAAGACATTAACAAGAATTTGCTGATTTCTGACTATACTTTCATTTTCCTGGACATCTTCATTTTCTAGGAGACTGTTTCTAACTCTGATTTTAGGGACACTGTATTAAATGTAGTGAATCATTATAGGAAAGTGGTGAATACTAAATATTTGGAGCCAAATTTACCTGGCTAACTTTGAGCAAGTTGTTTAACCTCTGAAAATTTTTTCACCTATAAAAAAATATGGGTTAGGTATAAATCTTTTGTGATGGTTAAATAAATACAAGTAAGATTGTATTACTTGGTGCAAAATTTTTTTGCACCATTCCTAGAATAGAGAAAGCCATTGTTGAAAAATTTAAAAGGTACATCTTATATTTGTAGGGAAGTATCACAGTATATTGGAAAAGCATGGGCAATTAGGATTGGAAAGACTTAGGGTCAAATTCCATCTCTATCACTGAAGAGCTAAGTGACTACCGACAAGTTGCCTAAATTCTCTGATCTTTTTTTTTTTTTCTCCAATGGGGATCATAGTACTTACATTACAGTGTTGTTGTGAGGTAATGTACATGTAGCACCTGCACAATGCTGGTCACATTGTAGGCAATGACAAGTGCTGTCCATTACTGCTACCATATGCAACATTTGCTTTCAGGTATGAGGATCCTTAAAACCATTCTGTGAGGTAGATAGGGTAGAAATCTATAGTTAAACATGTTAATAAAGATGAATACAGTGAAGCATGCCATATAATTCCTCTCTTTCCTCATGCTGTCTTTCTACATTTTTTAAGTTTCATCAGGGTTCAGTGTTTTTTGTTTGCCAGTCATTATTATAAGTGTCTCCATGTAGGTATTATCTTTGTTTTGCTGACCAGAAAATGAGGTCCAGAGCAGGGAAGTTATTTTTTTTTTCATGGTAATTTAAAATATTTTTTACAGAACCAATACTAGAACACAGGTCTTCTGACTTTTGAGGTTACTCTGTAGCTTTTCCTTATAGATAAATGTTAGAATAAATTAATTCAATAAATGAATGAATTCAAGTGTCTGCTTCTTTGACTCTACTCAGAATCTTAATACAGAGTGTCATAAAGACATTAAAATGGTAGAATTAAGATAGTTATTTTTCTCAGCTCTAATCCAAATTAATTTTGAATTTGTTTCAAAAGATGGTTTTGACATTGTAGGTTTTACTCATATATCTCCTCAAATTCCATGAAATAGGCACTCTAACCCAAAAAATGATGGCTATTTAAATTCCCTTTTGTGTATAATTCTCATTCTCAAAGATGTTTCTCCTTGGATAAACAAAAAGCTTTCTGAGGTATAGTTATTTTTATAGGAAGAAACACCAGGGCTGGGGATGTGGCTCAAGCGGTAGCGTGCTGGCCTGGCATGCGTGCGGTCCTGGTTCGATCCTTAGCACCACATACAAACAAAGATGTTGTGTCCGCCGAAAACTAAAAAATAAATATTAAAAAAAATTTCTCTCTCTCTCTCTCTCTCTCTCTCTCTCTTTCTTTTTAAAAGAAAAGAAACACCATATTGAATTCATTTGTGCTCTTGGGTTTGTATATTTGTGGTGGATGTTTTTATTGCATTGTTACAGGTTGATGAAAAGCCCAGAACTTTGATGACAGATTGTCTGATCATAAAGCATTTTTTACGAAAAATCATCATAATACACCACAAGGTAAGCTATTCTTTTGCACAATATTGCTTCTCTTGTGTATGTCATATGTTCTCAAGAAACTTCTACTCTGGAAGGTATGAGGATCCTTAAAACCATTCTGTGAGGTAGATAGGGTAGAAATCTATAGTTAGACATGTTAATAATGATGAATACAGTGAACTTATAATATTGGATTGATTTGGTTTCTATGCCCTTCAAGTAATCCTGTCCCTTATCCGCTCTTCCCTTCCTCTCTTTTCCCTTCCCTTCCCTTCCCTTCCTTTCTCTTCCTCTCTTTCCCCTCCCCTCCCCTCCCCTTCCCTTCCCTTCTCCTCTCCCTTTTCCCTTCCCTTTGTACTAAGGATCCAGGGCTTTGCACATGCAAAACACATACTCTGAACTATGCTCCCAGCCAGGACAGTTTTAATGTTGGTTATGTCATACACCTAAAAAGGCCCTGTGAATAAAGAGCTTTCTTTTGGATTCTTATTAGCATCTTCTTGCTTTTTCTTTTGGGGGTGGTGGTGGTACCAGGTATTGAACTCAGGGGCACTTGACCACTGAGCCACATCCTCAGCCCTATTTTGTATTTTATTTAGAGACAGGGAATTACTGAGTTGCTTAGCACCTCACTTTTGCTGAGGGTGGCTTTGAACTCGCAATCCTCCTGTTTTAGCCTCCTGAGCCACTGGAATTACAGGCATGTGCTGTAATTCCACTGCGCCCAGCTTATTAGCATCTTCTTACTACTTTATTGTATCACTTTAGATACCTGTTTTCCCTCCTCCGGGCTTCATTTTTTTTCCAACTTAGGTAATAAACCTTACAGGTGATCGCCTTCTTTTCTAAAGTGATTATAAGAGCAAATAAGGAAATTTGGATATTATTTCCAAATTTGAATAATATCTTGAACATTGAAAAGCTAAAATTTTTATTATTATCTGTAGTTAGATATTTATAAGAGGAATATCATTAAGCATGGAATTTAATCTCCCCTTTTCTTCTGTCTTTAGCAGGATTCACTCTTCCAAGTGTCTTCATACATTTATGCATTTAAGCCTCACAACTCCCTACATGAAGTAGATTTTGTTATCATCAACCTCACTTTATAGCTGAGAAAATTATGGTACAAAGGTCAAGGAACTTGCAGAGTCAGGATTTGAACTCAGGCAATCTGGCTTTAGAGTACCCTGTTACCTTGTTATATAGAAAAACGTAGATTGAAATGGAATAATTAGAACAGTAATGTAAATTGGAGAGAGGACATAAAATCAAATGGATATAGGGAAGAAAAAGCAAAGGAAAATATAAAGAATTATTCATTTATTATATTTTGGATAATAATAGAAATAAGATTGATAGTTCTGCCAGGTTCAATGGCACATGCCTGTAATCCCAGTGACTTAGGAGGCTGAGGCAGGAAGATTGCAAGCTCAAAGCCAGCCTCAACTGCTTAGTGAGGCCCTAAGTAACTTAACAAGGTCCTGTCTCCAAATAAAAAATAAAATGGGCTAGGGATGTGGCTCAATGGATAAGCACCCCTGGGTTCAATACCCAGTACCAAGAAAGGAAAAAAAAATAGTTCCCTTAAAAAAGAGAAGGGATAATTTGGAAGAATGGCAAAGGAGCAGGATTTCCTTATAATTTGAGACCACCTAGAATTGTAGTGTAGGACTTAAATTATATTTGAGACTGAGAATTTGTATAGAACAGGCAAGTTTTAAGTAAGCTTAGTGAGAGTGCAATTGAAAAAGGTAATAAAGATCAAGTGGAAAAAAAGTGATAAAGAGTATACTTTTCTTCCAGGTTCATCCATGTTGTCAGAAATAATAGAATTTCCTTCTTTTTTTTTAAGACTGAATAGTATCCCTTTGTGTTAGCATGAAATATTTTCTTTATCCATTCAAATAAGCCAGGCACAGAAAAACAAATACCACATGATCTCACTTATGTGGGAATCAAAAACAATTGAATTCATAGAAGTAGAGAATATAATGGTGATTACCAGAGGTTAGGGGAAGGTTGGAGGAGGGAATAGGGTCAGAGGGTCCAAAATTTCAGTTAGGAGGAACAAGTTTTGGGGATCCATTGCTGTTCCAGAATAATCCAATTCTGTTGTACTAGGATTGGCTCCAAGGTGCCATAAGACTGAAGAAAGAGAGGCCAGGAAATCTAAGATTGCATAGAGTACAAATTTATTTGGGGACTCCCTGACAGAAGTGTAGTTCTGGGCAGCAGCAAAACCATTTGAATCCCCAAATTTGGGACAGAAAGAGGGGCATATTTGGGGGTTAGAACAAAAGTAACTTCATTGTGGCTGGAATGTACCTGGTTTTCTTAAGATCACATCAAAGAGTCAGGGTCCAGTCATAAAGCTCAACAGATGATTCTACAGGTTTTATTTATTATAGATTGCTAGGGAACTATGAAGGAAACACCAATCCGGGTTACTCTGGGACAATCCTGGCAGTTATGACTCCAGATGGCTGCAGTCATATCAAGCTGAATCTTGTATAATTACATAGTAGGGTGACTATAAGTAATAATAATAATGTATTTCAAAATAGCCAAAATATCACATTGTATCCCATTAAGGTATATAATTATGATTTATCAATTAAAATAATATTAATTTTAAAAGTTAAAGAATATCCTTTTCCTCCAATGATTAGTATAGAAGGTTGTTTTTTTTTAAGAGAGAGAGAGAGAAAATTTTTTTTTAATATTTATTTTTCAGTTTTCGGTGGACACAACATTTTTATTTTATTTTTATGTGGTGCTGAGGATCGAACCCAGCGCCCGGCGCATGCCAGGCAAGTGCGTTACTGCTTGAGCCACATCCCCAGCCCTATAGAAGGTTTTTTGTTTTGTTTTTTTTGGGGGGTGGGTACTGGGGATTGAATTCAAGGGCACTCGACCCCTGAGCTACGTTTCCTGCTCAATTTTGTTATTTTATTTAGAGACAAGAGTCTCACTGAGTTGCTCAGCACCTCACTTTTGCTGAGGCTGGCTTTGAACTTGCGATCCTCCTGCCTCATCCTCCCAAGCATGCATCACAGCATGCGGCTAGTACAGAAGTTTTTAATTTCTATTTTTGGTTCATATGAAATCTCACACCTCATTTGTTGTGTTGCAGATCAGATTTAATTTCAGTGTAAAGGTAAATGGAATCCTCTCCACAGAGATCTTTGGGTAAGTCCTTAACTTAAGATAGTGCTATCGCTTTACAATTTTTCTCTGTCATTACTGTTTCTATTTCTAATAGGTTCACAGTTTAATTTTATTTTTTATAGATGGACACAATATCTTTATTATGTTTATTTATTTTTATGTGGTGCTGAGGATCAAACCCAGGACCTCATGCATTTGAGGCAAGCACTCTACTACTGAGCTACAACCCCAGCCCCACATTTAATTTAAAAAAAATTTTTTTAATTATATATGGATGCGATATCTTTATTTTGTTTATTTATTTTTATGTGGTGCTGATGATCGAACTCAGTGCCTCACATGTACGAGGCAAGCGCTCTGGCACTGAGCCACAACCCCAGCCTCCACAGTTGTGTTTTTTTTTTTTTTCATTCCCCACAGTTTTTTGATCCAAAATTACCTTGAAATTAATCTTGTGAGACCCTTCACATTTTCCTATTCTCTATTAGCTTCTAATGAGTAAGTAGATTCATCTGAACCTTTCATGTTTTTCCTTTTCACTAGAGAAGGTGAACTTTAAAATTGCCATTTTCCTTTGATTATTTGGTTACTGAATTTCAGTAATCTCTGGGGTGGTAGTAGTCATGGGCCAAAATTTATATTAATTAGAGGTTGGTTTAAGATGGCTTAGCTTTTCTTTATTTTGCAGGGTAGAGAATGAACCCATTTCGAACCTGTGGAATGGAATTGCTCTTGTTGTGAGCTATCAGCGTTATGTGAGGTGAAAGCAAAAGCCTTGTCCCTGTCCATGTTTTACTCCTGTTATGAATGTACATAGAGTTGGAAATGGTCTCCCCTTGTCATTTATTTTATTTCATTATTATTTTTTTTCCTGTGATTGAGTTCAAAGGCCTTTTACCACTGGACTACATCCTCAGCCCTTTTTCTAATTTTTCATTTTGAAATAGGGTCTTACTAAAATGACTAGGCTGGCCTTGAACTTTGACTTCTCTTGTTTGACCTGCTTCAGGCTTCCAAGTAGCTGGGATTACAAGTGTGCACCACTGCTCCTGACTTTTTTTTTTTTTTGAAACAAGGTCTCAGTATGTTGCCCATGCAAGCCTCAAACTCCTGGGCTCAAGCAGTCCTCTTGCCTCAGCTTCCTACGGAGCTGGGACTACAGGTGTGTACCACCACACCCAGCTACCCCGTAATTTCTACGTTTCAGGTTTCAATTTTTCTATTAAAAAATAGAAATAAAGCTTTTAAGTTTTTATATTGAAAACTTATTATTATTTCCAGATCCTTGAATGTTCTAATTAACCTGTGGACATATTCTTTCTCCTTTCCAAGCATTCTTTTCTTTTTTCTTTCTTTTTTTTTTTTGGTACTGGGGATTGAACTCAGGGGTGCTTAACCACTGAGCCACATCCCCAGCCCTTTTTATATTTTATTTTGAGACAGGGTCTCACTGACTTGGTTAGGGTCTCTCTAAGTTATTGAGGTGGGCTTTGAATTTGTGATTCTCCTGCCTCAGCCTCTCAAGCTACTAGGATTACAGGCATATGCCACCACACTCAGCTCTTCTTTTCTTTTATAAATGGAATGAGACAAGCTCTACTAATTCCAATCCCATTTAGACATGAAAAGACTGGATTTAAAGTTTACTTAACTCTTGGCTAGAGAGATAGTATGAATACAAGGGAATTTGTTGTGTTAGTTTTTGGGGCATCAACCTTTTGCATGGTTTGGAAATCTCTCTCTCGCTAGCTCTCTCTCCTTCAGACCAAAAATATACATCTATGGAGGAAATGGTAAATAATCTGGACATACAGAACCCTCTGTCATGGATTCCTTTGTTATCCAGCTACCACAGAGTCCAAGGTGAACATGAAATATACAAAGAAAGATCTAAGTGTGCTTAAGTCCAACTAATACATTAGTTGCATAAATGCAATGGTTTCTGCCTGTTTATATGCCCCAAGGAGTCATAGATCTTTTTTAAAATATATTTTTAGTCGTTGATAGACCTTTATTTTATTTATTTATATGTGGTGCTGAAATGAACCCAGTGCCTCACACATGCTGAGCCGCAGCAGTAGCCCTTTTTTTCATTTTTTAAATATATTTTTTTTAGTTGTAGTTGGACACAATATCTTTATTTTATTTATTTCTTTTTATGTGGTACTGAGGACCAAACCCAGCCCCTCGCACACGCTAGGCGAGCGCTCTACCACTGAGCCACAACCCCAGCCCCAGAGTCATAGATCTTAACCTGTTAAGTCCTATACTTAAATCATGCAACATACCACTTAACAGTAACTTTTAAATAAATTTTATTACTGGGTGTGGTGGCAAATACCTGTAATCCCAGTGGCTCAGGAGGCTGAGGCAGGAGGATCACAAGTTCAAAGTCAGCCTCAGCAACTTAGTGAGGACCTAAGCAATTGAGCTGAACCCTGTCTCAAAAAATAAAAAGGGTTGGGGATGTGTCTCAGTGGTTAAACATCCTAGGTTCAATACCCCGTACCAGAAATAAATACGTAAATAAATAAATAAGTGTGTGTGTGTGTGTTTTTAGAGGTATATTTTAGGTGAATGAGTAGAGTATTTGGAAGAAATATTTCCATGTATATATGAAAATAAAAATAAAGGATATATAAGGGGCTGAGGTGCTCGCCTAGCACATGCAGGGCACTATGTTCAATCCCCAGCACCACATAAAAATGAAATAAAAGTATTGTTTCCAACCTCAACTAAAACAGAATATTTTTGAAAAGGATATATAAGCTCTAGATTATGATTGCCAACATATTTTAATAAACCTGTGTCAACTTTGTTGAAGTATTCATATAATTGAAAACTTAGGACTTAATGGGTTAAGCCTTGAAACTGCCCATGATTTCTGTTTTCTTACTCTTGCACAAATTACACCTCAAATGAGAATATTTTTTATTCTTTAATCCAAAACTACACCTGATATATTTAATGATCTTGTAGAATCATCAAGTCTACAGGTAACATCTAATTATCATAGCTTTACTGACAAGAGTTTACTGAGCCAATGTTTTGGGATAATTGATTGGTTTGGAGGGAGAGGAAAGGCTTACTACTAGTATTTCTTCTCTGTTTAGAAAACAGCTGTTGGAAAGTAAACAAACACAAAATTTCATTAGATTTTTTTCTAAGAGAGAAAGTCTTATTTCTTTCTCACTGGTCCTATTAAACCCTAGTCTCAAACCTAGATGAACAGGGGAAAGTGTAGCATGTGTGAGAGCAGACATCTGAGTATCATGGGGCCAGTTTTAGCCATTTGTCCTTCACAATCCCATCACATAGTGCTGATCTTTGAATGACCTTAGAAACTTCTGCTTGGAACAGAGTCATCTTAGTGAGTGAAATACACTATGGAGAATAAGAAACTGCCAGTAAAAACAGAAAAAGCAGGAGCCATGATATCTCTGAATTGCCAAATTTTCTTCCCTTTCCATTGCTGTGATTCCTTAAGTGAGACAGAAGTTACTTATACCAGCAAAACTGATATGATAGTGTATGTGATTATGCATATCTTAGAGGTTATAAAAGGAATTTTTAATGCCTTTTACAATAATTTCTTAAGAGGGGAAAAAAGTTAAATTTGTCTTGTCTGTTTTCTGACAGTAGACCAAAATTCATTACAACTGAATCACACTGTAGCAGAATCCACCCTGTGCTAGGACATCCAGTAACACTTTTCATCCCTGATGACGTGGCTGGCATGGGCTTGTTGGGTGAACTGATACTGACCCCAGCCGCTGCTCTGTGCCCCAGCCCAAGAGTCTTTTCCAGCCAACTGAACAGGATTTCTTCAGTTTCCATATCCTTTTGAAAAAAAGTTCAAGGCAATTGCCTTTGAAGATGGGTTTTTACATCCCCAATTTTAAAGAAAGCCTTTGTATATTATCTAGAAGTGTTCTGATTTGTATAAAAACATATAATCCAACATAAAAGACAAGTTAATTTGCCAGAGAACTGAGAAACTGTAAGCTGTGATATATATGCCATGCATTTTCCCTATAAACCAACATGACAGAAGCATGGACTGGATGGTGCAAGAAAGAAAAATTAGGCTAGAAGAGTAGTTGGAGTTGACTAATCAGTGTTTTGTTTGTTTTATACAAGTGAATAAATAGTCATAAAAAAACTAAAATTTGGCAATTTTCTTTAGCATCTATACGTATTTCTTTATGGACCTTCTGGTCTGCCTCTGGTATTGTCAAATCAGGAGCAGCCCAGTACTACTGTCTTGAAAGATATATGTTATTTCATTGACTGGAAGAAACACCAATTGTGTATGGTGCCTAATTTGGATCTCAATTTTGATGGAGGTATATATCCCTTTCTTTGCACAGAAATTCAGAAACTAAAGAACATTAGAAAAATTAAGGAAATATAAATAGCAGGTGTATATAAAGACAGGACACAATGATCTGATGGCTTATTCTGGGGTGTCACAGTGGGATTCTGGCCTCCTTTGAGGGTTGTTGGAGTGAGGCAATGTATCAGATAGGCAAAGGCCAATCAGAGCTTGTTTAGCACTGCAGCTTGATGTTGGTTCTCGCTCACTTCTACTCCTTCGTCTATTCCTGGTCCTTCTTCTAGGGACTTGTTCAGAGGATTTCTATTGTCCTTAATCTGTTGATGTAAGGGCTTTAGAAAGGTGAGCAAGGGACCAACGGCTTCCTTGAACTCTTGTGGAAGAGAAATACACTTGCCAATGAAAGTAGAAAACCCATATAAAATAATTAGAAGAAATTAAAACACAACCTGAATGCCAGACATAATAGTATTAAATCTATCAAGCTGGCTGTTGTTAGGTCGGTGGTGGCGACTTGGTGGTGACTTAGTGGCAACTTAGAACAAAGCAGCCTGCGCCGGAAAAGAACATCAGTCAGATGCCAGTGGAAATGCCTGTCAATCAGCCAGATATCCTGACTAAAGCCTGTCAATCAACAGGACCCCCCTGGCCAATCCTGCAGTTCAGCCAACTCCCCTGACCAACTCCAAGGGGGCAAGGGACTCTAAGAACACCTTTTCCTGGCCTGAGCCCTTCCCTTCCTGCTGTAAGCCCCATAAAAGTCCAGTCCAGTTGAGCTTCCATGTGGTTTCTCCTCAGACCTTTCCCCTGTCCCCTCTGTGGGTCTGATCGAATTCCGCCCGGGAGTGATATCTCAATAAAGCCTGTTCAGCAGCCCTTTTAAATCTGCCTCCTTTGGCCGCTGCCTGCCCTGCCTGATCTGACAGCTGTATTATTCATATAGGGCTGAACACATTAGCTTTGGGTGAGTTACGCTAAAAGTTGGATGATTAATAAATGGGCCAATAAATAAAACTGGGAAATAGGACTGTGCAAATGTGAACTGATGCCTAGGAGGTTTATCATTCTGTTGCTGGCTTGAATCCTTTGAAATTTGGAAGGTAGTCTGGTCATTTGGACCCTGGGAAAAATGTCCAGTAGGGAAGAGGTATTTCTAGCATTGTGATTAGCACAAAAAGATAGAAGTGTCCTAGAATGAGGCAGTGGTCTCCAGGGAATGACAAAACCTCCAGATAAGGTTCTTTTTCTCGAGTGGGTAGTAATTCTAGAGAATGGCTTTGAGAGGAAGTGTCCTTGGAAAGGATATTTGGATATAAGTAGTTTGATGAGGAAAAACTGTTTAGTCTTAACAGATGGGATATCCTGCCTTCAGAATTTTGAATAGAAGGATGACCCAAGTGAACTTCTAGGAATATTGGTATCTTTTATCTCTTTCATTTTTATTTTTAGACACTATTGATTTCCTTTATTATATTTTTACATGATGCCTGAACTTGCTCAGTTAACTCTGAAATGAGTAATGTAGAATACATTCCTCCGTGTCCTTCCTTTATTTATCTAAAAGTCAGAACAAGGATTCATGTGGAGGTACTTTTCTATAAGGAACTATAATATAGAACTATCCTGATACATTCTATAGGATCCAGCTGCTAGAAAGTGACCATAGAGCATTGGATTACTTGGGAATACAAATATATGGTATTGGGGTTAAGAGCACCAATTTTGAAGTCAATCTGGCAAGGCCCTCAACTCAGTTCCACCACTTAATTGGCTCATGTTGAGAAAGATATTCAATCTTTCTGTGCCTCTTTTCTCATCTGTAAAAAGGCATATGAATAGGTCCTACTCCAAAGTGTTGTGAGATCTAAACATTGTGATAGTTCATGAGAAAATTTAATATGATACTTGGCATATAGCACAAGTTAGCAGTTTATCACAAGTTAGCTGCTTTCATTATCATTACTCAAGTTTGAATCAGATCTCTGCCTCTTACTAGCACAACCTGCATTAGAAATTTGTATGAGGAATAAATCAATTTATTGTTGGAATGCTTCTCAGTAAATGCAGAGGAGTGTTGTTTGGTTTACATTTACATATCCAGTTGTTATTCTGATGGTCTTCCAGTGAGTCAATATTATTCTATCATGTGGACAGAAAAACAAGTTCAGGAATGGAATGGAGTGTTCAAATGTAGATTCTTATTCTAAGGTCCTTTTTGTTTGGGATATAAGTTCTTTAATCAATTAGCATTTTGGGGTCTTTACTTACCTTAGAAACTGTGTAATATCTTGTCTTCTAGATTTTGTGCTTCCAGATGTGAGTTATCAGGTAGAGTCCAGTGAGGGTGCTCAGTCTCAGAATATGGACCCTCAGAGACAAACTCTGCTGCTTTTCCTCTTTGTGGATTTCCACAGTGGATTTCTAATCAAGCAAATGGAAATATGGGGTAGGTACAGAATGGGGCAGCCAGCTCGGTTGTGCCAAATGCTAAAAGGATAAAGAAAGGGAAACATTTAATGCATCTATCTGAATTATATATTTTTTTGTAGAATAAAGAATTCCAGTGAAAAGTTTTGCTTAATAAATTAATAAATTATATGCTCTGTAGAAAAGATATATATGTTGATGTGTAATGCCAGATTCATGGGACCCCAGTAGACCTCCAGGAGCCAAATCCGATGCAATCACACAAGAGTCTTTATTGCAAGCTTGAGCCTGGACTCACACTCGTTCCAGATGCAGCGGTCCCAGGGAGTGAGTCTTGGTCCTTTTGTTCAGTGAGATTTTATAGGTTTTTGGTGATACTCTATGTGTCACAACATCACTCAGAAAATCACTTCACACAGCGGGAAAATCAAACAACGACTCTTAACATTGATTAGCACATTCACTGGCAGAAACAAGTTGGGTAGGGGTGATTGGTTAGTACAAGAGGGGGATTCCTTTGAACTGATTGGTTTAAGCCACGAGGGGTGTACGGGCTAAACTACATGGTGTCCCAACATGTTATCAACTACCATAAACTACTGGGGGGTCATCTGGCATCCCAGGTATTTTCCCTGTCTCATGCTGATTGGTGGTTGCTGGAGGGTTGCAATGGGTCTTCACCTAGCCTAACGGAGTCAGGGCCATCTGGGTCATCTCTCCTGTTATTTGCAGACAAAAAAAAAAAAAAAAAAAATCAGCAGGATGGGTATGTGCCTAGGAGTGCTCTGTGGGTTTTTCCAAGGACAAAGGTCCCCTTCCTTGGACAGTCTTTGAGGTAGAAGCTGTTTTCAGAAATGGAGTCATATCAGTTTCTCAGATGCAGGACTTAAATACCAACATTCTGGGATTTTGGTTGGCTAGAGGTCAGCAGACACTTTCTAAAATTTTCCCTGACAGGTATATTAACTTAGGTTAGTAGCTTTCAACTTTAATTGCACAATGTATTACATGGAGAGCTTCTACAAAATGTCTAAGTATTGTACAGCGCAATGGTACACATCTGTAATCCAAGCAACTCCAGAAGCTAAGGCAGGAAGATCATAAATTCAAGGCCAGCCTTCACAACTTGGTAAGACTGTGTCAAAATAAAAAATAAAAATGGCTGGGGTATAGCTCAGTGTACTAGCTTTTTTTTGTACTAGGTTCAATCCCCTGTACACACACACAAAAAAAAGCCTAATCCTTACCCCAGAGGTTGGGTGCAGGTGTCAGGGGTGTTTTGTTTTGTTGGCCTAGGGCCTCATTTATGCTAAGCACTTCCACTGAGCCACATCCCTGTTCCCTCTTAACATGTTTTTTTAATTAATTTTTTTTTACACAAATGGAGCACAACTTTTCATTTCTCTGGTTGTACATGATATAGAGTCACACCATTTGTGCATTCATACCCATACATAGGGCAATAATGTCTGTCTCATTCTACCATGTTTCCACACACACACACACACACCCTCCCCTGCCCTCCCCCCTGCACAATCCAAAGTTCCTCCATTCTTCCCTTGGGCACCCCCTCAACATGGATCAGCATCCACTTACAGAGAAAAAAAAATTGGTCTTTGGTTTTTTGGGATTGGCTTACTTGGCTTAGCTTGACATTCTCCAACTCCATTCATTTACCTGCAAATGCCATAATTTCATTCTTCTTTAAGGCTGAGTAATATTCCATTGTGTATATATACCACAGTTTCTTTTATTTAATAAAATTATTTATTTATTTATTTATTTTCTCTTTTTTATTTGTTCTACTTAGTTGTACATGACAGCAGAATGCATTTCAATTCATCGTACACAAATGGAGCACAACATTTCAATTCTCTGGTTGTACATGATGTAGAATCACATCAATTTGTGCAATTGTACCTGTACCTGGGGCAGTAATGTCTGCCTCATTCTACCATGTTCCCCGCCCACACCCTCCATTCCCATCCCCCCCTGCACAATCCAGAGTTCCTTCATTCTTCCCTTGCCTCCCCACATTATGGATCAGCATCCACTTACAGAGAAAACATTTGGTCTTTGATTTTTTTAGGATTGATTTACTTTACTTAGCATAATATTCTTCAGTTCCATTCATCTACCAGCAAATGCCATAATTTTATTCTCTTTTAATGCTGAGTAATATTCCATTGTGTATATATACCACAGTTTCTTTATCCATTCATCTATTGAAGGGCATCTAGGTTGATTCCACAGTTTAGCTGGTATGAATTGAGCTGATATAAACATTGAGGTGGCTGCATCACTGTAGTATGCTGATTTTAAGTCTTTTGGGTATAGACTGAGGAGTGGGATAGCTCAGTCAAATGGTGGTTCCATTCCAAGTTTTCTAAGGAATCTCCATAACTGCTTTCCAAAGTGGTTGTACCAATTTGCAATCCCACCAGCAATGAATCAGTGTACCTTTTTCCCCATATCATCGCTTATGGGAGACCAACCTTGCATGTGACTTCAGGTGGCAGATGCTGCTAGATGCCCCGCCCTTCTTGGGTTTGAGGGACCTTTCTTTGTGCATGGGCGTGCCTTCTTACAGCCCCAGGGGTGGAGCTATCTTCTCCTGTTCCTTTGTAATATTACCCCTTTCCCTGTTGGGATAGAATGTTCCATGGAAATGCCTTTTGTGTGTCCCCTTATCTTACTGTACCCTTGGGTGTGGCCTACCTAGATGTCAGTCAACCTGCTGACAACAGACATCATGAAGCTAGACTCAGCCCCTTGAAACTGACCCCTTGCCTCATTTGAATAGCCTTTCCTCAATAAAAGGGGTCAGCACATGCGGGAGCTCTCCCTCCCTCCCTCCCCCTCTCCCTCCCCCCCCTCTTCCTATGGAGCTATCACAGCAATACCAAAGAAAAAGGTATTTCTGTCTCTTGTGTGGTTATTTCACGCAGCTCAGTTAGCCCAGTTCCCCTGGAGTGACACCTGAGTGTTTTAGTCAGGAGCAACCTGGCAAATTGGTTCCCTGGGTGGGCAAAAAGGTCTAAGTGCTTAAGCCCCCGGGACAAAAGCTGCACTTGCCAGCACTTATTGTTGCTTGAATTGTTGATAATTGCCATTCTGACAGGAGTGAGATAAAATCTTAGAGTAGTTTTGATTTGCTTTTCTCTAATTGCTAGATGTGTTGCACATTTTTTTCATATATTTGTTGATTGATTGTATATCTTCTTCAGTGAAGTATCTGCTCATTTCCTTAGCCCATTTATTGATTGGGTTATTTGTTTCTTTCAGTGTTGAGTTTTTTGAGTTCTTAATATATCCTGGAGATTAGTGTTCTATCTGATGGGCATGTAGTAAAGATTTTCTCCCATTCTATTGGCTCTCTCTTCATGTTATTGATTGTTGTAGAAATAGAAAAAGCAATCATGAAATTCATTTGGAAAAATAAGAGACCCAGAATAGCCAAAGCAATCATTAGCAAGAAGAGTGAAGCAGGAGGCATCACAATACTAGACCTAAAACTATACTACAGAGCTATAGTAACAAAAATGGCATGGTACTGACACCAAAACAGACATGTAGACCAATGGTACAGAATAGAGGACACAGAGACAAACCCACATAAATACAGCTATCTCATACTAGACAAAGGCACCAAAAACATACATTGGAGAAAAGATAGCTTCTTCAACAAATGGTGCTGTGAAAATTGAAAATCGATGTGCAGCAAATGAAATTGAACCTTTATCTCTCACCCTGCACAAAACTCAACTTAAAGTGGATCAAGGACCTAGGAATTAGACCAGCGACTCTGCGACTAATAGAAGAAAAAGGAAGCCCAGATCTTCATCATGTTGGCTTAGGACCTGATTTCCTTAACAAGACTCCTAAAGTGCAAGAAATAAAATCAAGAATCAATAAATGGGATGGAGTCAAACTGAAAAGCTTCTTCGCAGCAAAGGAAACAACCAACAATCATTAACAAGTTTTTAAAGCTTCTTAGGTTTCTGGTGTCATCTGGACTTGAGAACTCTTCATCACCATACTGCCTTTCTAGGCATGCACTGTGAAAAAGTGAAAGGGCTTGGAAGGCAGACTACAGGGAGAATATCACAGCCAATCATAGCAAATAACTGGCACCAGTCAATGTGAGTGTTTCTGATCTGGAGTTGTAAGTGATAGGACCTCATTTGTTGATGATGCTGCCCTCAAACTTGCATAGTTTTCCTGGGCTCGGTTTACAGCTCTTGAAAAGCTGGTGTTCTTTGGTGCCTTTTTCTATTGGTTAAGGCCAGGGGAATGGGAAATAGAAGAGACCCAGACTTATGAGACTCCGACAAGGAGCTTTAGGTGAGGATATCTGGGGCAGTTATCTGGCCTGTGCACATAAAGAGGCTGATAAGAGAGGCAGCTTAATATTGTGGAGAGGACTTTAGGGTAGAACCAAGAGAGCTGGGTTTACTTTTAACTCTGATAAAAGTTTCCTCAGTGATATTTGAGAAGAAAGTCAAATAAATCATCTGAGCCTCCCTTTTCATATATGTAGCATGAGCTTGTCAGGCTAGGTAATATCAAAGCCCTTCCAAGGCTAAAAATCATCTTAAGACTTAAGATCTGGCATTTTTAAGAACATCTGCCAGAGGATAACCTTAGGATTATACCTTAAGATCTCAGAAACAGTGCTGTCATTCTTGTAATTTATACACCTCTGTTTAGCTTGACTCTGACGGTCTACAGTGTCTGAATAGTTGTAATGAGTATTGAATTTAAAAGAAAAATTCATCGCTGCTGTCAGGCAGTGGTGTACACCTATAACCCTAGCATTTTGGGAGGCCGAGGCAGAAGGATCACAAGTTTGAGGGCAGCCTCAACAACTTAGTGAGGCTCTGTCTCAAAATTAAAAAAAAAAAAAATGTAAAAGGGTTGGGGATGTAGCTCAGTGATAAAGCATTCTTGGGTTCAATATCCAGTACCAAAAAAGAAATTCATCACTACATTAGAAAACATAGCAAGTGTCTTTTTAAATCTTATAATCTGGTAATTTAGGACTAGTCTCTGAAGGGGAGATAGTGAGAGGAGGTTGATGCAGATACACTAATTTTACCTTGTCTTTCCCCCTCTTGTAATCCTTGAAAGCTTTCTCCAGAGCTCCTCCTTTTAGGAAACAGATTGTTCAGAATTACAGCCTGTTTCCATGCATCTTTTAAAAAGCACTTCCTTGGCCTTTTTCCCACCTTGTCATGGTAACTTTTCTATGATTAACTCATTATTTTATACAACGTCAGAAGCATCTGGTGGTATCAGCAGTTTTAGGAATGAACTTTGGCTTTTTAATTAAATGTCTGCTTTCAGAAGAGTCTCATTTCTTGAGGCTTTTCTTAGGATCAGACTGTAGAACATGCTAAGTCATCATAGCAATAGCATTATTTCCCCTTTGAATACTGCATGTACATTTCAAAATACTTCATTTCCACTACCCCAGTTTATCTATACAATGTATCTGAAAGAACATATTTGAAGTGAGGAAAGTGAAATGACCCAGTCACCACTATTGATGGCAGAAGTGATCCAAAAATCTTTGTTCTCCTAATTCTAGTTCCAACTCCTTTTTCCATATTTTACCTTCTCTACCAGAAAAGCATCATGGTGTCTTGTGGAGGAAATGTTCTTCTGACTTCCATTTTTTTTAATGTTTATTTTTTTAGTTTTAGGTGGATACAATATCTTTATTTTATTTTTATGTGGTGCTGAGGATTGAACTGAGTGCCTCATGCATGCTAGGCAAGTGCTCTACCTCTGAGCACAACCCAGCCCCCTGACTTTCATTTTTAATACAGTCCTAAGAAAAGCCAGCCAGCCTCAGGCTGCTTCACTGGGATGTCTTTGAACAGACTAGCCAAAGAAAAGTAGAGAAACCTGAAAATAGAAATATTCATTAAGAAGCATTTTCTCTAGGTTCCTAGTAAAGTGAATTTGTCTTTCTATCTGCTGCACCAGGATCATTAAATAATAGCCCATTGTTTGGTGACATATTTTTGCCCATTGTTCTTACATGTCAGCTTTTTTGAGTGATGGTGTTTAGAGGTACCTGTGGTTACTTACTGAGAGGTCATCCACCATTTAAAAGGACCTCATACCAACAGTTCTCAGGCTCATCTTTGTGTTAACATTTTCTTTACTGCAATACATCTGAAAGAAATGACATACTGTTTACAGTAGCTTGCCTCAACACTGATGCTCAAGTAGGAGAAGAGGAGGGTTAGACACATTCTCCAGGAGATTTTCTTCTCCCTCTTTCTCTTTCCCTTTGAGAGTTACCAGTATCATTATTTTATAGCATGCATTAAACAGGATCCTTCATTTATTTCTTCAAAAATAATGTAGTTCTTCACTTTAATTTTCCTGAAATTTCTTTTACTTGTAAGTAGGAATTGGGTAGATTGATGAGTTGCTGGGAGGAATTCATGTAAACAAAAGTGGACAGGCAGAAGTGGCTGCTGGTTCCTGAGGCGTCTTCCCTCATCCCAGCCCTGACTCCCAGCACATGAAGAATAGTCATCCTCACTCATAGTTACCAGCATTCTGCCCTCTTAGGACTCCACACTTTGCTCACAGCCCAACTCAGCACCATCCTCATGGAGAGCCACAGTGCGGTACGAGATTCCATCCAGGCCATGGTGGACCATGTCTTAGAGCAGCATCACCAAGCTGCCAAGGTAATAAGAAATTCACGACTTCTTTCTAAAAGAGAATGTAGAGCAACAGTGCCTCAGACCCCCAGCCCCTTATGCCCATTCTCTCCTCCTCTGCCACCTAGGTGTTAGTGTAACACTGCATCCAGCCTAGGAACTCAGGCTTTCATAGAGTCACTATAGCCAGCTTGCTTAGTTTATCTTCTTCTAGATAGGTTTGAGTAAATTGGGACCAAAATAATATAGAAAAATGACTGATAACTGTGTCTCTTCCTAATCTGTATATCACCCCATCCCACACATCTTGTGGAGCTGCTGCTTCCCTAAACCTTATCTTTTCCCCCTGTTTTCCTAATTCTTTATAATACCACATTCTCCTCTTATCTTTCTGAATTTCTCCATCCTGCACACTTGGTAACACATTTCCTACTTCATATAGCTCCCTTTTCAGGGAAAAAACAGCCATCTTAAGAGAGCAAAACTTAAACAAACAAACAAAAAAAAAACAGTAAATGTACCTGCTGTGTTGCCCAGTGTCTTACAGCTTGTCTTTTTCTGAATGTGCATGTGTCACCTAAGTCATATCTATGGGAGGAGAGAACATTTAAAAAATTTTTTTGATCCCTTATTGTTAGGGGACAGGGATTCTCTAAACCAGTCTGAAATTAATGTAGTCTCCTCCACTATTTTCTCTAGGCTCATCAGAAACTACAGGCCTCACTCTCAGTGGCTGTGAATTCTGTCCTGAGTGTGGTGAGTGGAAGCACCAACAGCAGCTTCCGAAAGACATGTCTCCAGGCTCTTCAGGTTGGTAGGAGATTGGGGGATACTTATAAGTGCCAGGGTTTTGCTGGGTGCTGTGGCACATGCCTGTAATCCAAGCAGCTTGGGAGGATGAAGCAGGAGGATCATGAATTCAAAGCCAGCCTCAGCAACTTAGTGAGGCCCTAAGCAGCTCAGTGAGACCCTGTCTCTAAATAAAATACAAAAAAGGGCTGGGGGTGTGGCTCAATTATTGAGTAACCCTGGGTTCAATCCCCAGTACCAAAAAAAAAAAAAAAAAAAAAGTGCCAGAGTTCTAACGACATCCTATTACCTATCTTTGTAATGTATACAGTGCTTTCAGAATATATTTTCATTTGCTTCCACTGTGATTCTACATAGTACCAGGTCTAAGTGTTTTAAGAAGTGTTAGTTGAATAAATAGTAGTATGTTTACTATTTTACAAACAACAAAAATTATTTAAGATCTGAGCTTCCTTTAGGTCACATAGCTAGTTAAGAGAAAACTATGATTAGATTTGTGATTCTCAATCCCTTGTTGAAGAATGCTTTGCTACCTCTGGGTAACAGAATGCATTGGAAATAACTGAGCAACCATGCATTTTATGTATATGACAGTATACAGTGGTGTAGAGAGTATTGGAATCAGAGGTTTGGCTTCAAATCCTCACTCATTTGTGATTTTGCTTTGTGGACTTCAGCCTACATTTAACTTCTTTGAGCCTTTTCTAAATTGGAAAAAATAATAAACCCTCACAGGGTGAGGACTGAATGTGTGCTATCATCTAAATTTTTATATCTCCCCAAAATTCTTACATTAAAATCCTAACTGCCAAAATGGTGATCTGAGGAGGTATGGAGCTTTTGGGGATAATTAGGTTAGGTTCTGTCACGAATAAAATTAGTGCCAATAATGAAAGATGTTCCATAGAGATCCTCGGGCCCTTCTGCAAGTGAGGATGAAGGGAGAAGTAGGCAGTCTGCAAATGTAAAGGGGCCCCTTACTAGAACCCGACCTTGACTTCTAGCCTCCAGAACTGTGAGAAATAAATTTCTATTGTTTATAATCTCAATGGTCTGAGGTAATTTGTTAGAGCAGCCAGAACAGGCTGAGACAGTGAGAAACCACATAGCACTTGCTAGGCTCTTGATAAATGTTAGTTTCTTTCTATCCTTTTAGGAATATGTGCCAAACAATTGGAATTATCAGTGGGTAACATTCATTCCATGTTTCTTGCTTCATTTTTAATTTTTTTCTTAAAAAGTAGTATAATAGAAAATTTTAAATAATAACTAATACATTTATCACAATATAAATTTTTGCATATTTTATCACATATAGTTGTCACCAAAACATTGTATACTCATATGTAATTTGACATTTTCCCATTCTTTTTTTTTTTTTTTTTTTTTTTTTTTTTTTAAAGAAAGAGTGAGAGAGAGAGTGAGAGAATTTTTTAATATTTATTTTTTAGTTCTCGGTGGACACAACATCTTCGTTTGTATGTGGTGCTGAGGATTGAACCCGGGCCGCACGCATGCCAGACAAGCGCGCTACCACTTGAGCCACATCCCCAGCCCCGACATTTTCCCATTCTAACAGTCCTAGAATTTTGTTTTGATTAACCGATATTCCACTGTGTTGTTTTAATTTAATAAACCATTTCTCTAATGTTAGATATTTAAGTTGATAACATTCTTTCTGCTGATATAAATAGTGTTTCACTTAATATTTATTGTGATAGCCAGGCACGATGGCATATGCTAGCAGCTTGGGAGGCTGAGGCAGGAGGATCACGAGTTTAAAGCCAGCCTCAGCAATTTAGAAGGCCCTAAGCAATTTAGTGAAACTGTGTCTCAAAATAAAAAATGAAAAGGGCTCTAGGGATGTGGCTAGTAGTTACTCCTGGGTTCAATCCCTGATTAAAAAAAAAAAAAAAAAAAATTATGTGTAGTGTGTGTGTTGTGTATGGTGATAGCTTGGTTATTTTGAATTATTTCCAAGAATGTATTTCTACAAGTAGAGTTAGTGAGTCAGAGGGTATAAGTAGTACATTTTATCATAGCTTCACCTTTCTGGATCATGTGGATAACACCAGGATAGTTAGAAGAAGCTTAACTTTTATTCTACCTGTGAGATTTTGGGGTGGATCACTTCTTTTTGAATTTCAGTTTTCTAGTTTTTTGTATTGGGTGATTACCCTGGCCCCTTTTAATGTCTTGCAATTAATTCTATATTATAAAGTGTCAAAGATTATTGCTCATTCTAGTGGGTATAGACTATATTCTTTGATTCCTTTCCTCCCTAAAAGGATTGTCTAAGTAAGAGTTCTTATATTGGCCTAAGTGGTCATTGGAGCCTCTGCTCTCTTGGAACTTATTCTGCATAAAAGCAGTTTTATAACCCCTTCATGAACAGCTGGATCTCTTATTTCCTGTAGGCATAGGAGAACCAAGACCTTGGCTAAAGAATCTTGCTTTAGGCTACAGAAATGGGAAGACTTATGGGAGCCATAGCTACCTGTCTCATGTCAAGTACCCCCAGGCGTTTTTCCTGCCTCTCCTGCTCCCATAGAGACTAAGGAAACTCTGAATACAATGTGAAGAATATCATTGTTGTGTGCATCATCCTCTCCCCATTTAAATGTCCTGTGAGTACTTCTGCTTTGGTTTCCAGTACTGGAACTCAGCACTTTTTATCTGCCTATTTTAGGCAGCTGACACACAGGAGCTTGGGACCAAACTGCACAAAATATTTCATGATGTCACTCAGCACCGATTTCTTCACCACTGCTCATGTGACATGAAGCAAGTAAGTGCAAAGTAATAATCAGTACTTTGGTGGACAGCTTCCATTTTAATGTGTGGGGAACCTGAATTCAGGGTGGGAAAGTACAAGTACTTTAGATTTCACAGTCTGAGGCTAGTCTTTCATCAAGGAAGCCTGAGGTCTAGAAAAACTTTCTAGAATAAAGTATTACATAGAGGTTGAGAGCATGGTTAGACATTGCTTAAATTCCATTTATGCCACTGTCATTATTATGGAAGTTATTTTACTTTTCTTAAGCCTCAGCTTTTACAAATTTTTTTATATTGGGAATTGAACCCAGGGCCTCAAACATTCTACTGCTGAGCCATATCTCTAGCCCTTTTTAAAATTTTTATTATTTTAAGACAGGTCTTACTATGTTGTCCTAGCTGGCCTCAAACTTGTGGTCATCCTATCTCAGCCTCCTGAATCGTTGGCATAATAGGCATGTGTCACTGCAGGCAGCCAAGCCTCAGCTTCTTTATCAGTAAAACAGGAATGATGCATGTCCAAAATTATTGTTGTGAAATTTGAATAAGATAATGTATGTAAAGTGGTATGCACATAGCTACTATTACAATGGTAATGATATGGTTTGATTCTTGCATTTACTTTTTTTTTAATACTTATTTTTTAGTCGTAGTTGGACACAATACTTTTATTTATTTATTTTTATGTGGTGCTGAGGATTGAACCCAGGGCCTCACACATGCTAGGCAAGTGCTCTACCACTGAGCCACAACCCCAGCCCTTGTATTTACTTTTTTTTTTAATATCCATTTTTTAGTTGTAGGTAGACACAATATCTTTATTTCAGTTTTATGTGGTGCTGAGGATTGAACCCAGAACCTCATGTGTGCTAGGCAAGCACTCTACCACTGAGCTACAACCCCAGCCCTGTATTTACTTTTGACTAATAAAAATATACACTTTCATCTGTTCACCCTTCTCAATGTGGAGATCTAAAGTTGCATCAATTAAGATTTCTAGGGCTGGGGATGTGGCTCAAGCGGTAGCGCGCTCGCCTGGCATGCATGCGGCCCGGGTTTGATCCTCAGCACCACATACAAAAAACAAAGATGTTGTGTCCACCGAAAACTAAAAATAGATAAATAAATAAATAAATATTTAAAAAAAAATTCTCTTCTTAAAAAAAAAAAAAGATTTCTAGGCATGCAAAGTCAAGTATCTTCCACTTGTTTTGTATTAGATTCCTTTAAGGGAGAATCATAATAGGAAATTCTGAATATCTCCCAATTTTAGGTATAGCTGATAGTAGTGATCCAGTTGAAGTCCCACTTTTCTGACTTTCTTAGCTGTAACCTGTAGGATTGAGTCTTCTGGAGCTAAAGCATAAGATAATAAATAAAGAGATTAAAGATAAAATTATTACATGGTGGTTTTGGCCAAGATGGAATAATAGGGACTAGATTTGCCTCCTCCCCAAATTAACAAAAATTCTGGACATAATATATGCAATGGCTCTTAAGACATTAGATATCAGGAAATAAGTAGAATAGTCATTTGCAAAAGATGGAAAAAAATTGATTTTGTTTCATCAAGCAAAATGATTGCCCCCAGAACACTGCTTAGAGAATTTGGAGGACAGAGAACAAGGAGGGGGAATCTAGACAAAGCTTGGTGGTCTCCCTAAGATGAATAGGTGAAATTGGGAATCCAGGGATACTGTCTCAGTCTGCTGTGCAGAGAGGAAAACCTTATAATCTGTGGAGCATCAAGTAGAATATACTAAGAATACTAAGAAGAGTCTTATCTTAGGAGTGGAGAAAAACTAAACTTACAATAAACAGTCCTCTGTTATCATCTAACAACATTTGAAAGCAGAAGCAAGACCCAAAAGGATCAAAATGTTTTCAGATAATTCAATGGCATTACAAAACAAAGTTCAAGAATGTTTATAGGAATAGCCAGGTACACACACTTGTGATCCCAACTACTTGGGACGCCTAGGCAGGAAGACAAAAAATTTGAGACCAACCTCAGCAACTTAGTGAGATCCTGTCTCAATAAAATCAAAATAAAAAATAACTGGGAATGTAGCCCCAGTGGTAGAGTACTTGTCTACCATGAACAAGTATCTGGGTTCAATGCCCAGTACTGAGAAAAAAAATACCCATAACCTACCCAGGTAATATTTGTAGCACCTTAGAAGCCATAGAAAACTTACTGCTTTGCTAAGAATCAGGAAGAAACATCCCACAATGACAAAACAATCAAAACTGATCCAGAACTGACATAGCAGTTAGAATTAGTAGATAAAGAGATCACTAAAAGTTATTTTTTTAATATTTTGTAAGTTTTTTCAGTGTGGCCAATTTGAGGGGTGGAGTTTGATTTAGAAAATGATATGATATTTTTCTTTTACAGAGAATATCATGACTAATTATCAAAATATCTTTAGTGTTTCAAGACTCACATGGTAAACATAAAACTGCTACACTTATTCAAATAGTATATGTATATTCAGTGGAAAGAAAAAAGTCATTGGTAGGAGTTATTTCTTTTAAGATCTGCAGCTAATAGGATAAGTTGATGACACAGCACAATTTAATTGGCATTCCTTTTGGGAGTGAGAGATTAAATTCTTTATCCAAAAAAAAAAAAGTCATTTTAATGCATAGTGTTATATCTCCGTGGCCATGTCACAAGAGGCTTGCCAAGGCAGGTAAGGCTTCAGGCCTCACAGAACTGCAGTCAAGTGAAATCATAAATAATAGTATCAAAATTTACCATCTGATCAGTGGATAATGCTTTCAAGACATTCAATTAGCTTACTTTCTGTAGTATTTAAGCTGTTTACATTGATAATCACATTCATGTAGTATTTGCTACAAGGGAGACACAGAACCAGTTGTTTGGACTAAATATGATGAGAAACCATTCTTTGGGTTCCACATAATTTGTGGCAATCACGGACAGGCTGCTTAAAGAGTGATGTCTACTTTGTTCAACAGCCCTGTGAAAAGAAAACAAACTTTAGTACTATTCCAATTGACTTAGCTGGAGAAATGGGAGCTCCTTAAGATGTAGATGCATTTTACAGTCATTTTATGAGGATTTTCCTTCAGGTAAAACTACGACATTGCCTCTCATAAAACAGTTATAATTATAATTGTATTCCATGTATTGCAGAAGGTAGATTGACATGTTAAGATATGGAAGTTACAAAAAAGACCCAAAGCAAACTTTTAAAGATGAAAACTACAATGTCTGAGAGGAAAATTACACTGAATAGTATTAATTGGCACATAAGACACTTAAGGAAAAACACAGCAATAGAAACTACTGAAACAAAACACTGGGGTTTTAAAAAAAGACTATAAATAAAGAAATACTAGCATATCTGTGAGCTGTAGTACAATTTCAAGTAGCCTAATATGTATTATTGAGAAAGATAAAGAAGAAGGGGCTTGGTACCAGGGATTGAACCCATGGGCACTTAACCACTGAGCCACATCCCTGGCCCTTTTTATTTACTTTTTTTTTTTTTTTTTTTTTGAGACAGTTTTGCTACTTTGCTTGGGGCCTTGCTGAGTTACTTAGGCTGAGGCTGGCTTCTTCTTTTTTTTTTTTGCAATCCTCCTGCCTCAGCCTCCTTAGTCACTGGGAGTACAGACTTGTGCCAGAACACCAGAAAATATACTTGAAGAAATGATGGCTGAAATTTTTTCAAATATGATGAAATCTATAAACCCACTGATCTAAGAACTTCAATGAACTCTAAGCCCAAGAAGCATAAAGGAAGCAACACCAAGGCATATAATAATTAAATCAGTTAAAATCAGTAGTAATGAACTGGGGTTGTGGCTCAGTGGTAAAGCACTTGCCTAGCATGTGTGAGGCACTGCGTTTGATTCTCAGCACCACATATAAATAAATGAATAAAATAAAGGTTCATCAACATCTAAAAAATATTTTTAAAAATCAGTGGTAAAGAGGAAATCTTAAAAGCAGAGGGGGGAAACCCCATGTTATACATGTACAAGGAAACAGTATAAAGATTACAGCAGACTTCTCTTTGGAAACAGTGTAAGTTAGAAGACATGGTGCAGCATCTTTACAGTATTAAGGAAACCTCCTGACCTAAATTCTTTACTCAGCAAAATATCTTTAAAAACAAAGATGAAATAAATATTTTTTTCTAACATATAAAATATGAAATAATTGATTATCAGCAGATAAGAAATGTAAAGTAAATCCTTCAAGCAGAAGAAAAGTAATACCAAATAGAACCTAGGTCTACACAAAGGAATGAAGAACACTGGAAATCTTTATATTTACTATACTATTAAATATAAAGACTTTTTCTTACTATTTTAATCTCTTTAAAACATAATTGACTTTTTTTTTTCAATGCTGCGGATTGAACCTAGGACTCACATACTGGATATATGTCTTACCACTGAGTCCCATAACTGACGTTTTTTTAAATTTTTTTTTTTAGTTGTAGATGGACACAATATTATTTATTTATTTATTTATTTATTTATTTATTTAATGTGGTGCTGAGGATCGAACCCAGGGCCTCACAAGCACTCTACCACTGAGTTACAACTCCAGCCCATAACTGACTTTTTAAAAGCAAAAATAGTAACAATTTGTAACCTATATGCAAATAAAGTGTATGACAACAGTAGCACACAAGACCAGGAGGAGAGAAATGGAAATACGTTTAAAAGGCCTTATATTATATGTGAAATGATATAATATTAAAGGCAGACTGAGCTAAAAGGAACCATTAGATAACACAAGAAGGACTTATAACTAATAAGCTAGGGAAGGAGTTAAAATGGAATTATTGGGGCTGGGGTTGTGGCTCAGAGGTAGAGTGCTTGCCTAGCATGCATGAGGCACTGGGTTTGATCCTCAGCACCACATAAAAATTTAAAAAAAGATATTAAAAAATAATAATAATAAAATGGAATCATAAAAATAATCCAAAAAAGGCAGAAAACAAGAAAAATGAAAGTGAGCACAATGACACCAGTGGAAAACAGTTATGAAGAAGGTTTGTTTAACCCACATCATTTATCCCATAAGTTGGTCTAAACCCAGTTAAAAGATAGATTGTTAGAATGGATAAAGGGGGGCTGGGGATGTGGCTCAAGCAGTAGCGCGCTCGCCTGGCATGCGTGCGGCCTGGGTTCGATCCTCAGCACTGCATACAAAACAAAGATGTGTCCGCCAAGAACTAAAAAATAAATAAATATTAAAATTCTCTCTCTCTTTCTTTCTTTCTCTCTCTCTCTTAAAAAAATAGAACGGATAAAGGAGCAAGAGTCAACTATATGCAGTCTAAAAGAATCCCACTTTAAAGACACAAAAAGATTAAAAATAAAAGGATGGAAAAAGATATGCTACACTAATGAAAAGAGAGCTAGGGGCTGTGTTAATATTAGACAAAATAGATTTCAAAACAAGGGGTAAAGAGGTCACTTCATCATGAAAGCATCAGGCATCATGAGGACAGTACAGATGTTCTATCACAAGTTGAAAATGTTGTCAATCAAAATGCATTTAATAACCTAACTTACCGAACATCATAAATTAGCCTCACCTACCTTTAAGTTCAGAATGCTTGTATTACCTTATAGTGGTACAGAATCATCTACCATAAATCTACTGTATAAAATGTTGAATCTCTCATGTAATAGCACTGAGAATGATACTGAAAGTGAAAATAGAATGGTTGGTCAAGGACCATCTGTAGCCCTAAAGATTCAAGTACCTTTTATGAGAACTTTAAAATACATGAAACAAAACTAATAGAACTAAGAAGAAATAGATACATATTTATACTTAGATATTTCAACAAAATTTTTTAAAATGTTTATTTATTTATTTTTTAGTTTTCGGCGGACACAACATCTTTGTTTGTATGTGGTGCTGAGGATCGAACCCCGGGCCGCACGCATGCCAGTCAAGCACGCTACCGCTTGAGCCACATCCCCAGCCCCAAAATGTTCTTAATAATTGATAGAATGGGGGGCTGGGGCTGGGGCTCAGTGGTAGAGTGCTCGCCTAGCATGCATGAGGCACTGGGTTCGATCCTTGGCACCACATAAAAATAAAATATTGTGTCCACCTAAAACTATTAACAAATAAATATTTTTAAAAAATAATTCATAGAATGGGTAGAGAGAAAATCAGTAAGTCTATAGAAGTCATCAGTAACACTATCAATCAGTTTGACCTAATAGATGTTTATAAATCACTCTGCCCAACCACAGAAAAACATGCATTATTTTCAAGTATACGGGACATTTATAAAGCGAGAACATATTCTGAGTCATTAGGTAGGTCTCAATAAATTTAAGTTTATTTAATAAAGTCATAGGAAGTACATTTTTTACCACAATAGAATTATTAAAGTAAAATCAATAACACAAAATTTTAAAAATATTTGGAAAATAAATTAGTTATAAACACAAAATCAGAAGGGAAATTAGAAATAATTGAATAGAAGTGCAGTTTACCAAAATTTATAGGGTATTGCTAATGTAGAAAATGTCTGTGTGATAAAAGAAAATATTATCAAATCAGTTTCCTTACCTTCAGGTTAAACCAGAACAAGCAGAGAAAATTAAACACAAGGTAAACAAAAGACATGAAATAATAAAGATCAGAGTAGAAATTTTTTAAAAAAAGAATAATAGAGAAAAATGAAACAAAAAGGTGGTTCATTGAGAACATTAATAAAATTGATAAACATGTAGACAGATTAATCAGAGTAAATATAGAAGGCACCAGTTGCCAGAAACTAGAAAGGTGGCATCAGTTGCTCATCAGTATGAGCAACTCTACAGCAGTACATTTGACCACTTAAATGAAATAGACAGATTTCTTAAAAGATAGGAATTACCAAAGTTCACTAGGAAGAAACACCCATGTATACGTTTAGTTCTTTATCTATTAAGGAAATTGAATTTTTAGTTAATAGCCTTTCCATAGTCTCCAGAATATATAAAGAACTCTCAAAAATCATTAATAAGAAAAATGCCAGTTTTTTAAATGGACCAAAAATTTGAATATACACTTCACCAAAAAAGATATAGTAAACAAACATCAAACACATGAAGCCAACATCATTAGTCAAAAATTCAAGCAAAAGCCACAATTAGATATCATTTTATACCCATTTGGAATAAAAATACTGTATCACTGGGTGAAGTGGCATGCACCTGTTGTACTGTTTTCCCTGCTCAGGAGACTGAGGCAAGAGGATCACTTGAGCCCAAGAGTTGGAGGATGGTCTGGGCAACATAGCAAGACCATGTCTCAAAAAAAGAAAGAAAGAAAAAGTAAACAGACTAAACCAAGTGTTGGCAAGATGTGGAAGAACTAGAACTTTTATACCCTGTTTGTGGGAATGAAAGATGGTACAATCACTTCAGAAAATAATTTGACAGTTTCTTTAAAGTTAAATGTGGCCAGGTGTGGTGGTGCACACCAGTAATCCCAGCAACTCAGGAGGCTGAGGCAAGAAGATTGCAAGTTCAAGGCCAGTCTCAGCAACTTATTGAGGCCCTAAGCAATTTAGCAAGACCCTGTCTCAAAATATAAAAATTTAAGGGCTGGGGATATGTCTCAGTGGTTAAATACCCCTGGGTTCAAATCCCCAGTTTTAAAAAAATGTTTAATAAATGTTAAATGTGTACCTACCATATGACCTAGCTATTCCATGCCTGCGTATTTACCCAAGATAAATAAAACCTATATACACATAAAAACTATGCACATATATGTACACATTAACACTAATATTTATAGCATCTTTTACAAGTCCAAAACAGGGAACAAACCCAATGTCAGCAGGTAAATAGATAAGCAAATTTTAGTTTATCTATACAATTATACAATACTCAGTAATAAAAGGAATGAATTGTTGATACACAGAATATCTAAAAGCCATGCTGGGTGAAAAATCCAGAAATAGTTAAGAGTGCATCCCCTCACTCATACATTGCTGGTGGGACTGAAAATTGGTGCAGCTACTCTGGAAAGCAGTGTGGAGATTCCTTAGAAAACCTAGAATAGAACCACCATTTGGCTTAGCTATCCCACTCCTCAGCATATACCCAAGGACTTAAATCAGCATACTATAGTCATGAGGCCAAATCAATGTTCATAGAAGCACAATTCACAACAGCTAAGCTATGGAACCAACCTAGATGCCCTTCAACAGATCAATGGATAAAGAAAAAATATATATACACAACGGAGTCTTACTCAACCATAAAGAAGAATGACTTTATGACTTTTTCCAGTAAATGGATGGAACTGGAGACTATCATACTAAGTGAATAAGCCAATCCCCCAAAACCAAGGGCCAAATGTTTTCTCTGATATGTAGATGCTAACACACAATAAGGAGACGGGGGAATAGAAGTTCGTTGGATTAGACAAAGGGAAGAGAGAGGCAAGGGGAATAGGAAAGATAGTAGAATGAATTGGACATAACTTTCCTATGTTCATACATGAATACATGACCAGTGTAACTCAACATCATGTTCAACAACAAGAATCAGAAGATATGCTCCATCTATGTATATATAGTATGTCAAAATACACTCTACTGTCATGTATGTCTAAAAAGAACCAATAAAAAATTAAAAAAACTTTTCCAAGCCAATCAAATAAACAAATAGCCCAGGAAAATAAATAAAAATTATAAACATTTAATCTGTAATACAAATAAAAAATATTGTTGAAGAAGAGAGTGAGACCACTGGATAGGCGAACAGCTTGTGTTTAACTGTCAGGTCCAGCAGAGTTCCTTATACAAACAAATATACATTCACAAATTGCCAGTTTCTTTCCCTTTACCCCAGGAGAGAATGTTAAATGTTACTTGCCAGAGAGGGTCTTTTTGCTCATGAAAGAGCTCAAAGTACTTGTGGGCCAGTTGCGCTGGAGGCAGAGTTTGCACCTTCAGGTTGGTCCAGCTGTGCATGGAGTTGGCCAAGTTCACAAAAGTATAATAACCCCAGATGGTCATTCCCATAGTTAGATAAATGGGTCATGAAAATTCTGATCTGAAAGATGAATAAAAATGACCTCACAACATCATCTGCTTAAGCTCAAAAGGGGCTGTGGTTGTGGCTCAGTGGAAGAGTGCTTGCCTAACATGTGTGAGGCACTGGGTTCAATTATCAGCACCACATATAAATAAATAAAGGTCTATTGACAACTAAAAACAGTTAAAAAAAAATGTGTCAGCAAAAGCTCCAGGAAGCATGTTACCTTACCTTGGAATGTCATGGAAAGTACAATTATATTTTTATATGGAAAGACCAACATTTAACTTCTGTATCAAACTAACACTCAAAAATCACTTTTAAAATTAAAGTTCTTATTGAAGGCACAGTGATGCACTCCTGTAATCCTAGCAGCTCAGGAGGCTGAGACTGGAAGATCATGAGTTCAACGCCAGCCTCAACAACTGCAAGTCACTAAGCAACTCAGTGAGACCCTGTCTCTAAATAAAATACAAACTAGGGCTGAGGACGTAGTTCAGTAGTCAAGTGCCCCTGAGTTCAATCCCTGGTACCCCCCCAAAATATTAAAATTGTTATTGAGGGGCTGGGATTGTGGCTCAGCAGTAGAGCGCTCACCTAGCATGTGCAAGGCCCTGGGTTTGATCCTCAGCACCACATAAAAATAAATAAATAAAATAAAGATATTGTGTCCAACTACAACTAAAAAATAAATATTTAAAAAATTATTTTTGAGAATGGCATTCCCTCACTGCTTATCCAAAGTATAGTGTAACTTTCAATATCAGTTTTTTCCCTGTTATGGAATTAAAATCAAATCCCAATTTTTATTCTTAAAATTAATTTTAAGAATAGTGAAGTGCCAGAATTAAATCAGTTCTAAAATTAAAACATTGGTCCAGATATTTTCTGATGTAGATACATATGATATGTTGAAATGGAATCAGAGTTGAGTAAACTTTATTGTTTCTTTGTTGTCTAATGGGAGATTTTTTTTTAACTACAATAAAGGATTTTGATTATTTTCTCCATCAGAAATGGTGTTTGAGGGACTTAAAAACAGCATACTACAGGGATACAGCCATATAAATATTTATAGCAACACAATTTACAATAGTTAAATTGTAGAACCAACCCAGATGCCTTCAGTAGATGAATAGATAGGGAAAGTTTGGTATATATACACAATGGAACATTACTCAGCTTTAAAAGAGAATAAAATCATGGCATTTGCAGGTAAGTGGATGGAGTTGGAGAATATAATGCTAAATGAAGCAAGCCAATCCCAAAAAAACAAAGGCCGAATGTTTTCTTTGATATGAGGATGATGGCTCATAATGATGATGGGGTGGGGGAGCATGGGAGTAATGGGGGAACTTTAGATAGTGCAAAGGGGAGGGTGGGGAAGTGGGGGGAAAGGGGTAGGAATAATGGTGGAATGAGTTAGACATCATTACCCTAAGTACATGTATGAAGACACAAATGGTATGAAAATACTTTGTGTACAATCAGTGACTTGAAAAATTGTGTTCTTGTGTGTAATATGAAACAAATTGTATTCTGTCATCATGTATAACAAATTAGAATAAATAAATAATTAAAAAAAGAAATGATGTTTGAGGAAATTAACCTGATTTGCATATTTTATATATACATTTATTGAAACATCACATAGTACCCCACTAATATGTTCAGTTTTTTTGTTTAAATGTATCAAATTAATTTCATAAAACTAATAATGGTAGCACAGAAATTCATTACATTTAGCTAAAACCTTTTCAATATCTCTAATCCTTTTATGGTTTTTTCATACCTCAGTATTAACTAAAAATATATGGCATTTCAATTACTGTTCTTTTTGTATCATAAACTAAGGAAAAGTGAAATCTAGGTTGTTCTAGACAGACCAACCAAAATTCTGAATGTGATTACAGAGATAATCTGATGTACAGTCTATCAGGCATTGTAGCAAGAATTAAAAATACCAAATAAAGGAGAAATGACATAATTTCTATCTAAATTGCAGAGATTACTTCTGCATCTCATAAAAAGAGAGTTCCTTTTCAATAACAATATTTTATATTTGTTCCTAAATGTCAAATTGTTTTAAAATATATAAGTGGTTTAAAAAGTAATTTTACTTTTATATATATATATATGAATGTTCAGAGTGACCAAACTTTTAGAATACAGTATTTTATTAATTTTATTAATAAATCAGGAAAATAAAAGATTATAATTAATATTATAATAAATATAACATTTGAAATTGAACAGATAAATATAGAAGAAAAGTCAAAGGTTTCAAAAGCTAATGTTTGATATGGTTGTTTACTTACTCTTTTAACAGATTATGTTGCTTGATGTGGTTATTTTGGGCTATTTGGAAATAAAAATGGATATGCAGTTAAAAAAAGAGGCATATTCTTTGCTTGCATTTCTACAAAATTCTATAAAATGCCAAGTAATCTGTACTTTTTGTGTCAATGGTTGCTTGAAGATGGGAGATAGGAAAGTTGAAAGGAATCATTACAAAGGGCAGCAAGAAACTTGTGGGTGATAGATATATTCACTAACCTTGATTGTGATGATAGTTTTATAGGATATGTATATGTCAAAACTTACCAAATTGTATATTTTATATGCATGCAGTTTACTTTTTGTTAGTCACATACAGTTTCTAAGAAAGTAGCAGGGCCTTTAGCATGTCCTCTGGATTTTCTTCCTCCTCCCTCTGCCTCTATGATTTATTGGGGAAGTTTAGGTATCTGGGCAAAGGATCATGACATTTCATGGATTTGCCCATCTTCCTCTTCAGTGTGAGTGGAAAGACCCAGTAGAAGTGAGTTCCTGTTAATGCTCCCTTCACCACAACTTTCGTCATGGCCCTATGCACCCTCTAGGAAGCACTTTCCAGGAATGTGTTAGCTCAATGCAAATACTGTCACTGGTTTCCCTCCAATTTGGAGAGTTGCTGCCCATACCTTGAGCATTTTAAACTAATGTCCACTGTGTTCATTTCCTAGGGATGCTAGAAGACAGTATCATAAACTCAATAGCTTAAAAACAACAGCATTTATTCTCTCACAGTTCTGGAGGCCAGAAGTCTGAAATCAAGGTATGGGCAGGGCTACACTCCCTTCACCAGTTGTAGAGCAGAATCCTTCCTGCTGCTTCCAGCTTATGGGAGGAGCATCTTGGCTTCCTTGGCTTGCATCTTGCATAACTCCAATCTCTACCTCTATCCTCACCTAGTCTTTCTCCCTCTGTCACTCAAATATCCCTCTACCTTTGTCTTATAGGGATACTTATCATTGGATTAGGGCCCACCCTAATTCAGGCTTAAATCTCCAAATCTTTAATTATATCTGCAAAGACCCTTTTTTCAAATAAGCTCATATTCACAGAATCTGTGGATTTAGGAGTTGGATTTGTCTTTGGCAGGGGAGCATAATTCAATTCACTTCAGCCATCTGTATCTTCAGGATAAGGCATGTGCCATTGTCACAGGATCTGGGACTTACGGGAAGAGACAGACTCCTCAGGATCTAGGAATATTTCAGCTTTTGAATCCGTAGTACTCAGATCTCTGATATCCTAGCAAGAGTCAAAAAAGAAAAAGAAAAAAAATCCAATATGACCTCTTTACCCTGTTCTTTGGCTGTAGTGATGGGTCAGAGCCTTGGGCCATTCATAACCCAATTAACTTGGCAGACAGCTAGTAAACTAGAGACCTTACCAGTAGCCCTAAGTCTTAGAAGAAAGGAGCATTTACTGGATTTCTAATCTGTGCCAAGATTTTCACTTTATCTCCACAAAGATGTTATGAAAAAACAAAAAAGTTGTACTGTTTTACAGAAAAGGAAACTGGTTACAAAACTTTTGCAGTCTGCCTAGACTCACAGCTAGTAAATGGCAAGTTCACAATTTGTACTGACATGCCCTGGCTCCAAAGCCCAGTAACATTGTGACTATGTAGGACTGGGTAGCAAGCCCATGGAATAAGAGTGATCTTAAGCCAGCTGCACACATGATCATCACTGCTTCCCTCTGATAATGGCCATTTAGTGATAAATAACTTTTAGTGGCATAAGAGTGGCACCCAGTGGCTTCAGTTACACACTACAAGATCAAGGATAATACATAAAATTCTTTTAATGTGGAGCTAGTCCCTCAATTTCCATTAATAAAGAAAAGGTAGAATTGGTGACCCTCTTATGGGTAGTGCTGCTGTGAACATTTTTGTGTAGACATGTTTGAAATTCTTTTGGGTATATCTAGAAATGTAATTTCTAGTTCATATGGTAACACCGTGTTTAACTTTTTTTTTTTTTAATGTAGGAATTGAACTCAGGGCTACAAATGTGCATGCTAATAAGCACATGTTGAACCACTGAGCTGCCCTCCCAGCATATTTAACATTTTTTTGTGTGGTATTGGGAATTGAATCTAGGAGTGATTTACCACTGAGTTATGTTCCCAGAGCTGTATTTTGAGACAAGTTGTCACTAAGTTGCTGAGGCTGGCCTTGAACTTGTGATCCTCCTGCCTTAGATGCTGGTATTATAGGCATGTACCATCACACCTGGCCCTGTTTGTTTATATTTTTGAAGAATTTCCAAACCATTTTCCAAAGGTGGCTATACCATTTTATATTACTGCTAGCTCTGCAGTGGTTCCAATTTCTTCACATCCTAATCTACAGTCGTTTCTTTCCTCCTTCTTATTGCAATCCTAGTTGGGGGGGAAGTAGTATCTCAGTGATTTTGATTCACATTTCCCTAATGAGTAAGGATATTGAGCATCTTTTCGTGTCTTATTGGCAGATTATATACCTTCTTTGGAGAAACATCTATTCATATTCTTTGCCCATTTTTAGATTGGGTTGTTACTTTATATTGAACTATTAATTATTTATTCTGGATTTTAAAAGTACCTTATCAGATATGATTTGCATATATTGTATTCCATTCTTGTTGGGTTTACTTTTCAAGTGTCCTTTGAAGCACAAGCTTTTAATTTTCATGAAGAAGATACATATTTTATAACTTTGTATGAGGAGCTGGGAGAATTGGGTCATGGTCCTAGTAAGTATCTCTGTTTTTCTGTCCAGATTGGACCAACTGGTGTGGCAGAGCTCTGAAGGGCTACACATGACTACAGAATGTTCCCTTTGGCTTCCCAGGTTTGACTGTTCCAGTCAGTTCTTTATTGAGCACTTACCCTGTGTATGGCACTCTGCTAGCTATAAAGAGACAGACCTTCCAAGTGATTTAAAGTTTAGAAAATGGACATATGCACACAAAAATGGTGAATAGGGGGCTGGGTCCAGTGTTGCACACTGGTAATTCTGGCTACATGGGAGGCTGAGGCAAGAGAATTGCAAGTTTAAGGTCAGCCCGAGCAACTTAGAACCAAAATTAAAATAAAATAAAAAGGATGAAACTCAGTGGTTAAAAAAAAAAAAAGATGAATGGGTATACAGAGTGTGCTTCAGAGCCTGAGGAGTGGGGCAAACAGTAGGCAAGTGTGTGGAGTTCACAGGAAGTAAGGATATGTCAGCAGTACTAGAGTGAGCTGCAGAAGGAAGCCTTGAAGGCTGGAGGCCAGGTAGGGGGATCCATGAGGAAGTTAAGAGGGAGTTCCAGGTGGAGAACAGCCCTTTTGGATTGGCTAAGCTCTCAGGCACACTCCTATTTCACTGGGGTTCATTCATGTGTCTGAATAACTCACTTGGAATTTTTGATTTTTAAAGCAGCTGACCCCAGAGAAAAAAGATTTAGCCCAGAACACTGAGGATGCACATGAGAACAGCCCAGAGCTCCTTGCAGGTAAGGCTGTAGCTTTTCAGTAAGCCCTGGATTGAAACTGAGGTGGTAGGACATATGGTTTCAAGCTGTCTACTGCACCTTCATCAACATCCTTCTGGGATTTGGGGGGTTGGCTCCCCCTGCCATTGTGGTCTTCTGAGATAGGGCTAGAAATTTCTAATATGGGTTGTATAGTTACAGATAGGTGCACTTGATGGGGAGGGGGAAGGTAACAGGCAGATTTCAGGGCGCTCAGTCTGATTAATTCCCTTATCTTTCCTTTTTTTTTTTTTTTTTTTGTCCCAGGGATTGAACCCAGGGGTGCTCAACCACTGAGCTATATCCTCAGCCTTTCTTTTTATTATTATTTATCTTGAGACAGGGTCTTGCTAAATTGCTTAGGGCCTCTCTAAATTGCTGAGGCTGGCTTTGAATTTGCAATCCTCCTCCTCAGCCTCTGGGAGTCACTGGGATTACAGGCGTGTGACACCACACCTGGCTTTGTATCTTTTCTTGATCATCAGTATTGATAATGTAGCTCTCCCACATATTAGTTGCTGCTCTTTTGAGCTCTGGAAGCTGTTCCTGGTTACAGATCTCACCTCAGTTTTGATGTGTGTTGTGAGGAGGTGTCAGTGTGTGATGTGATGGTATTTATACTGAAGTCTTTTCTTCATACCTGCCTCTACCCAACTCTCAGCCTTCAGGGCCAGCAGCCACAGAGGTAATAGCAGTTCTCATGAATAGTTACTGACAATTGCTGAGCACTATTCTGGATCCTTTAAAGTTTACTAATGCTCTTAGTTCTCAAAACAATCCTATGCAGTATAGGCACCATTATTCTCATTTTTAGGTGAGGAAATTGAGGCTGAGAGAACAATGCCAATAAACTTACACAAGGTCACACAGCTGGTAAATGACAGATCCAGAATTCAAATCCAGGCAGCCTACCTCTGATCTATCTCTAGACAAGCCATATTAGCAGAGATGCTTTCCTATAGATCTTGAGTCCTTCAGACAAAACAGTATCTGGGCTTCAGGAACTTTGGGGACTGTGACTTCAGTCCTTGTGCTCTGTTGCTAAATCCCTCTTTCTAGGGTACAGCTATAACACAGTGCATGCTATCTATGCTTATGCCCAAGATGTATTCCTGAATCATTCTTTCCATTGAACCATGTTTTGAATGTTGTTGGGGGCTGTTTGTTACTGAAAAGAATGCTACAGAGAAGGTTTGTATAAAGCAAATAATCTAGTGTTATAAATTCAGATTTGGAGACTTAAAAAAACATTGTAGTATGTATGCAGTGAGAAAAGGCAAAAGAATAGGTATCTTCTCTCAGAAGGAAGACTGTTAACATTTAGTTCAACACCTTCTGTAGACCCTGGGGAGATGCTAGGCTCTTCCACAAAACTTATTTAGTCCTTATGGTGACCTTGTGGGCTGCATCGCTCCTCCCACAAATTAGACAACTCAGGCTCAGAGGTCAGGTAGAGGACTTAATCTCAGCAAGATGCCTCCAAAGCCCATGCTTTCTCTATTGTGCAACATGAGCCTTAAAATCTGGTTGCTTACAACCAGGTGGGACCTCCTAGAAGATCATTTGAGTTGTTCTTCCCTAAAAAACCTGCAACTGTCAGCAGCATGCATTCTGTGTTCCATGTGGAGAGCTTCAAAGAAGAAAATTGCTGAACAACTGTGTGTTGATGTCCCTGGACATCCATGGTCCATTCACTCAGGAGCCT
Organism: Marmota monax; assembly: GCF_021218885.2. Taxonomy (NCBI): domain Eukaryota; kingdom Metazoa; phylum Chordata; class Mammalia; order Rodentia; family Sciuridae; genus Marmota; species Marmota monax. Next base: position 6,014,438 of record NW_026692498.1, on the reverse strand, counting down.
TTGGTTTATCAGTACTTCCCCCCCCCCTTTTTTTTTTGCCCTCTCTCTTCAGTGGCTACTCCATTCTTTTAAAAGTCCACCCAGCCTCTACTCCCAACATAGCCTCTTGCTTTACACTTACTTTTTTTCCCTCAGTAAACTTGCCAACTTGTATTCCTCCCACTGTAAAGCCTTATTAGTAAGGGAACCTTTACCCTTCAGGCTTGGGGTGGAATCATCCTTTCAGTTTTCTAAGGACCTGTTTGTGTCAGTTATCACTTCTGTACCTTTCCCTCTCTTCTGAGTTCTTTTTCTTTAGCAGGTCAATCCTTCATTTTTTCAAAAGGACATCTCCCATGACTTTTGTCTCCTCCACCTATTCTCAATCTCTCTCTAGCCCATCTCAACCAACATTCTCAAAACAAGCTGCATGTATACTCTCCCCCTTTCCTTTCCTTACACTTTCCCAAACTTAAGAGTATTTCTCTGTGACTTCTGTACTTGCAAGTTCTCTCATTAGGAAGTACTTTTAATCACCAAATTGTGCATTTACCTTTATCATTTCTGAACTATTTACAGAATTTGGCACTGTAAAAGTGACTTACCTGGTTCTCTCTTTTTTGAGCTTTTTTCTTCCACTACCTTCCTCTGGTCATTATTCAACAGTGATCATCCTACACTCCATCTTTATCTTCCATTCCAGCTGTTAACCACTGTGATTCTGGGTTCAAGACTCTCAAATTGGTATGACCTGCCTGTTCTCTCCTAAATGCCAGAAAGGAGCCTTATCTGCTCTAGGTAGCTCCACAGGGAGATCCCATTGGTACCTCAATTTCTTCTCTCCTGATACCTTCCTTCTGCAAACCCCACCCCACTGAGATCAGCTCTTCTTACTTTAGGCTGCCATTAATGGTACCACTATATATCTAGTTCTTTACAGATAAATTAGATTCATTTAATGTCTTCCTGCATTTAGTTTGATATAAGCAAACTTATGACAAAGTGATCCTTCTAAGCTATATAATCAACCATATATTTTTCTAGTCCTTAAAACTCTTCACTGTCTTCCTGTTTGTTTCCTATGGCTAAAAAACTCATTTCTTAGCCTCCTCTGATTCCTGTGAACCCCTCAAACTTATTTGCTAGGATCCCATACCTTATATGTAGGATGTTTTATGCTTTTATATAAAGTTTATTTGCATGACTTTCAGTGTGGAATTCCTTTTCCTTCCCTTATCTGTCTGGTATATCTCTCTTCATCCTCCCCAACCCAGCTCTGGCATCTCCTCAGGGAAGCCTTTCTTCACCCTCCCATGATTAAGTTTCCTTCTCTTTTGTGCCTCTGGGCTGTGTACACATCTTTGCATTCCTCCACCACGTGTGAGCTACTCCCAGGGAAAAGCTCCTTGATTTACATTCCCAGGACAGGCTCAGGAATCATGTATTGACCCACATTGCTTTAAGTTTGCATAAGCGAAATCAGTTAAGAATAGGAAAGCTGCCTATGGGCACTGCAGGAGAAAGGTGAGGCCTGTTCCCCCTGGGCCAGGGGAACCAGAGCTTGGCTGGGAGGAAAGACCTTGATAGTGCAGACTCCATGGACAATCTATGAGTGAAAAGTCGCTGAGGACACCTGAGCCCTCAAGTAAGGGCTTAGTAGTATCCCAGTGGCCCCTTCTAAGGACCAGCTCAAGGGGGATAGGTAGGCCAGAAATCGTTCATACAGCGTCTGCCTGCTCCTTAAGACCCCACAGCTGAAGTTTTTGCTCTGGACAGGACCAGATGATAGAGATGGGGTGAGAGGAATCTTTATAAGATGAAGCGGGCCTGTTTTCTCCTAGAGATCAGCGGGCAAGCAGAAAACAAGAGGCTTAAGAGGGGCAGCCTCCATCAGAGCGTGGAGGAAATGGAAGCTCCCCATTCTGCCAGCGCCCCGGGCACGCCAGAGATCTGCCCGCGCCGCCTGGAGCCCACCGCGGCCTCCCTCACCGTGAGCAGGGAGGAGCGCCGCACGGTCCACGTCCAGGCTCCCGTGCCAGACAGGGCGAGCCCGGGGAGAGTTCTGGAGGTAACCCGGCGAGCACTACGCGGAAGGGCGCGGCGGGAGATGCGGGCACCTGGACGTTACGGAGTCCTCATCCCGGGCTCCCTTTGCTCCCGCAGGATGCACTGTGGCTGCAGGAAGTCTCCAATCTGTCCGAGTGGCTGAGTCCCGGTCATGGACCCTGAGCTGGACCGCTACTGAGAGTCCTCGGGGACGGGAAGGGGCAGTTGGCCGCGAAGTTGTTGCTTCAATAAACCTGCACAGCGCACCTTGTCTGTCTGTTTCAGTGCTGGGGCTGTACGCTGGGGCGGAGCCGGGCGCTGGGGCGGGGTCAGGGGCCTGCGCCGCCGCCTGACGTCATCCGCGCTGCCGCGGGCTCGCGTCACTGGTGCGCGCCGCGGGTGCGGGCGCGATGGCGGCGCTGGGCGGGGATGGGCTGCGCCTGCTGTCGGTCTCACGGCCTGAGCGGCAGCCGGAGTCAGCGGCGCTGGGCAGCCCGGGTCCCGGGCTGTGCTGCTGGGTGTCGGTGTTCTCCTGCCTCAGCCTTGCCTGCTCTTACGTGGGCAGCCTGTACGTCTGGAAGAGCGAGCTGCCCAGGTGCGGGGGCTGCGCGCGCCGCCGGAACCCGCGCCCCCGAGAGGCGGGGCTGCGGGCGGAGTTTTGGCGAGCCGGGGGCGGGCCGCGCTCACAGGTGGTGGCTGCGGTGGGGGGGGGGGTCCCTGAACTTACTGTCACCCTCGTAGGGACCACCCTGCCGTCATCAAGCGGCGTTTCACCAGTGTCCTGGTGGTTTCCAGTCTCTCACCCCTCTGCGTGCTGCTTTGGAGGGAACTAACGGGCATCCAGGTGCGAAGGAGGCGGGACAAAGTGCAAAGGGGGAATGAACTCAGGGGTCTTTGTGGGAGAGAGCAAGACTGATGCCCCCTTTCCTGTGGCTCAGCCAGGCACATCCCTGCTCACCCTGATGGGCTTCAGGCTGGAGGGCATTTTCCCAGCAGCACTGCTGCCCCTGCTGCTGACCATGGTGAGTTCTACAGCTTTATCTCTTTTCTGTTCTTTGTCACTAGCACGGTGTGTCCTTTGTAGCCGTTTTGTTATCTTGGTTGTGTCTGTCTTTTTGGCTGATGGGAGACAATTTGTGATATGGCCCTAGGGTCCTGGGTATGCACAGATGGGAAATTAGAGAATTCAGGAAGCCCGAAGTCTCCTGAGGCTGGTCAAGGGCAAAGGTCTGGGTAAGGTCAGTAAATATGGTGGAAGTATTTCCTTTAATCTCTGCTGTTTTTCTGCTCCCAGATCCTTTTCCTGGGTCCACTGATGCAACTCTCTCTGGATTGCCCTTGTGATCTGGCAGATGGGCTGAAGGTGGTCCTTGGTGAGTCTTTAAGACAGAAAAGAAAAAAAAATAGGCATAGGCAGTCCAAGCCAGGAGTCTGTGGGCTCTTGGTTATATCTGAATAGGAGACATGAGATGTGTTTCCTCATCAGTAAAATTGTATCGTATTGCTGGGGGTCTTCTAAGAGTTGGTTCCTAGAGGCCAAGGAGGCCCTTCTGGATCCCAGCAGTATTTGCTGCGGGTTGGAGAGTATTATCTGCCTCTTTTCCATCCTTGACTTCCTGAAAGCAGAACTGGTTTTGGTTAAATTTTGATGTCTCTAGAGTTTACTACCAGGCTCTCCTGCCTCAGCTACTAATGCCTTCCCTTTTAATCATCTCAAGATATTGTTTTGCATTGGGTCTGGTAAAGTTTGATTGCCTCCTTCTTCACTCCTGTTCTCAGAAATATTGATGCCTGATCTGCACTTGGCTGGAATAAAGTTCTGGGGGAAGGGCCTCTGGGATCTCACTGTTCAATAGCTAGTCGTTCATTGTGTGTTCTGAATCTGCTTCCCAGCCCCTCGCTCCTGGGCCCGCTGCCTCACAGACATGCGTTGGCTGCGGAACCAAGTGATTGCGCCCCTGACAGAGGAGCTGGTATTCCGGGCCTGTATGCTGCCCATGTTAGCACCATGCATGGGCCTGGGCCCTGCTGTGTTCACCTGCCCACTCTTCTTTGGAGTTGGTGAGTCTGTTTAACCTGATCCTGCTAAGATGTTCCCAGTGTGAGACCTGAGAATGGGGCTGGGAGTGAGGGGTGGGCCTGGAGGGAAGGTCAGAGGGATAAAATTTGGTTCTTGCCTTCCTCGCAGCCCATTTTCACCACATTATTGAGCAGCTGCGTTTCCGCCAGAGCAGTGTGGGGAGCATCTTCTTGTCTGCAGGTGAGTCCTAGAGAGCTTGCCTGGGGGTAGTCCTGGGTTGGGGTGCCCCAATAGCCACTCTAAAGAAAGGATTGGAAACAGAGGGCTATATAGTATTGGAGAGACCACTGAGAGTTGGGGTGCAGAGGACAGATGTAGGTGATAGGACACGTGGCCTCTGCCTTGGGGGAAGGGGGTGATCTCTGGTTGATGGGTGGGCAGTGCTGGGGCAGGGTGGGTGTGCAGGTGTGGTCACTCGAAGCCTCCCGTCTCCAGCGTTCCAGTTCTCCTATACAGCTGTCTTCGGTGCCTACACTGCTTTCCTCTTCATCCGCACAGGTTGGTCCTTAGTATCTCATGGGTCTCCAGGGGCTTGGGGGCCCACAGGAGTGGGTGGGAGAATGGGAATACTGTGTTGTTCTAGGAGCAACAAAATTTCTTCTACCACAGTCGTTGAGACAAGCTGAGCCAGGGCCCTCAGCTTGGTGAGGTCTGAGAGGTGGAAGGAAGCAGAGGCCATGGTATGTGGGTGGATGGGTTTTTCCCCCCACCCCCAATGAGCTCCTATTTCAAGGGATGAGGGTCACTAGCCCTGGAAGGGCCAGAAAAGATGATAGGGCTGCTTTATAAGTTGTACTGTCTCCTCTCCTCAGGACACCTGATTGGGCCTGTTCTCTGCCACTCCTTCTGCAATTACATGGGCTTCCCAGCTGTGTGTGCTGCCCTGGAACATCCGCAGAGGCGGCCCCTTCTGGCAGGCTATGCCCTGGGTGTGGGACTCTTCCTGCTTCTACTCCAACCCCTCACCAACCCCAAGCTCTACGGCAGCCTTCCCCTTTGTGTGCTTTTGGAGCGGGCAGGGGACTCAGAGGCTCTCCTGTGCTCCTGACCTTCACTCCTGTGTACACTCCAGTGAACTCTCATGGGCTCCGTGGCCCCTCCCCATCAAGGGGTACTGCAGGGAGGGGCTGGCCAGGGTCCCCGAGATCTCAGGAATTTTTATAGGGGATTGAAGCCAGAGCTAGTTGAATCCCAGGGACCAAGAGAAAGGAGCAGATATCCAAAGGATGCAGCCCCTCTTGAAAGGGGGCGAGGAGCAACTGGGAGTGAGGGGACCAAGGGACAGGTCCTAGGAGCTGTGCACTCCCTTCCTCACTTTGGACTATTGCTTCTCCTAGCTCCTCTGCCCCCTTCTGCCTCTGAAAAGCTGCTCAGGGGTTTTTATTTATAAAACCCCTCCCCCAAACTTCCAGGGTTTTCTCATTGTCTTTTTGCATCAGAACTTTGTATTGGGGTATTAAAGAGATTTAACTTGGGTAACATGGCCTTGAACCTTTGGGAATTCATCTATTTGGGGTCTTGGGAAACACTTCAGGCCGCTTATGGGAGTGTGTCCACCCTTCCCCCCACTATCTTGAACACTACCCTTTGGGCACTTCACCCTAATAGGCATTTCCTGGGAATAGAGGACAGGATAGGGACCTTTGGCTGCTGAGGCCATGGCTTCTGCCTTCCTGAACGACATCCCAAGTCCTAGCATAAATGGGTTTGAGACTGCAGGTATGGGCCCTGTTCATCCTAAGCCTGTACCTTGACTGTTGGGGTCAAGGAGTGGGACCCATGGTCCTAACCCTAGTGATAAAGAACCTTTAGCCTTTGTTCGGGTGTAGGCTCAACCAAGGCCTTCAAGAAATCAGTCCAGAATGGAAGAGGAACCCTCTCCAAATTTCTCAGAAGTGAAGGCTTCTGATTCTCTCTACCTGACCACTGCCACGGTGCCTCACCTAGCCACTGAAGAAACTCAGAACAAAGGCTACAGACCCAAGAACAGCAGGGACTCTACCAAGCCATCTGGTAACTAGAGGTTCTTTCTTAGAACCTGCTAGTGTTCTGTCTGTCCCTCACCTCACTTTTAGAATGGTTCTTATTGCCCTACCTGGAATCTTTTCCCTTTTTATTCTTAAAAGAATATCCTTTTAGGTCCCATTCTGTACTCAAGGAATTTGTCCCAAAGTCCCCTTTCTTGAAGAAGTTGGTGGTTAAAGGAAATGGATGTATAGTCACTTCCCTTTGACACTCTCAGGTTGGCTGTGACAAGATCATATTCACCTAGATCCAAAGGGCAGTCTCAGAGCCAGGTGGTACACGCTTGTAATCCCAGTGACTCAGGAGGCTGAGACAGTTGCTAAGTCCCTAAGCAACTTAGCAAGACCCTTTCTCAAAAAATAGAAAGTGGACAGGAGATGTAGCTCAGTGGTAAAGTGCTCTGCGTTCAATCCCCAGGACCAGAAAAATGAAATAAAGGGCAACATCACCGTCACACACCTTCTTCCTTAAGGAGCTTTCCTCTTCCCCAGCCTGTGTGGCAGCTGTTGGAGACAGAGGAGTGAGCAGGGGCCTGTTTTAGAGGGTACATTTGGGAACCTGGGTCCACTGCCTTGCTCAATTCAGAGGTCTATGACCAGAACCGCAAGAACACCCAGAAGACAGGCCTGCAGGGTGCTGTTTCCTGCCTGGTTCCCTCTGGGAGCTAGCAGATCTGGACTCTCTCCCCTTCCTCAAAGTCCAGCATTTCCTCCATCAGCCCTCTCCTCTCCTGCTCAGGAACTGCTTACCTCTGCCTGCAGTCCTCACCTATGGTGGAGGAACGGGAGGGCATTGATACAGCCAGGGTTACTGTCCCCATGGCAGGTGAGGGACTGAGGCTCAGGATTCTCTATGGCCAGTTTGGATGGGCAGGGGAGGACCTATGAGACTTGATCCAGGGACGCTGCTGACCTCCCACCAACAGCCTCACACTGAACACATCACAAACATCTCTGTGGTGGTCCCATTCCCTAGGGTCTCCCCAGAAGGTGCCCGGAAGGTGCTGACTGTACTTAGCTCTGCACTGACTGGAGGTAGGAGGTTGGCCACAGTGTGTCTGGGAAGCAGGTCTGCCAGAGTCTGGATTTGGTCTCTTTTTGTCTCTTTGTAATTATGGAGCCCTGGAAAAGCTATCTAATGTGTGACTAGATTTGTGTCAAGGTGGGCAGTTAATAGTTACCCAGTGCTTAGAACAAACCCTAAACAAGTTTAGTAACAGCTGATCCTTTGGGGGATATGTGTATAATAGACACTCAGTAGTGGCAGAAAATGGCCACAGTTGTCATCCTTGCTACCCTCCAAGGAGGATAAAAACAACTGGTCTGCCCCTGGTGCCCATGGGGAGTTTTAGAGAGAGAGCCCTACCCACTCTGCCTCTGGGCTGGGGCTGCTGCACAGAACCCAGTGTGGAGGGCAGGGAAAAGCCAGTTTTATTGAGGAAATTTCCCAAGACATGGGGCTTAAGTCTCCCCTGCCAGGAATTAGGACCCCCTAAGCTTTTACCCCCAGGTCATAAGACCACCTTCCCCACCTGTAGTCCCCCACAAGGAGAAGACCTTATTTGGCAAGAGATGAATATGTGAGCAACTATCCACCAGTGGAGAACAGGGAATGGGCTGTAGGTGATGGCTCTGCTGTCCCACTGGAGACAGGACCTCCAGGGCCAGCCCTGCCTGCCCTCAGGCACTGGCTGGCCTGGGCCTGCTCTGGCAACACAGCTTATTTCGAAGGTATGGGGTGAGGATGGCCAGGCTGCCAGTCTTGGGCAAGATCAGTCAATCTCCAGGATGAGGTCATCGCCTTCCAGTGTCATGTCCTTAGTCACATGGACCTTGCAGACAGTACCCTCTATGGGCGAAGTAACCACAGTCTCCATCTTCATGGCACTGAGCACACACAGGGGTTGACCCTTGACTACCTTGGCTCCTGCTGCCACCTTGATGTCTATCACCTTCCCAGGCATGGGCGCTCCGATCTGGCCCTTCACATCCTTCAGAGCCTTGGGGTGGAAGTGCATCTCCTACAGACAGGGCAAAAGGGCATGAGATACTGGGCCCAGCCCACCCACCATCTGGCTGGTCCTGGGGGAGCCGCACCTTCATGGCCTGTGTGTCCTTGACCAGGATGGACCGCAGCTGCCCGTTGAGCTCAAAGAAGACCTGCCTCTGGCCAGCCCGGTTCAGGTCACTCACAGCCAAGGCTTTGATGTGCAGTGTCTTGCCTCGCTCCAGCTCCACCTGCAGGGAGGGTGTGGGGGCCCAGAGCTGGGGCAGAGGGCAATAAGGAGAGCAGGCCCCTGACCCCACCACAGGGAAGTCTTTTGCCCTGGGTTTTGGCTGCTCACATGTAAAGGCCTAGCTCCTGTTCTCTTAAGGGTCCTTTCTGCTCCCAAAGCTCCTGAGACTGGGAGAGAACCCAACCAAATCTGAAGCTCTAGGGCAGGGGTGCTGGGACAGTGTGAATAAGCACCAGAGCCACTGACCTCAAACTCTTCTGCAATTCTGGGGCCCTGCAGGAAGAGGCGGGTATTGAGGCTGTCCAGGGGGCCAAAGGTAGCAGTGAAATCCTTGAATTGGGCAAAGACATCAGGATACATGGCCGCTGAGAGCACATCCTCTGGGGTAATCTCCTCTCCATGCCGCTCTACCAACTCCTTCTCCAGTGCCTGCAGGTTCAGGGGAGGGAGGGAAGCCCCAGGCCGCCCCTCTACCCTTGGCAGGTCCTTCAGCACCTGGGGAGTAAAAGCAGAGGGTCAGACCTGATTTTCTGCAGGTCCAGCTCCCACCCTCACAGCATGCTGGGCCTTCCCTACCTTAGAGCGAAAGGGCTCAGGGAACCCCCCATGGGGGACACCAATGTAGCCCTGCAGGAACTCCACCACAGAGCGGGGGAAGGACAGCTCTTCTGCCTGTGCTTCAGCCTCTGCTCGGCTCAATCCATTCTGCACCATGAACTGGGCCAGGTCCCCCACAATCTTGGAAGAGGGCGTCACCTGAGAAGGGTCTCTAAGTTAGGACAGCAGGCATCTTATTAGAGGCCCAGGGAGGAGTATACAGGATTGTGTGTCAGGTGAGAGCACTGGGCCTGGCTCACCTTGATAAGGTCACCCAGCATCTGGTTGGCCTCCACATAGGCCTTCTTGACCTCCTTAAACTTGGATCCGAGTCCCATGCTGTGGGCCTGGAAGTGCAGGTTGGTGTACTGGCCCCCCGGGATCTCATTTTCATACACGTCTGAGTTGCCAGACTTCATGGTAGCCGTGCAGTCAAAAGCTGAGTACAGTCCCCGAGCCCCCTCCCAGTACTCGCTGTAGTCGAACACGCGCTCCAAAGGCACCTCTGCAGGGAGGCCAAAATCAGGAAGGCTTGGCAAGGTACTAGGCCCCCAGGGTTCCTCCCAGGACCATGGGGTACTTAGGTTCTAGGTATGCCAGACTATACTGGGCTGGTAGTGGCTGTAATTGTGAGGGGCATGGCCATGGGCTGCCCTCTTCCTACCTGTGTCCAGGGGAGTCCCTCTGGTACAGGCAACCAAGGCACCCATGCTGGGCTGTGAGGTCATCCCAGACATGGAGTCAGCTGCCACATCCACCACATCAGCCCCAGCCTGGGCACAGGCCAGCATAGCTGCCACACCTGCCCCTGACGTGTCATGGGTGTGGATGTGCAGTGGGAGGTCAGGGAAGCGGTCCCGGAGAGAGCTGACCAGCATGGTACAGGCTGCTGGCTTCAGCAGCCCTGCCATGTCCTGGAGAAAGTAGGGAGGAGAGACATGGTAAGGAGAGGCCTGATGTGGGGGACATTATGGGTGGTACAGAGAGCAAGAGATGGGCAAGTGGCCTGGCACCTTGATGCACAGGATGTGGGTGCCAGCTCGCACCAGCTCTTCAGCCAAGCCCATGTAGTACTGCAGTGAGTATTTAGTACGGCTGGGGTCAGCCACATCGCCTGTGTAGGAAATGGCAGCCTCCACCACACCCCCAGCACTGCCTGCCGCCTCCATGCCGAGCAGCATGTTGGGCAAGTAGTTGAGGGAGTCAAAGATCCGGAAGACGTCCATGCCGTTCTCTTTGGCCACCTCACAGAACCTGAGTGGGTGAGAAACAAGGAGTGAGCCCCACCTACTCCCTGCATTTCCTTCTCCAGTTCCTGGCCTGGCTACTCTACAGCCTCTAGGGATTGAAGTCTGGCCTGACAGAGGAATAGGAGCCCAACTGTGTGGACAGGGCCTTTTCCAGGGCAGCCTGGGCAGGCAGATTCACCACCGATGCATCCGTACCGGCAGAGCTGCATCCTGTGGTAGTCAAGTGCCATGTAGTCATTGGCGTGCCCGGGGCTGGAGGATCAGCGGGGATTCTCTGCTTTGCAAGGAGTAGGGCCGTGGGGGAGCGCCCAGGACAAGGAGTCCCGAGGCCTGAGTTTGAACCCCAGCTCTGTACTGAGTGGCCCTCACAAGGTAACCACTGGCTCATGAGTGATCTAGAAGCCCTTTGGGTTCTGCCATAACAATTCTGCACTTCATGACACTTCCAAACAGCAGTCCCGCAGGGTATGGCCACACACACTTGGTATTTAGCCCGCTGTGGGGAGCATAGGCCGTTGCCCTGTGGCCTGGCACCCCAAAAGCCCCACCAGCAGTGTCTGCCCACCCTGTCCCAGGCTCACTTGAAGACTACGTTGTCGGGATAATTGGTGTAGCCCACAGCATTGGCCCCCCGCAGCAGCATCTGGAATGGGATGTTGGGGATGAGCTCCCGGAGCTCCTGCAGCCGGCGCCAGGGGCACTCATATAGGAAGCGCATGGCGACATCAAATGTGGCCCCTGCCAAAGGATGGAGAGAGGTCTAGGTCAGCTCCACACGCTGCAGCTCTGTGGCCTGAGCCTCCAGCCCCTGCTCCCTCGTGCTCCCAGCCGGTGCTCAGGGTGCTCAGGCCCACGTGTCCCTTCCCTCGGTGCCTGACTCCTTATCTCTCAGGTCCTCCTCCCCTGCTCCTCTGTGCCGTGCCTGTGCCTGCAGCATGCTCAGCCCAGCTCCTGGATCTTGGCTCTGAAGCTGGTTTTGTGCCTTCTTCAGTCTTTGGTTTTCTTTCTCTCCCTCTCTCCCCCTCCCCCTCCGCTCTCTCTGTAACGGGTATTGAACCGCAGGGTGCTTCAGGGCTGGGGTTGAGGCTCAGTGTAGAGCACTTGCCTAGCAAGTGAGGCACTGGGTCCAGGCAACGGAGACCTATTGAGGACCACATGGATGGAAAAGAGGATCCCTAAGATCAGCACGGCATATAAATAAATGAATAAAATAAAGGTCTATCAACAACCCAAAATATATATAAGAATGTTTTTTAAAATAATTTGAAACAGGCCTGGCTAAGTTGCCCAGGCTGGCCTAGAACTTGCAACCCTCCTGCCTCAGCCTCCTGAAAGCTGGGATCACAGGCGTGTACTACTGCAGCTGGCTTCTTTGGTCTTCCTCAGTATCCCCAGAGGCTTGCACCTTTAGGGCCGGCCACTCAAGGGGCCTGATTTTTGCCAGCACTGCCCTTTAGCCTACCTCCCCAGTTCTCCATGCTGAAGAGCTTGTTGAAGCTGTGGGCAACATAGGGTGCGATCCTTTTTAGATCATGAGTGCGCACACGAGTGGCCAGCAGTGACTGGTGGGCATCCCTGAATGTCGTGTCCATCAGCAGCAGCCCCTGGTGGTTCCGCACAGCTCGAGCAAAGCCCTCTGGCCCTTCCCGCAGAAGGATGTCTCTGAAACCAGCTGGGGGTGGGCCTAGGGCATACAAAGACAGTAATGCCCATCCTGCAGATGACAATCTCTCATATTCCCCATGAGTTGGCAGAATGGATCTCTTACCTATGGGCACCGCAGGGACAACAGGGTCCGTGGGACTGGGGCTGGCTTTGACAGGGATTGGGGTGGTGGGGCCATTCACCATGACGTGTCCTAGGGGAGAGAGCAGGCAGTACGTCAGGGAAGGCTGGGAAGAGGTTGATTCGGGCCATGTGAGTAGGTGGGCTCAGGGATGGGGGCATTCCTCCAGGACACCCGGTTCTCCAGCTGCCCCTGTCCTCTCCAAAGCCACGGACTCCTGGGTCCAGGCAGTGGAGACCTATTGAGGACCACATGGATGGAAAAGAGGATCCCTAAGACGAGGAGCAAGGAAGATGCAGGATCAGAACAAGGGCAGGGCTGAGGGGCAGAGGGCCAGAGGCAGGCATGGGGAGCGGGGAGGGGAGAGGGCAGTGGGGCGGACCGAGGTAGTGCAGCAGCTTCTGGGCCCGGTTCTGCACAGGCCGCAGCTGGAATAACTCAGGATTCTCATCGATGAACTGCGTGTCCACGGTGCCTGCCAGGAACTGCTGGTTGTTGAGCACATTCTGCAGGAAGGGGATGTTGGTCTGTAGGACAGAGGTGGGTAGGAGGGTGTCACCATGCAGCATGGACAGGGCAGAAAGAAAAGAGGAGGCTGCAGGTGCCATCCTGGAGCAGCACAGCTTCAGCGCCCGCCCCCCCCACCCCACACATTCTGGAAGACTGCCTAAGCTGCCAGTGGCTGAACCCACTCCCTCCATCCTATTCACCCAGAGCATGTGCTGAATGCCACCCCCTCCTGCTGCTTCTGGGGTCTGGCAACCTGCATTTCCTCCCTTCCCATGACCGAGAACTGGCTCAGCCTTTTCTACAGCAGCACGGAAGGAGCACCACCCTCTCACCCCCACCAGCCACTCTTCTTGAAAGAGGTCCCTACCTCTGACACACCCACGCTCTTGACACTCTTTAGCCTTCCTGGCTAAATCTAGTGGGCAGCCTCCCACCCTCCTCCTGCTAACGACTCCCACCTTGATGCTCTCTCCCTGGCCTGCAGGGATGTCCTGTTCTTCCGGTCTCCTCTTCCTGCTCAGGCCTACCCACTCTGTGTGGCCTTGTCCTGGGCCTCAGGTTCTAGTCAGTCTTTGTCTCCAGGGCCTACACCCAAAGGTGGAACTGTCTCCTGGCATCTACTTATACATCCCTCATGGGACTCAGAAGTCCAAACCCAGGTTCCCTCCTGCTGGGTGCCTTGCCAGCTACCTGCTCTGCTCTGTCAACTGCTACCTGCTCGATCAACCCCCTCTTGCATGTCACTGATCAAGCTTGATGACTGTCCTGTGGCCATCTCTGGACTCCATGACCTCATGTCCAGCTCAGGCCACACCTTCCAATGGGTCTCCTCATCATGGCCACCTTTGCCACACAACCGAGCCTCCTGCTCTCACACTCCGCATCTTCGAACCTGCCTAGAAAGCTTTTCCTGGATGTCTATACTGGAAAAGCCACTTTGTCCTTCCCTCCCACCTCTCAGCAGAGCACAGTGATCTCCTTTTAGTAAGTTCTGGGATCAGCTGTTGGGAAGCCCATCCTTTGGCCTTACCATTTTTTGCTGGTCTGCATCCCTCACTCCCTTGTCTCCTCTTCGGAGACAAGGAGGCTATCTGAGCTGCTTAGATCTCTGTGTCAGGTGCTTCTCTAAATAGCTGGGGCAGGGTGAGTCACATGGGGACCCCAGGAGACCCCATGACTGTGAGGCGGGTCTCCGAGAGCATGTCCTGTAGCCACATGGCTACATGAAGGAGGCATCTCCATGTCTTACCCTTTCAGGATTTCTATTGCAATCCTCAACAGGAGCTTGAGGCCCAGCTTGAACCCTTCTGAGAGAAAACCTGTTACCCAAGGGCTCCTAGCACCTAGAGGCCTGTACAGGAAAGGCTCCCTCCTCTACCAGCATCACTGGGCAACACTGATCATCGCAGGGTGGGGCCAGCCATCAGTGCCTCATCCCTGTCTGGTCTGATGGGTCCACCTGTCTGCCCCCAGCGTAGTAGCCCCTTCCCGAAACAGGGACAGTTCAAGTGCTCCAAGGGCACTTGTGAGAGGAAACATCCTGTTAAACCATTTAAAGAACTTAGAGCCCAAATAAGGGTAAGGACGCTCAGAGGCCTCCCCTGCCCTCCAGCCCCTGCATTTCCCTTGAAGTGAATCGCTCCACTTCGTATTTATTGGACGGTGGTCATTCCCTCTGTACTGGAAGCTCCATGGGGACAGGAACCAGGCACATCTGGCTCCCAGCACAGGGTGGCAAATGGCAGATGCTCGTAAACACGCATGCTCAGGGTAAATGGAAACACTTTTGATGGGGAGAAGAAAAACAAAGGACTATCGGATGCCACCACACATCAGAGGCGACATGGCTAGAATCCAAACCTTCATTTACAAATGCAACAGCTGAGGCCCAGGCAGTGGCCACAGTGCACCCCGGCTTCTGATAGTTAAGCTCCTCAAGCTGCAGGTTTTCCTTCCTCTCACCCCTACCAAGCGCTTAAGTACCTTCAATTAATACCCTCAGTCTACGAGAGGAAACTGTTTCAGTGGTTAAGTAATTGCCCAAGGCCACACAGCTGTGCCGGGCAGGGCTGGAATTCCAGTCTCTGGTTTCCCAGAGTTCCCGCTACCAGCCTCCCCTCCCCACCATGGAGGGCGGGGATCGGGTCTGTAGGAAGAGAAGGGGGCACCTCGGCAGTCTGAGGACGCCTTGAAGCCTGTGGGAGGGGATGACTCCCCATGCTCCCCAATTGGTCACACCGGTCGTGCGGCGGGCACAAACTAGGACCAGGGTGCTTGACCTGGTTCCAAGACCTCAGCCAGTCCATCCAAACCCCAGCTTCCTGCGGGCACCTAGCACCTGAGCTCGTCCCAGGACCGCCCTCCCAGGGACACAGCCCGGCGAGAGCAGAGGAGGAGGGCGGGGCTGCGGCGCGGAAAGGACCATTGACGCACAGCTTCAAACAGCGTGCCACCGCCGGCCTGCTGGGAAACGGCGCCGTGCAGACCAATCCGGCCGGAGGCGGAGGCCGGTTGGCTCCGAGCGCCGGGCAAAGCGGGACGGGCGGGCGGGGCAACGAGAGGGCGGGGCAGGCGGCGGGGCGGGGCGCGGCGCCTGCCCGAGGCCGAGCCCTCGCGGCCCCACCCCGCAGCAACCCTGCCGGGGGCGCCTCCCTAGCCCCGCCAGGGCCCCGTGCCTGTTGGGGACCCTCCACGTGACTCGGTGATGCAGAACGGTTATGACCTTCAGCGTGTGTCTGTGAACGCGAGGGTCTCAGCAACAGCTCGGGTTTGCACCCGGCCCTGCCCGTGGGTGCGGGGAAGTGTGGGTGTGTGGGCATATGTGGGCGTGTTGGGGAGGGTGCCCAGCGACATGTGACAAAGACCCGTTTCTGGGAGACGGTGAAGGGGCCCGCGAGCTGGCGCTTTGTCTGGCTAGCTGCAGAGTGAGGTTCGCGCCGCGGCGGCGGGCGCCCGAGCGGTGCAGGATGCCGGGGCGCAAGGGGGGCCGGGGGCGCGCGCACCAGTGCCGGGGTGAGTGCGCTGCGGCAGCGCCTAGGGGCAGCGCGGCAGGCCCGCGCTGGCCTGGGCCTCGGGCGTGACTGGGCACCACCCGTGGGTGCTGCAGTGGCTGCGTGTCCCGGTGACCTCCGGAGCCGGCCCGGGGCCGGGTGGATCCCCGTGCACCCCTCCCCGTCCTCCTTCCACGTGCGTGTCCACGGCGCGCGCGTCCGCTGGCGCGCACCCGCCTGCCTGTCGCCGCTACCGCCGCCGCGGACCGCTCCGGGAAAAGGTGCCGGGAACCGAGTAAGCCGGGGCCGTGGGCCCGAGCGCCATGGGCCGTAGGGCGCGCGGCAGGCGGCCCAGGCCTCGCCCCCGAGGGAGAGCGGCCTGGAGACGGCCAGGGCCGGCTGGGCCCGTGGGGGTGCCGGCCCGCGCCCCCTGAGCGACTGACACCAGGTGAGGGGGCCGCGGGACGCAGCGCTGGGCCGGGCCGGGGAGGGACCACGGGCCACGCCAGGGATCAATCGGGAGCCTTTCCTGGCGCGGAAAGGGATGGCTCGGAGGGAGGAAGGGGCTGGCGATTCCAGGGGACGCCAGGAAAAGGAAGTTCCGGGACCCTCCCTGCTCTCGGCCCACCGCCGCTTCCTGCCTCATGCCTCACCTTGTCCCCAGCGCCAGGACTCCCCCTAACTGCTTGGGAAATGTGACCTTTACTCCGGGGGGCCTGGCCCTGCAGCCCCAGCCTTCCTTCATCCCTGGGGACCCCCTTGAGCTTCTAACCCAATCTTCCCAGGCCAGACTCTGGAAGCTGGCTCTTGGGACTGTGCCCTGGGCACAAGTGGGCACTTGCACCAGCCCCACCTGTGCTTGGGCTGCGGCCCTTCCCTACAGGGCGCTCACCATGGCCCCACCACTACTGCTGCTGCTGCTGGCCAGTGGAGCGGCTGCCTGTCCGCTACCCTGCGTCTGCCAGAACCTGTCCGAGTCCCTCAGTACCCTTTGTGCCCATCGAGGCCTGCTGTTTGTGCCACCCAACGTGGACCGGCGCACAGTGGAGCTGCGGCTAGCTGACAACTTCATCCAGGCCCTGGGACCACCTGACTTTCGCAACATGACTGGGCTGGTGGACCTGACGCTGTCTCGGAATGCCATCACCCGCATTGGAGCCCGCGCCTTTGGGGACCTGGAGAGCCTGCGATCCCTACACCTGGATGGCAACAGGCTGGTGGAGTTGGGCAGCGGCAGCCTGCGGGGGCCTGTCAACCTGCAGCACCTCATCCTCAGTGGCAACCAGCTGGGCCGCATCGCGCCAGGGGCCTTCGATGACTTCCTGGACAGCCTGGAGGACCTGGACCTGTCCTACAACAACCTCCGACAGGTGCCCTGGGCCGGCATCGGCGCCATGCCTGCCCTGCACACTCTCAACCTGGACCACAACCTCATCGATGCGCTGCCCCCGGGCGCCTTTGCGCAGCTTGGTCAGCTCTCCCGCCTCGACCTCACCTCCAACCGCCTGGCCACGCTGGCGCCCGACCCGCTCTTCTCCAGGGGGCGCGACGCGGAGGCCTCGCCCGCTCCTCTGGTGCTGAGCTTCAGCGGGAACCCGCTGCACTGCAACTGTGAGCTGCTGTGGCTGCGGCGGCTGGCCCGGCCGGATGACCTGGAGACCTGTGCCTCCCCGCCGGGCCTGGCTGGCCGATACTTCTGGGCAGTGCCTGAGGGCGAGTTCTCCTGTGAGCCGCCCCTCATTGCCCGCCACACACAGCGCCTCTGGGTGCTGGAGGGACAGCGGGCCACGCTGCGGTGCCGGGCCCTTGGTGACCCTGCACCCACCATGCACTGGGTTGGCCCCGACGACCGGCTGGTTGGCAACTCTTCCCGAGCCTGGGCCTTCCCCAACGGAACCCTGGAGATTGGGGTGACAGGTGCTGGGGACGCAGGAGGCTACACTTGTATCGCCACCAACCCTGCTGGTGAGGCCACTGCCCGAGTAGAGCTCCGGGTGCTGGCCTTGCCCCATGGCGGGAACGCCAGTGCTGAGGGGGGCCGCCCGGGGCCCTCAGACATTGCTGCCTCTGCTCGAACTGCTGCTGAGGGCGAGGGGACTCTGGAGTCTGAGCCAGCTGTGCAAGTGACAGAAGTGACTGCCACCTCAGGGCTGGTGAGCTGGGGCCCTGGGCGGCCAGCTGACCCCGTGTGGATGTTCCAAATCCAGTACAACAGCAGCGAAGACGAGACCCTCATCTATCGGTGAGGACACACCCTTCCCGTGTCCTCAGTCCCTGCTTGGCCCCCACCCGGCCCTTCCGCCGACCCTGCGCCCTTGGCTTCTGAGCCCCGAGGAGCCCAGCATCTGAGGGTGCGCGGCTCAGATATGGCTGCTTACATGACAGCTGTACGCTGCTGGTGGCCTGGTTTGTGGCTTGGCCGTGGCTGGGTGCGTGGCCTGGGCCACACACACACATTATTTTTGCTCCTGCTAGTATCCCCCCCCACCCATCCTCCTCTGCTTGCCTGCGACCTAAGTCAGTCCAGTCACACACCAGTCTGTCCCTTGGCACCGCCTCCTGTCCTGCACGTGCCCGTCCTTCTTTGCCATCTTGAGGGAACACAGAAGGCCCATGTGGCTCAGGTCCCGGGGAGCTCTCCAGAGCTGGGCAGGGAGTTGGGTTTTTAGGAGCTGTGAGGTCCTGGCTATGCGAGATGGGAGCTGGGCTGCGCCTGACCCTGGGGCTCTGACCACCTGTCTTTCTTGCAGGATCGTCCCAGCCTCCAGCCAGCACTTCCTGCTAAAGCACCTGGTGCCAGGTGCTGACTACGACCTCTGCCTGCTGGCCCTGTCACCTGCCACTGGACCCTCTGACCTCACGGCCACCAGGCTACTGGGCTGTGCCCACTTCTCCACACTGCCAGCCACGCCCTTGTGCCATGCCCTGCAGGCCCATGTGCTGGGCGGGACCCTGACTGTGGCTGTGGGGGGTGTTCTGGTGGCTGCCTTACTGGTCTTCACTGTGGCCTTGCTGGTTCGGGGCCGGGGAGCTGGGAACGGCCGCCTCCCCCTCAAGCTCAGCCACGTCCAGTCCCAGACCAATGGAGGTCCCAGCCCTACACCCAAGAGCCACCCACCGAGGAGCCCCCCACCCCGCCCCCAGCGCAGCTGCTCCCTGGACCTGGGAGATACAGGCGGGTGCTACGGGTATGCCAGGCGCCTGGGAGGGGCCTGGGCCCGGAGGAGCCACTCTGTACATGGGGGGCTGCTTGGGGCTGGGTGCCGGGGTGCGGGAGGCAGTGCAGAGCGGCTGGAGGAGAGTGTGGTGTGACAGGAGGGCGGCTTGTGCCCTGAGGAATGAGCAGCGAGGCCAGGGGCCCAGGGCAGTGGCCACCTGGCCCAGTGAGCAGCACTGCCAGGGGACTGTCCCTGGTTTTTATCCTTGGTACCTCAGGCTTCCCATGTACTTGGAGGGACAGGGAGCCCTTCCCTTGGTTCTGACCTCCAGACTGGGGTAAAGGGACAGGTCCCTCTGACAGGTGCTCAGAGCCACCAAGGCAGGGGTTGCAGCCACCAAGTGGGCGTCTTGTTTCTATTTATAATAAAATTGTTGGGGACACCTCAGTGCTGGTCTCTGGTCCCATCCTGAGAGGGAAGGTGGAAGGGAGGGGATGAGGGGCTGGTAGAGGCACAGACCAGGCGGAGGTGACCCTGCAGCCTGAGCCTCCACTGCCCAATTCGTCCTCTGGGCCAGTCCAGTGCCGGGCTCTGGTTTCTTCTGACCGGACGGGCGACAGCCTGAGCTTGTCTGTCAGTACGGAGGGTACCCTTCCCAGCAGGCGTGTGTAGGACAATCCCTGGTGCGTGAAGCCCGGGCACTGGCACTGTCCCAGCAGTGCTAGCATGCCTGGGAGTGGCAGCGGGACTGTGGGTAGCAGCCCGAGGGTGGGTGGAGGGCACAGCCCTTCTGGGCAAAAGAACCAAAAGAATGGTAACATTCTCCTGAGCACAACTCAGTAAAATACCCCCATAGTCCTGTTGGGGACAGCCATGCCTGCCTTCTCCTGGGCACCTTCTGGACTTATGAAGTGCCACCCTCAAGGGCTGGGAGTCCCACTGGCAGCCGTCACCCAGAGACCTCCAGAAGGTCCTGTCATTCCCCAGGCCCCAAGGAGATGGCACCCCCCAGCCACTCCTCTGAGGTCCCCATGGCTGTGCCCTCAACGTTCCTGGAAAGATGACCCCCGAGCTGCCTGCCTGTGGGGGTGGAGGTGGGGATGTGCTGGAGATGGGGCTCACACCCCAGAACCCCTTTCTGCTTCCTTTGCTGGGGATCCCACGGGCCCCGGTGGCTGCTGCTCGGCACAGCTCTGGCAGCACTGACTGGCCTCCGCATCCTGGGCGTGAGCCCTTCCTAGCGTGCAAGAGCCTGCTGGTGTTCCAGGAGGATGCAGCAGGCGGCCCCGGGGCCATGGCAGGGCCTGGCTGGTGCCAGGCACAGCAGAGGGGCTGCACGGGCACACTGGTGCTCCTGGTGACAGCCAAGGAGACCGGCATTCCAGGCCAAGCTGGTGGGTATCCGTCCTCCCAGGCCCAGGACAGGGGCCTGAGGTGGCCAAGAGATGATTTAACCCATTACGCCCCAGCATGCCGTTTGCTGTGAACCTATCCAAACATTATACATGCCGTTTATAATCACTTTCTTGCTCAATTTAAATGTTTCGAGGTGTTCTATATATGGGGCACTGGGACATGATGGGTTAAATGGAAATGAGGTCCTCAGCAAAGTGGGGGGCAAGGAGGGAGGGGGAGCACTGGGCCAGGAGGGAGGGCAGGGGAGACCAAAGCATAAGGCCGAAAGCCAGGCTCCTTCAGAAGGCCCAGAATGTGGCAGGGACCAATGGCCTGGGCTAGTGGGGATCTGGGAAAGACACAGGCACCCCAGGAACCAGAACCCCTTACCTTGCTGCCACCCCATGGCCATGGTCCCCAGAGTCCCTTTCTCCACCCTCCTCCAGTGAGGAGAGGAGGTTCCTGGTACTTAGGGGTATAGGGCAGAGTAGAGTCCTTGGCCCAGGGGACCTGGGGTCAGAGGAATGGGGACCAACCACGGCCAGCCACGACAGCAGCAGCAGCACAGGGAGAGCCCAGCCTCACTCCCACCCCAGTCACAGGAGGCAGGGCCTCACGGCCCCTCCCAACAGGGTCAGCAGGGAAAGCCCAGCCCAAACATACTGGGAACGCGTCACGCTGCCCTGGGTGTGGGACGCGGAGCCCTGATGCAGCCCCTGTGGAAGGGAGCGACCCCCGGCGTCTGCCAACACTTCCCTCTCAGGTGGCCGAGGCCATTTTCCAAAAGTCTCTGCCCCCTGGGGCTACCGCCAGGACATGCCACGGGGTCCTGCGGAGAGGTCGCCGAGGGGACAGCAGCTGGCCCGGCAGGAGCCCTCAGGAGCCCAGGAGCCAGCCCAGCCACAGTCTGTGGCTGCAGACCATCCTTGGGAACCCCCAAAGAGAAGAAAGGGATTCCCACAGGGGCTGAATGCCCAGCCCTGTCCCCATGCTGATGGCAGCACCCACAGATACGTGGGTAGGTGCTGGCTTCAAGGACAGGACTGCTTCTTGGCTGTGAATTCATCCCTAGCTCTAGACACTAGTAACAAACAGCCCAACAAGGAGGGAAGGCATTTTGGATCCTCGCTGGCAGACAACCACCCTGGTCAGAGGCAGGTCACGTGCCCCTGCCTGGCCACCAGCCCCGCTGCAGCCATACTCCTTGGCTGTCCCTGAAGCACCCACCATTCTGCAGACTCGCCTGAAATGCAGAGAGCTGGGGGATGGCGGAGGCCTCCCCCTCCTCCACACAGGGCTGGGCCCTCGCCCAGGAGCTCGTTTTCTTGAAATTAAGAATTTCCCAGGGGGAAGCTTGTTCAAAACACAGGCTTTGGGGCCTCTACCCAAACCTGTGGGGTGGGAATTTCCACAGGGGCCGGGAGCATTGAGCACGCACTGCAGGTGGCTTTGGCCTGAGAGCAAGAGGTGGTGTGGAGCAGCCAGAAGGAGCCACCTGATGAGGGCCCTCACGCCTGCACCAAAAGGGCCCGAGGGTCTGAGCGCAGCCAGGAGAGTCACCCTGTCACCAGGGCTGAGGGAGCCACAGGCCTCCACAAAGCAAAGTCCAGGGAAAGGCAAGCAGTTCTGTGCCCACCCCAAGCAAGGACATAAGTGACCATGGGACCCTTGGAGGGACAGGCACAAGACAGGAAGAAGCTATAGGCTCTCACCTTCACACCTCGAACGCGGAACTCGGCCAAGGCTCTGCTCATCTTAGTGGCAGCCGTGGGGTGGTCTTTGCCGTGGGCGATGACTTTGACCAGCAGGGAATCATAGTGGGGTGAGATGACAGCCCCTTGGAAGGCAGAGGCGTTGTCCAGGCGGATGCCCATGCCCTCTCCACTGCGGAACACCTGTGGCGGGGGAGCAGAGGTCAGCGGCGGGGGCAGAAGCTGCAGTCGGTGGCTCCCTGCATGCGGGGCACCCGGAGCTGAGGTCGAGGGTGCTGCAGGGAAACCACGGCTCTGACCTCTCAGTTTTGCAAACCTGGGACTCACCCCTTCTCCGAGTCCCACAGTCACTGCTGCCTCAGAGGAGCGGGGAGGGGACGAAGGACGTACCGTAGGACTGTGTGCACAGCCCAGCCAGAGGGGCCAGATCCCACCCACCTCCCAGGGCCTGCCTGACCAACCCTCCCGCCTTCTGGATCCCCTCATGTGTCCACGTTCATGCCAGGAACAGGTATGGAGCATCCACACCAGCAAGAGCAGCAAGTCCCTGCCTGCGTGGGCACCCGGACAGAAAGGGACCAGTGACAGGGCCGCTGTGGGGCAATGAGAGGAGAGGCGGAGCTCAGGCTTTGTTTGGGCCCGCAGGGTGACAGGGAGACCACCACACAGTCCCTTCCTTCCTGGAGGGGAGGACAGAAGGAAGAGCGGCAGAGAGGAAGCAGACGAGGGGACAGAGACACCAAGGAAACACGCCCAACAGGGCAAGACAGGCACAGGCCAGCCCCCGTGGCCCAGCCCCAGCAGAAGAGAGCAGGATGGGTCAGGAAGAGGAAGGACATGGTGGAGGGCGAGGGCCAGGGACAGGCTAGGGGCTGGGGCTGGCTGACATGTGCACACAGGAGGACAGGGCCCTGGGTTCATGTGAGGGAAGGCCGGGAGGCTGGGGGCGGGCTGGGGACCCCACAGCACCACCCTTCTGCTCCTGAGGGGCACCGGCCTGGGCTCCATGGAAAGGAACTTGATAAAATATTCAGGTGGACCCAGCCGAGCGCAGGAACCGCCAGCTAAAAATACCCTGCGGTAAGGTAGAGGGAGGTGGCTGGAGGTGGGTCCCTGGGCTGCCCCTCTGCGGCTGAGGGCAAAGGAGGCCTGGGGCTCCCCGGGAGCAGGCAGGCAGTTCCCAGGAGGCCACAGATCTGTGCTCTCAGGACTCCACTGCAACAGCCTCTCCCAGCCTCCGCCACCACCTGTCCTAAAGCCCAGCATCTGGCTTGTCCCTGCCAGCCCCACCCAGCCCAGGCCACAGGCCCCAGACTCCAGAGCAGATGCTGTCCCCAGGGCCAGTGCACAGGACACAGTGGGCCAGGAGCAGGTCAGGCCAGACCCTCGGGGGAGGGAGGGAGATGGCTCTCGGGGACCCACTGGCTGGGCTTCGGCTCTGTGAGGAGAAGATCCAGGAACCTCGGCCCTCACTGCCACCTCCATCTGCTGACTTCCCCCGACCCCTCTGGGAGGCCCCCTAGCTTGGCTCACCCCCGACGGGGTTCCCAGTCATTTGTTCCCATTCCCACCTGGGGTTCTGCCTTGCCAGCCACTGCCCAGCCCCAGCATGAAGGCAGGACAGAGGCCAGTGGCTCTGTCACATGAAGCTTTGGACTCTTTGGCTGGGACATTAGGTGCCCGGCCTTCTCCTGGCCCGTGCACGGGGGGCTCCTTCCCAGCATGCCCCCTTCCTCCCGGATAGCGCTGGCTCCCACGTGCTCTAGGCCGGGGTCAGGCCAGCCGAGGGGGGATTTTCCTGAACTGCCAGGCCCCGGGCACCTGAGAAGCAGTGAGAATCTTCAATAGGCTGAAACTGGCACCCACTCCGGAAATGTCGCCTACCTCGATGCGGCCAGTGTCGGGCTGGAAGCTGCGCGCAGGGTCCTCGGTTGTGACCCGGCACTGGATGGCACAGCCATTGATGCGGATGTTCTCCTGCCGCAGGCCCAGGTCAGGCAGGCTCCTGCCCTCGGCCACGTGGATCTGGGCGTGGACCAGGTCCACACTGCAGGTGGGGAGCGCCAAGAGAGAAGGGGAGCATGAGGCAGGGCGGGGCCGGGGCACGGAAGCAAGAGGCGAGGCCCACACACTCTTCCCGCCTGAGCGGGCAGCTGCTCCAGCCCCTGGCCTCACAGCTTGGCACCATGACTGCAGTCTCAGCTAGAGAGTGGCAGCCAGAGGGGCCTCGGGAACACAGGGGCCCCCTCTCCCCACTCCACCCGTCCTGCGCTCTACCTTCCTCTTCCCCAGTCACCATCTCCGGCCTCCTGCCCTTGATGCTCAGATCTGAAGCCTGGCTCGGCCCATCATCGCCTCAGGAGGCCCCATTCCTGGAGCCATAGGTGCTACTTTGGGTGGGTGAGTGGGGGACAGTCTGCAAAATGGGAACCGGGGCAGTTGAGACCTGATGGGTGGACACTGTGTTCCCAGGCCTGCACCCCCACTGGGCCTGTGCCCAAGGCCCCTCCAGAAGATTTTGGGGTGCAAAGCTTCTGCACTGCACGGCTTTAGGAGCTGAAGCTGACTGAGTACATGCTCCTAAGGACAGTAGCAAATCCAAGTGGAACAGCCGTTTAAAAACTCTCAAGGTTTTAAATTTATTGTCACTGAGGCTTGTGGTAAGGACAGCCTGGAAACTACGCTGGCCGACTTTGCCTGTGTGGGGAGTTGCCTGCTGCACCACTTCGGAGCAGTGACAGAGATCACCATGAGCTTCAACAGCCGCGGGGGAGCAGCCCCGTGCTCATCCCATGCTGGAGCCACGTTCCCATTGGGGGAGGAGATCAAGGGTCAGAGAGGCTGCCACTAACCCAAGCTCCACACAGGACCAGGGGAGCCTCAGCTCCAGTCTGTCTGGCACAGAACCCTTGCTACATAGTAAACAAAGCCTTTCATCCTCAACAGAGCTCCAGGCTGGCTCAGGATGACAGCTCTCGGCAGCAGGATGAGGAAGACCCAGGGCCAGGACACAGCTGGAGCACCGACCTTGCCTCTAACTCTGGCCTCCCAGGAATCTGGGGGCCTCTCTGGGCAAAGGTACCCCTTTCTCAGGTGCAGCAGGGGCTGGGGAAGGAACTGAAGTCAGAAATGTTCCAAGGTGAGGTGGACTGGCCCAAAGCCAAGGTTTAGGACTTAGTGGCTCATCACATGCATCTCGAAACAACGAAACATCTCGAAACAGCCATTTTAACTGTTGTTTATAGAACAGCGTATAATCCAAGCTGTGGGACAGCAGAGCCAGACTACCCAGAGAGCCAGGAGGCACCAGGCGGCTTTTCCTGATCAGCTGATCCTGATAAACACAGAGCTCGCCTCCCCAGGGACGCAACACAGATCTGGGCAAAATGCTACAGGCACACCCTGACCACAGGAGCCAAACACACCCTCACCACCTGGGACAGCAGGACTCAGCGACCACAGGCCAGAATCTCAACCTCCTTGAGCCTCGGCTTCCTCGGCTGAAAGACGGGGCCTTGGGCTCCCTCCTCACAAGGCAGCCACGAGGGTTCCATGAGGTGTGCAGCACGGCCCCTGGCCGTGAGCATCCTGATTTTGAGGGGAGGGCCTCTGACTCACTTGTATTTGCTCCTTTGTATTAATTTTTGCAATCACAATGTAATGCTTTTTTAAAGTATTTTTCAGTTGTTGCTGGACCTTTATTTTATTTATTCCTGTGTGGTGCTGAGAATGGAACCCAGTCCTCACACATGCCAGGCAGGCGTACTTCCACAGCGCCAAGCCCAGCCCACAGCCTGATCCTTTTATAAGAACTCAAGTCCCTGGGTCCCCCGCTGCTGACCACCAAAGTGGAAAGCGAGAGTCCCTCCCTGCTCCGCGCCCTGTCCCCAGCTCACTCGGTGATCTCCTCGGTGACCGTGTGCTCCACCTGCAGGCGGGAGTTGACCTCGATGAAGTAGTGCTTGCCGTGTCTGTCCACGAGGAATTCCACGGTGCCCGCGTTCTCGTAGCCCACCTGTGGGGGTGGCAGGTGGGTGGCTGGGTGGACAGGCAGGGGAAGGGTGCGCCCTGGAGTGGTGTGAGGCTGGGGCCCGCCCTCTGGCTCGCCCAAGAACACAACAACCTGCAGGGACCCTGTCCGAGAGACAGATGGCCATCCAGGTTCCAGGACAGTCCCCTGAGGACTCCGCCGGGCTCCAGAGCTGGCATGGTACAGGTCAGCAGAGCCCTGCCCGCCCCAGACAGGGTGCCCTTGCTCTCACTGGCTGCCACCTCGGCTAGTGGCTCCACTCCTGTCCCTTCACACCTGGAGACCTGGGCTTCCCAGAACCCACTTCCCAGTGTCACCAGCCTGGTCACCATCTCAAGAGATGTCAGTCGAGAGGCACCCCAGATGATGCTCCTGCCTCAGACTGAGCCTGCTCGTCCTTCTTCTGGTCCTGCTAGGACCACAGCAGACTCCACAGGCCCCGGCCTGCTGGGGTCAGTAGCATAAACCCATCAACCAGGGCACAGCTGAGATGACTCCTCCCCAAGGCCACTGATCCCGGCACTCTGCCCAGCTGACCTAGCCGTGGCCTCCTGATTGCTGTGGCTGGAGCCTCGCAGCACAGTGAGGCTCTGCCTCCATTCTGGGGAAGGTGACAGCGACGCTGTCTGGGCCCGGGCTGCCCAGGAGTTTGAGGTGGCTGGAACCTGGGAGAGTGAACACACCTGGGGCTGAGGCCCAGGAACCCGGGAGGACAGGACCCCTGCCACACAGCTACCGGCCCAGGCTAAGGGCCAGTACAGACAGCTGGCCGCCTCCTGTCTCCCCCAGGACCCGCTCCCCAGAGCTCCGGGTGGGCAGAGGGACCTCCATGAGGAAATGACCATGACAGCTGCGGAGCAGACAGTGAGGGCAGCGAGGAGGAGTGCACAGAACCCATGGACCTGCTCCGGGGGTCAGCAGGCGCCAGAGAGGCGGTGTCCAGGGGACCGAGGACGGGGCAGCACTGGCTCCTCCTCCCTCAGCAGGTGGCTGGCCTCCCTGCACCCCTGCAGGCTGCCCACAGGGGACCTCCAGCGCCCCGAGGCCTCACCTGCTTGGCAAGTTTGACGGAGTCGCAGGTGAGCCGCGACCGGAGCTGGGGGTCCAGGTGGGCAGCAGGGGCGATCTCCACCACCTTCTGGTGCCGCCGCTGGATGGAGCAGTCTCGCTCATACAGGTGCAGGACGTTCCCATACTGGTCCCCTGGGGGCAGGACACAGGTTCAGCCTTTCTGAAACCAGACACCTCCTGGCTCTCCCAGCGCCCCGCAGGGGAGGCAGCCAGGCGGGGAGCCCAGCCCCAAGAGCCCCTCTGCTGAGCTGGGTCCCTGCAGGCCTCCCGGAGCGAACCACAGACAGGGACCTGTCCAAAAGGCTGGCCACCGCCAACCAGGAAGACGGCTTCTGGGCTCCCGCCTGGTGAGGCCGCTGGGGCGGAGGCTCGGGCCCTCTCCACTCACCCAAGATCTGCACCTCAATGTGGCGTGGCTTCTCGATGAACTTCTCCACAAACAGCGCTCCGTTCCCAAAGGCTGCCAGGGCCTCCGAGTAGGCCCGGGTGTAATTCTCCTCCAGCTCCTGGGAGGGCGGGCAGGCCAGCAGGCGTTGGCTTTCCCCAGGCCCCTTCCATGTCACCTGCATCGAGCTCTGCCCACAACATGTCACCTTCCGCCCACTCCCAGAGATGAGGCCACCTGCTGCCCGCTCCCTGCCTCCAGCCTCACTCACCTCGTAGCTGTGCACGACCCTCATGCCACGGCCTCCGCCCCCATAGGCGGCCTTGAAGATGATGGGGAAGCCGTAGGTGTTGGAGAACTCATGGGCCTCATGCAGGGATGTGATGGGGGCGTCAGTGCCTGGGACCACAGGGACACCTGTTGGGGGACAGGTGTGAGTAGCCTCTGTGAAGAGCTGGAATCCCGGCCCCATCATCAGGGAAACACATGCTCCTGCCACCCTCCCCACCAGCCCCTTGTGAGGAGCTGACTGTCACCTGCGGCAATGGCAATGGCCCGGGCCTCCACCTTATCTCCCATCTTGCGGACCACCTCTGGGCTGGGCCCAATGAACCGGACCCCAGCATCCTGACAGGCTTGGGCGAAGTCCGCCCGCTCGGAGAGGAAGCCGTAACCCGGGTGCACTGCGTCCACGTTGTTCTCCTGCAAGTGGGTCACGAAGGCAGGTCTCCCGTCCGGCATGGCCTTGGCCGACCTCCCACCTCTGCCTGCCCCACTTGGTCCCCACCCCCAGCCTGCCGGCTGCTCACCTTGGCCACCTTGATGATGTCGGGGATGTGCAGATAGGCCTGCACGGGGGCCAGGCCCCGGCCAATGAGGTAGGCTTCGTCAGCCTTCTGCCGATGCATCTGGCCGGTGTCCTGCTCGGAGTAGACGGCCACTGTGCGGATGCCCAGCTCCGTGCAGGCCCGGAACACGCGGATGGCGATCTCGCCTGGAGGCAATGAAGGGAGATCACACTCCTGGGCCCGGGGACAAGCAAAGGGGCCAGGGTGGGGCGGGGTGAGGAGGAGGCTGAGGCTGGCAGCTCCGGGCTCACCTCTGTTGGCCACCATGACTTTCTTAATGGGCTTATACTCCAGCCGCCGCACATTTGGAGAGGCAGCAGGGGCAGTGGAGGTTCGGCGGATACCCAGGAGCCTCAGGCCCCCTCGAACCGTCCGGAACTTCAGCATCTGGGGAGGACAGAGTCCAGTTAGAGAGGCTGCAGCACTGAGGCTTCCCGAGCCATGGCAACCCCACACAGGGGCCCGTGCCATCCGCCACCTCCATTTGTGACGAGCTGTAGACAAGGAGCAGATGGAACCCACTGGAACCCCAGCTCCCATTGCCAGCCTCAAAACCAGAGGACCGCAAGCTCTGAAAGCAATTTGTGGCTTGCTGGTGTCTGTCCAGGCACACCGCCCAGGCAGGCCCTGGCTGTGGCCCTTTCCCAGGGTCCTGGCAGCCAGGAAGGAGGGCAGCAACAGACTTGTCCTGTGCGCGGATTCACAGGAGAGAGCCTGAGCTTGGTTAAAGCAGGTTTCTCTCAATAGTGGCAGAAATTTTCCTTTCTACAAAGGGCAACTAAATACATCATCAATAAAAATCACCAAGGGCAGGCACACTACCATGGGAGGTCAAGCCCTGTGGTCCAGATCCACCCACACCGGCCTGGGCGGGTCCCAGGCGCACAGCAGGCTGGTCCACCCCCCACCCCACCCCACCAGAGGGGCAGACACCCACCAGAGCTAGCCTCTGGCGCAGGACCGCCCCTTCCAACCAGCAGACGACTGCGGGAGCTGAGTTCCAGCCCAGACCACCCACACCAGCCCACTGGGGATCCAGGTTCTCAGGAGTCCCGGGTCCACCCCCCTCCCGGGGACAGACACCCGCCAGAGCCTAGCCTCTGGCGCAGGACTGCCCCTTCTGACCAAGAGACTACCGAGGGAGGTCAAGCCCAGCCGCCCAGATCCACCCACTCCAACTTGCACAGGACCCAGATCCAGGATGCAGTAGCACTCACTGAGGGACACCAGCAGGGTCTGGAAGCCCAACATCAAGGTGAGGCACAGACAATCTGCACAGTACTACAAGAACATAGGGAAGAAACTGTAACATCTCAGATCCACTCTGCAAGAAAGGAAGACACATAGACAATATGAAAAAACAAGGGGGGAAAGTGCCCCAAACCAACCAGGACACTACAAGAACAGAACCCATGGACAGAGAGGGAGTTCAGAGGTTCATAATGAAAATGACCTGTGAATTAAAGAATGACCTAAATGAGCACATACAGGCAAAAATTGATCACTCCAACAATGAGATGAGAGAGCAAATACAGGTAGCAAAAGATTACTTCAAGGGAGAGAAAGAGAGAGAGACTCTGAAAAAAAAACCAGTCAGAAATCCTTGAAATGAAGGATACAATAAATCAAATAAAAAGCTCAATTAGAAAGCATAATCAACAGACTAGATCACTTGGAAGAAAGAAAGTCAGATAATGAAGACAAAGTATACAATTTGGAAAATAAAGTTGATCACACAGTGAAGATAGTTAGAAACTGTGAACAGAACATTCAAGAATTATGGGACAACATCAAAAGACCAAATCTAAAAGTTATTGGGATAGAGGAAGGCACAGAGTTTCAAACCAAAGGAATGCACAATCTCTTCAATGAGAAAATATCAGAAAATTTCCCAAGCATGAAGAACAAATTGGAAAACTAAAAAGAAGAGGCTTACAGGACACCAAATGTACAAAATTACAACAGATCTACACCAAGGCACATATAATGAAAATACCTAGCATTCAGAATAAGGATAGAATCTTAAAAGCCACAAGAAAGAGGAATCCGATCAAGGGGAGACCAATTCGTATCTCAAATCTATCTTGTAGCTTTTTCAACCCAGACCCTCAAAGCCAGGAGATCATGGAACAACACATACCAAGCTCTGAAAGAAAATGGATGCCAACCAAGAATCTTATTTCCAGCAAAACTAAGCTTTAGATGTGATGAAATAAAAACCTTCAATAATAAACAAAAGTTAAAAGAATTTACAACTAGAAAGTCTGCATTACAGAACATCCTCAGTAAAATATTCCAAAAAAAGGAAATGAAAAACAATGATAAAAATCAGTAGAGGGAGGGATTACACTAAAGGAAAATCTAATCAGAGGAGAAACCAAGTCACATTAAATACCAAAAATAAACAAAAATGGCTGGGAATACAAATCATGTCTCAATAATAACCCTGAAATGTTAATGGCCTAAACTCACCAATCAAAGGACAAAGACTAGCAGATTGGATTAAAAAAAAAAAAAGACCCAACAATATGCTGCCTCCAAGAGAATCATCTCATAGAAAAAGACATCCACAGACTGAAGGTGAAGGGTTGGGAGAAATCATACCATTCACGTGGACTGCGGAAACAAGAGGGTTTCCATCCTCATATCAAATGAAGTAGACTTCAAACCAAAGTCAATCAAAAAGGATAAAGAAGGACACTACATACTGCTCAAGGGAACCATACATCAAGACTTAACAATTGTAAATATATATGCCCCCAAACATCTATGTTCATCAAACAAACTCTTCTCAAGTTCAAGAGTCAAATAGACCACAACACAATAATTTTGGGTGACTTTAACACACGTCTTTCATCACTAGATGGATCTTCCAAACAAAAACTGAACAAAGAAACTATAGAACTTAATTATACAATCAATATCTTAGCCTTAGCTGACATATATAGAATACTTTGTCCTTCAATGAGAGAATACACTTTCTTCTCAGCAGCACATGAATCCTTCTCTAAAATAGACCATATATGATGCCACAAAGCAACTCTTAGCAAATATAAAAAAGTAGAGAT
Source organism: Marmota monax (assembly GCF_021218885.2). Lineage (NCBI taxonomy): Eukaryota > Metazoa > Chordata > Mammalia > Rodentia > Sciuridae > Marmota > Marmota monax. Next base: position 5,983,272 of record NW_026692498.1, on the reverse strand, counting down.
ACTACCCTTCATTCTATCAGATCATAATGGAATAAAATTATAAATCAATGATAAAATAAGAAATAAAATCTGCTCCAACACCTGGAGTAAATAATATACTACTGAATGAACAATGGTAAGACATCAAGGAGGAGATCAAAAAAATTTTAGAGGTGAATGAAAACACAGATACATCATATGGAAATCTCTGGGACACTATGAAAGCAGTACTAAGAGGAAAGTTCATTGCATGGAGTTCATTCCTTAAAAGAAGAAAAAGTCAACAAATAAATGACTTAACATTACATCTCAAAGTCCTAGAAAAAGAAGAAAAAATCAACATCAAAAGCAGCAGAAGACAGAAAATAATTAAAATCAGAGCTGAAATCAATGAAATTGAAACAAAAGAAACAATTGAAAAAACTGACAGAACAAAAAGTCGGTTCTTTGAAAAAATAAATAAAATTGACAGACCCTTAGTCATGCTGATGAAGAGAAGGAGAGAGAAAACCCAAATCACTGACATATTTGATGAAAAAGGAAATATCACAACAGACACTACAGAAATCAGAAGATAACTAGAAATTATTTTGAAAACTTGTACTCCAATAAAATAGAAAATACTGGAGACATTGACAAATATCTAGAGTCATATAATTTGCCCAAATTGAATCAAGACGATACACACAATTTACACAGATCAATTTCAAGCATGAAATAGAAGACACCATCAGAAGCCTACCAACCAAGAAAAGCCCAGGACCGGGCGGGTACACAGCTGAGTTCTACAGACGTTTAAAGAAGAACTAGGGCTGGGGATGGGGCTCAAGTGGTAGCGCCCTCGCTTGGCATGCGTGCGGCCCGGGTTCGATCCTCAGCACCACATACAAAGATGTTGTGTCCGCCGAAAACTAAAAAAAAATAAATATATAAAAAATAAAAATAAATAAGAACTAACACCAATATTCTTCAATTTATTTCAGGAAATAGAAAAAGAGGCAGCACTTCCAAACTCATTCTATGAGGCCAATATCACTCTGATTCCAAAACCAGGCAAAGATACATCAAAAAAAGAAATTTCAGACCAATATCTCTAATGAACATAGATGTAAAAATTCTCAATAAAATTCTGGCAAATTGAATACAAAAACATATCAAAAAGATCAGAGATCAAGTGGGATTCATCCCAGGGAGGACTGGTTTCTCCTCTGATTAGAAGATTGGTTCAACAAACGGAAATCAATAAATGTAATTCCTCACATCAAAAGACTTAAAGATAAGAATCATATGATCATATCAATAAAAGCATTTGACAAAATACAGCACCCCTTTATGTTCAAAACACTAGACAAACTAGGGATAATAGGAACATATCTCAACATCGTAAAGGCTATCTATGCTAAGCCCCAGCCAACATCATTCTAAATGGAGAGAAATTGAAGTTGAATTGAAATTCTAAAAACTGGAACAAGGCAGGGATGCCCTCTTTCACCTCTTCTATTTAACAAAGTTCTTGAAACACTGGCCAGAGCATTTAGACAGACGAAATAAATTAAAGGGATACACATAGGAAAAGAAGAACTCAACTTGGCACTATTTGCTGACAATATGATTCTATACCTAGAAGACTCTAAAAGTTCCACCAGAAAACTTTGAGAACTAGTAAATGAATTCAGCAAAGTAGCAGGATATAAAATCAACACCCACAAATCAAAGGCATTTGTGCATATCAGTGACAAATCCTCAGAAAGGGAAACGAAGAAAAGTACCCCATTTACAATAGCTTCAAAAAAAAAAAAAAAAAAAAACCCTTGGGAATCAACTTAAAGAAAGAGGTGAAAGATCTATATAATGAAAATTACAGAACCCTAAAGAAAGAAGTCAAAGAAGACCTTAGAAGTCAGAAAGATCTACCTTGCTCTTGGATAGGAAGAATTAATATTATCAAAATGACCATACTACCAAAAGCACTATACAGATTTAATGCAATTCCAATCAAAACCCCAATGACATTCCTCACAGAAATAGAAAAAGCAATCATGAAATTCATCTAGAAAAACAAGAGACCCAGAATAGCTAAAGCAATTTTAGCAGGAAGAGTGAAGCAGGTGGCATCACTATACCTGACCTTAAACTATACTACAGAGCAATAGTAACAAAAACAGCATAGTATTGGCACCAAACAGACTGGTAGACCAATGGTACAGAATAGAGGACACAGAGACTAACCCACAAAATTACAGTTATCTTATATTAGACAAAGGTCTTAAAAACATGCATTGGAGAAAAGAGCCTCTTCAACAAATGGTGCTGGGAAAACTGGAAATCCATATGCAACAAAATGAAATTAAACCCTTATCTCATACTATGCACAAAATTCAACTCAAAATGAATCAAGGACTTAGGAATAAAACCAGAGACCCTGCGTCTAATAGAAGAAAAAGTAGGCCCTAATCTCCATCATGTGGGATTAGGCCCCAACTTCCTTAATAAGACTCCTGTGGCATAAGATTTAAAATCAAGAATCAATAAATGGGATGGACTCAAACTAAAATGTTTCTTCTCAGCAAAAGAAACAATCTGTGAGGTGAACAGAGAGCCTACATCTTGGGAGCAAATCTTCACTCCTCACACATCAGATAGAGCACTAATCTTTAGATTATATAAGGAACTCAAAAAGCTAAACACCAAAAAAACAAATAACCCAATCAATAAATGGGCCAAGGACCCGAACAGACACTTCTCAGAAGAGGAAACAATCAATCAACAAATATATGAAAAAATGTTCATCACTAGCAATTAGAGAAATACAAATCAAAACCACTCTAAGATTTCATCTCACTCCAGTCAGAATGGCAGCTATTATGAAGATAAACAACAATAAGTGTTGGCGAGGATGTGGGGAAAAAGGTACACTCACACATTGCTGGTGGGACTGCAAATTGGTGCAGCGAATATGGAAAGCAGAATGGAGAATCCTTGGAAAATTGGAAATGGAACCACACCATTTGACCCAGCTATCCCTCTATACCCAAAGGACTTAAAAACAACATACTCCAGGGACACAGCCACATCCATGTTTATAGCAGCACAATTCACAATAGCTAAACTGTGGAACCAACCTAGATGCTCTTCGGTGGATGAATGGATAAAAAAAAATGTGGCATATATACACAATGGAATATTACTTATCAATAAAAAAGAATAAAATCATGGCATTTGCAGGAAAATGGATGGAGTTAGAGAAGATAGTGCTAAGTGAAGTTAACCAATCCCAAAAAACCAAATGCCGAATGTTTTCTTTGATAAAAGGAGGCTGATCCATAGTGGGATAGGGAGGGGGAGCATGGGAGAAATAGACAAACTCTATATAGGGCAGAGAGGTGGGGAAGGGAGGGGACGTGAGGTTATTAATGATGGTGGAATGTGATGATCATTATTATCCAAAGTACATGTATGAAGACACAAAAATAAATAAATAAATGTGATAATTAATTTTTTGTGTGTAATACTAGGGATTGAACCCAGGGGTGCTCCATCACAGAGCTCCATCCCTGGCCCATTTTATTTTATATTTTGAGACATGCTAAATTGCTCAAGCTGGCCTCCAACTTGCAATCTTCCTGCTTCGCCCTCCCAAGTCCCTGGGATTACAGACATCCACCACTGTGCCTGGCTAAATATAACAATTTTTAAAAATACATAAATAAAAATATTTAAAAGAAAAAAATCACCGAGGGCAGGTAAAATACGCCAATCACAGAAAGACAAATGCCACAGGACTCTACTACAGGCCATCCCTCAAGTGGTCACACCCATGGAGACAAAGTAGAATGGTGGCTTCTGGGGTTGGGGTGGACAGGGGACTTGGTGTTCTAAGGGGACACAGTTTCAGATTTGCAAAATGAAAAATGTTCTGTGGGTAGATGGTGGTGACAGTCACATAACAACATGCATATAACTGATGCCACCGAACAGGGCACTTAGAAAAGGTTCAGATGATAAAAGTCATGTGATACATGTTACACCACATCAGACCTTTTTTTTTTCTTTTTTTGGGGGTTGGGGGGAGTACCGGGGATTAAACTCGGGGGCACTCAATCACTGAGCCACACCCCCAGCCCTATTTTGCATTTTATTTAGAGACAGGGTCTCACTGAGTTACTTAGGGCCTCACTAAGTTGCTGAGGCTGGCTTTGAATTCGCAATGCTCCTGCCTCGGCCTCCCAAGCTGCTGAGATCACAGGTGTGCGCCACTGTGTCCAGCACAATAAAAACGTTTTTCATCAAGTGAGGAAAGCTGACATCCCGACAGGTGAAGCTCAGAGGTTGACTCCTCAATTTTATAAAGGAGGGAAACCCAGCTCCAAGCAAGTCTGAAAGGACAGCAGGGGCCACCTGCACGGCCCCACCCTGATGGCCCTTATCTACCTGTGTGAGTCATTTCTTCGAAAAAGTTGGAAACGCTTGACTCAGCCATTTCATTTTAAGTAAGGAACTTAAACACAGATTCAATAAGTAAAACAAATATGGTAAAAACCCTAGTGTCATGTGATGGCCACCAATACGGAGAGGAAGAGAAATACAGACAGAATGGAAAGGAAAGTAGGACATTAAGAAAGAAGTCTGTGGGGGCGGGGCTGGGGCCCAGTGGGGGGCTCGCCTAGCAGTGAGGTTCCATCCTTGGCACCACATAAAGATAAAATAAAGACATTGTGTCCAAAGGGAGGGAGGGAGGGAGGGAGGGAGAAGTCTGCAAAAGAGACCTACAGACAGGAGCGGAGGACAGCCACTGACCGCCAGGCCCAGTGCAAGGCCTCAGGGCAGTGCAGGAGGCAGCCACGCACAGGTCTGTGGAGACTGCAATTTGCCAAGACCATGAGGGGACAAGTCTGACGCATTCCAGAGAGACGGAGGGTTGGGAGCAAGGAGAGGCCGGGGCCCAGGGCCAGACATCCAGGCCTCTCTTGGGCGGCAGGGAGGGGAGCTGACAGGTTTGGAACTGCTCTCTGTGGACAGGCAGCACAGGGACTGACTTTGCAGAGGCTGAGGCGAGAGACACAGAGCCCCTGACGGGGGAGGAGCCGCGGGGGCTGCCGTGGGGTCAGGGAGATGTCTGGGGTACAGCAGGTCATTTCACGGAGGTCCACCAGCATCCAAGAAAGGAAGAGACCTGGCCTGTGCAGGCGAGGAGACCGTTCCCACTACAGGACGACTAGAGATGGGCAGGTGGGGCGGGGGACACAGAGGGAGGAGCCACGGAGGAAAGCCTGGCACCATGGACAGGGTGGTGTGGAGGCCTAGGAGCGAACGTGTTCCAACAGCGTCACTGGGTTTTTCCAGGCCTGCATGCTCCCTGGAGCGCACCAAGGTTGAGTCTGGACCAGGAGGAGACTCCAACAAGAAGACAGAGGGGCCACCCGAGACGAGAAGAGGAGGAGGCAGGAGCAGGTGCTCTGGGGGTGGGGGTGGGCCATGGCTCCGAGCAGCAGGGGACAGGCTGCGGAGGGCAGCGCTGGCTTTGGAAGGGCCTCCGCATCAGACCCAGCCACACTAACACAGATAAGGTCCCTTGCTGGGCTCCACGCTCCTCGTCTTTCAAAAATAGAGGACAACAGTGATTTCTACACCTTGTCCTCATTAAAGAAGTCCCCTTTAACTGAGGGGGTGGTGCAAGACCCCGAGCCTATCTGACACCGCAGACCCCCCACGCCTCTCCTTCCGTGCTAACCTATGAGGAAGCTTAATGGGTATAACAGGCTCCTGATGATCTCGCAGAACAACCATGACATGCTCAGTAAGTTGTGTGATCGTGGTCTCTGCGCATCTCACGGCAGGTCTCGACAACGTCACCGTGGTTTTCTTTCCTAATACCTTGAGAATTTCTGCCTTTTCACTCAAAGGAAGTGAAATGGCTTCTCTGGCACATCTGAACTGCTGGCACCGCCTACCCTCGCATTTGGGGCCGTGACTTGAACACAGGCCCCATGCACTGCCACCAGAGCAGTCCACCTGATGGCGGCCATGCTGCCGAGTGACAGGCCGGTCTGCTGACCAAGGCTGACTGGCAGCTCGGGAGGAAGCAGGATGGCGTAGGATTTCGTCTCATTGCCCCGAACAGCCACCATCTAAAACTTGGGCTTGTTTATTTTGGTAGTTTTCCATTTGATATTTTTGGAACACAACTGACCACACGTCACTGAACCACGGTGAGGGAGGACAGCCATGTGCAGTGGAGAAGCCCAACAGGCGCCACGTCAACATGAGACAAAGGTCCACATCACCCACACCAAGCTAGTACCACGCACCTCCTGAGGTGCCCGCCACAGACACGGCGTCCCCTGGGTTCCTGCCTCCCGTGCACAGCCCGGATCTCGTGGAAGACAGGCAAATCCAGACTAGGAGAACCCCACGAGATAACTGGCTCACGCTCTTCAAACATGTCAAGGGGCACGAAAGAGTCGAGAATGGTTTCAGATGACAGGAGGCCAAAAGGGCGAGTAAATGCACGTGTGAGCTGGACCCTGGACCGCTGACGCTGTCGGGGACACTGACGAAGTTTAAATAAGGTCTGCAGATCAAATAGCACCGGGTCGATGTTCGCTGCCTGATCTCACCCCCGGGTCTGACTGTGCTCAGGGAGAGGACACCTCATCTGAACACACGCGAGACAGCGCTGAAGTCCTCAGGGCCAGTGGCCCCACGTCTGCAATTTACACTCCAATGGATCAGGAGACACAGGGGGACAACAAAGGAAGCAGCAGTACTGGGGACTGGGGTGAGAGGTTGGAGAGGATTCTTTGGACTACTTGATGCTAATTCTGAAATCATTTCAAAGTAACAAGTGAAACCCAGGCCTGGAGCTGATCCCACGGGAGGAGTGGGCCTCGGGCTAGCTGGGAGCTTGGGACAGAGACATGCAGCCCTGTGCCCTGCTCTGGGCTGAGCGCATGTGACATCAGTGCCTGTCATGGCCCCCTGTGCAGACAGCCTCAGTCCATGGAGCTCCACTCTGGGTGGGTGATCAGAGCCGCCAGAACCCTTTCCTTGCTGGAAGCAGGTGGTACTGGCAGCGTGAGACACACACTGGACACGGGCACAGGGTGCAAGTCTCACCCTTGTCCTGGGGAACCAAATGCAACTCTGCCCAGGACCAGGAGGGGCCAGGAGGAGTGAGTGAACCACTGCACAGCACAAAGCCAAGAGGCACAGGTCCCAGTGGCTCTGGAGGCTGAGGCAGGTGGATTTCGAGATCAAAACCAGCCTCAGCAAAAGTGAGGCCCTAAGCAACTCAGCAAGACCACATCTCTAAATAAATACAAAATAGGGCTGGGGATGTGCTCAGTGGTCAAATGCCCGCTGAGTTCAATCCCCGCTTACCCCTCTCCCCCTAAAAAAAAGGGAAGCACAGTGCTCCTTTGGACAAGCAGGACCACAAAACAGTAACTGCAGGGCTCCCCCTCACCAGACATCAAGCCATTCAAATAAAACACTGAGGGGCCGCCCTTTGGTGTTAGCAACACAGCATAAACAGTGTCATTCAGCTCGGGTAAGGCACAAAGCAGACCTGCAGCTCCGTGGTCATCAGGGCAGCTTCACCGGAGCCCTGTGCAAGGTGATTGGGAGCCTTTGAGATGTTTATGCTCCCCGGCCCAGTCTTAGCCATCCTAGGAATCCGAATCAAGGAATCAGTCTAAAACGGGAACCAAGAAGTGTGCACAAAGATGCTCAAGACAGCAGAATTCACAGAGCTCCAACACCAGGACGCTGCTCGGACAGTATGCATCAATGACAGTGACGCGTGGGCTCCATTCTGATGACGTGGGAGATGCTTGTGATGCAATAAGAAGCCGAGAGAACAACCGAGTGCCATGACCCGGAGGCGCCCTCCACGCGGCCCACGCCGCAGTCCCGCTGGCTCCCACAGGCTCCGCTCGAGCAGAGCTCGTGTACCCCTCTGGGTGCTTTCCCATATTGCCACGTGGAGAATTCCCATATTCTTCCCCACTGGAGATGCAGTATCTATGGTGTGAAAACATTTCCCGGGGGACGGGGGACCTTTGCAGAAAAAGGCCAAGGGGAGACCTTAGTCCCTGGTGAGAGGACCCGGCAGCAGGCACACTTCCCCTTTCCACGGGCTGCCCCGGCTGAGCCTGCCCCGTCTGCAGGCAAGCTGGCTCCCTGACTCTGGTTGAATTGGGGGTCAGTAGGTCGTGCCTCCCCACCACACATGCTCCCCACTTGCTTTTCCAGATACAGAAAGCAGTTCAGTAGATATTCCACCAAAGGCCAGTACCCTCCGCAGCTCTGGAAGGCCCACCCCTGCCCCCGCAGTGTCACCGAGTGATCACTAATCTGACAGTCAGGACAGAGGGCTGCACTGTCCCTCCCCGCACCCTGCAGGCCCTCTCACACACGGTTTGGCTCAGGAGCCTGGTGAAGGCTCTCGGCAGGCCAGGAGTGCCACGGCAGTCCCGATCCATGAGGCACCCGGGGCCGTGGACAGTGGGGAGTAAGAACACCCCTTTGGGTCCTCATATCCCTGCAGAGGGCATCCAAAGCAGGCCTGGACTTGAGACCTGAGCTACCAGCCTCTGGGTGAGGGAGCTCCGCCTGCCGCACACTGGGCAGAGGCAGGATGGAAGCAGGGCCCGTCCACTGAAGTCCAGGCAGGAGCAGTGGCCCAGGGACAGCCCCTCCCTGTGGGCAGGGGCCCAGCTTTCCTCCCCAGCTCTGAGGTTTAGCACCTGAGGCCCAGTTTCCTTATCAGTAAACTTGGTACTGCCACTCCAACCAGAGCAGGTCACCCTGGGGGTCAACTGAGACAGTACACCTGAAGGGCCAGGCCTCAGGGGACAAATGCCAGCCTGTCACTCTCTTTCCCCCTCCTCCCAGAAGAATGCAGAGATGGAAAAGAATCCCATTCACCTCCACCCAGCTCTGCAAGGCTCACCTGACCACCCCCCATGCACAGCTGTCCTGCCTCCCCCAACCACCAAAGCCCCCAGCCCTGAAGGTAGCAGGAGCCAGCCTGCCGGCCGGCCGCAAACCTCTCCCACAGGTCTGGGCACATACTGCACTCTGCCACATGCAGAAACTTCCCCCGAAGCTGGAGTCAGGTGTATAGGGCCACACCCGTCCTGGAGCACTCACCCTACACCAGTCAAGCATCTGGCTTTCAGCACAGAGGACGTGGCAGAGAAGTCACAGCCAGCTGCTGCTCTGCCTGGGGTCACTGGCCCCAGGATACAAAGTTCTTTGGCACTGGGCTGCAGGAGCCCTGGGCTGTGGCCAAAGCAGAAATCAGGAGAAGGGGTACCACCTCCTGAGGCCCAGAGGCCGGATGGGAGGGAAGGGGAGACAGGGAGGTGGGTCCCACACCAGACAGCCCAAAGCCTGCCCCCGCCATCCCCCGGATGGGCAGGATTCTAAGGGAGGGAGTCCAAGGCCAAGGCAGAGCAGAGCTCTGTGGTAGATTTAGGACATGCTGCCACAGAAGGTTAAAGGCACAGAAATGTCAACCTACAGGCAGAGCGGGCCTCGCAGAGCAGCTCGGGACGGGGTGGTGAAGAGCAAGGGCTGCGGGACCCCCTGAACCTGGACACGGCCAGAGTTAAGTTCGCTGCCACAGTTGTAGGGCCTATCACCACCCTGTCCCTCCACCCTCACTCAGGACCAAGCACAGGAAGAGGCATCAGAGACACAAAGATAAATGAAAATCTACCTCATTCCCAGAACATCCCACCCTTTCTATAAAATGGTCAACCTGCTTCTCCTTGGCTGAATACCGCTGCTCTGCAGACCTGGCCTGACTCCGAGGCTGTTCCGGCATCCATGTCCACTGAAGAAAGCCTGCCCGGGGCAGCTGGGGGCCACACTGCAGCGCCCATGCGGATACAGGCTCCTGGCAGCTGTCACCAGAGGCTCATCTGAGGCATGGGGACTGGGACAGTGTGCAGGAGGAGCCCAGTGGGCAGAGTCCCACTGCCCCCAAATCTCACCCCACCTCCCAGAGCTGACGCGGGAAGAGGCTGCTGCACAGGGCTGGGGTGGACACAGGAGCCACAGGTTGGAGGCTCTGTGAGCCCAAGGGAGAGCAGAGTGCTGAGGCGGAAGCAGAGGACAGTGAGAGGCCTCGGGCAACCAAAAGCCCTCCTGCTCCCAGACGCCTGCCTCTGGCATTAAGAGAGACCCCACCCTCAGCCTGTCTGAGACCAAGCCCCAGAATCCTGTGTGACCAGCCTCCTTCCTCACGATGGCACTTCCCAGAAGGCACTTTCAGACATGGCCTTTTCAGGTTGTCACTGTGCCAGGTGCATCCTGTCACCCCCCCCCCCCATGAAGGCACACAACAGGGACATGTGGACACAGGGAGCAACGCCCCCCCCCCTCCCCCGTGCCCTGCATTTGGAGTAGGCGGTTGGTGGAAGGTTGGGAAGAGGCCCTCGAGGTTGACAGGTCTGGCCGAGAATCTGCCTGAGGACGTAGAGGCCTCATTTACGGAGCGGAGCGGGCATCTTAGTCAGCCCTCGTCCTCAGGAGCAGCAGCTGACCCAGAGTTTCCCCTGCCCGCTTGTGTGACCAGCCTCCTTGCACTGGCCTGCAACCTGCTGTCAGAGCATGGCAGGACAGACACTTTTGGGTCCCACTAGCACAGCAATTGGCTCAGGTCACTTGCCTTGGGGGACACCACACTGTCTTGCTTGCTACTGGTGATACCCAAAAGGAAAAACCTCCCTTTCCTGGCTGCAGCGATGAGGGGGCGGTAAGATCCAAAGATCCCGCTGCCGGCTCCTCTCCAGAGCACCAACAGCCAGGGAGGCCTGTCAGCTGTCCCTGGGCCTGTCCCTGGGCCTCAGAGTGTGCATTAGAGACAGGGCAATCGTGAGGTCACTGGGACGCATAAGTAACTCCTTGCAAGCAAGAACGAGCCACAGCAAAGCAAGGAGCATCTGGTGCTTCTCCTGCCGCCCCTAAGGGTGGCTCCCGGCTTCCGGGAGACTGAGCAATGTGGCCAAGGTCATCAGCAGAGTCAGGTTTGAGCCCAGCTCCTGCCCCCTCCCGAGCAGGGGCGCTGTTAAGGACTAGAGTCTTCACTGACTACAGGACCAGGCTGTGGCTTGCAGCAGAAGCACAGTGTGGCAGCACACGGACACCAAAAAAAGCAAAACCAAAATCCTTCTTCTAATAAAAACCGCCTGAACTCCTGCAGGCCACCAGTGGCTGTGCTGCTACCTGAGACCCGCCAGGCAGTGCTGGCAGCTGCGCATCCCAGATAAGCCAGGGCAGTTACAACTTGCCCAATAAATCTCCAAATGTCCCCAGAAACTCTGCTACTGCAGACCTACACTACATCTCCCAGGCTGCCTCTTGCAACCAGAAGCAGCACGAAATCCCACAGTCGGGGCCATTTTGGTCCAGACAACATGGCTACTGTGCGGAGCAGAACACTGACGGCCCCCAACAGCTGCTGTAGCCAAGGGGCAGGCCCTGTCATGTCCTCCTAGGATCCACATCACTTTGGCCCTTAATACCCACTGTCATGTAGCATCTCCTGCAGCCTCAGAGGGCAGCAGGGGGCAGGAGGTCACGGATGGCAAAGGCGAGGTCCTGCCAGGGGCAGCTGGTGGCGTGGGGGTTCTGAAAGGCCAGGAGTCCCTGCTGCCATGGCAGACCATCTCAGAGGTGCACAGCAGCAGGGTGAGAGGAGGGGTGGCTCGGAGACAGGCCCCACAATATCCTAATTAATCCACAAGCCCCTCCCCAGCTCCCTCCCGCCAGCCCCAGCACCCCAGCCCTCTGGCCCAGCCTGGGCTGCCGCCAGCCTATGCAGAACCAGAAAGTCTTGGCAGGGGACTCGGGGTGGCGGCAGTGGCCTCTGATGGATGGGCTGCTCTCTCCAGGTTGCTCCACACTGACCTAAACATGTCCTCCGGGGGGCCCAGGGGCTGGCAGCCAGCAGGGACAGATGAGAGGAGGATGTGCCTGGCTTTCAGGCGGCACAGACTGATATCAAAGAGCCTGAGGGGGAAGGACTGAGGCTGAGATTTCTGGGTAGTAGGAACCTCAGGGAGGGCACGAAGAACAATGCAGGTGACAGAGACAGCAGAGAAAACCAAAGGCGACGGGACACAGCATGCAAGCGCCAGCTGAGGCTTCTCAGCGGTCTTGTGCTCCAGGGCTGTCCCCAGCCTCCAGCCACTGTGATCACCAGGCTCCCTGCAGTGCCACAGCGCCCAGCGACCCTCCACTCAAAGGCTGTGACCCAGGGGAAGGTAGCCTGAGCAGCTGGCACTGTGTGGGTCTGTGCACTAAGGGACAAAGGGGCCTCCTGAGGTCCCCAGGGAGTGGCAGGAAGGACAGGGCCAGCCAGTTGGAGGTGGCTGCTCCCAGCCTCACTGGAGGCAGTGAGGATCTAGGGCCAACACTGCCCCCTGGTGCAAGGAGCTGTCACGGATAACTTCCAGCCAGGACACAGGTGTGGCCTCAGGGACAGAGGGAAGACAGTATTTCTCTTAGTGCTGGCACTTGACCACTGGGGGAAGGCTCTCAGGGAAGGGATCACTTGCCCTAGCTGGCCCACACCCTTTAAGACTCAGCTCAGGAACGCCTTCCTGGACACCCAGCCTCCCCAGCCACCTGCTTCAGTCAGCACAATGAGTTAACAGACATGTGAGTGTCCCCTACACACAAAGTTAGAGCCCAAAGTGCTGGTGACAGCACACAAGGAGGGTCAAAAGGGCAGAATCAGCAAAGAATGTTTGTCTCTCCCCAAATTTACATGTAGAAACCTTGGTCTTGGGTTTCCCAGTGTCCAGACTGTGGGAGATACACAAGCTCATATGGCATCCTGTCAAAGCAGCTGGGAGGGTGGGCACCAGGACGGCCGAGGCTCGGGGCTGAGTGGGGTGACAAAGCTGGGGCACTCATGTGCCAGGTGTATACACCCCTGGGCTGTGCTTTGCAGGGAGTGCGACACTGGACAGGGCAGTGCCTGCAGGCGGTCAGGAATGCTTCGTCACCCAAGTTGGCTAGGGTCCCAGAGCCTCTGCCCACTTGCTTGCTCCTCGCCCCTCAATCCAAGACCAAGACCAAGGGGCCTGGCTAGACTAGAGTGGGCGCTCAGAAGCCCAGGGGCTTTGGGGGTGGTGAGCTGGGGGCAAGAGGGTGTCGTCGCCTAGTGTTGTTGAACTGTGTACTCTCAAAAGAAACGCTGAAGTTCTGGTCCCAGAACCTCAGGATGTGACCTTATTTGGAAAAGGTGAAGCCAAGGTAGTCAAGTGAAAGGGGGGTTACTAGGGTGAGCCCTAATCCAACATGCTCAGTGTCCTGATCAAAGGGGGACATTCAGACACAGTGACGCACAACGTGAAGGTGTGGGGAGACCATGGAGAGAAGCGCAGGGAGGCTGAGCCTAGGAAGGTCTCCCCTAGAGGCCTGCGGACGCCTGGGACGTGAACTTCAAGGTTCCAGAGCGGGAGGCGGAAATCCCTGTTGCTGAAGACATCCAGTGTCGGGCCTTTGCCCTGCTGCGGTGGCCTTAGAAACCCACTGCACCCAGTTCCCCCGGCCACTGCCACTCGGCCGGGAAAACCTCAGTGGCACAAGTGTCTCTCTCTGCTCATCCGCTGCAGGCCACAGTGCTGGTTTCAGAGCTCGTGGCTACTCAGGTCTGCAATCAAAGACCAAGGCGACAAAGGCGAGGGGGAGGCAGGGAGAAGTGAACAAGGGCAGCGTGTCCAGCAGGCGGGCTCCGAGCAGGGCTGAGCCTCTGGAGGCAAAGGCGCCCGCCAGGGACGGATCTTAAAGGAGGCGGAAGGGATGTCCAAAGAAGGGGGGCAGGTGGAGGAGGCGGCTCAGGTGTGGGGGTGGCAGAGCAACGAGCCCGGCCAGTGTCCCAGCAAGGCACGGCAGGCGCTGGGAAGGACCCCCCTGGAGACACCTGGGCTCCAGGTCAAGGGCAAGGAGCTTGGGTGTGCCCTCAACAGCAGGGTGCAGCGGCCAAACCGGGCAGAGCAGAGACAGCTTTGAGCTGGGGGACCACAGGCCTTATGCCCAGGAGAACTGTCCCCAGTCCCCCAGTGAGAGATGACAGCAAGTGCTGCCTGGGGGTGAGAGCCCATGAGCGGGGGCACAGCAGACCTCTGAAAAGGAACAGGAAAACAGCACAGGTCCCGCACACAGGGCTCCCTGGGGGCCTGAGCAGAGCTGAGAGGGGGGTGCAGGGAAAGGTGAGGGTGTCAGTGAGCTGGCAGCTAAGGCAGGCTCTGCCTGGTCTAATGCCCCAGTTTGGACGAACACTTCCAGAAAGTCTGAAAAGCAGAGAAATGCAGGGGAGAGCTGGAGGACACTAGGATCAATGGACTCTTCTTCTTTTTTAATGAAACACTAAATGGATCCAGTGAAATGTAGTGGATCAAACACCCGGGTTTATTTCTATTCCCTTCTGAAATCCCACTAAAACATCAGTACGGGTTTCCCTTTTAAAGAGCAAAACCACAAACACACAGAGCAGGAGAGCTGACAGCAGCAGACGATGGAGGCGAGAAATGAGATGAGAAAACTGCTTGGCATGTGGACTAGCGGTGCAGCCTGAGGAGGAGGAAATCCCGGGGGTCAGGGTTGGGAGTCCCGCCATCAAGTGGACCCAAGCCATGGCCGCCTGGGGAGTCCAGAGCCTCATGGCAGGTGCCCAGGTGGGGGGATGAGGGACAGGGCCGCCAACAGAAGCCAGGTTGGTCGGGATCAGAAGCCCAGATGCTCCTCCCCATCACACAGCCAGGACTCTCCCGTCCCCAGTGGGCAACAGTGACGGCGGCCCCGATTGTGGTCCCCAGAGCCCTCTGCATCCACTGACTCTGCACTGCAGCCCCTGTGCCACAGCAGCCTGCTGCTCCCAGGTCTGCAGCTGAGGAACTGACGCTGGCAGGACGGGTCAGTGGCATGCGCGGGGCACGCCCCCGTCATCGGAATCCTGCACCCTGCTCCTGACCACCACACGATGGCTCTTTCAGAAGACAGGAGGCTTGGTTCCTGGAGCGGCTGCGGCCCAGCCACCAGGCCCAGCCCAGGCAGCAAGGCCCCAGACTGCAGCCGGGGATGAGGTCAGCTGCCCATCTGCAGCTGGAAACCCCTCAGTTCCACAGCGCTTGGCAGGCCCTCCTCCAGGGGACACACCACAGGACTCCTCTCAGGTGACCACTGTAGCTGGACCTTGGATGTCCTCCGAAGGCCCACATGTTAAAGGTTTGATCCAGCCAGACAGGGCGGTGCCCTCTGTAGCCCCAGCTGTTTAGGAGGCTGAGGCAGGAGGATCACAAGTTCAAGGCCAGCCTGGGCAACTTAGTGAGACCCTGTTTCAAAATAAAATAAAAATGGCTGGGAATGTGGCCACTGCTA
Organism: Marmota monax; assembly: GCF_021218885.2. Classification (NCBI taxonomy): domain Eukaryota; kingdom Metazoa; phylum Chordata; class Mammalia; order Rodentia; family Sciuridae; genus Marmota; species Marmota monax. The sequence goes on along the minus strand of NW_026692498.1, from coordinate 5,967,894 downwards.
GAGAAGCTCTGGGTTCAATTCCCAGTTTAAAAAAAAAAAAAGTTTGATCCTCAGGGTGCGACTGAGGAGGGGGTAGGCTTTAGAAGGTGGGGTCTTCTGGGAGGGCTTCGGGTCACTGGGGCATGCCCTGAGAGAGGACTGTGGACTCTGATCTCTTCCTTTCTGTTCTGCTTCCCGGCCACGGGTGAGCAGGTTCTGCTCTGCCACGTGTGCTCACTGTGATGTGCTGTCCCCTCAGAGGCCCCAAGCAACCAAGCCATCGACCGTGGACTGGAACCTCCAAAACTGGGAGCCAAAATAAACCTCTCCTCTTCAGAAGTAGATCACCTCAGATATTTGTTGTAGGGACAGACAGCTGAGTAACACAGAAACCAACCAACCCAGCCCAGGATGCCTGCAGCTGCGACATTTGGGCTCTCCCAGAAAAAGCCCGCCTGCAGTCCCCCCGCTACGGGGGCCGGGTGGGGACCACTGCCAACAGGCTCAGCTGCCCAGGTTTCCCAATGGGCTTTGGTGTCGCGTTTTTCAGTAGAAATGTCAGCCAAACACCACCAGATATTTGAGGAAATCACCAAAAATTCACCAAAACAAACTGGGTTGTGGTTTTTTTTTTTTTTTTTAAAGGGAACTCAAGAGAAAAGCCACACAGAGAGCAGACACTTAGAAAAACTATAATTAATCTCCTCAGAGAAATGAGAAAAGCAATTGCATCCATTAAGTAAGAGGCGGCAGTTATTTTAAAAAGGCAACAAGAAAGAGCTCTAGGAAAGTAAAAATAGAGTTGCAAAGAATTTTAAACACAACAAATAGAAGAATTACCAGGCAGCTCAGGACATCGCCCAGAAAGACGAACCTGCAGAAAAAAAGGGGGAAAGGTAGGAAAATAAGAGGCTCAGGTGGGCCCTCCCGTAGCCACTGCCTGGAGTCCCAGAAGGGAGAAGAGAAAGCCAGAGGGAGGGACCATCCACAGAGGCCCTGGGGACTGAAGGAGTCACGGGTTTGGCCTAGCCTCAGGCCGACAGTGCCCCGAAAAAGGATCCGGAGGCCCTTAGCTTCCTGCAAACTAAAGAACTGCCGCAGGCTTGGTGGCTTAAGACAATAGAAACCACTGTCCTTCAGTTTTGAGGGCTGAAGTCCAACACCAGTGTCCACACCCTGCAGGACAGGCGGGGATGGGCAGCATGCCCTCCACTTCTGGTGACCACTGGGGCTCCTTGGCTTGTGGCCACATCATTTCAAATGCCTGCCTGTCTCCTCAGCATATGTCTCTGCCTTCCCAGGACACTCATGATGGCACTTAGGGCCCACCCATGTCATCTTCCCTTGTCAAGATCTTTTTTTTTTTTTTTTAATTTTTTATTTATTTTTTAGTTTTCGGCGGACACAACATCTTTGTTTGTATGTGGTGCTGAGGATTGAACCCGGGCCGCACGCATGCCAGGCGAGCGCGCTACTGCTTGAGCTACATCCCCAGCCCCTTGTCAAGATCCTTAATCACATCTGCAGGTCTTTTTTCTTTTTCTATGTCTGGGGATTGAAACCAGGGGCACTTTACCACTGAGCCACAACCCCAGCCCTTTTTTTTTTATTTATTTATTTATTTATTTATTTATTTTTAGTTATCGGCAGACACAACATCTTTGTTTGTATGTGGTGCTGAGGATCGAACCCGGGCCGCACGCATGCCAGGTGAGCGCGCTACCGCTTGAGCCACATCCCCAGCCCCCCAGCCCTTTTTACTTTTGATTTTGAGACAGGGTCTCACTAAGTTGCCCAGGGATGGCCTTGAACTTGACCTTGAACCTGCCTAAGCCTCCAAGTTGTTGGGACCACAAGTATGTTCCACCACGTGTGGCTAGAGGACTTTTTTCTTAAAATGTAGGACCTGGATATCCCTGGGGACATCTTCCAGCCCTCTATACTTCTGAACAGGAAAAGGAAGTCTCACCCGACTGTCAACAGTGACAGGAGCCAGATGCTGCTGGTGCAATGTCTTTAAATTTCCGAGGGAAAACACTCTCCAACCTGGAATTCTCTACCCAGTTAGACAATCCATCAAAGACTGCAAAATACACAATCCCAGACATGCCTGTCCCTGGGAAGCTCTGAGATGGGCTCTAACAAGACAAGGAGCGGGCTGGCCAGGACTCAGGGGCACAGAGGGGCCTCGCAGGTGCAAGGCAGGTTTGCTCCCCAGCATTTCAAACAGACACAGGGTCCAGGTCCACGTCCCAGGCTGCCAACTAGAGGAGGCAAAGGGACTCCCAGGCTGCAGGAAATCCCAGGCCACAGTGCACCCAGCAGGCCCAGGCGGCCCCCTGCAGAAGGCAGCTCCCTTAGAGGTTCCCAAGGCGGCTGGAGTTAGGACGGCAGATGGGCCCCTGTCTCTGGAAATGTGAGAGCCACTCAGGATTTGTTTGTTTAGCTGGGGATGAAGGAAGGAGGCAGCTGATGAAAAGTGGACAAGAAAACGCCACCATCCTCCACACTCTGCATTTTCAAAGGTGATTATTTACTTGATTTAAATAAAGTAAAAATCTGAAAATGTGCTTAAACACAGACCTACACAACCGTGCTGGGAGCTGGGGGAGAAAGGAGGCAGCCACAGGGAAGGCGAGACAGCTTTACAAGTGTAACTCTCAGCAGAGTCCACAGTATTGCTTTTTCGATAAAGAAAAGTTAAACTTAACCAAAGAGGAAACCACCCTCTACCAACAGTAGCAATCTCCAGAGGCTCTCCCCTAGCACACTCCCAGACCAAACCCCGCCCTGCTGGGCTCCCTCCCCTTCCCAGGCTCCACACTCCTAGGGATGTGAGGCCCCATTACCTGGATTTGTGTTTTGATTTTTTTCGTGAATGATAGCCATTTTTTAGCTTTTTTCAACTCAATGTAATATCTGAAATCTATTCATATTGGCATACATATAGAGTCTGTTGTTTTAAATTATTTACTGTTGTTGTTTTTAATTTGTTCCTTTTTTTGTTTGCTTTGTTTTCTTTCTGGGTGCTGGGGAGCAAGCCCAGGCCTCAGGCATTCCACCCCCCCACCCCCACCCCACCCCACCCCCCCTATTTCCCCAATCCTTTTGCATTTTTGAGTTCACTAATTGTTTGGGCTATAGGTTGTTGTGTTACATAGGCCACAGTTTATTTGTGCCCCAAAGAGGGACCTGTGACTAAAGGTTTTGGCCCCTCCTTTCCTAAGTGCAGACACACCTCCTGGGCAAGGATGCTGCAGGTAGGTGGGGTTCTCTGGGAGGCAGTGAGGTTATGGGGGTGGAGCTCTCCTGATCAGGATCACAGTCCTTATAAAGAGATTCCAGAGAGCTCCTCACGCCCCTCTGTCCAGTAAGGACACAGTAACCTACGAACCAGGAAGTGGGTCCTTATAGGACACCTTGATCTCAAATCTCCCAGCCTCCAGAAAGGTAAGAAGTAAATCCCTATTGCTTATAGATTACTCTGTCATGGATCATGTTTGGCAGCCCACACAAAGGCAGTGATAGTAGGTGCTTTCCAACCTTTGGCTATTAAGAACCGTATCATACAGACTGACAAAATTATAATTGCTTCAGTGGGACAAGAGGTCCATGGGGTCCATTACACTGTTTGTTCCACTGCTGCATATGATTGAACCTTCAAAATAAAACTCAGTTAAAAGTGAGTAACTTTGACCTCGTATAAAAGATATGTAAGAATTTCTCTAGGACATAGACTTTAAATTGGCCCAGGGGCATTCAACCACTGAGCAACATCCCAGCCCTTTTTTGTATTTTATTTAGAGGCAGGGTCTTGCTGAGTTGCTTAGAGCCTCACTGAGTTGCTTAGAGCCTCGCTAAGTTGCTAAGGCTGGCTTTGAACTCACAATCTTCCTGCCTCAGCCTCCAGAGCTGCTGGGATTACAGGCATGCACCAGGGCGCCTGGCTAGGCACATTCCTAATGTTAACATTGTTAAATATCTCTCCAAAGTCACATTGTCCTAACAATCTGTACTGACACTGGAGTGCAGCCGAGCTTCTGTGTCCCCATGTAGTCACTGACTCTATAATGTCAGACTTTGCTTTTGTCAGTCTTGTGGGTATAAAGTTGCACCTTGCTTTACATTCCAGTTCCTTGATTACTAGTGAGGTCAGACATTTTCTTATGGTTATGGGCATATTTCTGGGTTTTTCTCTTAACTGCCTGTTCATGTCACTTGCCATTTTTCTGCAGATCTGGCTATCTTTCTCTCGCGGAGTTGTAACACATCTTTACATGTTCCAGACGGGACCATCGGGCCGCATCCTCTGTTGTGTGGGGAACCCCCTCCTGCAGGGAGGAGGATTGGCAGGTGCTGGAAGGGGAAGGGGCAAGAAGCACAGCAAGAGGCTGAGGGAGAGTGGGTGGGACGAGAGCTGGAGCAAGTCCAGGAAGAGGCTCCGGGCTCGGGTGAAAGACGCCTTGGACTGGATGAAGACGACCTCCTCCTCTGGGACCAAAGGCCGGGCTTCCGGGACAGGCCCAGCTGCAGAGCATCCCAGTGTCTGGCCACAGGCCACACCAACGCTTCCCACTCTGATGGGTCCAGACTGTCCCATCCCAGGAGGCACAACCCAAAGAGCAGAGCAGCAGCCCACGGCAGGTCCACGTGCAGCAGCCCACGGCAGGTCCACATGCAGCAGCACCACTTCCCACTGACATCAGGTGGCCTGTCACCATAGCTGCCCAAGAACCCAGAGTAATGAGGTCAATGAGGCACCAGGGATGACTGCCACTAAACTTTAAGAAAATGTCTGGCAGCTGGACCAGCAGAAGACGTATTAGAAAAAGCAGCGGCATTTCCCTCTGGAGTTTTGAAGAACTTAGTTTTCTGAGTGAGCGGGTTTAGGTCAAGTTGTTCTTCTAGAACAGCAAAATGTGAGACTGATTATGTAAGTGATTTCTTAAATTTTTGTGGTGATTAACCTTGGAGAAGAGACACAAGCAGTTTTCAGTCTGTATTCTGGTGCATTCTTACAGAATGATGGTTTGATATTCTTTCTTTAGAGGAAATAAGGCAAAAGTTAGGAGCTTTGGGGGTTTAGACATCAAATAAGTTCTAGTTAAAGTCTACCAGGAACCAGAGTTCTGTGACCCTCCGGACAACCTGACGGGCTTTTGTCTCTCCTTCCTCTCCTAATTCTTCCCAAGCAAGAAGTTACCAGGCCAATGGCTGCCACAGTCAGAAAATTAAAATGCAAACCACTCTGTTAAAATCTGAATTTCAGACAAACAGAAAAAAAAAAAAAAGTATATCCCATGCTCTATTTGAGGTGTACTTACACTATAACATTATTTGTTATTTACTTAAATTTAAATTTAACTGGGCATCCTGTATTTTATCTGGCAACCCTGATGGGCCAGCAGAGTTGAGTCCCTGATGGGATCTTAAGCAAAGAAATGGGTGCAGAGGCCCAGTGTTGACAGGGCGCGAGGGGCGGGGGGAGCAGGGGAGCAGGGGAGCCAGCGGCAAAGACGCAGCCAGGACGGCAGGAGCCGACTGCCCGGGTTCAGAGCAGACTCTGGAGAGCGCTTTTACCTCTGGGCCTCAATTTCTTCACTTGTATATTCAGAAATTTAAAAAATACCAAAGAGCTCAGAGGGTTGTTACAAAGATCAGTTGAGTTGAGGCATGAGACAGTTTAAACTGCCTGAAGCCCAGCAGGGCGGTGCCACCAGCAATTCCAGCAACTCGGGAGACTAAGGCAGGAGGATCCCAAGTCCAAAACCTGCCTGAGCAACCCAGCAAGGCCAGTCTCAGAATAAACAATAAAAAGAAAAAGAAAAAGCAATTCCTGGCACATAATCAGTCTCTATCCTAAATGGCGGCTTTTGGTGTTGGCAGCACCACTTAGTATTAGTGCTGACCTGTGGCCAATGAGCACTGGGGCTGGAAGGGACCAGGGAAGACAGCAGAGCCCCGGGTGGAGGGCTGGGGCTGCTGCAGCGCAGTCCTCACTTGTTGGGATGATGCTCTGTACAAAGTCCACTAGACACCCGCTTGCTCAGAACAAGTCAGGCCTCGAAAGGAGGATGTCCAGGGGCGCTGTCCAGGGGCGCACCAGAGGCCATGCATGGTCCTGGCTCACTTCACTGACTAGAGATGGATGACACATCTCTCTCTAGTTCTGTGCTCAGTGGCAGCAGTTTGGTGGCCTGAGGTCGGCCCCGATGGGCGTGCTTACGCCTCAGAACCTGGCAAACGCTGTAATGGGGTCCTTTCCTCACCTCCAGCCCTGACAGAAAACCCAGATGGGGCACAGGCACGCGCACCCCAGAGGGGCTGGGTGGCCGGGGACGGGGCTGGGTGCACAGTGCCCCTGCTCTACTTTTCCTGTAGCTACAGAACTCAAATAAGAGGCCTCTTTTTCTTTTTTAAAGGCCTGGTGTACAGAAGGTTTAAGTTGGTCAAAGAGGTGAGGGAGAAAGGAAATGGGCCCTGTCAATATTCAAGTAGCTCGAAGCCATTTGGCAGCACTAATTAGGCTATGAGCATATCAAAATGAAAATTCTTTTGATAATCGCACTTATCAACTTGAAGATTATTCCTCTGTCTTCTAAGGGACTAATTTCTTTGTTCCCACCCTCCACACCTCTGTCTGTCTCTCTCTCTCAACCAAGTGTGAGAATTTAAAAGCACAGCTTTTTGATACGCCTCCCCTCCACAACACACACACACACACACAAAGCCAAGACACCTCCCGGCTCCCCAGGAACCAAGCTGAGACAGCTCTTCCCTCCCGTGCCTGTCTTCCACCCAGAAGCCCTTGCTTCCACCCCCTAACCCTCACGCCCTCCCCTCCTTCCATTACTAAGCCACCCTGAATCACTCCCTTCTGACTGCCTGAATTCTGGTAAAAGCCCCCTCAGCCATCACCACAGCTTGAGCTACCAAGGCACCTGGTTATTACTGATTGATTAATTGATTTGGGTGCTGGGGATTGAACCCAGGGCTTACAAGGGAAGCACTCTACTAACTGAGCTAAATCCCCAGCCAAGAGTTCAGTCTTCTTAAAACCTCGGAGCCCTGCCGCACACGTGTGAGACCTGGTCTCCCTGGCCTCCTCTCCCAGGGTCTCTCTAGTGTGCTTCCCAGCCTTGTCTCCCACCACTCCACAGCCTCCTGGACCCTGCCCACGGCTTGCCCACTGCCTCCTCTTTGTTCCCAGAAGGTCCGGCATGGTCTGACCTCTGTCAGAGCACCCCCTCCACCCAGCCGGTCCCACCCCGCGAGTCCTCCCCCCTCCTCACTGGATGCAAGTCTGACTTACACGTCTCATTTTTCTCCCTACTTAAATTCGGTAGATTTAAACAACATCCAAGGACAAAGCAGACAGGAGAAGAAATGGCAGCAATGTAACCCTGGAAGCTGGACACAGTTAAGGGTCACTGACCTTGCAGCCCCACACTGGCCAGGGCGAGGCTGATGGTCCACCGACACCACCACCCACTACATCTACTGTAGGATCCACAAAGGGCCAGGCTGCCCCAGAACAGGGCTGAGTGTGCCCACCAGGGTGGGAGAAAGCTCTTGAGAAGCCACATCTCCCTCCCATGCCCAGGAGACCACCTGCAGGGGTCCCCTGGAGAAGGGAAAACCAGGAGCTGTGGACTGGGGTGCGAGGCACAGCAGAGAACCTTGGGATCTTGCCAAAATGGAGAAGGGAGGCCAAGTGATCGCACATCCCGTCCCCTTCCCTCACTCCCAGAACACCAGCAACCAAGGAGGAAAGACTCCGGATGTGAACACTCAGGTTCCCAAAGAACAGCCCACCCAGGTCACCTACTATGAGCCGGACCCCAGTATGTTCTGGACGCTCAGGCCTCTTGTGAGCCCCCAAGATCACCTGGCAGATTCATAAAGAAAACAAACCAGAGAAAAGCCTCAGAAAAAAACCCTGGAGGAAGCCAACCATCCAGGGAGAAGAAACCTACAGAAACCTTACATGCATCAAGAGCCTGGGAGTGGAAGACCATAGCCCTGCACGGCAGGACGCCGACGCCCGTCTTGGAAGAATCACTCAGGGAGAAAAACAGGGCCTCAAGGAAACTAAAAATGATAGGAGAAACTGGCCAAAAGAAAGCAATAGAAGGGTTGGAAGTTAAATGACAGGAAATCTAGAAACGGAACAAAAAGGCAAATGAAATGGAACATAGGAAAGAAAGGAGAAAAACTGGAGAGTCAGTCCAAGAGATCTACAAACGAAATGATAGAAGCTTTAGGAAGAGGAAACAGAAAGAGGAAGAAATGAAATAATCCAGGAAACTCCCGGGACAGAGCGTGGAAGGCCCCGCTGGAGCCCACCAAGGTCTTGTAGGTTTCAGATCCTGGAAGCCGACAGACATCGGGGAGGGGACAAAAATCAGAAAGGTTTTGGATTTCTTGGCAACTTGCAAAGCTAGAAAAGTACAAAGCAAGTCTTCAAACATTGTCAAGGAAAAATGATTTCCAACCTGAAATTTCCTCTCCAGCCAAACCATTGACCATGTAAGCAGGCAAAATAAAGACAGAGAGCAACCACACTCGCCAGGAAGCCGAGTGGGTAAGTTCCACCCAGCAAGGGACCTTGAGAGGGGGGGGAGGGGGGGCAGGAGCTCCCCCAGGACAAAGACAGAGCTCTGGAGGAACCAGCCAGGGCAGCAGTGGTGTATGGGTGGGGGTGCTGGCCTCCACTTCATGGGACCCTCCTCAGGGGCACTGAGGGCAACAGAGTCATCATTCTCACTGATAAGACTCACAGGCCACGGCCTGTGATGGCACCGACCAATGAGATGGGAAAGTCGCTGCAGAACGACATGGAGCCCAGGACGTGCTTCTAACCCACATCTTAGCAGGAGCCTTCAGATGTCATGGCCCCAGCAGGGAAGATGGCAAAACTTGCCCAGTCATGTGCACACCCCCACACCTGTGGACTGTTTCTAGAATGAGACTCCAGGAGCCGATAATGGTAGTGGCCTCTGGGGAAGAGATGTGGGGACAAGGTTGATCATCCACTGTCTACATCCTGAATTTGAACCATATACTTGCTTATTCAAAAAGTGGATGAAATACAATATATGCAAAGCATATCCTCCCACCCTTTGAGGCCCCATTTCACTGGCCGTTCCCTCTAGAAGCTGTTCCTGGCTCTCCATCTTGGCCCAGAAAAAGCTGGGTGTCCTCCTCGTGACCTGCTCCTCTCTGGGCACTGGTCAGTGGGTGCAGGTCGTATGTCCTGCCTAGAGCTCTTTGGGGGCTGATACAGTTCCCCTCTATCTGTGGTTTGGCTTTCTGTAGTTTCAGTGACCTGTAGCCAATTGTGATCTGAAAAATATTAAATAAAAAATTCTAAAACCAAACAATTCCTAAGTTTTAAACCGTGTGCCATCATAAGTAGCATGATGAAAAAAAAAAAAATAAGTAGCATGATGAAATCTCTCTCAATCCCACTCTCCTGCCTGAGACTTGAACCATTCTTAGCAAACCCATGCTGTATATACTACCCTCCCGTCAGTCACTTAGCCATCTTGGTTACAGGCCAACCAGTACAGTACCACAGTGCTTATGCTCAAGTAATACTTATTTTACTTACTAATGGCCCCAAAGTACAAGTACAGTGAAGCTGCCTCAGATATGCCGAAGGATTTCCTTTAAATAAAAAGGTAAAAGTTCTTGACTTGATAAGACAGAAAAATCATGCTGGGGTTGCTAAGAACTTTGGTAAGAATCTTCTACTTGTGAAAAAGAAGAAATTCATGTTAGTTTTGCTGTCATTCCTCAAAACTTAGGGTCATTGAAAAAATTGAGTCTACTGTGCATAAAAAGTGCTTAGTCGTACACCCTCCTCCAGTTCTCCACGTGGGCCCCTGGGGGAGCGGTACAGGAGGATATTTTGAGAGAAAGGCCTCATTCACTTCCTTTCATTATAGTATGTCGTTATAATTGTTTCACTTGATTATTAGTAATGGTTGTTAATCTCTTACTATACCTAATTTATAAATTAAACTTCATCATAGGTTTGTATGTACAGGAAAACAAATGATATATATAAGAGTTTGATAACTGAGGTTTCAGGCCTCTACTGGGGGTCTTGGGAGGCACCCTCAAGGATAAGGGGGTCTAGTGCATAAATGACTCATCTCTATCATGTAAACTTGTGCGTGTGACTTGCTCCAGGAGCGCTGGAAGGGCACTTCTGTTTCCTGCCCACTATGTATGCCAGGCACCTCCAAGCTCAATCTCTTGGGGTATCATCAATCCTCATTTTACTGATAAGAAAAGTGAGGCTTAGAAGGACTCGTAGGAAGTGGCAGATTCAGGAATAATGAGGCCTGTCCAATTTCAGGGCCCCTGTGTTTCACCAGAGTAACCTGGTCCCGTGCCTGGTTCACAGTATGGTTCCAAAAATGTTTAACTGAATCAAAATTTAAAAACTGAATTAGAATTCAAAGGTCCTGCTCGAGCTGGGGTCTTCCCATACTCTAAATTTTGAAAAAGAGGTCACAAGTATTCAAGGGTGGGCAGTGCCTCCACCCAGCCAAGGTGGGCCAGGGCCAGTGGCTACTGATAGTAGGAAGCTCCCCATCCAACTGGGGGAGCTTCTGGGTATCCTACAGCACTACCCTCGAGGGCTCTGAGTTTGTCTCTAACAGCTTTATTGAGATATAACTCACATACCACATGGTTCGTACATTTGAAGAACAATTCAACCGCATGTAGTGTAGTCACAGACAGGTGCACAGGTCACCAGAATGGACTTCAGAACACATTCCTCTCCCATGGCCATCCCCCACTCTGTTGGCTGCCTCAGCCCCAGGTGACCACTGACAACTCTGCCTATGGATTTGCCTGTTCTAGAACATTTCATATAAATAAAATTTTTTTAAAAATCTGTGTGTGCGATTTTTTTCTCCTGGAGTGCTTTCTCAAGGTTCATGTGTCAGTATATTGTTACTTTTTATACCTGAGTAACATCCCATTAGGTGGGTATTTCACATTGTATTTATTGATTTACCAGCAGACGGATCTGGGGTTGTTCTGGTAATCACAAACGATGCTGCTATGACATTAGTGTATAAGTGTTTGGGTGGACACACGCCTTCCTTTCTCATGTGTGTACCCTCGAATAGAACTGGGGGATCACAATGTAGCTGTTTAACACTAAGGAACTGCCAGGCTTTTCCTAAGCCATTAAATTGTTTTGTGTTCAACTAGGAGTGTAAGAAGGGTCCAAATTCTCCACATCCTCGCTGACACCTGTTATTATCTGCCTTTTTAAAATATTTTTTAGTTATAGGTGAACACCCTATCTTTACTTTAAAGTATTTCTATGTGGTGCTGGGGATGGAACCCAGTGTCTCACACATGGTAGGCGAGCACTCTACCTCTGAGCCACAACCCCAGCCCAATTATCTGCCTTTTTGATTAAACACCCTAGTGGAGGTGAAGTGGTATCTCACTGCGGCTTTTATCTTCATTCCCCTCAGGAGGAATGATTTCAAGCATCTCTTCCTGGGTTTACTGGTTGTCCGTATATCCTCTTTGGAGAAATATCTATTTGAATCCTTTGCCCATTTGCAAATGGAATTATTTGCCTTTTTATTGTTGAGTTGTAAGAGTTCTTTACATATTCTAGATAAAAATTTCTTGTCAGATGGATGATATCCAAAATTATCTCCTGAGATTCTCTGGGTTACTTTCTCACCTTCTTCATAATGTCCTTTGAAGCACAAAAATTTTTAATCCTAATGATTCACAATCATTCTTTTATTGCTTTTGCTTTGGCATCATATCTAAAAAACACTGCCTGTGTGCTAGGGTTGTAGTTCAGTGGCAGGGTGCTCGCCCAGCACGTGTAAGGCCCTGGGTTTGATCCTCAGCACCACATAAAAATAAACAAATTAAATAAAGGTATTGTGTCCATCTACAACTAAAAAATTGCCTAACACAAGGAGACAAAGAATAATACCCATTTTTCTTCTACTAGTTTTTTGGTTTTAGCTCATACATGTAAGACATACATCCATTTTGAACTAGCGTTAGCATGTGATGTGGGTTAAATTGCCAGCGTTCTCACTGAAAGTCAACTGACCAATGTGAGTTTATTTCTGGACTTTGAATTTTATTCCAGAGATCTATGTGTTGCCACAGGCCAGTGTCACTCTCTCTTGATTACTGTACCTTTGTAGTAAGTTCTTAAATCTGGAAATGAGTCCTCCAGCCTTGTTCTTTTTTTCCCCAAGATTCTTCTAGCCATTCTGTGTGTCCTGCATTTCCATGTGAACTGCAGGATCATCTCGTCAGCTTCTGCAAATACAGGCACATGGGCTGTGACAGGAAGGTACTGAATCCATTAGTCTCTGACCCAGGAGCTTTGGGTCTTCTCCTGTTTCTTTAGGTCTTTAATTTCTTTCAAAATGTTTTATAGTTTTCAGGGCACAAGCTTTGAACTTCTTTTATTTATTCCTAAGTATTTTATTCTTTTTGATGCTATTAAATAGACTTTTCAATTTCAGTTTTCTCACTTATACTATATAGAAATATGAGGATGCAACCAAGCTTAGGTAAAAATAGTTTTTAAAAATACATGATGTTGGGGGCTGGGGTTGTGGCTCAGTGATAGAGCGTTTGCCTTACATGCGTGAGGCACTGGGTTCAATCCTCAGCACCACATAAAATAAATAAAATAAAAATACTGTGTGCATCATTTTTAATTTAAAAAATTAAAAAAAAATACTTGCCTAGCATGTGTGAGGCACTGGGTTCAATCCTTAGCACCACATAAAAATAAATAAAATAAAGGCATTCTGTCCTTCTACAACTACAAAAAAATTTTTTAAACACATGTTGTTGCTGATGGTGCTGGTTCTGTCTGCGTGGAAGAAGTCCTTATTCCATAAACACTCAGTATAACAAGTATTTGCACTCTACCAAGTATCCTAAGTAACCCAGAGATGTACATAGGTCATATGCAAACACTACACCCTTTTATTTGAGGAACTTGGGCACCCTGGCTCTTGACGTCTGTGGGCTTCTGCAGCCAACCCCTGATTTTCATCAGTTGTGTCCTGCTGAACTTATTGGTTCTGATGACTTTGTAGCAAGCTCCCCAGGTTTCTCTATAAGACCTACAGATCAAGGTACTTCTAGTTCTTCTTTCACTGTGGATGCATCATCGTTCCCGACTGCCCTTGATGGCCAAATTGTGGGCAGGCAGCTCGTCCTGATTTGAGCCGTCAGACCTTCCCAGAAGGCAGCAGCCAGACCTGTCATCCCATGTGTGGGCCACGGGCTGCGTGAGGTTCCACCAGGGTTAGCCCCTAGGGGCTTCCTGCTGGGTGACACCTGCTCACCCGGCTGCATCCCCTTCTCTGCTCTCTGTCCAGGGAGGCTGTCCAGGGAGGCTCCCGGGCTCCCTTGCTGGCTGGCTGTGGGACACAGGTTCAGTCAATGGGAAGCACGGGCAGAAGAGGGGGTGTGGGTGTCTCCCCACTCCCAGCTGGCTTTCGTGCCACATCCTGGTGGGGGCTGCAGCTGACCACTATGGCAGTTCCTGCTGGGCACCCCAGCCCACTACTCTGGCCCCCACTGGTGGTGGAGGACACACTATTTCCTCCCTGACCCCTTCAAGCCCAGTGTGGTAGTAATGGCTTTCCACCGCTGCTGGTCCCTGCGTGCCTCAGCCTCCTTGTTGGGTGCCTGACTCGTCTTGGTTGGTTAATTCACTCTCTTAGAAATAATGTGTGACCCTTGGCCACTCACGGCCAGTTTTTTCTGCTCCTCTACAAGACCCCACCCCCCAAAAGGCGCCAGGGAGGACGGCACAGTGGGACTCTGCTTGGCTGAAAACCTGGTTCTTTGAGTAAAATTATTCCCTGAGTGCCCTACCCATGAGCCTAGGAGAAAGGGAGAGAGCCTCAGACCTGGAAGGCAGAGAGAGAGTCAAGGGCAACCCAGAGGCGGCTTGTGACCTGGCCTGCGGCTGCAGCTGTCCCCCTCCTTTGCCTGGGGCAGAACGGACCTCTGCAGCCTCTGATCTGACTTTTCATCCTGTTGCTCACATTTGAGAACACAGAGGCCTCCTCCCAGAGGCAGGGTTCTAGAAAGCCATTGTTGCTGCTTTTGCCCTAAGAGCGACTTGGCAAAAGTGTCAGAATCTCCAAGCCTGTTTGCGCTAGCTTGCTACTGAGTGCCAGCTGCTGTGTTAAACACTGCATATGATCTCATTTAATCACCAGAAGCCTTGGCTGTTGGGCATTATTTTAGGAAAGGAAATAAAAACCCATTTAAAAAAAATATTTTTTAGTTGCTGATGGACCTTTATTTTATTCATTTATTTCTATGCAGTGCTGAGAATCAATCACAGTGCCTCACACATGCTGGGCAAGTGCTCTACCACTGAGCCACAACCCGAGCCCCTCAGCACATATATTCTTGGTATGATTTTTTTTTTCTTTTTCTTTTTCATTTTGCAGTGCTGGGGGATTGAACTCAGGGCCTCCAACATATGAGGCAGATGCTCTAAAACTGAGCTACATTCCCAACCCCTGAATAATGGTTAAATCAAGTTAAACATATCCATTTCCTCAAACATGAATCAGCTCTTTATAATGAAAACATCGAAAATACTTTCTTCTGGCTTTTGAGATATACAGTAGAAAACTACGATCTGCAGCCGTCCTACTGCAGGACCGAGCACCAAAACTTCTAACTGCAGCCTCAGACCCACCGAGCCACCCGTGCCCCCCAACCCGGCTCCCCAACCCCCAGCACTTTCAGCTTCTGCTCTGAACTCCTGTGACATCAACTTGTTTTGTATTCCAAGTGTGTACGAGAGGGTGCAGCAATTATCTTTCTGCCGGGATTATTTCACATAACATAATGTCCATAACATAATGTCCCCAGTTCCATCCATGTGGTCACAAGTGACAGGGTTTCATGACTTTTTTTTACAGCTGAATAGCACTGTGTTGCGCATTCCCACCACATTTTTAATCCATTCATCAGCTGATGGACACTTAGGCTGATTCCACTTCTTGGCCATTGTGAATGGGGCTGAAATAAACACGGGAGGGCAGATGTCCCTGCAATAAACTGATGTCGGTTCCTTTGGACAGATACCCAGGAGGGAAAACACTGGATGTGTGACAGCTCTCTTTGTGATGGTTTGAGGAAGTGCCACACTGTTTTCCTCGGTGGCTACGCTAAGACGTATGTTCCCACCAACAGCGCACAAGGGTTCCCGTCTGCACATCCTCACCAGCACTGCTACCTTTTGTCTTTTTGGTAACAGACATGTCACTGGGGTGAGGTAATATCTCATTGTCGTTTTTAAAGTGCATGTAGCCCCTCTCCCCAAGAAGACGCAGTTCTCAGGAGTTTTCTTTGCTGCTGCCTGCTCTCTCCAGGACTGGTTGCCCACTGAGGCCTGACTTTCATAGATGAACTGCACACTAAAGTTAGCTAGAAATGCAAAAACCCTCCCTTCCCAAGCACTCCCTGATCCCAAGGTACTAGGTGCTCGCCAGAAACACCCACCATGACAAAAACCCAGGCACAAGTCACTCTGATCAAAACAGGACTCTGGTTGCTGCCGTCTTCTGCAGGCCCGCTAGACCACAGCTCTCACCAACCACGTTCCAGAAGAGGCTGCTTTCCCAAACCCGGGACACTGAGGCCACCCCCTGCCTGGAATCCCATCCTTCCCTTGAAACATCATGTACAAGATTCTTGCTTAGAGCAAGGGACAAGATGACCATGGAAAGGCAGGAGCCTGCCATCTTCCAGCATTTGCAGTTACTAATAAAGCTCTTTCTGTCACTCTACCTCTCAGTTCATTGCATTGGGCAGCACGGATCTGAACCTTGTGTGGTCACAACTGGCACCCAACGAGGGGCTGTGTTCTGCTGTGGTGAACTAGCCTTGAATGGGGGGGGGGGGCGGGCAGACAAGTAAGATTCCTAGGGCTGTGGGGCCACTTTAGTTCTGGGGACAACCCCTGTTCCCTTGACAACAGTCACTCTCATGCCCTCTCCATGGCAGATTAAGAAGCACTGTATCTCATCCAAAAGGATGTCACTTGGAGGTCACTCTCAAGCAGCTCCCTCCCCGCTCTACCTGGGGACTCACTTCAAAAGAAGACAGAGCGCTCTAGGAGAGGGAAGAAGTGGGGTGAGTGTTTTACCCTGAAATCTATCTGTGGTCCA
This sequence comes from Marmota monax, assembly GCF_021218885.2. NCBI lineage: Eukaryota > Metazoa > Chordata > Mammalia > Rodentia > Sciuridae > Marmota > Marmota monax. Next base: position 5,951,689 of record NW_026692498.1, on the reverse strand, counting down.
TACCCCTGATTCTGGTTGTCGGGGTGTGTGTGTGTGTGTGTGTGTGTGTGTGTGTGATGTTCCTACTCTGTACTTCTGTGAGTACGAGCAACCTGGGTGCATGCAATTTTTTTCAATCTTGTCAAAATTGGGAGAACCTGTGAGTTCCCAAATAGGAGCCCTCTGGGTCTAATCCTAGCAAAGTGGTCTGATCAGAGTTACAGCCCTATGACCAAGGGAAACAATAGTATTTTACTGCAGGGCAGGTTGGCCACAGCATGCCTTGGTGTTGGGGATAAATCCTCTCCCTAAATTCAGAAGGAATCTCATCCTGTTTTTTGTAAAACCTCTCATAGTTTATGGAAATTTTTTATGTTTCAGGACCCCCAGTCTCAATCCTGCCCAAATGTAAGGATGGCAATGACTAACGGGGCCCTGTCACCTGCTTTACTTGGGACCCACGCTGGTTCAGCTATGGGACTGCCCGTGTGCCGCCAAGGCAGTGACGGGATCCTCCACTTACAGATGTGGGTTCAGGGAGCCCAAAACAAATATGATAAATATGACTTTCATAGTGCTCTAGATATCTGCAAAAAATTTACAAGAGATAGATGGGTGGGGCATGGTGGCACCCGCCTATAATCCCTGCAGCTCGGCAGGGCGGAGGAGGAAGATTGCAAGTTCAAAGCCAGCCTCAGCAAAAATGAGGCACTAAACAACTCAGTGAGACCCTGTCTCTAAATCACATACAAAATAGGGCTGGGGATGGTGGCACCACTGAACAGGGCTCAGTGGTAGAGCACCCTGAGTTCAATTCCCGCTACCAAAAAAACAGATGGTGCCCTGGGAATGAGTCCCTGTCAACTAAGAGATACCGCCTATAGGTTTCAAAAACAGGGAGCAATGCCTAAAGCAAGAAGCCAAGTGATTGTACTGGCCCTGGCTTTTGGAGGAAAAGAAGACCTGAAAGGGGAAGAAGGCTTCTAAAAAAAGGCAAGTGTGTCCTAGGTAAAAACCAACTTACTGTAAGGAAAAGGCCCTGGAAGAACAATCACTCAAGGTCACTGGGGAAAGCCTGGCAGGAGGCCTGCTCCTCAGGTGTTGGAGAGGCAAGAAGGTGCACAGGAGGACTGAGGAGGTCACAGGGGCCTACAGATTTGACCCAGCCAATTGTGAGTTCCCCACAGAAGCATTCTGAAAAATGGCCAATGGAAGCCAAATGATCAACTTTCTCACAGACACAGGCACCACCTGTTCAGTATTAAATACTAAAGCAGAAGGGCTGCTAAGACTGTATCATAGTAGTGTGACCACTGAGGGATTAGTTAAAGCTCATGATAGGTCCTTCCTCCAGCTGTCAGGTGGTTGGCTAGAAGATGTGACTTTAAAACAGTCGCCTGTACATGCCAGCATGCCCAAGACCCCTCTTTGGCCATAACCTTTTATGCAAATTAAATGCCCAAGTAACCGCCCCAGGAAAACTAAAGATATAAGTTCTGCTCAGAGAACTCTGTACATGAACAGACCTTTGGGAAAGGAACAGCAACTTCAAGAACAACTTTCTGCAGGAGTCCATAAAAAGGTAAAACCCAAAATTTGGGCAATAAACACACCTGGAAGGGCTAAGAACCTACAGCAACCGCACTAAAGGTGAAACATAGGACCTCAAATTTAAAACAGCACTTACTAAAATAGGAAGTTCAAAGGGACATCCTGCCAGTGTTTTAAAAAATTTTAAAGTGCAATTTAAGTCAATCCTATCAGTCACCCTACAATATTACAATCCTTCTAGTTAAAAAAAAAAAAAAAAATCTCATTCAGATGAGAACAGATTTGTAAAGGGTTTACGGGCTATAAATGATACTGTCTGGGCCGTTCACCCAGGGGCACCTAGCCCCTCCACTTTATTAACGAATGTCCCAGGATCCTGTGAGTGAGGCTCTCAGTACTGGATTTAAAAGATGCCTTTTTCCAAATGCTCCTAGAAGAACAGACTCAACTCTTATTTGCCTTTGAGTAACAGGAACCCCATACAACGGCAAACTAGCGAGACAGCTGGGTGGCACTTCTCCCGGGGTTTAAAAGTTCTACTTTATTTAAAGAAGCTCTAGCAAGAAATTTAAATCATATGAAATTAACCCAAGAACTCTTACTGTTACATGTGGATGAAATGTTGACACCCCTTGCCTCCAGATCAAATGTAACCAATTGGCCTATAAACAACACTCTTCAGCAACCAGGCCACAGGAAAACTTCTCCTTAGACAAGAGCTTATCTCAAATGTTGTCTCTAGCTGAATCCCAATTAAAGGAAACCCGAGATAAAATATCTGAAGGTGCCACCTAACAGTCATAGATATATCGATGGATAATTCCAAATTTGGGATAAATACATATGGTTTGTCTGATCTGTACACCAATTGAGCCAAAGGCCCCTTTCTGTTGGGAACAATAAGGAGTAAAAGCCTCACAGGACTGCCCGGATGGAGTCCAGAACAAAATTTCCACCACAGAATAATTTTACATGAAAATGATTAGTTGGGCTGGGGATGTGGCTCAAGCGGAAGCGTGCTCGCCTGGCATGCGTGCGGCCCAGGTTCAATCCTCAGCACCACATACAAACAAAGATGTTGTGTCCGCCAAATACTAAAAAATAAATATTACAAAAAAAATTCTCTCTCTCTCCCCCTCTCTCTCACTCTCTCTTTAAAAAAAAAAAAAGAAAAGAAAATGATTAGTTTGCAACAGACTGGGTTTGGAGATCGGCGTTGAGATGATCAGCACCAAACAGAACTCAGTGGTCATGTGGGACCAGCCCATGGCCGTAGCTTTCTCCAGTTAGGGAGATGCACTGTGGGGTGACCTCCCATCCAGCAATGCTGGATAAAGTTACTAAGACAGCTGATCCCCCAAATCTCCACCACAGGAGGTTTGGAGCTGTCATTGATGGTTTGATTGCCTGGCATCAATCTTTATGTCCCAGATTAGCCTAGAGGAAGTGATGTGGCCTATGGTGGCTCTAGTTTTACATGAAGAGCTTTAAATGACAGTACCAGGGGAACTTCCTTGCTGTAGCTGAAGTGGCCTTAATAAGAAAGGCAGTTCTCCAAACTCAAACGGCGCTGGTGTTCTAACAGCAGTCTACAGGGGACCCATGCTGTCATAAGAACTGAATGCTGTGCATCTAGCCATGATGATTTAGGAAATGTCTCTTGGCACTGGAGGACCTCCATGCCCAGGTAGAAGCCATGATTGACAATTCAGTGCTCAGCCTAAATGCAAGGTTACCTTGCTAGCAGAAATACTTGGTGGCGAAAGTTACTGATGTTTCTACTAGGTCTTACATGCACAGGGTTACTCTCACACTGTGGGATTTATTGTTGCTGTGGAATAATGTCTCAATTACAAGACCTGTACTGCCATGGGAGGTGGAGAGGCCATGATACTACAAATGTCAAAATAAGTCGCCCTGGCTCTGCCAAGAAAAGAAACTCAAGAGGCTTCTTTAATAACCATGCCAGTTTTCCATGCTATGGACTCCTTTCTCCCCCATGACGTTCCTGACCAGCAGGCAGCAGCCAGATGACAATGAAGTGCCTGTCCCCATAAGAAGACATGATGAAGTAAACTGACAGTGGGGTCTGAAAGTGCACAAAAGCACCTCCCCCCATCAAGACCCAGTTCTCAGAAGCTTCTTTTGCTGCTTCTCTCTCTCTCTCTCTCTCTCTTTCTCTCTCTCAGAATAGCTGCCCACTGAAGCCTGTCTTACATAGATTAATTATACTCTAAAGGTAGCCAGAAATGCACAAACCCTCCTTCCTGAGCACTCCCTGATCACAAGTTGTGGGAAAAGGTCACATCTGGAAGTGTGCTTGCCAGAAATGCTGACCACGACAAAACCCAGACTCCAGTCGCTCTAATCAAAACAGGACTCTGGTTGCTGCTATCTTCTGCAGGCCCGCTGGACTGCAGCTCCCACCCACCTACCTGAAGGAGACGAGAGAGACAAAGCCCACATTCCAGTAGGGGCTGCTTTCCTAAACCCTGCACACTGAGGTGCCCACCTGTCTGGGATCACAACCTTCCCCTGAAAAATCATATAAATGGTTCTCCCTCAAGGCAAGGGGTGAAATCCAACCATCTTCCAGCATGCCAAGCTGGCTCGCTGTTAATGAGACTTTCTTTCTCCATCACACTGCCTCTCCATCACCAACTCCATCGGGCAGCAGAGAACTGAACATTTTGCTGTTACAGTTTTGATGTGCATTTCTCTGATGACTAGTGATGCAGAGCATTTTTTCATGACCGAGGGAGATGTCTATTTAGATCTATTGCCTGCTTTTTATTCAAGCTATTTGGTTTTTTCACTAGGGAGTTTTTACAGTTCCTTACATATCCTGGATCATAACCCTTTGTCAGATGCATAGTTTGCAAATATTTTCTCCCATTCTGTAGGTTGTCTTCCCACTCTGATGATGGTTTCATTTGCTATGCAGAGGCTTTTTAGTTTGATGTAATTTGTTTGTCTATTTTTGTTTTTGATCCCTTAACTTTTAGGGTCTTGTTTAAAAAAAAAAAAAAAAAAAAAAATCCTTGCCTAGTCCCTTGTCATGAGGAGTTTCCCCTGTTTTCTTCTACGCATTTCATTGTTTGGGGTCTTGTATTTAAGTCTTCAAACCACTGAGTTGATTTCTGTAAATGATGAAATAGGACTCTAGTTTCATTCTTCTGCATGTGTGTACCAGCTCAGAACTTGGATCTTAGAGAGGAAATGGGCCTTAGGTAGTGAGTAAATCTGGAAAAGCCCTAGAAGGGCTACATCCCCATCTTCTCAGTCCCCACCAAGAAGGGGATGGGGACTTTCTCAGCATCCTCACTCCCCTCCCTAATCTGAAGGAAAAGGTTGTGTCTTACAATAATTGTAAAAACAATAATATATATTACAGGACTAGACACAATGGAGCCAGCTGACCATGGACTTAAACCTCTGCAACCATGAGCCAAAATAAATCTTTTCTTCTCTAAGTTGATTTTCTAAGATATTTTGTCACAGTGTTGGAAAGCTGACAGTGTCAGCTGTGACTTAACTCTCTGATATCTATTATCACAATCCATAATAGCTCTGAGTGTCAGAACCTGGACAAGGCACCATTAGGTCATCCTCCCACACTTGCAAGACCAGTATTATTCCATTTGACAGTTTCACTGAGCGATAACTTACATGCTGTAATTATAGTGCAAAGCAATATTTCCAGCATGCTCTGCAGTATAGAAGGCACTGTATTAGTCACTCTCACTTGATACCAATAGCACCCTCACCCAGTGGGCAGGGCAGGTGACCTTCATTTTATAGATAAGGAGCCTGGGGCTGTACCATCCTAGCCTCCCCCACCTCACACAACTTCCTGACTCCTGCTCTCTGACCTTCACTGTTCCCTAACTCTGGTCCCCTGCCCACTCTGGTGACTCACTCACACAGCAGTAACTCACCATGTCAACTTCCTCCAGGGAATGGTCTTAAGCTTATGGCCCAGGGGCTGGAGATTTAGAAGAAAAAAGGGCAGAGTAGTAGGGCTCCTGTCCTCGAGAAACAGAAATTCTTTTTTTTTTTTCTTTTGAAGTGTTAGGAATGGAACCCAGGGTCTTACCCACTCTAGGCAAGTATTCTACCACTGAGTCACATCCCAGCCCAGAAGAAGGAATTCTAATGAAAGAAAAAAGACAAAATGGGGAAAAGACATGACCAGGTGAGAGAGGACGAGCAAGAGGGAAGGGGCTGGTGGGCAGCGGAGGACTGAGCTGGGACAGGAACCCCCTCCAGGAGGACGAGAGAAGCTGGATGAAGCACAGGACGAGCACCCACTCCACGGATTCGAGAAAGGGAAAAAACTTAAAGAAAAACCCTTAGTCAAATTCTAGCTTTGCTACCACTCAGTCACATGACCTTGGGAATTCACTGACCACCTCTCTGGACCTGTTGCATGTGAAACTTCAGACTGTCCCTCAGTGTCATCAACAGTCAACCACAGACCACTCTCCAGGGTCACGATGGGACCTCAGGCACTCAGAGCCATCGTGTGCGTACTGAGCTCTGTCTGCGATAACACACTTGAAAGACTGAGGGTGAAACATGGCTTCTGCCTTCAAAAAACTCACCATCTCAAAACGTAGGGCCTCTGACACCTCAAAGGTACTGCCTGGGGAAGAGGGAGCTGGAGGAAGGTGACGCAGTGGAGGAAGCTGGGGGTCCCTGCGCTAGCTTTCGTGGCTGTGACTCAAATCTCTGACATAAACAACCTGGAGGAGGAAATGTCTGGCTCTCGGTTTCAGAGGTTCCAGTCCATGGTCGACTGGCTCCCCTGCTTTGGCCCTGAGATGAGGCGGAATGTCATGGTGGAAGGACGCGGTGGGAGAAATCTGCTCACCTATGGCAGCGGGAAGCAGAGAGAGAGCATGTGGGGACAAGATCTACCCTTCCAGGGCACACCCCGGTGACCTTCTTCCTCCAACTGGGTCCTACCCTCACAGCCTCCCAGGAGTCAGTTCAGCCATCAATGGATTAATCCACCGATGAGGTCAGACCCAGCTGCTCCCGAGAGCCCCACCTCTGGGCTCTGGGGCAGTCGGGACCAAGCCTTCAACACATGAGCCTCTGGAGGACGTTCCAGGTCCAACCACAGCAGCCTTGGAGGAGGAGCTGGACCTGGGCTCTAAAAAAGCAGCCTCTGCAGAGGCCGGGCTGGCAAGCAGAGCTGGCTCAGGGAGGCACAAGGACAAGAGGGCAATGACCCCCTCTCCCACAAGTTGGTCAGACTGGCTGTTCAGGGTCAGAGTCCAGCGGGGCTGGGTGAAAACCTTGGGGGAAACTAACAGGTCTGAGACTCCGAAAAATAAGAACAATAATTCAACTTTGAATATCCTTTGGGAGGGTTAAATACCAGAACGTGTGCGAGCCAGTCCACAGCAGGGTGTGTGCACCGACATCACATAGGCTCAACTGCCAGGCCAGACTTTGCTTGGGTGTTGTTGTTCTGCTTTGGTTTTTTGCAAGGCCATAAGCCCCAGCAGGAAATGCAGACACACTGATTTGGGGCAATCAGCACAGAGGTGACAAGCAAAACCAAGAGAAAGAGGCTGGCCTTGGCAAGGAGGGGAGGAGCCATGTGCCCAAACACCCAGAGCAGCTGCCACCAGGTTCGCTGCCCAGGGGGGCTTGCCCTGAGAGCTGAGCCTGGCATGTTTCTAAAACACCCCCCACAAGAGCAGAGGGGGTGGGGACAAAGAAACTGGAGGGGTAACCAAGACAGGAGAGAATCTGAAGGGACAGTATAAGGAGGGGGCTGCTGGTATTACTGGGCAGGAGCCCAAAGCCAAGAGTTCAGGCAGGGAACAGGAGGGTCCCAGAATGACAAGAGCCCTGGGAGCTAAGGAAAGGCAGCACCAAGAGATGGTGGCCAGTGAGGAGCCTGCTGCGACACCAAGAGAAGACGCAGAGATTCAAGGGAGTTAATGCCCAGAAAGAAAAAGGCAGGGAAGAGGGCGTTTGCTCACCCAGCTGAATCCTTACAACATGCCGGTGACTGGGCACTGGGGACAAGCGGAAAGGTCCCTGCCCGCATAAAGCTGGCCTTCACTCCAGTCGGAAGGAGGCCAATGCACAAGAGGCCATTCCACGTTCATCCAGACCAGTCAGTCCCAACTGTCCGGGCCTCAGCCCCCTCATGATGACAGGTTTCCTCAGAGTCGTGGGGGAAAGCCACCAGATAGAGCAAGAGTCTTAGACTAACTCCCTCCACCCCTGGTCTACACAGGGCAGAGTAGAGGCGCAGCCTTATCAAGTGCTGATCTTGGGGAGCTGGGGACAAAGCGGAGAGAAATACAGCTGAAGCGAGGACATCCATAGCATTCCACCTCACCTTCCCTGTCCCCAAACACACATGCCCCCAGGCTCCCCTTCTCCTTGAACTGATATCCCATGACCTGGCAGGGAGTCGGGCCTGTTTGTAGTTACAGATAAAGAGCCAGAAGCCACAGGGCCCTTATCAGTGCCCTCCTCCTGAACTGAGGGAAAGGTTCTCTCCTGAGCAACTGGGACTTGTTCCCTGCCCTGAGATCTGAGCCGTGACTCCTATTGAGCCCCCAGCAAATAGACGGGGACGCGTTTCCCCCTCACTGCTGTCCAGAACACATCACGTCTTGGAGCTGACCCTGGCCTTTTGGGGTCACATTCCCCTAAGGAGGCCAGGCCTCTGTTCCACAGCTCCAGGGCACAGCGTCGAGGCCTAGGGGTGGGGGAGCTGAGCACAGCACACCTGAGCCTGGCTGCAGGATGAAGAACAGTCTCGCCCCAAACACTGGCAGCTGCACCACTTCTACAGTGACTCTGTGACTTTTTCCCCAATGGTCACGACCACATAAAGCCATTCTGGCCCAGAGCTCTAGGGTTTACCACCCATATTCCGCTGTCCAAGGTCTCAGGAAGAATCTGTGTTCACTGTCAGGGAATTTGCCCATCCCCGATCACAGATGTCCCCACAGGCCCTTGAGCAATGATCTACTCTGACTCTACAGGGATTCCTGTCCTTTAGAGACCTAGTCCCAGAATCCCCTGCCCTCTTCTTTTCCTATTAGAAGGCTGCCAGGTTCCAGATGTTAGAGTGACAACGGCTACAAGGTGGGTGTTCCCCCACCAAAACAGCGTGCCCAGAGGCCTCTGAAGGTTGGTCCTCCTGCCATGGCAGCTGGTCTGCAGAGCCTCAGGGAGGCCAGGCTGTTCCTGATGCTGCCTGTTCATAATTGATGGTTTAGGTTAAGCCCTTGCAGTGACCTTCCCAACCTCTCCTCCCCTACTGCACAGAGGGAGAGGGAAAGGGGGATCAGTCCCAGACTCGGGGGCCTCAGGCCAACTGTTCAAAGGAAAAACAAGCTGAAAGAGGGGCGGTGTGAAGCCACTGCCCATGGGCTCTAGTGGAGGGATTAAAGGGTGGTGGTATTTGAATTTTACCGAGGGAGGGTGGGTCAGGGCCAGAGCTAGGACCCGGGCCAGGAAAGCTGGCTAGGAGAGAGGTGGGCATATGGCCTAAGGGAAACAGCAGAGGATTTGTGGGGAGAAGAGGAAGTGAGCAGAGTCTAACATCTTCCTCTTTCCTGCAGAGACCTTACTCTGCCTAGCCTGGCCACCTGGGAACTGGTGACCGGCCTTTCTTCCCATGCGGCTGGGAGACAGGACCCTCACACAGGCATGTGTTACCCAGCAGTCAGTGTGAGCTGGTGGTGCAGTATGATTCATTAGCAATTAGATTTTTTAAAAATATTTGTTCTTTAGTCGTAGATAGACACAATACCTTAATTTAATTTTGGTGTGGTGTTGGGGATCAAACTCAGTGTCTCTCGTGGGCTAGGTGAGCAATTTTCCTCTGAGCCACAACCCCAGCCCCAGCAATTAGATTTTTTAATGCTTGAACATACTATTAAGCATACCTTGATCGCTGCACTTGATGTGGTCCTAGCCCGAAGACCACCCAGCAAGAACAAGAAGAGAGTCGTCCCCCGCCAGCATGACCCAACATCACAGAAACAAAACCCCAGGCTGAGCTCTGACCAGATCCCTGGAGGAAGCACAGTCAATGGCTCACTGTCCTGTCTTGTGTGGTCTCCTGAACTCGAGGTAATTACTCAAAGGAGGCCTTGCGGGGTCAGGGCACACACTGCACAGTGGCCCACGTCCAGAGAGGCTAATGAGATGCAGGTGCGCCTGAGCCAGACCAGGCCTAGGTCGGCAGAGCAGATGCGCATCTCCCGGAGAGCTCGGCGAGAGGACGGGTGCAGCCCTTCAGTCCGGGATCCCAGACGGCACTAAGCTCTCTCCATCTTTCTCAGAGCTGACAACAGGTTTCTGCTTCCCTTCCAGCCCCCCGAGGGAAGCTACCCTTTAAGAAGCCCTGGCAGAAACTGGCAGGCGGAGATGCTGGGAAGTAAGCCCTGGACACTCAGGCCAGAGCTCTGCCCAGGAATACCACGAGGAGAGAGGACCAGGCGGCACGTGGGGGGAGACGCCGCAGTAATCCCTCGCTCCCAGCCGCTGGCCGAGACTAGGCTTGGCTGTGACCAGGCTTGGCTGTGACGAGGCTTGCCCTCCCGGGCAGGAGGGAGGTGTGAGTGTTCTTTCCCTGCTGGAGGCAAAGGGGTGCCAGCAGCTTCACACCCACCTTCGACTTGCCATCTGGTTGTGAGCAGCTGGGTGGGTGCAGAGCTGGAGGGAAATGGCCACGTTGGGCCTGCAGGCCGCCCAGCAGCAAGGCCAGAGGAAGAGCAAGGCCAACTAGACACTTCTTCAGTGAGATTTCTTCCTGTGCGTTACTTTAATCTCCCTATGCCACCAGGCAGAAGGCAGGGTGGGGACATTTACCCCTACTCTAAAAGAGAGCGGTGAGACCCTCAGACAAGAGCTTGGCAGAACCTGAAGTCCAGGTCTACGGAGGGTTTGAATCTGCTTGGGAAAAAGTACCGCTCTGGGGTGACTCTCCCGGGTTAAGAACCAAACTTAATCAGGAAGGAGGATCCCTTTCCAGGGGCCAGAAAGGGATGTGCTGGCCACCCTGGGTTCCAGACCTGGATGGGTTCTCATGGAAGAGAAGCCGGCACAGAGAAGGGTCACACAGACCTGGGGTGGGATCTTTTTTTTTCCAAGTTGTCGATGGACCTTTATTTTATTTGTTTGTTTATATGTGGTGCTGAGAATCGAACCCAGTGCCTCACACATGCTAGGCAAGTGCTCTACCACTGAACTAAAACCCCAGCCCCTGGGCTGGGACCTTAACTCTGTCGCTGTGTGTGGTCTGAGACATCACTGCACCCCTATTTCTCAATTTCCCCATTTTTAAACTGGGGGCTAACAGCACATTCCTCTCAGGGCTGCTCATTAGCAGCCAACAGATATGATCCCAGTCAGTTTCTATCTCCATTTTTTGTGTGTGTGTGGTTTTTAAAAAATATTTATTTATTTATTTATTTATTTATTTTTAGTTTTCGGCAGACACAACATCTTTGTTTGTATGTGGTGCTGAGGATCGAACCCAGGCCGCACGCACGCCAGGCGAGCGCACTACCGCTTGAGCCACATCCCCAGCCCTCTACCTCCGTTTTTTTCACAAAAAAACCTTCCTGCCAGGCACAGGTGGTACATGCCTGTAATCCCAACTATCAGGAGGCTAAGGCAGGAAGACCTCAAATTTGAGGCCAGTCTCAACAATTTAGGGAGGCCCTCAGCAACTTAGCAAGACCCTGTCTCAAAAACTGAAAGGGTTGTGGATGTAGCTCAGTGGTAAAGCAACCCTGAGTTCAATGCCCAGTACAAAAAAAAAAAAAAAAAAAAAAAAGGACTTTCTGAGAGGAATGGACAGAAAGGAAGGAAAAACACCTCCTAACATTGTGTTCCTAACAACTTTGGAGAATCTCCAGACACTGAAGAACTTAGTGAAGGAGGGCCAGGTAAGGGGAGAGACTGGCGGTCAGTCAGGGTTGAGGGCTTGCTGGCCATGACCACCCCTCCCCAACCTTCTCCTGGGAACCCCAGCAGCCCAGGGTGCTGTGGTGTCCCTGTGGCACCCAGCAGAGAATCCTGATGCAGTGCTGGGAGCGCAGCAAAGCCTGCATCCTGAGAGAGGTCCTCGAGGGACTCAGGTCTTTGCTTGGGCCTGCCTACTGACAGAGGAGACCCGGGGACAATGGCCAGTGGCACAGGTCACACCTCATTCCTAGTACACACAGACCACGCAGAAGAACCTTTGGAATGGGTGCCCACCCGCCCTGACTGGAAGTTGCTGGAGCGCTGGCCCAGGGCTTGCTCGGCTCTGCCCACACGGCATGAGGAAGGTCCCCTCTGAAGCAAAGACCAGGAGGCACAGGAAGTAGAAATGGGCGGCTCATAACCATAATCACGATCATAATGAAGTGGGCATTGCTGGGCTTTTACTGGATCAGACCAAAAAGATCACCATGGCCACATTCTGTCCAGTCCAGCACAGCTGCCTGGCTCTCAGCATGGGGCCCGCAGCTGCCCAAGGCATGTTTGGTGGCTGCCCTCTAGGAGCTCGTGGTCAGGGAAAGGACCACAGTTGTAAACAAAGAGGCGAGTCAAGCCCGGGGGAGCTACTATACAGAGAGAGAACAGAGAGGGCGAGGGCCGGAGGCAAACAGCAACGGGAGGCTGGGGGGAAATGGGGTGGGCAGAGAGGAGACCCAGGGGTGAGGAGGTGACCGGCAGGGAACTGCAGGCAGGGAGGGTGCAGCGTGGCAGGGCAATGTCGAGCCACTGAGGGGGTCACAAGCCACATCAAGTCTGCGTGGCTGGAGCAGCAGGTGCGAGCAGCAGGCTGGGAAGGAGGGCAACGGCCCAGGTCCCCTCAGTAGAGGAACGTAGTGCGTCCTGCTGCTGCTCAGTTTCAGCAGAAAATCTAACACACGCCGGAAACAGGCAACGACCAGCCCCCTGTGCAGGTTTAAATACCTTCAAGTTACTACTGCAGCCGTCACGGGGAGACTCCAGGGGGGACTCAGGGGAGACTCCAGGACCACTGCAGACACCGACATCACAGAGGCCCAAGACCCTGTAAAATGGCACAGCATTTGCATATAACCTAGAACGCATGTCTCCCTCTGTGCGTCAAGTCGGAGCTGCTGTGCAGTATTGTCTAGGAAATGACAGTAAAGCCCGTGCTTGCTCAGCACAGTGACCATCAGCACTAGCCCACAGTCCACGCCACCATCAGCAGCCACACAACATTTTTTTCCAGAATACCTGTTTTTCACTGTCCAGTGTCTTGCAGGGCTGGAGACTGAACGTGAGCACTCTGCCGCCCGCCTACGGCCCAGCTCTTTTTATGTTTTACTTTGCTAAATTACTGAAGTTGGTCCTGAACTTGCCATCCTCCTGCCTCAGCCTCCTGAGCCGCTGGGATAGCAGGTGTGCGCCATCGCACCCGGCTGTCTGAGGAGTTCTGGTTCACGGTTGGCTGAATCTGCGGGTGTGAAAACCCTGGGTACAGAGCAAAGTCTGTTTTCATAGTTGTTTTCTTCACCTCAGACAAACAGAAGATGCGGGGAAGAAGTGTCTGGCTCAGGTAGGCGGGTGGCAACATTATCCACATAGCTGGTGACGGGTGCTCAGATGTTAAATGGCACTGGTAACCCTGGTGTGACAGGCACAACCAGCCAGCAGATGATTCCAAGTGGAGAAGGAGGCCATTGGGCTCAGCTCTGGGGGTGGGGACACACTGACAAGAGGCAGCTCTTGTCCCTGTCCTAGCCCTCTTCTCTGGGCTCACAGTCCATCCTATTCAAGCTGCTCATGCCACCAGGGCTGGACCCCCTACTGGCCTTGGTCTCCCCTTCTTCATCGCCTTGAAACCAGCTGGAGGCACGGAGGCTGGGTGACAGCAGTGGAGGGAGGAGGCAAGAGAACTCCTGTCACTTGTTCACGCCTTGTAAGGGAGGCCCAGCGTGTGAAGGAAACGATGCAGGTGGCATGGGAAACAAAGGCAGAGGGTGACGGTCCCCACACTTGACAGGCTCACCATATGGATCGACGGAGGCACGACTTGTGTGTGGCACGCTAGATGCCACCCTGTCAACCACAGGGTAATGCCACACCACGGGCACTGGTCTGAGGCTCCCAGGCCTCTGCTGTCTTCCACACCCCCAGAGAGGTGCCACAGGCCACCCACAGTGCAATACCAGTGAACACGCACTTCAGAACCAATCCAACCAGACACTAGTGTGGACGGAGCTCTCGATTCGCAGTCCCTGCCTCTCCACATGGCTCCCGTCTCCACAGGTCCCTCCCCAGCACTGCCACCTGAGCTGTGGAACGTGAGCTGCAGCTCCAAGGTTTACGGTGTCCAACTGGGGATTTCTATCGCCTTCTGAATCTGCTTCCTGATCTACAAAAGCAGATTGAGCCAAATCATCTTGAGGAGTCGCGATGAGAACTCAGGAAGGGCTGCGCTTTGCAGTTCCTAGGAGAGTGGCCCATTAGAGATGCCTGGCACGGAGACCAATGGCCTGCTTTGTGGCATCAGCCTTAATCCTTCTCTCTTTTATCACACCCTGGGGCTACAACATCGAAAGGCAGAGACCAAGACACAGTCCTGGAAGGTTCAAAGCAGAGTCAGCCCCACACACGATCCTGAGCAGGAGCAGGGGCTGAGAATCAGAATATCCTGGTCCTGCCTCTGCTGCCACTAACCAGAGCTGTGCCCTGAGGCAAGTCACTTCCCCGCCTGGACTGCAGCTTCTGTCCCCATCAGACAAGGGATAATAACTGCTGTGCCTTCTTCATGCGAGCACTGTAGACAAAAAATTAGCCACGATGCAAGTACCATACCACAAGACACCAGGCCCTCGGTCTAGGTGGGAAGGAAGGAGCAGAGCAGGCCGTAAAAGAGCGGAAAGCCAGACCAACAGAGAGTAACACGAACACCAACCAGAGCACGACACTGAGGATCAGCCAACAACAGAAATGGAGACTCTGAAAGCTACACAACATCACTGGAAGAAATCAAAGACCTGAAGAAAAGGAAAGACACTCTATGTTCATGGACTGGAGCCTTAATACCAGTAAGATGGCAATACCTAAATGGATCCACAGATTCAGTGGATTCAAAAATCACAGCTCGAGAGCCGGACACAGTGGCGCACGCCTGTAATCCCAGCAGCTGGGAAGCTGAAGGAGTTCAAAGCCAGCCTCAGCAATGGCAAGCCACTAAGCAACTCAGTGAGACCCTGTCTCTAAATAAAAAATATAAAATAGGGCTGGGTATGTGGCTCAGTGGTTGAGTGCCCCCGAGTTCTATTTATAGTACACCCCCCAAAAAAAAAATCACAGTTCCCACTGGGTGTGGGTTTGTAGTTCCAGCAACTCAGGAGGCTGAGGCAGGAGGATCACAAGGCCAGCATTAGCAACTTGGAGAGACCCTGTCCCCCAAAAAAAAAATTTAAAAAGGGCCAGGGATGTAACTCAGGAGTAGAGCATCCCTGGGTTCAATCCCCATTATCAGGGGAAATCAACAAGATGATCCGAAAATTCACATGGAAAATACAAGGGAACCAGAAGAGCCAAAAGAATCTTGAAGGGCTGGGGATGTGGCTCAAGCGGTAGCGCGCTCGCCTGGCGTGCATGCGGCCCGGGTTCGATCCTCAGCACCACATACAAACAATGATGTTGTGTCTGCCGAAAACTAAAAAAAAAAATAAACATTAAAAAATTCTCTCTCTCTTTAAAAAAAAAAAAAAATCTTGAAAAAGAACAAAGTTGCAAGACTAGTACTTCCCATTTTTAAAACTCACTACAAAGCTCCGGGAACCAAGATGAGGAGGCATTGGCATACAGGTGACACACAGATTGGCATAACCTTCACATTTACAGTCCACTGTCCTCAACAAGGGGCCACGACAACTCAACAAACAGTGCTAGACTAACCAGATTTCTACAAACAAAAGAAATTGAACCCCTTTTAAGAAATAAAAATAAAAAGGACTAGGGATGGGGACTAGAGCACCCCTGGGTTCAATCCCCAGTCCAAAACAAAGGTGAAAGACAATCCTTATATTAGAAAAAAGTTCTAAATATTTCAGTCTGATAAAGGTCTAGTATCCAGACTATATTAAGAACACTTACAGCTCAATGAAAAGACAACCCAATTTAAAAAGAGGCAAAAAATCTTAATAGAAATTTCTTTGAGAAGATGTGCCAATGGCAATAAGCACAGGAAAAGATGCTCGACACCATTAGCCAAGGGAAACATGAATCAAGCCCCAGTGAGATCCCACCTTACAACCACAAGGTCAGGAAGTGCTGTGAGCACATGGAGACTGGAGCCTCAAGCACTGCTGAAGGGAACGCAAAAGGCAGCCACTTCGGAGATAGTCCTTCAGCTCCCCAAACAATTAAAGTTACCAAACAATCCACAATCTTATTCCAAGATGTATGTACACAAGGTAACTGAACAAACCTGTCACCCAAAAACTTGTACACAAATGTTCAAAGCAATATTTCTCATAATAGACAAAAGTGGAGACAAACTAAATGCCCATCAACTGATGAATGGATTAACAGAATGGGGTATATCCATTCAATGGAATATTATTCGGTTGTTAAAGTGCTCTTAGTTGCTACGAAGTGGCTGAACCTTGAAAACATCCTCTGTGAAAGAGGATGGAACAAAAGGCCATGAGTTGTATGATTTCATTTCTGTGAAATGTCCAGAACAGGCAGATTCAGAGACAATTGATTAGTGGTTGCCAAAGGCTGGGGAAAGGGGAAATAAGGAGTGGTTGCTGATGGGCACAGAGTTTCCTTTGTGGGTGAAAAAAATATTCTGGAATTAGTGAAGATGGTTATACAATATTGTGAATATGCTAAAAACCTGCCTGGAACTTGCCATCCTCCTGCCTCAGCCGTCTAGGTCACTGGGAGGATACATGTGGATCACTGTGCCTGGCTGAATTATACACTTTGAAAAAGAGTGAATTTTAGCCAGTTGTGATGGCACCTGCCAGCTACTCAGGAAGCTGAGGCAGGAGCACCACTTGACCCCAGGAGCTGGAGACCAGACTGGGCAACACAGTGAGACTGCATTTCAATTACAGTGAATTTCAATTTATAGTATATGAATTGTATCTCAATGAAGTTATAAAAAAATTTTTAAAAGTAATACATGCCAGAGCTCATTGAAAAGTTGGAATACTTGCAGAAATAAAAGGGTTTTAGTTTTGCTTTTTAACCATCCAAGCAGCCTCTTTGCCCCATGACCTCAGGGGGCATTCTGTTAGAGAGGGAGGTCTCTGCAGACAGAGAAGCATAGGGCTGGGTATTCTGGGATGCAGTGCTCTCCTTCATATGTATTTATTTAAAAATAGCAACAGAGCTGGGTCGTGATCAGTGGCAGAGCACTTGCTGTGCATGAGTGAGGCCCTGGGCTCCATCCCCAGTGCCATGGGGGGGAAAATCCACTCCTGTTTGCATTTCCGCTTTGGCTCTGTGCTCTACCATGATGTTACATTGTTTATGAATAAAACCTGGACCTGCCCAGACATGTACTTGAGAAAGGGAAAGACATTTCAATAACCTCTTCAGACAACGGTGGCCACTGCTCTTCAATGCTCCCCCAAACTCAACAAATAGCAAGGAATTCATGGTACTGTGGAAGCTGGAAGCCTCAAACTTTTCCTGCTACGTGACATTAAAACCCAATGGCCTTTCTCGAGCTGTAAATGGGCCTTGTTCCCAGCATGATTTCGTAACCTCCTGTGCTGGTCCTCCGGAGCACAAGGGCTCCCTGACCCAGCTGATCTTGAAGATGCTAGGGCGTTAGGTAACACTGTAGCAAAATATCACCTGGGCTATGGCCACCCATGTCATCAGAAGAGCCTGAAGCACCAGGAAGCTGTCCAGCTCAGGACAATAGATCAAGTTTCCCAAATTCTAAGCTGTGCCCAGAAGCTCTGCTTTTGCCATTAGCTACAGTATCACTAGCTGTTTTCTTTGAAACAACAGGCTCAGAAGACTCATTTTCAAGAAAAATCTGGTCAGATACCCAAGGCTGAGTAACAGCAGATTCTTGTCAGTTGCTCTTTCAAGTAGAAACTGTGGTCCCTGAAAACCCAGCCAGTTCAGTGCGCAACTCACGTGACCCACAGGTGCTTCTCCCGGTCCAGAATCTGGCTAAACCAGACACTCACTTCCTGTTTCATCACACAGAGGCTCAATCAAGAACTAAGCAGGTGAATTAATACAATAAATTAGTTTTACTGCTTCATTAAGGCCATTGTTAAGTGAAATGGAGGAGAAGGGCTCCAGGCCACTAGGCAGTCGGTGCCACTGCCCCGATCCCGGTAAAGGCATCAACAGGTATGCCACCACAGCCTTTGTCCCATGCTGGGAATGCCAGCACAGCAGAAAGGAAGAGAGCAGTCGGCACTGTCAGGAAAGTCTGTGACTCACAGACCCCCCCACACCCCCCAAACTGGCCTGAGGGCCAGCAGGGCCCTGGGGCGCTTGCGTTAAGACCCGGCTAGCCTGGGGTCTACAGAGCTGACCCTGTGAGCTGGGGGTGCGCTGAGTGGTGTGACCTGGTGCTCGCAGGTGGCCCACCCACCTCTGAGTGGGGCAGGGCTGATGGCCTCAAAGGGCCAGGCAGCTTCCAAGTCTAACAGTGCTCTCTGTCCACACCACCTCCCGTTCCGCTGACCTCGGCACCCAGCGGACTCCCAGCGGACTCCCAGCTCTCCGGTAGGCTTTGTGCTGCCACACTGGAGAAGGCCGGGAGGCGGTGAGCAGCCTAAAGGCAGCAGGCAGGGAGAGGGTGGTGGAGCCCAGCATCTCCTGCCCTGGCCCACCTGCCCCCAGCCTTAGTCCACCCACTGGGCCCACCAGATGCCCTGCCTGCAGATTCAGATTTGGCCCGCATTCCTGCCATCCGGCCCCCGAGTTCAACGTTAACAAAGGGTCTCCCTGACCTCCCTCACAGTTAAGGCCTCTCGGTTAGGAGCCCCACCGAGAAGCCACCAGCACAAGGCCCCTGGTTGGCTCAGAGTCCTGTCCTCCCAGAATATCCAATAAACAATTCGAGGTCTGGTGGGAAAGGATTTCTCATAGACTGCTACAATTGCAGCCGCAGTGAAGCTGCTTGGCCGGGGGAACCAGAGAGGAGAACAAAGTGCTATTCAGGCCCCAGGGACAGACAATAGGCCCTTATCCTCCTTTCTGGTCCAGGCGCAAAGCTGCCAGCAATGGAGGGCTCCACGGGTAGCCCCCAGGCAGGGCTGCCCCTAGAGTCTGTGGGGCCCCAGGCAAACTTTTTGAGGGGATCCATTTATACAAAAAACTTAGGTCACTCAAAATTAGCTCCCCAGCACGATTCTGGCAGCCCATCTCACGAGGTCCCACTTAAGAAACAACAGTGTCGCTGGGAACGGGGCCGGCACTTGGGGCCCCAGGTAACTCCACGGACATCTGTCATCCCTACACAGGATACAGGGATGAGAGCACCCCAAAGACCCACTGGAGGGGGACTTTTGCTCCCAAAGTACAGCCTGGGGCTACTCGCGCCTGGGCCTAAGCAGGCCTCGCAGGGACAGGTCCTCGGAGGCAGCAGGCCAGGCTTGAAGGCTCCCACTGCAAACCTAAAGTCTTATGCTAAGGAATAGAGGGGGTAACAGGACAGAAGTTCTAGCCCCAACAAGCACACAATGGCAGGGACAGCCTGGTTCCAGGCCTCTGAGCGTCCGGACTTGGTGTCTCCCTTCCTCTTTCTCAACCCTTCCAGGGGCCATCTGTGCTCACATCTTTCAGCGTTTCGAGCTAAGTGCTCCTGGCACCGCTCTCTCCCTCAATGCTCTCCATACCCTCCACCCCCTTGGCTTTGACCTTCCTCTTCCTCGGCCCCCAAAATAAGCACACCAACCTGCATTTCTCTGAGCCACTGATCTTGCTGGAACTCACCCTACCACTGGCGGGGCTTGGCAAGAGCAAATGACCTTTGTGCAGAGACTGATCTCCTCCCTGCTCTTCTGTCAATTCCAACTGGGTAAATAGTTATGGGACCAATAAAGCCTAAAGGGGGAAAAATATGGCATCACGGGCAACGCACAGGCAAAATACCTGGATCCCCTCCCTGGTCCTTTGTGACCTCTGGCAAATCATCTATAACACAAGACCCCATCCTCCCTCAGGCGTGCACGCAGGCAGACTCTGCTTACCCAGAGGTCCCCCACACATCTCCAGAGATGATCCTTACCTTTTCCTATGTGGGACAAAGGAGTTCAAGGGTATAGAGTTGATAGGCCAAGAATAGAGGTCAAGCCTGCAATTCCAGGACTAAGCTCCAAGAGAAACTGGAAGCAGGCCCAGGTGGACTGACCCTGTTCCCGAAGCCCATGTGTCAGTGGCTTGTACGTTGCCCTCAGGTTTGTTTGGGGCCTTGCCAAGCTAGATTTCAGCTTCAGAACGTCAAACACAGAAATCAACACATGGCTACTGGCCTGCAGGACACGAGAGTTATGACAAGAGGGAACAGTCTAGAAACTGTTGGCACTCTGTACACTAAGGGAGAGCTTTAGCTTTGATTGGCCTGCTCTCGGGTGACCTGGAGCAAGAGACAAAACTCTGCCCAGCCTCAGCCTTCCAGGATAGCAGCACTCACAGCCCAGGCGGTGCTGAGCAGAGGGTCCTCCCAGGGCTGCCTCAAGTCTGGGATGGTCCTGGAAGGGGACAAACTGCAGGTGGTCAGTTCTCCACTAGGTAAGCACGAGTCGCATGCCCAAGTCCATTCACTCACAGCAGGCTGTGGGCTCTCCAGGATAGGGGACAGGAGGGACAAAACCACAAGTGGAATCCTCCTTTGTCCTCTCTGAGAAGTCTGTTAATGAGACAGCAAGCAGCATACTTCCCTCCACCTGCGGCTCTCAGGGAGGAAGGTAAACCACACCTCAGACCAACTCTGCTTCTAATGTCCTCTTTTTGGGGTGTGGCTGTGGAGGTGAGGGCAGAAGAATAAACAAGAGACTTCCCCAGTCCCTAAGCCACACGACCTCCAGATGTCCTCATCAAACTGGCCTCAGAGCAGAGGCAGCCCAGGGATGGTTAGTGGCACCCCGGGAGTGGTCAGTGGCACCCCAGGAGTGGTCAGTGGGACCCCGAGCCTCTTCCTGGAAGGAAGTGCCCGTCTGCTTAAAAAGAGACCAACTGGCAGAAAAAAGAAGATGAACACTTCTGTTAGACCAAGCCCTTGAGCCTCCCTGC
The DNA here is from genome assembly GCF_021218885.2 of Marmota monax. Classification (NCBI taxonomy): domain Eukaryota; kingdom Metazoa; phylum Chordata; class Mammalia; order Rodentia; family Sciuridae; genus Marmota; species Marmota monax. Next base: position 5,930,911 of record NW_026692498.1, on the reverse strand, counting down.
ACCCAATAAACAGCAGGGTGCCAGGAGGTCTCTGAAAAGAATCTTGCACCATTGTGGCACCTTGGGCCAAAGTGGACCACAAAGTGGACAGCGAGCTGTCTGGGTTGGTCTCAGAAGGTGAAACAAATAGAGAAAATGTTTCCTATTTGCAAACTGTCCCTTCACTCGCATCCTAAAGAGGGCTCTGTGGGGCCCAGGGTGGCACTGTGTGCTGACCTCCGGGCACCACAAGCCAAGCAAGAATGGGAAGCCTTGGCTGGTGGGGACAGAGTAATGACAACAGTGGAGTGGGCCCCAAGCCAGAGGCAGCAAATGGACCAAGTGGGAGGGTCTGTGCCAGGAATACCAAATACACAGCAAGGGAGGGGACAACGCTGACAAAAGTCTGAGGTGGCGACCAGGAGCCTGGTCCAGGCAGCCCCTCTGCACAATTCAGAACTTCATCAGGCCTTAGCTTTTTGGACACGCCGTAGGCCTAAGAGGGCGACCAGGGCTCTGAAATGGCACCCAGTCAGAGGCACATCCGTGGCAAATGACAGATCTCGGTCACAGATGACAGAAGCTTGACAACGTAGGTTTGCACAGTCCCGGCACAAAGTGCCCGCTGACCGAACACCAGAAGGAACCACTCAGTGAGGCTGGCTCCGGCTGAAGTAATCAAATCAGCAGCATCAGAAGACTGTGAGTAAGGGGCGTGGGTGACCCACAATGTCCCACACCTCTTGCTGGATACAGAGGAAGGGGACGGGAGGAGGAGGGAGAGGAGGAGTGAGAGTGGCCGTGGTTCTCAGACCCCACGCCCCAACACTCCAAAGCCCAGCTGGCCTAGGGGAGCCTGCAGGGGGGCCAGGGCCTCCGCCCCTCCTCAGAACCAGGAGAGTTCCCGCAGCGCCGGCAGCCTCCCCCGGGCAACAGAAGTGTCCATCTTCTTTTTTCTGCCACTAGCCCCTGCCTAACAGCTGGAGAGGAAGGAGGCCTCAAGCATAGACTCAATTTTGGAAGGAAGCCCAGATCTCACACAATAGGGGACTGAGACAAGCACAGGGGGCAGGAGAATTTTCAGCCTGAGCCTAAACCCAGATACAGGGGCTGCCCGCGGACGGCCCGCCTCCTGGGGACCTATGAGGAACTTCCCAGAGGAGGCAAAGGACCCACCCTGACCACGGCTCCCATCGACCCCAAGACCTCGCATCCTCCCCTGGGCAGCCTCACCCCTTCGCCTCCCTCCTTCCATGGGGTCAGAGCCCTGACCTCCTCCGGGAACAGAGCTGGGACTGGATCCAATTTTAATTTGTTCAATGCATAGAAACACAGGTGAGTGCAGTGCACATGTGGCCAAGGACAAGAAGCCTCCCTGTCCCCAGTTGGCTGCCCAGGGACGGGCCCTGTGCACACCCTCGTCTCCTTTGCACTGAGGAAGGCAGCCCGCTCCCACTCAGGCAGCGAGGAGTGTGCAAACAACCCTCAAAACCCAGCTGCCTGCCGAAAACAACCTTCTCCTTAGGTTTCTACAAACCCTCGAGCAGGACTATCTTGATCTTCGCTAGAGCCTTAAGCAGCAGCATCCAGAGAGGGAATAACAGCAAAGGGAGGACAGAGGCCAAGGATCATTTGTAAACTAGATGAGAACCAAGATGTCCGAGCAAAGAACCTGCCCCTGGACCCCAGGCATCGCACCAGACGCTACTGCGGTGGGAAAAATGAAAGGGAGCTGCAGGATTTGCAAAGGACACAAGCTCAGAAACGGCAGCAAGAAAACCTGGCACCACTCAGAGAAAAGAGAACTCCAGCAGGCGAGCTGGGAGGTGTTCTTCTGGGGCAGTGGCGGGAAGGCGGAGGACCTGGGTGCGGGCACAGGGGCGGAGTCTGGGCAAGTAGCTCCCTGCTTGAAGTCTCAGTTTCCTTGAGGTGACACCTTTTACTTTCAGGATAATTATAACAAAACAGAGATGACATGTAAAGAGACCCCAGGGGACCAGAACAAACTTAGCGGCTGTCAGTATTTCTCGCTGTCATAATTATTTTTCTGTTGTATTCTTTTACATATATTTAGTTCTAAATGTGGAAAAACCGACCAGCGGGTAGAAACCCACCCAAGAACTCTGATCTCATGCTCCCCACACTCTGGGACTATTCCAGAATTTCAGAGTGACAAGGGTGGACAGAGAAAGCTATTGGGAGGTGGTGGGACCGTAAGGAGTTGGGGCTAGTGGAGGGAAGTCAGGACACAGGGGCATGCCCTTGAAGGCGACATAGGGATCCACCCTCCTCCGCTCCCGTTGTCCAGCTACCACAAGGTGAGCAGCTCCACTGTCGTGTGCTCCCGCCATGATGTTCCGTGCCACCACAGGGCCAAAAGCAGTGCAGTGCACCACCCCTGGAGAGAGACCCCAAGATCATCAGCCAAAACAAGCCAATTATCTCATTTTGTCACAGTGATGGAAGCCAACACAGCGGCCCTACTCGTTCACAGGGGCTCCTTCCCCAGCCCTTCGCTTGTGAAACAGGGAAAACAAGGCCATCAACTTCCTAAACGTAATTCCCTGTTCTGTGAGTGAGCTCGGATCCCCCTGCATGAAGCCCACCCAGCATCTCCTACTTCAGAACAGACTTTCTGAAGAAGTCGAGGGCTTCTGAGCAGTCTCCATCTCAATCAGAGGGAGAAGTGGGAAAGAGGCTTTGGAACCTGAAATCTAAACCAACAGAATCATGACGAGAATGGAGACAAAGGTGCAGACAGACGTACTTCCGTTCCACAGATGACCGCCCATGACGACGGAGCCACTCAGGGTCAGCAGGGCAGGAAGAGCAGCGAGCCCGGCCTCACAGAAGCGCAGGCCCAACTTCAGCATGAAGCCAGCGCCTGGTCGTCCCCAGCTCCGTCCTTTCAGACACGGGCCGAGTGGTTCGTCACCCAGGAGGAGGCCCAGCCCTCCAGGAGCTTCGCCATCGCCCAGGAGGCCTATGAAGAAAACGTCACACCCGGCTTTAACCCTGACTCCAAGGAACTGTCTCCGCCCAGTTTGCTGTTAGCTACCAAGGGGCTTTCTGATAAGGACACAGAGGGTCTGAGACCATCTTTATTCCTGGAAAAACCACTCCAGAGAGGAAAGGGAGGCAGGAGTAACGTCATCTTCATTTGAAGAGAGTGGCCCACCTTTGCCCCCACGTCCCACCTGGAGGTGCCCTGGGCAGGGACTCTGCAGGGAAAGGGGGCCAGGTGGAGGCAGCAGCCCAGAGGCCACCAGGGAGCTGTGGTGCACAACCAGGTGGAGGAAGAGTCCCCGGAGTCGACACCTTCCTTTCTACAAAAGAGCTACGTAATAAGCGAGAGTTTTAAGTGGGTCATGGAAAAGCACAGAGCTCCGCGATGTCAGAAAATCTTGAGACAAAAATTTGGGGGAAAAAAAAAAGGAATTAAAGTGGACTTGGCAGAACAAATAACAAGCACTCTATTCCTCCTCTTTATTTGCAAACAGGATAGACACAATCTTTGAACAGAAGGACAATGGCATCCTGGGCTCCTATCTTGGAGAAAGCATCTAGGAAGCCATTTGGCAGAAATGATGAAAGTTAAGCAAACTCAAGGCACAGAGAAGATAAATGATGCAGCAGATAAATAGGAAGCAGGTTTCTCCCTTTGCAGACCTAGAATTACTGGGAGACCTCTGAGAAATAAAGACCCCCATCTAGCAGCCTTTTCCCAGTTAGCAGATATTGCCTTTGTGATCATGAAAGATAAGCAAGCTATTTTCTAACTAGAAAAACTGTACAACAGCTTACAAATGTAAAATGGACAGCTCTTACTAAAAAGCAGATAATTTAAGGAATATTATCTTTTGAAACAATCTGGAACAATACGTAATTATAGTTAACCTGCAATTTGTCCACATTAATGAAATGGGAACAGCAAGCATAGATAATTCAATAAAAACATTTAAAGAGAACTTCTGAAATGCCTGGCATAGCGTGGGAAGCAGAATTTCTTTAAAACTGTGTTAAACTTGGAAAGCAAGGTTGCTGTGGCCTGGATCTTGAACATTCCCCAAAGGCTCATGTGCTGACGGCTTCGTTGTCACCCTTAGGCCTTGCTGGGGGTGAAGGAACCTTTGGGGGAATGTCCTGGGAGGGGATATTGAGTCTTCAGCCCCAGCCCTCCATCTCTCTCTCTCCTCCCTCCCTCCCTCCCTCTCTCTCTCTCTCTCTCTCCCCTCTCTGCCAGGATGTCCTGTGCTGCCTCAGGCCCCAAGCAACCATTAACTGAAACCTCTGACACAAGAGCCAAAATACACCTTTCCTCCTTCAATCTGACTTTGTCAAGAATTTGTCACAGCAACAGAAATCTGACACAACCCATTATGATGATACAAAATCCTGGAATTCCATTAATGTGAACAAATTGCAGGTTAACTATAATTATGTATTGTTTCAGATTGTTTCAAAAGGTAATATTCCTTAAATTATCTGCTTTTTGGTAAGAGCCGTCCATTTTACATTTGTAAGGGTGCTGGTCAGCTTTCTATCACCGTGACAAAATACCTGAGAAAATCAACTTAAAGGACGAAAGGTTTCTTTTGGCTCACAGTTTCAGATGTTTCATTCCATGGTTCTTTGTCTCTATTACCACAGGCTATGGTGAGGCAGAGCATCATGGGGGAGGCAGTAAGGCAGAGCAGAGCTGCTCATGTCATGGCCAGGAGCAGTGGGCGGGAAGGTGTCCAGGCATGAAGCACACCCTTCCAAGGCATGCCTCCAATGACCCCAACTCCTAGCTCCCACCAGTAGCGCCACCAGCTGGGGACCAAGAGGACTTCAACACAAGAGGCTCTGGGTACATTCCAGGCTCAAACAGTAACATAACCAAGCACTCAAACAACCTCAGTAGTCAGTATGACCAGGGGCAGGGGACAATGAAAGCCGTTTTGGCACAAGAGTCTGAAAATGCCCATATTCTAGTTCCAAAATGCACAGGTCCACGGACAAAGAGCAGGAAGGCACAGCAAGCCGAGGTCAATCCTGGTTACTTTTATTAAATGTTTTATTTCTTTTTCTTTTTTTTTTTTTTTTGCCATTGTAACCATTTTAACACAGACAGTTCAGTGAGTGTTGGTCTATTTGTGACTTTGTGCAACCATCACCACTGATTCCAGGACATTTTCACCATCCACAACAAACTCACCACGTCAGTGGCCCCTGGTGGTCCACTGCAACCACTGATCTGCTCTCCACCTCTCTGGATCCGCCTATTCTGGACAGTTCGCAGGACCTCATACCCCACGTGTCTTCTGTGCCTGGCTTCTCTCGGCACGCTTTCACGGTTCATCTATGTCTATCACCTGTCAAGGCTTCATTCCTTTTTATAGCTGAATAATATTCTATTCATTTGTTTTTGTTTTTTTATACTAGGTTTGAACCTGGGGTACTTTACCACTGAGCTTCATCCCTTTTTATCTTTTGAGACAGGGTCTCACTAAGTTGCTTAGGGCCTCGCTAAATTACAGAGGCTGGCCTCAAACTTGCAATCCTCCTGCCTCAGCCTCCCAAATGCTGGGATTACAGGCCTGCACACCAGCTTGGCCCATTCATCTGTTGATGAACATTGTGCTATTTCCATTTTGGGGCTATTATGAATAATGCTGCCATGAACATTTATAAATATATTACACTTTATTCTTTTAGGGAAGTTTTGGGAATTGAACCCAGGCCTTGTGCATGCCCCCTTGTGCATGATGCTTGACCATCCAGATTAATTTATGCAGTTAAGTTTGAAGAGTCAAGGACTCAAATCCAACAGATTGACTCTATGGTGTAACTCCCAATCATGCTGCTGTCATTTAGAACTAGATGACCCCCAAAGGCCAATGTATTAGGACTGGTCCCCAGCGCCAAGGAACAATGAGAGGTGGTGGAACTTTTAGGGAGTGGGGCCTAGTAAAAGGCTTTAGGTCCCTGGGGGCATGCCCCGAAGGGCACTGTGCAACCCCAGTCCTTTTTCCTCCTGCCTCTCTTGCCCCAGGCCAGGAGGTGAGTAGACTTCCTCCACCACGCCCTGCAGGTAGGATGTGCTGCCTTGCCACAGGCCAAAAGCATCCGGGCCAACCAGTAGTGAATGGAAAGCTCTAAAACTGGAGCAAAATAAATCTTTTCTCTGTATAAGTTGATTTGCCTCCAGTATTTGTTTCAGTAAGGGAAAGCGACCTAACACACGCACTTTGTCCTCCTGGGGCCCGGAAGGTGCACAGCAGCCAGCAATGCTGAATGGCAGGGGCATGGTTAGAAATCTACACGCATGAAGCACCAGCTGCACGGACAGAAAACGACCTGACCTTTTGTACTCTCTCGGGTTCCTGAGGCTGATATCCAGGAAGCTCACAGGCTGCCCGGGTGGTCCTTCAGTTAGCAGCAGTACTGAAGTGAGGCCCGGCCGCTGGGAGGCTGGAGACGAGGCTGGAGATGGGCAAAGTCAGGGTGGACACCTGCTCACCCCCAGAAGGCTGTCAGTGAAGGCTCCGCAAAAAAACACAAGGACAGAGGGTGGCAGGAAGGAGGAGACCAGACCCAGGAAAGCAAGAAAGAAGGACGAAGAGGCGGCATGTTCCTGAAGACAAAAGGGAAACAGCCAAGACGGCAAGAAAGCAAATCTGAGGGAGCGCAACTGCCCCTCCATCTCCCCGCAGAGGCGAGAGGACGGAAGGCCTCGGGAAAGGGTCAGTCAGCGGCCTCTGCTGTGCTGCTCTTACAGCCTAAGGCCTACCAGCTTCAGAAGGTGACCTGCGGCCAACGGGGCCACCCCCAAGTGCAAGAGAAAGCGAGGCGCATAGCAGAGGGCCAGGCTGGCTGCGCGCCCCGGAGCCTCAGTGAGGCCCCTAAAAACCGCACACTGCGACTTGGGCGGGTGCAGGAAGGACCTCCGTCTAGACCCAGGGCTGCAGGGCGTCCAGTTCAGCTTCAGGATCCCAACAGTCAGTTGGCAATAAAGGAATAATAAAGGTCCTTTTTTTTTTTTTTTAATTAAGGAAAAAAAAAAAATAACTGTAAAAATGAATCTCTGTCTAAAATGGCCCAGTGTTACACGACAAGCACAGCATGGGGGACTGCCATGAAAGGCACAGAAGAGAACAAGGACCCCCTCGGAGCAGAGGGCGGAGCCTCTAGAGACCCAGGAGGGCCTCGGGGTGCCCTGGACAGAGTGAAAACTGGGAGAGGAGCCCCCGCAGACCGACGGGTGCTGAGCAACGGAGGACAGGCCAGAAAGGGAGGGCTGCAGCTGCTGAGCTAGAAGGCAACTCTCAGGAGCAAGCGATGAAAAGTTAAAGATCTGGGCTGGGGGCGAGCTCCGTGCTCGGGCGCTTGCACCGCGCCTGGGCGGCTCAGGGCTCCGTCCCGGCACTGCAAAACATAAAGAAAAAGTTTCCCCGAATCCATATGGAGAAAGTAGAGGGTAGAGAAAAGGATTACAGGAAAAAGAAACAGCTTTTTGGAAGAAACCTTTTTAAAGTAATGGTGAACAAGGTGGCGCTCTACAAGACGTGGACGTTCACGGGAAGAATTCCTGCCTGCGGTCACCTGGCCTCCCTCCTCAAGGGAGCCTGGGGAAGCAACGGCCAGCCACTCCTGGAACTGAGCTTGTGGCCAAGGGGAGCTCAGGCACCTCGGGGGCTGCGCCTGTGCCATGGGCGGGTCCTCTGAACTGTGGCCACTGTGCCCAAGCGAGACCTCACACACAAGGCCCGAGGCAGTAAAAGCACGACAGAAAGACAATCTGGAAGCAGGTTAAGGAACAAAAAAGGCAGCCTTCGCAGCGCCCTCACAGAAGGAGCTTTGCAAAACCAAGAATGAGGCCAGCCTGAGATGAGCACGACCAAGACGGAGGTGGCATGGCACAGTAACATTAGGTCTCACAGTCTACCCAGGACTGAAAAAACGCCAGCATCATTATGGAATTTCAGAAATCAAAAGGCTGAAACGGCAAAGTATTTGGAAAAAGCACTAGTAGGAATCTGCAACCAGGGCCGAAGAGGAGCAGGACCTGAAAACACTCAAGGCACGGGCTCAGCATCTCGGCAGGCCGTTCCTGCTACCTAAGCACCCCTGCCCACGGGCGAAGGCCAGGGAGCATCTGGGCCCCAGGCAAACCCACATGCTCGACTTGGAGTTGACCTCAGCTCTTCAAAACCAGGGACAAGGCCCAGGGACTCTGAAGTGGTCTTCAGGGACAAACCAGTGTCACCTGAGTTTGAAAGAGTGACCAGACCTCCAGGCCCCACGTTACAGCAGTTCAGTTGGCAGGAGTGGGGGAGGGGGCAAAAGTGCATCCATCACTGCAGTGGGCCAGGCACCCTGCCCAGCAGCGAAACGGAAGACCCCCGAGAATGGGAACCAAACCTAGGGACACCTCAGAGCACCACGTGGAAGGGAAGTGAGTTTTCCAACTGGGCAAAATACACATGACCACCCACCCCTCCCATGAAAATATCTAAAAATACTGGATAAACCATGTGTATGCATAAATAAATAAACAATGTGTACACACACATACACACACACAAGTTGGCAAAACTTAAGGAACACTCAGGCCAAAATCTAAGAGGAAGCAGAAGCCCAATTATTATAGCTTGGACCGGGGACGTCCCCCAGAGGCTCATGTGCTGAGGGCCTGGTGCCCTCGCAGCAGTGTTCGAAGGCAGGGCTGCTGGGAAGTGACTGGGTGACAAGGGCTTTGACAGGTGGATGAATCCACTGAAGGGTTCATGGTGCAATGGACAATCGGAAGCTGGAGGGAACCTTGGAGGCCCTGCTCCCTGGCTCCCCACCACAACCTCTGCTTCCCAGCTGCTGCGAGGAGAGCAGCTTTGCCCCACCAGACCCTTCCACCATGATGTGCGGCCCCACCATAGGCCCAGAAGCCAGGGATCCAACCCAACATGGACTGAAGCCTCTGAAACAGTGAGACCAAAGAAATCTCTCCTCCTCTGTTTTTCTCTGGTATTTTATCAGTGTGGAAAAGCTAACCAACACCCCCAGAGAGGTAAGGAAGCATAAAAAAATGATTTTTTATTCTGAGGGAATTTACAGAACCAGGCAAGACTGAATCAGCTTTCAAAGCCTTAAAGGGCACAGGGGCCCAGCCCAGAGCCCAAGGTAAAAATCTAAGGAGATCTTACACCAGTGGAATCTGAGACCTCTGGTAAGTGAACCAGAAAGAAACCTGATCTATCTCCTCCCATCCCAGAAAACTACCTGTAAGAAAAATCAACTGAATTGATCTTTATCACTGAGCAGATGGGTAAACAAAGAAAAAACTCACCCCAAGAAGTCGTGATCACAAGACTGCCTACTACAGACTTTCAGTCCAGATTCCCACCCGAGTGACCCAAAAACACTCAATGCTTGTATTGCCAGTGCAAGAAGAGTACAGCCACATGGGAAGAGAGTCTGGCAGAACCTGGAGGAGCCAGAAGTGCCAGCGATTCCACACTCGGCTTACACCTTGGAGAAACGCATGCTCACGTGCGCCAGGAGCCATGGCCAAGAATGTTCCCAGTCATTCCTTCCCAAGAGTCAAGATGAAAGCCGCAGGCTTCTCAGCAAGAGGAAGGCTAAACACACCGGGCGCGCAGGTGTGCTCCACGGCAGTGAAAATGAACGGGGCTACGGTGCCCTCGAGGGCAAGTCTCCACTGGAACGTGAAGTCACAGAACTCAGCAGAGTGGTCCCATGTCTAGGAAATCCAAAAAGAGCAAAATTAAGGGCTGGGGATGTGGCTTAAGCAGTAGCACGCTCGCCTGACATGCATGGGGCGCTGGGTTCGATCCTCAGCACCACATACAAACAAAGATGTTGTGTCCACCGAAAACTAAAAAATAAATATCAAAAAAAAAGAGCAAAAATAACTAATAAATTATTTCGAGATGGGTCATAGGTGGAAAACCATGAAGCACATCAGGAGAAATCAATTAATCAAGTCAGAATAGCTGTGGAGTGAGTGAGCTTCCACTGGGGAGGGGACATGGGGAACATAAATTTCCCCTTTGTTAGATGGTTCTAATGTATTCATGCTTTCAATGTTTTCCGTGAGATGTATTTTGCAAAAACAAACAAATAGCAAAAAGAAAAAAAAAAACCCTGTGGAATGCCACACAGCTGCTAAAAATTGCAGCAGGACTGAACTCACCAAGTTCCAGGTGCAAAGGGCAGGCCAGAGAGGACAGGAAGACAAAGAGGGTGCAGGAAGGAAAGAGGACACCCCTCTATTTCTATTTAAAGGGACCCACTGTCTTCCAGAAGGATAAACAAGCTCAAGCTCATTGAACCAGAGGCAGCACCTGGGGCAGGGAGCTGGCCCCCGGCAGTGAGGGGAGGAAAGGGGCCTCATCCATCTCCATGTCTGTACCAGACACTAGCAAGTGTTACTGGGCAAAACGAGTAACTTTTTTTAAAAAAAGGAAAGTTAAACACTAACCCTTTGGGTTGCCACTTAATAACCCACTACCAGACTCTCCTAGGTTCAAAGGTAGCACCTCTGAAGCAGCGGCCTGGGTCTCCCCGAGGTCCCTTTGCCTCCCCAGGCCTGTGGTCAGTGTGCCAGGCGACGGCATTGGCAGGCAGCACTCCAGCCCACCCAAGCCCAGGGTCCCTCGAAGGCCCTGAGGATGGACTTCAACAATGACCGGACTGGGGCTCTGCTGGGCTGGCTGATCTGGAACAAAAATCTGAGTCAGCTGAAATGTTCCTTTAGGGCCATAAATCTGCTAGGAATGGTTACATTTGCCCTTTCCCCCAAAATGCCCTTAGCCTGGTTCCCTGGAGGGGGCAAAGCCTCCTTAAGCTGGAGAAGGGAGACAGGAAAGGAAAAGTGGCTCCAAGCTGAACAAAGGCGGATACAGAACACAGGCCCACCAACCCCGCGCACATGCACACACGCCCCTTACTGGGGATCGAACCCAGGGGGCTTTACCACTGAGCTACACTCCTACACCCCCTCCCCACTTTTTCTTTTTTCCAATTTTGAAACAAGGTCTAGCTAAGTTGCTAAGGCTGGCTTCGAACTTGCCATCCTCCTGCCTCAGCCTCCCCAGTTACTGGAATTATAAGCACCACTGCACCCTGCTGACACAGCTTTTCCTGGAGGGCAAAGCATACCATCCCTGTCTTATGACTTTAGTCTCAAAGTGCTTCCCTTGGCAGCAGATGCCCTACCTGTCTTTTCTGCTGAAGTGACCACACTGGTGTGGTGTTCAAACCCCATTCTGAAGTTCCAGCACAGGAGCCATGAAAATCAAGAAGCATTTGGGAGAAAAATAGAAGTGAGGGTTGTTGAGTTCACGTTTATGCTAGGAGGAGGCCTCCCCCACCACACATGCCCCTCTCAAGTCCACACCACACGCTTGCTCTTTTGCTCAGTCCATTTGCCAAGGCACGCACAGCAAGAGCTCCATGCAACCAGAAGAAAGGCATTTCCCCGTGATCAGCCCTGCCAGGCGCCTTAGCCCTGCCAGCCCAGACTCCCTGGGCAGTGGGAGGCTCACACTGACCACGTTGTCTCACCAGAAACAAGGCAAGAACTGGAGGCACTCAGCCCCAGAGCCTGTGCATTCTTCCAGGTGGTTCTCTCTCTCTCGGGATAATATTTTTTCCCCAAGTCGGTGCTCAGGGCTGATTGCTGACTCGGTTTTCTGACGGAATGTGCTTAGTAGCCCATCTTCCGCCCGTCCTCATTTCCTCTTTTTACTTACCCCTCCATCTTCCCCCAGACCACAGCCCTGGGGTCAGCTTCCTTCAGCCTCACAGGGGTCCCTTTTCCAGCATTGCACTTCAAGATGAAGACGATCAAACAGAGCTTCTCAATTCCTCCTCCACTCCCACACGACAACTTTTCTCTGTGACATTTGTCTTTGCTTCTCCCTTCTGCTGCAACCACTTGCCACTCCACACCAGTGGGGTTACTCCACAATGCGCTGGTCCCCGCCCTACCTCCTGACTCCCCCCACCCCTGGTCAGCCTGCACACTGCTGCCAGAAGGTTTCCAAAACCCCATTCACTGCTGGGTGGTCCCCAGCTCCAGCCCTTCAGGGGCTTCTTATCATCTGTAGTCCCCACACAGCTCTGACCAGGTACCCGATCCCCAGCAGCATCCACACCTACCAGGGCTCCAGAGGGCCAGTCCCTGTGTGCATCAGCGGGCAAAGCAGGGGCAGATCTCCTCCCACTGGGGGCTCCAACACCCTCCCAGGCCAGCAATGCTGGGGCACCACACTTCCCATGCCTGGCTTTTCTCATCACATGACTCTGCCCAGGGTACAAAGCATCTGCCCCTCCTCCCACTGGCCCAGAGGAGACCATTCAAGGGCAGGTGCTTCCAAGAGGTCTCTCCCGAATCATCCTGATGAAGATACAGCCCCTCATCCTGCAGGTCTTTGGATTCCTATTTTACCTCACAAGAGTTCCTCTGTGATTGTCCTCCAGTAGTGCTGTGAACAAGACCACCAGCAGGATGTGCCCACGAGGTGCCAGCATGACATTCTGCCACTCCTGTGAGTTATCTCATTTGATCTCCCCAACAGCCCCATAGAGAATATCTCATTGTCCCTCTTTTAAAGATGAAAAAAACAAACAAACAAAAAAAAAAAACAAGGATCAAAGAGACTAAGGAACCTGTCAGAGGTGACAGGCTGGTAATGGCTAAACCTGAACTCCATCCTGTCCACCTGGCTCCAGTGCCCCTGACCTCAACTACCACTATGCCCTTCCCTGCTAATCCAGTGTTTGTGCACTTAGCATCTCACCTGCCCAGACACTGCACTCAATTGACAGGACTACTGTCGTATATTAACTAGTCGATATTTGAACAAGCTTGTATTTTGCCCCAGTCACAGGAAAGTGACCAAGGGCAAAAGCTGGTACCAGGTCCTAGTGGCCTTACAGCATCCAGTCGAGAGCTGGGTTCACCACAAGGGCACAGCAGATACTTGAGGAAAGAACAATTTCCTGGAATACTAGACAGAAATGCCCGCTGTCCTCCTTGAAAACCACTCAGCTCACTGAGAAGACTCAGATTGGATCATGGGGAATTTATTCTGCCAGGTATTGTAATTGGCATTTGAGAATATCCGAATGGGGTCAGCCTCAGTGGTGCAATCCTATAATCCCAGCTATTCAGTAGGCTAAGGCAGGAGGATGGCAAGTTCGAGGCCAGCCTCAGCAATTTATCAAGGCCCTGTCTCAAATTAAATTTCAAAAGGGATAGGGATGTAGGGCAAGGCCCTTGGTGCCTCCCCAGACCTGCAGAAACAAAAAAGAAAAAGATCACAAATGAACGGATGGAAAGACAGCTCAGGTTAGCAGAAATACAAATAGCTATTGTGCAACCAGCTGACCAGGGCAGTGAGAAACCAGGGAGGCCAAAGAAAATCTAAGTCTTCAAGGAAACAGCCTGGGTAACAGCAGGGAGAGCTGCGCGGCTAAGAGGAGGCAACTCCCAGGTGACTGTGGAGGCTCCCAGAAGAGGCCAACACCCATCAGTCAATCAAGAAGGAAAGGAGTTTCAGGTTGGCTTTGCAGCCCTGGGGACCAGGATACTCTGTGACACGGTCTAACACCCTGTTGAACAGAAGCGCATTCTAAGAACCCCAGGACAGAAATCAGGATTCCTTCTCTCCAACCTTGGCTCTGACTTGTTAGTAAAACTTACAGGGACATTGTTCTGGACTAAGTTTCTGAACTGGGCCCAAACAGACCAGACTAAAATCAAAATGGAATCAATCACATTGAAGTTTCACCAACCTGAAACTCAGCTGCTTATCTGATCCAATGAAAAGTCAGAATTAGAGACACAAAAGCCAAATTTCCCAACAGGACACTTTCAACAGGTATGAAAATGAAGCTCCCTTTGCCTCATCTTTAGTAACCTGATGTTAACCAGTTATTTTTCTATTGTTCTGTCTCCTGTCCCCACCTTACAAGGGAAACTGAAATTACCACGCTGCTTTTTTTTTTTTTATGAATGCTGTATTCCTTTTATATATATATATATATATATATATATATATATATCTTAATTTTATTTATTTATTTCTATGTGGTGCTGCGGATGGAACCCAGAGCCTCTCACACATGCTAGGCGAGCACTCTACTGCTGAGCCACAACCCCAGCCCCCACACTGCTTTTTGAAAAAAAAAAAAAAAAAATTATAGTTGTAGATGGACATCATGCTTTCATTTTATTTTTTTATACGGTGCTAAGGATCAAACCCAGTGCCTCATACATGCAAGGTAAGCACTCTGAGCTGCTGCTCCAGCCCCGAACAAGCTGCTTTTTGGTTTTTGATTCTATTTTCTTCAGCCCTTTTCTGTCTATAAAACCAACCTCCTGTGCCTCACTCACAGTGTTGCCCAGTTTATTAATCGAAAATAAAACCAATTAAGATTTTTAAACTAACTTTTGTAATTTTATGTTTTGAGAGTCTCTTCCTAGTGAAGCAGAGTGAGTTACTGATCTCTCTGAATCTCAGGTCTGTCACAGAGATTAGACACGTGGCTAAGGAAACAAGCCACAGATAGATTTCATTCACTTAACAAAGATGTTGGGATATGGGGGCAGGATAACAGCACTTAATGGTAGAGTGCTTGCCCAGCATGTGTGAGGCCCTGGGTTCAATTTATGTGTATGTATAGATGCCTATATGCACAAATATAGAGAGACAGACTTCTTACTGTGTTCCATGTTTGGTGGAACACATAAACATCCATTGGGTACTTCTGAGATACCTGGAGGGGAACTTGGTAAAAGGCAGACTTTCTACAGGTCAAGAATAAAAGGAATTTGACTAATTGTTTTTTAGAGATTAAACTGCTGGGCACAGTTGACTCATTCCTATAATCATCCTAGCAACTCAGGAGGCAGGAGGCTGAGACAAGAGGATCACAAGTCCAAGACCAGCCTCTGCAACTTAGTGAGACCCTCAGCAACTTAGCAAGATCCTGTCTCAAAATAAAAATAAAAAAAAAAACTTCAGATGTAGCTCAGCAGTAATTGCCCCGAGTTCAATCCCTAGTATTGCAAAACAAAACAAACGAGAGAGAGAGAGAGAGAGAGAGAGAGAGAGAGAGAGAGAGAGAGAGAGAGAGAGGGATAAAACTGATAAATTATCCCTGAAGATGGAAGAGATCAGGTTCCAGTCAAAGGTTTGCCTCACCTGGCATTTGTGCTCCTCCCCTGCCCTCAGGCCCCCATGCTTTGAGAAGAAATGAGCTATTAAATTTATTGAAGATCCCTGTACACAATGAGTTGCTTATCTCTTATTGTTTCAAGGTTCTCTGCCTTTCCAGTCTAACAGTGATGGATCTAACTATGGATCTCTTTGAATTTATCCCAGATGGAGTTCACTGAGCTTCTTGGATGGACCAATTCTTGTTTTGCATCAAGTGTGAGAAGTTTCTGGCTATCATTTCTTCAAGTATTCTTTCTGGCCCTTTCTCTCATCTTCTGCTACAACTCCCATCACGCAGGTGCTGATTCACTTGATAGTACTCCACAGGTCTCTGAGACTCTGTTCATTTTCCTTCATTCTTTTTTCTTTCCGATCCTCTGACTGAATCATCTCAATTTGCCTATCCTCGACTTTGTTGATTCATCTTTCTGCTACTTAGCACCTCTATTGAATTTTTCACTTTAGTTGTTACACTTTTCAGCTCCAGGATATCTGCTTCATCCTTTGCCACATCTATTACTTATTGATAATCACTATTTGGTCAGGCTTTGTGGTCACATTTTCTTTTAGTTCTGTAGACATATCTGAAATAGATGATGTAAGTCTCTGCCTATAAAGTCCAACATCTGGGCTTCGTCAGGAACAGTTTTATGGCTTACTTCTTTTCCTACATATGATTCATACTTTTCTTGTTTCTTGTTTCTTTGTGGGCTTCATAATTTTTGGCTTAAAACATGAGTAATTTTTTCAGTCCCTTTTCCTGTGAAATGTATCTTGGATTGTTGTAAGCCTTTGGTTGATTTCCAGAGCTCTGAAAAATCTGGTTTTGATGATGTTGCCAGTTTTACCATTATTATGAAGGAGCGGCAAAACCTTGGATAAGGGGAACGACTGTACAGGTGAAAAACTATATGACATTGGATTTGATAATGATTTCACAGACACGACACCAAAGGCAAAGAGGCAACCAGAGCAAAGACAGACAAATCAGATTCCACCCCAGCACTGGAAGACCAGCGGGCGGGCAGCTCCATTAAGTGGGTAAAAAGGCAATCCACAGAATAGGAAAAAACTTCATAAACCATCCATCAGACAAGAGATCACCATGCAGAATATATGGATGACTGCTAAAACTCAAGACAACACAAATACCCGATTCCAAATGGCCAAAAGATCTGAATGAATATTTTTCCATATAAATAGCCAATAAACACATAAAAAGATGCTTAAAATCACTGTGAGAAACATGCTCACCTGCCCAAACTCAAAGAATGGACATGAGAGACAAAGACCAGGTACATAGAAAATGAGGATTTTAATGATGGTCTTGCAAGAATCGGGTGCCTGAGGGAGCAAGCAGCATCCTGTCCCTGGTGTGCAAGGTAACCCCCTGGTTTCTACTGGATGAGTACTATGGGAGCTTTGCTGTCTCCTGTTGGGAGTTTGAAGGAAAGCACCTTCAGTTGTCCTCACTCCCTTTGTTCTCTTGTGGCAGAAGGCCTTCTTGGGGTGAGAGCATCTTGGCATATTCGCAGTTTACCTGTGGGTCAGGAGGCCCCTCCCCCACTTCCTGTGTGTCAAGGGCAGCTCAGGTGCCCAGAGGGGATCTGCCATATCCACAGGCTATAGTGCTATTGTGAGTTAACTGCTTGTAACTTTCTACTCTGCTCTATTTCCCCTCTACATGCTATGCTTTCATCCCCAGTAATTTTACATTTAAGGCTAAATGCGGTATTCTGAAAATGGACCACCGGACTTGCCATTCTCCCAATCACTAATCATTAAGGAAAAGCAAATCAAAAGTATACTGACAACACCTCACTCCCATGGGGATGGCTGCTGTCAAAAAAAAGCAGACAATAACAAATGTCGGTGAGCATGAGGAGAAACGGGCCCTTGTGCACCGCTGGTGGGAATGCCATGATAAAGCTACTATGGAAAACAGCATGGGGGTTCCTCAAAAATATTAAAAATAAAATTGTCACATGATAGCAATTCCACCTCTGGGTATCTAGACCCAAAGGAAAGGAAAACAGGATTCAAAGAGATATTTGAGCAATCATATTCATAGTGGCATTATTTGTAATCACTAAATGTGGAAGGACCCCAAGTGTCCATCAATAGATGAGCAGATATGTCCAATTCATACAATTGGAATATTACTCAGCCTTTAAAAGGAAGGAGATGCTGATACAGGCTTCAACATGAATGGACTCTGAGCACATTATTCTAAGTGAAATAAGCCAATCACAAAAAGAGAAATACTTGTTACAGTTTAGATATGAGGTATTTCCCAAAAGCTCCTGTTAATTCAGGAACTCAGAGGTGAAATGATCATGAGAGCGATAACCTAATCGGTCCACCCTAGTTTGAATGGATTGACTGGGTGGTCACTGTGGGCTGGAGGAGGTAAGTCACTGAGGGCGTGCCCTGGAAGGGTGCATCTTCCCTGCACACCCCCACTCTCTGCTTCTTGGCTGCCAGGAGGGGAGCAGCTTCCCTCTGCCATGCCCTTCCCCCATGAGGTGCTGCCTCACCTTGGCCCAGAGCGATGGAGTCAGTCAACTAGGGACGGACAGAGACTTCTGAAACCCTGAGCCCCAAATAAGCTTTCCCCCCTTTTGAGTGGTTCTCATCAGGTGATTTGGTTACACTAACAAAAAAGCTAACTAAAACAACACTGTATGGTCTGACTTATATGAGATGGTACCTAGAGGAGTCAAAATCTAGAGGCAGAACCATGGTTGCCTGCAGATAAGGTGGGTGGGGAAGGGGGACTTGCTGTTTAGTGGCTGGAGAGTTTCAGTTTTGCAAGACCAAGAGAGTTTTGGAGAGAGGAAGGGTGGAGACGGTTGTACAGAAGAATGTGTTTAATACCACTGAAAACTGCCCTTAAAATGGATAAGACAGTAAATTTTATTCTGTGTGTATGGTATGGTCTGAATGCTGGCGTCCTCCCAAAATTCCCACTGAAACCTAATCCCTCCCAGTGCAGCAGTATTAAGAGGCCAAGTCCTGAGGAGGAGATTAAGTCATGGGGCCCACCCACACAGAATGGGACAACAAAAGAAGGTTGAAGGGATCTGCCTTGTCCCTTCCACCATGTGAAGAGCTGCAAGAAGTCACCATCTAGAAAGAATGGTCCTCACAAGACACCCAGTCTGGTGATGCCTAAGAATTTTTCTTATACCACCAAAATGGACAGTGTATATTATCACAATTTTTTAAAAATCTGAAGGGGGAGACTCCTGCAGAGTGAGAATTTCACACAGCATCCTGTCAATGCCTCCTCCACTCCAGTGTCCTTTTCCTGAAGCTGCACAGGCCTCCTCTCCCACTCACATGGGGCCACGTAGGCATCAGACATCAAGGGAGAGATGAGACGTCATGATGCACTCATCACCCACCGCTTCCTGGGGCCAAGCCAGTGGCCAGGACAGGAATGCAATTCCACATCTCTTTATCATCCAGACCCAATCTCCAAAAACAACTTAGTGGCACTAACCTCTGCAAGGGACACTGGTGGCTCTCCACGGGGAAGTCCGGGACAGGCCAGAGGCCTCACCATTTGCAGAAGGATGACAGGGAGAACAGGAAAAAGAAGGCGCTGGGTCCAGCTGCCAGGATTTCCTGGTAACCAAGCCTAACCAGAAAACAAGAAATCTTCATTTCCAGACTCCCTTTCTAACTTGACTTGAACAGGGGGAAATGCCAGACCTGACCCTGAAAACTGAAACTTGAATTCTAGTGCTGCAGGGTCACAAGTATGGTTTTTACAACGAGTCCCTGGTCAGACCAATCACAATGTTCAGAATCCAAGTTCTTCTTATAATGTATTCAAAATCTATTTTGTGATCATAGTGCATAAGAAATGAAGCCTTAAACAGTTTGTCTGAATCCAGTCTCCTGGCGTAGCTCCCCAGGCAGAGAACTGCAGCTACATGAGAAGAGATTGGGCAATGTGGACTCCTCTATGTAGGGCTCCTGTACTGTGAGGCCAAACCCATTTAGAGGCAATGAATCAGGGCTCTGCCTGGCAGGCAGATTCCAAGGCCAATGGTTCTCTTGGATTATAATGCAAATGTCATCCAGTTGAGAAAGAAATCCCAAAAATCTTAGGAAAGTAGTGTACTACAGTTCGAAATCATGCAATAATTTCCTTATTAAGTAAGCTTCTTTAATTCCAGGAAGATGTAAGATTAACTGTAGATATGCTAAACAAAATAAAAAAAAAACATGTATTTATAAATTTTTTGTTAAGAAATCTGGGAGTTAGGCTAGGGGTGCAGCTCAGTGACAGGGCACGTGCTCAGCCTGAGGCCCTGAGTTCAATCCCAAGTACTGGAAAGAGAGAATCTGTGCTATCCATTACTTTATGTACCTTAACATTTAATTTGGTCTGTTTCAAGTAACAAGTCAGCCTCAAGGCTCCAATTAAAATAAACGAAGTAATTTGTTTAGACTTATGATTTTAGGTAGGAATTTACTAGGTTTAAAATCAGTATTGGCAGAGGACAAGCACATGAAAAGATGCTCAGCGTCATTAGGGGAATTCAAACCACAATGAGACACCACTATAGGCCTTTTTATTTTTGGTACCAGGGACTGAACTCAGGGGCATCTAACCACTGAACAACATTCCCAGCCTTTTTAAATTTTTTTATTGAGACAGGATCTCACCAGATTGCTCAAGGCAACCTTAACTCGCTAAGGTACAGAAGCTGACTTTGAATTTGTGATCCTCTTGCTTTAGCCTCTCAAATCACTGGGATTACATGCGTGTGCCACCATGCCAAGACCTATGCCTTTTTAAATGGCTAAAATTATAAAGTCTGACTACCCCCAGTGCTGGGGAGGATGGGAGGAATTAGAACTCTCATTCACTGCTGGTGGGAATATTAAATAGTACAACCACCTAAGAGGGGTTCAACATGGAAAGTTACACATGCAACTACTGTGTGTCCAACCACGCCCCTCCTAGGCATTTGCCCAAGACAAAAGGAAATGCAAAAACCTTCACAACAGTTTTATTTGCAATTGTCAAAAACTGGAAGCCAGTGAGATGACCAATGACAAGTGAATAGATAAACGATATAGGGGCTGGGGATGTGGCTCAAGTGGTAGCGCTCGCCTGGTATGCGTGTGGCCCAGGTTCGATCCTCAGCACCACATACAAACAAAGATGTTGTGTCCACCAAATACTAAAAAATAAATATTAAAATTCTCAAAAAAAAAAAAAGATAAACGATATAATATCCATGTCATAGAATAATTACTCAGCAATATATAAAGAATGAACTCTTGATATGTGCAACAACTAGACATAATTTAAATAATTATGTGGAGTGAAAGAAGGCAGACAAAATAGAACACAAACTGTAGGAGTGGTTTTATGGAAAATCTCAGAAAATGCAAACTCATCTTTAATAACAGAAAGTAATTAGTGGTTACCTGAGGGAGGTGGAAGCAAAGGTGGGGGGTAGATTCCAAAGACGACAGGTGTGTCAGCTTGTCTGGACTGTATTGATGGTTTCACAGGGACAATTTGTCAAAACTTGTGAAATCATAAGATTTAAATATGAGCTACTAGTTATATGTCAATAAAACCTCAGTAAAGATATTTTTAAAATAAAATATAAAATGGGGGCTGAGGTTGTACTCAGTGGCTGAGCACTTGCCTCGCACATGTGTGAGACACTTGGTTCAATCCTCAGCACCATATAAAAATAAGTAAACAAAATAAACATGTTGTGTCCATCTATAACTAAAAAAATATTTTTAAAAATGGAATAGGTACATTTATGAAAACTTTAAGAATCAGCTTAATGTATTAGATTTACAAGTATTATTTAAATATTGGGGAATTTTTTAATCATGCATCCCTCATGGCCAGCTGTAATTTATAACTATAATTGGAAGAAGTATTAAAATAATTAAAATAAGACGAATAATTTATAAATTCAATTTAAAATTTTCAAATGAATCTAATTAAGTCTTCAAATGGGACCAGCATTAATCAATCACTTTCAGAGTGATTGTTAAAACTTTCTAGAATTGTAAACAGAATAGAAAGATTTATACTTTGTTGTATTTAAGAGCTAAACTTTAAAAAGTGTAGACCTTAAAAGAAAGAATTCAATTTTGAGGTTTTATTTCTTTACCTTGCTGGGGATGGAACCCAGGCCCCCAGCAGGTGCTCCACCACTGAGCTGGATAGATTTCTGAATTGTAACTTTAACAAATTGAAAATACATATTTTTTTCTATCTGAGTAACTTCAAAAAAAAAAAAAAACTTTGCAGTACTCAAACATCTAGGGGTAGAGATGAGGTATGGCATCCAGAATCTCACCCAAACATGCCACTCACGGTCACCCAAAACTCACCCAGTCGGGGCTGGGGATGTGGTTCAAGTGGTAGCGCGCTCACCTAGCATGCGTGAGACACTGGGTTTGATTCTCAAACCTCATAAAAATAAAATAAAGATACTGTGTCCACCTAAAACTAAAATTTTTTTAAAAAATAAAATAAAAAACCTCACCCAGTCATTTAGTCTCTGAATCTCAGTTTTCTCATCTGTAAGAGAGAAATGTTTCCCAGAATAAACAATATATTTGCTATTAATTGATAGACCCAACCTGATCTTTTCTTAAAATTGGGCATCTCGCCACAAAACCATGAAAAGATAATTTCGGCTTTACTATAAATTACTGCAAATTCTGAACCTACTTGGAATGCCTGCCCGTGCCCTGAACTCACCCATGTCCGGTTTTCCCTGACCAGATAACAACCCTTTCCTAAACCTTAGTGACGCCTCATAAATTCTGGCCTTCCCTGGCCGGATAACGACCCTCTCTGAGTCTCTAAGATCTCCATAAATTCTGATGCCTCTGTTGCCGGGGCCAGCAAAAATGTAAACTTGTGTTATGCTCCTCAGAGTGTTGTTATCTGTAACCCCCCTTTGTTAACTTTTTGGGCTATAAAACTGGGCCACAAAGAAGCCTCGCCGCTGTCCTTGGCTCCCACGATTTTGATGGGCAAGGCAGCCCGGCCGGTCGAAATAAGAAGCTTGCTTTAATTTGATTTTAATTGGAGTCAGTGGTCTTTTCTTGCATCCTGGTCTAACATTAATGATTTATTAATAAATTTTATACTGATAAATAGCACACTGGCCAACACATTGGCATAAAGAAATGAGCAGCACAATACCATTGCTAGTTACTGCAGCCGGGCCAGATCCTGGGCTGACCAATGGGCAGACAGGAGAAAGGTGACACACATATCCTCAGAGACCGAGCATGACTCAGCACAGCCAGGTCACAGAATTTTCCGCAGCCTCAGCCGGTGTGGATGTCACGGCGTCTCAAGTTGGTCAGGAGAGAAGCTGCCCCAGAAGGAGCCACCTGCTAGTGATGCCCCAGGCCCGCCCCTCCTTGGCAGCAGAGAATCAGGACAAGCAAGTAACAGAAGCACTGCAGGCTGCGGTGGTGCTGGGAGGACCTGGGGAGGTCTCCCAACATGGTATTCAACAACAGCAGCAACAGCAGGCACCCACCTCCCCCCAGGATCACCAGGGAGAAAGCTGCGAGGGGGAAGCCCCAGCTGAGATGACAGAGCCTTGGTTACAGTAACTAAGAAAAGCTCCAGGGAATCAGCTGGGCCTGGGGGACTGATGAGCCCAAAGAGCTTTGACAAATCAGATGACCTGGGAGAAGAAGGCCCTTCTTGGTGACTAATTTTCCCTTCCAACTGATGGATTTGAAAGAAACATCAATAAAAAAATGACAATCTTAAAAACAACAGTGTTAGCATCTTGGATTCTGCTCATCAGCCTTCTCTGGGCTTCAGTTTCTTCAGCTCCTTAAGACAGGTGGTTTAGAGGTACTTCACTCAGCGCCCCCACCTCTCCTTGCGGGATGCAAGCAAGGTAGATGACATCCAACTCTACCAACTGAGAACGAGTGGACAGAGCAAGCAGAGAGAACAGGTGGTGGGTACCTGGTGGAGGGTTTCCATCGCATTCCCATCAGCCTTTTCTCCATCAACTTTCTAAGCAAACTCAATTGTAGAGAGGAAAACAGCTGGTGCGAGCCCAAAGCCTAGGGCAAGAGGACTGTGGAAAATCTCAAAGGAGACAGACTCCTAGGTCATGAAGGGCCCCCAGAGAAAAATCCCTAAAATACAAAGGGTGGAAACCAAGACAAGCTCCTGTACAAAGGAATCCCCACTCCACACTGAGCATGAGCTCTGGGGAAGAAGAGCCACAGAGTCCCCAGGACACCTAGCTGTAACACAGGAAGAGCAGCTAGCCTGCCTTGGGAGGAAGGGAAGGCTGCCTGACCATAGTGTCCTGATCACAGGGAGGAATGCCCAGCAGGCTGCCCAGCTGGACTGTTTTTGCAGACCAGCAGGAGACAGGTCTGAGTTTCAGTGGAGCCCTGCCAGGCAGCCTTAGCATTTAGGCTGAGGACATGCAACTGGATCTCCCAGCCACCTGCAATCAGAGGGAAATCAGCATTAGGGGAAACCCTAAAAGGGCAGGTGATGGAGGGCAGTGCTGCCTTGGCACTAAGTAGAGGGACAAGTCCAACTTCATCTCCTTGCCACTGTAGTTGGCCGAGGCTGGGAACACGTGTCAAGTATCTTTATAATTAGCTGGCAGAGCCACCTCTCATGCCCCAGCTGCATGCTTCTCAGAGCCCCTCCGTGCCCAGCTGCCCGCCCTCTGTGACCCCTGAAGAACGGCTCTTCTCAGAGGCAGCCCTGCCTGGGGATGCTTCCTGTGGGTCATCAGGCGCCTCATCATCCTCCCCCTGCCAGCTTCCCAAACCACACCCTTCCAGCAATGGGGCCTCCTGCTGTGGCTGGCCAGCTGCCAACTGGGGCCAGCAGGGAAACAGATGTCACTTTCCTATGAAAACCAACGAAACCCAGAAAGACCAAGCTTAAATAGAGATTTTCAAAAATCAAAGTGTGGTCTTTTTTCTTGACTGAGCTTGAGACGTGACATGACAAGACTCATCTCCAGCTGCTCCCAATGAAGTCACCGCCACGTCCCACAGGCCTGGGTTCAGGCACAGGACTTACCCTCAGCGTTCCGTCAGCCCTCGAGGAAGCAGGCACTATCTAAAGAAAAAGAAAAAGTATTATTGTCACTTCTCCAGGCACGCCTGGGAGAACCTAGGAGTGGCCAGACATAGCGATTCAGAACCGAGAGAAGATCTGCTAGCTTGCTTCCTCTTGGGGGCTCCATGGGTGCCACCAGAGCAGCACGGGGCTGAGGGCACACCAGGTATTGACCAGCTGTCCCCACCCTTTGCTTCTTGCCACCCACTCCTGTGACCCTGCAGCCTGATTCCTCCTCTGTAAAATAGGGACAATAACAATACCTACCTCACGGGCTCACAGGAGTAACCAATGCGTAACACACGCAATGGCTACACTCGGACGCTGGCTGGACCGCTAGCAGGATTTAAGAAAAACCCTTGTGTGGTCCCCACTACACAAGAATAAGAAGTTCCAGAAACTGTTATTGTTTCATCTAAAGGGCTTCCTCTTCCCACCCACATTCTCTATGCAGCTGCCTCTAACCTCAGGAGCTACCTGTCTCCTGACTCCTGGGCTCTGGTTTTCCTATCTCTCAATGCAACTTGACACTAATGAAGAACTGTCTTACGTGATCTGAGACGTGTCTCCTATTTCCAGACTGTTCCCTCAGAGCCTTTCCTGCAGAGGCCCCTCCCTGCCCTGCATAAGAAGAGTACATTCATGCCGTGGGAGCCCAAAGGTGGTGCATGGCCACTTTCTGGAGCTTACAGACTGCTTATTTTCCAAAGGCCACATCCATCAGACAGCTCAAGCCACTGGTCAATAAATAGCAAATTGGAGACACACACCAGCAAGGAATTGAATATGTTCACAGAAAACCAGCTGCCTTGGTAGATGATGTCAAAGCTGAAATTTAATGTTTGGGGCATTCAATTCAATAAAATATTTATGGAGTGCATGCATTCACAAGGAATTATGCCAGAAGATACCAGCTCTGCCAAAAAGTGCCCAAACGCACATTATTAGGGGCTAACTTTAGAAGGCAAAAGCAGAAGACTCAGGTCCCCAAGGAAGGTCTCCAAGTCCAGGGCCAACCCCAGCCAGGCCATTTCCCAGCCATGAGACTTGGAGCAAGATAGTTAACCTCTCTACATGTGGGGTTTAGTAAGGCCCCTGTCACTACATAGTGAGAGCACGTACAGTTTGGCTCTATTATTAATAGCAAATGATAATAAACCATTACTTATCATTACAAATGATTTGTTATTAAAAGAAAGAATCCACATCCAGCTGAACAGATCTGGCCAGGCTTAATATAGGAAAGCCCTGAGTACTGAAGAGTAAAAGGCCCTGAAAAAAATCAAGTCACTGGGAACAAGAAGAGGGACACTAAGAAGTGAGTTTGGAGGGTCAGTGAATAGTCTGACGGTGGGGCCCAGGCAGAAGAGGTTACCAATGGGGTCAATGGATGAAAAAGCCCAACAGAAGGACCATGTTGGTTAGTCCTGAACGCCAAGATGAGACAAGCTCCCCATTCAGTAAGCAAGAGGAAAGGGCTTGTTCCTTTGGTTATTTTCCATCTTTTACTATCAAGCCCTCGTTCTCTGGCAAAGCGTCCACAGCAAATACCAGAAGGCAGCTAAGTGAGAGAATCCAATCAGTCAGGCCCAGAGGTGGTTTCAGCAAGGGAGCAGGCAAAATGCCCCCCTTCTCAAAGGACGCCTCTGGAGGAGAAACTAGCCCCAGAGCAAGCCTGGGACGTGCAGAACAGGGCCCCATCCAAAAAGAGTACGCTGCCACTGGGAGGCAGCCAGAGAAGTCCACACTCACCTCCAACAAAAACACAGTCCCAGGTGAGGACCCGGAAAGGGCCAGAGAGGGGACTCCCTCCCAGATTCACTGGTCTCCGCACGTGGTGCTGGTCATTGCAGCCGTCCCTAATGACTACTTTCTGGGTGCCCCAATTTCTACCTTGCTCTCCTCACCCATGCTCAGCTTAAGACATTTTCTACTAATTTATCCAAAACTTTACTAAGCACCCCTGTTGTTCCCAGCCCTGTGTTAGAGACTGTGAGGATACAAAGAAGACACAGACAGCTGTGACACGGAATGAGACATGAACCTGAGATCCAGCCCTGCCACTGGTCCCAGAACCTCCATGCACAGGGTTGGGAGGACAGCCACACAGCACAGCACATGGGGTACTGGGAGTGATACGGAGAAATGGAGGAATAGGACATGGAGGTTGTCAGAGGCAGAGGACCCACTGGAGGGGAGCAGTGGCACAGAGACAGGTGAGCCAAGATGCAGCAGGCTTCAACAGGGACAGAAGAGGACAGAAGGTGCAGAAGGGGGCGCTGGGGTAAACTGGAGACACCTCGGACGGCAGCCTCAATTAATTAAAAAAACAACAGACATTGACCAACCACAGTGAACAGAGCCCTTTCCCTAAGGGCAGGGGACAGAGCAGCCACTAAGAAACAAAGGGTTGGGCTGCGGCCATAGCTGAGTGACAAGAGCGCTTGCCTGGCATGTGTGAGGCACTGGATTCAATCCTTAGCACCACATAAAAATTAACAAATAAAAAAAGGCATGCTACCTATCGACAACTAAAAAAAAAAATTAAAAAGAAAATAGAAAAAGAAAAGAAACAAAGGGTGAGCTGGCAGGATGGCATATGCCTATAACCCCAGTGGCTCAGGAGACTAAGGCCGGGGATCATGTGTTCAAAGCCAGCCTCAGCAAGGTGAGGCTCTAAACAATTCAGTGAGACCCTGTTCTAAATAAAATACAAAAAAGGACTGAGGATGTGTCTCAGTGGTTGAGTGCCCCTGAGTTCAATCTCTGATACCCCCCCCAAAAAATAAATAAAAGAAAGAGTGAGTAGGGCATGGTGGCACACACCTGTAATTCCAGCTACTCTAGACCCTGCCTCAAAATAAAATAAAGTATAGATGCTAGATAGATAGGTAGATAGGTAGAGAGAGAGATTGAAGGGCTGAGAAAAGAGCTCAGTGACAGGACCCTGGGTTCAATTCCCAGTTCCACAAAAAAGAAAGGGGTGGGGGATGGAGGGATGAGCTGGCTTAGGGTGTAACTCAATGGCAGAGTATGGTGTTCACCATGCTCAGGACCCCGGGTTCAATCCCCAGCATGCAAAAAAAGAAAGAAAGAAAGACAAAAAAAAAAAAAAGGACTGCTGCTCTCAAAGAACTTAGCAGAACACAAATGAACACACCCGGGGCTCAGGTCTGCTGGTTCCCAAACAAACGCCCAGCTGCCCCTGGATCCAATCCTCCCCGATTTACCCGCACATTAGTAAATCCTAGTGCCCTCACCTGTAGCAGCCGCTTCCCATGACCAATTTCTCATACCCCCTGAGAAGTACTATTTTCCCCATTCGTTTTCCTCAGCCTTCCACTTGCAGGCTCTCATTGCTTGGAACTTGCTCCTCTTCCATAAGACCTTTGTTGCTCAAATCCAATCACTGCTGCTACACTGCCAGCGGCACAAAAGTAGGTTCACCACTCACCTCTCCCACAACGGCTGCCCTTTTAGCCCAGGGGCCAGTCCCCTTCTCTCCCGCTTTAGCATGAGGTCTGCCCTGGCTTGCAGGCCTCTACCACACTTCCTCTTCTGGGCCATACCTTGCTCTCACCTGCTCTCTACAAACATCTGTAGCATGCTGACTTCTTAGGTTTAATTTTTCTCTCCTCCAACCAGTTTGTCAGCAGTTCTAAAACAAGGATTAACCTCATCACCTACGTAACCCCTCAGCACCTAGCCTAGGGCTCTGCACATGATGAGTTTAAAAGTTGAAGCATTAAGATAAAAAGAAAAACAGAAAGCTGTAGCTGCAAGTAAATAGGAAGGCTGAGTATATCCACCCCCTAATTATTTGCATCACATACAAGGAAAGATTGACAGGCGGGAGGCCAGCCAGGGCTGCTGGTGGTAGTGGGTAAGGGAGCATGGGAGAGTCTGAGGGCTCTAGTTGCGATCTAGCAAGTGTTGGCACTTATCAGAGCCTCAGTTTTCTCAGCTGCAGAATGAGGATAATGAGCCCTGGGCTCCTCCTTTCACAAAATGAAAAGGCAATCGGATTTTTAAGAATTTCAAAGCTGCCAGGGACCTTGGGACTTGGCCTAGTTCCATCATCTGTAAGATGAGGAAAGAGCTCTCCAAAGGTAAAACAACTCGCTGAAAGTACACAGGGCAAGTCACCCTGGGAGGAACCAGCGGGACAGGGCCTCAAGGATCAGGCTTCCAGTCGGACGCAGGAGGGCACTTTCCAAACGCACTTTGTAAACCACTAAAAGCTGTAGAAATAATGGGCTGAACCCAGCCGCACCTCCTAACTGAAGGGTCTTGAATCATTGTGTCTAAGCATCTCAAGTTCACTTCTACATCTGAACCAAGTGCATCCTACGGGAGACGGAGTGCAGCCACTTGGAACAAGGAAAATGCCAGCCTTACATTGCCACAACTTCCATACAGTCAGTGAGATGGGGTCAGCTTGGTCTTGGTTTGAACCCTCAGGGACCTGGCGCGAGGCATTTTAGGGCCCAGTGCGTCAGTTTCTCCATCTGCAAAATGGGCCTGAGAGCAGGACTAAGGGCGCCTGTGGCAGCCAGAGGGGCGGGATGAGGTGGCGCCCACCCGGGAGGGATGCTCACGCGGCATCTAGCCCTAGACGCCTCGCGGTGGGGTCCGGGTGTGGATAAGGGAGGGGGCGGGTCCGCGCCGGCCCGGTCTCGGCTGGAGGAGGAGAGACTGCGCACGTCGTGTCGTGTCGTGTCGTGTCGCGTCGCGCTGCACGCCGCCCGCAGTCGTCCCCTCCAGCCGTCACTCGCAAAGCCCGCGCCTCCTTTGCGCGCGCGACCCTTACAAAAGCGTCCCTGGCGCCGGCGCACGCCCACCAGCTCCGACCTGCCGCAGGAAGAGGAAGGTGCAGAACGCCGCGGACACTCACCTCCTCCCAGGCGCTGCAAGTCGTCGCCGCTGCCTCTACGGCCGCTGCCTCCGCTGACAGGGAACAGCTGCGGTCTCCGTGCAACCGAACTTGCTGCAGTCCCAGGCCCCGCCTCACGGACTTCCTATTGGTCCAGGCAGCCCAACCCCTCCTGGAATTGGGTAATATTCTCCGTCACTCACCACTCCTCCGCTTAGGACTCCTCCCTACGCCCACCTACCGGCACGTTTAAGCCTTGGCGCGCCACGTCAGCCCCGCCCCTCGCGTCTCCGGAGGGTCCCTGGATTGGTGGCAAGGCCAGGAGAGCCCGCCCCAGGCGCACCACCGCCTACTCTCTTGTCTCCGGAACCTCACGTGGGCAGCTCGGCCCCGCCCCCGCCCGCAATAGGCGGAAGTGGCCTGGCTCCGACACGTCGTGATTGGCTATCGGCGGGGGTGGGGACGTGCAATTCATTCATCCGGGTAGCACGTGTCTCCCCAAACCGCAAGCATAACAGATGCGCCCCAGTTCAGGCACCCTGGCCCGACGCAGATACGCATTAGCGGTCAGAGAAGAGGTCTCAGAGCGTTAGCGGAGGGTAGGAGGAAGGAGAAGATGCTGGTGCCTCCAGGGTTTACGTGACTGCGCCCTGTGGAGTCTGTGTGGGTGGTCATGGGAGTTAGAAGTCAGTCTCTGTGCGACCTTGGACATTTCCACTTCACCTCTCTGAGCTTCAGTTTTCCTAATTTGCAAAGCGGGGTCGCTCAGGACCTAGTTTATAAAGCTTGGTTGATATATGAAGGAAAGCTGCTTAATTGGGCTCTGTGCCAACCAGAGGGTAGGGAAGTGACCCAAACAACCCAAAATTCCTGCCTTCCGGTGAGGGGAAACTAGACAAATAAACATAGAATATACAGTACATCAGATGTAATTAGGGCAAGGAGAAAAAATAACCTGCTTCCAGACAAGAGGATCAAGGACTCTAAGAATACCGTTGACTAGAAATTGTTTATTGGGCACGGAGAGGGATTAAGATCCCCATCTCTTCTCGAACTTCATTGCGTAAAAAGTTTATCACTACAACTTCCTTGTCCTTCCTTCCACCTGTCCCGCAGGACTCCAACCCTGGGTCGATCCACCACAGCTATTTTAGAAGCAGAATAAGAACTTAAAGTCCAATCTTCCAAATTCACGCTTTCATTCAATCAATACGCATCTCTTAAGCACCTACTTACTATGTGCCTGGTGCTATGCGGGGGATTGGTGGGCAAAACCCAGGCCCATCATTTCATGGAGCTCATGTTCTATCGCATGTCCAAGCCCAAAGACTCGACATAACTTTTTTTAAAAAAAAATACAGGAAAAGAGTTAAAGCCTTGTAACCTTGTGAGGTCCCATCCCTCTCTGGACTGGATTTCCATATAAAAAGGGGCTGGACTTCATAGACACTTGAGTCTGTCCTTTCTTGTGTGTTACACTTCTAGCACATGCCTACCTTGTGACCTCATTACTTCCTATTTTATCTACCCTTCTGCACAGATGTAAGACTTGAATCCCTGTGTCTTTCAGAAAAGGCATGACCTTGTTCTAGGGCTGGCCAATCAACAGGGTCTGCGAATGGATCTGGAACATAAAGCAGGTGACTCCTACATCAACACCAACTGAGGCAGATCTGAACAAAGGACCTAATTGAGTAGAACCAGATAGATTGCTGTGAACAAAGCAGTATGGGTTCTGAACAGTTAGCCACAGCATATACATTATCTAGATCAAGTTAGATTGAGAAACAAGACACCTTGTCATCCAGGCTTTCTCCTTCCCCAAGAGGACAGGTTTGGGAAAGTATTCCATTCCAAGCCAAGAAAACTTTCTAGCCAACAGCCTGGGTGAGGAGTCTGCCATGGCTGGAGAGAGCATTTCTCGGGGTGAGCTTCAGATCTCTCTCTACTGGCAGAATCTCTTTGTTACAGAGTGCTGACTGGAGACCCAGATTCCTGAGCCCTACCCCCATGGTCTTATTCAAATTAACCAGATGCCTTAGAGGGACTAACAGAGTCACCTAGGTCACAGACACCCAACGTTGGGAAATGAGACCCCCCCCACACTGCTTTGCATTGATAGTTTTAGGAACTTTCCAAATGGTTCTGAAGTGAATCAGTGTTGAGACCCGCAGAGAGGCCTAGAGAAGTATTAGCCAGACTTCCCAATGATAAGAATCTCCCTGTTTCTTTTTAAACAAACAGATTCCTGGACCCACACCCATGGAGCTGGGGTGGGGCCCAGGAATCTTTTGATTTTTTTAACCCCCACTAATTCTGGAGATCTGGGAGGCTTGGGGACTTGGCTAAATTCCTAAGAGGGGGTGGCAGAGGAGGGCTGGCCAGGAGTTCAGCTGTGGTGCTCAGGCACAGGCAGCAGGATCTCTCAGGAAAGAAGTGTGACATCCAGCAGCTCAGAGGCTCCTGTGAGGCTGGAAGTGCAGCTCTGCCTTCTGCTTCTTAGTGTCTTCCACTTTCTGGAAGGTTCTTGGTTGATTGGTTGGTCGGTCTTCTGTTCCTCTCCTCACATTTGAACATTACCTCTCCAACAGTTGAGTTTAGCACAGAATAGGTGCTTAATAAATAGTGGGTAATGAAAGCAGGGGAGACATCAGCCCACAGTTAAAAGGACTGGAGTAAAGGGGACTGCCCCAGAGACCAGCCCCAGAGGCCAAGAGTCCAGCAGGAGGTTGAGGAGTCCAGAGGAGGGAAAGTTAAAGAGACAACGACCTGGAACAGGCCAGGTGGGGTCGGGGAGTGTGATTGCCAAGGGGCAAATTGGGAGGAGGGAGACTTCAAGAGTGTCCCTGGGCCAGAAAGGAGGGAAAGAAGATTCATTCACTCCACAGCTTTCTCAGGAAAGATGTCATGAATAATGAGCAGTTTCCCCAGCCCCACCCTGCTCCCGGACCAGCAGGAACAGAGCCTGAAATGCTTGACTTCAAAGCCGTGTGGCTCTGTGCTGGAGATGATGGCCAGGGGCTTATGGAACTCCAAGGAGGGGCCCCTGACCCTAAAAGAGGGGCCTTAGAGGGCTTCCTGGAGGAGATGATGACTGGGCCAAGTCCTGAAAAAGAGAGAGTTTATCAGGTGAAGATATTGATAAACAAGGCCCCATGCTGAGAAGAGGCCCAAACTAAGACGGGAAGATGAGGTGGGGGAGGGGCATGGTGCACTGCATACTGCGGGGGGCCCGGGGAGGACAGCTCCCCAGCAAGTTCAGGAAGCACAGTGGGGGAGGCCAGGAACAGTTAGGAACAAAGAAACTGGAAGCATCCAGGTGGAAAGGGAGCTCCCAGACAAAGCCGTGGACCCCTCAGAACATAACAGACACCATGAGCCCCCCAGTGCAGACCACCCTCTGAGTTTCCATTTCCAGCTCAGAAGCTGGGCTTCACTCTGACCAGGACAACTCAGATGAGGGGATCTTCCCTCCTCAGATGATGAATGAGGGCTGTCCAATTTCTGGCGGCTGGAGCCTCAGAGGGCCTGGCTGCTGGGTTAACCCTCAGTAAAAAGACAGGGCAAGGCCACCAGGCCCTCAGGAAGACCCACTGCTTCCCCTGGGATGGACAAACACCCTGCACAGGCTGGAACTGTGTCTTCTATTCTGCAGCACAGAAGCCTCCAGGTGACAGGGCAGAGGCAGCCCAAGGGTAGTTTGATCTGCTTTTTATTTATTTATTTTTCATAAGTTTTCCTGCCTCAGGTCCTTGGGGGGACCAGGCTGCTCCACTGGGTCTCTTAGCCTGGTTCCCATGCACAGCTACACTAAACCATGGGGTGCCTGGTTGATGATAAGGAAAAGGTGGCACTTTGGTGATAAGGCCTCTCTCTACCAGCACATGACCGGGCAGGCAAAGCATGGCTTGGGTCACGGTCCTGTTCACCCATCAGCATGGAGCACATGGGCAGTGTGGGAACTGCACAGCGATGAAAGGCGGTCCTGTGCCCTTGCCCAAGTGCAGTTTTGGGGTACTGAGCCTGACTCCCCACACTTTGTCCCTGTGGTCTCTGTTCCTTTAACCTTGTTGCCTCCCACCCCTAGGGACCTGTCCTTTCAGTCTGGACAGTCCCACTAGACCACGGAGCCCATCAAGGGATCCCCACAAGATACTCAGACCATCACCGGCCGAGGTGGAACACAGCCTTCATCTCCTCTGTGCTCTTGGGCTGCCGAAGTCTCTGCCAGTTCTGAGATCGCTCTTCTGTTTCCACCCCTCTGAACGTGCCAGCCCCAAGAAGCAAAGGAATGGGTTAGCTCCTCCCAAACCCCGTCCCAAGTTTTTTTGGGGCAACGCCAGCCAAAACAGTCCCTGTCACTTGCCCCCTGCCCAGACTCTCAGCTGCAGTTAACATTGCCATTTCTGCCATCTCTCCTGCTTTGCCCACGTGCCCGAATCCCAAGTCCTCAAAGCCCATGGGAGACTCCCCACCATGGGTCCAGCCCTTTACCAGGGTGCCAGTTCTATTCAAAGTCACTGGTCCCCGGGATGGGACAGAGGAAGGGGACGAACCTCCTTACAGTCTGAGCGGTAACTCTTTGGATTCTCCCAGCAATCCTCTAAAGTAGGGAGGGATGTTGAGGCTCCAAGAACAGATACAGCCTCTCTCCTGGTTGCACAGCCAGGGACCCAGTCAGGGACCCCCAAGCAGCACATTTTCTGCTCCACTCGACACCTTAGACCACCCAGGAAAAGAGAAAACAGAAAGTGTGGAATCAAACAAAGAGCTTTGTTTTTGACGATGTTTCTGAGATCTCTGTGAAGATAGTACCTGGTGAAGCCAGATTTACAGATAGGTGGTTAGTGTAGTCGGGTAAATGGGGTCTCAGATGAAGATGGAGCCCATCCCTAGGAAATGTTAATGAAGCAGCCCCCAGCAAAAAGGGGATGCTAATCCAAAAGCAATCCCAGCCCAGATTACTCCTTTGGCCCACCTGTCCCCCACCCTTAAGGCCTTCCTTCCCGCATTCCATCACTGCAAGATAACAGAACAAAGGACAGGAATGCGGGAAAGCTGAAAGTAGACCTTAGCTATAAAAGAGGGAAGACATCGCCCTTCCATGGATTCCACCTCTTGGGTCCCCTTCTTCCTCCCGGGAGAAGTCTTTTGCTGTCTTTTAATAGTCAACTTTCCACTCTACCCTTGCCTCCGCGTGCCTCTCTGGCATTATACTTCTGCCTCCGGGAAGCAAGGACTCGTCACCGGTACACAGCGGGAACACTGGAACCTGATTGTACAGCCAGCTTCTCCGGGCCCTGCTCAGACCTGACTTTGCGGTGGACTTGCCATGGGGCCTGGTGGTTGGTGCTTCTCAGCAAGGCAAGTCTGGGGCTCCCAGGAGACCTGCCCAGCTCCATTCTACAGATGAGGAATCAAGCTATTTGGAAGAGTTCAAGAGCGCCTGAGTTACTGGCTCTGCCTCCCTGCACCTATTGAGCTCAGGTTCTCTGCCACTCAAAATAATCCTTCCCTAATTCTTTGGAATGCTGTCGCAATTAAGCACAGCCACATTCAGGAGGCCCTCGGTGCAGTGCCTGGCACGGACAAGTGCCCAGCACCTGGGAGCTTTTATAACAGTGTTTAAGTAATAGTGTTATTTACCATTCACTTTGATTTCTCCAAGTGATAAGGTGTCCAGGTTCTGGCATTGAAATTAACAGCCTGGTATTCCAGCTTCCTGTGGGGACATGAAAACTGAAAAACTGGACACGTTTGGTACCATTGTTCTGAACTAAAAGAAAGAGGGCACCAAATTACAGCATATTAGGAGTCGCTCAGGCAAAGAGCAGAGATTCATTATTGCTTGAACATACGCAAACAATTTTAAATTAAACATGTATGTCTGCAAGCACTGGTCATATTTTCAAGGAGAAAATCTAATGGCATTAACCATTGGGCTCATAGTGTAAAGGTCGATGGAAAAGCTCCGTAAACTCAACAAGCCCAAACAACCATTTATTAGCAGGACCATAGCGACCAGTCGCAGAGGAGAAGGGAGGAGAGAGAGAAAGAGAGAGAAGGGGAGAGGGGGAGAGGGAGAAAGAGAGAGGGGGAGGGAGAGAGTAAGAGAGGTAGAGTAAGAGAGGGGGATAGAGAGGAGAGAGGGGGAAGAGAGGAGAGGGAGGGGAGGGGAGAGAGTAAGGGTAAGAGAGTGAACATGAACAGGGTGTTGATATTTATGGGCTCAATGCAGGATGAGGAGGAGCAGGGCGAGTGGGCTGTTACTTCTTCATTGGCTGAGAGTTCCTGACACTTCAGGGATGGGAGGTGCGCCATTCACAGGGATTGGAGGTGACTGTTCGGTTCGCGCGCCATTCAGTGCGTCATGGACCTGAGCTCCCGGAAGAGAAGCAGTCTGGGCACCATCTTTACCAACTCATAGTTCTGTGAATACCCAGACTTCACCCTCAGAGGGTGGAGCACAGTTCATTTGCTGAAGACTCCCCGTGCTGGCCAGACTCAATAGGGCTGCACCCCAAGTCCATCCCAACTGTGCCTCTGTTACTTCATCTGAACAATGGGGTAAGGCTTCTGAGTAGAGGCCATGCTGCTTTCCTGCTGCCCCCCCAAGGCCTATCAGATTCTCAAAGGCCTGGAGATGAGCTTCATGTCTGACTTCCCCAGGGCAAACCTGGCATGCCAGGCTCTGGCCATCTGCTCCACTCTCACCTCCACCTCCTTCGTGCCTGTGAGGCTGAACCACCACCACCACCACCTCCTTGAAGAAGCCCACCTGGATTTGTTATGCTTGAATTCAATTCGGGACCCCCAAAAGACCACTAGAGACCACCAGAGACAAAGAGATGCTTATTGCAAGCTAGCTCGGTCCTCCGCGCGCACACACACAGCAACTGGTGACACTGAGAGGCCCGGAGCCCAGGGTTTGCAGCAGTTTTATACACTCTTTGGGGAAGGCAGGGTCTTCACATATATCATAGCATCTCTTAGCAAATCATCACCCACCGCGGGAAAATCAAACAACAATTCTAAAACATGATTAGCACATTCAATGGCAGGAACAAGTTGGGTAGGGGTGTTTGGTTAGTACAAGAGGGGGATTCGTTGAACTGATTGGTTTAAGCTACGAGGGGAGTACTTGCTGAAATACATGGTTTCCCAACATGTTATCAACCACCATAAACTACTGGGAGGGTCATCTGGCATCCCAGGTATTTTCCCTGTCCCATGCAGATTGGTGGCTGCTAGGGGTTGCTATGGGTCCCCACCTAGCCTGATTGAGTCAGGGACATCCAGCACAGCAGATCTCTCCTGTTATTTGCAGATAAAGAACTCAGCAGGGTGGATATGTGCCTCGGAGTGCTCTGTGGGTCTTTGTCTGAGGTAGAGGCTGGTTTTTCAGATTCTCCTCAAGGATGCATCCTCCTGCACTTGGCCTCTCCCAAGGCACTTCCTTATGTGTCTGAGAATCCCTCCTTTTCCAGGGCAGAGATTCTACCCGCCTCACTCTTGGGCCTCACCCAAGGTCTTGTGCACAGTGTGCAGACACAGATTAACGTCACTGGCTGCCTTATGAGAACTGTCTGGGGAGCCTGCCCCTGTCTGCAGCCTTCTCCCATCACCACAACCTTAAATGGCATCCATCATTCAGGAAGTCGATACTAGCATGTGTCATTAATGTCACACTTCTCTCCCCACATTTAGCTCTCTCTGAAGTAGGGCTGCGTGTTCCCATGAGTGGGCGACAGGTATTCTTTCTTAATGGGTGTAAAACAACGCCGCCTTTCCGTTGGTGCCATCTAATCCCCATTTAACAGCTGAGAAATTGTAGGGACATGAAGGTAAGCCACTTGCCCAGGCCTGTAGCTCGTTCCTGACAGGGCAAGGCTCTAGACTCGGGCACGTCATGGGCCGGGAATGAATCCTTGTTCTGCGGGGTAGGCATGCTCTCCAAGGGCCCGGCCACTCCAGCCTGCTGGTGTCCACATCCTTGTGTGACCCCCTCCACCGAAGCCTTGATGACTTGCTCCTGAGGAACAGAAGTGATGGACGTCCCCTCTGAGACTAAGCCCGGGGAGACTCTGGCTCCAGTCTTGCTCCCCATCTCTGGTTGTCCCTTGCTTGCTTTGATTGAAGCCAGCTGTCACATTGTGAGCTGGTTTTGGAGACCCAGGGGTAGGCAGCCAACAGCCAACAATGACCTGTGAAGATAGAATTCTGTGTCATGGCAGGAGTGAGTCCAGAAGGTCATCCATCCTGTGGGACCCTTGAGAGTAGTCCCACTGAGCCACGGCCAGTTCCTGACTCACAGAAACTGTGACATAATGTGTCCTGCCTGAAGCCACTCAGTGTGTTGTAAGCCTCTAAATGTCATTTAAGCTATCAGGTTTAAATTAAATCCATGGAGGGATTAGCTCCAGAACCAGCAAAAATACTCAAAACATAGTGCTTAAAACCAAAGGAAGGGGGCTGGGGATGTGGCTCAAGCGGTAGTGCGCTCGCCTGGCATGCGTGCGGCCCAGGTTCGATCCTCAGCACCACATACAAGCAAAGATGTTGTGTCCGCCAAATACTAAAAAATAAATATTAAAATTCTTTAAAAAAAAAAACCAAAGGAAGGGCTGGGGTTGTGGCTCAGCGTAGAGCGCTTGCCTACCATGTGTGAGGCCCTGGGTTGGATCCTCAGCACCACATAAATAAATAAATAAATAAATAAATAAAACAAAGGTACTGTGTACAACTAAAAGAAATAAATATTAAAAAAAGGGGGGGGGTTGGGGTTGTGGCTCAGTGGTAGTGCGCTTGCCTAGCACATGCGAGGCCCTGGGTTCGATCCGCAGCACCACATAAAAATAAATAAATAAAACCAAAGGAAGAGGAGAAGGAAGCAATACATTTTGGTCCCTTGGCCTGCACTCTTTGCCCCAGGAGTCGTTTGTCACACAGCCATGGACAACTGATCAATTCCGATATTTAACACCAAGTATTCACTGTGTTGGGTACCAGGGCCACAAAGAGGGAAAAGATTTTACTTTTGAAGGATGCCCAGTCCAGTGGGACAAGGCGTGGGTGTGATTGGGCTCTGGTGAGTTGCAGAGGGGACTGCCCACCTGACACAGCCCAGAGGGGTCAGCAAAGCCTTCTGGCAGGTGTCACTCACAGAACCAGGTGTTGAAAGGTGAGCGAGAGCTGGCCAGGTGAAGAAGGCTGGAGGATGGGAAGAGAAGGACAGGAACACCTATTTTCTCCTTGTCCTCAGTGGATGGGGGAGATTATTTTAAGACTACGCATTTAGCAAGAGGGCTTGATGGGAGCCATCCAGCCCTACGCTTGCTTCTCCCAGCCTGTGGGTCAGCAAGCTCCTCCTGGCTCGGGCTTCAGAGAGAGCAGGACGTGCAAGAATAGCACCTCCGAGGCCAGGGCCACAGAGATTCTGTGATGGCTTTGTTGCCTTGGGACCAGGGTCAGGGTGGCCTGTGGGTTAAACACTAGGAGTGTGGGCAGGGCTGGGATAAAGATGCCTGGGATCCTGTCAGAATCAGCATTTGGGACAGACTGGGGCACAAGGTCCATTCTCTTTATAAGTTCCTTGTCTTAGCTCCTCAGTCAGAGCTGAGTCTGTCAGACATTAAGACAGGCTTTTCCCAAGGATGGCCCAGAAACTCAGAGGGAGGAAAGAAGGCCAGGCCAGGCCCTGGGGGGGAACTGTAGAGCAGAGCCAAGGGTCACAGCCAGCACTTCCCTGACCCAAGTCGGGCAGCTCTTGCAGCAGCCTAAGCATGGAGGAGGCAGGGGCCCGGCTTCTGGTTCTGCCTCTGCTGCTGACCCAGGGGCATGGCAGGGCCGGGGTAGGGACAGACCGTAGAAGCTTGTGCTTTAAAGCCAGGCTGATCCACTGGGAGTCCAGCTCTACCATTTACTGGGCATGCTCTCTGGACAGTGCTTGATCTCTGTGAGCCACAATTTCCTGGTCTGTAAAATGGGATGATAAACTAAGCATGCTGGCATACCCCTGTAGTTCCAGCTACTGGGGAGGAGACAGAGGCAGGAGGATCACTTGGGTGTAGGAGTTTAAGGAAGACCTTGTCTCAAACTAACAACAGCAAAGGATAATAATGCCCACCTCATAGGGCTAGCATGGTGTTTAAATGAAATCCATGGAGCTCTTGAACAGTGTAAATGCTCAAAATGCTCAAAACATAGTGGACAAAACTAAAAGGAGCATGGCCCGACGTGGGAGATCCCTCCAGCTCTCAAATTCTATAATTCTCGGGAACCTGCTGGCGTAACTTGGGACCACTCTCTCTTTCCCCTGTCTCATGAGAAAGAGCTGCTACTGGTAGTCTCGCTTGCAGAGATGTCCACATTCTTGATTTCGTCTCAGTTTTTCAAAGAACCCATTTTACAGAGGGCAGACAGTCCAGAAGGGGACTTGCCCCCAATGATCAATACCACCAACTCATTTTTATTGAGCACTTGCTGTGCACCAGACCCTGTGGGACACATTTAAGCCACAGAACAATTGCCTGAGTAGCTCTGTTACTGAAGTGGGGGCTCATGGGTCACAGAGCTTTAAGCGCTGAAGCTGCAGTTTACCCACAGGCACTTGGTCCTCGGTCATGGCAGCCCAGCTCTTAACCTCTACACTGTGCTGGAATATTGGGGCAGAGTTAGGCTTGGAAGAAAACCAGGCCTCCTGATGCCTGGCCTAGAGCTGTTTCGCTTTCTCTTATTCTTTAACTTTTTTTTTTTTTTTCCCTAATGTGGTAAAATACCCATGTTAAAAGATTTACCATCTCAGCCTTTTTATTCTTTATTTTTTTCAGTTCTGGGGATTGAGCTTAGGGTCGCTTTACTACTGAGCCACATCTCCAGCCCTTTTCATTCTTTGTAAGGGTCTCCCTAAATTGCTGAGGCTGGCCTCAAACTTGTGATCCTCCTGCCTCAGCGTCCCGAGTTGCTGAGATTACAGGCGTGCGCCTCCACGCCCGGCTCCATCTCGGGCAGTATTTGAAGTGGATGGCTCAGTAGTATT
The DNA here is from genome assembly GCF_021218885.2 of Marmota monax. NCBI lineage: Eukaryota > Metazoa > Chordata > Mammalia > Rodentia > Sciuridae > Marmota > Marmota monax. The sequence goes on along the minus strand of NW_026692498.1, from coordinate 5,890,667 downwards.
GCATTCATCCACAATGTTGTGCAACCAACCTCCAGGGCCCTTCTCATCTCCTAAAACTGAAAATGTATAACCACTAAACAATGAACTCTCCATTCCCTCTGCCTCTGGTTGCCAGCAGCTGCCATTCTACTTTGTGTCTCTATGAATATGGCTCTTCTAGGTTGGAGCTGCCCTGACTCATAAAAGCCTGTCTCTGCTTTGCTCTTGAGTCATCTAGAATCAGTGTCCTTGAGATGCAGGGACCTGGACAGCCAGAGCCCCGCTTAGAGGAGGCCAAGCTTTTCCAGGATGGGTGGTCAGGGAGGGTTGCCTGGAGGAGGAGGAGGAGAAACAGACGGGAAGATCCAGGCCTCGGGTTTACACTTCTTGTTCCAGAAGATGAGGAGGTGGTGGGGAGTGTGACTCAGGGGTGCTCGGCCCCTGTGGCCTGCCCTTTGGTTTATGACAGCCACCTCAGCAGCAATAACCTTTGCCCCCAGGTGAGCTCCTGTCAGATGGGTGGAGGCCCCAGGCCATCCTAGAGGGCCAGTGGCTTGCCCAGAGGCTGAAGTGTCCAGAACCATGGGAACAGGGCTGCGCAGCCAGTCCTTGCGAGGACCCCGGCACTCCTACGGGAAGCTCCAGGAGCCCTGGGGAAGACCCCTCAAGGGCCAGCTCCGCCGGGCAGTGAGCCTCAGACAAGGGCGTGAGAAATCCAGGTCCCAAGGCCTTGATGGAGGGACAGACGTGCAGAAAGTCCCTGCTCAGAAGAGCCAGCCTGCGGGGAGCGTGGAGGACACGGAGCAGCTCTCGGAGCAGCTCACGGAGCAGCTGATCCAAACCCCGCCAAGAGGCTGCCGGTGGTGGCTGAGGCGATGCCAACAGGTACGGGCCAGCGCTGAAGGGCTGAAGGACGGGCGTCATGGAGCGGGCAGCGGGGGCGGCCCAGGCTCCCAGGTGGGCGCACAGCAGGCAGCGGACCGGGAAGACGCACAGCTGCCCCGGAGTGAGGCGGGAGCGAGCTCCCGGGGGGATGGCGGTCCAGAGGGTCCTGGAGGCTTCGTTTGGCTTAGTCCCCTGGGCACTGGGCAGTGGCTGAAAGTTTTAGGATGGGGCTGGGTGGGGTCATGGTCAGAGCTGTTTTAAGATGATCAGCGCGACATTGTCGTGGGTGGGTGAGTGGAGCAGGAGATCGGCCGCCTCCTGCCCCTTGAAGAAGGGGAGAACCGGACCCTGGGGCGGGGGGCGCCTCCTCCTGCTGCGGAAGGGTCGCCGGCGGCGGCGCTTCTCTCTCTGGGGTCTACCGCCACCTCGCGGCTGTGGCTGGAACAGCACCAGAAGCCCCCAGCTTGGCCGTGGGCCCTGGCCGCTCATCTCCCCTACCTTGGTGTTCCAGCAGGTGAGGAGGAAGTGGGACAGCTTTGTCACCAGCATCCCCAACGTGACCTGGAGTCGGCCGGCCTCCCCGAAGCTCCCACTGGACAGCAGCTAGAGGTGCTGCAAATAGGGTGGACCTTGCTGCGCCCCACGGGACTTGCCTCTTCATGGCTCTCTGGACGGCCCGGCCTCTGTCACCAGCTCTCGGGAGCCCCCGTGTTGCTGTCCACCTGGGCTCTGTCCCTCCCACCCCAACCCCAGCAGAGACCCGGTGGGGCTAAGGAGAAGGCTCGGCCTGCCCTTGGACCAGGAAGCTGTGAAGGTTGGGGAACCTGCTGGGAGTTGGGGGTGTTGGGCCCCAGCCCCACACAAGACCTGTGCCCCCTTCAAGACAGAGCTCGGTGAAGCCAGACCCATGGCTGAGAGGCTCTTGGACACCACCCAGTCTCAGGGACGAGCTCCACCTGCCCTTCCCGTCAGTGGTGCTGGGCCAGGGCACTGGTGTCCCTCACAGACGGCGAGCCCTGGAGCGCAAGGACCGTGTCTGGACGATCCTCACTGTTGGGCACTCTGTGACAGAGAGGCCTGTGACCACGTGTTGCCACATTCCGGCCTCACGGTATCCTGATGAAGGAAGCAGGGAGGCCTTCCTTCCCATGTGACAGAGGGAAACTGAGGCAGGGGGATTCATTGTTTGGGGGTACCTAGCCCCACACTGCACCCCCACCCGGTGCCCAACTTTGGGGTTGTAATAAAGACGCTGAGCTGAAGTGAAGGTTTGGCCAGCTGACTCGCACAGGTTCCGAGCCTCTCCCAGCCCCGTGAAGCAGGCTGGGCCCAGAGCCCGGGCACTGCTCTCGGAGGCTCAGAGAGGTGAGGAGCTCTGCCAGGACCACACAGAGGGGGACACTCTGACTCCAAGAGCCTGAGTGCTTTGAGACTGCATTCCCTGTGGGGCCCCTGGGGCTCTCCAGGACCGAGCAGGTCTCAAGTCAAAGGTAAGGGAGCAACCAGGCATTCTGGCCCAGGGCCCGTTTAGGGGTTGATGAGGTCCCCCCAGAGAAGTGGGCTCCTCAGAGCCCAGAACCCTGGCAGGGTCATTCAGGAAGAAGAGAGGTTCTAGGAAAATGTCGTCCCAGACAGCCAGTGGGAGCCTGGCTCTGAAGCCAGACTGTGGAGCCACTGAGCACAGCTGTAGTAAACTCCAGGTGCCCCTGCTTGGCCCCTTCCTCAGAAGCACTGGGGGTGCCTCCAGGAAACCCCAAGACTCCAGGAAGCAGCTGAGTCCACAGCTCTGAGCAGCCCTGTCAGTGCCTGGAGGAGGAGCAGGCCAGAAGGGAGCAGGACTTCTCGACCTCTGGTCTCTGCCCTGGAGGCCCGACTCGGCCTCACGTTCCTCAGAGACAAGCCCCGAGGTTCTCCTGCTCAGCATGTCCTGTGACCTCCTGTCCGGTTCAGTTCCACGGTGGTGGGCCTGTTCATGGCGCAGTGCCTAGCTTAGGCCTGGCACTTAGTAAGGCTCAGTAAATGATTGTTGAGTGAATGAAGGAGTGGCTCAAGGTCACTGGTGAGTGGATGGCTGAGCTGGACCTCTGGCTCTGGGTCTGGACTCTCCCTCTCAGGCAGAGTACTCCCTTCCTCAGTCTCACCAGCAAGCCATCGACAGGAAGCTCATTTCTGGGGCCCTTGGGATAGCCCCACCCACCCACCTGCACACAGGTGGGTTGTAGCTTAAGATGGCCCCAGTCATCCCTCCCATCTCCACTGCCTTTTGGCCTTGTCTGTCACACGTTTAGAGACTCTCAAAGGCCTATGTGTGAAAGATTTAGTCCCCAGGGTGGCATTCTTGAGAGATGATAAGAACTTTGAGAGGTGGGGCCTCACCGGACATTCTTAGGTCATTGAAGTTGTGCCCCTGAAGTGGACTGTGGGACTCCATTCTCTTTCACTTTCTCTTTGCTTGCTGGCCACAGTTTTGCTGTGTCCTATCATGATGCACTGCCTCACCACACAACCAAAGCAACAGGGCCAATCTAGAACTTCCAAAACTGTGAGGCAAAAAACACTCTCTCTATGAGGTTATTATCTCAGGTGTTTTGTGATAGTAACAGAAAGCTGACAAACACATTTCCCATCAAGAGCACAGTCTATTTTCCCTCTCCTTGAATCTGGATGAGCTGTGTGACCTACCTGAACCAACACACTGTGGTGAAAATATCCAGGGCTTCAAAGTCTAGGCCTTGATAGGTTTTGCAGGTCCTACCTCCTGATCCTGATACTACCTCCTGCTCTTCCTTCCCTGGGAAGCCAGCTGCCTGTTGAGAAGGCCAGGCTGTCCTGCTAGAGAGACCATGTGGAGGTCAGGGGCCACAGGGAGCAGGCCTAAGGCAGCCCCACAACCAGCACCAACACCAGTCCTGTGAGACCCCAGCCCAGATCCCAACTGATGGCAGCCTGAGTTGTTCCCACTGACCATAGAACAGAAAGATCGTCAGCTGGGCCCAGCCAACCCTCAGTGTCGAGATGTAAGAAACCCTTCTGGCTTTCAGTTTGGGGTCATATTAGAGTCCTAGGGCCGCTATGACAAATGACCGCAAGCTGTTATTAAAGCAACAGAACTGTATTCCCTCACAGTTCCGGAGGCCACAGGTCCCAAATGAAGGCATGGTCGGGCTGTGCTCTCCCTGAAGGTTCTAGGAAGGCAGAATTCTTCCTGCCCTTCAGCTCCTAGTGGCTTCCCCCAATCCCTGATGTTCCAGGCTCCGCCTCTCAGGGCATTTTCCCAGTGTGTCTATGTCCATGTTTCCCTCTTCTTTTAAGGACACCAGTCCTACTGGATTTAGGGTCCACCCTCATCCTGTCTGACCTCGTCCTAACTTGATAACCTTTACAGACACCCTGTATCCAAAAAGGTCACACTCAAGATTCTAGGTGGGCATGAACTTCGAGAGGGACAAGTTCAACTTGGCGGGGGTGGGTAGTTAGAGGTGCACAGCAGCTAACCCAACAGCCTGGCTGCCGCCACAGGGTGTGACCTTTACAACAGCCCTCTGCCAGGGCCGCGGTGGGTGGGGGCAGACAGTGTTGTTCAGTGGTTAGCCACCGCCATGGAGCCAGACTGCAGGGTTTGAATCCTGACTCTACCAGTTGGTGGTTTGTGATCCTGGGAAAGCCACTTACTATCTCTGCCTCAGTTTCCTCATTTGTAAAATGCGGCTGATAGCAGCAGTTGGCTCCTAAGTTCATTGTGAGCAGCCCATGAACGCACGTTGCCTAGAGCTGTCCTGAACGGAGAGGAAGTGCCCTTCCGATCTTACACACTAAGGCTCATGTGTTTCCAGGACTGGGGAGCTCGCTCCTGATCAAGCACCCTCTTCACATGTGACCTCCGCCCTCCAGGAGCTCCCAGCCTGGCTGGGGGGCAGACAGACGGACAGATGGCCACTGCCCTGCTCCGAAGCAGAATGAAGTGGATGCTCGCTGGGCAGCGCAGGGTGGGAGACTCAGGGAGAGGCCCTGGCTCCTGAACTGGCGTGACGGCCTGGCTCAGCCGCACATCTTCCCCGGGGTCCTGAGAGCTTCTGCGGGGGAGAAGCCACGAGCAGGAGGGTAAATGGGGCCACTCGGCTGCACTAATGGGGAAGCAACGAGGCGGGCAAAAACCCTGCGTCCTGCCTCTCCAGAGCCATGGCTGCGGACTCGGGCTGGAGAGGCCCCTGGAGCCCAGCAGATTCAGTGCATTTACTTCACAGGTGAGGAGACGGAGGCAGAGCTGCAGCTCCCCCAGGGCTTCCCCTGAGGGAGTCAGGAGTCTGCTGGGTGTGCAGCCTGTGAGGGAAGCCAGGGGGCTCAGGCCTGGGTGTCCAGCCTGAGTCCAGCTGACTCTCTGAGTGACCTGGTGTGAACCTCCGCCCTTCTCTGGTCTTAATTCTCTCTCTGCAAAGCGGGATGGTGCTCTCCTTTGGGCTGAAGGTTAGATAGGATGTGCTGAAGCCTTGCAAGCTCCACGGAGCCTTATCCTGAGAGAGAATACCTCATCTCCGCCCTCATCAACAAGCTGGAGGGAAAACTGCAGATGGAGGCCAAATTGCCTGAGTTCAAATCCTGGTTCTATTGATTACTAGCTGGGTGACATCAGGCAAACTGCTTAACCTCTCTGTGACTTGATTTCCTCTGTGACTTGACTTCCTCGTTCAATAAAAGTAGCAATCCCTCCTCACAGGGTTTTGTATTCCCCAAGTTAACACATGTAAAATAGTAGGGCAGTTAGTCAGCCTTTCGTTCTCAGTAGCCAGTTCTAGGGAGTTTTCCCCATGTGATCTTGAGCAGGTCTGCTCTCTGAACCTCAGTGGCCTCCTCTGGAAAATGGGGGTGTTAATAATAGCCGCTGGCTCGAGGAGTCTGGGGGATGAGACAGGCCAAGGCACATGCTGTGCCGAGCTCGGAGCCAGCTCAGGCAAGCGCAGGCTCAATGGGAGACTGGGGAGGCCTGGCACCGGGAGCCCAGCGTGTCCTCAGCTCACCTTGGCTGCGCCTGGCCTTGGCAGGGCTGTGGGCGGCAGAGAGGGGCCATCGGGATCCAGGAAAGTGGGCTCAGCCTCAGACCAGATGGTGGCCCTGGGGCCTCCCAGGAGGTGGTCTCACTCAGTGCCCAAGTGGGAACGGGAGCAGGAGGAAGTCACCCACCCACTCCTCACCTTGCCTCCTTCCCCCTGCGGCTGCCTGCCGCCGGCCCTCCAGGCCCCTCCCAGCCTGGCCATGTCTCCCTTCTCTGAGTCCCAGGCACAAGCAGTAGATCCAAGCGTCTTTGGGCAAGTGTCACTCAGAGAGCTTCAGAAAGGATGAGGCAGAATCCTCTCCCCAAAGCCCAGCCAGGTGACAGCCCTGAGAACGAATCCCCACCCTGCAGCTGCTCAGGGTGCAGATGTGCCCTGAGGAGGGCACAGTTGGCATTAGGATGTGGGAGACCCGAGGAGGCTGCCTGAGGAGGGGGCAGCAGAGGGAGTGGGGGGCTCACCCCAGTGGGGGAGTTGGGCAGGGTGTGACCAGTGGGGTGCACAGAGCCGGCCAGGGACAGCAGGACCGTGGAAGAACAGGAGTGGCACAACTCTCACTGGGGGATAACAGGGAAGACAAGGGGTGGGACTTCCGGGATCACGAGAGCTTGAGCTTCACCTGGGAAACCCCAGGGAGCCTGGCAGGATGGCGGCCACTCCAGAAGACGAGGACAGGCAGAGAGGCCCAGTGGGAGGGACCACAGACCTGTTCCTGTTTTACAGACACGGTCTCAAGACCCAGAGGGAGGTGGGCTTGGCTGGGCCACGCACAGTGAGGTGACCCGGGCTGGGCGCCCCTACCCCAGCCCACCTGGAACCCCGACGTGCCTCCGCCGCCTTCCTTCCTGCTGCCCAGATTCCACCTCCCCTGGGGCGCCCGGGCCGAGGAACGCTCAGGCCTCCCTCCCCAGCCGAAGGCCGCGGCCTGATGGTGGGCAGGGCAGCCGGCTGCGGGCCTCGGGGGGCCCCTGCCCCTACTATGGCAGCACGGGGTTGGCCTGCTGTTGGGGCCCCGCCCGGCCTTGCCCCTCCCCGCCTACTTCTGTTCTCACTCCCCCTGGAGCCAACCCCCCCCCTCCTTGCTCCACATGTCACCTCCTGGAGCACAGACACCAGTTCAGAAGAGGTCCCGTGCCTGTTTCTGAACCAATTTCTCTGACAGAGACAACAGGAGGCTCTCAGTGGTCAGGTCCGAGTTGAGTCCCTTGGCGGCAGAGTGGATTCTACAAAGAAAAGGAGAAGCTGTTACAGGACATAGAATAAAAGGCCTGAGGTCACAGTCCCCACCCTTCCATACTCCTCTTATGCATCACCCCCACCTGAATGTCTAAGAGGAACTTTGGATCCCAAATGTCCCAAGCTCTTCTCTGTTCTTCTGGCCCAATGATCCCCACCTCATTATGGCGACTCCAGTCCCAGCCCAGCAGAGCCGGGCACCTCCGTGTCAGACTCTTCCTGTCCACTACATCCCCCCCTGCCCCCCGCCCCCCCCCCCCGCTGACCTGTCCACCCCTCTTCAAATGCATCCAGACTCAGAGCTCATGGCCCTGCACTAGGCAGGGAGAACCTGAGAACTGGGCTTCCCTCTGCAGTCTTTTGAATTTCCCAGCATGTGTCTTCCTGACCCTGACCCTAAGCAAGCATCATTCATCCGCTCAGCAAATGAGTGCCAACTTCTGCTCTGGAAGGACCTGGGAGCCCTGAGCAACCAAGCCTCAGCCCTGTACTGCTGCAAACCAAAGAAAAGATGCCCAAGAAAGGACTTGGACATGCAGAGCACTGAGCGACTTGGTTACAAGCAATATTTGCAAAGTCAAAATAATATAATTAATGACTTTATTATCCCCCGAATCATGTCGTAACTATTAAGAGGGCAGAGACAGAAGATCCATATGTTGGGGGCAGTGTGGAAACAGGAGAGCTAAATCTTCACCTCTCAGAGTCGGGAGTCTCAGGTGAAGTTCTAATATGCAGACCCAAGGACTCGCAATGCAGGCATGTGATCTAGGATTGTGGAGGTAAATCCCAAGGAAACAGGAGGTGCAAGGCCTCCCCTGGGGGTGCAGTGGGATAAGGCCAAGGGCCACAGATCTTAGGCCATTTGATTTTTTTTTTTAAGAGAGAGAGAGAGAGAGAGAGAGAGAGAATTTTAATTTTTAGTTCTCGGCGGACACAACATCTTTGTTTGTATGTGGTGCTGAGGCTCGAACCTGGGCCACAAGCATGCCAGGCGAGCGCGCTACCGCTTGAGCCACATCCCAGCCCTGGCCATTTGATTTTTAAAACGAAGCTTTGATAAAAATAAAAATGAAATGAAAAATAAATGGAATAGATTTATAAATTACTTATGAGGTTATGACCTCGGGACTACTAGGAATAGATGTCTTGGAAATAAGTCTTCTAAAATCATTTCAAAAAGTAACCCAGGGGCCTGGGGCTGGGGCTCAGTGGTAGAGCACTTGCCTAGCATGTGTGGGGCACTGAGTTCGATTCTCAGCACTGCATATGAATAAATAAATAAATATAAAGACCCATTGACAACTAAATATATATTAAAAAAAAAAAAAGCAACACAGATTGATTGGCAGACTTGGAAGGTGATCTAGATATTCATGATAGAGTATGTCACTGCAATTCTTCCTGAACCCGAGGGTCATGGAGGAGACCTCTCAGATGCGTGTGAACAAAGTAGCTCAGGGTGGAAGGACACGGTATCATGGTATTTGCAACCTGTTCTCAAATGATATGGGAAAAAATTTTGCACATAGGCATGTATTTAATTATATATATGTATGTAAAAGCATGCACACTGGAAAGCACATGTGGGAACAGTCGGTGACTCAAGGTGAAGATTAGCCAGAGTTCATTGTACAGTCCTCACAACTTTTTATAGGTTGAACATTTTTCAAAACAGGATTTTTGTTTTTGTTTTTTGGTGTGAGGGATTGAACCCAGGGGTGCTTAACCACTGAGCAACATCCCCAACCCATTTTATATTTTATTTCGAGACAGGGTCTCACTAGTTGCTTAGAACCTTGCTAAATTGCTGAGGCTGGCCTTGAACTTGTGATCCTCCTGCCTCAGCCTCCGGAGCCACCTGGATTACAGCCTGCACCACTGCACCTGACTTCAAAATAAGTTTAAAAAAAAAGAAAAGAAAAGAAAAGAAAAAGCAATCTGATCACATCACTAAGGAGAGGCGAGCAGAGTGTGCCCCTCCCAATGGAGAAACAGCTCCATCGTGACATACTCTTGCCCCCCAAATTCACAGCTGTATTTTATCAAGCTTTCAGATCCAGCTCCCAATTTACAAGGACCCTGGGGACAGAGAGCATGTTCAACTACACCAGGGGATGGCAATCAGCCAGATGCAGGTGGTGGGGGCCATCCCCAGTGTTTATCCACAAATAAATTGCCAAGAAAAAAAAAAGATGGACTGGGAAATCCTAAGAAATGTGAAAAATTAACCAGTCACAATGCATTAACTTTATTTGGACACTAATCAAACAAAATGAGAGGGAAGGAAGGAAACAAAGAAAGAGAAAATACTTCTGAACCATGAAACACTTGGGACTTTGAACACTTACCAGATATTTGATATCATATGAGTATTCTTTCTTAGGGGTGAAAATCCAGCACTGGGTCCATGGATTTTGCACCTATAGATTCGACAACTGGGGGGTTAACATATTGGGGAGGGCTGTGGGTGTGGCTCAGAGGTGGAGCGCCTAGAGTGCATGATGCCCTGGGTTCCAACAGCAGCACCATAAAATTGCATCTAGACTTTTCTTTCTAATCACTGTTCCCTAAACAGGGCAGTATAACAGCAATTCGCATAGCATTTGTATTGCATTAGGCACTGTACATGATCTAGAACTGAAGGATACAGGAGGAAGTTCTTGGGTTCTACGCAGATACTAGGCCATGTTACATAAGGGACTGGGCATCCTCAGACTTAGCTCTCTGCTGGGGGTTCTGGAACAAATCCCCCAAAGACACTGAGGGGCGACTGTAATAGTTACATTAATAAAACTTTCCTTATCTTTTAGGTTCCTTTTGCATTTTGTGGATGGCATGACGCAGTGTCTGGGATTTGCTTGGGAGGTGAAGGAAATGGATGAGAATATAGACAAACAGGACCAACCCTGAGCTAACGCTGCTGAAGCCGGGGGACAGTACTGGATAGACCCAAGGTGCCTAATTTTGGCACCAGGAATTGAACCAGGGGTGCTTAAACACTGAGCCATATCCCCAGCCATATATATAATATATATAATAAAATATATATTTTATTTAGAAACAGGATCTCACTGAATTGCTTAGGGCCTCGCTAAGTTGCTGAGGCTGCCTTTAAACTCATGATCCTCCTGCCTCAGCCTCCCAAGCCACTGGAATTACAGGCATGCACCACCGCACCCAGCCTCCCTGGATACGAGGCTTGGGGTACAGGGTGCTGGCAACAACCTTGTTAGACGACTCCCAAAGGGCTCTGTCTGACAAAGACCTTGCTAACAACCATTTTATAAAATGCGTCTGGGCTGGGGACGGAGCCCAGTGGCAGAGCACTTGTGTAGCACGTGCAAGGCCCTGGGTTCCATCCTCAGCACTGCAGGAAAAAATTAAATATCTCCCGGTCTCCAAACAGGGATTGCAGATTACTAATTTGTTGTTGTTGATGATCGCGTCCCAGTTCAGATTTCGCCTCCATCGCACACAGAGGGCACATGCTGTCCCAGTAAGAACTCAGTTCCCGGAACTCATGGCCACAGGAGCCAGCGGGGATGTCTGGGGTTCCGGCCAGTCCCAGCCGTGGTGGGAGGAAACAGTGATCCTGTATATTTGGAAGTCTGTGGGTGGTGTTTATTTACTGGGAAGTCTGGGTCACTTCCCCTGTGGGTGCTAGAAGCCATGGTGGCCAAAGGACACTGGCTGGAGGAAGATCAGGCGTGGGCAGCTTGAGGTGGGGACAGGGTAGGCGAGCAACAACCACAGACTCAGTGGCCTGGCCAGAGGGAGGGCGCAGCAGAGCCACCGCCTTGCTGAGCGGACTCGGCCAGCGTCTCTGGACTGCAGCTCTGTGCATAAGCAGTTATGTCCAGGGTCCCACACACGGGGCTGTGAATCTGAGTCTGTCTCTTGCCAGGTCTGGTGTGTCTGATGGCTGGAAGACTCTCCTTTCTCATCTATGAATGGAGACAATAACAGGACCAAGGTCATGGGTCATCCTGAGGAGCTGGGAGGGGATGCACGGAGGCTCTCGGCACAGGGCTCCGTGTTCTAGGAGCTCTCACTATAGAGGGTCTGCCACTGCTGTCACTTGCTGTCCCTAAGGTACAGAGATCCAGCTCCAAAGAGACTGAACATATCAGACTGCTGTACCAATGACACCATAACATAATTAAACGATAAAACAGAGCTGGGCACGTGGCACACACAGCCACAACTTGGGAGGCTGAGGCAGGAGGATCGCAAGTTTGAGACCAGCCTCAGCAACTTAGATTCTGTCTCAAAAAAAAAAAAAAATTAAGGGGCTGGGGATGTGGCTCAAGCGGTAGCGCGCTCGCCTGGCCCGGGTTCGATCCTCAGCACCACATACAAACAAAGATGTTGTGCCCGCCGAAAACTAAAAAATAAATATTAAAAATTAAAAAAAAAAATAAGAGACCTGGGGACGTAGCTCAGTGGTGAAGCACCCTGGGTTCAATGTGCAGTACCAAAAAAAAAAAAAAACTTGTAATGGAGAAGCCTGATAAATTCTATCAGGTGATCAAGGTCAATATCAACAGTTAATGGCACTTTTCCTCTGTGATCTTCCTCCTTCTCTTAATCATGAGAAAGACATCAGACAGACCCCAGCTGAGGGACAGCCGTGGTGGCACATGTCTATAATCCTAACATTTTGAGAGGCCGAGGCAGGAGGATCATGAGTTCAAAGCCAGCCTCAGCAACTTAGCGAGGCCCTAAGGAACTCAGCAAAACCCTGTCTCCAAATACAATCCAAAAATGGCTGGGGATGTGGCTCAGTGGTTAAGTGCCCCTGGGTTCCATCCCCCAACCACCACACACACACCAAATAAAAGCTATTTAAAGACATTAAAAACTGTCAAGTTCATAAACAAATTTTAAAAAGGAAAGTCTGAGAAACTGTCACAATGAAGAGGAGCCTTAGAGACATGATAAGTTTGTGATGTAATGTCCTGGGACAGAAGAAGGACCTCAGGTAAAAACCGAGGACATCAGAATAAAGCCTGGGATGCAGCAGTCACATCTCCATGCTTGCTCATTAGTTGTGACAAGTGTACCACGCTCGGGTGGGAGGGGTTAACAGGAACAGGGCAGGGTATGGAACTATGCACTGTCTTCCCAACTTTTCTGTGAATCTCGAGCTATTTTAACTTAAAGAGTATTTAAAAAGAAAACAGCCAGGCTCAGTGGCACATGCCTGTAATCCAGTGGCTCTGGAGGCTGAGGCAAGAGGATTATGACTTCAAAGCCAGGCTCAGCAACTTAGCAGACACTAAGCAACTCAGTGAGACCCTGTCTCTAAATAAAACACAAGAAAGGACTGGAGGGCTGGGGTGTGGCTCAGTGGTAAAGTGCTTGCCTCCCATGTAGGGGGCACTGGGTTCCATCCTCAGCACCACATAAAAAGATGCTGCATCCATGTACAACTAGAAAATGTTTTTTAAAAAATACAGAAGAAGTTCAAAAAAATAAAGCAATTAAAAAAAAAAAAGAAAAAGAAAATAGCTGACAGTACACATGCCCATGATAAAAATTCAACTTTTAAGTGAAATGAGAGTTTTGGAAAACTTGTGTCTCCCATCATGTGCCTGAACTCTCCTAACACATGAAGACTTCTCTGATGAATTTGATGATGATATTAACAAATCTGATGTTTCTTGATCTAGTATATATGGGATAATCTAATTTTCCAACTTTAAAACTATATTGGTAACTCAGTTAACCAATATTTTCCATGTGAACAATAAAGAAATTTACATATAAAAAACAAAGAAAAGAATGAGCACTCCTATAACTCAATTTAAAAAAAAAAGCCCATTAGGAAAATGAACAGAAGAAGAACATAATGCACCCCTGAAGAGATGGACAAGCTCTGTAACCAAAGAAACAACCCAATCAACATCAAAGCATAATTTTTTAACCTATCTGATTGGCAAAATTGGAGCATATTGCTGGCATCCAGGTGCTTAGGGAACCGGGGAGCATAGGCAGGAGTGGCGATGGGCATAACTTTGGAGGTGAAAATTTGGCCATAACTTTCAAGATAAAATTGCATGTGCCCGGGGCTGGGGATGTGGCTCAAGTGGTAGCGCGCTCGCCTGGCATGCGTGCGGCCCGGGTTCGATCCTCGGCACCACATACAAACAAAGATGTTATGTCTGCCGATAACTAAAAATAAATAAATATTAAAAATTAAAAAAAAAATTGCATGTGCCCAGGGTGTTGGTTACAGCGTTATTTGTAATAACAGAAATCAGAAGCAACCTTGGTGCATCAACAGGAGACTAGAGTAAAGATACCCAGGTGGCCTGCAGGGCCAAGGGCAGCGCCTCCTGAAATGGACCTTTCACCACTCTCTGGGTTAATCTATTATCCTCGTTTTTACAGGCGAAAAAACTGAGGCACAGAGAGGTTAAGTAACTTTCCTGAGATTGCATAGTTAGTAAACGACCGAGTGAGGGTTTGAACACTCAGAGAGAGATCTCTACACGCATACCCAGTTGTCCCTTGGTATCCAAGGGTGATTGCTTCTAGGCTCCTCTACAGACGCCAACATCTATTAGAACTAAGGAGTTCATCAGGACACAAGATCATATACAAAAATCAACTGTACGGTCATCCCTTATTCAGTGGCCCCAGGATCCCCAGCAGATAACAACATCCAGATGGAAGTTCCTTATATAAAATGGCTTAGCAATGGCAGTAATTTACACACCTCCACCCAGGTACTTTAAGTCACCTCTGGATTGCTGTATACTTAACACAATGGAAACAGTTGTTCTCCTGTACTGTTTAGGGAATAATGACAAGAAAAAAAAATCTGTACCCAAGAGGTGCCTGTCAGTGGCAAGGTGACAGTTCTGATCTGTGGTTGGCTGGACCCTTGGATGTGGAACTGCAGGCACAGAGGGCTGGAGCCACACAAATCTGCAGGCATGGACATAAATGCAAATAATTGCACAGCGCAGTGACCTGGGTTGTGTGCAGAGGGCGGTGAGGGAGTGGGCGGGGCTTCACCCAGCTGGTAGAAGAGCTGCCTCTGATGCCCTGGCTGGTTCTGGTTTCCCTTTCATTTAACTCTCCCCTGCAGCTGGCCCCACCCCTGGCACCTGCACCCTCCTCCTAGTCCGCCTAGCTTCCCCAGCACTGACCCCAGGAGGGTGGACATAGGAGAATCAGAGGTCTTCATTCAACTTTGGGTTTCAAATGAGACTTTTCTAGAGCCCCAAACAGAAACTCTGGCATTGAGAACAAGCTTCCAGCTGGAGAAGCCTCCACCACGGGGCCCTCCCAGGGAGAGTGATGAAAGTCTGTGGGCCATGGAGCACTCACAGAGGACTCAGCAGCCGCCCAGGAGTCAAGAAGGTGTTGGGGGGATGGCTACCTTTCCCTGCATCCAGCTGCTGGGTGACCTGATGCTAGTCCCCACCCCACATTTCCCAGGCCCCCCTCCCCAGTCCACGCCCCAGGAACATTAGCACCTGCGAGTCTCCGGGGGGAAACTTAGCAGGGCATGGGGTAAACCCAGAGCCTCAGGGGGCTCCCCACCACCATCTCTGCATCCCAAGAAGATGGAAGAGCCTCCCAAGGACAGGGGCTCAGGCCAAGAGAGGACCTGGTGCCAGGAAAGGAGGGTGCTGCCCGCCTTAATGTGGCCTGCTGACAAGGCCTGGTCAGGCCCTGGTCAGCAAGAGTGGACGCAGTAGGGATTGAGGCCCCTGCCCAGAGTTGAGGCGCAAGACCCCCTCAGGGCAGGACAGAAAGGGGTGTGGGAACCGGGCGCCCCTTCCTGATGCCGGAGTCACAGTCCACTGCTCCGATCTGCCCTGAGATAAGCAACGGACAGAGGGAGAAACTGGGTTCAGGACCCATCAGAGGCTTCTGATTCAGTGGGTTGACAGAATAGAATAAAATCCAACAAAACAGCACAGAATAAGAGAGAAATTAGAAATAGAACTGAGCGGCCAGACACCGAGGCACTGCCTTTAATTCCAGCCTCTCAAGAGGCTGAGTCAGGAAGATCACAAGTTCAGGACCAGCCTCAGCAACTTAGTGAGACCCTCAGCAACTTAGTGAGACCCTGTCTTAAAATAACAAATTAAAAGGCCTGGGAATGTGGCTCCGTGGTAAAGTCCTCCTAGGCTCAATCTCCAGTACGGAAGGAAGGAAGGAAAGAAGGAAGGGAGGGAGGGGAAGATGTCAAAGTGCATCACATTGTTTTTTTTTTTTTTAAGTTTTTGCTACATAATTATGGATCAGATGTTGTGCTGGGTTTCAAAGTGCAGTAGATTTATTAGCACGAGTCAAAAATACAAGAAAGTCTTTCTCAAAGATGCTAGTCTAAGTGTAAAAAGAAAGTGACATTAAATGGTCATTATTAGAAATTTTGCTTCCATTAAGCAGAATTTCAGTCTAGCAGGCTACGTTCAGTTATTAGAAAATTAGAAGAGTTATACTTTTCACACCAATTTTTGTGCTTAAAAATCTTAAACGTAGTAAGTCATTTGTTTGGTTTGGGGCACAATGAGGCAGTCAGCCCTCCATGTCTGCAGCTTCTGCGTCTGCAGATTCAACCAACTACGGGTCAAAAGGATATTTGGGGGAAAAAATCGCATCAGTATGGAGCACATACAGATTTCTTTTCTTCTTGTTATTGTTCCCTAAACAATACCGTGTAACAACTATTTCCAGTGTGACAACTATTTCCATAGCATCTGCTTGTTACAAGTAATCTAGTGACGCTTAGGGCTTACAGGAGGACACGCGGGGGCTGCAGGCAGGTACTACAGCATTGTGCAGCAGGGATTTTGAGCCTCCAAGGGTTTGGTATCTCGGGAGAGGTTCTAGAATAATTCCCCACGGATGACCATGGGCGACGGTAACTTAAGATTTTTAAATGAATGTTGCTATCATCATAAGGGAACCAGTGGGTCCAACAGGCACAAAATTAGCCACTGTGACAGGGTGGGCAGGAGTGGTAACGGGACAGGAGGGAGCTCTCCCAGCCCTGGGGCGTGGGGAGGGAGAGGGGTCTTGGGCAAGTCCTGAGAGTTGAGTATGAGTCAAGCAGAGTCCCTGAGGTCATGACAGCTCCTGTCCAGTGGAAAGCGCTGGCCCTGGAGGACTGTCAGACAAGGGCCACCACAGCCTGGGAAGACAGGGTGACGAAGCCAAAGCCAGGCAACCAGAAGTCAGACCCATGGCACTGCCACCTGGCAGATCCAAGGCGTGGGCACAAGGAGCGAGGTCAGCGTTCGGACTGAATGGTGTCCTCTCCTCCACCAGCAAATTCATATGTCCAAGCTGTGTCTCAATATGACCATAAATCCATCCTCCATTTCTGTGTGTTCATCTGTGGATTCAATCAACAATATGGGGGGGGTGGTTTGCTGTACCGTGCACGCATGGGCTTCTGTTTACTGTCATTACCCCCAAGAATACAGGAAAATAGCTCTTCACATACATTCGTAGTGCATTAGGTAGTATAAGTAACGTGGATAGGATTTAAAGAACACAGGAAGCCAGGCATGGTGGCGTATCCTGTAATCCCAACAGTTTGGGAAGCCAAGGCAGGAGAATTGTGAATTCAAAGCCAGCCTCAGCAACAGTGAGGCCCTGAGCAACTCAGTAAAGACTCTGTCTCTAGATAAAATACAGAATAGGGCTGGAGATGTGGCTCAGTGGTGGAGTGCCCCTGAGTTCAATCCTTGGTACCAAAACACACACACACACACACACACACAAACAAACACACACGGGAGAAGAGGTGTCTTCAGGGAAAGGTCCAAGACATTCCTGGAGAGAAGGGGGACTCCACTCAGGACCAATGGGGTCTTGCATTTATGTGACAGAAAAGAACTTCAGCAAGCTCCAGTGGAGGCACAGACAGAAGTTTATTTTGGGACGTAGATCTCTCTATATATATTTTTGTAGTTGTAGATGGATACAATACCTTTATTTTATTTATTTATCTTTATGTGGTGCTGAGTATCAAACCTAGGGCTCACACGTGCTAGGCAAGTGCTCTACCACTGAGCTACAACCCCAGCCCAGAAGTAGATCTATATATAAGGGAGAATGTGGACCACCTCAGGACAGAGACACCTTTGGCGGGTAAAGCAAGAAATAAACAATTCAAGGGAGAATGGGGGCCTTCTCAAGAGTAGATACATGGTTTTGGGGTTCCTTGTTTCTCTTTTAAGGGAAACTTGGAGAGGGTTGGGTATGGGAAGGTGTATAGGGATGGCATCAGTCTGGTGATCTCAAGATGGGCTCTGAAGATCTGGTCAGTCTCAGGATCCTCAGGCTGATGTGGTCTCCATCATCTGATCAATGATAACACTAAATTATAAGTTTCTCAAAATATTGCATCTTTCTTTGCTTGATTGATTTATTGGGGGATTAATTAACAGTATGAGTAAGTTTATAGTTTTTTGTTTGTTTGTTTGTTTGAGCCCAGGGGCACTTAACCACTGACCGCATTCCCAGCCCTTTTTATTTTTTATTTTGAGACAGGATCTCACTAAGTTGCACCGAGCCTCACTAAATTGCTGAGGCTGGCTTTGAACTTGTGATCCTCCTGCCTCAGCCTCCTCAATTACAGATTTTTCAGGAATTTAGGAGTAAAGGGCCAGGAAGAGAGACTTGCTTAGGGCTGAGTGGCCTGGAAAAGTATGCAGAACTTCCAGATTAAAATCTTTTTACTTGTTCTTCCTTTGTGTCTCCTTTCCACTTATTTATTTATTTTATGCTACCTCAGGAGGATGCGTGCTGGTTATTGCAAATATAAAGCCATTTTGTACAGGGGTCTTGAGTACCAACAAGTTCTGATACCCGAGTGGGTGTGTTGGAGGAATCTCCCAAACACTGAGGGATAATTGTACCTGGAAATAGGGTTTCTAGGGATTAAGTGAGGTCTCAAGAGTGGGGCCCTAAAGAGGAAGAGACACCAGTAATCCAAAAAGGCCATGTGAGGACACAACAGGGAGCTGTCTACAAGCCAGGAAAAGAGGCCTCACCAGAAACCAACCCTGGTGGCATCTTGACCCTGAACTTTAGCCTCCACAACTGTGAGAAAATCCACTGCTGCTGTTTAAGCCGCGGTGTGGGGAATTTTGTTGCAGTAACCCCATCAACTAACACAGACTCAAGGCGGGTCAAGGAAAGAAGCAAGGCCAGCCACATAGTTTGCAGGGCCGAGTGCAAAAGGAAGACACTGTCTTGTTGAAAACGGAGTGAGAATTTCAAGACAGCAAAAAGTGTGCATTAAATCACGTGTGCAAACACAGGTTGTGCATGGCCCTGAAGAAAGGTACAGGGTGAAGGCCTTGAACTAGGGACAGGGGTCACGTCGGTGTGCTGGGCATACTGG
The DNA here is from genome assembly GCF_021218885.2 of Marmota monax. Taxonomy (NCBI): domain Eukaryota; kingdom Metazoa; phylum Chordata; class Mammalia; order Rodentia; family Sciuridae; genus Marmota; species Marmota monax. Next base: position 5,872,139 of record NW_026692498.1, on the reverse strand, counting down.
GGTCCCAGCGTGTGCTGTGCACAGGGACAGGAGACAACCAGTTCAAATGGCCAGTGACAAGATCCAACAGCGTGAGTGGGGTTCACAACAAGGCAGAGTGCCCAGGTGGACGTTACTGCCCAGAGGAGCGAAGGTGAGGCGATCACACACACCTGCGCCAACCTTTGCAAGTATTTTCAGCGGGCAACACCCTTACTTCTCAAGGGCAGCCATGTGTAACCACATGACCCTGTTCTCCTGGCCACTGGGGACTGGAGCAGGGCTGATCGCTGACCCAAAGCAGCCAATCAGAGCTCTCTCCTGAGCCGGGCACAGATTGAAGTTCTAGAAATAGGAAGTGGGCAACGCGGTGGAAAGATCTCGAGGGAGCACAGAGGGAGGCGGGCTGGGGTCCAGACCTGGCTGATGGAGGAGCAGGAAGGCCCGTGGGTCAGAGAGGACCACAGCAGGGTGAGCGCTCCTGGCCAAGCAGGGCTGGGCGAGGCGGCCAGGAGACACTGCGCCTCATCTGCAAGGGTCAACTGCCCGGGGCCCTGTCCCCCACCCTCGCTCAGGGCCCTCCCACTCAGCTTCTACAGGACCCTGGAGCCACCCGCATCAGAGGTCACAGCCCTGTGGGGCGCTGTGCAAGCGCTTCCTGCAAACTCCTTCAGCTTTGCTATTTTTACACAGAATTCTCAGTTCCTGAGTGGGAGGCAGTAATGAGAGTGTGGGGGGCGGAGAATGGATTCTTTATTAAAAGGCTGGATTTAGATGGAGGGATTTTTCTCCTCATTTCTGAGGGGGAGCACTTCCTCCCGTCTGAGGAAGTCCCCCTTTCCCCTGATTTTCTCCTCCTGTCAGTTCCCTTCCTGGTCTGTTTGTTCTGGTAACTGGTTGTGACCACTCCTCACTGTGGGCTTGAATCCCACCTCTGCCACCCCTTAGTGTTTATTCTTGGCCACATTTTGTAACCTCTAGGTGCCCCCAATTCCAAATGTGTGAATTGGGGGTTGGTACTGGAAACCTCATCAAAGGGGCAACTGGGAGGATTGAGAGTCAATACACAGAAGGCACGGACTTGACACATGGGGGTTCTTGATTGTTTTTTTGTTTTTTTGGTGCCAGGGGTTGAACTCAGGGGAACTTGGCCACATCCTAGCCCTATATTATATTTTATTCAGAGACAGGGTCTCACTGAGTTGCTTAGTGCCTTGCCTTTGCTGAGGCTGGCTTTGAACTCACCATCCTCCTATCTCAGCCTCCTGAACCACTGGGATTACAGGTGTGCACCACCGTGCCCGGTGATTTTTTTTTTTTAATTGGCAAAGCACCTACTATGTGGTAGGCCTGAAGGATTGAAAGATGAATGAGAAATGACATTTGCCCAGCATGGTGGTGCACGCCTATAATCCCAGTGACTCAGGAGGCTGAGGCAGGAGGATCTTGAGTTTAAAGCCAGCCTCAGCCACTTAGTGAGGCCCTAAGCAACTTAGCAAGACCCTGTCTCTAAATGAAATATAAAAAGGGCTGGGATGTGACTCAGTGGTTGAGTGCCCCTGGGCTCAATCCCCAGCACCAAAAGAAAAAAAAAAAAAAGACACGACATCTGGTCTTCAAATGCCTGGCATCCACTAGGGGCAGGCACAGAGTGAATGATTCTAGAGAAGACACCGTGTGAATATGCCAGGTACGTGGGAGATGGCTGAGACTGGCTTGCTGGAGCAGTTACGAATGGGGTTTTGAAAGATAAAGAGGAGTTTATATCATTTGGAAAGAAGCAGACAGAGGCAAAAGGAACTGCACTGAGCAAAAGTTAGAGACAAGAAAATATTTCATGCCTGGTGGGGCAGCACACGCCTGTAATCCCAGCGATTCGTGAGGCTGAGACAGGAGGATTGCAAGTTAGAGGCCAGCCTCAGCAACTTTGCAAGGCTCTAAGCTATTTACTGAGAACTTAGCTAAAAAAAAAAAAGTGTGTGTGGGGGTGGGCTGAGGAGGTAGCTCTGGGTTAAGCACCCCTGGGTTTAATACCCAGTTCCAAAAAAGAGGGAGAAGGAAGAGAAGAAAGGAAGGGTTGTGTCTGGGGGATGATGAGTAGGGACTATGCCTGAAGCTTCAAGCATATGGCCTGAGGGATGTGGCAGCTGGATGAGAGGCTGGAGTGACAGGTGGGAAAATGCGATGAGACTGGTCCACCAGTGATTTCTGGCTCACTGGGACCAGGGAAAATGTTTTGCTCCCTCCTAGGCTAGAAGAAGTGAGACCATCGTTAGGACTTACCCAGCAGAGGAACCTCACTCACTTTTACCTCCGCCCCAGAAACATCTGTGCTCACTCCAGCCCAAGCTCCCTCGTGGGCAGGGGGTGGCGGGATGGCCTCTGGGGACCCTGCCTGAGGCTGGGCTCCAAGGCTGATGTTCTGGCCCTGAGGGACACGGGTGTCCAGACAGTGGGCGTTGGGCTGTAGCTGGAGGTGGGCAGCGGAACCCCATGGGCCCTCAGATCCCCCGGCCCCTCCCTGGGTTCCACCCCCAATCCCGGGCTCCTGCCCCTCCATCTCACCAGGCCTGTGCCGGCTCCAGGCTCATTGGCTGCCCAGCCCTGGCTGGTGACACCTGCCACCATTTCCAAACATTTCCCTGTGAGTTAAAGGACGTCTCAGGACAGAAGGGCTCAGGATCCAGAGCCAGGCCTGGTGATCCATTCCTCCTAGACCAGGAACGGCCTCCCCCTCCCAGGACGGGGGGAGATGGTGAACACAGCGAGGCTCTGCAAGGGCCTGGCCAGCGGCCCTGCCTGTGGAGCTCCCCAGGAGTGTGGCCAGAGTCACTGGGACTTAGGAGGGCCATGGCCTGTGCGTCCTCCCTCACTGGCCTAGTGGGCTCGGGACCTCGGGAGGCCGATGAGAGGGGGTTAGAGAAGCCAGAGGCCTGGCTGGATTTGCACGGAAAGCCCAAGAACTCATGGCTAGAGAAAGATATCATAAAGACACAGGCTATCAGGAGGACGGGGGTCTGTGAAGGACTGGCAGACAGCTGGGGGGGCTCGAGTGGCTCCTTCTGGGCAGAGCAGCTGTGTGGGAAGGGGGGGAGGAAGGGCTTTTTCCCCGCGTTATGAGTGGACTTGGAGTCTTCCAGAGAGGCTCCTGGAAGAGAGAGAACTTCAGTCCTTTAGATCCGAGCTTGGGAGCGATGGCACATGCCTGTGATCCCAGTGGCTCCAGAGGCTGAGGCAGGAGGATTGCAGGTTCAAAGCCAGCCTCAGCCACTTAGCAATGTCCTAAGCAATTTACCGAGAACCTGCTTCTAAATAAAATATCAAAAGGTCTGGGGATGCTGCTCAAATGGTTAAGTGCCCTTGGGTTCAATCCCTGATACCAAAATAAATAAACACATAAATAATAGATACTAGCCTGGCGTTTCTTTAAAAACATCAGGAGAGTCTCAGAGGAGTGTATTTTATCCACCGAGAGGGGCACATAAAGTCTGCAGGACAGGCCTGTTTTGGAGCCACAGTCCCTATTCCTGAGCCTGCTTGATGACAGGACGGGGAGGCTGGGCTCCAGCACTGTGAGTCTCAGTCATGGGATCCTGGGTCTGCTCACTCCTATTCAGCCATCCCCAGGGAGCCCACAGCTCTGAGGACTCCCCACCCAGTACCCCACACTGCCCCAGAGGAACCTTCTGCTCCACCCACGAGCTCTGGAAAGTTCTCTGTGCCCAGCTCCATTGTCCTTTCCACACACTGGGATGATCACCAAGTGTTGTAAGAGTTGGGAGAGAAAGTGCTCACACAGCGTCAAGTGCTGTGTAAACTCTGTTGTTATTACTTCAGAGGGAATGTTCGGGGGAGGTAACATTCCTCCGACCTGAGGAGTGGGGGCAGCTTTATCCCCCCTTGTAGACGAGAGCTTCCAGTCAGAGCCACTTGTCTGGTGTGAGAATTCAAGTACACATTTGCCTGACCTCAGAGTACTGGGCTGAGCCTCTCTAAAAATTAAGCTGGGCACTGTGGTCCGTCATCCCAGCAGCTCAGGAGGCTGATGCATGAGGATCGTGAGTTCAAAGCCAGCCTCAGCAATTTAGCAAGGCCCTAAGCAACTCAGTGAGACCCTGTCTGTAAACTAAATATAAAAAGGGCTGAGGATGTGGCTCAGTGGTTGAGTGCCCCTGAGTTCAATCCCTAGTACAAAAAAAAAAAAAGTTAAATGGTCCAGCCTGCAGGGGATGCAGGGCAGACAAGTGACCAGAGCCCCATGAGCTAAGCCAGGCCTTGGAAAATAGCCAGCTGCTTGCCAGAGCAGTGTCCCTGGGGCCCACGATCCAGCAGTCCTGTCTCGGAATGCTGCAGCCTGTGGTCACGACTGGCATGCCCTTCTCTATGTCTTTGTTTATCTTTACCTAAGGCTGACTGCACAAAGCACCCCCAGGGGGCCAGACCTCAGTGCAATGCCACACCTGGGGTGTCCTCAGTCCTCAGGAACCTGTCTCAATTGTCCTGGAGGCCAGTGGAGAATGAGGAGGATAGCACTGGGAGGCGGTGCATATGGGTTCACTCCAGGTCAATGGACAGCCATGGACATCGCCACCAGGACAGCCAGGAAGTAGCGATGCAGCTGGCCCCGGCTCCTAGGGCTTGAGGACAGAAAGGCAGCTCAAGAAGGATGAGTCACCAGCGCTGTGGTCTTCGCTGACTGGTCCCACAGCCACAGCTTGGATTCTAAGTCACTTGGGACCTTCCTAATCCTAGGAGTCCAAAGGTCTGGAGAGCCTCTGGCCAGAGGCAGCTAATTCATATCACCTCTCTGGGGTCCCTGCAGCCTGGGTACCTGAAGGGTAGCATCACCTACCAGCGGCTTACACACTGCAGGGACCCCAGGCAGAGGCCCCTCTGGAAACAGTCTCTGTGCCTGGCAGGGGAGGCCAAGTGCTGTCAGGCCCATGCCAGGCCTTGCCCCTGACCAGGGTTTGTGGTTAATTCCAGTTGTCTTGGGACTTCCATCTGTTGTTAGCTGCTGGTGAGACTCCAGATACCATGGCTTTTCTCCTCTCACTCACTTGGGTTCGAGCTACCCCCACCCCACTTCTCATCCTTCAGTGCTTCCTCGACTCACTCATTCACATGTCCTCCCAGCAAACACTCATTGCATTCCAACTGCATCCCAGCAGATCCCAGATGCCCCGGACAGCCCCAGCTATACAACAACAGAGAAGATTGACAAAGTCTGTCCAAGTGTAAATTTAACAGTAAGTACTCTGGAGCCAAGCTGTGCATGTTCAAATCCTGGCTCCATTGCTTCCCAGCTGTGTGACCATGAGCAAGTTACATAACATCTCAGAGCCCTGTGTGCCTGAACTTTAAAATGGAGCTAAGAATAGTGTTTCCCCAAAGTTTTGGGGTGAGGAATCAATGCCTTAAATTGGTTTTAAAAAGCCATTGGCCCTAATCTAATAGTAAGGATGCCATGTTGTTTTCAATTATTAGTCTTGTGGGGGTTACAGAAAATGAACTGTAGGGGCTGGGGATGTGGCTCAAGCAGTAGCGCGCTCACCTGGCATGCGTGCGGCCCGGGTTCGATCCTCAGCACCACATACAAACAAAGATGTTATGTCTGCCAAAAAAAATATATATATATATATTAAAAAATTCTCTCTCTCTCTCCCCCCCCTCTAAAAAAAAAACAGAAAATGAACTGTAAACAAAGACATAATAGCAGATTATAGCTGGAAGTTCTTATTTTTGTTTTTGATTTTTAGGTGCTTTGAATTGAAACCAGTCCTTGCACATGCTAGCAAGTACTCTCCCACTGACAGCCCTTTTTGTTTTATTTTAGGACAGCAAATGGCTAAGTTGCCCAGGCTGGCCTCATACTTATGACCCCCAGCCTGTCTCATGAGTGCTGGGTTGTAGGCACGTGCCACTGCACCCAGAAGAGCTTGTGTTTTAACTAAACTGTGATTGGTGGGAAGCGTTAGTGGGGCTGGAGAGGCTCCTCAAGGTGGGTGAAGCATGGAAGACAGAAGATGCAGTCGTGGCCACAGCAAGGAAGATGCTTTCCAGGCAGAGGGACCAGCAAGTGAGAGTCCCTGAGGTGGAAAATAGCTTGGCAAGTGACAGAAGAGCCAGAAGGAGCAGGTGGTGGGAGCCTGGTGGGTGAGGGGCAGTGCTGCGACAGCCGAGCAAGGCCAGAAGGGCCAGATCACACAGGGCCTCATGGACCACAGAGGGCTTTTGGCTTGTATTTCCAGTGCAGCCTGCAGACACACGAGGTATTTTTATAAATTGTGTTGAATCATATCACACATGAAGAGAAGTATACAAGTCAGAAGTGTTCAATGCCATGAATTTTCACACGACAAACATAGTTTTGCTTGTTTCTGAATCTCCTAAAAAATCTCCTGGGAGACCTGCACTGAGATCCCAGCCAGGATATGAGCAGCACCCCAGAATTCCCCTGTCTTAGTACATTTTCTGTTGCTTTAATGAAATACCAGAGACTGGATAGTGCATAAAGGAAAGAGGCTTATTTCGCTCATGGTTTTAGAGACTGAAAGATCAAGATTGGGTAGCCCCACTGATTTGGCCTCTTGACTATGTCACATCATGGCAGATGGCATCATGGTGGGAGACAGAGAGATTGCATGGCAAGACAGGAAATTAAAGAGACCTGGGAGACCACAGTCTTGCTCCTCCATAACAACCTTTTCAAGAAAATTCACCAGTGTCTCATACAACCCCTTTATCCCTTCCAAGGGCAACGACCTTCCACCAGGTCCCATTTTGGAAAAGTCCCACCACCCTTACATCACCACACTGAAGACCATACCTCCAACATACGAACTCTTAGGGGACCACTGGAACCATACTCAACCCTAGCACCTTCTTTGGGCCCCTTTGTGACCCCAATCCCATGAGAACCATTATCCTGACTTCTAACAGAACAGAGTAGTTTTGCTTGTTTCTGAATCTCCTAAAAATGGAATTGAGCAGCATGTGTCCTTTAGTATCTGCCTTCTCTCTCTCAGTGTCATGGTTGTGAGGTTCACCTGCCGCTCATCAGCAGCTACGATTCTGCTTCTCCTCTTTGCTGCATGGTATTCCAGGGTGTGGCTGTAGGTACCAGAGGACATCTGCACTTTCAACTGTTGGTGGGCGTTTGTGGTCTCCAGTTGGAGGCTGCTGTGAACACTCTTGGTCTGTCTTTGGTGCACATGCATTTGCTTTTCTGGTCATTGGAGGATTTTAAACTTGAAATGGATAAGATTTCATCTTACACTCATTCCAGTTCCCCAGGGGCACACCAGAATTGGACCAGCCTCAACTTTACCACTTTTTGACCCTACAGAAGCCCTTATCAAGTCTGCCCTTTTTTTTTTTTTTTAAATTTTTTTTATTGGTTGTTCAAAACATTATAAAGCTCTTCACATATCATATATTTTTTTTTTTAATTTTTTTTATTGGTTGTTCAAAACATTATAAAGCTCTTCACATATCATATTAAGTCTGCCCTTTTATATGGATGGTATGTGTAACACCCCACTCCCTCCCAAAAGGGAAACCCAGGCATTCTGCAGGACTCAGGTGTCCTCTGTCCTCTAGAAAATGGGCACAGTCTACCGAAGCTGCTGGTGGATGTGGATATTAAATGGAAACTGTGAAAGCCCTTGGTCTGGCACCCAGCCCCTCCCCAGCTCCAGGACATACCTAAAGCACTCTGTCCATTCTCCTCCAGGTTCAAGAAATGTCATGAAAACCAGGGCGTCCCCTATCGGTGAGGGTGAACCTGCAGTCCTTTCTTTGTCCTAGATCCCCAAGGTCTTGCCTGCCAGACCCAGGATGCTCACTCTCCACAACCAGCACAGGTTTGGCCTCTACTGAGAAGGCTCTGTCCACAGGCTGCTCCCAGATCCAGAGGCCAGAGCTTGGATGGTCCAGGAAGCGCGATCGCCCTCGAACACTGGCTCTGCGTCTGGGATCCTCATCCGCCTTCCCCACCAGACCCCAGATCCTCCCAGAGGCTTCTCCAGGTGCCCACCGAGCCTGCTCTCCTCGTTACTTGGGCTCACAACACGTGGCGCCTTCCCCCGCACACCCAGCCCCTCCTGATGCGTGCCGTGTCTCCTGCCAGACTGCGCGGGCAGAGAGGGACCTGTCCCCCTGTTCCCGGAAGATGGAAGATCGCCCACACCTGGCACAATGCCAAGAGGCCAGCGGGGGCGTCTTAAGTATCTCCTGAATGATTCATTCATTCCTTTGGGAGAGAAAGCACGACCCTTAAGAGTTTAAGAGGGAGGGTATTAAACTCACACAAACCTGGGTTCATGCTGTGTCCCTGACCTTTGGCACCGTGACCTTGATCGCTTGAGTCCTGTTAATGACAATGGCGTGACTAGGATTTGATTAGGTCATCATGGGGTTAAGAGATGGTGTTGTGAGCCACCAGCTCGGATCTGGCCTGATAACAGCTCAATCATGGAGGGGGCGTGGATTATCCACTTATCCATTCAAAGAAGGGGAACCTTCCCGCTGCGCTGCCTGTCGGGCTGTTTCCTTTGGGTTCCGGGAGGTTGGCAACAGCGGGTCCGTTTTACAGATGAAGAAACTGAGGTCTAGAAAGGGAGCAGGATAACCCGGGGCGCTGCAGGCTGGAGCTAGAACGCAGGCCTGCCGCGTCTGCGTCCAGTGCTCTACCACCCTCTCAGAGGCTCTGGCGAGCCTGTGAAGACCCACCCCTCGCCCTCCCGGGGTCTGGGAGAGAGGTTGAGCTTGGGCTTGGGCGCTCCTCACCCGGGACCCCCGGCCGCGCTTGGGCATCTCCGGCTCAGACCCCGGCAACGCCGCTCCCGCGAGTGGAGAGAGCGCTCGGGGTTGTCACTTTAAATTAAAGAGGGAGCGGGCGGGCGGGTGAGCGCGAGGGAGCGCGCGGCGGGCTCCTGGGAGCGTGCCCGGACTGCGGCGCAGCTCCCGTCCGCCGCCCCGGCCCGGCAGAGCCCCCGACCCGCACCGCGCTGCTCCGAGGAGGGCGCCAGGAGACACTGCAGGGGTGGCGTTGCCGCGGGCTGCCGGGCTTGGCGCCGGTGCGTGCGCGCTGCAGAAGGCCGGCCGGGAGCCGCGAGCCGGGACCAGGGAGCCGGAGTCAGCCCCAGGCAGAGCGGCGGCCCCTCGGGTGAGTATGCACCGGGCCGACCCCAGCGCGCCGCGGGGATCCGCGCCTAGGGCGCGGACGCACGCAGTCCCTCTCCCCGCGCCCGGGACCCGGGGCCCCGCACACTCCGCGCGCTTGCACCCCAGCGCTGCGCTTGCACACCAACGCCAGGCACAGAGCACGACGGCGCCCTTACCCGGCCCAGCCACTTCGCGCACTGCGCACCGCCTTGCGCCCGCACGCCCTCACGCGTGTGCACACACGCGGCTCACCCCGCTATTTACACACCTCCCCTGCGCCCGCGCGGCACCACGGCCCTCACTTTCACACTCAGCGCCCTGACCGTACTCCCTGCCCCTGCCCTGGCTGCACAACCCTCAGGGCTCCAGGTCAGCCCGCCACAGTACTGTCCCTGTTTTCCCTGGGCGATTCCTCAGGCAAGAACGCTGGTCTGCAGGAACTGTTCCCATTCTGAGGGGCATGTTGCACCCCGTCCCCAAAAGGCCCTAGACTGCGTCAAGAGCCAGAGAGGACCCTTGGACTGATCGAGGTTGTAAATTTGGGCCAGGCATGGGGTCGGTGAGCCAGGCCTATGGATGGAAGACCCCTAAGCCCAAGACTTAGTGATCCGGTGCTGCAGAGGGACTCTGTGCCCCCACCTCCATCCGGAAGAACATGGGAAACCTGCACATTCAAATTCAGCCCCTCTGTCCACTTCGGCGAGTTGGAGAGGGGTAGAAATAGTACTTCCTATTAGAAATGGGGAAACCGAGGCTCAGAAAAACACAGGAGACACACCCACATTAACGCAGCCAGTCCAAAGAAGGATCAAGAAAGTATCCAAGCCCCAGCCTTCCCCACTCTGAATCCTGAAAGCCTTCCCAAGCAGCTTGGAAGAGTGGGGACTCCTAGCCTGGGGTCCAAACCTGGACCTAACAGCCCTGGTGACCATAGGCAAGTCGTTTCCTGCACCTTGGTTTTCTTACTCCTCAGAGGGCTCAGGGAGGAACTACTGAGATAATAGGAGGCAAGTGTTTGGTACCGAGCCCGGCACATAGTAGGTACCCAATGTCAGCCAGCATCCACCCCCACCCTGCCCCAGCCAATCTGTACTGTGGTTTTTGTGGCCCATTTGAGGGACGGCACCAGGATGTGGTCATCTCAGATAGTGTTGGAAAGCACTTGAAAAGGTTTTCAAACCTAAAGATCCCGAAGAAGTTCACAGCCTGGAAGGTTGAGCCCCCCCCCACACACCATACCCCTCACCCTCATCCTCCATTTCCCGCAGCTGGGGGAGGGGCACACCTTGCTGACCGCAGAGGTACCTTGAGGTTACTGAGCAAGGAGATGGGTGGAGTGGGGAGCAGGGACACAAGGCTCCCCTCCTCTGCCAAGGCAAAACATTTCTGGAAAGCCATCTCTCTTAGAAGCCCAGGAGGGGGCCTCCAGTAAGGTGAAACTCCAGCAAAGCCCAGGTGGTCACTTGTCCCACCCACCCCACCCCCAAAAGACCTGGTCAGGAGTCAGTATGGTGGCTCAGAGCCCAGGCCCAGATCCATAGCTCCCTGTCACAGAGCCCAGTGTTGCCACTCAGGCTGAAGGCCCTGGGGCCCCAGCTTCCACATCTGTAAAATGGGATCCAGAGTCCATTCAATCCCCAGGTCTACAGCAGATCCCTTAAACACTTAGCACACATGCCTACATGAACACAGCAATAAGGAGGTATTGCTGGTAGGTGCCATTGAGCTAGAAATTGAACCTAGAGCTATTTTCAAAGAGCAAACTCCACAGTGTAGATGGTGGGACTGAAGGTCGGTTAGGTGCGGAGAGGTGCTGAAGGAGGCGTGCAGTCTTAGGAGCTCAGGCATGGGTCTGGAGTAGCTCCCTGCTGTGCTCATTGCCGTGTGCCAGACATGGGGGAACCGGAACCGCTGGTTCCTGGCTGCCTTGGCCTTTGATATGTCTTGTCAGCATCCTAGTCCTAGCCTAAGCTGCACCCCTCTCCCTGGCCGACCTCCAGGCTGCCAGAGAGAGCCTGAGGTGAGATGGACCCAGGGGGTGTCAGGGTAGTGAGTAAAGCCATTAGGAAGGGCACTTGCCATGGAGGGGGGTTGGTACTGTATCCCTGTCCAGATTCTCAGGATGATAAGACAGGAGGATTGTGAATTCAAAGCCAGCCTGGGCAACCCTGTCTCAGAATAAAAAATAGAAAGGGCTAGCGATGTAGCTCAGTGGTAGAGGGCCCCTGGGTTCCATCCCCAGCACTGCAAAATTAAAACTAAGTAAATAAAAAAGAAGGGCCAGACCTGGCCCAGCCTCCTTTTTCCCACTCAATGCTTGGGTGACCTTGGGCCAATTCACTGTCCTTCTCTGAGCCTCCTTTTCCTCCTCTATAAAGTAGGGATGATAACAGGATTTTCTGAAGAGGGGTCGTGGGTGGTGGGGAAGATGCACATGAAGTCCTTGCTGTCACTGATAGTGGAACAGGTGCTAGACCAGGGGGCAGGGCCCACCACTGCAGGCTTCACACACGTCACTTGACCTCACTGAACAGTCTCCTAGCTCATCTTAAATCCAGTTTACCAGGCTCATGAAGAGAGGTGCTTCCAGGGCCCAGCAGGATCTGGAAGTGAATGGGGGGAGGGGCCGAGGAGCCAGGTCTGAGTCCAAGAGCAGATGCCAGCTCCATTGTCACTGTTGGAATGCTGCTGTTGTTGGGGGTGGGGGGTGAGGTGCAGACCCATTGCCTGGAAATCCTTGTTCTGTTTTTGTTTTTGTTTATTTGTTTGCAGTGCAGAGGCCTGAGCACAGCCTCCCACATGCTGGGCAGGTGCTCTACCACTGAGCTGCACCCCCAGGCCACCCCCTTCCCTTTAAATTTATTTTAATTAGAAATTTCCCAATTTAAATACAACTCAGCTGAATTTCAACAAAGTAACAACAGCCACAGGCTGACAGTGCCACCCATGTGATTCTACTGCGCAGACCAGACGAGGGGTTGGGGCCTGTCGGATGGTGGCCAGGCCAGTAACCCCAGCAGCAAATACTTGCTAAGCCTTACCACACTTACCCATCCCAGTCACACACACAGGGCAGTCATGAATTCTTTTCACAGATGGGACAACTGAGGCTTAGAGGGAGTCTAAGAAAATTGCCCAAGGCCACTTGAGCCAGCAAGAGGGCAGATCTGGAGTAAGCTGGGAGTAGCTGAGTAGGAGTCCTGGAGCAGGCCAGGCTTCTAACCCTCCACAGCAGACCACAGTGAGCATTCATGCCCTCCCCAAAGTCACAACTCCCAGGCAAGCTGTTGTGATGAGGGGAGGCGGGAAGGTGGGCTTTCAGGATTCTGGGGTCTGGCTGGACAGGGAGCCCCCAACAGCCAAAGGCCAGTTACAGCCTCAGGTTCTACCTTGTGCCATTCATACTGTGCTGTGGGTGTATCTTTGCCACATGTACCTCACCACTGTGCTGCTGGCGTTGACTGGCACCAGCCTGGCCGCCCTCTTGCCAAGCCAGCTTGTGCCCAGTGAGCAGGAAGGCATGCCCATGGCATTATTGGATTCCCAGCAAGGCAGCCGCAGGCTGGGATGTGTGTGCTTCGTTGTGTTTCAGTGTGTCTAGACCTCTTTCCACCAGCAGCCGGGCCACCTTGGGCTTGGCTTGTTCACATGGATCCATTTGACCTGCAGGTTTTAGGCAACTTTTTTGTAACCATGTATCCCCCTGTGGAGAGACACAGTGGTTAGGAACTTGGAGCCAGAATGAATTGGCCTGAAGTCCCACTGACAATCTCCTCTACAAACCAGACGTGACAACAGTGCCTACCTCTCGGGGTTGTTATGGGGTTAAGTGAGGTCAGAGTATGCAGAATGCTCAGGACTGTGCTTGTGAGAAGCGCTTATTGAGATCAGCTCTGAGCTCTATCTCAAGCCCAAGACCCAGGGATGCACTGCGTCTCAAGGCAGGGTGGGTGAAGCCTTCCTGGTTAAGCACTGCCTCCCATCACCATGACAACCCTCATCTCACCAGGAGAGGGGGCAGCTTCAGGAGAGCAGGAGAGCCAGGAGTCCTTTGTGTGCCCTCATCTGCCCTGCGTGGTGAGGTCCTCTGCTAAGGGCTTGTGGCAGCTGCGTACATGCTGGAGAACCCTGATTAGACCAAGGCACCCCAGCTTCTTGGCTCCAAAGCCACAGAATGGGGAGGCCCCCAGGATTCCTAAAAATACCCAGTGTCTTGGGCCGTGGCTAGGGCTCAGTGGTAGAGTGCTTACCTAACATGAGTGAGGCACTGGGTTTGATTCTCAGCACCACATAAAAATAAATGAATAAAATAAAGGCCCATCAACATCTAATAATAATAATAATAATAATAAAAACCCAGTGTCTAAGCTTCACCCTCTGTCTTGACCCTGGTTCCAAATGGAGCCTACAGAATGCTTGGCATGGTTGGGAACTGGTGAGAGCCTTTTACACTGCGCCTGGACGATTTTTGTGAGAGGGTTGCAACATTTCAAAATAAGGAAGCCAGGTGTGGTGGCGAGCACCCATAGTTACAGCTACTTGAGAGCCTGAAGCAGAAGGGTCACTTGAGCCCAGAGGTTCCAGACTAGCCTGGGCAACACAGTGAGACTCTGTCTCAGTAAATCAATAAATAATTTTAAAAAATACACACTGAAAAAAAAATCCAAACATCTGGCTTTTCTTTCAAGAGCCAGGAGACCCAGCTGTGATGGCGAGGCAGTCCCACTATTTGGGAGGGTTGCTGCCCAGGAGCCAGGCAGGCCCTCTGCAGTTCTCACTCATGCCCCCTTACTTGCCTGAGGCTTCCTGAGGTGTAGACACTTCTGGGCTTCAAGGGAACCCAGAGTTTGGAGGTGCGTTGTTCAGGCCTTCTGTGCCCTTGAGTTGAGATCAGTACAGCCCATCCTAGTGTCCCTTTTCCAGAGCTCTCCCCACCCACCCACCTAGAACGCATCTGGGAGCCAGATGTACTACTTAGCAACAATATTAATAAATGAGTGAGCCGTGGTCCGGGCTCAGGTAATGGCTTGTCTGAGCTCTCAGGCCTTTCTAGAATAACTTAGACCTCAGTGGTAGTTCATAAGACCTGGAGGTGGAGGGTGGGGTGGGGAAGAAGCCATCCCATGCAGGGGAAGGACTGAGAACAGAATATGGAGGAAATGCAGACTTTCTCTTTCCAAATTTGACAGAAGCATCGGAGGTGAGGCTTGTGAACGCTCTGAGGAGCCCCTCCAGTGAGCAGCCTGGAGTCTCTGCTCGACAGCCAGCCGGTGTTAAGATGAAGATGAGGTAGGGCTGCCAGGTTGAGCAAACAGAAGTACAGGATGAACAACTGTAATTGGTCAGCGTAAGTATGTCCATGTGGTATTTGGGACATACTTATACTAAAAGTTCGTTTGAATTCAGATCTGCTGGCATCCTGTGCTTTATCTGGCAACCCTGAAATGAGGTCTTAGCGCGCTTGCAAAGAGAACTAAACACCTTTTTTTTTTTTCAAATATCATTAAAAAACAAAACACCTTTAGCCAAGCTCAGCTCTGAGTGATGGGCGCACCGGTGCCGCAGAGGCAGGACATAGGGTCAGGGCTGGTGACCTTCTGCAGCCCTCAGCACTGACTCCTTCTTCCCTTCCAGTTCCAGCCACTGCAGGGGCATCATGGCTGTGGATGTGGCAGACGTGGCAGAATACCACCTGAGCGGTGAGTCCCCAGCAAACCCTTGCAGGCCATCCCATGAGACCCTCACAGCAGGCCCAGGTGGGAGTTGTCAGAGGGACGCACTACCAGCCAGCCCTGTCTAACTGGTTAGAGCAGTTGGTGACTTGCTCAGGCCAACAGTCTGGGGTCACTGTGCTGGGACCCACCAGAAGGCTCCCCATCTTCCACTCCCTCTGACTTGAGGGACCCTGGGTGACCCTTGTCCAGCTGCTCCCTGAGGATGGCCTGTGACAGGGAACCCATTCACCCCATGGCCCTTCCTGGAGCCTGTCAAGTAGCCAAGTGAGAGGGGACCCAGGAAGGTCTACGTGAGATTCAGGGAACACGAGGCTCAGATGGCCTGGCTGGGCTGGCCAGCGTGTGGGGCTCAGCTTTCCTCTCCCACGCCAATGGTGGATCTGCCATCTTTTCTCCCTCAGCTCCCCTACCAGTGGGAGATGTGAGCCTCAGTGCTTCCCATTACCCAGACACCTGCCCTACACAGACCCCCACAAGACCAGGGATGAGCTTCAGGGCATGTCAGGCCCTCCACTCCCACCCTCCAACCAGTGCTGCTCGCTGTTCACCTGCAGGCTCAGAGGCCTTCACCCCTGGGTGGCCTTGAGTGAGTGAGGAAACCTCTCTGAGCCCCCACTTACTTATCCATAAAATGGGTATAATAATAGAACCTGCCTCACAGGACTCTTCTGAGGACTGAATGGGTCAATATAGAGAAGGGCTTTAACGGGGCCCGGCAGATAATCAGTAGCAAGAGCTTCATGGGCGGGTATTATTGTGATTCCTCCTCTTCTCCTTCCCTGTTTCCGGTCTTAGTTTAGACCTCCTTTCCTGTGGGAAGTCTTCCCCTGTTGCGCTTGAGGCTGGCACTCCATGAAATCAACCAATGAATGAGAATTCATTGTCATTCCATGTCACCTTCCTGGACTTTTTCCTTTCTGCCCCACCCCTGCTCCACTATTCTGCCAACCAGGGCTGGGGCTTCAGTCCCTCAGCACCTAGCTCCTCCAATCAGGGAAGCGGACTCTGCTTTGCCCTGGCCCTGCCCACAGCCTGCACGTCCCTGGGCCTCTCTTCCCACCCTGTGCCAGTCCCCTGCTGCTGCCGGCCCTGCTGTGGCCCAGCTGAGACAGGTGTACATCCCTCTCCAGTCTACCAGGCACTTTCTTGCCCCGTCCCCTGTTTACCAGACTCCAAGAACACTCCAGAACTTTGTCACAGCTGGGCCTGGGACCCTCCATAGAGCTCTTGCTTGTGGTTTGATAACCACAGATTGTATCAACAGCAGTCAGGAGGAAACAGGTCTGCTCCCTGTCCCCTCAACCCCACTACCTGGTCTCTCTGTTCCCCCCTGGACTGCACGGCCGTGTGCATTACCAGCTGAGTTTTTACATCAAAATCTCCCATGATTATATCATGCTGGGATTGATTTTTTATTTTCTCTCTTAACAAGGCTGCCAATGTTTCTCTGCATTGCCACAGGCCATCCTAATGACCTCACTTGTCATTCTTGAAGGCCAGTGACATTACCTCCCATGACAGTACCACAGCCCCCACCAGCCTCCTTGGTGGGCCCTGCAGGCTCTTTCCAGATTTCTGCTGTTATAAATACAGCCTCATGACTCACACCTCACATAAAACTTGTTGGGATTTTTTTCCCCTTAGAATTCACACACCAGGGTGGGACCACTAGATAGGGGGTGTTTTTATCACCATCTCCAGTTTCTGGATGAGGATACTGAAGCCCAGAGAGGCTGGGTGGCTGGCCTGGGAAGTCTGTGGCCTTGAGCAGCAGGGTAGACATGCGGGGTGGGGGGGCTCTCTGCCTCAGTTCTCCTCTGCAAGTGGAGGTAAGGACCTGATAGAGTGCTCACTGCTGGTGAATGTGGGGTCTGGGCTGGGCCCTGACCCTCTCCAGAGAGGGCGGATTCTGCTAGAAGTGGCCCTGCCTGATTCCTTCCTGTGCAGCTGGCTTTGGGGAAGCAAGGGTAAGGGGCCTCCCCCAGTCCCCAGGGCCCCCCTTCCTCCCACTGGGCCCTCTGCTCACTCTGGGTTCTTCATACCTCCTCCATCTTTCCTGCCCTGACATTTTGACTTAGCCCCTTCTTGTTTCTCCCTCAGGAAACCTTCCTGGGCTGCCCCGGGCATGACAGCAGGCACCCCGTTTTGTTTTCTTATTTCCCTGTCCCACCCATGCCCTAACTGTGAGCCACTTAAGTACAGGGATAGGGCCTGGGGTTGATTCGTCAGCCCTGGTCCCCCCCCCACCCCACCCCCCGTCCACAGGGTGCTGGCACACAGTAGGTGCTCAGTGAATGTTCAGTCATCCATTTCTGCCTCTGAAATGCCCTGCCCTGTCTCTTCAGCTTGCTTCTAGAGAGCTAGGACAGGTGGAGGCTGGGTGGGGCAGTGGTTACCTCGATTGCTCTGGAATCCGTCTACGAGAGTGGGAATCCCGGCACCACCCCCTTCCTGGCTCTGTGACCTGGACAGGTTCTTTAGTCTTTTCCATGCCTCAGTTTCCCTATTTGAGCTGGGTGCAGAGGCAGAACTGACAACAGTCTAGAGAACTGTGTTTGACAATAGTGTGAGCTCCTGCCCAGTGAATTCCAGAGTCTGGTCTGCTTTCTTTGGAAAGCAAGGCCGGGTCGGCAAGCAAGTGAGGCCTCACCTTTCGGCCTCTGTTTGGGCATCGGAGGCCATACAGGGCGCTGGGCAGGACCCAGCACACATGGTTGAGGGAGCGCTGGAGACAGTGAAGTGCAGTCAGGGAAAGTTATGAACTCATCAATGGAGGAAAGTTTCTGGACATCTGGATTTGTCTCCAAGCCCTCCACAGCTCTGAGATCCTTTCACATTGGCTGAGTTGGCTTCTTGATTTGTTGGTTTGGGGCAAGAGATTTATTGAGATAAGATTTACATACAGCCTAATTCACCCATCTTAATGTGTACTGTCAGTGGCTTTTAGTATATTGTACCACCAGCAGCATGATCAATTTTTAGAATATTTTAACACCTCAAAAAGAAACTCTATTTCCCCCAAGTTCCCCTATTTGCCCAACTTCCCCTAGATATTTCCTTATACCCATGTACCCTGCCATCTCAGGGCATTCCTTCAGGACTCACGTACCAAATCCACGGATGCTGAGTCCCTAATATAGAACCACGTAGAATTTGCACATAACCTGCACACATCCTCCAAATTATCTTGAGATTACAATGTCAATGCTGTGTAAATAGTTGTTATGATGTGTGGTTTAGGGAACAAGAAGAAAAAAAGTCTGTGCCTGTTTGGTACCATCGCAGGCCTACCACACAGCACACCATCTGGGATCGGTTGAGTCCACAGATGTGGAACCCACAGACCAGAAGGCTGGCGGTGAACGGAATCACTCCCCACGTGGTCTTTGCAACTGGCTGCTTTCGCTCCGCATGATGTTTTCAAGGTTCATTCGCGTTAGGATGTTGTGGTATCCACGCTTCTTCCCTTCGTATTGCCAAATAGCATCCTAGTGGTCGGGATGCACTAGACTTTGTTTTTCCATCATCAGTTGATGGGTTGTTCTGGCTGAGGCTTCAGGCAAAAACAGGATCATCTTTGTCTCCCCCAAATCTCCTTCCTCTTCCCTCAGACCCCTAAATGCTGCTTTGACTCTGGAAGCAAGAGGTCCTATGAAGGCCGTGAGGTCTGAGAATGGTTGTCAGAGCCTAAGGAATATGTGACCGTCCTTCACAGCTCTTCATCTGCTCTGTCCAAGTGTCTCCGCAGTAGAAACACATGTTTTTGTGTCCAAAGGAGGTAGAAACAGATACCTCAAGAAAGTGTGTGTCCTGTTGAGCACTGTATCCTAGCACCGAGTACTGAGCCTTGCACACAGTAGGCCCTCAATAACAATTCACTCAATGAATAAATCAATACTGAGCACCTGCTTCCTGGGTGGGGGTCTGGACCACTGCACCCCACTAATGAGAGGCTGCCCTTGCCTTACAGTCATCAAGAGCCCCCCTGGCTGGGAGGTGGGAGTCTACGCTGCAGGGGCCCTGGCCCTGCTGGGAATCGCAGCTGTGAGCCTGTGGAAGCTCTGGACATCGGGCAGCTTCCCCAGCCCCTCCCCATTCCCAAATTATGACTACAGGTACCTTCAGCAGAAGTATGGCGAGACCTCCGTGGAGGCCAGGCCAAAGGTGAGGTTTCTGCTCCTTCAGGTACATTCCCCCAAGGTCCACTCTCAGGACCGGCCTCCAGTGCCTCCCCTCTCTTGCCCCCTCTTGGTCAACTCTTCTGGATGGAGAAGCTCTTCAACTCCCCGCCCAGTGCCAGGGAGTCAACAAATGCTTGAATGAATGAATGCTTTTTATTTTCAAAACCATGCTGAGAAAAATACATAAATATAATAAGAAGGAAAACATCTCTTCAAATGACACACCCTACTGTTAACTAACTATTTTAAACTAACATTTTGATGTATTTTTTCAATGTTTTTAATCTATCCCCATTAGTTCTTTCCTTCTCTTCCTTCCTTCTCCCTCTCCTCTTCCTTCTTCTTCTTCTCCTTTTTTTTAAATTATACTATTATTTTGAACCCAGGAATGCTCTAATCCTTTATATTTTTTTTAAGAGAGAGAGAGAGAGAGAGAGAGAGAGAGAGAATCTTTTTTTAAAAAATATTTATTTATTTTAGTTTTTGGCGGACACAACATCTTTGTTTGTATGTGGTGCTGAGGATCGAACCTGGGCCGCACGCATGCCAGGCGAGCGCGCTACCGCTTGAGCCACATCCCCAGCCCCCTTTATATTTTTTGAGACAGGGTCTTACTAAGGTGCTGAGGCTGGTCGCCAACTTGCAATCCTCCTGCCTCAGCCTCCTGAGTTTCTGGGATTACAGGTGTGCAGCACTGGGTTTGACTCCCTTAGTCATTTTCCATGTAAGCTTTCTATACAAAGTGCTTCGTATCTCCCTGGGTTTTTACGCCCTGTTCTTTCCACCTCACTTGCAGCTGCGGTGTTTTCCCTCTGGTTGAACAGTCATTGTAAGCATCATTTTAATGGCTGCATATGATTCCTCTTTTTGTGCTTGTGCCATGGTTTACTAAATGCCTTCATAAATAATGCAGTGGATGTTTTGTATGTAAAACTTTATCTTCATTTGGGATAATGGACTTTGGATAGATGCCCAGATGTGAAATTACTTTATCAAGAGGTACAACATTTTTAAGGCTATCAGTACATATTGCTGAATGTTTCGTCACTTAACATTTGGCAGACAATTATTCAAATGTCATGTAGAGTTCCAGACAACATATCATGAATCTATTACCAGATTGGAGTTTCTCATTTGGGGTGCCCAGGAGGACCATCTCATTTTCTGTTGGGAGGACTATAAATTGGGACAACTTTTCCAAAGAGGATTTTGAAACATGTCAAAAGCCTTCAGCCAGGCCCAGTGACCCATACCTGTAATCCTAGTGACTCGGGAGGCTAAGGTCGGGAGGTCAAAAGTCCCAGGCCAGGAGCTGGGGTTGGGGTTCAGAGGAAGAGCGCTCACCTGGCACGTACAAGGCAAAAAGTCCCAGGCCAGCCTTAGCAACTTGGAAAGGCCCTAAGCAACTTAGGTGGACCCTGTCTCAAAATATAAAATAAAAAGGGCTGGGGATGTGGCTTAGTGGTAGGACGCTTTTGGGTTTAATCCCCAGCATATACACACGTGCACGCGCGTGCACACACACACACACACCCAAAAAAAACCTTCAAAAAGGATTGTCCTCTGGGCCAGGATTTTAAGACAGCTGTGTGATAATATGTTATTTGCATTTGTGAAAATTAGAAACAATAAAACTTTCCAATAATAGGGGGTTAGTGAAATAAATTATGCCTATCTGCTCAATGAAAAATTTGGGAGCCACAAAAAATTATGTTAACAAAGACATGATATACAGGCTTTTGCTTCCTCAAATCCTGAGGTTAATTTAGAGAAAAGAAAATTTCAAATGTTTGGGTGTCACCCAGCATGAAATCTCCCTAGTGCTGTAAACTTTTTGTAACCTTTTGAGGCTATCCAATCATCTGTTAAGTGGCTACACCCTACTGTCCCTACCCATTCTCCTCTGTTGGACAGTTGGATTACTGACTGCTCTTCTCTTTTATAATAAAATACCATGGTAAGCCAGGCATGGCATGCAAGCCTGTAATCCCAGCAGCTCGGGAGGCTGAGGCAGGAGGATCACAAGTTCAAAGCCAACCTCAGCAAAAGCAAGGCACTAAGCAACTCAGTGAGACCCTGTCTGAAAATAAAACACAGAATAGAGCTGGGGATGTGGCTCAGTGGTCGAGTGCCCTTGAGTTCAAACCCCAGTACTCCAAACAAACAAAATCATTGTAGTTGACATCTCGAACACGGTTAGGGGATATCGGGGATTGAACCCAGGGGTACTCAGCCACCGAGCTGCATCCTCAGTCCTTTTTTTTTTTTCTTTTTGAGACAGGGTCTCACTAAGTTGCCCAGGCCAGAACTTGTGATCCTCCTGCTTCAGCCTCCTGAGTCGCTGGGATTACAGGCGTGCACTACTGCTCCCAGTTTTAACATCTTTATATGTAGAATTCTGTCCCTATAATAAGCATACTGAGGAAAAGCTCCTGATATTATGGTAAAAGAAAAAAATTCTAAGTGACATAAAATAGCACTAAACAAGGACCTTCCTGGCTGGGGATGCACTGTTTTTGTGAAAGGGAACAAGAAAGTACCCTGAACGGTGCTCACCCTCCACGTCTCTTTGCTGCCTCTTAGAGACCACGACTGTGGCCCTTGTGAAGTTCCTATGTCCCTTTTTCTCACCTCCAGACAATGCCTGCCTGGAACACCCAGCGGGCCAGGACTCGGGGACCACCCAGTCGCAAGGGCAGCCTCAGCATCGAGGACAACTTTGAGGCCATCAGTGAGCTGGGGCCGCTGGAGCTGATGGGCCGCGAGCTGGACCTGGCCCCCTATGGGACCCTCCGGAAATCCCAGTCGGCCGACTCCCTGAACTCCGTCTCCTCCGTGAGCAACACCTTCGGGCAGGACTTCACGCTGGGCCAGGTGGAGGTGAGCATGGACTACGACCCAGCCTCCCACACCCTCCACGTGGCCGTGCTGCAGGGCAAGGACCTCCTGGAGCGCGAGGAAGCGAGCTTCGAGTCCTGCTTCATGCGCGTGAGCCTGCTGCCCGACGAGCAGATCGTGGGCATTTCCAGGGTAAGTGGGGCTGGGGGGGCGGGGGCGGAGGCCACACTGCAGGGCCAGGCAGGGTCCCTGGAGGGCGCTAGAGAGTGGGTCTGGTGCTGATCCAGGGCCAAAGATGCAGGGGGTCCTGCAGGCAGAAGGGGAGTATGTGAGGCCCCCACAGTGTGCAGGCCCCTGCACCTCCAAGTCTGTCCGTCAACACGGGCCTGGCAGCAGAGGGGTGACATGCTCACTTGGCTAATTTGGGGAAGGCTTAGTGACAAGGCTATTTGCAGTGGTGTGGGTAGGGAGGGGGCAGCCTTGGGGAGGGTATGGTACCCTAGGTCTGAAAGGAAGAGGGGGGACCAGTGGAGAGGGCCAACATGGTCAGCCCAGGGATACTACAGAGAAGGACTTCAGGGAACAAGCACTCTGACCTTCCTCTGACCTCCAGTCTTCTCTGTTGACCCCAGGCACTGACCTGACAGGAAGCCAAAGGCCAAGGGAATCCATGGAGATCAGCTCCTGGGCTGAGAGTAGATTAAAGAAGCAGAAAGAGTCAACAGGGAGTGGCCAGGGGAGGCCTCAGCCTGCCCTCCAAGAGTACCTTGGAGGACATCCATTTAGACACCAATGCCAGGAGATGGATGAGGGCCACACATAGTGGCCTCTCACCAGAGTGAGAGGAGCCTGAGGACTTTCAGGACCAAGTACCTTCTGACCCACCTGTGCCTGGTCTCCAAGGCAGGCTGTTGGTGAACAGCCTGGTGGGTGCTGAGAACCTGCTTCCAGAGCCCAGCTCCTTCCTGGTTCTCTCGTGAGCCCTCTGGGCCAACGGGGCCAACTATTAGGGCATCATACAGAGGAGGAGCCCAGACTTGGAAAGAGTTTGCCCAGGACAACCAACCCCAGCAACTAAGCTGGAGACTGGGGACTAGAACCCAGGGTTCTCAGCCTCTACCATGGGGCCCTCCACACACTGCTCTGGGAGTGAATAGTTGGGAACCCAAATCCCTACGGGCAGGGGTCAGCTAAGAGGCTGACTGAATGCTTAGAGGCTTGAGTAGGGGATTGTGTGGGCAACGGGGCTCCCGGGGAGCACCAGGCAGCGGCAGGAGAGTGTGGTCACAGTGCTGGAGGCGGTGGAGGATTTGTTCCTAGGAAGGTGGGAGGCAGAGCCTCGCAGCCCAGCCAATCCCGCGAGGTTGCTTCCTCCAGGCTGGGCAGCCCCCAGCTGCCAAGAGGATGCCAGGAATAAGAACTCTTCTTTTAAATATTGCCAGGCAGTGACTAAGGCAGCCCCCACAGAAGGGAGAGCACCTTCCCAGGGGGCCTGCCCGCGGCTTCCTGGGAGAAGGCCAACGGCACCCACTAGACAGGACTGAGCTAGAAGCCTGCCTAGCCTTGCTTAGTCACTCCACCCATCTGCCCGTCATCCACATCCATCCTCCATCCGTCCTGCGGGGCTCGGGCAGCAGGGCCAGTCTCTGCAGGGGGCTGGAGTCTGTGGCTCCCAACTCCACAGACATCCCCACCACCCTGCCATTGCACGCCTGGCCCAGGGCTGGGCCCAAGCATATGCAAGAAAGATGGCAACCAGTTCAGTCAGAGCATCGCAAGGGGCTCTGTGGGGCTACACGCACTGAGTACGGGGATGGTTTGGGATCAGACTGTGGAGGCTACAGATGCCAGGGCAGGCCACACCACTGAGGAAGGATGTGTGGCTCATAGACCTTCAGGGCTGAGCCGTCAAAGGAACAGTGATGCTGAGATTGTGGGGACAAGAGAGCCCCGGGTCTCTGGACTCCCTGTCCAATGCTCTCTCACTACTGTGGCCCCTCAGGCCCCTGGCTGCCACCCTCCTCCTCAGCCACCCTCTCCCTCTCTGCAGATCCAGAGGAATGCCTACTCCATCTTCTTCGATGAGAAGTTCTCCATCCCGCTGGATCCCACGGCCCTGGAGGAGAAGAGCCTGCGGTTTTCTGTGTTTGGCATTGACGAGGATGAGAGGAACGTCAGCACCGGGGTGGTAGAGCTGAAGCTCTCGGTACTGGACCTGCCCCTGCAGCCCTTCAGCGGCTGGCTCTACCTACAGGACCAGAACAAGGTAATTCTCACCTGCCTCGTCCTGCCTGTTCCCTCCTGGCGACAGCGCACACACATACACTTCCAATGAAGGATTCTGCTGTCTTTTCTTCACACCCTGAACCCCAACATCATTAGGAGAGCAGAGGAAGAGACCTGAGTTACATTTGGGGAAACTCTGCTTTCTGCATCCTGTTTACACTCTCACCACTGTTTACAGCTCTTTCTGCTCTTACCGTCAAGCCTTCAGAGGCTCTCCTCCTGCAAGCCTTCGTTAGGGATGCACACCTCTGGCCCTAAAGTGGATTATTTCGGACAGAGGCCAAGCTGAATCTTACTTTTATAAATGTAAGACTACCAATGGAACATTATTGTTGTAAAGCAAATGATTTACTTCCTTTCTACTAGGATCCCGATGCCCTACTGTCACAGAATGCTTTCCTTGGCCTGGAATGAGGGAACAAAACTGCATTTGATGGATATGTTTGATAGGCAACTTCTGAACCTCCTTCCACGGGAGGAGGACTGGGGCATGCTCCATGGTGTTGGGGGGGGGACTGTCCCATAGTTGACCCTGCCAACCTGATGCCCAGCCGTAAAGGGCCCCCAAAAGCAACAAGTTTTCAATGGAGAAGGAAGCTTCTGTCTTTCCCTGGGCCCCTCAGGTCCTAGGGTCAGAAGCCTTCTGAGCCACCCCTGTCCCCCAGGCTGCTGACGCAGTGGGAGAGATCCTGCTGTCCCTCAGCTACCTGCCCACAGCTGAGCGCCTCACCGTGGTGGTGGTAAAGGCCAAGAATCTTATCTGGACCAACGACAAGACCACAGCAGGTAAGTCCCTACTGGCTTCCTGGGGGCTCAGGGGAAGCCGTGGCCCAGCCCCTGTGCTGTGGGCACCTGGCAGCATCAGCAGGGTTGGGGACAGGGCCAAAGCACCCTGAATTCTGCTGAGCCCAGGATCTGGGCACAGTGGGAAGATGAATCCAGCTGGGGTCCAGCACTTGGGACCAAGGTTTGCCCCTGCTCTCAGAACCAGAGTTCATGATGGAAGCTCCAGGTGATTGCCAGGCAGGACCCAATGTCCCAGCTTACAGAAGCTTCGAGCCCCTCTCAACTCAGGAACCTGTGGAGGCAGCTACAATGAATAGCCAAAGAACAGAAGGTTGGGGGCTCCTGGCTATTGGGAGTTGCAAGCCTGGGACTGCCCAGGTCCAGGCAGGTGCAGCAAGACTGCCTGGTGGGCGAGGTTTATGGCAGTCAGTGACTTGGTATTTCAGAGCAGCACACTGTTAGGCTCTGCTGCGCTGGCACCTGGTGACTCAGGGCTGACGTCTGCTCTCAGGCCATTTATAGAATGGAAAGTGGTGAGTCTGCCAGGCTCCTATATGAATATGTGGGCTGCGAGGCCAGCCACCAGAGTCCAGGGCCCAGCCCTCTCCTGACCTGCCATGTGAGCCTCAATGCTGTCACCTGAAAGTTGAGATTCAAAATAATAGAGCCAGCCGGGCATGGTGGTGCACACTGTAATCCCAGCAGCTCGAGGCAGAGGCAGGAGGATCACAAGTTCAAAGCCAGCATCAGCAAAAGTGAAGTAATAAGCAACTCAGTGAGACCCTGTCTCTAAATAAAAAATAAAAAATAGGGCTGGGGATGTGGCTCAGTGGCCAAGTGTCCTGAGTTCAATCCCCAGCATCTGCCCCACACAAAAAAAAAAAAAGATCAGTGCTTCAAAATAATAGAGCCAGATGCCATGGTGCACATCTGTAGTCCCAGCTGCTTGGATTAGGGGCTGAGGCAGGAGCTCCCTTGAGCCCAGGAGCTGGAGACAACCTGGGTAATACAAGGAGACCCCATCTCTTATAAATGAATGAACAAGTGAACCCCAGTGGCAGGGCTGGTGGAGACAACTTTGACAGCAGAGGGTTGGGTGTTGGGGTCAGTGGGCCGAGCCAGAGTGGGCAGGGCTGTGCCAGCAAGTGTGGCGCCAGCACTCACCCTCCATCCAACCTGCCTGCAGACCCCTTTGTGAAGGTGTACCTGCTGCAGGATGGGAGGAAGATGAGCAAGAAGAAGACAGCCGTGAAGAGGGATGACCCCAACCCAGTGTTCAACGAAGCCATGATCTTCTCGGTGCCAGCCATTGTGCTCCAGGTGAGGGTGTGGGGCCACGGTGGCCCTCGGGGTCCTGGAGGTGGAAATGATTTGCCTCAAGTCATCATCTTTCTAGTTGAGAAGCTCATGTTGAGCTCCCACTGGGGGCCAGCCCTGCAGGGGATGTTTGGGGACATGGGCACTGCTTTCTGGGGACAGGGGCACTGTTTTCTTGGTGCTCACAAAAGACAGGAAAGTCCGCAGACAACGTTAATCATTAAATGCATCCTGGACTTTAGCATCACTCAGCCAGGCCTGGGGGAAGACAGATCCCAGTGCAGGCAGTTTTGGAGGCCCGGAGACAGGTAGGGGTCCCCCAGGGCCCAGAGTTCTAGCCCTAGCTCTCTTGGAATTCTACAGCAGAGGCCCTGCTGTGCACCCCACACCCCCATAGCTTCCAGAGAATGACATGCTGTAGGGAGACCTCTCCCAGTAGGGCCGTCACAGACCACAGCTGGGGAGGCTGCGCCCATGGGTGGCTCTGCTTACAAGACTCAGAGGATGGGGGCTCCACCCTCTCCCCTCACTTTCTCCTTCCATCCTTAGGCACTTGTGATAGTGAAAAGGTCCTCTGTGCCTTGGGTCAAAGCCTGTCCCCATAGCTCTGGGGCTGTGCAGAGGCTACCTCATCTCCCCCACCCAGGGTGTCCCATCTGAATTTGAAAACTTAGAACTCTTCCCCACTGTGGGTGTTTCCAGTGGCATCTCCAGCCGGTCCTGGCCATCACAGCCCTGCTACCCTCCTGGAACAGATTGCCCTTGCTATCCCCTGGCTATCACAGAGCCACTACTCATAGCCTCCAAGGGCAAGAGACTTTTGTAGGGCCCCTGGGGGAGGAGGGCCAGGCAGCTGGGTTCCAGGTTCGGCTTCCTGCCTTCACCTGGAGCATCTGGCCCTTCCCCCATGGCCAGACTAAGGGGATGATTACACTCCTGAAAACAAGAGACCCCTGCAAGGTTCTGGCCGCAGCCCCTTTCCAGGCATTGTAACTCATTTCATCCCTGGAACAGCTCTGGGGGGTAGGGACGGCTGTCACATTGTATGGATGGAGGAACAGGTAGAAGAGCTCAAGTCACTGCCCAAGCTCGCCCAGCAGGGAAGTTGGGCCGCCTTAGAACCCCCTGGTCTGGTTCTGCCATTGTGTGGAAATTAGGTAGATCTAGGTCAAATCCTTGCCTCTCATGTATTTGCCAGGCGACCTGGGACATGTTCCCTCGCCCCCCAGATCAGAGGTGAGTACTGGGGAGCTGCACTGGCACCTCATGGGGTCTGGCATTCTTTGGCTGGACCCAAGAGCCAAGGAGGAACTCTGGCTGCTCCTGGAACCCAGCACCCATGTCATCTCCTCCCCAGGACCTATCTCTCCGTGTGACGGTGGCTGAGAGCAGCAGTGACGGCCGTGGGGACAACGTGGGCCACGTTATCATCGGGCCATCAGCCAGTGGCATGGGCACCACACACTGGAACCAGATGCTGGCCACACTGCGCAGGCCTGTGTCCATGTGGCACCCTGTCCGGCGAAACTAGCAGCCAGGGCAGTCCAGATGGGCAGCGGAGCCTCTAGAGCCTGGTGCCCACTCGCTCTATCCAATGCCCTCTCCATTGACCAGCTGGAGCTGCGGACACTGGGGTACCCCTGGGAGTCCCCATCAGCCAACTTGGACCCTCTGTCTGGGAACCCAGGGTCTTCTGCTGCGGACCAGCTATGGCTGGGCCGGGGCCCAGAGGGGGCAGCTGACACTGGCCAATTGTGCACCACCTCCAGATCCTCATGAGGCCTGTCCTTGGTGTGCAGGGACTTGGCCTCTCAGAGCTGGCAAGCCCCACCCCCACCTCCTGGGAGGCCAGTGACAAGCCTTGCACTGGGACCCCCCCCCGCAAGTCTTGGGGGCCAGACACTGTGCTAGGAACTGGCAGGGGAAACACGAACAAGACACAGGTCCCTGGGCCATCAGGAAGTCAAAATCCCCCTGCCCCAGGTAATCTGCCTAGTGCCAAATGACAGCAGACTCTTGGGGAGAGGCTCCGGGGGCTGGGGGAACTTGGAGGGCCCCTTAGACAAGGAAGGAGCTGCACTTAGGGGTAGGAGCAGCCTGAGTGTCTCAGGCAGGGGGCACAGCAAGGCACTGGCAAGGACATGAAATTCCCATCACAAACTTGGTTCTCAGCCCCCTGCTGGGCAACATGGGCCTCTCTGGGGGCTGTAGAAGAGACCCAGAGACCAGGTCCAAACCGAAGTCTATGGGCCAAATGGAGGCTCCAGGATTATTCTCTGTGAAATCTCCTTCCCTTTATCCTCATCCATTGCAGGAGCCAGAGGTCCACAGAGACCCAGACCCAGGTCCTCATGCTGCTCCCATGCAAATCAGCCATTGGATCCAGATGTTTGCTGGCGTCCCTCAGCGTGGGCCCTGTGGGGAAGAGAGAAGCTTTAGGTAGCCTGGTTCCCACGCCCAGACCACTGGGCATCCCGGCTCAAGCTCCCCAACACTGTGGCTTTAGGAATCGTCCAGTTGCAGCCTATTGGCTGGAGAAGCTCTGGAGGGAGGAGTGGTACCCCCAACCCGGGGTCCTGTCCAGAAGCAAAGGGACTGGGCTGCTACATCCCCAGGTGCAGTGAGGGTGTCCTGCCCCTCCAGGTGTCCCAGGATGAGGAGGCAGCTCTGTAGCTTTAAAGGGATGACTGGGGGCAGGGTGGTCAGGGTACATAGCTGCAGTGCCATCTCTGAAGCCACCCACAGATGACAGGGGCACTGCCTCTTCCTCAGCTCTGGTGAGCTGTGGAGACCCAGGTCCAACCAGCTACTGCTGATGACATGGAGGTAGGAGTGGCTAGAACAGGTGCCCAGAAGGGTCATGGGCTGGAGGCAGGACCCACTTAACACAACCAGGACCCAGCCTGAGGCCAGGCTGTCCACCCTTGGCCAGCACCACAGGGCCAGGGGACACACCCCCTGGCTTTGCAGTGCAGGCCATGTCTTCCCACCTGCTCCTTCCCCCTCTCCCTCCCTCTAACTGCATGACATGTGGACTGTGTACCCAGGTGGCCATGGTGGCGATGGAGAATGCTGACTGGAATGATTCTAGAACCAAAATAAATCTGGGGCAGGAAGCAGGGCATCCAGGGAGCCCTGCCTGGCCCCAAATCACCTTCATCTCTTCTGCAGGAACCAGGCTCTCAGGCTTCGTGGGGTCACAGCACGCCCTGCTTCCCCTGCTGCTGGGTACGCGGGGCAGGCCTCTGCCTGGCTGAGGGGTCATCGATAGGACCAATGCCATCAAGCTGCTTGGGAAGCTCTGAAGAGGAGCCCCCAAGCCTACCCTCGCAGGGGAGGGTGGTGATGGGAAATCTAAGAAGACTCCTTGGTGGTGGCACT
This sequence comes from Marmota monax, assembly GCF_021218885.2. Taxonomy (NCBI): domain Eukaryota; kingdom Metazoa; phylum Chordata; class Mammalia; order Rodentia; family Sciuridae; genus Marmota; species Marmota monax. Next base: position 5,842,468 of record NW_026692498.1, on the reverse strand, counting down.
CAGCGGAGCCCTCAGGGCAAAAGCATGTCAGGTGGATCAGGCAGGAGCATTCCCGGCAGAGAGAATAGCAGATGCCAAGGGCAGGAGTGGGCCAACCTGGGCCAACTTCCCCACCCTTGTAGAGCAGAGCCGGAGATGGGGAGGGGCCCAGAGAGGGGGAGGGCCTTGCGCTTCAGTGAGGGCTGGTGCCTGGCCTGCAGCCCACAGCGCTTAGCAGGAGGTGCTGTTGGCATCCCCTTTCCATAGATGAGAACTCAAGAAAAGCTAGGTAGCCAGCCTAAGATGGCACAGTCAGAAAGTCCCAGAGCCAGGATTCCAGTTCAGGCTCTCTGGCCCAGGACCCATGCCCTTGACCACTAGGCAGCATTGCCCTTTTCTCTCACCTCCCAGAGATGGGACTGAGAGGCAGCAGATATGTTCTTCTGGATTCCAGGAAGCTCTCTCTGGCTTCCCCATTCCCTCCCTCCCTGGGAGACCACAAGCATGGAAAAGGATGAGCTGGGTAAGGATCCCCAGAACCCCCCAGAAGGCCTGTCCCACCAGGAGGCTCTGTGGAAGCCCCATGTCAACTGTTCAGACAGAGGTGACTGAAGACAGGCTATTCCAGGGACACGAAAGGGCCGAGACCAGGGAGGGCTTCCTGGAGCAGGTGGGAGCAGCAGCCGTGGCCTTACAGGGCAGCATTGTACATGGAGGAGGGAGGGGGCCCCAAACTGCCCGAACAAAGGTATTGCACGCATCTAGGGACATGCCTGAACCGAGGCCCGAGAACCCCGGGGATGGACTCTGGGGACTTAGGCTTCCTAGGCAGGTAGAAGGTCCTTGTCGTACTGGCAGTGCGGAGCCAGGGAGGCATCCTCATTGGAAGCAGCGCTGAGGGAGGGTGGGGGTCACTAAGGAGCTTTAATGGCGACAATGCTCCTGATCAGTGAGGGGCAGGCAGGAGGCTTTTGGGCTTCCTTTAGGTTTGGGGTTCATTTAGCAGGACACAAACTGAGGCGTCCCCCCAGGTTGGGAAAAGCTGCTTCTCCCCATCTTGTCTCATGATCTTCTCGACTGGTTTCCAGCTCTTCTCTGACCCCCTCCCCAGGCTCCCCTCTCCTCCTGTCCCTTCCTCTCCCCTAATCCTCCAGCCCCCCGCCACAGGCCTGCAGGGTCCCAGGCCCCTTTTGTCTGGGACAAAAGGAGACAGGTGTGGGGGTCACTGACCTGACCAGCAGCGTGGCCTGGGCCAGGCCTGCATGGGTTGAGCCACTGTCACAGCCCTGGTTGACCTTGGCTCCCACTTCTCTTCTACCCCTTTGCTATATGCGTCCACAGGGACAACCAGCTAAAAGGCTAAGTGGCACTGAGCTGGATCACAGGACTCCCCGCCTCTCCACCCCATTACTGACCCACTATCTCCCAGAAAGTCCAACACCAATAAGGCAGGAAGAGGCGGCAGGGACGGCTGTTGGGGCTGGCCTGGAGGAGGCCAGACGAAGGGGGCTTGGAAGAAGAGGTCCTCCAGGTTCCGTCTGCCATCAGCCTGGGTCTGGTCCGCTGCTTACTTTCTGTGTGACAAGTTTCTTCCCCTCTTGGGGCCTCAGTCTCTCCACTTGAAGAATGAGGATATGGAACAAGACAGCTCATCAAGGGATGGGGTTGTGGCTAAGCGATAGAGCGCTCACCTGGCATATGCAAGGCACTGGGTTCAATCCTCACCACCACGTAAAAATAAATAAATAAAATAAAGGTATCGTGTCCAACTACAACTAAAAATCAAAACATATATTTAAAAAAATCAGGCCCCCACACCTCTGATTTTGGGGGGTTCTGTGTGGATGGGCTCTGGAACCCAGCTGCCTGGGTTCAAGGCCCAGCTCTTCCATGTACCAGCCATGGGACTCTGAGCAAATAATCTGCCCTCTTTGGGTCTCAGTTTCCCCACTTGTCAAAGAAGTGTAGGAATTGTACATGCTTCATCAGGTGGAATAGGATGACACTGGCCAAGTGCCTGGCACGCAGTAGGTATGTGGCAAATGTGAGGTCAAGGTTTGGGGTGAAGAAGTTCAGGCTGAGCACCAGGATCTGAAGTTTGGGATGAGAGGGGAGGGTCCAGAGGAGGTGTATGGAGCCAGTGCTTTGTAAGCTACACTCCAGGTAACCCAGGGGCAGGACCCAGGCATCTCTGAGGCTCTGCTCCCCTGGCCTGCACTTCCTTCCTCATTCAGGCACCTAGGAACACCCCATATCCCAAGCGGGAAACCCCAGGCCCAGCAGGCAACTGCAGTGATGGCAGTGCAGAAACCACACGGGGGCAGCAGAGAATCGACTGGGACAGGCAGAGACTCCTGGGAATCAGACTCAGGAAGGTGGGGACAGGGTGTCAGGAATGGGGCAGAAGCTGGGGAGCAGGAAGGGGCTGAGGAGCAGTCTATAAACAGTGCCCTGGCCAGGCCCCCTCTGGTGTGTCACACACTCATCCCAGCAAGCTTTGGTTCCTTTCCGCCAGCACACCTGCCTGCTGCCTTCTTCCTCTTCACTCCATCCTTTTCCTCCCACCCCTTGCTCAGCCAGCCAGGCCTTCCCTTGGACACAACATCCTGAGCCACAGCTCGTGCCCACCTGACACACACTGGAGCACAGCAATGAGTCTACCATGGTCCCCGCCCTTGAAGTGGCCATGCCCTGGCTGGGGCTAAACCATACTATCTGGTCCCTTGCATTGCAAGACTGAGGGCTGGTCCAGCCTCTCTGCTCCTCCCGTGTTTTCTTTGGGGCAGTCATTCACTCTGCTGGATTCAGAAAGGACTCCCAGCTCAGGATTGGCGGGGCCTGGAGGGGCTGAGTCACCCACAGGCTGAAAATCAACAGTGGCCACAGTAAACAGCAAAATAGTAAACAGTGCCCTGGCCAGGCCGACTGTGTGACCTGGGCACCACTCCATCCAAAAGTAAACTCCAGGAAAACAATGTGGTCCAGAAGATTGGGGGAAAATTCACCAACCGGGCAGATGGCCATGGCCCAATGATTAATCTGCCTCTTGCAGGAGCACAAGCATAAGGTGGGGTGAGGCTGGGTTGGACATCAGGAGATCAAATCTTGCCTCTGGTCCTGCTGGCCTAAGACAATCTGTGGCCACTCTCTAAGACTCAGTTCCCAAATCCATAAAATGGGGAAGGCAGCTCCCTGGCCCTGCCCACCTTGCAGTTTGAGAGCTGAATGCAGTAACCCACGTGAGGGATGATGTTGGGGGTCTGATTTTGAGGTCACACCTGGGTCCAAATTCTAGTTAGGCCTTTTACTAGCTGTGGAGCTCAGACAAGGACTAACCTCTCTGAGCCTCGGGTTCCTCATCTACAAAATGGGACTAAAAACTCCCACCTCCTGCACATGGTTTGCATTCCATTAATGGGCACTGTGACTATTAGGCAAAGTTCAGAGAAACTGTAAAGCATGACAGCCATCAAGCATGTCATTAGGATGATTATTCCTATAGCAACGGAGGCCTGACTCTCAGCTCCCTCCACCCTCAGTCTGGCCCCACCTGCCTTCCAGCTTGCCTGATGACAGCAGCCTGGAGCACAGGCGATGACGATGACGAGGCTGACAGCTGATCGTGGGGGACTGGGCCCCTCCTCACCACTCCTTGGGTGGGGCACGCCCAGCCAGTCACCGCCCAGCCCTGTGGTAGTTTCGGGGAGGTAGGGACACCTGAAAGGTGGAGCCGTCCTGGGGAGGCTCCCTCCGTCCAGGTGAAGCTCCATTCAGCCTGCTGAGCCAGCCTTGAGGGTGAGCTGGGACAGGAATGAGGGGCGTGGGGCTCTGCCTCCTCACGCACAGGCCTCTGCCCTGTTCCCTTAAGCTTCACTTCAACGTCCAGTCCAAGATCTGAGGAGACAGCTTGGGTTCATTTTTTAAAGGTTTAAACTCTGGTCACTAACAGGGGTGGGGAGGTCAGGTGACAGTAAGTTTCCAGTTTGATATTGGATTTATTCCTGGCATCCAAAGTGTTCCAAGCACCAGCTCCCAACCAAAGGGTGCCGACCGCCCTCCCTGGGAAGGATGGGGGCGGGGCTCCCCTCACTCTGCCTCCATACCATGGCACATGCCGCCTCCTCATTTGGAACACCCTTTTTTCTCTCTCATTCCACCGTGTTTTACTCATTCCTTAAGACTCTGGCCTCTCCTGTAAGAAGGGTTTTCTGACTCCCCCATCCTGGGTGAGGAGCCCCTTTCCCCTACTCCTGTCCGCCTGTCCCTCCCTGGTGTGGGTCTTATCACACTAAGGTCCTGCCTCTCTCCCATTCTAGGCTGAGGGCTTCTCAAAGCAGGGACCTTGTCCTGAACAGTTCCCAGGCCCCAGGCCCTTGGAAACTGGGACCATCTTTGCTGGTTAAACCCGAAGAACCCGACACGTCACCATGCTTTAAGCACCTTATGAATGGAAGGTTCCATGGCTTTCCCTAGATCACGTGCCAGCCAAGGTGAAACAAGTGGTCAGCCACCTGCAGCAGGCTCCCGGGTGCTGAACGAGGGGGCAGGGTAGGCCACCCCCTTCCCACCTGGCCTGAAACACCTGGAAGGAGGACCGTGCTGTGCTCGGTGTCATTCATTCGTTCATGCGGCAAAGGTCACCGCTCGCTCAGAGCCACTTCCCTCCCAGGTGAAGCCGGCCAGGCGCCTCGTTCCCTGTCCGCACCCCAGCCCCTCTAGGGGGCCCAGCTACTCGTCTCCTCCCCTTCAAGACCAGGGTGCCCTCCCGAGGACCCAGGGCTCCTGTGACCCAGAGCCCGCACACAGCAGATGCTCAGTCGTGCTTCCCGAGCGGTTGAAAGGGACTCGGCCCGAGCGCCCGAGCCCGCCCCGCATCCCCGCGGGGGCGTCTCACCTGGGCCTGGCCGCCCGCTCGGGCCGCCGCCCCCGGGCCGCCCGGCTCGCACTTCCTCCCGCCGCCCCGCCCCTTCCACATTCCTGCCCCGCGCCCGCCGCCGCAGCCCGCGCCCGCCCGGGGATGAGGGCGGCCCAGGCCGAGGGCGAGGACCCGCCGCCCGGCGCGCGGTCGGTCAAGGTGGTCCTGGTGGGTGACGGCGGCTGCGGGAAGACGTCGCTGCTGATGGTCTTCGCCGCTGGGGCCTTCCCGGAGGTGAGTGCCGGCGCTCGGCGACCCAGCGCGCCCTGTCTGTGCAGGGGTGCACGCGGCCCGGGCAGGGTGTGGGGTCAAGGGCAGAGTTCTTCTCAATCTGCCCTGGGGAGTGGAGTTCCCAGAGATGTCATATATAACGTCGGGCAAATGGCACCTACCCGGGAGGCGTGACCCAGAGACTGAGTTGGACCCCCTGAGTACATCCCAAGGGAGCCCTTTGGCACATCTAGGCTGAGAGACCGAGGTCTTTGGCAGGATTCAAATCGTGTCTTCGCCACTTACAGCTGTGTGCCCTTCCCCTTCTCTGTGCCTGATTCCTTAACTGGAATAGGAATAATGAAAGTGACCACCTGAGTTAATAGAGGAGCCTGTTACCAGAGGTCAAGTGCTTAGCTCTGAGCCTGCGCATAAGAAGGACTCTCTGAAAACTGGCAAATGTCCTTCTTGGGAAACATCATTTCTTCTCTGGCCCTTGTCCATGCAGTGCTCATCCCCTGGCTACACCTCAGAGGAGAAGAGCAGGCCAACTCTGGAGTCAGACAGCTGGGTTGGCACCTGGGCTCTCCTCTAACGAACCCCAGTGCCCCTGAGTAACTTGCTTAGCCTTTCTGAGCCTCAGTTTTGCCCCATGGGCCACAGCGACCTGGTAGGTCATGAGGTAGAGGAAGGTAAGGCCACTGGACATCTCAATGTGACACCTGGCGCATCCTGGCTGCCCTGGGCCTGTTGACTGTTAGTCCTTCTCTGACTTTCTTATTGACTGGCTGTCCAGATGGACTCCCCAGGCACCAAGGGCCAGGCCAGGGGCAGGGGTTGGGCCCAGGAAGGAGTGAGAGCCCAAGGAGCCCATGGGTGGTGTCCAGCCTCCCCACTTTCTCTTCCAGTGAGCCTCCTCCTGGGTTGTACAGGCCTCTGATGGTGGAAGCAGGAGAGGCCGGGCCTGCAAACAGCACCGGGCCTTTCTTTCCACTGTGGTAACATCCAGCCATTCATTTTGTGGTTTTCGGAACTGAATGACATCACTTTCTTTGGCTAGTTGCAGATTTTTTTAGGTTGGGGGTGGGTTTCTAGGCCCCCAGATAATGCCCATGGGAACCCAACCATTATGATGGCATGCTGGAGAGATGCCACAGGGGGCCCAGGGGAGGGCATCTACAAGACTGGGGTGTGGAAGGGCAGCCCCTCTCCACTGATGTCCTGGATCGGTCATCCTAGGTGGTGAGATCGTGGCAATTTCTGAGCTTTACAACATGGAAATGCACACTTTACATTCCATGGACCGTTTTGGAGGACATGTTGGGGCAGCCAGGGGAGAGGTGGGCATGCTCATCACCAAGAGATGGACTCTCTTTGTCTGGTTTCCCTGGCACTTTAAAAGCACCTTCTATTAAAGAACCACAAGATTCAAGAGCCGGAAAGTCTTTTACAGATGGGAAAATAGGCCAGGGAGGCAGCCTTGCCTAGAGGCCACAGCCCTGCTGTGGTGGTGCTGGTCCAGCCCAGGCTGACCAGCCCCAATGCCTTGCCCACTGGACTCAGCCTCCTCTTTCAGGCAACCCTGGAAGCCTAGGGAGCCAGCAGTAGGAAGGATGGGGTCCCATCTCCCAGGCTTCCTGCCCTAAACAAAGGCTGGAGAGCAGACTGGGGGTTTGAAGACTCCACAATGACTCATCACTGGGGTCCAACCTCAGGTACAGGGCAGAAGAAAGCAAGGTGGACAGAGCTCCTGGGGCAGGGAGGGATCCAGGGCTGGGTGACAGCCCCTGCCCAGTTCTGGCTGGAATTTGGGAACACAACCATTTCCACAGGGCCAATGCCCAAAGGCCCCAAAATGTCAACAAGAGGCAGCAGGACCCAGTTCTGCTTGCTCAGTTCACTGAGCCCTTCTGGTCTAGCCCCCATAGGCATCCTTCCTGGGGAGACTCTGACACCCTCTCTTGAGCTGGGTCCCCGATTCTGTAATGATCCACTGTTGGTGTGTGAGCCCCATGAGGGCAGGCCCCGGGCTGAGTCATCTCTGTCCTGGCCCAATACAGGCCTAGCCCTGCCTTCCTGACTGAGTATAGCTCAGCAGATAAGATTAGGTACTTATTTGTCCCATGGACAGAGGGTGACCCTCCCTGGGGGTCAAAGAACACAATAAAAAGTATAGAGTGTCTCCGGGGCCACATTCCAGAGTAAGGGGAAGGGCAGTGACAATTCAAGTCATAGGGGCGGCCTGATCACTTTCCTGCACACTCCGGACATCAGGAGTTGGAGTTAGTGATTTCAGGAGAGGCAGGTGCTGGGGACAGAATCTGGGCTCTAGAGCCAGGGGGACTTGGCTCTGTAACTGCCCAGCTGTCTAGCATATCACCTGGGCCAAATCACTACCCTCCTGGGGCCTCTCTGGAGAATGGGAGAGCAAAGATTGTACTGCTCTCCAAGGTCACGAGGATCAAGGATGGTGCCAGGAAAGGCCGCGAGTGTTCAAGGGCCTCAGTGAAAGGTGAGCTTCCAGATCTTCACCACTCACATCTCTGCAAGACACCGAGTGTCTCCCAGGAGCTCTGTGTCACCCAGCCTGCATTTTGGGTCAGAAGACACCTCAATATAGACGCTGAGGAGGGATGAGAGAGGTGGTGTCACCAGAGGGATGGACAGGGGATAGGGTAGCCACTGCCTCTGGCGATCAGCTAAGTAGTAAGCTTTTGTGCTGGGGCTTTTCCTGCCAGTCCATCCCCCTACCACATCATAAGGTGACACTCTTCCCCTTTAATCCTTGACAGAGCTGGCCTAAGGCCACAAATGTTAGGTGCCAGAGCCAGACCCTAAGCCAAGCCTAGCTGATCCCAGCACCAATGATCCTACCTACATTACCAGGTCACACTGTTTCCCAACAGGCAAAGGACCTGAGGCAGGTGGGGGGTGGGCAGATGGCTGGGCCCCTATTACTCTCAGTTGGTAGAGAGAATGACAAGAGTGGCAGATCCAAGGCCTTCTTCCCCAGCTGCCCACTCTTGAGTGACCCCCACCATCCTCTGTGGCCTCCCAGGTGTCCTGGAGTCAGTACTGTCCTGCTGCTATGGTGCTGCTCCTCCCAACCGGCCAAGGCCTGTCTGTCTCAGATGGCCAGCAAGTGGGCTAGCCAGTAAATAGGCCACAAAAGTCCTCCTGAGTCACAGGCGGGTGGGGGCCCCACCTGGCATGGGATGGGAAGAGAACAGAGAACACACACTGTGGCCCTACCAACCAACCTGAGCAAGCCATCGAGGCCCAAGATGCAGACAGTATAGAATGTGCCCCCAGGGCAGGAGGGCCTAATAGTGACACAGTGGAGTCCCCAGCCCCCACCCCCACCCCCGTTTGCCCAGACCCCCCCACCCAACCCCAAGGCCCATCTAGCAAGACCTCCCTCTTCACTCCTGCATTTTCATCTGTGGACAGAACCTGTCCTCTTTCACATGTGTGTGACCTCTGTGGAGAAGCAGCGAGCTCACGCAGGGCAGGGCATGGAGGGGCCTCTGTCCTGGATGACAGGCTCTAGAGATGCCCCAGGGAGGGGATCAGGAAAGGCAACCCCAGGAAGGGGCATTTGACATGGGTCTTGTTTGAATTTCAAGAGCTTGAGAGGCAAAGGAGGGACCCCTGGGCAGACTGAGTCTTGTTTGTGGCATGCTCCTTTGTGTCTATAACTGGACCTTGAGAAGGTCCTCGTGTTTGCTGAACGAATCCATGAAGGAACAAGGAACAGATGTAGATGTCATTCCAGGAGGAGGGGACAGCATGAATGAAGGCTCAGAAATGGGAGGACCCTGTCCAGGAGGACAAAGAAAACGCCAGTAACTGGCATGTACAGGGTGCCAATTCTGTGCAAGGGTCTGTACCCCCAGTATCTTGTTGACTCCTGAGAGCAATGCTCCTTGGCAGGGATTTGAATCTTTTATAAAGGAGGTAAACAGGGCCAGGGACGGAGGAGGTCTTAGCCACACGGCTCTAGGCCTCCCCTCCAGGCAGGCCACCTGGGAGCCTTCCCAGAAACAAGAACACTGTCTGGGGAGGGGACAGTGCTGCATTCCTGGGTGCTGGCCAGCCCCCACCCCTCCTAGAAGATTCCTCACCTCCCCTTCCCCCTTCCTCCTTCCTTAGAGCTACACCCCCACAGTGTTTGAGCGGTATGCCGTCAGTCTGCAAGTGAAGGGCAAACCTGTTCGCCTCCAAATCTGGGATACAGCAGGTGGGTGTTTGGGGCTTGGTGGGGGCAGGGTGCAAGAGGGACTTCTGTGGGCCCAGATGCCTGGGACAAAGCCCTGTCCCTTTCTTCTAATCCTGGGAAGCCAGCCAGCCTCCAAGGAACAGGTGTTGGCTAGGATTGGGGGCCCCCAGGAACTTGATCCCTCCTGGCTTCTGCACCTGTCTGCGGCCTCCATCCCAGGGAAGCCCCTGAGTCCTGGAGACAAATAGGAGTCCAGAGCTCTGGGCTCTCAAGGCGTGGACTGGTCCTGGCCTCCCAGGCTTTCCACCCTGGCTTTAGCTTCCCTGAGACCCACCTGATCCTGATCTTGGCCTCTGGCCTCACCCATACAGGGGTGAACTCAAAGCTAAACTGAAGGCATCCGAGTTTTCCTCTTGCCTTGGATGAGCTAAGGTGTCTTTGTGGGGTCCCACCTGTCCCTTCCTCCTCAGCCCCCAAGCCCAGGCAAAGCAGGCTCCCGAATGGTAGTGGGCCTCAGCTGCTCAGTCTCCCACAGGCTGGCTCTACCTAGCCTCTGCCCCTGCTGCAGGGCCACCTGGCAAATGCTCTTCCCAGGCCAGGGCTGGCACATCCTTAAGGCAGGCCAGGTAAGCACCACCCCAGGGGGATACTCACATTAGGCACAAAACTAGGCCCTCCAGAGCCCCTACCTGCTGGGATGGCCTCCCTATCCAGGAGGTGCCAACAGCAGGCAAGAGACCTGGAAGGAGTGACCCCCCCCACAATTCTGCCCAGGACAAGATGACTATGACCGCCTACGGCCCCTCTTCTACCCTGATGCCAGTGTCCTGCTGCTCTGCTTTGATGTCACCAGCCCAAACAGCTTTGACAACGTCTTTAACCGGGTAGGTACTGGGTAGTGGGGAGGCTCCATAATAACCATAGCCCAGGCCACGGCATCCCCACCCTTGACCCAGCTGACCATCAGAGATTGGCAGACCCTAGTTGATACTGAGTCTGGTGCCCTGGGTATATATGTGGGCACACTGAGGCCCAGAAGTGGGCAGGGACTGGCCCAGCGTCTTCCAGGGATGTAGAGGCAGAATCTGCTCTGACTCCCAGCCCAGCGCTTGTTGCCTGTCCCCACTGCAGACTCAGAAGCTGGCTCTTTCCACTATGACTGTGAGAATGCTGGGGGACACAGAGGAACTATCTCCCCAGCTGTGCCTGCCCAAGGTGGCATGAACCGTGAAGTCAGATTCCAGCCACTCTCAGCAGCTCCTCCCAATGTCTCCACTGCTGGTTGCCAGGCCTCCCAGGATGCCCCAACTCATGTAACGTTCCCGAGGCTGCCCTTAGATGTCTAGGATGCAGTCCCTTGAGATCCTCTACCCAGCCTGGCACAGTCCCTCACCCACCACTGCCAGGGCCTCTGTGCAGTGGCCTATTCCAAGATTCCTCGGGGCACAGCCAGTGACAGCATGAGTGATAACAAGGATGGGGACAGCAACATTTACTAGAACTTACTATATACCAGGCACTGTCCTGGGTGCTCATATGTGTCTATTTGCTCATCTAATCCCCCTAACAATATTTCAGAGTAGCTACTATTATTGTTCCCAGGCAAGTCACTTATCCAAAGGTACCCATCTATTAAAGTGTCACCTCTAGGATTGGAACCCAGGCAGCCCTTCACTTGCATTCATTCAGAGCCATTTATTAAGCACATCTCTGTGCTAGGTGCCATTCTGGGCTCTGGTGGCAGGGGTACAGGGGTGTCTGGGAAAGGGAGGAGGAAGGTGGACTGAAGCTGCGGGAGGCAGACCATGGAATCGGCTGATGAACTGGTCATGGGTGTGAGGGGGAAGTTAGGACCAGAGTAACGGGAAAGTGGCAACTGCCGTTTCCCAGCAGGAGAAAGAGCAGGCTGGGGTGGTGGGGGTGCCCAGAGTCCTGCACCCCCACTGCAGGCATCAGCGTAGGTCTGCAGAGGCGGGAGTCTGCAGTTCCTCTGGAGGGCAGGCTGGGCACTTAGGAGCTGCCAGGGACTGGGGAGGACCTGGGAGCCAGAGAAGCTCCCGAGGAGGAGGAGGAGGAGAGCCCCTGGGAACCAGGAGATAGGACCTGGGCACAGACCTGGGAGAATTCCCTGTTGGATTTAGGGGTGTTGCATTGTGCAGCATCTACCTAGGATCCTACTGAGGCCCATTTGACCCCAGGAGCTGAACAGTTTGTGCCACTTTTTCCTGAAGAGGCACACTCAGCCACTGGGCACTCCTGGAGATGGAAGGCCCCTCCCCCGACACCGGTGCCCCAGCTGCAGCCCAGGCTAAAATAACTCAGCCCTCATGGCCTCCCATTCCACAGAGCAGTGACAGAGATAGGAGCTGTCTCCAAGGGGTGACAGTTAAGACAGACAGGTGCTGCAACCATTTTGTAAGCTGATTTATCTTATTTAATTTTGTAGGTTATTTTTGGGTTTTGGTGCTGGGGATTGAACCCAGGGGCACCTTACCACTGAGCCACATCCCCAGCTTTTTTTTTGTGGGGTGAGGTACTAGGGATTGAACTCAGGGGCACTCAACCACTGAGCCACATCCTCAGCCCTATTTTGTATTTTTTTAATATTTATTTTTTAGTTGTGGTTGGACACAATGCCTTTATTTTTATGTGGTGCTGAGGATCGAACCGCATGTGCTAGGTGAGCACTCGACCACTGAGCCACATCCCCAGCCTGCTTATTTTGTATTTTATTTAGAGACAGGGTCTCACTGAGTTGCTTAGCACCTCACTTTTGCTGAGGCTGGCTTTGAATTCCCGATCCTCCTGCTTCAGCCTCTAGAGCCGCTGGGATTGCAGGTGTGTGCCACCACACCTGGCTCTCAGCCCTTTTTATTTGAGACATGGTCTCACCAAGTTGCTGAGGGTCTTGCTAAATTGCCCAGGCTGGCCTCAAATTTGCAATTCTCCTGCCTCAGCCTCAGGAGGCACTGGTGTTACAGGCATGCACCACCATGCCCAGCTGAAATGATTTATTTTTAAGCAAATACATACTTGGCCCAGTTTAGGAGGTGGTCATGAGCTCCCTTACCTTTCAGAGAGACAGGATTGGGGGAGGGGAGAACAGGGCTGTGGGCCCCACCCCCTGAGGCTCAAATCCTACCATTTCCAGTTGTATGACCAAGGCCAAGTTACGTAGCCCCTCCCTGCCTCCATGACCACATCTGTGCAATGGGCTTATTACAGAATATGCTGGTAGGGCCCTGGGGTTAATGCATTCACACACATAAGTTCTTAGATCAGCCTGGTCCTGAGAGTTTGCTCCCTGCATACTGGCCATTCTGCCCATTCTGCTCGTGGTTGTTGGAGTCCAGCCAGGGCAGCAAGAGCATGGCCCACTGGGAGGGCAGAACTGTTTTTTTTTTTTTTTAAAGAGAGAGAGAGAGAGAGAGAATTTTTTTTTTTAATATTAGTTTTCTGCGGACACAACATCTTTGTTTGTATGTGGTGCTGAGGATCGAACCTGGGCCGCACGCATGCCAGGCAAGCGCGCTACCGCTTGAGCCACATCCCCAGCCCAGAACTCCTGTTGACTCAAACTCCCCCCTACTCTGCTGCAGTGGTACCCGGAGGTGACTCACTTCTGCAAAGGAGTGCCCATCATCGTCGTGGGCTGCAAGACTGACCTGCGCAAGGACAAGGCTCTGGTGAATAAGCTGCGGAAAACGGGGTCAGAGCCTGTGACCTACCACAGGGTAGGAAGCCCAGCCTGGGTCTAAGGGGACTGGGACAGGACACCTCTAGGCACCTCTCCCCAATGCCTGGTGTGGAGCACACTTAGGGGTCTTGCAGGCTGCCAGGAGTCAGGAACTGCGGGTACTTGGAAATGCTACCTAGACAGCTTCCAAGAGGCTCCTGGAGAAGGAAGAAGGCGGGAAAGAGCAAATCAGAGTTACCCCTCCCGCCCACTGCACAGAGGCCCACAGAGGAAGTCCGCTCTCTGCTGCATGCCTGGCTGAGCCAGAAGTTAATTGGTTGCCGTCCTGAGAGGCAGAGACCCAGATAGGGGCACAATGAAGTGCAGAACAGCGCTTGGTCAAGCCAGGGTGCGGGAGCCAAGGGAGCCCTAGAAAACCCCACCAGGATGGCTGGGAGGGCTGCAGGGAGGCGGGAGGCGAGGCCCAGCCAGCGCCCCCAGCTTACGGCAGCCCCGCCCACCTCTCCCTGTCAGGGCCTGGAGATGGCGAGGTCCGTGGGTGCAGTGGTGTACCTTGAGTGCTCTGCTCGGCTGGATGAAAACGTCCACGCGGTCTTCCAGGAGGCAGCTGAGGTGGCTCTCAGCAGCCCAAGTCGCAACTTCTGGCGGCGGATTACCCAGAATTTTTGCGTGGTGATCTGACCAGCATGGGACTCTCACTGCCCCCTGACTGTCACACCAGCTTGGGAAGGAATTGCGTGCTAACCTGCAGAATTGGTTGGTCTGGACCTGTCCCCAGGCTGGGCCTGCTGAACTGCGCCTCCACGGATGGACACCACCCCAGAGCCTGGGGACACTGAACTGAGGAAGCACGGTTCCCAGGGAGGGCCCAATCCTAGCCTGACATCTGGAGCCTGGCCTGGTGCCACCTCTTATGTCTGCTCCTGAGGTTATACCTGCAGGACCTGGCATTCTTAGACCCATGAAGCCAGAACCCACACTCTGCCCCTGCCCCTACCCCCTCCCCTTCCCCCTACTAGTTCCAGTGGTAAGTGTAACAATTAAAATGACATCACTTGTCATTTGTGTCCTGCCTCTTGTTGCAAGCACCTTTACAAGTGGACCGAGGTAGGTAAGAGCTCACCCCATGTAGACACCATGATTAGACCTCTTGGATTAGACCTCTTGGATTCATTAATTGGTTGCCGTCTTGAGAGGCAGAGACCTAGATAGGGGCACAATGAAGTGCAGAACAGCGCTTGGTCAAGCCAGGGTGCAGGAGCCAAGGGAGCCCTAGAAAACCCCACCAGGATGGCTGGGAGGGCTGGCTTTATCACTTTCAGGACCTTGGGGAAAGTTCTTCTGGGTCTCAGTCTCCCCATCTTTAAAGTGGGACCAATCAGAGACCAACATATATAAAAAGCAGGGAACTGAGTGCAATAGTGCCCACCTGTAATCCCAGCAACTCGAGAGACTAGGGCAGGAGGATCGCAAGTTCGAGACCAACAGGGACAACTTAGCAAGACCCTGTTTAAAAATAAAAACTAAAAAGGGCTGAGAATGCAGTTCAGTGGTAGAACATTCCTGGGTTCGATCCCCAATACCTTCAAAAAAAAAAAAAAGCATACACATTCTTACTTTGTTTATCTAGTGTCTCAGACTCCTCCAGAGAGACAACCGATAGAACACACACACAAAGGGATCTACTTTAAAGAATTGGCTAATGCTGATGTGATTGTGGGGACGGGCAAGTCTGTTAACTTTAGGGCAGGCTGGAAATTCAGGTGAGTCGATGTTGCAGTCTTTTTTTGGCCCCCCTCAATACTGGGGATTGAGCCCAGGGATGCTCTACCACTGAGCCACATCACCAAATCTTATTTTGAGACAGCATCTCACTAAGTTGCTGAGGCTGGCCTAGAACTTGCAACCCTCCTGCTGCAGCCTTCCAAGTTGCTGATTCCAGGCGAGTGCCATTGTGCCCACTGGGGCTACAGTCTTGATTGTGAATTCTGCAGAGCAGCAGGCTGGACACTTAGGCAGGGTTTCTGAGTTGCTGACTTGTGGCAGAATTCCTTCCAGGAAACCTTTTATCTAAAGGTCTTCAAATGATTGGACAAGGCCCACTCACACTGGGGTGGAGGGTCATCTGCTTTAGTTAAAGTCTTTGATTTAAACGTAAATCACATCTAAAAAATATTGCCATGTATGGTGGTATATGTCCGTAGTCCAAGCTATACAGGAGGTTGAGGCAGGAAGATTGCAAGTTCAAGTCCAGCCTCAGCAACTTAGTGGGGCAACTTTATGAGACCCTGTCTCAAAAATATAAAAAAGGTCTGGGGATGTAGTTTAGCACTCCTGAGTTCAATCCCCAGTACCCCAAAAAAACCCATCATAGCCAGAGCTGTAGGCACGCTGGTAGAGAGCTTGCCTTGTTTACGCGAGACCTTGAGCTCCATCCTTAGCACCACAAAAGTAAAAAATAATAATAATAGGAAAATATCAATCAAGGGCTCCAGGAACCCACATTTTAGGAAATTAAAGAATCTCCCGAGCTAGGCTGAGCTCCCTAGGTTGATAGAGAACAAGAACATTCTGGTGTAGTCATACATGGGAGAGAGCATGAAGTTGAAAATAGAAGCCAGAAATAATTGCTTTCTATTCCTGAATGGCCTAGACTAAAAATCCAAAGTGGACTATGTCATTCAGGAGGGGTTTCCATGTAGACCCCAACACCATTCACTTGCTGCAAGCCTGCCCAGTAACCTGAGCTGTGGTGCAAGTGGTTCTTCATCTGAAGCGGGATGTTAGTGGCTGCCTGTCATTAAGTAACCTGTGTATTGTCTCAAACAAAATGGTCTAGTTTAGCCAGACATGGTGGTGCATGCCTGTAATCGCAACCACTGGGAAGGCCAAGGCAGGAGGATTGCAAGTTCAAGACCAGTCTCAGCAATTTAGCAAGACCCAATCTCAAAAAAATAAAAAGGGCTAGGGATGTAGCTCAGCAGTAGAACATTAAACATGCGTGAGACCTTGGGTTTGATTCCTAGTACTGGGGCAGGGGATGGGAATAAAATGGTCCAGTTCAAGTTCGGGGAATAATGTGATGTTCCAGGTTTATCCCAGCTTAGGGCTCAGTAATGTTAGAGAATTCACATTTGGTTTTGGTCAGATAGGGTTTTACCAAGAGCTCTGATTAGCCAGGCATGTGACTCACACCTGTAATCCCAGCAACTTTGGAAACTAAAGCAGGAGGATCACAAGTTCAAAGCCAGCCTCAGCAACTTAGCAAGGCCCTGTCTCAAAATGAAAAATAAAAAGGGCTGGGGATGTGGCTCAGTGGTTAAGCACCCCTGTGTTCAATCCCTAGTTCAAAAAAATCAGATTAGGTTCACATTACAGTTTTTAAAAATTCATATTTCCATCCAGAGCACCTGGGGATAGAATGGATTCATGTAACCCTGGCTATTATTTCCTGGTGTGGTTGGGTGAATCCCTCAAGCATGAGACTCATTCATTCAGGCCAGAAATGAAGCTGTGCCACTCACCTTGAGGCTCAGGCAGATGAATGGACATTATGGGGACAGCTCAGACCACATTCCAGTCGAAGCACCTCTGGGTCTCTCTTCAACTATGACTCCCCCCCCACAAGCCTCTATGGATTCTAAGTGTTATACAGGAGAGCAGTTCATGGGCTGGACCTTCTTACAGAATTGGTTTTGTGTGTGTGTGTGTGTGTGTGTGTGTGTGGTGTTAGGAGCACTCTACCACTGAGCTACCGCCCCAGCCCTTTTTATGTTTTATTTAGAGACAAGTCCTCACCAAACTGCTGAGGCTGTCTTCAAATTTGCAGTCCTCCTGCCTCAATCCCAAATTGCTGGGATTATAGGCATGCGCTCAGCTCAGAATCAGTTTTATGAGTTCACATTTACTTAACACCTAACCAAGTGCCAGGTGCTGTGCTTGGACACTGTCCATGGAGGATCTCATTTAATGCCCATGGGCCCAGTGAGCTAGATCATATATAACACCAAGGGCAAAGCAGCTCAGAGAACATGATAACCTGCTCCTGACTTCAGCCCTGGGATTTAAGCCAAGGATTGTCCAACACGGAATCCAGGCTGTGTACTCCTACCCTGGACCCCCCCAGCCCTAGATCCCACCATGTACAGATGCTTCCTGATGCCAAGGAGCTCACAGTTTGGGAAGACAAGAAAGCCCAGGACTGTCCTCCAGGGGTGGGAGAGCCCAGCCTCCCTCACCCCCACCCCCAAACTCTGTCACCACCACAGCCACTCTGGACACTGTGGTCACCAGCTACGAAGACCGGGTTGTCTGCCCCAGATACCAACCACTTTGCAAAGTCAGCTAGCCAGGTCACAGGAGCCCAGAAGAAGGGACAGGGACTGGAATTTATTGGGTCCCCACCAAATGCCAGGCCTGTGACTGATGAGGTGCCTTGTTTAGCCCAGTTCAGAGCAGAAGACCACAAGGACAAGGGAGAGTGACCCATGAAGGGTCTTGTGGGTAGAGATAAGGCTGTGCGCCACTGAGGCTCTGCTGCACCTCACTGAGGAAACATGCCAAGAGGTCAAGGTCAGGATGGGATGGCTCTCTAGTTCTTCATGGACAAAGGGGAAGCAGGCAGGCCTCAGAGAGCCAGAGGATCCAAAGGCATGCAGAGGCAGGGCCACTTCACAGGCTGGGAGGGAAGTGAGCTGCCTTTCACTTGAAATGCTTCCTTTCATTTGAAATGGTTCTTTTGTCTCCCAACAGAAGATAAAGATATTGTGCCTGAGAAACTGCTGTGACTCCATTTTTGAGAAACCAGCCTCTACCTCAGAGCAAAGCCTGTCCAAGGAAGGGGGAGTGACCCTTGTCCTTGGCAAAACCCACAGAGCACTCCTAAGCACATACCCACCCTTCTGAGTTGTTTGCCTTCAGATAACAGGAGAGATCTGCTGCGCCAGGTGTCCCTGACTCAGTTAGGCTAGATGAGGACCCATGGCAACCCCCAATCAGCATGAGACAGGGAAAATACCTGGGATGCCAGATGACCCCCCAGTTGTTTATGGTAGTTGATAACATGTTGGGAAACCATGTAGTTCAGCACGTACTCCCCTTGTGGCCTAAACCAATCAGATCAAAGGAATCCCCTCTTGTACTAACCAATCACCCCTACCCAACTTGTTCCCATCAGTGAATGTGCTAATCAATGTTAAGAGTTGTTGCTTGATTTTCCCGAGGTGTGTATTGATTTGCTGTGTGACGTGACGCATAGAGTATCCCCCCAAAACCTATAAAATCTCACTGGAGAAAGGACTAGGACTCACTCCCTGGGATCACTGTGTTGGGAACGGTTGTGAGTCCAGGCTCGAGTTTGCTATAAAGACTCTTGTGTGATTGCATCGGATTCAGCTCCTGGAGGTCTATTGGGATCCCACAAATCTGGCATTACAGTGCCCAACTACAACTAAAAAATAAATAATTTAAAAAATACATGTGATCAACGAAGGAATGTACGAACAAGAGCTGCAGACCAGGGCGGCACCTAGGCCCACCCCTGCCTTGCTAGGACCACCACCTGTGTTTGCCAGGCTCCAGGCTCTCGGCCTCCTCCACCCTCCTCACTACCCACAAAGCCATCTGCCAAAGCACAATCCAGTCACAAGGCTGTCCTGCATAAAAGCTCTACCTGAGAAAGAGTCCAAAGTCTCCAGCTGGGCACTTGGGCTCTCATGTGCCTGACTCCAACCCACTTCCCTCTGGGTCTTTTCCGCAGGCCATCTCAACATAGCCTGTCCCCATCCCGTCCAGCGGGCACTGACTTCCAAGGCTTTGTCTAGGCCACCTCAGTGAGCCCTTCCTCCCAGTCCCAGCCTGTGCAAACTTCCCTCCTTTAGGGAGCCTTTAGGGTCCAGCTCAGGCACCATCTTCCCCAAGAAGCCAGGGGACCTGCCGCTTCCTTGTCACTGAGCCCAGAGGCACTTGTTCACACACCAAAGCAGGCATCCTCTACCAGGCTGGGCTTTGCCACCCTTGCCGCCAGGGGAAAGGGCCTGGGCCTGGCTAGACTCCCTGAGATGCAGGGTGTCCTGGGGTATGGAGGCAAGAGCCAGGAGCCAGCTGCAGATGTCCAGACCCAAAGAACAAGACACCACAAGTCAAGACTTGGTGGCTTCTGGGCTGGGAAGCCTTGAACAAATAGGGGGACTGCAGGAAAGGTGGGGACACCCCAAGTGAGGGAAGAACTTAGAGTTGGCACAGTGTCACACACCTGTGAGCCCAACAAATGGAAGGCTGAGGCAGGAGGATTGCAATTTCTAGGCCAGCCTCAGCAACTTAGTGAGGCCCTAAACAACTTAGTGAGACCCTGTATCAAAAATAAAAATAAAGGGCTGGGGATGTGGCTCAAGCGGTAGCGCGCTTGCCTGGCGTGCGTGCGGCCCGGGTTCGATCCTCAGCACCACGTACAAACAAAGATGTTGTGTCTGCCAAAAACTAAAAAATAAATATTAAAAAAAAATTCTCTCTGTCTCTCTCTCTCTCAAAAAAAAAAAATAAAAATAAAAAGGACTGGGAATATGGGTCAGTGATAAAGCACCCCTGAGTTAAATCCCCAGCACCAATTTTAAAAAATACAGAAGAACTTGGCCTGTCCCCAGGGGGTGAGAAATGTGGAAGAGGATCCAGTCAGGTGGCTGTTTCCCATTCCCTGGCCATCCCCCATCCTGTGCAGCCTGCCCACACAGCCATCCTTGGTGTCAGAGGAGGGCAGGGGTGGGGGCAGTGGAAGCACCTCTTCCCACCCAACAATCTCCCCTTTTCAGTTCCACCCACTGGGTGGGCCGGGCCAGACAAGTGGGAGCCAAGAAGGTACAGCCCAGAGGCCAGCTGAGGCCAAAAGCCACAAACCACAGTGCCTCCACCCAGCCTTGGGTTTGTCTATTGGGAAGGCAGGGGACAGGGGTGGGGACCCCAAGCCATCTCCTCCAGGACAGGCCACTCCCTGGCATCCTCAGGGCAGAGAGGGTGGAGCCCACACCGTGAGTCATGAAGCTTTCCTCTCCCCTCTGTCCGGGAAGCACTCTGCCTAGGCCCTGCCTGGGTGCTGGGAGAAGGTGGGCCACCCTCTTTGCTCTCTCCAGCCTCCTTGCTAGGGAACAGGCTGGGGAGCAGTGAGATCCAGGACAGAGAAATAGCCACCATCCCAGCCCTACATTGAGGACTTGATCTCCAAACTAAATACATCGAATTGTGGGAAGAAGAGTATTTTCTTGGGTTCAGATCCTGGCTCTGCAAATTACCAGCTGAGCAATCTTATGAGTCACTAGTACTCTCTTATCTGTCAGTTTCCTTATCTATAAAATGAGATTGGGAGAGTAGGACAGCCCTCCTGGACTGGTTGGGAAAATTAAATGAATTAATGTGAACTGTGCTTATGCAGTCCGTGCTCACCTATGCCATGAGGATAAGTGACCTACATGGCAGGGTTGTTGCAGGGTCTGCAAACCAGGAGCACGCATGTAAGAGAGGTCCTCTCTTCCAGATCAGAGTGGAGCCTGTGAGATCTACAAAGAGGGGTTGGGGGCAGTTGTCATTGAATGAAAGACACTAAGGCCATCCACTCCCACCCTACATCTGAAACACTGTTGCTCCAGAACCCTTTGTGCCTGTTTGCCCCAGGAGCGTCACAGTTGAGTCCAGCCAGGCAATGTAGGTGCCGTCTTGCCTTCCTGCCTAATTTGATACCCACTATCCCCTCACTTTACAGATGAGGAGACTAAGGTTCAGAGAGACCAAGAAAGGGACCAAAAGCAGTGAGTGGCAGAGCAGGCTCTTGGACATGGAGAGGGAGTCCCAGCCCAGGCCCTGGCCTCATCTGCATGCTCAACCAGCAGAGGGCAGCAGGACCCAGGAAGAGGGGCCTTTCCCAGTTCCTGCCTGGGGCTGTTCAACCTCACACCACTCCCATGCCTCCACTCTCCAAGTGTCTACCCCACCATTTACTGAACAAAACCTGAGGTCCAGAGTGGAGGAGTGACTTGACCTGCAAAATCAGAATAAGAATCATGCTGTCCTAAATCTGCAGTGGTTCTAAAAGCAGAGATCTGGGTTTGAATCCAGACCCTAGAATGAGATCAAAGAACACACTGTGTGGAAGCACTTCCCACAGGCCAAGAGGCCCCGGGCCCAAGTAACCACACTGCTGTGATTTATTGTCTGCGACACTAGGGGAGGCAGGTTGTGACTGAGGGATGCCAGCCCAGCTAGCTCCTGACCTTTTCCGGACTTTACAACACAGTGGGGCACACCTGTCATCCCAGAGGTTTGGGAGGCTGAGGCAGGAGGATCAAAGGAGTTCAAAGCCAGACTCAGCAAAATTGAGGCGCTAAGCAACTCAGTGAGACCCTGCCTCTAAATAAAATACAAAATAGGGCTGGGGATGTGGCTCAGTGGCCGAGTACCCCTGAGTTCAATCTCGGGTACAAAAAAAAAAAAAGAATTTATAACACAGTTTGGGGGAGATGATCAAAGGAACCCCAAGGGCAGTTCTAAGAAAGCAAGGTATCTGGGGGCACTGTGGGCAGGCACCCCAGGGACCATCCCCATGTGGCCAGAACAATCCTGGAGGCGGGCAGGAGGAGGGAGGAGAAGCTGGAGGTGAGGACAGGCTGGATGGCCTGAGGAACTTCCTGGAGAACAAACCCAGGCAGAGTGCAGGGCGCAGGACAAAAGCTCCTTGGAACGCTCTTCTCCTACCAGAGGTGGCAAAAACTACCTCCACCCTGCCAAGAAGTGGTACCTCTCAGGGGCTCCATGTGCCTCAGCCCAGACAGGCCCGACAGCCCTGGCCTCTCACTCTCTCTTCACTTCCCCACCCCACCTCCTCCCCTGAGCCCTGCAGGTCCTGGAGGCCACTCCTGGAATCCTAGCCATGCAGGACACTGAGGAGGGAGGATCACAAAGTCAAGGCCAGTTGGACAACTTAGCGAGACCCTGACTCAAATGAAAAGGGCCAGGAATGTAGCTCCGTGGTACAGTACTTGCCTTGCCTTGTATGCTTCAGGCCCCGAGAGTTTAATCCACAGCACCAAAAAAAAAAAAAATTAAATAAGAATTGCAAAATCCACACTCAACAGTTTCTGCTTACTTTCACCAGACTTCCCCTAATGTTAACATCTACTTACAAAACTAAGAAATTAATACTATTAAACTCCAGACTTTATTTGGCTTTCACCGTTTTTTTTTTTTTAATAATGTCTGATTTCTGTCCCAAGATCCAATCCAGAATGCTATGTCGCATTTATATGAATATCGTCTTTAGTGGATGCATAGTATTTTATCTCATGACTAATGCTTTTTTAATCTGTTGGATATTATACATTAATTTCCATTGTGTTTAGTTTTACTACTATTAAAGTTATCCAAAAACAATAAATGTTTTTTAAATAGTAGTACTGCTAATCAGCAGTATATATTTACCATTTATCCCTACTATGTACATCCTCTCTCTCTCTCTCACACACACACACACACAATTTGCAGATAAGAAAGCAGAGGTTAAGAAAACTGGCTTGAGCTGGGAACAGTGGCGCATGTCTGTAATCCAATGGCTCCAGAGGCTGAGACAGGAGGATCACAAGTTCAAAGCCAGACTCAGCAACAGTGAAGTGTTAAGCAACTCAGTGAGACCCTGTCTCTAAAAAAAATACAAAATAGGCTGGGGATGTGGCTCAGTGGCCTAGTGCCCCTGAGTTCAATCCTCAGTAGGTATCAAAAAAAAAAAAAAAAGAAAAGAAAGAAAGAAAAGAAAAAGAAAGAAAACTGGTTTGAGGTCATGTGATGGGCAGGAACAGAGCAGGGACATGGACTCAGAGCTTCCTGCTCCAGAAGTCTTACTGAAGTGACAGTCTTTTAACTGAAACCACTGAAACCCTGTTCAGGGTTTACTTAGAATCGTTGAAGGGAAACAAAGTGCTGTGGTGCACACCTATAATCCCTGTGACTTGGGAGGTGGAGGCCAGCCTCATCAATTTAGTGAGGCCCTAAGCAACTTAGGAGACCCTCAAAATAAAAAGTAAAAATAACTGGGGATGTAGCTCTGTGGTAAAATGCCCTTGGTTCAATTCCCGGTACCAAAAAAAAAAAGAGAAAGAAAGAAAGAAAGAAAAAACTAGTTAAAGGAAGTTCAGGAATCAGTAAAGTAGGAGAAAGTTTTTGTTTGTTTGTAGTTTTATTTGGGGTTTTTGTGTTGCTTTTGTTTTCTGGTACTGGGAATTGAACTTAAGGGTGATTTACCACTGAGCTATATCCCAGCCCTTTCTATTTTACTGTAATTTTTTTGGTACTGGTGATGGAACCCAGGGACACTTTACCTCTGAGCTACATCCCCAGCCCTTTTTATTTCAAAACAGGGTCTCGCTAAATTGCTTAAATGTTCATTAACTGGCTGAGGCTGGCCTTGAACTTGTGATCCTCCTGCCTCAGCCTCCTGAATCCCTGGGATTACAGGTGTGCGCCTCTTGTTTGACCTTAAAGGAAAAAGATTTTAAGAGAGGGGGAAAAAAAACCTTTCCAATTTTTTCCATGACACTTTTGGCTTTAGGTACTTCCACTTATTGTCACACAGAGATCAATAAATACCGCTAACCAAGGGTGCTGGGACTGGGTTTCCTCTTTGTAGAGAGGAGAGCACTGAAACAGGTAGAATGTGGGGATAACATATCTCCCACCCCCAGGGCAAGCTCCACAGGGAATGGCTCCTGGGAATTCTGGGGCAGACCCTTCCCTTCAGTAATCTGGCTGTGAACACAAAGGCAGCCAAGATGCACAGCCTCCAGTGTCTTTTCGGCAGATCTTTTGGGCTGTGGCTTTTTGTCCCCAGACACTCCAGTTTAGTCTTTTATCTCAAGTACCCCTTTTGGAGGGGACCTTTCTCTATCAGCTCATATGATGCTCCCAACAACTTATCAAGGTGGGTATTGTGTGTGTGTGTGTGTGTGTGTGTGTGTGTGAGAGAGAGAGAGAGAGAGAGAGAGAGAGAGAGAGAGAGAGAGTAAACATAGGACCCATACATGCCAAGCACATGTCCCACTACTGAGCTGGCCCCTAACCTCCAAGACAGGTTCTTAACATAGATGTAGGATTTGAACCCAAGCAGTCTGTTCTTCCATACCCTAACCACTACACCTGCTGTTCCTTCTTCTGATCCCCCACCAGCCTTCCTCTTGTCTCCAGTCATGCTGAGTTCCCTGCAACTCTATTTCTCTGATAGCTTTAGCCCAGTGCTCCACCACCCAACAGGCTGATGAGGGTGGGCTAGGCCAGGCACAGTGGCACACACCTGTCATCCCAGCTACCCAGGAGGCTGAAGCAGGAGGATCCTAAATTTGAGGCCAGCCTTGGCAACTTATCAAGACCCTGTCTCAAAATAAAAGATAAAAATAGAACTGGAGATGTGGCTCAGGGGTAAAGTATATCAGAAAATAAAATAAATGAATGAATTAAATAAATTAAAAAGGGCTGGTGGTGTAGGCTCAGTGGTAGAATACTTGCCTAGCATGTGCAAGGCCCTGGATTCAATCCCCAATATAAATGAGATAGTAATAATAGGGGAAACTTGGATGGCAGGGTTATATAGAGATTTTTCTGTAAATCTAAACCTATACTAAAACAATAAAAAAGTTATTTATTTTATTTATTTTTGTATTTTTATTTTTATTTTATTTATTTATTTTTTTTTTTTGTAGTAAAATTTATTTTGTTTACTGGCTGAGGAACCTAGGGCCTTGCACATGCTAGGCAAGCCCTCTACTACTGAGCTTCACCCCCAGCTTTAAAAAGTTATTATTATTTTTTAAATTTTTGTTTGTTTGTTTTGGTACTGGAGATCAAACCCAGGGACACTCAACCACTGAGCTATATCCCCATCCCCAGTTGCTTAGGGCCTCTCTAAATTGTTGAGGCTGGCTTTGAACTTTCGATCCACCTGACTCAGTCTCCTAAACCATAATCTAGCGCCACTGCACCCAGCCAAAAAGGTTATTTTTAAACCTTTGCCAGCAGGGCTGGGAGTACGATAGAGTGATAGAATGCTTGCCTAGCATGCATGAGGCCCCGAGTTCAATTCCCAGCTGGGAAGTCTGAGGAAGGGAAGATTAGACTTTAACTCAAGTAGTCACCAGATATCAGATATTCTTGTAGCAATCAGGTGAAATTTTTGCAATTGGCCCGGCGGGGGCGGGGGGGGGGTATAGCCTTCCATTGGTCTGTTTTCATATTAATGTTCCTATGCTGGGGCAGGCCTCCTGGGCTTCTACAGGCCCTAATAGCCCAAAGGCTCTAGCCACCTGCCTCCTGAGACTTATTCCCACCTCCACAAAGCCCTGGCTGTGTGGGTCACTGGAGGGGCTTCTGTACTGGTACCCAGGTGACCCAGCAGCTGAGAGCAGGTCCACAGAACCACAGCAAGCAACCTGTCTCTGCCTCCCTTGTGCAGAGAGGCGGTCTACAAGTGCCTATGCGCTCCAGCAAGTCAGGTCTGTGGGCCCAGATCCATCACCCAGGAACCAGGGAAGACCCCCTGAGGTTTAAACAAACACCACCACTGGCAGCTGACAATAGAAATGTAAACAGCCCCTGACGTTTGCCTTTCCCTCTTGGTTCCTTTCACAGGGATTTCAGGGAAACAGAATAATTATCCCTAGTTTCAAAATAGATATGGGCAATATTTTGTCCCAGTGAGCTCAATCTGAAGCCCCAAGGAGCCTACCCCTTGGGATCTGGGCTGTGGGCAGAGCAGCAAGCAGAGTCTGTCGGAGCTCACTGGCTCCTCTTCCCACCTCCAAATCCACTATGTCAGCAGAAGAGATTACCACAGGTATTAAAAGCTTGTTAGAGCAGAGGCAGAGATTGCAGGGCTCATGTGGAGGAGGCCCTGGCACCTGCAGGGCACAAGATGTGTCCGCCTCGCAGAAGGAGCCATGATCCCCTCCACACACCTGGGACTGACCCTCCCCCTTTGCCTCTGGCTGTTGTTTTGGTCTAGTCTCACAGGGCAATGGTCTGTGGTCACCTGTGCAGGGTTGGAAACGTGGGGTGGGGGTGGAGGCAAGGGAATAATTACAAGCTGATGTAGGAGGGAGGATACTGGAGAATTTTTACAACTGGGCTGAGGGTGGAGCAGGGTAAGAACCAGAGTGGGATGAGTAGGAGGTTGGACAGACTTACAGACCCATCCAGATGGGGGAGGGGGGCAGCAGATGCTCAGCCTGAAGACTGGTCAGGATCCAGGACCCAGAGAAGCAAAGGCCAAGTATCCCTCCTCCTTCCTCTGCCCCCAAAGCTGCTCCAAAATTGCTCTCTCCAGAGAGAGCCAGGTGCCCACACTGCAGAGGAGGCTGCTGGGATCAAAAGGAGAATGAAGCTGTCCACTCTCTTATGAGAAACTGGGGGATCAGTGTGGTTGGGGTCTGGGAGGAGCAGCCTTGCTGAGTCCTGCTGCCCTCTGACACCTACCCCTGGGTGAAAAGCCATGGGTGTATCCAAATGTCATCTCTGAGGGGGCTAAAGAAAAGGTACCTTAGCCCCTGGTGGGAGATCCTTTTCTAAAAGCAATTAAGAACTTCAGTTGAATAAATTTGTGACCACTGTGGAGAACCTCAAGACAAAACAAAAACTTGGGATGTTAGGTGCATTGTTTTCTCTAGAACAGCTCCCTGTGAGGAGGCACTCTCTTCCTCGGCATCACCGGAGTCCCCAAAGAGCTGGAGGTGCCCTGGACCCAGCCAGAGCTGGGAAGGCTTGGGACTTCAGGCTGGTTTGGAGAACAGTTCCTGTTTTCCTGCTCTTTGCAATCCCAGTGCTGGCTGTGCACCATACACTTGAAGTCCTCAGTCATTTCATGTGATCCTGTCTACTCCCTCAGCCACCTTTAGTGCCTGTCCCCTTCCACCGTGCTGTGCCCCCTTCTGGAGCCTAAGTAAATTTCTTCCTCACTGGAGCCTCTGAAAATTATCCTTGCCCGGCCCATCTTTCAAGTTCACCTTCCTGTGGGAGGTCCTGGGCTGTCTGCAGCACTCCCAATGCCCCTCCCACAACTCCTTTAGCTTTTTTTCTTTTTTCTTTTTCTTATAGGAAATTGAATCCAGGGCCTAGTGTATGCAAGGGGGAACACTTTACCACTGAGCTACATCCTCAGCCCTTTTTATTTTTGAAATAGGGTCTGGCTCAATTGCCCAGACTGGCCTGTGATCCTCCTGCCTCAGTCTCCCAAGTCTTTGCGATTACAGTCACCTGGCAGCATTTGTTTTATGTCACTTGTCATTCAACATACACAGCCAGAACAAAACAGGAACACAGTCTCCACCTGTTGTTAGGATTGAATCCAAGGCACTCAACCACTGAACCACATCTCCAGGCCTTTTTATTTTGAGACAGGGTCTCACTAAGTTGTTGAGGCTGGTTTTGAACTTGTGATCCTCCTGTCTTCACCTCCTAGCCCCTGGGATTACATGTTTGCACCACCTCAATGTATTTTTGACTTATGATATTTTCAACTTGCAGTGAATTAATGAGATACTACGCCATCATCAATTGAGGAGTATCTGTACTTGCATTTGAATACTTCTTTCAGGTTTGCTTCTGGGAAAATTCAAAAGTACACTCACTTGCGTACATTAAGACCAGGATCAGCTGGGCATGGTAGCAACCGTGGTAAACCTAGCAACTCAGGAGGCTGAAGCAGGAGGTAATGCATATCCAAAGCCAGCCTGGGCAATTTAGTGAGATTGTGTCTCAAAATTAAAAAAAAAAAAAAGAAAAGAAAGAAAAGAAAAGGCAGGGGTCGGGGTTTGAGCAAGTGATGTCCTTTCTAGAGCCTTCATGGTGGTCAGTGACCAACATATTTCCATCCTGGCTCCAAACTCACCACCAGCTCCTTATCCCTGGGATCGATCTTCTTTTGCTTCCTCTTTCTCCTCCAACTCTACCCCTACTGGCTGGGCCTTCCTGGCAGTGACTCAATGTCCTCAAACTCATTTTACTCCCATGTGAGTCTGCTTAAACACAAATACTTAATGTGCCACC
This sequence comes from Marmota monax, assembly GCF_021218885.2. Classification (NCBI taxonomy): domain Eukaryota; kingdom Metazoa; phylum Chordata; class Mammalia; order Rodentia; family Sciuridae; genus Marmota; species Marmota monax. Next base: position 5,814,382 of record NW_026692498.1, on the reverse strand, counting down.
AATGTCCTCCTCCAACAGCTGCTTTCACAAATCCACCTCTTTCCTGGCAAACCCTCTAATCTGTCCCTGCACCCTCAGGCCACTACATGGTGACCTATTCTCATGTTACCCTTTGCAAGCATTTTTGTGCTGGACTGTGTTCAAGACCTAACTAAAGACATGGAGGAGGAAGCAAAGAGATGGCAAACCCCAGGCACCAGGAAGCTTACTCCACTGGAGGGAAACAAGATGTACGCACCAGAGATTTTAAAACACTACCCCTGAGCCACATCCCTAGCCCATTTAGTTTTTGAGACAGGGTTTTGCTAAATTGTTGAGGCTGACCCCAAACTTGTGATCTTCCTGCCTCAGCCTCCAGAATCCCTGGGCTTACAGGCCTGGGTCACCTGGGGCTGGGCTTCCCATTCATTCTTGCCTCACTGCATTCCAACTGCCCCACCCGCAACTTTTCAAGGAAGATCATCAGTGACCTCATAGTGGTTCCACTGGGGTTATAGTGGTTCCATCTAGGGTGGCCTTCCAGCTGCTGGGTGCCCCTCAGCCCCTCCCTCATGTGACTTGGTTAGGTCACCCTGTGGATGCAGCTCTCTACCTCTGCCACTGGCACCGACCGCACTGGCCTGCGGTCTTTGGAGTACGCCAATGCCCCTTCCCACAAAGGGTCTTTCAGGTAGCTCTTCCCGCTACCTGAAATGTCCCTTTTGTCACATGGTCTCAAGTCCACTGTCATCTCAAATAAGTGGTCTCTATTTTCCTCACAGAGATTCATCAACTAAATCATTGGTTGGCTGGGATCCCAGTAAACTAAACCAGCTCAGTGTCACCAGTCTGCTTGTCTCTGGCACTTACTATGCTCCATGAGCTTCTCTAGTTCCCCGACCTTTAGCTCATTTTACACCCAAAACTGCCTGAGAAGAGGGATCCTCATCCCCATTCCATGAGGAAAACGGACGCTTGCAAGTATTATGATTTGTGAAAGGTCATGTGTTCACTGCCTGGTGGTCTCTGGGGTCCCCACTAGACATGACACGATGCTGTCAGCAGGGATCCTTGGTGTTCCCAGCACCCCTGGCAGTACCAGCAATACAGACTCTCCAGAAACACGTGGGGCCTGGTAACTCAATGCCTAGCCCCTACAAAAGACAAAGCCTCACCCTCTTGCTGAATGTGGTAGGAGTGGTCTTTCAGCTAGGAAGCCCCCTTCCTCGCTACAGCCTCAGCTCTACTGCCTCCTGCTGCTCCAGAGCACACCAGGGACAGGAAATGCCCTTCCCCTGTATCTTCCTGGTAACTAGTAATTTCTAAGCCAGTTTAGGCATTTCTCCTCCAGGAAGCCTTCCCTGCTGTCCCCCACAGCAGACCTGGCCCCTCCCACCATTGTGCCCTCACAGTCTCCACACACCCTGTTATCATTAGACTCATTCCCTTTAGACTCATTTCAATTGGGAGACTAATTTCTTTGGTTATCTGACTTGCCCCCTAACAATGTGGCCTCATGGTGCAAACCCAGTGTCAAAACTCAGTGCCCCATACAGGCTGGTCCACTTTCTGGGGAATGAATGATGAACAAACATTTGATTTGATTGTGAGAAAATGCCATCAATTTGAAGAGCAGAAGAAAGCCCACAGGACTAGCTATTAGAAGACATGGCTTATGCCAGGTGGATTGGCAAATACCTCCCACTCAAAGGTGGGAGGCTGAGGCAGGAGGATACCAAGTTTGAGGCCAGCCTGGGCAACTTAGTGAGATCCTGTCTCAAAATAAAATTTTGAAAAGGGCTGGGGATGTAGCTCAGAGGAAAAACATGAGTCCCTGGGTTTAACCCCTAGTACCACAAAATAAATAAAAACAAAAACACAAAACTGACATGGTTTATGGTTCTGGTTTCATTATTAAGCTAACTGCACCACCTTGTCTAAGATGCTTAACATCTCTGGGCCCAGATTGCTGTTTTTTTGTTTTTTTTTTGGTGGTAGTGCTGAGGATTGAACCCTGTGCATGCAAGGCAAGCACTCTACCAACTAAGCTATATCCCCAGCCCCCAGATTGCTGGTTTTTAAAATGAGCAGGGTGGGATTCCACCTCTTGGGTCCCCTTCTTCCTCCGGGAGAAGTCTTTTCTGCTGTCCTTTAATAAACTTCTAATTTCTACTCTGAAAAAAAAAAAATAAATAAAATGAGCAGGGTGGTTTAAATAACCACTGATCTTCAAGTTGGCTCCAAGATTCTGTGAATCAGAGCTATATCCCTTTAATAGATGAGGACCCAGAAGATACTCTTTCAGGACTAGGGATATAGTTTAGTTGGTAGAGGGCTTGCTCTGCATGCACAAGGCCCTGGGTTCAATACCCAGCACACACACACATACATACAAAAACAAAAACCCAGCAACAACAACAAAAAAAAAACCCTTTGGAAGAAGTTAATGTAGCAGCATGTATTCAATACTTCCACCAGGAAATCCTGGGGATCAAGAACATTGCTCCAGGTCCTTCTGAAGCTGGGCAAGAACTGTCTTTATTTTTTCCTTCTCCAACTTTGTCCTGCCATCATTGGCCTCCTTGGTTAATGTGAAGGTGGCATTTTCAAAGTGGTTAGTCTTTGGGGCTGGGATTGTGGCTCAGCAGTAAAGTGCTCGCTTAGCACGGGCGGGACCCAGGTTTGATCCTCAGCACCACATAAAAATAAAGGCATTGTGTTGTGTCCATCTACACCTAAAAAATAAATATTAAAAAAAGTGGTTAGTCTTCATTTTAGCTTCTCTCTCTAAACAAACCATGCTCGCTTTGAGGGCTAGATCCACATCTTATATTTTAAATCTTGAGGAGTATCCAAAATAAGCAGTATCCAAACTAAGATGCCTGTGTATTAAGGGGCAACCTAAATGCATATTAGAAAGAAACATGGTCCCTCCAAGAGAAATGACACAGATTCAGATAAGGGAAGAAACTCAGAATCTCTACCTTCTAACAAGTTGGAATCGCAAATTCTATTTGCCCACTTTTCTGAATTTGTTAATAAAAACACAAATTGTAGGAACTATTGCCTGTGTAATAAACTTTGGGGGCTAGGAATGTGGCTCAAGTGGTAGCGCGCTTGCCTGGCATGAGTGCGGCCCGGGTTCAATCCTCAGCACCACATATAAATAAAGATGTTGTGTCCGCCGATAACTAAAAAATAAATATTAAAATTTTCTCTCTCTAAAAAAAAATAAATAAATAAAAAATAAAATAAACTTTGAAATGAATGGGCTAGGGATATGACTCAGTTGGTAGCGTGTTTGCCTAGCATGCACAAGGCCCTGAATTCAATCCCCAGCACCACCAAAACAAAACAAAACGAAACAAAAAAACATTGAAATGAAATAGAAAACACTAATATATATTATAGAAAATACCAACATTTATGTAAAGCATAACCGTTCATCCATAGAACATGCATTAGAAACATAGATAAAGCCAGGCGTGGTGGCGCATGCCTGTTATCCCAGTGGTTTGGGAGGCTGAGACAGGAGAATCTCAAGTTCAAAGCCAGCCTCAGCAACTGCAAGGCACTAAGCAACTCAGTGAGACTCTCTCTAAATAAAATACAAAACAGGGCTGGAGATGTGGCTCAGTGGTTGAGTGCCCCTGAGTTCAATTCCTAGTACCAAAGAAAGAAAGAAAAGAAACATAGATAGGAGGGTTGAGGAAGTGGAAGAGCACCTGCCTAGCATGTGTTAAGGCCCTGGGTTCAATCCCTTGTACTGCCAAAAAGAAATATATGTAGAAAAGGAACATAAATGGGTAAATTTTGTTTTAGTTCAAAAAATAAAGGAGAAGGTATAGAAGTAGGGTCTCTAACATTTTTTTCTTTCTTTTACTTTTTTTTTTTTTTTTGGTACCAGGGATTGAGCTCAGGAGCACTTGACCACTGAGCCTTCTCTCCAGCCCTATTTTGTACTTTATTTAGAGATGGGGTCTCACTGAGTTGCTGAACGCCTTTTTTTTGCTGAGGCTGGCTTTGAACTTGTGATCCTCTTGTCTCAGCCTCCCAAGTCGCTGGGATTACAGGAGTGTGCCACTGCGCCTGGCTTCTTCTAACATTTCTCCTCCTCCTCCTCCTCCTCCTCTTCTTCTTCTTCTTCTTCTTTAATATTTCTTTCTTTTCTTTTTTTTCTTTTTTTTTAAAGGTGGACACAATATCTTTACTTTACATTTATGTGGTGCTGATAGTCAAATCTGGTGCCTCATGCACGCCAGGTGAGTGCACTACCGCTTGAGCCACATCCCCAGCACCCCCAACATTTCTTATACCAACAAAATTATGCAGGAGTTTATTAACAATAGACATAGGTCTAGTAATTATGACTGAATCCAAACACAAACTCCAAGCTGTGGGAAGTTAAGTATAATTGCAAAAACTGGAACAAGGAAATCTCACTCTAAATGCTGTGGATTCTGACTTGCAGTCCCCCTGGGGGTGGGGGGGTGATAAAATAGATGTAGCCAGAAAGAAAGTGAAGACTTAATATATCTTAGAGTTTAAATACTTAGCAAGCATTTTGGAAAAAAGAAAAACAAGATTGTCATTTAAAATTATACACTTGAAATATAATAAACAGTATAATTAGAGAGGCATTTTGAGGAAAAGTTGACTGGAGATGTTAAGTTTATACTGCCACATCAAAAGCCATGCTCTGATATGGACTCTGAAGCTGATATCTTGAAATTGGAGACAGCAGAGAGAAACAGAGCAGAAAGATCATGCCAGAAGCTGGAATAAAAAGAGAGCAAGAACTTGGCCTAAGATCCTTGCACTCACCTCTTGGCTTGGTTAGGGCGGTAGTTGCTTTCACCTCTATTCCAGCTGCAATAACAGCTACAAGAACAGTTTCCCAGGAGGAGTTACTATTGCATCAACCCTCTGCTCTAGGAAATATGTGCCTGTCTTCTTCCTTTAGCAAAACCAAACTCCCCTGCAAAGATTCAAAGTACCTAGTCTTTATACTCCTCCCTCCTTCAAAAGCACCACTGAACTACTTTATTCATAACCATAAAGGAAAGAAGTGCCAGTCTGCCTGGCAGTATTAAAGGCACTGGGGGTGCACTGACAAACTTCCTGCCCCACGGGACTTACACTCTGCAGCAATTCTATGTACAGCTTTTCCTGACTACATTATGTTCCAGTGATTAATTTGTACTGTAGATGATTGTTCTCTCAGGATGTCACATCTTCCCAGTGTCTTTCTGTGACATGAGCTCTTCAAGGGTAAAAAGCAAGTCTTCTGATTTCTCAAATCTTTCTCCATCCAAGCACTTAATATTGGGCATAGGTACTCAGTAAGTACTCAAATCCTTCATGTGAGAAAAAGAGAAACAGGAGAATGTACTATACACTTAAAAGTTTGTTAAGGGAGTAGTGCTGAGGGTATAGCTTAGTGGAAGAGTGCTTACTTAACATAGGGGAGGTCCTCAGTTTGATCCCCAGCAATATAAAAAGAAAAAAAAATTTTTTTTAAAAAGAGGGTAGATCTCAGATTAAATGTTCTTACCAGAAAAAGCTAAAATAATCCCAAAAAATATGTGAACTAGCATTCTATTCTCAGTGTTGTCTTCCAGTTTCCAAAGCACATTCATGCCTTAGTCCATTGATTCCATAACAATCATTGGAGGAAATAAAGCAAGAGTCATTATCTCTGTTTTATTAAAGAGAGAATGAAGCTTCTGACAGGTTGAGGGACTGGACTCATGATCCAAAGCAGGTAAGCGCCCTCACAAAGCAGCTGAAGAACGCCAGTCTTAGCAGAAGCTGACCAAAGGTAGCAAATGCCCTTGAAGACTCAAACAAAGACCAGACCTACTGGGCAGTCTGGGCTCAGGTCTAAGTGCTGAGGCCACTGGCCTTTTAAGGATGTGGCTTAAGCAGTGCCTAACTATCCCCACCAACTCAGCCAACACTTATAAGAATGCAAGCAGACCCTAAAACCCCAGGGTGCAAGAAACCTCTCCTGGGCAAGCACAGGTATAGCAGAGGCATGAGGCTCTGCATCTTTTAGTCTCAGTTTGGGGCAGGGTGGGAAGTCCCACCCTTTTAGAAATGAGAAGTGAGAGTGGCCTTTCCCCAAGGCAAAGCTAAGGCAGTCCCTGAAAGAGCAAGTGGATCCCGGATGCTGCTGCAGCTGCCCCAACAGTCAAAGTCAACCCCAGGATTCAGAAGAGGCGGGACTGCACAAAGAAGGGCCATATGCCTGGAAAAAATAGTGAGGGAGATGCTGGGCCAAGGAAGGCTAAAGTCTCATCCATGGCTGAGAGGCTGAGGCAGGAGGATCCCAAGATCAAAGCCAGCCTCAGCAACATATTGAGGCCCTAAGCTACTTAGTGAGACCCTGTCTCTAAACAAAAAAAGGCTGGGGATGTGGTTCAGTGCCCCTGGGTTCAATCCCCAGTACCAAAAAAAAAAAAAAAGAAAAGGAAAAAAAAAAGAATTTCACATGCCATCCATATTCAATGATATGAGAATCTGCAGGGTATTGCTGGCTTCCTTTTAGTACTGATTCATTCAGATTCTACTTCCAGAGTCTAAAGAAAATTTGCCATCACTTAAAGGTCATAATCATCCCAGCCAATACCTAGTTTTTTACTCCTCATAGGGTTGACACAGATTGTAATACTTATTTTAGAAGATTCTTTGAGGGATACAATGTGGTATGGTTCCTGTCGACAAGAAACTTGTAGTCTAGTAGAAATGGGTGAAGGGAGGTGTTCAGGAAAAGATTATGTAATGAAACTAGACAGCATATGATGAAGTACACCAAGCAGAAGTTTACAGAAGGGACTGGGCAGGCAGTAGGGTCAGAGGAAAAGGGAGAGGGAGAGGATGAATAGGGGCTAGGCATGAGGCAGAGTGGTGGAGAGAAGGATGGAAGGGAAGGGATCTCAGAAGGTCAGGATGATGATACAGAAGCAATGAGGAAAGAGGAAAATGGAGACCAGTGACAACAGCAGGGATGGAGAAGAAAGACAGACTGGAAGAAAGGAAAGAGAAGCTTGAACAAATTACCATGCAGGCTTCATGTGAACTCTCATTCATCATGTAAAAACTCTTTTCATTTACTTAAATATTGAAGCATCTTGGATTTTATTTTTCTTTCTTTCTTTCTTTTCAGGGCTGGGGTGAAACCCAGGCCCCTGTATATGCCAGGCAAGTGCTGTACTACTGTGCCACACCTGAAGCCTCTGCAACATCTCTGCTCAAAACTTCCCTTAAAACTAGAGGTTAGAATAATGGAAAGTGCTTGCCTGTAATCCCAGCACCCAGGACACTGAGGTAGGAGAATCACTTGAGGCAAGGAGTTCTGGGCCAGCCGGGCAACATAGGAATACCTTATCTGGTGGTAGTGGGGAAAAATATAGAAGGTGCTCATAAACAGTAGCTATCATGTGCTAGATACTAATCACTGACTTTATTCATTTCATTCTGAGGTGTTTTTCCACTTTATCAATGAAAAATGAAGACTTTGAGGAATTCTTAACATAGAAGCTGCCAGAAGCCAGCAGAGTATCCATTCTGTCTTCAGTGGCAAAGCTCTTCAAACACTCGTTATGCTTCCTCCTGCAGAATCTTCAGAAACAACTTCTCTATTCTGGTTTAGACATATACCTTTGGGACATCCTTATTTCCTCTTTAACATATAAGGAGAAATTGGGAAATGGTTTAATGTAGTTAATCTCCCCAGAGAAATGGGTAATCTGGATTTTGACTCTCAGCATTTGCTGGGCCTTAGTTTTGCTCAAGAAAGGTTTATTTATTTTTTTAAAGAGAGAGAGAGAATTTTTTTAATATTCATTTTTTAGTTTTCGGCGGACACAACATCTGCGAGCGCATGATCGCTTGAGCCACATCCCCAGCCCAAGGTTTATATCTTATTAAGGCTTCAGCTTCTTTCAGCCAGAAACACTCTTTGTAATGCTTCTTGAAGGAATTCTGCTTTCCTTCTTCCCAGGTGTCATTCTTCTTCTCTCCCCACACTGGAAACCATATAATTCATAGTTCTACTGCCTTCTTGGGGAAACCCCCAGCCCTATTGCTCTATTCTCCTGCAAAATGCTTCTTTTTTTGGGGGGTACCAGGGATTGAGCCACATCTCCAGCCCTATTTTGTATTTTATCTAGAGACAGGGACTGAGTTGCTTAACATCTTACTAAATTGCTGAGGCTTTGTTTGTTTGTTTGTGGTGCTGGGGATTGAACCCAGGGCCTTGTTCATGCAAGGAAAGCACTCTACTAACTGAACTATATTCCCAGCCCCTGAGGCTGGCTTTGAACTCTCCATCTTCCTGCCTCAACCTTCCAAGCCACTGGGATTACAGGTGTGTGCCACCACACCCGGCTTGGAAGATGGTTCTTTTAGGGTAAAACAGTGAGCCTAACACATCTGCCACTGCAAACTGGAGCCATTTTGATTGTGGGGGGAATCACTAGGTATCTGCAGAGCCGATGTCCTTTTTTTTTTTTTTTTTTTTTTGGTACCAGGGATTGAACTCAAGGGTATTGGACCACTGAGCCACATCCTCAGCCATTTTTGGTATTTTATTTAGAGACAGGGTCTCACTGAGTTGCTTAGCACCTTGCTTTTGCTGAGGCTGAGTTTCAACTCACAGTTCTCCTGTCTCAGCCTCCGGAGCCACTGGAATTACAGGCATGTGTCAGGCCAATGTCCTCTCTTATTCTGCACAACTGCTTGAGTATAAATATACAAAGCCTGTCTGTAGAAAAACCATTGTGTGTATCTGCTTAAATGTCCATTTCTCCCACTGCAGACTGGTTAACAGCTTTCAATTGGGAAAGAACTGGACACAATTTGACAAACTTTGTTCCATTTGCTGTCCTATTCAAAATAAGTACTATTGTTACTGTTCTGGAGCCTTCTTGGTTTCCTCCCAGTATGCTCACCTGAGTTTAATTTGTACAAGTTTAACTACAAATTTTGCTGAAGGTGAGACTCAGTTTGTACTTAAGGAGGGTCCAGCCTTAAGAAAAAAGGTAAGACCAAGCTGAGCTACTGCTAGGGCCCTCCACTCTCTCTTTACCCCAAGTAGGGTTGATCTGCAAGGAAAGAAAGCTATTTATTTTGCAAACAGCAATTAGGCCCAACACATCTTTCTTACTTCAAAACAAACTCCTGACTTTACAGTAACTGCAGAGCCAGAAGTCTATGAGGCAAATCTGGTTGAGGTGGTGTGAAAGATTACTGCCTCTAAAACCTATTTTACTATAGTTTGAAAGATAAGATCTCAGATCTCATTGTTTCAATGATTGTCTTCTTTGTATTGATGCACTGAAAATCTGAGAACTCAGAACACAACTGGTATAAGGATAAAGAATGGTATCGCCAGTGACTGAAACAAGACCATACAATGCTAACGAACCATTTTTGTTGTAAGATGTTTCAGTTGGCAAGTGCAGAGTGCTGGCCTCCTCTATCAGAGTAATTATGCAAGCTGTTTAACCTTATACTTCAATCTTCTATCTTCAAATGAATCTAAAGATACAAAGCATTTAGCTTGTCTTGGAAGGATGTTGAGAAACAAAGCACAGAATGTTAAAAAAAACTTCCTAAGAATGCATGAACGAAAACTTTGGGCTGTAATAAATACCTTGGGTTTATGCAGCGCCTTTAACCTAGAGTTCAAACCTTCATAGAAATAGGTGGTATCATTGTATCAATTGTCTTTCGCTAACGTCTTCGGAAAGTTGAAGGCTGTTTACGCGCTTATATGATTCACCATGTCCTTCCTCTCTCCTCCATTTCTTCAAAAGCTCGAAGAGTTGGAAACCAACGCAGGAAGAAAAAGATGTGTGACACCACTCAGCATGGGCATAGTGAAGTTAAAAGCGCCGACCTCAAGCACTTGGATATGTAACGCCCAAGCCACCATTCTTTATGGGATTTATAATTTAAACGGGCCCCAAAGCACGAGATTGGCTGGGGAACGGCCCTGATCGCGGCTGGGCTGATCGCATGGCATTGCTCAGATATCTCCAGCCAGGCTCCGTCGACGTCCAGACCTTGCCTGCCCGTCGGGCGGCTGTCGAACCTCAGAAGCCGGTCCGGGGGCAGGGCCGGCGCAACTCGGGCCGCCGCTGCCCCGCCGCTGACCCTCGCGCGAAGCTGCGCGCACCGAGAGGAGACATCTTCCCGGCTGGGCCTCTTGTGCCCGGCGCGGCCCGGGGCTGCAGGGTCGGCCTGGGGGCCGGGAGCGGCTCGCGCACCTCTCCGTGGGGGGCGCCCCGGCTCGCCAGGGGCGGGGTCACGCCCCACCCGGGCCGCCGGGGGCACCGGCGCCGCGGAAACCTGAGCGTGGCCGGGGAGCGGGGGCTTCCTGGGCCACCTCCCCGGGCGTCAGCGGCCCGCGGTGGGCGCGCCGGCCGCCGCCGCCCCCGGGCCGTCGCGGAGACCGCTCCCGCGCCGGGCACCTGCGGACGCCCTTGTCAAGCGCCCGGAGCTCCCCCGGGGGAGCCGAACCCAGGACAGACATGCTACTCCCGTTTTCTGCCCCTTCGGAGCGGCGAGGAGTGGGTGAGGTGGGCCGGGCCGCTGCGCCGAGGAGCCCCCCGAGCCAAGGGCGACGGGCCCAGTGGCGGGGGCGCCGAGGCCTGCCTGGGGATGGCGGGCAGGCCGGCCTTGGCCCACCGGCCGGCGCGCGAGGGGAGGGCGGCCGACGGGAATGCCCTGGCTCCCTGCGCACCCTCTCCCTGGGCAGGCCCGAGCGGGACACCGGGGTCGGGCCGACCGGGCCCGGCGGCCTGACCCCGGGGAACCCCGCTTCGAGGCGGGCAACGGCTGCCTAGCCCAGTTCGCCCGGCCCTCAGGATGTTGGGACTGTGACGGGCCGCCTAGGGCAGAGGGCGGCCGAAGGGGGAAGGGGAGCTGCTCCCCACTGCTCTGGGGGTGCTGTGCTTGGCGGGGGGTCGGGGGTCACCACCCTCCCAGGAGAGGTGGGGGAGGGCGGCCGGCGCAGCTGGCCAGCGAGGGGCGGGGTCACAGAGGCGAAGTGTGTGTTCGGGCGAGGGTGTGTGGGGGAGGGCGCGCGCGGAGGACGATCGCGCCCTGCGCGCAGGCGCCAGCAGCCGGCCCGGCCCGAGCTCTGGAAGAAGGCCGGCGGGGAGCGGGGGCGGGCGGCCGGCGGGAGGGCGGGTGGGCTGACGCGAAGGGGGGCGGGGAGCCGCGTCGGCGTCGCGGGGCGCGGGCGATTCGAGGCCGACGCATCCGCGCGTGCGCGCGCCGGCGGCGTGTCCGCGTTAGAGGGGAGTGACGCGTGCGCGCTCACGTGCGCCTGGGAGAGCGGTAAGAAGCGCAGGGAAGCTTAAGGCGGTGGGGGTGGAGAGGTGAGCGGGAGGAGGGGTGGGGAGGCGGCGCCTGCGCAGTGCGCCGCGAGGAGCTGTGTGTATGTGAGAGTCTGACGGGTTCAAAATGGCGGCGGCTGCTTCAGCGGCTCCTCCTGTGTGAGGGAAACAACACCCCTCCCCGGCAGCGGCGGCGGCGGCGGCGGCGGCTGCGGCTCGCAGAGCACCTTCCCTGCGGCTGGGCCTGTCGCCGCTCTGTCTCTCCTGGGCAGGGGCCGCTCCGGGAGGAGGGGCAACGCCAGGGGGCCCATCCCCCGGATTCCCTCCTCTGTGACCGGGGAGTAGCCGGGGACTCGTCCCGCAGCGCAGACCCGGCAGAGCGGGAGACGCGAGGGCAGCCCGGCCCCCAGCCCGGCGCGCCGCGCCGCTCCCGCCCTCGCCGCCCCCCGGGGCCGGGGCCCGCGTTCCGGGGGGCCGGGCGGCGCGCGGAGCCTCGGCCCGGCCGGTCTCAGCTGATCGGCCGCCGCTCCCGGGCCCGGAGGCGGCCGGCGGCTGCGGGCGAGGGCACGGCGGGGAGGGCGCTCCCCGCGGCAGGGCCGGCCCGGGGCACGGGCCGGGGCAGCTGACCGCCGGCCGGGGAGCGGGGGCGCGGGCTCGGAGTCCGGGGGTCGTGCCCGGCTCCCGGCGCCTGCGACTCCCGGTTTCCAAGCCAGAAGAGGAGGTCGAATCGGCAACTGTTTCCTCTCCTTTCCGGGTCGCTCTGACCCTCTCTGGATACTGGGTTGACCCGCGGAAACACCGGAGACGACGTGTGGGATTTAATTTTTCCTCTGTCTTTGGACTCTTTTTTTACTTCTCACTTGGACAAGAACTCAAGAGCGAAATCCCCGGTGAGAATCCCCCTCCCCCCGCCTTGGGAAGTTTGGTTCTCTGTGTTGTCCTAAAGACTTAAAGTTTCTGCCTCTTTTCCCGGTGGGTGAACGGTCGAAACGCCTTCCCCCGGGGGAGCCCGGCGAGACGTGCCGGCTTCCCCGTCCCGCCCGGGGGGTGCAGACACCTTGCCCCTCCCGACCGCGGGCAGTGCCACGATCTGCTCTCGCAAACTATGTCATCGGGTCCTCTGGTCTACTAGCAGTTCTGAAGGATGCTGCTGTTAACGTGGCGGTAGTGTAGTTACAAAAGAGAGAAATCTGCATTCCCAGTGGAAGCCATTATCCACGAGAGTGTTTAAAAAAATGAAAACCCTTGCTTGGTGTTAATGGATTGACTGACGCGCCAATCGGTCTTTATTTAATTTTTGGAGAGGACCTAGTTTATTCTTATTTATAAGTCGAATCTTATTACTTTGTCCAAAAAGAAGACGGTATTTTTGTCTCGGATTTGCAACTCTCAAATTTGTTTCAGAGTTGTACACATCTTGGCTTGGGGGTGGAGAGTAGGTCTGGGAAAGGAAGGAGACGATTGTGTAGGGCCTTATGGGAGGGGTATGGGGAATTGTTTGGAGTCTTTCTTTAAATCCTGATTTCTTGTCCTCTTTTTATATAGATAGTCTGCCCTTCTTTCCTTAGTTTCTAATTACTGGTGTGAGAACTAATTTGGTTAGGATCTGGATTAGTTCAGTGCGTGCTTCACCTGGTCAGCTCTCTAGAGATAAAAGTCCTGGACTTGTTTGCTTGCTTTTTCTTTTTCTTTCTTTGGCTAATGCTGAATTCAAGGGGAGCTTTGGTAATTACAATCCCTTGGGCAGAAATAAGTGGTATGGCCTGTCCACACGGAACTGAAACCAACATCTCCTTTTGCCTAGGCCTGGACAGTTGTAGTGTGGTGATTAATGTTGAACATGACATAGAATCACTTGCCAAAGAGCAGAAAGATCCTAGACTTATGAAGGGGAACCTCATTTCTACAGAGCCTTTAATTAACACTCCTTTTTTAAAAAAAAGTTCAAGAATGAGTTCTCATCTCTGCCCATATCATTATTCTTCAGTGTTGCAATCTGGTTCCTTAAGGAGGAAGAGGAAGGCAGCCCTGGAGTGGTTTCTTTACAGTAATTTCGACAGAAGAGAGAGAGATGGAACCCGAAGAAGAAAGGATTCGTTACAGCCAGAGATTGGTTAGTATTTTCTGCCCCCCACCCCAGTTTTGAAGTAGAATAACTATTTTGTTTCCATTTGTGAACTTAATTTTATTTAACTTTTCAGGTGGCTTTTCTGTGCACCAGAGGATAGGGGGTGGTGGTATATTAATGTCCCATTTGGGTTTTGGCCAGGTGGTTAAGGCCTTAATATTCATTCTATTTGGAAATGGCATTATAGCCTTAACTTATATAGAAACCATTGCAAATCAAAGGATTTTGTGGATTATAGTGAGACAGGATTCCTAACTTTGCAATATGGTATTATAATCAACTGAATAAGTTACATTAGAATGTATATTTTTAGGGACAAAATTGAGGTAGGATAATTCTGTATAATTTTTTAGGATTATGTGGTACCAGGATTTGTCCTTTTTGAACTGGAGAGTAAAACTATTATTTTAATAATTTAACATGTTGGTAGGTTTGGGGGTTGTCAAGGGGATTGATTGAAGGCAGGTATAATACTGAATGTTGATAAAGTTCTATATTTTGTATTTCGGGAAGAATGTATGAGATGTATCTTGTTAAAACTTTGTAGTCATGACCTGGAGGGATTAATTTGTGAGCAGGAATACTTTTCCTGTAGGCCTTGCTTTCTTATGATTTTTCTGTTGGAATTCAAGCATTTGATTTTCTCTTTGGTCAAAGAGAGTTTTATTAATATTCTCACCAAATAATCATTTCAAAAAATTGAATTCGTTTTTGTGGAGTGGGAGGTAAGGAAAGCCAAAGAATGGTATGTAGTAGTGAAATTTGCTGAACTGAAAGGCCTAGGAGAATACTAAAGGAATTTATGGTGGTTTTATTTGGCTCTGTGTTTTATACTCATTTTGGAGGAAAAAGGAATAGTTCTCTAATCCATTTTCTGATGCTTCTCAGTCTTTTTGAGAAAAGACTTCATTTTTCTTTTTTTTTCAATGTTATTAGTGAAAGGGTTTGGGCTATATTAGAATGGTGTCCAGCAAGCATGTGTTCTGGTGAATCTTATTTCAAAGATTTGTGCCTATTTCCAATTCATGTGTTCAGATTTTAATTCTTCATGTCTAACTTTTTTCAAATAAAGTGTATCAGTAGTGCAGTTTTATGTTTAGAATTTATCAATGGGAAAAGAAAAAGAGGATTCTGCAAAATTCTCTTATCAGATAGTCACTGCTATATGGAATTTATGTTTATCATGTCAGGCTTATAGAATTGTTTAACTGTTAAGGATCTAAGTGATCTTGGGGTGTAGTTTTTTTTTTTTTTTTAAAGAGAGAATTTTTTAATATTTATTTTATAGTTTTGTGGGTTTTTTTCCGGCGGACACAAAATCTTTATTTGTATGTGGTGCTGAGAATCGAACCCAGGGCTGTGCGCATGACAGGCGAGTGCTCTACCGCTTGAGCCACATCCCCAGCCCCCTTGGGGTGTAGTTTTTGAAGGAAGAATCTTGCACTAAGCAAAACTTTTCATATTTTCAAGCAAGGATGAGAGGTATAGTGGTAAAGAAATCTAAATACTCTTATGACTTTTTTTCCTGTTAAGGTTTATTTGTTTCTTTCTTTTTAAATGTAACTTGATTACTACCTGTTGCACACATTAACTTTTTTGGGGAGTGAAAGGGTGGGTATTGAGGATTGGACTCGGACACGTGACTACTGAGCCACATCCCCAGATCTTTTTTTATATTTTATTTAAAGACGGGGTCTCACTGAATTGGTTAGTGCCTCACTTTTGCTGAGGCTGGCTTTGAACTCCCCATCCTCCTGCCTCAGTCTCCTGAGCTGCTGGGGATTACAGTCGTGTCCCACTATGCCTGGCACACATTAACTTTTATCTTTCTCTCTCTCTTCTTTCTGTTTTTGTATGGGGGAGTGAACCCAGGGGTGCTTAACCACTGAGCCACATCCCTACCCCTTTTTTGTATTTTATTTAGAGACAGAGTCTTACTGAGTTGCTTAGGGCCTCACTAAGTTGCTGAGGCTGGCTTTGAGCTCATATCCTCCTGCCTTAGCCTCCCAAGCCACTGGGATTTCAGGTGTGCACTCAGCCTCTTTTTTGTTTTTCTTTTCTTTTTTTGGTGCTGGTGATTGAATCCAGAGGCACTTTACCCATGAGTTACATTACATCCCCACCTTTTTATTTTATTTTTTTATTTTGTGACAGCATCTCCCTAAGTTGCTTAGCGCCTTGCTAAATTGCCGAGGCTGGTCCTGAACTTGTAGTCCTCCTGCCTCAGCCTCTCTAGTTGCTGGGATTACTGGCATGCATCACCATACCCAGCCTTATTGTTTCTTTTGGTTACCGTTCTTCTTCTCTGTGTGTGTGTATGTGTGTGTGTGTATGGGGCTAGGGATTGAATTTGGGGTGCTCCAATGCTATACATCCCTAACCTGTTTATTTTATTTTGAGACATTTGTTGTTATTGTTTTGTTACTGGGGATTGAACACAGGGGGAGTTTTACCACTGACCCACACCCCCCAGCCCTTTCTATTTTTTTTATTTTGAAATAGGTCTGGCTAAATTGAGACTGTCCTTGAACCTGTGATCCTCCTGCTTCCCCAGTAGCTGGGATTATAGGCTGTGTCATTGTGCTGGGCTGGTTAATGTACTGTTGTAGTGGTATTAAGAGTGTATCATGTATTTGATGGTGGGGATCTTTCTTAGAATTTTGAATAATGGTTTTGAATATTAGGGTGACTGATATTTGTTTTCTTATGATTGCATGACAAAATTATACCTGAAGTATGACTTTTTTTATTTTGGTGAAACCTGGATTGAATCCAGGGCCTTGTGCATTCTAGGCTAGTGCTTTGCCATTGAATTACATCCCAGCCCTCCTATAACATAACTACTACTTCTTTTTCTTTTTTTTTTTTTAATATTTTTTTTAGTTGTCAATGAACTTTTTTTTATTTATGTGCAGTGCTGAGAATTGAACCCAGTGCCTCACACATGCTAGGCAAGCATTCTGCCACTGAGCCACAACCCCAGCCCCACGTAACTTCTTTTGATATGAAAGCATGTTGGGAACTTATTTGAGTGGCAGTCTGCTGACCAAACTTCTTTTTGGTACTAGGGATTGAACCCAGGGACACTTAACCACTGAGCCACATTCCCAGCCCTTTTTGTTTTATATTGAGACAGGGTCTTGCTAAATTGCTGAGGCTGGCTTTGAACTTTCAATCTTCATCTCTCAGTTTCCTAAACATTGGGATTACAGGTGTATGCCACCACACCTAGCTCCAAACTTTTTTCTTTTTAGTGGTGCTAGGAATTGAACCCAGGACTTACACATGACAGGTGAGTGCTCTACCATTGAGCCACATCCTTAGTCCTGGTCATTCTCCTGCCTCAGCCTCCAGAGTTGCTGGGATTGCAGGTGTGTTCCATCACATTCCAGCTAGAATTCTGTATTGATTTAAGTTAGATCCTATCCTAAGTTTTAAGATTAATGTATAAACAGGGTAGAGAACATCTATTAAATTAACTTACTATAAAACTTTTTTTTTGTTTTTCTTTGTTCTCAATAAGTTATGCTCATTTTTGGTCAGGGGTTATAGCTCAGTGGTAGAGCGCTTGCCTAGCATGTGTGAGGCACTAACTTCCATCTTCAGTACCACATATAAATAAATAAAAACAAAGGTGTTAAAAGAAAGTTTGTTTTTTTTTAAAGTCATGCTCATTTTTATAATGGTTGACCACATTTAATTTTTTTGTTTAGTGCTGGAATTGAATCCAGGGCCTAGTGCCTCCTAGGCAAGTGCTCTACCACTGAGCAATACTGTGAGCCCCATTGTGTTATAGAACTTAATCTTTTTTGGTTTTGCAGTGATTGGCCAGGGAACGTGAAGTTTGAAAAGGAGACAAAATGACACATTTATTAATTTAGCTTAGTAGGTAAATTTAGTTTGTTCCCATGCAATATATATTTTTATTTACTTATTTGGGCACTGGGGGTAGAACACAGGGGGTTACCACTGACCTCCATTCCCAGCCCTTATTTATTTATTTATGTATTTTTTGGTATCAGGGATTGAACCCAGGGGCATTTTACTATTGAGCCACATCATCAGCCCTTTTTATTTTTTATTTTGAGACAAGGTCTTACAAAATAGCTTAGGGTCTTGCTAAATTGTTGAGGATGGCTTTGAGTCACTGGGATTACAGGTGTGTGACACTGCCTCATCTTGACAAGTCGTTTTTTAAAAATCAGAAATAGCTAGTTTGTGGTCACTGCCTGTATATATTTAAGCATTCACTTACAGGGAATATTCATCATCATATCTCACAATTCCCTAATTTAATGTGTTAGTTAAGCTGGGCATGGTGGTACATGCCTGTAGTCCCAGCTATTAGGCTAAGGCAGGAGGATCTCTGCCTCAGCAACTTAATGACACCCTGTCTCAAAATACAAAACAAAAGGACTATGAGGGATGCAATTCAATGGTAGAGCACCCCTGGGTTTGAGCCCTAATACTGCCCCTCCCCTCAAAAAAGAAGTTGTTAAATTCATATTAATTCAATTGGTGAATTTTTAGGTTTTTGGAACCACATTATCTCTGCATAATTCTTATTATTGCCTAGAAAAACCACAGGCAAAATAATAAGCATCTAAAATATATATGTGAGTTTTTTTGCTGTGTAGTGCAGTGATCTTCAGCTTTAATTTGGATCTTTTAAAAATTTTATTCGAAAAGATGATCTGTTATGTATTATAATATACTGGGTTATGATATCTGCTCCCCACCTATATAGCATATTGTACACAGGGTTATATTTCATGGAAAAAAAAATCACTAATCCATTCCAAAGGCAATTGTAGAAACAAATGAACATTCAAGTCAATATAAAAAGAAGTGAGCATACTTCAGAGTAAAGGTAGTTATACATACAACCTGATAACTTTTACTCAGATTCACCTAATCCTGGTGGTATTATCTGAAGGGGGGAATGTCGATTTACTTGAGAATTCAGTTTGCTTGTGAATTTTGATGATGAGATTAAATAAATTTTCTGAAGGTTATTATCCCATCTGATGTTTAGTCCTGCTAACATATATGATATGTGATTCAGTCTTTTTTATCTGTTGCTAAGAATTGGGGACACTGAAGTCCTGGTGATATTCCCACCTTTCCTGGGTTAACCTTGAAATTGTCTCTTTGAATTCCTTTTACAACATTCACACTTTGAATGGCTCCACTGTAAGGTCTTTCTGACCAGGAATGTATGAGGCGAAATAGAATACTAATTTTAAGCCATTTTTTTCCTTCCTAGCCTGAAGTATCATATTGTTAACAACTAGCAAAAAAAATTATAGGTGGTATAAATTGTTGCATTTGCTTACTTATAATTATTTCATCAGATTTAGCTTTCAGTCTGTTGGTGAAGGAATATACTGTTCTGATTGTTGTAGCCTCCTTCCTGATGATGCAGGAAAAACTGGACCATTTTTGGGTGATTCAAAATGCAGATAATGAGGGAGCTAATTCTTTTTTCTAACCCGGTAAAAGTATCTTGGGTACCCATAATGAGGACTATATTTAAGCCCTATCACTTTCTCTTGTTATATTTTGCTGAATACTAATCACTAGTGAACTTAAATGTTTGTGTATAGCTTTCTGCTAGAGTGTAAGCGCCATGAGAGTTAGGGAGTTATTTTTGTACCTGCTGTGTGCTGAGTGCTTCACATAGTGCCTGGTATGTAGCAAGTGTTCAGTAAGTATTTGTTGATTTTATTGAAATCCTTCATGTATACTTTGCTACCAGTTTTCTTAAATGCTAGGAGTGGGCCACTATAATGGAGGAGAGTTTGGTAAAAAGGGTTGATCAAGATATCTGGATATTGAGTCTTGCAGTTTAGATAAAAACCAGAAGGCCTAGCTGTAACACATAAAAACATGTTTAGCACACATGTCAGATTAATGCTTTTATAGTATTTGAGCCATTAAAACAAATAAGGAAATGTCTAGTTGACTTTAAAAGTGTGATCTGAATTTTAAGTTCTCCTACCTCTATCCTGTCCTAAGACTTCTACATCAAGGTTTTTGATTATCTTTAAGTCTTGAAGTTGTGAAGTTGCAAGCAGTTGTGTTCATGTTATTCTTAGATCTTGGTTTTGGCCATTAAGTCAGGGAGTTGATATGTTTACTATATATCCTGCAGAGGGATGTGGTCCTTTTGTATTTTTTGTTTTGGGGATATGGATATCCTTAATCAGGTTTCATTAATTTTTTTCTGTATATTTAATTTTGGAATGATACTTTAAATTTTGTTTTGTGCTTTCAGAAACATCAAAAAGGTTAAAATTCAGTATATACTTAATTTTTTTCTTTTTATTTATTTTCTTCAATAAACATTATATGCCAGTACTGTAAGGTAGCTGGTGTGGTAAAGGGTTTTTATTTTATTATTATTTTGTTTATGGTGTAGTTTTCAATCTTAATTTAAAAAAAATATTTTTTTTATTATGAAAAGAGAGGTTTAAGGAGGGACCATGATTTGCCCAAGAGTACAAAGTTGATAAGGGTTAGGATCAGACCTTAAACTCAAGTGCCCTGACTCCAAACACATTTCTTTTATATCATTTGATCCCTTTTGTGGTATACTTCATACAGAAAACAAATGATACTCTTTTTTTATTGTGTTAAGCTATAGAGTTGGTATTTCTGCTTTTTAAAGGCTACTTTGAAATTTTCTTCCCTAACAGCTGTCTGCCTCAGCGTCTAAATGAGAACTATAAATATTTGACAGCTAGTGTTTGATCATGTTTTTAAAAATCTGCACATCCTTTTTGTGAAATTTGAATTCATTGTACTTGATCTATTAAAATAGCAGTGTTGTGCAGTTTGTGTGTATGTAAGCTTTTTATTTATGCATGTTACTCATATCATTGTTTTCTGTTTTAAATTTTAGGTTCTTGGGGTTTTTCTCTGTCTGTGAGTACTTGGTAAAAACTTAAACCCTAAAGATAAAAGGCAGCAAATAGTGACCAAACGAATGTTTTTGGCAAAAACAGTGGTGAAGGCCTCCTTCAGGTAGGTAGAGAGGAGGAGGGAAGAGGGCGAACTTTCAGATGGTAAAGACAGCATAAGCATTACTATGGAGTTGGAAGCCTTTAAAGCCTGTCCTATGGATATCTGATAGACTGGTAGGACCCAAGTAGGTGGTTTGTTTTGGGAGGCACTGCTGAATAATACTGGGAACACATTTTAAGCAACTTTGAAATCCAGATACGGACAGCAGACAGCTATTCGAAGTTATGGTTTGTTTTAATGGAATAGAGATTTGATCAAAGTAGTGTTTTGGAAGACTAACTCCTGCAGTTTTAGGTCAGGGGCTTGTCTAGAATAATATGAAAATAGATTACTTTTTTTTTTCTTTTGGGTACTAGGGATTACTAAGGGGCACTTGACCACTGAGCCACATTCCCAGCCCTATTTTGTATTTTATTTAGAGTCAGGGTCTCACTGAGTTGCTTAGAACCTCACTTTTGCTGAGGCTGACTTTGAATCCCTGATCCTCCTTCTCAGCCTCCTGAGCTGCTGGGATTACAGGCGTGTGCCATGGTGCCTGGCATAGGTTTACCTTTTGAAGTGACAGGTACTTGATCTCTCTTTTTTTTTTTTTTTTTGGTACTGGGGATTGAATCCAGGGGCACTTTACCACTTAGTCACATCCCCAGCCTTTTTATTTTTTATTTTGAGACAGGATCTTGCTAAGTTGCTTAGAGCCTCACTAAATTGTTGAGCTGGATCTTAAACTTGGGATCCTCCTGCCTTAGCCTCTTGAGTTGCTGGGATTACAGGTGTGTGCCATCACACCTGCTAGTATTTGAACTCTTAAGGCAGTGGTTTTCAAAGTGTGATTCTCCTCAGCAGTAGCATCACTATTATCTAGGTGTCTGGAACATGTTAGAAGTACACATTCTTGGGCTCCAGCTCAAACTTACTGAATCAGAAACTTGTATTGGGCCCAGCAATCTGTTTTAACAAGCACATGATACTGATGCATACAAAAAGTTGAGTATTAATGCCCTAGATATATATTAGTAGAAATGGAAAGGAAAAGTTAGAACGAAAACACATTGGTACTGAAGGAATGATAGAACTTGATGACTGCTAGATAGCAGTGTGTTATGATAGAAAAGAGCTTAATTGGGGATTGTGAGCCCTGAGTTCTAGCATCAACTTATTACAACTGGTTTTGAACAAGACTATTGATTTTGGAGGCAAAGACAAGGTCAACTCTGGGGTTAAGCTTGGTTTACCAGGAACACAAGAGGTAGGAATCTTTGAATGGAAAGGGAGAGAATTCAGATGAATGTTTTAGATAATTGGAGATGTTGACAGATTTATTTAAAGCAGTGGGTTCTCAAATGGGCTTGACTTTGTTCCCCAGGGAACAGTTGATAGTATCTGGACACATTTCTGAGTGTCAGACTGAGAGAATGTGTTCTACTGGTGTTTTGTGGGAAGAGGCTAGGGATGCTGCTAAAACATCCTATAATGCACAGATCAGGCCCTCACAACAAAGAATTAACTGGTCCATAATGTCAGTAGTGTGAAGTTGACAAACCCTGATAAAAAGGGTTTGTTATTAGATAGGTTCTATTTGTATTTGTATACTAATTGTCTGCTGTTTGGTTAGAGTTATGTGTCTAAGCTATAACAGTCTCAAGATTCTGTTTCATAGGACTTTGCCCAAAAGTAAACATGAAGCATTTTTTTTGTTGAATTTTCACAAAACAAACTACTTGGTCTTAGCAATCCTCAACCCAATTGCAGATTTCTTTATTACTCCTTTTAATTCTACCTAAGATCAACTAGTTTTGATAAACTAAGAAAGGATTCAGTGTCACGAGATAAGTGAGTTATAGCAATAGATGTCTTTTTATGCACTCTTCAGCAGTACAGATACAAAAACTGGACCAGTATAGAGATTAACATGGTTCTGCACAATGATGACATGAGAATTCATGAAGTGTTCCATATTTTGAAAAAAAAGAGGGCCAGGCACGGTGGCACATGCCTGTAATTCCAGCAACTCAGGAGGCTGAGGCAGGAGGATGGGGAGTTCAAGGCCAGCTTCAGCAGATTAGCACTTAGCAACTCAGAGAGTCACTTTTTTAAAAAAAATATATTTTTAGTAATAGTTGGTCACAATACCTTTATTTTATTTGTTTATTTATTTTTTGTGTGGTGCTTAGGATCGAGTCTAGCACCTTGCACATGCTACATGCTAGGTGAGCGCTCTACTGCTGAGCCACAACCCCAGCCCCCCCCCCCCCCCCCCCCCCCCCCGTTTCTAAATAAAATATAAAAAAGGGCTGGGGATGTGGCTTATTGGTTAAGCACCCCTGGGTTCAATTCCTGGTATCCCCGCCCCCCCCCCAAAAAAAAAAGAATGAGAAATAGCTTTCTGATATTCTTTTTTTTTTTTTGGTACCGGGGATTGAACCTAGGAGTGCTTAACCACTGAGCAATCCCCAATGCTTTTTATATTTTATTTTAGATAGAGTCTCACTAAGTTGCTTAGGGCCTCACTAAGTTGCTGGGGCTGGCTTTGAACTTGTGAATCTCCTGCCTCAACCCCTGGAGTTGCTGGAATTACAGGTGTGTGCCATTGCACCCGGTTATTCACATACCCTAATATGAAAATTGCCTTTGTAGTTCTTCATTGCACAGCCTGTGACTGTACTTGGTGGCCCTTTGTGCCGGGAGCAGAGATAATATAAAGGAAAAATCAAATGTAAATGTGAAACTGGAGTAAAAAAAACCCAGTCTGTGTAATAACACACGTTAACTGAATGTGCACTTGGCCCTTTGCATCTGTGGGTTCCACATCTGTCAACTTGTATTCAGTGAACTATAGTTCAAAAACACTTGAAAAAAAAATGTGTTGAGGGGCTGGGATTGTGGCTCAGCAGTAGAGCGTTCGCCTAGCGCGGGCGAAACCCAGGTTCGATCCTCAACACCACATAAAAATAAAGGCATTGTGTTGTATCCATCTACACCTAAAAAATAAATATTAAAAAAAAATGTGTTGAACATGTATATGTTTCTTGTCATTATTTCCAAACAGTATAGAATAGCTATAGCCATGTGCCTCATGGTGGCATTTCAGATAGACTGCATATACTTATGGCATATACTACATAGACTAGGTGTATAATAGGTTATGACATCTATAAGTTTAAGTTCACTCTGTGATATTTGCAGAACAACATTAACACACAAGGACACATTTTTCAGAATATATCCCCATTGTTAGATGATGCTTGACCATTTTTTTTTTTTTTAAGAGAGAGAGAAGGAGGGGGGAGAGAGAGAATTTTTTAATATTTATTTTTCGGTTTTCGGCGGACACAACATTTTTATGTGGTGCTGAGGATTGAACCCAGCGCCCTGCGCATGCCAGGCGAGCGCGTTACTGCTTGAGCCACATCCCCAGCCCAGATGCTTGACCATTTTTACTAATTTATTTCTCAATAATCCTTGAAATTCTATGATACCCATTTTTTCATATTTGGAAATAGAGGCATAAGATATTTAAATAACTTGCTTCAGATTATCCAGCTAGGGACAGGATTCAAAGTATATATATATATATATATATATATATATATATATATATATATATAGTCTTAGTTCAGATGTACTAAGCTATTTTACCACTTCTTCAACTTTTTTGGGGAACAGTTTATAAATGTTTTGATGATGAATTTAGGGTGTTTCTAACATCATCTTTATTCATTTAGGAGATTTATTCACTTAAATGTTTGTTGAGTTGTTATACTGTACCAGGCACTTTACTTGGGTCTTTTTTAGAATCCAAAAACTATAGTTTCAGATAGTGCTGATTATTTTGAAGGAAAAGAGCACGGTGAGATACTTGTAGGATGGGAATTACTCCTTGAGATAGATTGATCAGTGAAAGCCTCCCTAATAGGATGGCTGTTTTATACTGTGACCTGAATGGTGAGCAACCAATCTTGTGATGTTCAAAGGTTCAAGGGACCAGATCTGTATTTAGAAGCTCTAGATAGAGGGACTAGCTAATACAAAGCCCTAAGGTAGAGATGAGAAAATTTTACTAAGTATTTAACTATGTATCAGATACTATATAAAGGTCTTAGGATAGAGTAATGAGCAAGACAGGCATGGTCCCTTTGTCATGGACTTCTATTCTGGTGGGAAAATCAGACTTTAAACAAACACTTATGCTAGTAATGTTAATTATGGTTGAGCAAAGGGCTTCAAAGGTAAATACAGGATGCAGTGTGAGTGTATAATAGGATTGCCTAATCTAGACTTCAGGAGTGGGTTGAAACATCAGAGAACATTTTTACTAAGAAAGCCTTTAAAGCTAAGATGTGAAAAGGGAGGTGAGTAAGAGGTAACCAAAGAAGAGAAATGATTAGCATATGCAAACCCCCTAGGGTTGGAAAGAATTTCATATGTTTGAGAGACCCTATCTAGCAACTAAAGACCCAAAAGGCTAGTGTAACTGTAGTGATGTGAGTAGAAGAGAGAACCTCTCCCCGCCCTTTACTGAAGATTTAACCAGGGCCTTGCCACGTACTAGACAAGCATTGTAGTACTGTACTGAGCTATACTCCTAGTCCGAGTTGGAATCTTGACAAGGTACTCAGGGGTCAGGTCAAATAGGGCATTATCTTGAAGGCAGTAAGAAGGCAAAAAGTCAGCCAAGGCGTATTATGTGTACTAATATCAATGGATGAATTATAGAGAAAAGATCAGGAAGAGTGTGAGAATGATTTGAGGAGACCAGTTAGGAGGCCGCTGCAGTGGTTCAGGAAAGATGTGATGTAGTATGCTTGAGGGAGCTGACAGAATTAGAGAAGAGATAGTTTGAGAAATATTTACAAAACAGAATTACAGGACTTTGGTTTATTAGATGTATAGAGGATAAATGGAAGGAGGTACAACATGAAAGTGTGATTCCCAAGTTTTCCTCATGGGTGACTTGTACCACAATCCCATTATTTGAAATAGGGTACACTGAAGGGAGAGTAGTTTGGGGCATTGAGTGGAGGAGTTAAAAGTTCAGGTTTTTTTTTTTTTTTTTGTAGTTGTAGATGGACAGAATGCGTTTATATGTTTATTTTTATATGGTGCTGAGGATCGAACCCAGTGCCTCACACTTAACTAAGCAGGTGCTCTACCACTGAGCCACAAACCCAGCCTTAAAGTTCAGTTTTGAGGAAGTTTGGATAGGTTGAATGTGAAGTGCTTGAGAAACATCGCAATAGAGTTGTTGGCTGGGTAATTGGATGTGATTCTGGGGGCCTCAGGAGGGGCTTATTGGCAGGTGTTTGAATTCCCTTGACGTATGTATGGTAATGGAAGAAGGGTAGACAGGAAGTGAGAGAGAGGGAAGGTCCAGAGAAGTAGGAAGAGAATCAGGGGAGAGATATCCTGAAAGCCATGGGACTGTTCAGGTACTGTTCTAAGGATTTGTATATTTTTACTCATTTAATGTTTATAGCCTATGAAATAGGTGCTTTTGTTGTCCTTATTTTATGGACAGGAAAATGATACAAGAGGACACTATATAACTTGCTTAGGATCACCAGGTAATAACCAGAGAAGTTGGTTTTTGGACCTAGGCTGCCTGGCTCCAGTTTATACTTTTAACTACCCCTTGATATTGTTAGTGGTTTTTTTTTGTTTGTTTGTTTAATTTTTTTAATTGTTGTAATGGTTTTATTTTTTGTTGTTGTTTTTCAGTGCTAGGGATTGAACCCCAACCTCAGGCATGCTAAACAAGCTCTCGTCCACTGAGCTATATATATCCCCAGTCCCTTGCCTAGTGTTTCAAAGAGGAGGGAGTGGTCTTTGAGATTGACACTGTCTAGAGGCCGAAGATACTGAGGACTGCCATTGGATTTGGCAACATAAAGGTTATTGGTGACTTTGAACTGAAGTGTTACGCCATGACGATTTCTACAGACTTAGTCTGAGTCACAATTAGAGTCAATCAAATGTATTTTATAAATGCTCATCACACTTAATCTAATACCTAAGGCACATCCTAATTCTAAGTCCTAACTCAGTCTACACCCAAGGGTCCCAGGTGCTCACCTGTGACGTGTCTTAAGTCCGGGTTGCTGGAACTCAATCCAGGCTGGAGGAGTCTGGTGCAGGGGGGACAACAGTGATGGAGTTCTAGGTCTCTCTGTCTGGGTTCTGTTAGTTCTGCTGATCCCCAAAAGTCTGGGTTTTAAGTTGTAGCTTGGTTATGCTTGCAGCTGATAACTGGGTGAGGCCTGGGGTGTACACCTAGGGTGTAGACTCTTACATCACTAACTTAAGTCAAAGTTCTATAGTCTTAAGTTCTGCAGTTCACATTATGGGCACATTGCTTATAGTCATTCACTATTTAATCAATTCACATTCACTAATTAATATACTCAGTAGTCTATAACATTTCTGATACTCATGTCAGTGGCATATTTTGGGGCAGAAAACCTTCAAAGTAAATGTGAGACTAAGTAGAGTGAAGAAAAGTTCAAAGAAGTTTGACTTGTGAAGGGAGAAGGGGAACAAGTTATACCTGAAAGTTACTGTAAGATCCAGAAAGGCTCTTTTGGATTTTTATTTTTTGTTTTAAGTTCGAAGTGACTGCTGAATTTTTTATTTATAGCATAATCCAGGTATACCTTTTCCTCTTATCACTTCATGTTTAATTCATTGCTAAGATCTGATTTCTAGGGGCTGGATTTGTAGCTCAGTGGTAGAGCACATGTGAGGCACTGGGTTCTATCCTCAGTATCACATAAAATAAATAAATAAAGTAAAGGTATTATGTCCATCTACAACTAAAATAAAAAAGATTTGCTGATTTCTTTTTTTTTTTAATATTTTTTAGTTGTAGTTGGACACAATATCTTTATTTTATTTATTTATTTTTATGTGGTGTTGAGGATCGAACCCAGGGCCTCGCACGTGCTAGGCTACCACTGAGCCACAACCCCAGCCCAAGATTTGCTGATTTCTAATATTCATCTTACAGTTCTCACTGCAGCTCATAGGTTTTTTTTTTTGGGGGGGGTACTGGGGATTGAACCCAGAGGCACTTTACCACTGAGCCACACCCCCAACCCTTTTATTTTTATTTTTAAAATTTTTATACCTTTATTTTGTTCGTTTATTTTTATGTGGTGCTGAGGATCGAACCCAGTGCCTCACACATGCTAGGCAAGTGCTCTACTGCTGAGCCACAACCCCAGCTCACCCTTTTATTTTTTATTTTGAGACAAGGTCTTGCTAAGTTGCTGAGGCTGATCTTGAATTTGCAGTCCTCCTGCCTTAAGTCTTTTGAGTCTCTGGGATTCCAGGTGAGCACATCGTGCCTGGCTGCAACTCCTAGTTCTGATATTTAGTCTGAGCCATTGCAGTAGCCTATTTCTTAGGATACTATTATTATTTTGGGGGAGGCTTTTTTTTCCGCCCCACTATTTCTTTTTTTTTTTTTTTAATTTTTTCTTTTAGTTGTTGATAAACCTTTATTTATTTATACGTGGTATTGAGAATTGAACCCAGTGCCTCACACATGCCAGGCAAGTGCGCTACTGCTGAACCACAACCTCAGCCCCCCCACTGTTTCTTTTTTTTTTTTTTTGGTGGGGGGGGTACTGGGGATTGAGCTCAGGTGCAGTCGACCACTGAGCCACATCCCCAACCCTATTTTGTATTTTATTTAAAGACAGAGTCTCATTGAGTTGCCTAGCACTTTGCTGTTGGCTGAGGCTGACTTTGAACTCGTTTTCCTCCTGCCTCAGCCTCCTGAGCTGCTGAGATTACAGGAGTGTGTCACTGTGGCCAGCCCACTATTTCTTTTTTCTTTTTCTTTTTTAGAGAGAGAATTTTTTTAATACTTATTTTTCAGTTTTCGGCAGACACAGCATCTTCATTTTATCTGTATGTGGTGCTGAGGATCGAACCCAGCGCCGTGCGCATGCCAGGCGAGCGCGCTACCACTTGAGCCACATCCCCAGCCCCCAGGCCACTATTTCTTAACTTGTGCTTTCAAGGTCCTGATGTTGTCTTTCATCCTCCCTTTCTCACTGTGTAGTCACTGGTGCTGTGGGATAGATCCTGGACTTAAATTTATGAGACTGGGCTTTGAATTTCAGTTTATAAACACTATGATATTGGGCAAATTACTTAACCTTGATAAACTTTATTTTTTCATCTGTGGAATAGTGAAAATAAATCTTACTTGGTTGACTTAATCGTTTTGGCATTGTAGACACAAATTCCTTAGTGTGGTATTCAGGCCCAGTTGACTGTCACTACTTTTAACCTGTATACATTTCAGCCAAACCAAGCTAACTGCTTGTTTTCTTCCACTTACATGTAACTTCTGTTTCCTGGTTCTTACACCAGTGCTCTTCCTATAAATCTCATTTGAAATACTGAGTATGGAAGGGAACTTCTTTCCTGAATCCTCAAGATATTTTTTATACCTCTCATGATAGCCAACAGGATACATGATAGGAAGTTTAATTATAGGATAACTTGCTCCTTGAGGACAGGGCATGACTCTTTTTTACCATGAGTATTTCTTTTCTAGTGGTACATAGCATGGTGCTATTTATATCATTGAGACTCTCACATTGTTTGGTTGAAAATGCATGGTTTCAGGAAGACAAAGTAAATGTAATAAAAGTAATTTAGTCAAAGTAAATGTAATAAAATTAATTCTATGGTAAAGTGCTGATAGTAATATTAAGGGACTAAGTCAGAACAGGGTCAAAGAGGAGTGCCAAGGAATGAGAATTGCTCCATTTGCCTGGTTGTTAAGAGAAAGGAGGACCAGACTATTTATGTCCCTTGAGATCTCTAGTTATCTTTGCTCTTATACTGTGTTCACCAGGCTACTTTCATGGTTTGGTTCTCCTGGTTCCTAGATACTGAGAAATGGCTTCTCTGGATAGTGGGCATGAGTATTCATAGTTGGTACAAGGCATTCTGAAGAAGTTAACTGACAGTTCTTTTGTCTTACAGAGCTGAGAACTGGCCTGCCAAGATTTCTTCTTTGTATTTAAAGAAGACAAAAATGTCCAATTAGCAGTAATAAAATCTACAAACACTTTCATTTGGGCAGGTGTTTTGCTTCTGAGAAGGCTGTTAGGACTTGTGTATGCTAAGGTATCATCCTTCACATCTTAGCTCGGGTCTTTTTCTCAGAAAAACATTTCTTTGACTAAGTCAGATCTTCCTACTGTAAGTTCTCATAGTATAGAATACTTCTTGTACTTAGCTCTTTTAAGAATTGGCATTTTATATTTCCTTGGATTATTACTTGATTGTCTGTTTTCCTGTCAGGGTGTAGTATCATTAAAGGCTGGTACTGTGTTTTTTCCTCACACATGATATAGGTATA
Source organism: Marmota monax (assembly GCF_021218885.2). Lineage (NCBI taxonomy): Eukaryota > Metazoa > Chordata > Mammalia > Rodentia > Sciuridae > Marmota > Marmota monax. The sequence continues at coordinate 5,784,525 of NW_026692498.1, read as the reverse complement.
GTCTTGGTCCATGGTAGATGGTTAATGGAGTTTTTTTTTTCTGTGAACGTGCCTATCCAAAATGTTCTTTCTTCCACCCCATCCTTTTGTTTTTTTGAATATTTATGTTTTGGTTTTAGGTTGACACAATATTTTATATTTATGTGGTACTAAGGATCAAACCCAGTGCCTTGTGCATCTTAGGTGAGCACTCTACCAGTGAGCCACAACCCCAACCCCATCCTGTCTTTTGATCAAGCTAATTATCCTCCAATGTCCCCAGATGTTCTTTAGAGCTCTCTGTAGTCACATTCCCTAGGCCCTTTGTATGCATTCCCATTGTGGGACCAGTCACTTTGTGTTACATTCGATATGAATCCTATTTTTCTCAGCAAGTGTAGACTTCTTTGATGCAAGGGTCTTGTCTTTTCAAATACTTAAAATTGCCTGTTGAAGAAAAATGTGTGTATTTCCTAAAAATATGTCATATATAATATATAATGTAATAAGAGTTCTAGCAATGGAAAGAACCTTAGATTGCTAACCAGGGAGCCTGAGTTAGTTTATTTTATTTACTGCAAAGTCCTCAGTTACAACAGTTGAAGCTACTTGTTTTCAAAGTGTGGTCCTAGGCAACATTACTTGGGAATGAGTAAGAAATAGAATTCTCAGGTCCTAGTCCTGAATCAGAGACTCTTAACAGACTGACTGTGCATACCTGTTATCCCAGCTACCTGGGAGGCCCAGGCAGGAGGATTGCAAGTATCAGTCTAGCTTCAGTAACTTAGTGAAACCTTGTCTTAAAATATCAAAAGAGCTAGGGGCTGGAGTTGTGGCTTAGTAGAGTGTTTACCTGGCACAGGTGAGGCATTGGGATCGGTCCTCAGCACCACATAAAAATAAATATATAAAAATAAAGTTATTGTGTCCATATACAACTAAAAACAAAAACAAAAAAACGGTCTGGGACTGTAGCTCAGAGGTAGAGCCTTTGCCTAGCCTAGCATGGGTGAAGCCCTGTGTTTAATCCCCAGTATCACCAAAAATAAAAAAAAATAAAAAATAATTCGAGACAGTGTCTTTGCTGAATGGCCAAGATTGACTTCAAATTTTCTTTTTTTTTTTTTTTTAAAGAGAGAGAATTTTTTTTAATATTTAGTTTTTAGTTTTCGGTGGACACAACATCTTTATTTTATTTTTTATGTGGTGCTGAGGATTGAACCCAGCACCCCGTGCATGCCAGGCTAGCACGCTACTGCTTGAGCCACATCCCCAGTCCTGACTTCAGATTTTCGATCCTGCTCCTACCTCAGCCTCCTGAGCAGCTGGGATTACAATTGTTCACCACCTTGCTTGGTTTCCATTTATCCCCTGCCCCCCCCCCCCCCTTTTTATATTAGGGATTGAACCCACAGGCACTTAACCACTGAACTACATCTTCAACCTTTTTTATTTTGATCAGGATCTCCCTTAGTTGCTGAAGCTGATTTTGAACCTGACTTTTGATCCTTCTGTCTCAGCCTCCTGAGCTGCTGGAATTATAGGTGTGTGCCACTGTGCCCATCTGAAGGAGCTTGTTTTTCTTTGGTCTTTCCTAACATGAAAGTTGCCGTAATCCCTCTACTTAATTGCCTTCTTTTTTTGTTTTTATTTTAGTTGTAGTTGGACACAATACCTTTATTTTATTTTTATGTGGTGCCGAGGCTTGAACCCAAGGCCTTGCACATGCTAGACGAGAGCTCTACCACTGAGCCACAACTCCAGCCCCCTAATTTTCTTTTCTTTTTTTTTTTTTAATTTTTATTGTTGGTTGTTCAAAACATTACATAGTTCTTGATATATCATATTTCACACTTTGATTCAAGTGGGTTATGAACTCCCATTCAGCCCCCTAATTTTCCTTCTTCAGAACTTTTCTAGCTATTCCTTGGTCTGATTATCAAACTACAAAAATTATTAAGAGTTTTACATCCTTTCTTGTTGCTCCCCCCGCCCCTTATTTACTCAGCAAATTCTATCAGATATACCCTTGGTGTTTAATGAATGTTCTTGGTATATAAAAGTATCTTAGATGAGCATGTGGCACATGCCTGTAATTCCAGTAACTTGGGAGGCTGAGGCAGGAGGATCACAAGTTTGAGTAGCCTTGGCAGTTTAGTGAAACCCCGTCTCAGAATTGGCCTGGGATGTGGGCTGGAGTTGTGGCTCAGTGGTAGAGTACTTGCCTTGCACGCATAAAGCCCTGGGTTCCATCCTCAGCACCACATAGAAATAAATAAGTAAAAATATATTGTGTCGGGGCTGGGGATGTGGCTCAAGCGGTAGTACACTTGGCTGGCATACGCGGGGCACTGGGTCCGATCCTCAACACCACATAAAAATAAAATAAAGATATTGTGTTCACCTAAAAATAACTAAAAATAAATATTTAAAAAATATATTGTGTCCATCTACAACTAAAAAAAAAAAATTAGCTGGGGATGTAATTCAATGGTAAATCACCCCTTTGTTCAATCCCTAGTATTGCAAAAAGGGGGGAAAAGTGGATATCTAGTACCCTGTTCTCATAGTCTTATATTAAGAGAAGCCACATAAATAAAATTCTATAATGTGATAAATGAAATTTAGGGGATATGAAGTACAGAGGTAAGTAGAAGGAGTGATTGAGGAGTGCTAAAAAATTCTTCAAGTAGGAGATAACTACTCAGTTTGGATATTGGAACCCTTAAGATTTGTCCACCTAGCCAAGGGGTGAGGAAGGAAATTCTGAGTAGAGGGACCAGCATATTCAAAGGCAGAGAAGTATGAGATAGTACCACAAGTACAAAATGCATTTCTGTGTTCATTGTTGCCAGAACACAGGAACAGCATAGATATGAGTTGTGAAGAGTCTGAGTCAGTAAGTTGTTTGTACCTGACTCACTAGGTGATGGAGAAACCTCAGAGGAACTACAAATGTGGGGGAGACTAACCATATTTCTGTTTTAGAAAGATTGCCCTTGGACGCGGCAGAGTAGTGTAGTCCTATAATCCCAGCTACCAAGAAGACTGAGGCAGGAGGATTGCGAGTTCAAAGTCAGCCTGGACAAGTTAGTGAGACCCTATCTCAAAAAATAAAAAGGACTGGGATATGGCTCAGTGGTAAAGAGCTCCTGGGTTCAATCCCCATACCAAAAAAAAAAAAAAAAGAAAAGAAAAAAGCAGAATTATTGTCTAACATTTTTCATTTTGTTGTTATAATATCATTTGAATGGTTTGTGTATGCCTATCCATATTAATGAAATTCATCAACTTCTGCTAATAGAATGACAAGCTGAGACATGTCCATTGAAGGGAAATTTATTCATTTCACAAGTGATGATGGTTTTTTTCCCCTATATGACTGAACAAAGAACACTGATTTAGGTGTATAATAGTCCCTGTTCAATTTGTGATGCGATATATTGTTTCAATTTCCTTTGGTTGTAATGTTCTTTATATACTATTAAATTCTAAAAATACTTTATTGACTAGTTATGCTATAGGATTAATTTGATATTAAAAAGACTCTTATTGCCAGTTGTACACCTGTAATCCCAGCAGCTCAGGAGGCTGAAAAAGGAAGTTTGAGGCTAGCCTTTGCAATTTAGTGAGATCCTGAGCTTCTACTTCCTAAGTAGACTCTGTCTCAAAATAAAAAATACGAAAAGGTTTGGGGATGTGGCTTAGTGGTTCAGCACTCCTGGATTCAATTCTTGGTACCCCCCAAAAAGGGGGGGGGCTGGGGATATAGCTCAATTGGTAGAGTGCTTGCCTTGTATGCACAAAGCCCTGAGTTCAATCCCCTGCACCACACACACACAAAAAAGGTGGGGATGTAGCTTAGTGGAAATTGCCCCTGGGTTGAATCCCCAGCAAGCCCCCTCCCCCACCAAAAAGAATTGAATTTGTTATTAAATATAGGAATAATGTATAAAGGACTTGAAAGAAATTCAAATAAGTTATTTCCATGAGTGAAATTTTGTTTTCTCTTTTATGGTACTACTCAGTCTTTGGGAATGTAATACCGATGTTTCTTCAGCAGTTTTATTTTTACTTTTTTCCTCTCAGTTTTGATAGAATTAAAAAAAATATTTATTTTTTAGTTGTAGTTGGGCACAATATCTTTATTTTATTTATTTATTTTTATGTGGTGCTGAGGATTGAACCCAAGGCCTCTCATGTGTGCTAGGCGAGTGTTCTACCACTGAGCCACAACCTCAGCCCCTCAGTTTTGATAGAATTCATACTTAGGACAATGAATGAGAAGGGAGTTTAAAGAAGTCTCCTCAGGGCTGGGGATGTGGCTCAAGTGGTAGCGTGCTTGCCTGGCATGCGGGCATCGTTGGGTTCGATCCTCAGCACCACATACAAATAAAGATGTTATGTCTGCCGAAAACTAAAAAAAAAAATACTAAAAAATTCTCTCTCTTTCTCTCTCTCTCTCTAAAAAAAAAGAAAAAAGAAATCTCCTCAAAGGTGATACAAGTTAAATATTCTGGTTGTATAAATATAAGAAAGTTAAAGAAAATAAGGCACTCATAATTCCAAACTCAGGTATTATTGCTATTTTAGCATATTTCTTTCCAGTTTTTTCTATGAATATTTTATATAATGAGATTGTACTTGATACAGTAGTCTATAGTAATCTTCTAAATTTGTAATAATTTTCCATGTCATTAAGAATTCTTATAAAAAGTCTTATAAAAATTGTGCGTGATTTCCTACTGTAGTTTATTTGCTCATTTCTCTGTTATTAAGCATTAGGTTATATATGCTTTTTTAAGATGTTAAAAATATAACTGCAGGGCTGGGGTGGCATCTCAGTGGTAGAGCATTTGCCTTGCATACATGAGGCCCTGGGTTCGATCCTCAGCATCACATAAAAAAAATAAAGGGCCGGGGTTGTAGCCTAGTGGTAGAGCGCTTGCCTAGCATGAGGCACTAAGTTTGATTCTCAGCACTGCATATGAATAAATGAATAAAAAAAAGGTCCATCAACAATTTAAAAATATATTTTAAATTTAATAAATAAAAATAAAGATATTGTGTTCATCTACAACTAAAAAATATATTTAAAAATAAAACTCCAGCAGGGAAATAGATGGCATTAGAGAAGATTATGCTAAGTGAAGTTAGCCAATTCCAAAAAAACAAATGCCGAATGTCTTCTCTGATATAAGGGGCGGGTGACTCAAAATGGGGTTGGGAGGGAGAGCTAGAGAGGAAGATTACCTCTAGATAGGGAATAGGGGTGGGAGGGAAAGGGAGGGAGAAGGGGAATAGCATGGATGGTGGAAGATGTATGAAGATGTGAATTTGGTGTCAACATACCTTATATACAGAGATAAATTGTGGTATAAAGGTGTATTAAGAATTGTAATGCAGGGCTGGGGATGTGGCTCAAGTGGTAGCACACCCGCCTGGCATGCGCAAGGCACTGGGTTCGATCCTCAACACTACATAAAAATAAAATAAAGATATTGTGTCCACCTAAAACTAAAAGATAAATATTTTTTTTAAAATTGTAATGCAAATAATAATAATAGGAAAAAATGTAATAAAAAAAGTAAAACTCCAGTGAGCTCAAGTATGTTTGTTTTTTTCTGAGTTTCCATTATATTCATTTGTTTGTGTGGGGTTCTGGGGATTGAACCCAGGGGCATTCTACCGCTGAGCTACACCCCCAGCCCTTTGTATTATTATTAATATTTTTACTTTGAGACAGGGTCTTATTAAGTTGGCAAGTTGTACTCAAACTTAAGAACTTTCTGCCTCAGACTCCCAAGTAGCTGGGATTATGTATGTGCCACCATGCCCAGCTCCCATTATATTCTTCTCATTCCTAGAAATGCAGTTATTTATTAAAGTTGTGAACATTTTTTTTTTTTTGAGAGAGAGAGAGAGAGACAGAGAGAATTTTTTAATATTTATTTTTTAGTTTTCGGCGGACACAACATCTTTGTATGTGGTGCTGAGGATTGATCCTGGGCCGCACGCATGCCAGGCAAGCGCGCTACCGCTTGAGCCACATCCCCAGCCCCAGTTGTGAACATTTTTATTTATTTTTGGTACCTGGGATTGAACCCAGAGGCACTTAACTACATGAGCCATGTCCCCAGTCCTTTTAATTTTTTAAAGATTTCCTATTGAGAGCCGGACACGGTGGCATACACCTGTAATCCCAAGTGGCTCAGGAGGCTGAGCAGGAGGATTGCAAGTTCAAAGAGCCAGCCTCAACACTTTAGCAAGGTCCTAAGCAACTCAGTGAGACCCTGTCTATAAATAAAATAACAAAAACAGGGTTCGGGAGGCTGGTATTGTTGCTCAGCAGTAGAGCGTTCGCCTAGCATGTGCAAGGCCCTGGGTTCGATCCTTAGCACCACATATAAATAAATAATAAAAGATATAGTGTCCAACTACACTAAAAAAAATAAATATTAAAAAAAAAAAAAAAACAGGGCTGGGATGTGGCTTAGTGGTTGAGTGCCCCAAGATTTCATCCTCAGTACCAAAACAAAAAAACTTCCTATTAAAAAGTTTAAAACATACAAACAGTATAATAAACTCCCATGTATTTATCACCAGCTCAGTGGTCTTCAGTGTAGTCTTCTTTCATCTGTATCTTCCACTTCTCTATTATATTTTGAAGTAAATTCAAACAAGTTTTACTTCACCTGTAAACATTGTAGTTAGGCATGTCTATTCATTTCAAAAGCATCTAATGACTTCCTTTCTGAAGGACTTATTTATTTATTTATTTATTCATTTATTTTTGTTATGCTGGGTGTTGAACCCATGGGAATGCTTTATCACTGAGCTGTATCCCAGAACCATTTTTATTTTTGTTTTGAGGTAGGGTCTTGCTACTTTGCCCAGGCTGGCCTTGAACTTGTGATCCTCATGCTTCAACTTCCTAAGTAGCTGGGATTACAGGTGTGTGCTGCTGTCCCCCATGCTGAAGGACTTTAAAGTAAGAGTACTGGTTTAGGTGTGAACTAGCCTGTATTTGCTATTTTGAGGCAGGGTGCCACTAAATTGCCCAGAATGACCTGGAACTTGCCATTCTCCTCCTCAGCTTTCTTAGTAGCATTAATTAAAGATGTGTACCATTGTGTCCTCTAATAAAAACTTCCAAAAACCATAGCCACCCTACTATAATCACAGTAAGACACTGAACTATTGTTCAGTGGCTTGAATTCTCCCATTTGCCTTTTTTTTGTAGTGTTTGGTTGATTCAAATCAGGAGTCAAGGTTCATGCACATGGTGTATGATTATAAATGTCTAAAATCTTGCTAAACCTATAGATTACTTCTCTCTTTTCTCCCTTTTTTCCTTTTTGCAGGAGGAAAAAAAAACTAGTTACTCATTCTGTAAAATTTTATACTTTGTGGGTTTTGTTGATCGTACATCCCCTCCCCCCCCTTTTAAAAAATTTGTGATATAAAAGCTATAGAATAGTATGTTCAGTAGTAGAGTAGAGCACTTGACCTAGCATGTGTGGTGCCCTGGGTTTGATTCCAAATACCACAAAAACAAAACAAAAAAAAATTGAGATTATATAACATATAATAAAATACACAAATCACAAATGTTCAATTGGGTGAGTTTTGACAATGTAATAATAACCATTCAAATCAAGAAATAGAAATAGGATATTTTCATCCCCACAAAATTTTTCCACATACCTCTTTGTAGTTAGTTTCCCTCTCTATCCCTCACTGTATCTGACTTAATAGAAGAGTTTGCCTATGTGATTTTCATGTATGTGTGTGGCAGTGGGGAGGGAATTAGCATGTGTTCTTTTGTTGTAGGATTTTTCATTTAATATTATGCTTTGAAATTTGAACTCAGTGTTTCTATAGTTTTTTCTTTTTTATTGTTGAATAGATTCCACCGTATGTCTATATAGCACAGTTTGCAGTTTGTCTTATTTCCATTTTTATAGGCATTTATGTAGTTTTTACGTTTGGGCTTTTATGAATAAGACTGTATGAAATATTCTTATACAAGTCTTGATATGTACATTTTTTATTTATCCTCAGACAATACAAAGAAGTAATTGTATCATATGATAAATGTATGCTTAATTTTGTAAGAAATTGCCAAACTAATCATTTTACACTCTCAGAGTATATAAGAGTTGTATGTGCGCCATGTACTTGCCAAAATTTGGTCTTTGATATTAGCCATTCTAGTAGGTGTGAACTGGTATCTTGAGGTTTTAGTTTGTATGTCTCTTATGGATAAGGATGTTGAGTCCCTTTTTATGAGTTTCTTGTTTTTCTTTTTCTTTTTTTGCCGTAGTGGAGATTGAATCTAGTAGCACTCTACCACTGAGCGACACTCTTAGCCTTTCTTTTATTTATTTATTTATTTTTGAGACAGGGTCTCACTAAGTTGCCAAGGATGGCCTTGGAACTCTTGATCCTCTTGATCCTGAGTAGCTGGGATTACATGTGTGCATCACTGTATCACTGCTCCTGGTTCATTTTTTTTTGTGTGTGTGTGTGTGTGTGTGTATATATATATATATTTATTTATTTATTTATTTTGGGGTGCTGGGGATTTGTATCAGGAACACTCGACTGCTGAGCCACATCCCCATCCCTAATTTGTATTTTATTAGAGGCAGGGTCTCACTGAGTTACTTAGTGCCAAGCCTTTACTGACGCTGGTGATCCTCCTGTCTCAGCCTCCCGAGCGGCTGGGATTACATGTGTGTGCCACTGCACCCAGCTTGTATATTTTTGATGACATGTCTGTTCTAGTCTTTTTTTTTTTTTTTTTTTTTTTAAGAGAGAAGAGAGGGGAGAGAGAGAGAGAGAGTTTTTTAATATTTATTTTTCAGTTTTTGGTGGATACAACATCTTTATTTTATTTTTATGTGATGCTGAGGATCAAACCCAGTGCCCCGTGCATGCTAGGTGAGCGCGCTACCGCTTGAGCCACATCCCCAGCCCCTGTTTATCTTTTAATCGTTGATTTATAGACCTATTTATATTCTGGATACAATTCTTCATTAGATATATATGCTATACATACTGTTTCCCAGTCTGTGCCTTGCCTCTTCATTTTCTTAATGTCATATATTAGTAAGCATAATTTTTTAAATAATTTTTTTCTTTTATGGTTTGTCACATGCTTTTTAAAATTTGATCCTTAAGGGGCTGGGGTTGTGGCTCAGTGGTACAGTGCTTGTCTAGCATGTGCAAGATGCTGGGTTCGATCCTCAGCACCACATAAAAAATAAATAGGGCTGGGGTTGTGGCTCAGTGGTAACGCGTTTGCCTAGCATGTGTGACGCACTGGGTTTGATTCTCAGCACCTAGTACAAATTAATAAAATAAAGGTCTATCAAGAACTAAAAAATATTTTTAAAAAGTATTGGGGCTGGGGATGTGGCTCAAACGGTAGTGCGCTCGCCTGGCATGCGAGCGGCCCGGGTTCGATCCTCAGCACCACATACAAACAAAGATGTTATGTCTGCCGAAAACTAAAAAATAAATATTAAAAAATTCTCTCTCTCTCTCTCTAAAAAAAATAGTATAAATAAATAAAATAAAGACATTGTGTCCAACTACAACTAAAAAAATATTTAAAAAAAATTTGGTCCTTAAGCCATCGCTTTGAGGAGCAATATGGTAGTATCCCCATTTTGCTCATTAGGAAATAGAGGCTTAGAGAGGTAAAGTGACCTCCCGTAAAATTATACAATTAGTAAGACGCAGAGAAGACTGGAAACTGGGTTGTCTTATTTCGGGTTAAATTTCTTTCCATTACACTGTATTCTCCCTTTCTCTTTTCCTATTACCTGAAAATGATACCATATTTAACACTTTTCTCCTAAAGTTCTATACTCTCTTTTACTTTTACACCTTTGCATGTGTAATTCCTTCTCAGTGGACCACTTTCCCTTCTTTAACTCTGTCAGATATCAACTTTGTTACATCCTCTTGGAAATTTTTGATATCTCCTTTCTTCCTAGATAAGGTGCCTCTTCTTTCCTTTCTTTAACATTTGAGTTGTCTGTTGATGTAGGGAATAATACCCTTATTGCTTTTCCACTTATTCTCTTTAGATTTTGAGCATAAGCACTATAACAGTCTTTTTAAAAATTGGGTGTGGTGAGTGTACTTAGGGCCTTGTGCATGCTAGGCAAGTGCTAGCTCCAAGTCTGAGTCTTATTTACCAGAGGATCAACAGTATCTAGGTGTAAAAAAAATTAAAAAAATTAATGAATTGATGTGAATATAATTCTCTTACTGTCTACTGTGACAGATTTCTTTTTGTTACCATATACATAGATTCCATAGTGTATTTACTTTAGTATTTCTGTGTGGCATTGTTATGTTCCATTTGTGAGTTTTAAAAAATTCTTGGAATACTGTAATGTATTTTAAAACAAGGACTATAAATGTTTATTTTATATCCATGTATTTCTAGTAAGTATTAAAAATTATTGAATTTGCTGGGCGCAGTGGTGCATGCCTATAATCCCAGCGCCAGGAGGCTGAGGCAGGAGGATCATGAGCTCAAAGCCAGCCTCAGCAAAAGCAAGGCACTAAGCAACTGTCTCTAAATAGAATACAAAATATAGCTGGGGATGTGGCTCAGTGGTTGAGTGCTCCTGAGTTCAATGTCCCGTACTAAAAAAAAAAAAAAAAAAAAAAATTGAATTTGCCAGGTGTAGTGGTGCATGCCCAGTGGCTCAGGAGGCTGAGGTCGGATGTTCCCAATTTCAAAGCCAGCCTCAGCAATTTAGTGAGGCCCTAAGCAACTCAGTGAGACCCTGTCTCTAAATAAAATACAAAATGGGCTGGGTATATGGCATGGTGGGTAAGCACCCTGGGTTCAATCCCTGGCCCAAAAATAAATAAATAAATATTTTGAGGGCTAGGGATGTAGGTCATTGATGAGTAGTGAGTATTTGAATCTTCTAGGAAATTTTCTTTACAATTGGCAGTATTTTATAATAGCTTTTTTTCACCCCACTCTGTGATATTGGGGATTGATATTAGGGCTCACACGTGCTAGGCAAGTGCTCTGCCATTAAGCTATAATCCTCAGCACTCAGTTGACACTGTTCTAAATGTGAAAGTTAAACTAATTTCATAGTTTTTCTCTTTGACTTCAAACGACATGCACTGATTACATCTTTTATTCCTAAGAATAGTTTCTTCAGTCTTGGTAACTCAGTAAGACTGTGTCTCAAAGTGAAAAATCAAATGGGCTGGGAATGGAGCTTAGTGGTAGAGTACCCTTGGATACAATCCCCAGTACCGTCAAAAAAATTTACTGAGGTATGCACCTGTTCCATAGTTGGGTGAGAAAATATCCTTATTCTTAGAAAATAATACACTTAAGTATTTAGAGGTAAAGGGCCATGGTATTTGCAGCCTACTCTCTAGATGGTGTGTTAGCCTTTTGCCTCTGACCAAAATACCTGTCAAGTACAACTTGGGAGGGGCGGAGTTTATTTTGGACTCACAGTTTCAGTCATCTCAGCTCATGGTCATTAGTCTCCATTGCTCTGGCTCTGAAATGAGGCAGAACATCATGACAGAAGGGCATGGTAGAAGAAAGCTGTTTAGCTCATGGCAGCCAAGAAGCAGAATGCAAAGCAGAGAGAATATGTGCGAGAGAAGAGTCAGAGACAAAATATCCTCAAGGACACACCTTCAGTGACCTAATTCCTCTAGTCACCCTCCATCTGCCTATACTTAACTGCCGCAGTCTGGCTGGGCACAATCAGGAGCCACTTGTCAAAAGAAACTAACTTTATTTTTAGAACCACACACGCCAAACAAAACAGCCTCTCAGGAAAAACCCTCAGAGCCTCAACTGCCACCACCGGCTTTGCACAAGCCTCTCTCTCCCCCACCAGCTTCTCCCCACCTCCCACAATCCTCCTGCTCTTGAGGCCTATTGGCTGGGTCACGTGGGCGGAGCCAAAAAAGTCCCCCAGTGAGCAGCTCCTTGGTCTGAAAGGGCAGGGAAACAGTCCAATGAGCATCACCGCAGAGGAGCCAATCAGCTAGATGTTGCTGGGGCCGCTGTGAGCCAATCATCAGCCGGCAGCTGGAAGTTTGCTGGGGCCCCTTCGGCTGTGGCTATCAACATCTCCCCCTCTCTGTTTAAACAACAAGCATGTGGCTTAGGGACCCTGTCTGTTAGGCAGTCCAATTCAACATATGGTCCTTACCCATCATCGGATGAACTGACCTCTAGGCGTCAGCCTCCTGTCTTAGGTTGGTACCACTGCAATTGTATCATACCCGTACCGGTCCAGCATACAGCTATACTTGTGGATAGGCCTTTGCACCAGTGTGGGGGGGTGAGGTTCTTTGCCTCACCTCTGTTGGCCCCCAAATTTTAGACCATCACTAGTAGAGGAGGATGCAAAATGCCATGACATTAAGCCAATTGAGGGCTCCTTTGAAAAATTGTACCACCGGTGACATCATCAGCAAAAATACCCCAACACTACCACAAGTTGCTGCACCAACAGATAGTTCACAATGCATACAGGTGAGCTCACAATGTGTCCAGGCAAGTTCTGCAAGCAGTTCAGTGATGGCTATTGTAGAAGCTGTAGATTGGTTTTATCTTTGACTTCACCAGCACTGGGATGAAGATAGGAATTCTGGCAATAATGGCTAAAGAAAAAATTATGTAACATTCCAGAAGGCACTAAAAGAAAACAATTTTCTTAACAATTTACGTTGTCTTCACCGGCACTGGGATGAAGATAGGAATTCTGGCAATAATGGCTAAAGAAAAAATTATGTAACATTACAGAAGGCACTAAAAGAAAACAATTTTCTTAACAATTTACATTGTCTTCACCGGCACTAAAAGAAAACAATTTTCTTAACAGTTTACATTATCTTTAAGAGAATTATTAAATATAATGAAAAGGAAAGGTGAAAGTAAACAAACAGATCTGTTAACCTTCTTTTTTGTTTACATATTAAAACAATCCTCAACAGTTGTTTACCCAATTTAAATTAAACCATATAAATCACGTGAAAAAAAAATATTTGGATCCATTTTATCATGAGCGCTCATCATATATATATATGGACATACATACATTCAAACATATAACACAAAACACAAGTGTGCACACATAATATAATACATACAACACATAACATTATAGTAAAGGCCTTATAACTTTTTACAGGTGAAATCTCCATTGCAATGTTTAAAAACTCTATAGTCAAAAAATAGAACTGATCAGCAAAACATTAACCTAGGTCTGTATGAGCTCAAAAAACAAAATAGAACTTCATGATATGGCAAAGGGCAATAATAAAATAGATATTGAAAAAAGCATCCTGGTTCTGTTGCAGATGTAAGAATAGCCAAACTGGAGTTTTGGATATCAGTTGTTATGGATTTGAGCCAAATCATCTTCTTTTTGGTCTGTAGAAATCGCTTTAGTTAATCTTTCTGGAATCCAAATCGGCTGCTGTTCTCCCTGTGGAAACACATAAACAGACCCCCGACTCCAGACAATCACTGGGTCAGGACCTTGGTTAATCTCTCTGGAATCCAAATCGGCTGCTGTTCTCCCTGTGGAAACACACAAACAGACCCCCGACTCCAGACAATTACTGGGTCAGGACCTTTCCATTGTCCTGTTAGAATATCCTTCCAAAGTACCTTGGGCTTATGTACATTTTTTGGACACATATGCCTTTCCGCAGCACTAAGTCCTGATGAATCCAAATTTAAAAAGTTTAGAGTATGGGGCGAGAATCTAAATTTAAAGAAAGCATAGCCCAATCTACACCTGTGGAGCCTAACCCTTGGAACCTCTTTCTACAGTACGACTGGAAAATTTATCATGTAGGCTGGGTATTATTAGTAACTGTGCTATTCTATCTCCTGGTGAAATTACTGATATACCCTTTGGAGAACTGGCTATAATTTTTATTTCACCTTCATAATCGGGATCAATTACCCCAGGACTTATCATAAGTCCTTTTAGAGTAGAAGAGCTGCGTCCCAATAATAAGCCTACTGTTCCTTTGGGAAGAGGTCCTTTCACCCCTGTGGGAATGATTTGAACTCCCATCTCTGGAGTTAGTACTGCTCTGGCGGAGGCGCAGATGTCCAACCCTGCGCTCCCTCTGGTTTGTCTGATGAGGGATCTGATGGACAATGTGTCCTGGGCACTACCCTGATGGGGTTGCTGGGTTCCTCCAGTGCTCCGTATATTTGTGGTTTTGGGCCCCGGAACATTGGGCCCCCCTGTCCATTTTTTGGCAATGGAGCCCGATGCCTTTCTCCACGATATCGTGGATAAACACCTGGTCCTTGTTCGTTTTTTGATAATGGAGTACCCTCTATGGTGGTTTGAGAACGGCATTCATTAGCCCAATGTCTCCCTCTACGACATCGTGGGCAAATACCTGGTATTCTACTCCTTTGATACCTAGTTTTGTTAAACCTTCCTCCAATGGGGCAATTCCTTTTAAAATGTCCTGTTTGTTCACAATTGTAGCATGTTCTTGGCCTGGCATCTAAAGCCTGTTTTACTGCAGCTGCCACAATTTGCCCTTGTTCATTAATGTCTCTGGCATCTAAAGCCTGTTTTACTGCAGCTGCCACGACTTGCTCTTGTTCATTAATGTCTCTACATAATTTAATATATGTGTTTAAATCTTCATGTTTCCATGGTCTAATGATATCTCTGCACCAACAATTCGCTTGCTCATAAGCCAGGTGTTTTAGTAATGGCATTGCTTGTTCTGTATTCCCAAAAACTCTGGTAGCTGTTTGAATAAGCCTATCTACAAATTCAGCATAAGGTTCATTAGCTCCTTGTATTACCTTAGATAATTGACCTTGTAAACCTCCATGTCGTTGTAAAGTCTTCCATGCCTTAATTGCATCTGCAGCACTTAACCACCCAGTAATTCATTCATATTATTCATCAAATGGATTCACTACTGATTAGGTCAAAGTTTATGATCTCACCATTTTTACCTCTGAATATTTCTGCATTGACACGTTAGCTTCTCAGGGAACATCTCATATCCAAACAATAACAGATAGTTTGGTGGCTGTAAGTGGGAAAATAGACATTTACACATACATAAATTCAGGCAATTCTCACTTTGCATGGTAATATGTGACTGTATAAATGACACTACAAGCTGAAACCATTTATTAATCTTTTTTTTTAAATATGTAATTTTAGTTGTAGGTGGACACAATACCTTTATTTTCATGTGGTGTTGAGGATCTAACCCAGTGCCTCACGCATGCCAAGTGAGCGCTTTATCACTGAGCCACAACCCCAGCTCCCATGCATTAATCCATTTATTTATTTAGTAGTTTTAGATGGACAGAATGCCTTTATTTTATTTGTTTATTTTTATGTGGTGCTGAGGACCGAACCCAGTGCCTCACGCATGCTTGGCAAGTGCTCTGCCACTGAGCTACAGCCCCAGGCTCATGCATTAATCTTGATAATCAACGGATAAAAATCATGACCTGTAACCTACTAAATTTTTTTAATCAAAACATCATGTATGATTTTAATATTAGTTTAAGTGTATAAGAGAATGAGATAATAGCAAAACTAATATTAGAGATACCATAATTCTACATTTTAGAATTATTGAATATTAAAGTCTTATTTCTTTGTTTTAAACTAATCAATAGTTAGATGTTGTGGAACAGGCTGGTAATTCCAATCAATCAGGAGGTTGAGGCAGGCAGATTGCAGATTTGAAGCCAACCTGAGCAATTTAGCAAGATCGTGTCTCAAAAAGAACTTGAAGTTATAGCTCTGTTGTAGAGTGCTTGTCTACATGTGTGAGGCCCTGGGTTGAGTACCTGGTATTGTAAAAATCAAAAACCAGTAGTTTGAGAAGTGCTTGTTTCCTGTTGTTGTTGCTGCTTCCCCCCCCCCCCCCTTGATACCAGGGATTGAACTCAAGGCACTTGCCCACTGAGTCACATCCCCAGCCCTATTTTGTATTTTATTTAGAGACAGGGTCTCACTGAGTTGTTTAGTGCCTCAGTTTTGCTGAGGCTAGCTTTGAACTTTCTATCTTCCTGCTTCAGCCTTGAGGATACAGATGTGCATCACTGCATCCAGTCATCCCTAGCCCATTTTATTTTATTTTGAGACATGGTCTCACGAAGTTACCCAGGCTGGCCTTGAACTTTTGATCCTCTGGTCTAGGCCTCTCTGTTGCTGGGATTTTAGGCGTGTGCACCACTGTGCTTGTCTTGTCTGTGCTGCTTATATAGTTTATGACATGGAGCGAACATCTTTTGGATGCCATGGCTTCCGGTATTTTATCCTTTGTATTTTCAATGTTGTGAAATATTTTTAAGATTTTTTTTTTAAGTCCTCTGGGATTTCTTTACCCTTTTTATCGTAACTCCTTTCCTCATTTATAATGGTAAGTGTTGTTTCACTGAGTTGTTCTGGTTACATGTAATTCCATTTACTTTCTCTTTGAATTTCACTTCCAGCATTATCACTTTTTATTTCGTTGCTTCCATTTTCATCTTTGTTGGCCAATTCTCTCTGTAATTATTATTATTTTTTTTTGGCTGGGGCGGGTACTGAGGATTGAACCCAGAGGTTCTCCACCACTGAGCTATATCCTCAGCCCTTACTAATTCTGATTTTGAGACAGGGTCTTACGACATTGCTGTGGTTGGCCTTGAACTGGGCCAACCTTGAACTTTCCTGCCTCAGCCTCTTGAGTAGCTGGAATTACAGGTGTGGGCCACCCAGCCTGGTGTAAAGGAGTGTTTTAGATATATTTTAAGTTTATGGAGCTTTAGGTGAGGAGATTCAGGTTAAACATTGTGGCAAAAATACCACATAGGTGATATTGTATACATATCACTTCAAATCAGGAGACACAGTGTTCTGTTTTCTTACTCTTGGTGATGATATGTTTGATCACTTTGTTACTAGTGTGACTGTGTCAAATCTTGCTTGTCCCAGTATATTTTTTCCCCTTTGTAATTAGAAGAAGCCAGGGCCTTCAACATGCTAAGCAAGTGCTCTACTACTGAATTATATGCCCAGCCCTAATCTATTTTTTAAAAAATTGTGTTACTAAATTTTAAAAGATAAGTAATATATTTTTCATTGCAAAAAGGAATAGGTGATCTCAAAAAGAAAAGTCTTTTGAGTACCATTAAACTTTTATCCTTTCATAATGAAAAACTTTGCAATTCCTGAGATATTTTAGAATTGTGTGCTCTATGAAGTATGTCAGGGGCATTTTTCCATATTCTAATTGTTGCATTCTCATAGAACACAATATAACACCACACAAACACATTTGGCTTGTTAAACTTTTCTGAGTTTTCATCTTTATTGTCTGGTGGTGGTCCTCGTCTTCCTCTTCCTCCTTCTCTTCCTCCTCCTGTTCCTCCTCCTCCTCCTCCTTTATTTTGCAGTACCAGGTGTTGAATCCAGGGGTTCTCTACCACTGAGCTACCCCCAACCCTTTTTATTTTTTATTTTGAGACAGGGTCTCAAACTTGCTATCCTCCTGCTCAGTCTCTTGAGTAATCAGATTTACAGGCAATGTGCTGTGAGTTTTCTTTTTAATTGGCATCAGTAATTAGAATGTATACTCAGTTGCAGAAACATCCAAGAGTAAACAGGGGCTGGAGTTATTATGGCTCAGCGTAGAACACTTGCCAAGTATGTATGAGGCACTGGATTTGATCATCAGCATCACATAAAAATAAATAAAATAAAGATACTGTCCATCTACAACTAAAAAATTTTTTTTTAAAAAAGTAAACAGAATATGATGTCTGATTGATTAGTCTCAAAGTGGTGGCCAAGAGTAATATCATTATTATAAATAGATGATACTGCTGAGTGTATGGCACACACATATAATCCTAGTAATTTAGGAGGCTGAGGCAGGAGGATTGCAAATTCAAAGCCAGCCTCAGCAGTTTAGTGAGAACTGGGTCAAGGGGAAAAAAAAAAGGTTGGGGATGTAGCTCAATGGTTTAAGTTCCTCTGGGTTCAGTTTCTAGTATCAAAAAAAAAAAAAAAAAAAAAAAGTAGATGGTACTGTGTGGATTATGATAATAGCCATTTAGGAAGCAGGATTGATGATGGCTTCTTTGGAATTGGGAAATCTTAACTGAGGAGAAAACCAGAGAAATAATAATTTTTGAAAGGAAGTGGGCAAGGTACCTTATATAATTGAGTTGTCTTGAAATCAGAATTTACCGAGACTTAGTGAAAAGGTGATAATGAGAGTAGGAATAAAGAGAGAAGAGGTGACCAAGGTGGTGGGGAAGAATAGCCAGAATTGTTATGTATTAAAGTTTGTTGTTCTTTTAAAAATAAGTCATCAGGTCATTTGTAAGGACATGGGGTAGAGCTGGGAATGGATTTTTGGAAAGGACTTTGAAACAAAGTGTTTATTTTATGAACTGAAGCTATATAATGCAAAATGAGCAATATTGAAACTGTGGATGGAAATAACACCATTTATGTGTTCTGTTATTGTTGAGGAAACTCTTAAATTTAATGTTGGTTATAAACTATAAAGTTATGCTGCCTCCTTGCCTGAATGGGTTTTATATACTTCTTTCTTTTCTTTTTTAAAATATTTTTTAGTTGTAGTTGGACACAATACCTTTATTTATTTATTTATTTTTATGTGGTGCTGAGGATTGAACCCAGCGCCTCACACATGCTAGGCGAGCGCTGTACCGCTGAGCCACAACCCCAGCCCCTGTACTTATTTCTTGAGGATAAAAATGTCTTATCAAAGTTTATCAAGGTATATAGCCTTCTGATCTCATTTGGGATCACGTTAATGTATGTGTTTGATATTCCCTCAGAACCTGGCTTAGGTCTAAAGTTAATTTGTAGTTATAGCAGTTAAGATTTCCTGAATCAGATGTAAATAGCCAGAAAAGATGGAAGCTGAAGCAGAGCTAAGATTTATGAAAGTGTCTGCATGTAATCAACTTAAAAATAAACAGTGTGACGCCTGTAATCCCAGTAGCTCAGGAGGCTGAGGCAGGAGGATCTCAAGTTCAAAGCAAGCCTCAACAATGGAGAGACGCTAAATAAGATACAAAATAGGGCTGGGGATGTGGCTCAAGCCGTAGTGCTCACCTGGCATGCGTGCCGCCTGAGTTCGATCTTCCGCACCACATACAAACAAAGATGTTGTGTCTACCGAAAACAAAAAACAAAACAAACAAACAAAAAAATTAAAGTTCTCTCTCTTTCTTAAAAAGAAAAGAAAAGGCTGGGGATGTGGCTCAAGCGGTAGCGCGCTCGCCTGGCAGGCGTGCGGCACGAGTTCGATCCTCCGCACCACATATAAACAAAGATGTTGTGTCCGCCGAAAACTAAAAAAAATAAATATTAAAGTTCTCTCTCTCTCTCTCTTTTTTTTTTAAATTCTTTTGTAGTTGTAGATGGACAGAATACCTTTATTTTATTTTTATGTGGTGCTGAGGCTCGAACCCAGTGCCTTACAGATGCTAGGCAAGCGCTCTGCTGCTGAGCTACAGCCCCAGCCCTCTCCCTCTCTCTTAAAAAAAAAAAAAAAAAAAAAGATACAAAATAGGACTGGGGATGTGGCTTAGTGGTTTAGTGTCCTTGAGTTCAATCCCCAGCACTACATAAATAAATTAACCAAAATATTATTGGTGATTTGGTGTAGGTGGGTAGATATAAGCCTTGTTTATGTTTTATCCAGGCTTATCTCCATCCGTGTCATTCTGGGAAAGGTCAGGTTAAAAGATTTGTCTTTCTGGGGCTGGGGTTATAGCTCAGCAGTAGAGCACTCCTCTAGCACATATGAGGCCCTGGGTTTGATCCTCAGCACCACATAAAAATAAGTAAATAAGATAAAGGCATTGTGTCCAACTACACCTACAAAATAAATATTTTTTTAACATTTGTCTTTCTTGCTAGAAGTAATAAACAAATTCAGCAAAGTAGCAGATTACAAAACCAACATACAAAAATCAATACCTTGGGGCTGGGGTTGTGGCTCAGTGGTAGAGCGCTTGCCTAGCATGTATAAGGCACTGGGTTCAATTCTCAGCACCGCATATAAATAAATGAATAAAATAAAGGTCCATCAACATCTAAAAAAATATTTTTAAAAAGTCAATACCTTTTCTATACACCAATAATGAATCTGGTGAGAAGGAAATCAGAAAACCAATTTCATTCACAATAGTCTAAAAAAAAAAAAACTATGAATAAATGTAACAAAGGAGGTAAAAGACCTCTATAATGAAAACTAGAGCAGTGGAGGAAAAAAATTGAAGACACAAGAAGATGGAAAGACATTTCATGTTCATGGCTAAGCAGAATTAATATATTTTTTTTGAGAATTTTAATATTTATTTATTTTTTAGTTTTTTCGGCGGACACAACATCTTTGTATGTGGTGCTGAGGATCGAACCCAGGCCGCACGCATGCCAGGGGAGCGTGCTACCGCTTGAGCCACATCCCCAGCCCCAGAATTAATATTGTTAAAACGGCCATACAGCCAAAGCAGTATGCTGATTTGGTGTAGTCCCCATCAGTTTACTATTGACATTCTTTATAGAACCAGAAAAAAACAGTCCTAAAATTTATTTATAAAAATGAAAGACTCATAATAGCCAAAGCAATTCTAAGCCAAAAAAAAGCAACGTTGAAGGCATCATAATACCTAACTTCAAATTATATTACAGTCATGGTGGTACATGCCTGCAATCCCAACTGAGGCAGGAGGATCTCAAGTTCAAAATCAACCTCAGCAACTTAGCAACAACTTAATGAAACCCTGTCTCAAAAATAAAAAGGGCTGCAGATGTAGCCCAGTGGTTATGCACCCCTGAGTTCAACTTCTAGTACCCACCCACCAAATACACAAACATGCGTATATGTATATATATGTATGTGTGTAAGTGTGTGTGTGTGTATACTGCAGAACCTTGTGTTTTGAAATTTCAGTCTAAGTTATAGTAAATAACTGGCATAAAGATAGATAGACCATTAGTACATAGTAGAAGACACAGAAACAAACGCATACAGTCATCTGATCCTTGACAAAGGTAGCAGAAACATATATCGGAGAAAAGACAGCCGTTTTTAACAAATGATATTGCAAAAACTGGTTAGTCAAATGTAAAAGAATGAGAATAGACCCTTATTTTTTATAAAAGTCAAGTGAAAATGGATCGAAGACCTTGAAATTAGACCAGAAATTATGCAACTCCTAGAAGAAAATGTAGGGTCAACACCTTAACATATAGGCACAGGCAATGACTTTCTCAAAATGGATCCCTAAAGCTTAGGAAATAATGCCAAGAGTTGGTAAATGTGATGGCATTAAATTAAAAAGTTTCTTCACAGCAGAGGAAACAAAATGTGAAGAGAACCTCCAGAATGGGAGAAAATCTTTGCTAGCTGTCTTTGGGCAGAGGATTAATATGGAGAATATACAGAGAACTCAAAAAACTTAATATCAAAACAAACAAACAATAAACCCAAATAACTCAGTTAACAAAAAAGGCAAATGAACTAAACAGACACTTCTCAAAAGAAGAAATGCAAATGGTCAACATCATTATATATGAAAAAATGTTCAACATCATTAGCAATTTGGGAAATGAAAATTAAAGCCACAGATTTCATCTCTAGTCATTTGCTGGAAAGGATATGGAGAAAAAGGAATACTTTTACACTGTGGTTTGTAAATTAGTACAACCATTATGAAAATCAGCATGACGTTTCTCAAAAGACTAGGAATGAAACAACCATATGACCCAGCTATACCAGTCCTTGGTATTTATCCTAAAGAATTCAAGTCATCATAATAGTGATACATGCATATCCCATGTTTACAGCAGTCCAATTCACAATAGCCAAACTATGGAATGAGCCTAGGTGTCTGTCAGTGGATGAATGAATAAATAAATGTGTATATACACAATGGAGTTTTCTTAAGTCATAAAAATAAAATCATATAATTTGTAGGAAAACAGAATTTAAGAATATTATGTTAAGGGAAACACACACATTCAGAAACTCAGGGTCATATGTTTTTTTTAAAGGCTTATTTTATTTAGTTTTTTTTTTTTTTTTGAGAGAGAGTGAGAGAGAGAGAGAATTTTTTAATATTTATTTTTTTAGTATTTGGCGGACACAATATCTTTGTTTGTATGTGGTGCTGAGGATCGAACCCGGGCCGCACGCATGCCAGGCGAGCGCGCTACCACTTGAACCACATCCCCAGCCCAGGGTCATATGTTTTTGTTGTATGTGGAAGCTAGAGAGGAGAAAGGAAAAGAAAGGTGGGGAGGGACCTCATGAAAATTGAAAGGAGATCAGTAAAGGAAAGGGACCTGGGACAGGAATGTGGGGGAGGGGCAATACTGGGGAATGATGTTGGCTAAGTTATATTGTTACATTGTGCACAGATATGAGTATGCAACAACAAATTTCACCATTATATAAGTAAAAAATTAAAAAATGGGAATAAAAGGATTATTGTCTTTCCCTGGATTTCAAGAGTCAGTGATCATATCTAAATTTTATTATAGAGAAGGAATGAGAATTTCAAGGTTCAAGACTCTTCCCAGTCTATGTAGTTATCTTAGAGGTTTTTATAGCAAGATTTTTCTATCTGATGTTCTAGTGGTAACATAAATTGACTCAGTGCATACGTATTGGCTGGTTCACTTAAAGTCTTTACAAGATCACATATATGGTACAATTATTTGTCAGTATTTTTGTGAGGGTACAATTATTTGTCAGTATTTTTGTGAGGGTTCTCGGGACTGAACTCAGGAGTTCTTTACTATTGAGCTATATTCCCAGCACTTTTTATTTTGAGGCAGAGTCTCATAGTTGTCTAGGTTAGCCTTCAATTTGCTATCCATGCTATCCTTCTATCTAAGACTATAAAATGGCTAGGATTATAGGGACTTGGCAGTATTTATCATTATTGCTGTCCTTTAAGAAAAATTTTTTTCTTTTTTCTTTTGTGGGATGAGCCTCAAATATAAATAACAATCAGAAACAAATAGCTCCCACCCTAAAGTACAACTTTTTTTATAGGTTTCGGATGTTATAACCATGTTCAGCATGGTTTATGAACTATCAAGAAATATCCCGAGGTGTTAATTTTTGCTTTGTTTTCTGAGCCTGGCAGATAAGTAAGCAGATTTTTTCCCCCTGAAGCTCTTTTAACAATGTAAAAGTTTTAAAAGTATTTTCTTTTTATTTCTGAATTAACTCAATATTCCCTTGGCAGGGCTGTAGCCTGATTTTGGTACATTTTCTTCCCGGCTTTAACATTTGTGTGACCTTGAACAGGGCACTTACATCCTCCAAGTCTCAAGTATGCTTATTTCTAAATTGGAAGCTAATAATAATAACTACCTTTTTAGGATTGTTTGAGGGTTTAATGGGTTAGTAAATACAGACTGAATTCAGTGAACTTTCAGTAAATATGATTTATTATAAATCTCAAAGCTTTATAAATTACATGACCAACCAGTCATAAATTACATGACCAACATCTGATTTATGTTTAACCATACTATACAGCCAACAAGCATGGTATGAAATAAATACCACAGATAAGGCCAAAGAACCCATCAGCCTTTCCTATTTACCCCTATGCCAAAGGTTAACTATTTAATCAGTTTGTATGACTCTGCCTTTTTCAAGTATAATAATTAATACGTATTAGAATCTGTATTTGATAGAATCAGTAACCAAAATATAGAAAGATTCAGATTATTATGCAGTAGGAGATTTTCCACCAAATTATAGAATATTTTTTCAACTCTAGAAAGGTTTAGCCGAAGGGAAGAAATTAGAAGGAAGAAACATAACTTCAGCTATTTAACAAAAAAGTACACGTGGCTTTTCTGGCCAATAAAACTTAGGAAATTCACTTTTTTAAAAAAATATTTTTTTTAGTTGTAGATGGACATAATAATTTTATTTTATTTATTTTTACATGGTGCCGAGGATCAAACTCAGTGTCTCACAAGTTCTGGGTGAGCACTCTACCACTGAGCTGCAACCCCAGCCCCCAATTCACTATTTCTTTTCTTTTTTTTGTACTGGGGATTGAACTCAGGAGCACTCAACCACTGATCCATATACCCCCAGCCCTATTTTTTATTTTGTTTAGAGACAGAGTCTCATTGAATTGCATAGGGCCTCGATTTTGCTGAGGCTGGCTTTGAATTTGAGATCCTCCTGCCTTAGCCTCCTGGCTGCTGGAATTATAAGCATACGTCACTGGGCCCGGCTTAAATTCTACAACTAGGGGTCAGAGATATCATTTGTTAGTTTGACAAGTAAAAAAATGATACTTCCTTTTGTCAATATGAAAATTTGACCATCTTTTTTTTGGCCGGAGGGCAAGGGCAGGATTGGGGGAAGATAATAGTGAAGAGTAATTGAAACTACTGTTCACATTTCACTGATCCTCAAGTGTACTTATTTTTGGCATTTTTATATTTTATTTTTAATATGTAAACACTGAGAAATGGGTTGCAGGCTACTTAATTAGTGAAGGAGATTGATCTTGAAGTGACACTAGTTGTTCTGTAGCCACTTATTCTGACAGAATTTTTCTTCTTTTTTTTTCTCCTGGTACTGGGGATTGAACCTAGAGCACTCTACCAGTAAGCTGCCTCCCTTTAATTTTGAGACAGGGACTCTTTAAGATGCTGAGACTGGCCTCAAATTTGGGATTCTCCTGCCCCAGCCTTCCAAATTGCTGGGATAATCTCAGCAACTGGATCTGATCTGATCTCTCTCCCCTGGGCAATTAGAAGTCAGTTGAATGAAACTGTATGGGGGAAGTCAGTAGACAAAGGAAAATGCCAAGGTAAAATGGTGCTAATTCTAGTCATTTTGGGGGTGTTTCATTGTTGTGTTCAAACTGAACAGAGAGATAAAGGCTGCATAGAGAGGTAATAATCTCCTTTGCTTGGAAGATACGGAGGATTCTAGGAGCAGGGGTTGAGTTTTCTTTTTTGGATACCAGGGATTGAACTGAGGGGCACTCAACAACTGATTCATATCCTCACCCCTATTTTGTATTTTATTTAGAGACAGGGTCTCACTGAGTTAGTTAGTGCCTTGCCTTTGCTGAGGCTGGATTCTCCTGTCTCAGCCTCCTGTGCTGCTGGGATTACAAGTGTGCACGCCACCATGCCCAGCTTGAGTTTCGTTTTTAACACCACCTTGTAAAATTATGTTAGTCTCACTTTCCTACTGGAAATACAGAGCAATTTTAGGATATGTTTCCTTGGAATTCACATACATTAAATTGCCTTCTTGAACCAGCATGGTGGTGCATGTCTATAATCCCAGCTACCAGAAAAATAAAGTTTTAAAAATATTTATTTATTTATGTATCTTTAGTTTTAGGTGAATACATTATTTTGTTTTTATGTGGTGCCGAGGATCAAACCCAGTGCCTCATGCATGCTAGTCAAGCACTGAGCCACCACCCCACCGCCCCAGCCCCCAGAAAAATAAATTTTTTAAAAAATTGCTTTTTTTGATGGCTGATTTCCTTTTTTTTTTTTTTGATGCTGTGGGTTGAACCCAGGGCCTTGTGCACTACCAGCTGCACTGTATCCCAGCCCATGATTTCCTTAGTTTTATAGTTCTCTGCTTCTTTCAACAGAATTGTGCTGTCCAGTACAACTAGCCACATATAGCCATTGGACATGTGAAATGTGAATGTGGCTAGTTTAAATTAAGATGTAATGATGATAATAAGGTACACATTGAATCTTGAAGAATTGATACAAAAAAAATATACATATATATATATATATATATATATATATATATATATATATGGCTAAGGTTGTAGCTCAGTGGTAGAGAGCTTGCCTAGCATGTGTGAAGCACTGGGTTCATTCTCAGCACCACATATAAAATAAAGGTACATGAACAACTAAAAAAGTATTTAAAAGAAATAGCCAACTAAGGTTTTATACTTATGATGATATGGTATCGATTACATTTTAAATAATTTATAGGGTTTTCTCCTGTTCTCAAAGTTTAATAGTTTCACAATTTATGTTTAGGTCTGTAATCCATTTTGAATTAGTTTTTCTGAATATTATATGGTCATTGTTTCAATTTATTTACATGCTTTGTGCAAATGTCTAGTTTTTCCAGTACCATTTGTTGAAAAGACTATCCTTTTTATATTCAATTAATTGCCTCTGGTCTTTCAAACATCAGTTGATTATGTTTGTGTGGATGACACTGTCCTATAAAATGCCCCTCATGCCTGCCAGGCATGGTGGTGCATGTATGTAATCCCAGCGGCTCAGGAGGCTGAGGCAGGAGGATTGTGAGTTCAGAGCTGGCCTCAGCAATTTAGCGAGGCCCTAAGCAACTCAGTGAGACCCTGTCTGTAAGTAAAATATGAAAAGGGGTTGGAGATGTGGTTCAGTGGTAAAGTGTCCCTGGGTTCAATCCCTGATTACCCGCCTCTACTCCAAAATGCTCTACATATTGTATTTCTCTGTTTCTTCATTGTGTAGTTGTTGTTGTTTGGTAGTACTGGGGATTGAGCCCAGGGGTCATTCTATACTGACCTATATCTCCAGCACTTTTTATTTTTTGAGACAAGGTCTCACTGAGTTGCCTAAGTCTTTTGAACTTGTGACCTCTTTCCTCAGTCTCCTGAGTCGCTGAGATTACAGGTATATACCATCTGACCGTTATGTAGTTTGTTTTTCTAAACAGTTTCCTTGTAAACTGGAAGTTGGGTTTATGAGAAAAGGTGTAAAAGAAAGATTTTACTCTCACAGAATTTGCCTTTTTTTTTTTTGGTACCAGTTAATTGAACGCAGGGGCCCTTAACTACAGCCACTTCTCAGCCCTTTTTTGTATTTTATTTAGAGACAGGGTCTTGCTGAGTTGTTTTGGTCCTTGATAATTTGCGGAGGCTGGCTTTGAACTCACAATCCTCCTGCTACAGCCTCCCGGGCCTCTGAGATTACAGGCATGTACCATTGCGCCCGGTTTAGAACTTGACTTTTCCACCTCAAAGTTCATTCAGTAGTTGGAATTGGTCTATTCTTGGAAGGGAAAAATAGTTTCAGTTAGAGTATGTTAATATCAGAAAAAGAATATCTATGGGGGAAAAATTCCAGTGAATGCGGTTTTAGTATGGGATGATGAAAAAGTTTTGGAGATGAACAGTGGGATGGTTATTTTACTTGTATGGTTATCACACATACAAAGTGTATGTTGCTGTGATGTATCACTGAATTTAGCCTTGCCTCCCTGCCTTTTCTGATAATTCATCCAGCTTCCTTTTGGCTTATTTGGACTCATTGGTAAAGGAACTTTGAAACAAAGTTCTACAGTTCAGTCTTGGTTGAGTAAAAGTGGCAATGATGTTATATTTCAGCCATTGATACCAATAGAATTATTCTTTGTAGCCTCTCAGGGAGGCTATTGTTGAGAACTCTGATGTCCTGAATTTTGCTCAGGGTGAAGATTGAGCTGCTGGTGAGAACAGGCTTTGCCTTTCATGATGTGTGATTTCCATTTGTTGCAGTTAGCCAGAGGCAGGCCTTCTTTGCCCATATAGTAAGAAATCTACAGCTTGATCCATTGTCCAAATGCTGCTTTTACACAAGGAATCCTATAAGTTCAGGATAAGGACAGTAATCATAATGCCAGAAGGAAAGTGACTGTTAATCAGTTTGCTGTGAAGTCAGGCCCTTCACTTAGGAAACATACCTAAGATTAATAGCAAGAGCTCTGTTCAGAGGAAAGAAAAGAGCACCTTTATTTGTGACTAACAGAGTTCAGATGACCTCTCTACCTGCCTTTTTGTCTGCCTTGACTATGGACAGACTTGTGGTAAAAAAGACTTTTATGATGACTGTGCTAAAAGCATGATACTGTAAAGTGAACTGTGACTTTGCTGAATTTATAAAATTATATCCACTTGAAACCTTTAATTATCTTCAATCTAATATATCACAAATACTTAGTCTACAGATTTTTAGGTTGTGTGTGTATAGCCTTTGCATAGGCAGTAGACTATGGAAATTAGTATATTGTAGTACATCGTTTTTCAGAGTTTTTGATTACTGTGTAGTGGAAAATACATTTCATATTATGATCTAGAGCTATACAACTGGATATACTTAGTTGTAACAAAAATTTTCAGGGAATGGTACTCACAATTAATGAGCTTCATAAAATTTCATCTCTATGATTATATATTTGGTGTGGAGAGATTTAAAGATAATGGAATCTTTTTTTTAATATTTATTTTTTGGTGGTATACAATACCTTTATTTTGTTTGTTTATTTTATGTGGTGCTGAGGATCAACCCCAGGGCCTCACACATGCTAGGCGAGCGCTCTACCGTTGATAAAATAAATAAAATATTGTGTTCAATTACAACTAAAAATTAATTTTTTTTTTTTTTCAAAAAGTTCCTTCCAAAGCGTGTGGACTTGGAATCATATTAGAGGCCTATCACTTGGGATGGTGGAAGATAAAATCTTATCTGATGTTAAATGACATTTGAGAATAGGTGTATGACATAGACCTTGTCTCAAGCCATATAAACCATTCTTTTGGGAAAAGATTATCTAATCCAATGTTGATTCATGTTCAGAACCATAGTTGGTAATATTT
Source organism: Marmota monax (assembly GCF_021218885.2). NCBI lineage: Eukaryota > Metazoa > Chordata > Mammalia > Rodentia > Sciuridae > Marmota > Marmota monax. The sequence continues at coordinate 5,755,832 of NW_026692498.1, read as the reverse complement.
TTTTAAGAATGCATGGCTGCTTTACATCTTTTATTTTATCTATCTTCATACAACCCTGTATAGTGGCGTCTGTTATCATTACATTACTCATGTACAGTGAGAGGCTGAACCAGGATTTGAACTCCAGAAACCAAGTCCAGACCCTGTTACACTGTACTGTGGCCTCCCTTTTCATTTATAAGGCCAAGTTTGCAAAGCATTTGTACATTAAAAAAATAAAAGTACTTATATTCTCATTTAAACTTCATAACTATCCTGTGCATTAGGGGTGAAATTCTTGATATTTTCACACACAGAAAAATGAAGGTTAGGGAATTTAGGCCCAAGTGGCAATACCTAGACACAAACCCATTTCTGACTCTAATTATCTTGTTGTCGTTATGTAGTTTTATTAAACATAATAAAGAGAGGGGTATGCCTGAAAGTGAATATTTTATATATAGGAATTTTAATTTGATAATGATTTGATGATATGACAATTCAGGTCTTTAGAAACTTAGCCCTAAGATGCAGACTAAGTCATCTGATGACTAAGATGATTAACTAAGTCATCGTTCCTGGTGACTTAGGCATAGTTGTTTTTATTAATGTTTCCTTTTTAATTGTGTGGGTCAGTTTACCATTCTTACACCAGTGTTCTTAGGTAAATTCAGAAACGAAAACAGAATTTTCTGTGCTTTAACTTTGGTTGGTACAGATGGGGTAACTAAATGCTTAGAAGAGGTCTTGCCAGAACTTTAATGTAGTGGTGGGAGAGTGAAGAATGTGTTTATGGGGAGTATTTTAAAATACCAGCTCTTAATCTAAAGCTTTTATTCCTAGATATGAAATTTCATAAATCTGAAGTTTGACTATTTGAAAAGAGGTCATATGTTGATTAAGAGATTGGCCTTTTTGAATCAAAACATTAATCGCAGGTCCAGAGAAGGGTCATGGAGGAAATCAACCTGATGAGGACTGTGGCAATTGGAGCATTTACATTATGTCTTCAGGTTTCAGATGACTGTTTAAACTCACTTAAAGACCTAAACACAGCATGTGTGAATCATTTCATGGTTTATGTTATTTACTGAGCAAATATCTAGAGGTAGTGACTGTTTTCAGGACAAGCTGTCCTTTCAGGTCATAGTTCCTTTTTTGGTGGCTGGCAAAAAAAAAAAAAAAAAAGGAAAGTCATTCATATTTCTCCTTTATCTTCAAGGTAAACTTGTAGGGGCTTATTTTTCTATAAGTTGTTTTTGTGTAACAAATATATTCTTAACTTCTTTTTTTTTTTTTTTAGTTGTTGATGGACCTTATTTTACTTATTTGTATATGGTGCTGAGAATCGAACCCAGTGCCTCATGCATGCTAGGCAAGCGTGCTGCCACTGAGCCACAACCCCAACCCCTATCCTTAACTTTTAGAAACTAAATTGGCATGGCCTGTACCATGTATCATATGACTTACAACTACATCAATTACAGAAAATGATGAAAGTGCTCGCTTCAGCAGCACATATACTAAAATTGGAACAATACAGAAAATGATGAAAAAAAGTAGGCATTATTTGTTTGTGTTCTGGGTGTCTGTTGCTATAGAAATAAATCAAGCCGGGTGGTACAGGCCTGTAATCCCAGCAGCTCAGAAGGCTGAGGCAGGAGGATTGCAAGTTCAAAGCCAGGATCAGCAAAGATGAGGTGCTGAGCAACTCTGTTAGACCCTGTCTCTAAATAAAATACAAAATAGGACTGGTACATGGCTCAGTGGTTGAGTACCCCAGAGTTCAGTCCCCAGTACCCCCCCCCCAAAAAAAAAAAAAAGAAATCAGGCAGTAACCAAAAGCGTATAGGGAGTATTTGAATCTCACTGGATGTTTCATCAGAAACATCAGAAAATAAAGTTAAGAAATTGATTAACTTGAAAACTGAGTATTTCTGAGTTACTGTGGTTTTCCAATTTTTTGTTTTAGGGGTGATTTTTAAAGATTATTTCTTAGATCCTTCGGTTCGTAAGCACGATGATGATTGGGTGTTCATGCTATTGTGTGAGATGTGCCTCCCTCTAAACCTTGTTACAACATCGGCACATTACCTGTATGACGTGAGGGGGAAAATTATTTCTTAGTGATCTCAGGCCTTTTAAAATTGTCTTTTCTGGTAGGTGTGGTGGTACACACATGTAATCCCAACTTCCTAGAAGGCTGAGGCAGGAAGATTGGAACTTTAAGGCCAGCCTCACCAATTTAGACTAAAGATCTTGTCTCAAAAAATAAAAGGACTGGGATAACTCAGTGGTAGAGTGTTTGTCTACCATGCAGAAGGCCCTGATTTTGAGTCCCTAGCACAGGGGGCTGGAGAGATCCCCTTTTCTATTCTAGAAGGTAAATACTGAGAAAGGCAGATATTTTATTTTCTTTGGGGTTATGATTTCATTTAGTGCAGGCTAATTTTTATGTCATATATTAAGAATGCTAAATTTTAAAACTGTTCTGGTGCTATAGAAAAGAAGTGAAATTTTCAAAGAATGGGACAGCAGAAGATAGAGTGAAGTTTCACATCTTTATTTCACATTTACTCAAGAAATGCGTGTCCAAGATTGCTTAAACATTGACAAATGCTGTTAATTTCCAGATTCTCTGCCCCTTTATACCCCCGTTTTTTTTTTTTTTCTTGATATTGGGGATTCAGTGCAGAGGCACTTTACCACTGAGCTATATACCTAGCCCTTTCTATTTTTTGTTTTGAGACAGAGTCTTGCCAGGTTGCTTAGGGCCTCAGCCTCCCAAGTCACTGACATTACAAACATGTGCCACCACATTGGTTCTCTGGTGGTTCAACTAGATTACTTTTGGAGGATAAACCTCATGCACGTTTACATATTAATAGGAAGTTTAATATTGTAAGAACTGCTTTTGTCACTATCCAAGAAGACGGGTTTCTGGGAAAACAAAGAATGATTTTTTAATTTTTTGGTACCAGGGATTGAATGCAGGGGTGCTTAACCACTGAGCCACATCCCCAGACACACACACACACACACACACACACACACACACACATATATATATATATATATATATATATATATATATATTTTAGAGAGAGAGAGAGAGAGAATTTTTTTTAATATTTACTTTTTAGTTTTCGGCGGACACAACATATTTGTATGTGGTGCTGAGGATCGAATCTGGGCCGCACGCATACCAGGCGAGCGCGCTACCGCTTGAGCCGCATCCCCAGCCCTCAGCCCTTTTTATATTTTGAGTCAGGGTCTTGCTAAGTTGTTTAGGGCCTCGTTAAGTTGCTAAAGCTGGCTTTGAACTCAGGATCCTTCTACTTCAGCCTTCTGAGCCACTGGGATTACTGGCCTGTGCTACTGTGCCCAGCAAGAATGTACTTTAGTTAGAACATCTGAACTAGGATTATTTCTGTTTATGTATGCATGTTCATTTAAAAAAAATTTTTTTTGCAGTAGTGGGGGCATGGATCCAGGGCTTTGCACATGGTAGGCAAGTGCTCTACCACTGAGCTACATTAGCAGTTCTTTTAATTTTATTTTGAGTCAGGATTTTACTGAGTTATTCAGACTGTACTACAACTTTCAATCTTTCTGCCTCAGCTTCCTTAGTAACTGAGATTATAGGTTTGTACCACCATACCCAACCTCAGATTACTTCTCTTTAGGATGAAGTTAAGATGTATGTCTTTTCTTTATCTGAATTTCAGAGGGTAGTTTTACTACTTAGCCACAGTTTTTTTCCTCTGCAGAACTGTGGTGATATAATGGTTAAATATGCAGCAAGTATACTGAATAACAGTTTATTTTACCAAATGGTAGGAAGAAAAGCAGGGAGTGTTGGTCAAAGAGATTCAGCACTCTCATTTCTCTGCCATTCTATTTTGTGGAGGGCATATTTGTGGTGAGGTTGAGTATATCCTGACTTTGAGAGAATTTTAGGGTCATTCTGCATATGATAGCTGTTTGACATTAATTCTGAGGAGAACTTTCAGGGAAAGTTCATTTTGTTTTATGTATTCCTCTTTTGTTGATCATTCTGCTTTCTGAGCATGTGTTTGTTTCTGTCTTTCTCTCTCTCACCAGAAGAGACAGGTGTGTATATGCTCTTGCCAGATTCTGCAAAAGATGCCTTTCTTTCTTTCTTTCTTTTTTTTTTTTTGTTGTTTGTTTGTTTGTTTATTTATGGTACCAGGGGTGCTTAACCACTGAACCACATATCCAGCCTATTTTGTATTTTATTTAGAGACAGGGTTTTGCTGAGTTGCTTAGATCCTCAATAAATTGCTGAAACTAACTTTAAGCTCACGTTCCTCCTGCCTCAGCCTCCCAAAATTCTGAGAGGTGTGCCATCATGCCTGGCTCCTTTTATGGATTACACTGTTTTGTTGTTGGAACTGCTGTGATGTCCTCATGTTTTTCATTTATGGAAAGTGTGTTATGTATTATAGATCTCTGAAAAAATTAATCTAACTTGTTCCAGAAGATATTTGAAGACTGACTTGGCTGAACTTTGAGTAAAACAAATTCAAGTTTTTCCAGCCATGTCAATCAAATGTAGTAGACTTTCTTTGTAAGATATAAAGGAGGAGTTATATTAAGCTGGGGTTGGCAGTGCACACCTATAATCCCATGGTGTCTGGAGGCTGAGGTGGGAGGATTTCAAGTTTGAGGCTAGCATGGGTAATTTAGTGAGGCTCTAAGCAACTTTTTGAGACCCTGTCTCAAAATAAAAAACAAAAAGAGGGCTAGGGATGTGGCTCAGTGGTAAGGCACCGGTGAGTTTTTAAATCTCCAGTACCAAAAACAAAGAAAACCCAATTAGGTTAAAATTCTATATGTGGTCTTCTTTTATCCCTGTGTTCAAGTTTCTTTTCTTTCTTTCTTTTTTTTAAGGGGCAAAAGATAATAACTTGGGCCCAAGGTTTGGTCATTGTAATTATAGGCTGAGTCTCACCATTTTTTGTGCCACCATAGCCCTTCTCATTAAAATCCTGCTTTCTGAGCATGTGTCTCATGAGGTGTAATGAAATGTTCAAATTTTGTAAACATTTTGATAACATTTTAATAACATTTTATTTCAGAAGTGTTTTATATTTCTATCTGTATATACATGTATATTTTATTTAAAAGGAAATACTGAGAGATATAATAGGGGTAGGAAGACCTCCACAAAGTTTGAAGAGATCACTGCTACAAGAGGAGCAATAGTGTGTATCGTCTCCCCCCCCCCCCCCTTTTTTTGGAGACAGGATCTCTCTGATTGGCCTTAAATTGGCAATCCAGTCCTCTTGCCTCATCCTCCTGAGTAGATGGGATTATAGGTGTGGCCAGCTGTAGAGAGCAATAGTCTATACATAGTTGCTGGTATTTAGTAAGTGTTCCATAAAGGTATATTAAATGAATAAACATCTTTTCTAGTGTCATTTATGTGGAGTCTCTGGCATTCCCTCTATGTTAATTTTAATGCTATATTTATTTGTCTTTCTTCCCCTACTGGCCTGTGATCCCCTGTAGAGTTAATACTATGCCTTTTGGGCTGGGGTTGTAGCTCAGTGGCAGAGCGCTTGCCTAGCATGCATGAGGCACTGGGTTTGATCCTCACCACCATATAAAAATAAATAAAATAAAGGTATTGTGTCCATCTACAACTAAAAGAAAAAATGACTGTGCCTTTTTATCTTTGTATGCTGAGAATCTGGCTGTTATTTAATATTCTGTGTAACCTTTTTGTAAGAATAAATGTATTCAGATAAATACATGAGACTGGTACAGAGGGAAATAGACAGTGATCAACACATACCCGCCCGAAAGTGTGATCTTGCAAAGAAATTGAAAATAATCACATTTTAAAATTTAATTGCTTGTTTGAATACTATGCATTTATTTGGAGTGAGAACTTAGCTTCTTTCTTTAAAGTAGATACTGCATATTAAATAGATAAATGTATATTAAAGCTATGAAGTAAGGATTTGGTATATGTTGCAAATATTCATATTTAATTTATACAACTTCACAGTTTTACAAAATGCCCTAAGCTTTTTTTTTTTTTTTTTTTAAAGCAGGAGCTCACAGGTGAAACATAAAGATCTAGTTGTTACTTGGCTATTTGGCTTCTTGGCGTCATCTACCAGCAAGAAAAAAACTTTTTTCTTTCATGCAGTGGGGTAAAATTAGAATTTTAAATTTCTTTGTAGAAATAGGAGATGAAGAAATTAATCTTAATAAAAAATATTGGTAGTTTCATCATTGAAGAAGATGTATAATAAAGTGTCACTCTGACTATAGATATCTTCATGAGAATAAGAACAGATTTTCATAGTATACATATAATAAATGTACTGAGTGCAAAGTACTTTTAAGATATAGAAAGGTACCTTGTCCTAACGAGTAATATTTTTATTTCAGCTGAATAGGGAATAATCAGTATAATAATTTGTGAAGTAAAAGCTAGAATTAGAAATCAGGAATGATAGAATATTAAATAAAAGTGGCATAAACAACTAGAAATATAATGTATCTTAGCAAATACAAGAAACCTCCCACTCTGAGGAAGAGGCTTTGCTAATTATCTATTTACCAAGCATGATTTTCTTACTTAAAGACAGTCTTCTTTGGGGCTGGGGTTGTGGCTTAGCAGTAGAGCACTTGCTTCACACGTGCCAGACCATGGGTTCGATCTCAGTACCACATAAAAATAGTGAAATAAAGGTCTTGTGCCCAACTACAACTAAAAAATAAATATTAAAAAAAAAAGACAGTCTCTTTTGTTGCAAACTCATTCCACCACTTTACCTTCTGTCTCTGTCAGAACTATTTCAGCTGTCTGAAGTCTCCTTTGACAGTTTCTTCCAGCTGCCTCAAGCTACTGATTTGGCTGAAGTTTTGTTCCCACACAATTTCAGGAGCATATAGAGCTGCGTGGTTAGGGCTGTCAGCTCCAGAACCAAAGTGCCTGGGTTTTAACCCCAGCCACTCTAGTTCCTAAGCCACACCAGTTATTTTGTAAGTTGGGTAGTTACTGCTTCTCCTTCATTTTCCTTGTTTGTAAAGTAGAGAGGATAATATATCATGTAGATGTTGGATTTAAATGTGATAATACATGCATGGTGCTTTTTAAAAAAATTTTTTTTTTAGTTGTAGATGAACACAACATCTTTATTTATTTTTATGTGGTGCTGAGGATTGAACCAGTGCCCCCACATGTGCAAGGCAAGCGCTCTACCACTGAGCCCCAGCTCCAGCCAGTATGGGGTTTGTGGTAAGCACTCAGACATTAGCTGCTGTCATTACTTTGCCCTGGCATCATTGTTCACCTTTCTGATTAAAAGACCAGCAGACTTTTTCATATTTTATATTACTACTTCTCTGGCTCCTTTGGGCCTATTTGGGAATAGAAACACTTAAATTCTCCAAAAGAACTGACTTTTAACATCTGGTTGATTTTTTTTTTTTTTTTTTTTTTGGGGGGGGGAGGTATCAGGGATTGAACCCCGGAGTGCTTAACCACTGAGCTACATCTACATTTTATTTTGAGACAGCATCTGACTTAAGTTGCTTAGGGCCTCAATTGCTGAGGCTGAACTTTTGAACTTTTGATCCTCCTGCCTTAGCCTCCAGAGTGTTGGGATTATAGGTGTATATACTGCGTCCAGCTCCACCTGGTTGATAGTTGAGGTATATAGGAGTTTGTTTAATTTTGGAGGGTGTTGGGTGTTGTGGAGGAAGATGTGGAAGCCTTTAGACAGCTTACTGTCTACCTACCACCCAGCTCCTTCCTTCTCTATCTCTGAGCTTCTGGCATAGGCCTTTTTTTTTTTTTTTTTTTTTTTTGTGGTCCTGGGGATTGAACCCAGGGCCTTGTGCATGCAAGGCAAGCACTCTACCAACTGAGCTATATCCCTACCTCCTGTGTTGTTTTTTTTTTTGAGAAACATATATTTGGGTGGCCCAATTTTTTTAAAAAAAATTTTTATTAGTTATTGATGGACCTTTATTTATTTATATGTGGTGCTAAGACTCAAACCCAGTGTCTCACACATGCTAGACAAGCACTCCACCACTGAGCCACAACCTCAGCCTGCGGTTGCCCATTTTTTAATTTGATTTGTTTGTTCTGTTGTTTTTGTAAGAATTCTTTAAATATTCTGGATATTAACCCTTTAGTAGATAAATGATTTGAAAATTTCTTCCATTCTGTGGTTTGTGTTTTTAATCTCTTGAGAGTGTCATTTTGTTGAAATATAATTTATCTATTTGATTTTTCTTTTGTTGCCTGTGCTTTTGGTGTCATGTCCGAAGAAATCTGACCAAATTTAGTGTCAAATTTCTCTACTATTTTCCTCTTTTTTATATATATATATATATATTTTTTTTTTTGTTATAGGTGGACACAATATTTTATTTTTATGTGGTGCTGAGGAGCGAACCCAGTGCCTCACAAATGCGAGGTGAAAGCTCTCCCTCTGAGCCACAATCCCAGTCCCCCTCTAAGAATTATACAGTTTTGTTTTTTATGTCTCTATCCATTGTGAGAGTTTTTGTTTTGTTTTTGTTTTGCATGTGACATAAAGTAAGGTGTTCCAACTTCATTGTTGGATATCCAGTTTTCCCAACATTCTGCATAAAAAATGTATTTAATCTTAATTTAAATCTAATAGCCACATATCACTAGAAGCTACCATATTGGGCTGCGTAGATCTAGATGACCATATATTACTTCTTTAATGTGTTAGTGTGATGAATTAGATCACTAGATGTAATGGAAATTCTCAGAATTAACATTGTTTTTGCATTCCTGGCGCATAATACTAGTTAATGAAATACTGTTTTGTTTTAGTCACTGTTCCCCTTCACAGAAAATTAACTAAAATGACTATGGGAATCATTTAGAAAAAGATTGTAGTTTCTCAAAAAATATTCTTTGAACAGTGGCTTTTTTTATTGGTCCTCATCAAACCTTTTTTCGTTATAAAAATATACTGCTTTTCACAAACATATCCATTATGCTATCTTTTATTCTTTTACATATTGTTAATTATTATTTTATTTTTTTAAAATACATTTTTTAGTTGTAGATGGACACAGTACCTTTATTTTATTTATTTATGTGGTGCTGAGGTTTGAACCCAGTGCCTCATACATGTAGGTAAGTGCTCTACCACTGAGCCACAGCCCCAATCCAATAATTATTATTTTTTTATTGATACAATTTATATGTCAAAAAATTTAACCCCCCCCCCCTTTTTTTTGAATACCGTGGATTGAATTCAGGGACACTTGACCCTATGAGCCACATCCCCAGCCTATTTTATATTTAGAGACAGGGTCTCACTGAGTTGCTTAGCACCTTGCTTTTTGCTGAGATTGGCTTTGAACTTGCCATTCTCCTGTCTCAGCCTCCCAAGTTGCTGGGATTACACGTGTGTGCCATTGCGCCTGGCTCACCCTTTTAAAATTTATAATTCAGCAGTATTTTTAGTATGTTCACAAAGTTGTGCAAATGTCAGTTACCACTATCTAATTTCAGAACTCTTTTTGTTATCCAGGTAAACCCAGAACACATTAGCAGTTATTGCCCATCTTCTGTCCACCCAGCTGCTGACAATCACTAATGTACTTTATGTCTCTATAGATTTGCTTGTTTTGTAGATTTCATCTGAACAGAATTATAATGTGGTCTTTAGTGACTGACTTTTTTTCACTTGATATATTTTTCAGTTAATAGCATTTATCAGTAATTAACTCCTTTTTATTGCTAAACAATATTGCATTGTATGGATATACTGTGCTTTATTTATCCATTCTTCATTTGATGGATCTTTGGGTTGTTTCTACTTCATGGCTACTCTGAATAATGTTGCTATCTCTAATGTTGCTCTGAGCTGAGAATGGTAGTATAGGCCTATAGTCCCAGCCCAAGAGGCTAATGTGGGAGGATTCCTTTAGCTCATGAATTTGAGACTAATCTGGGCTATGTGGTAAGATGCTGTCTTTAAAAAAAAAAAAAAAAAAAGGCCACATATGGTGGTACTTGCCTATAATTCCAGCTACTCAGGAGGCTGAGGAAGGAGAAGCACAAGTTTGAGGCCATCCTGGATAATGCAGCAAGACCCTGTTAAGGGCTGGAGGTATAGTTAAGTGGTAGAGCATTCCTGGGGCTTCAGTCTCAAACAAAGTGTCAGGGAGGAAAGTTGCTATGTACAAGTTTTTGTGTGAGTCTGTTTTTCATTCTCTTGGGTAAATAGATGCTTGGGAGTAGAATTACTACGTCATAAAGTAATTTTATGTTTAATCATTTGAGAAACTGCCAGTGTTTTCCAAAAGGCTATAGTGCTATTTTAATCCTCGCCAACACTTAATATTTGACTGATGGGTTGGAAGTGATATCTCACTGTGGGGTTTCTTTTCTTTTCTTTTTTTAAAGGTACTGGGGTTGGAACTCAGGGGCACATGACCACTGAGATACATCCTCAGCCCTTCTTATTTTTTATTTTGAGACAAGGTCTCATTGAGGTCTTGAGGGTCTCACTGAGTTGCCAGGGCTGACCTCAAATTCAACCTCTGCTTCCTAAATCACTGGGACAACTGGTGTGTAGCTACCACCCCCAACACCTGGATCTTTGTTGTTTTGGATTTTCATTTCCCTAATGACTAGTGATGTTAAACCAATGACTAAGTGTTTTAGTCGGCATTTTTACTGCTGTGACCAAAAGACCTGACAAGAACCATTGCAGAGAAGGAAAAGTTTATTTGGCCCTCATAGTTTCAGAAGTCTTAGTCCGTAGATGGTTCACTTTATATCACTGTGCCTGAGATGAGGCAAAAATCATGGCAGAGGGTGTGGAAGAGAAAAACAGCTCAGAACTTGGCAGAGACAAAATACCCGAAAGGCACGCCCTCAGTGACCCACCTCCTCCAGCCACACCCTACCTGCCAGCAGTTATCACCAGGTTAATCCATACCAGTGGATTATTAAGCCGTCAATTAGACTAAGACTGTCATAACCTAATCATTTTACCTCTGACCATGCGACATCACATTTCCAAACCATAATACTAATAAATTGATTATTGATTTTCAGGAATACAACTTACTGTTAGCATTGAAAAATTCAAATTACTTTTGAAAGAAAATTTGGTTGAAATAGATTTCCATATTCAGTTTGTGCCTGTTACCTACTGAGATGCTCAGTCCAGTTAGGGTTAGCAACTATGGGAAGCCAGTAATTTCTCTTAAGTCTGCCTAAAATCACTGTATGAAAAGCACCTGGATTAGAAGCTCAGAGCACACCAGTAAGTCAGTTGGAATTATTAGTGATGTGGGAGGAGATTGGTGGCTAATTTACTTAATGTTCAAGTGACCTTGCCTTTGGAGTTTCACCTATAGCAGAGATTATTACGGCATACTGATCTCCAGTCTTATTGTGAGAATTGGTTATGTTTATTTTAAGGCACTTAATGGGATAGATCTTAGAAGTTTACATTAATTTAGGGAAATAGGAAAAAACTTCCCCTTATCCTTGACAGTGTTAAAACTGACACAGTGTTTACATTGTCACTGATTTCCCTGGTTGGAATGGTCAAAAAGAAATTAGAAATTCAGACATATTTTTTTATTATCTTTAAGAAATAGGAATGGCTTGACTGGAGCAGGAGGCTTCCTTATATCCTTACACTCTGTGTACTTAAAATTGCAAATCTTGTATGTAGGGGAAAATAAAAGCGTGTGAAAAGATAGGATGGGGAAACTTTGTGCTAGTGTGTTAAAAATTTTGAGATAATAGCACAATTGTTTCCTTTTTTTTTGGTAGGCCTAGGAAAGGGTGAGGTTTGAAAATATGACAGGATTATTTTGTTGTTAAAAAGTGCAAATGAGTGCTTTCTAAAAGTGACTGTTTTGGAAACAAAACTACACTTATTATAGTTTTGTATTGTACCCTTATTCTATGAGATACTTGGAACCCATCTCTGGAACTTCTTTTCAGTCATATATAGAAAACAAGGCAAGGGAAGAACTGGATGATGTCTTTAAGTAAATGATCAAACACCTCCATGTAAGAAACACATCATTGAATGCCTCTAATAGAAATGCACCTAAATATTTTGAATAATGATGGTATTTTTAGAGTAAGTGAAAGTTAGCTAAAGTTGAGTCTTTTGGACTTTGAACTGTGATTTATGGCAACCAAAGTACCAAGGAAGGCTTTTACCAAATATGGAAAAGATATCCTTGGAGTGTTTCTACCTAAAAGTGATAAATTGAATTTTGTAGTCCTCTGGCACATAATAAATTTACTTTCCTTTAATTTTTACTTTTATGGCTTAATTCTGCCCTTTCAGACTTTTTCATTTCTTATTAATTTATTTATTTACTTATTTATTTATTCGTTCATTTGTTTATTTATGGAAGGTGATCACCATTTCATACCTTTAAAATAATTATCTGGCTGGATGGGGTGGCGCACACCTGTAATCCCAAGTGGTTCAGGAGGCTGAGGCAGGAGGATTGTGTGTTCAAAACCAGCCTCAGCCCTCGTTTTTCTTTTTATTATTATTATTATTATTTTTAGTTGTAGATGGACACAATATCTTTATTTATTTTTATGTGGTGCGAGGATGGAACCCAGAGCCTGACACATGCTAGGCATAATGGTAGCCCCCTTTTTCTTTTTGCTACTTGAGATTAAACCCAGGGGTGCTTAACCACTGGGCTATATCCCCAGTCCTTTTTATTTTTTATTTTGAGACAAGATTTTGCTAGGTTGCTAAGGCTGGCTTTGAACTTAAGATCCTCCTGCCTTAGCTTTCCAAGTGGCTGGGACTACAGGTGTGTGCCACCGCGCCCGCCTATGGATGTAAATTTCTCCACACACCAATACTTGTTATTGCCCAAATTTTGGTGGTAGCTATCCTGGCAAGTATGTAGTATCTCATTATGGTTTTGATTTGCAACTCTGTAATGATTAATGATATTGAGCAGCTTTTTAGGTGTTTTCCTTGAAGATGTATTATCTTTTAATACTAATAATCATCTGCTGTTTAGCACGCTGTTGTTTAGATTATCTCGGATAAAAGAGTTTGTGATCTATTCAGATATTTTAGTCTATTCTTGAGGTTGTTTCACAAAGATAATCTTAGGTATACCTCTCCTCTATGAAAATAATTATATTTTGTATCTTCACTTGAATGTCTATAAAGATCGTTTATTTCCACTTTGATAAGCCATGGTAGACAAATAAAATATTTAGGAGATCCTATTTGGTTGTTTTCACTGTGAATGTAAATATCTAGGCTTAAAGAGTTAGCAGAGGTAAAATTCACAGGTAGGGAACCC